>NC_132974.1:937500-2327500 GCF_047496725.1 Anoplolepis gracilipes
AAACTCTTTTTAATGTTAACGAGAGGCAACTGAAAAGTGTATCCTAAATCACGCAACGCGCGATTTGTCATGCTCAAAAAAAAAAAAAAAAAAAAAAAAAAAAAAAAAAAAAAAAGAGAAAGAAAGAAAGAAAAAAAAAGACCGAAGACGCACACGCTCAGGATGTTAATCGTACGTCTGAGAGAAATGGATTTATAAGTAAAAATAAATAAAATAAAATATACACAAGTGTATTCGGTGTGTGTATAAACGATAATTATAAATATCCCAATAAGCTAATATATTAATCTCTATGTAAAGGGACGTAAGTGTGGAGAGAGAATGCTGTTCTTTTTCGGCGCGGTATAGGAAAAAGGTATGGAGGATACCGTTTTGCCGACAGAGAGAGAGAGAGAGAGAGAGAGAGAGAGAGAGAGAGAGAGAGATATCCTTGCGTAATATTAAATAAAGAGCGTAGAGAGAAAAGAGCGCTCCCTCACTCGGCTTTTAGCGAAGGCGCGCAGCCGAGATGTAGACTGATAATCATTCTCTCACGAACTGAATCGACGTTCGTGTTTTAAGGGCAACGAGATTAAATTACTAAAAAAAAAAATAAATAAATAAATAAAAATAAAAAGGGAAAAAATGTCGCTGATGACTTGATATTTTTATCAAATTTTATCGTAATAAAAGAGAGATAAAGAGAGAGAGAGAGAGAGAGAGAGAGAGAGAGAGAGAGAGATGAGCACGGCACGAGAGAAAAACACAATTCTTCAAATTGTATCCCCTCTCGAACGATTACATCTAATCCATTCACTCAAACGATCCTCTTCGATCTTCATTAACGCGAACGCTTCTCATCTCTGATACGCAATAACCAGCAACGGTGAATCCAGCAATATGTATATCCTCTCTCCGCCCTCCCATCCTCCATCCTCGTCTTGTAAAATCCTCGATATTCGTATCGACGTTTTATCGCGCATTCGTATCGTAGCGCGCGAATACAATATTTTCGACGAGATCGCTCGTATATAGAAATCGCTTTCGGCGATAATCTGTTTCTCTCAGCTCTGCGAGCGACTGATGTATACATACTTCGGCGCGTGCAGCTGATCGCGGCGAACGGACGTACCCTTGGTACCGCGAGTCGGCATGTCTGGACTGTCACGATTGCATTTATATCGCGAAATATCGTTTCGGCGAATTTCTACGAGTGTACTTATTATCGCACAATAAAATCTTTGACTCGGAGAGAGAAACGAGACCAGTGTCGGTACAAGGAAACAAGTCCAATGCAAATATACAGTACTTATTATATAAAAAAAAAAAAAAAAACAAATAGCTAACTCTTTCGTACAAAATGTTGAAAATCTCATAAAATTAATAGATATATAAAACAAATGCCTGTCTTTATAGCCGTTTTATAAATGTTGTATAAATAATACGTTGTATAAAATTTATAAAGAGTCTAAAAGCGTGTAAAAGGAAGATTCCTTTTAATTTCCAGACGTCTCGTTTCCCTCTTCAAATCAATTTAATCCCGTAAAATTAGACATGCTTAGCGCTCTGCGAGATGGTTTTAGAGAAAAAGTAGAGACGGGAAAATCTTCTCTCTTATCGGGGGATAATCAAATACGCGATTATCCCCCGTCATTATGCACGCTTCCGGTCGGGTACGTTCCGTTTTTTTTTTTTTTTTTTTTTTTTTTTTTTTTTGAAATCAATCTTAAACGCTCATCCGAATCTCTCATCCCCGATGTGTATCGATGTATCGGCGATGCGACTGCGACTGCGGCGGCGACTGCGGCGCGATGATAATATTGACTATCCGATGGGATGGCACGTGCCGTGACCTTTGAACGCCGCCGACACGTGGCAGCCAACGAGCGGCCGACGAAGCACGTCTCGTCCAGATGCGAGTGCACTTACCGCGTCCTCCGATGCACCTGCCCTGCCCGTCGAGTGCGAGTCCTGCACGTTGCGCGGGGTCAGGATTTGTCGTCGTCGTCGTCGTTGTCGACGATGCATACGCGTAACGAGCGTCCGCGGATTGTCGAACCGAGAGGAGAGACTGCCCATGTCAAATATACATGTTCTAAAAGTAATTTCGGACAATCTGTTTTAATCACCAGAGTCATTTTTCTGAAAGCTTAGAAAGACTGTCTGAAAATTCAGACACTCTTCTGACGTCTGTAAGAAAAACTTTATTTGTCTGCAGTTATTTTTTACAGTGTGTTTAGTTTGATTATAAAAGGTCGCTGTAAAAAGTTGCCTAAGAACTCTGACACATTTTTGTCTAAATTTTCAGATCTGGATGTCTAAAAGTAACTTCGTACAATTTCTCTTAATCGTCAGAGTGATTTTTCTGAAAATTCAGGAGAATGAAAATCCAGACACTCTTTTAAAAATTCTGTCTGAAAATTTGGACAGTGTGTCCGCAAAAAAAAAAAAAAAAAAAAAAAACTTTAGACACTTTGTAGTTATTTTTTACAATGATTCTTCAAATATTTCTTTTTTACGATGATCTTTAACCGCGTTCGACGAATAAGATAACCGTCGAATAAAACGCACATAAATTTTCATGATGTATCTTCGAGTATCGGTGAAACATCTCCTCTCGGTTCAGATCGCACCCTCATATACCTTCGGTGTTTTATATATCTGTCTGTTTGTTCGTCTGCCTGTCTGTCTGTCTGTTTGTCTGTAAAGGTGTTAAAGACTGTACCGCAAATGTGTTTTAAGCGGTTAAACGTGTTTTCTTAATAAGGGCTAATAAGAGTTTCGTCCTCGAACATGAGCGTGCGTCTCCGCACACGAATATTTCGCCGCTCGAGGGGAGGGTGAGGAGAGTGGACACGGTGAACTGAACAAAATTCGGGCCGGTTTTCACATCGCGAGTTTATATTCACGAGAAATCTATTTTTGCAATATTATCACCATTGTATAAGACATCTCGACTGGAGGGAGCAATCCGTGATCCACTCGCGCGAGCATTTATCTACGATTTTTTTTTTTTTTTTTCATGACCTCGAGCGATTTAAACGTGTGTACGAGTTTGCGACAGGCCTAGATTAGTGTCTTTCTAGTTGAATCGCGATTCTTATCGACGCTGCGAGTCGGAAGTGGAGAACGCCGATGGGAAAATTTGCCGCGATGAAATTCGATGAGCGGAAAATTGGCGGTAAAGGCGGCTTCACTTTCTTAGCAAAGCGTTTAGATCTTCATCTTTTGTAAAATGAAAGAGAGAGGGAAAAGAGATTTTGTGCCAATCATCGCGCGATAAGTACGCGATGACGGACATTCCTTTCTCGGCATTCGCGTCAAGAAATAAAAGAGAAAAAAAAAAAAAATAAAAATTGACAGACTGTAGCGCAAATCGCTCAAGCGCGGTGGGAAATCCGCGATAGAGATCCGATGCCGCGGATTTTCTTAATCCGGGCCTGTCCGCAGAGAATACGTGCTGCGCGAATCGTGCGAGTGTAGGGGCAGGTCAGGATTGGTAAAAGCGTCAGTGCCCTTCTATCGATCACTTCCGCGGGAGTCCTCTCTTGTACTCGTTAGAGGCGACCGTCTCCCTTCACCCCGTCAAAGGGTGGCGGTCCCCTCTCTACGCCTATAGAAAAGGATGATCAAAGCCGGGATTATGCACCGAGAAAAAGTACGCTTGAATTAATCTGAATAATTATCTCGCGTTATACCAAGAGAGAGACGCGGCCGATTTGAACGCGCTTGCCTTTCTTAACTTTCGATTCCGCCAGCGCATGCAAAGCGCATAGGAAGCGCGTCATCGCGTATGCTATGGGCGTTTGTTTGTTTGTTTCTTTTTTTTTTTTTTTTTTTTTTTCGCTTCCCCGTTTACTCGAGATTATACCCTGCCTCGTAACTCGCGCTATTCGCATCGGATTTGCATCGGCATTGCATTCTCGAGAGACGATACGTCGAGTCAAACGTGTTCCAGGAGACGGTTAGTCGTTCGACCGTACCGTCGCTAAAGAAAAATTGTTATTTAAGCTAAAGTACGCGTGTGCGTGATTGTACGTGTGCATGTAAAAGAGAGAGAGAGAGAGAGAGAGAGAGAGGAAGGGAGAAATAGAGAGATATGTATATCATACCGAATAGGCAGCAGGGATGCGCGATGAGCTTAAGCATAATACGTACGCAAAACACTCGGCACTCGATATGTGTATTGTGTGCATCCTAACGAACATCAGATATACTATACATATGCGAATGATAGGAGAGAAAGGAAGAGAGAAAGGGAAATAACGCGGTTAATCCCAATCTATCAGGGTTTCACATATATATTTAATGATATGAAAGAGGATAAATTAAATAAAGATGGGTGAATTATATATATATATATAGATATATAAATATATGAAATATATATATATATATATATGAAAATAAATATGAAAATATATATATACATACATACACTTACACCTATATATGTATATATATTATATAAAATACATTATATTAATAAATAATATCACATTTAACATGTTTGTCTTATCATTGAACTTTTACATCTTTTCCCCAAGAACCGTCTGCCTTTCCAGCGTATCTTTTATATATTTAGTATGTCTTTTAAATATTTTTCGTTATATATTTATGATATATATATATATATATATATATATTTATCTAATATCATATTTTACTTTTTTAGTCGTTTATCTGAATGAGAAACCTTCTCTTCGAAATAAGGGAGGAAAGTTAGTGTGCTTAAAAGTTTGCTTGTTTGATCCAAGGTTTCTTAGATTATTATGAGAATGTTGATTCAGCAGAATCAGGCAACCACACATTTTACCGAGTACTGAAGGCCCGCGATTTCTACGAGCGACCGGCGATGGAGAATCACTGGCAGGGGTGCAACAAACTCGGTTGACAAGGGGTCGAAGCACTCGATACGCCGGTACATTTCCCGGCCGGGTTGAGAATCGCTGGCTCGGCTTGCTCGGTGCAACAAACGACGGCCAGACAGCGGGGGTTGCGGAACGATTTGGGGTGAGATGGGGAGGAAGGACGGGAGGAGGACGATTGAAGGAACCGCTCCGCGCGGGGGTAGCTTTCGAGAGGGAGACGAATCTCCATTTCGCTCTCTCGTCGCGCCGTCTCTCTCTCTCTCTCTCTCTCTCTCTCTCTCTCTCTCTCTCTCCGTCTGCGCGCGTTCGTGTATCCCCAGCTTTTTCCTTCCTTCTGCATCTTTCCGCCTCTCCCTCTCCCTCACCCGGGTGGTGCGTTTGTGTATGCGTTCCCGTCGGCGCGAATCTCTGTCTGGCAGCGGAGGTTTCGTCGTCATGACGACGAACCCAGGAAACCCAGCCACTCTCTCACACTCCCTTTGGCTCTCTCGCAATTCTCTTTCCATTCGCTCTTCTCTCTCTCTCTCTCTCTCTCTCTCTCTCTCTCTTTCTCTTTCCCTGTTACACACATCCGCGAGCGCATGTAAATGTATTTAATATTACTATCCTCGTCCATCTGCACATTGGCAATTCTCTCTCTGACCCGTTTGCAGAAACATTCTTTCTCGCTTCTCGTTTCTTTCTCTCTTTCTATCTCTCTCTCTCTCTCTCTCTCTCTCTCTCTCTCTCTCTCTCTCTCTTTATTCCGCAGCCACGCCAATTCCCGCCTGCGGCTTCTACGCGCCCTACACATCTACCGCGTGCACGCCGCGTACGTATGTATGCGCGACTCTGCAGACTCTGGCCGCCCGGTTCATCCACCTCCTCGGTTCTGTCCCTGGTGCCTGCACGCCGCCACCCCCCTACGTCTACGAGGGTGGTGGCCCTCGGTTGTACGCTAAGCGCGATCCTCGTGCCGGTTCGAGAATTCCGGAAACGAGGAAGAGAACTCGACAATTTTCGAGAAAATTGAGGATACAAAGCCTCGAAATGAAGATGTGCCATCTTGCGACAAAAGTTTTATTTCCCCCACCCCCCCTGTCCTCCCCCATATAGTCTCTGCGATTAATTCTACTTATCCCCTAAGGAATCTACGTCGATCGATCGTTAGCATTTATGTGTGAGCGACACACGTCGAGTAAGATGGTCCTTAAAGCGTGTAAATTTTTGTATAGCACCCTTGTTTCCTTTTCTTTTACCGAAACAAAGACGAAGAAAATGTGACCTACATCGTAATCGATCAAGATTCGATTATTTCATAATGTGTGAATAAATTATATAGAGATCATTTTATCTACGGCAAAAGTTGAAATGCGAGCTTGGCATTATACCAGTTTTTATCTTCTTTCTAATTCTTGTAGCCTAAGTATTTTTTTCTTTGTATTTCTTTTTAATTATTTATTTTTGTTTATTGTTTTAAGATCCCGCTTCTAAATGAAACTGCGAATAAAAATAAATTTCTGTTTTGCGGTTTCAGCAGTCTGTTTACGTACAAGATGGTCATACTAGTGCCATTCTGTCTTATTGTTTATTTCGAAAAAGTTTGGCTTATAACTGTCCTACGATAACTCGATTCCTTTCGTGTCCTACCTCCTCTTCCGCTTCTCTTTCTCGTTCGGCGACGATTCATTCGCCCGCTTCCTCGAGCATCCGTTTCAGCCCTCTCTATTTTACGCGTCTCTCTCTCTCTCTCCCTCCGGCGCGGCACACGTTGAAAAGAGGGTGGCCGCTCCATTTTGCGGATCCGCACCGAGAACCGCAGTCGTTCCGGCAGGATATGGGGAAAGGGTGACTGAGGTGCCTCGCTCTACGCCACGGGCCCTGCGGGGCCAAAATTGCTCAGGTACAGAGTTGATTACGCGAGAGTGGCAATTTTGATTCGTAAATGGGGAGGCCTTTTAGAGACGCTTTCCGGAATAACGTGTTTCTTCCCTATCTATACCCTGAAGAGGGAGAGAGAAATTAGATTAAATATAATAATAGTACATATAATAATGGTAATAATATAATAATGCAATTAATAATACAATAATAATAGTAATATTAGTATAATAATAACAATAGCGATAATAGAGGTATTTTTATGTGAAATATATATATTTAATTAATATAAGATAAATTTAAATAAAAAATGTAGAGGATGTAAAATATAAAATTATATACGATAGAAATTTGAAATATTACAGCATGAATACACGAGAAATTCAACTTTACTTTGGACGATATATAATTCGGAATAAAATTCAGGACAGAGTTCTATTCATAATTTTATCGTCATGTACAGAAAATATTTCTACTCTATGTGAAGAAGTGAAACACATATACACATGTTCCAAATACATATCAGAGAATACATACATAATTTGGAATACACGACATATAAAATTATAAATAAAATTTTATTCAAATTTTGTCATGAAATAATAGATCCTCCAGCAAACTAAAATATCAAGGATTGAAAGCGGCGGACAATAATATGAAATTATTTCGCATAATACTGATCATATTGAGTGGTAAATGTATAAAATAAAATTAAATTTGGTTATCTCGTGTCTTTTTATTTGCCGCGAAATTCTTTCAAACCTCCATCTCTTTCTTTGTATCAACTTGTAATATCGATTAGTGAATTACTGGTAATTTCTATGCGAACGACCGGACGGTTTGCTCGTAAATATCACGGCCGTCCACGAAGAGGGAGCTCCAACAAGAGACGAAGAGAAGAGGGTGGCGGGGAGGGGGGGGTGGAGTGGTAATAGAGAGCGCGGAGGCCGAGAGGAGAGAGAACGCGACGTCGTTTCGACCCTCTGCAGCGGGGCCTCGTGAATTATTTCGCCCGCTCTCACCTCCCATTTCTCCCTTCTCCCTTCTCGATGTTGGCAGTTCAGGTGTATTTGGGATTAATTAACGCGTACACTCACACACGGGAGCCGATCGACAGGAGCGGGGGAGAGGGGGGGAGGGGGGAGCGCAGCGGGCGTTGAAGGGAACGCTAATTGCAGATACGACTTTTTTAACGCGGATTTCCGTTCGGGATAATCGTCACTCTTCGCCTCGTTTTTATAATTAATTACGTACACGCGACGAAATCTTTTCCCTCTTTTCTTTTCGTTGCCTTCGTTAAAGATTCGCCACTGAATTTGGAAATTAAGGGCTAGATCGGCGTCTTTTTTTTTTTTTTTTTTAAGAATGCTGAATTCGCAGAAGTGCCTCTTTTTTTCACAATCTAAATATTAGTCGTAAAATAAAAACTTGCATTTTATACGATTCAAAAAAAAAATTACACAATTTATTTTTTATTTAATTTCCTGCAAAACCAAATTTTTCACATTTCTATTTTTAACCTTTTAAAAATTTTCTAAGTACTAAAATAAAATGAATGAAATAAAAATTTTTCAATTAATAGTTTATAGATCTGTAGCATTTATTTGTATCAGTACTACAATTCGCATCATTTGCTGGCGTTTAAATAACACATCGTTTAAATTACACGTTTTGAATTTTCCTTTTTCGAAAATTTACGCTGCTCGCAAATATCATGTAACACAAATAGTATACAGTCGTCGTATGCGAGAGGGAAATTTGCAGTGTGGGAGTCGTCGATATTATGCATCGGAGTGAGAAATAAGGGAGAGAAAAAGAGAAACTGAAAGAGAGAAAGAAAGAGAAAGAGAGAGAGAGAGAGAGAGAGAGAGAGAGAGAGAGGGAGAAACGAAGAAAGAAGAAGAGAGGTTGCTAGATGAAACAGGGTGCCATCATGGGTCTCGGTATCAGCACCCAGGCATTCGCTACCATCCCTTGTGCTTCTTTCCAACCCCTGCATCCTGGGGATCGCCGCCCTTTTTCCGTAATATTATCCGCCGTCGACCGGCGACTTTTTCTCTTTCATCATCAGAGCTAAACTGATAGGAACTTTCGTAGCAACATTTTCTCTTGCATTGCATTATTTGGTATTTAAAATATTTAATTATAAAACGATATTACTATGTGTTGCATATTATTACTATTTTTTGCAATTTTCATCGTTCGCATTTGCGGATCAATTAACAACATTATGTCGTGCACATTTGTGAGTATAAATTAAAGGCTGCAATTACGTTAAGGAATTGAGAGGAGAGTGCAAGAGGGAAAGAGAAAATATATATATACGCCGAGTTTCCTTCAAACACAGTTATTCTTCCAAGGTCTCTCACGTTCGTGAAACACGTATCGGCACTACCCCTTATATATTTCTAACCCTCGGCAGTCGCAACGCCCCTCTCGTTCTCGTCCAAGGCTAGACTGCTAAATATTTCAGGCAGCAATTCCGACTCCCAGATACAAATGCGCCAGTCGACAAGGACAGTGAAAATTAATAGATGTCGCATATAATACCCTGCGCTTAACCCCTTTGCAACGCGTTTGAAAAGATATATGTATTTTGCACATTTTTAATTTAATTCCTACGAAAAGGAGGTGTAGCTGTAAGGAATTGGAAAAAAGAAGAAATTAAATAATGTATAAGCAGACTTTTATATACAGAGCATCCTATAACTGTCGGATATCCTTTTAAGAGTAGATTTTCTGGCTTATTTGGAGATTTTGTTCTCAACGAAAATGTTGAGGCATCAATAATTTTCGAGTTATAAGTAATTGAAAAAGAAGGATTTTTCGCAAACTAAACTTTGCGGTGTTAAAAGCTTAACATAATTACAGTCTTTAGTTAACTCCAGATGGAATACTTTAATAAAATTTTAATTTAGGGCTTACTTATATAAATATATAATGGCAAAAATTAAAAGTTTGCAAAGAATGATCACCTCCCCTAGATATTTTCGCTGAAGAAAAACCGTCTTTAAATTGATCAAAGAATCCACCCTTAAAAGTACCTAACCGTAACTGGTAGTTACGATGCATCCTATGTATACGTATATGTATGTATATCTATATATACACATATACATGCACTGACTGATATACATATAATTGTCAATTAAACTTTCTTTTAACTATTACTCAGACTTATTTTCAAAATGTTCTGTATATATGTATACATAAATCATTCACAATAATTTTTCTTTCTGTCTGAGATATATAAGCTTGTAGAGAGCGAGAAAATTCCGTGAAGGATTTCACTCGGCGCCTCCTTTATCCGGCGGCGACAGCAAAGGCGCCGAAGAAAATAACATAGGTCGGCCAGCCAAGCCAGGCGAGCGCACCAGCGAGGGTTGTAGGGTGCTCCTTGTGTAGCGTGGGGTAGGGATAATAAGGAGCAGGTGGTGGCGCGTGCTCGTTCATATAGTCGGCATCCGTGACACGTGGAATTGCTGGTGGGACTGGAAGAGATGGTACGCGTTGGAGGAGGAAGGGAAAAATGGGGAACAGTGACCAAAGGATATTTGCCGTAAGAAATAACGTATTATACGCGATCCTTCGTGTCGTCGTATAATGAATTTTTTTATAGCGACCCAGCAAAATTAAGTGGTATGTATAAGAAAAGAAGAGTGTGGTTTTCTCGTGGCGTTTCTGCGACTTTTTTTTTTCTAAAAAGTTCACTGTTCTTGTATTTTTTAAGCGAACAGATTAAGAGAAAAGCAGCTAATTACTCTCTTTTTCATCTTGTTATTTTGTTTAAAAAAATAAAAATAAAAATTATTGCCCCATAAATTATATAGAGTGAGTCAAAGGAACCTGACAGTTTTCAAAATAAAATTAAAAAATATAATTTATCCGAAATTATCTCTTTTAAAATTAAATTATTAAATATAATTAAAAATTTTCACATTTATCAAATGACCTCCGCATTTATCCTACATTGTCCTAATCTATCACGAATTATTTCTCACAAAGATTCGCTTTAGCTGTAGTATGAAAACTCATATTTGTTCAATGTAATGATTAATATTTGGCAATGGGACCTAAATTTGCCAGAAGGTATTACTAGAATTTGCTGCTATAAATCCTACATGTTATACAGGGTGCCGCCGGGTTAAATGGCCAGTGTTTTAACAGATTAAAAAATTAGTAATAAATCTACCTATATCAACAAAATATTTTTTTGAGTGTTATAAATTTCCCGTACATATTTCTCTTTTAACAATACAATGATACATGTGTAATGAAAACTATTTTACATCTGCTAATGATTTTTTGTTACCTCTTTAGTAACAAAGTTTCTGTTTCGGAGACTTATTCCTTCTAAATAAATATACATGCTCTAAAATGAAGTGATACAGATAATAATTGTACAGTTATAAAAATATAAATACACAGAAAAAAAACTTCTTGTTTGAGAATATCTTTATTCCTGACATATAAATCTTGAAGTGAGTTTATATTTCATTAAACGAATACAAATTGCTTGTTTGAAGATATTTAATGTAGATCTACCAAGAAAAATATATTCTTATTATTATTCAATAATTTTTATAAATAGAGAAAAAATGTTGGATAGATAAGTAGTATTATCTTCGAACAAAAAAATTGTAATAATAATATTATGAAATAACTATTATAACATTACATTATATTAAAATAAAATTATAATATTATTGAAATTCAAGAATTTATCACAAATCTTTCTAAGAACATTATATATATTGTTGTTTACATATGTAACAATGATTGCGTTAAATAAAAAAAAAAATATATATATATAATAAAGTTTTAATTTGATACTAATTTTTTTTCCACGTAAGCGCTTTTTCCCTTCCATGCGTTAAGTACATAATTGTAAACATCTTGTATATGTCGTTCAAAACGGAAGTCGTCATCATCGGAACGGTAGGCCTCACGGAAAGACTGGCGGCTGCCATGTCGGCTGGTGTGTATACTTCACACGTATCCATAAGACTAATGCACTAATAATGGAAAGATGCTTAATACAAGAAAGAGAAATACAGCACTTGCTCAGGCACGTGCACGGGCCGGCGCCCGCATAGGAGGCGATGACCATCGCAACAACGCGCGTCTTCCATCTTCAGCGGAATGGAGGGCGAAGAGGAGAAAGAGACAGGCGGTGAACTCCTCTGGAAACGGGTCGACCGAACGATCAACGAGGAAAGGCAGGGCAGGTGTCTTGCCGTCTGGCAGCTGCCTCCCACCTGGGACGGGTCGCGCAGGCGATCGAGCTGTGTTGTTGTTGCTGTTTCTCACTCGTGCACTCTCTGTACGAATGCACTCTGGACGCGTACGTGCATACGACGAGTGTCACGGCAGGTACGTAAGCGAACCAAGGGGAGGGAGGTATAATTCGGGTGCGCCACCTGGCAGATGCCCTGCTCCTGCTCGACGTCCATCAGCTCTTAACCCTCTCTCATGCACGAATTTTAGGTTCACATGCTCGCGATGAGAAAGACGAACACGGATCGAATAATAATAAAATAATAAGGGGAAGGAGAAGGAGGTGGAAGAGGAGGAGGTGAAAAGCTGCCTCATAAAGACGGCCAAGTCTGGTCGAGATAATGCATACGTACTTATACCGCGTGTGTGGATGATGATAATCGTAATTTCGTTGTCGGAGGCTCGTAATAAAGTTGCATAAACATATGTAATTTATTAGATGTAGCGCATGTTGGTAAAACGAGTGACGGAATATTTCATTAACTATATACGAGATGTATATGCCATGGTGATAATATATGACTCATGGGATTTTTTTTTTACGTATAAGCGACCGGGATTATTAATAGAAAATGCAAAAATTCCCAAATTACAATTAAATACGATTTATAGTAATAATAACCAGTCTCATTAGTCGCTTATAACTTTAAACGGTTTAATTGATTCTCCTTCCTCTCTCTCTCTCTCTCTCTTTCTGTGTGTGTGTTTCTCTCGATTATAGCGCTGACCACGTCGCGGTATTAATTTCGGTCGATATCACGCGACGCGGAGTTCATCAGGAACGCGATGAATTCGAGGCCGACATCAATTTAATAGGCATTGCGAGGCCAAGCCCTTCCGGTTTTCGATATATTCTGAACCGTAGGTTCCCGATCGATCGACCAAATTCTCTATTCCGTTAGATCTATTGAATATGCGGGGACCGCAAAACCAATCGTTTCGAATCACTGTCAAAAAGTGTCCTCTCTCTTTTCTCCTTCCAGCGACTCGCTGCGTTTCAATTTTGTTTCCCGAAAACTGGAAACTTTTTAATTTACAGTCCCTCTCGCGCCTCTAGGGCGGCTTCACCGACGCTGCGCTCGTGCTCGCCAAGTTTTGATCGATCTCGCAGATGCTTTGATGCGTGTGCATGTGCGTGTGCATTTCCATTTTGATCGTTTCTTCTTTGAATCGTCCGTACAAAGTTCATTGATTTATACGCGCGCGCACGCACGCACGCACGCACGCACGTCAGTATACAATAGTTGTGCATGCTAAATATGTACGCGTACATACATGTCGCGTCGCCTGCCTCCGTTTTCAAGGGGATGAAATCGATACGCGAATCCAGACGCGCGTATTGGCGGATCGACGAGCCATTGCCGAGCCATTGTTGATGCATGGCTCTTCTTTTTTAATTTTACTTTTGTAATTTTATGGTAATTTTTCATTTGTTCCTTTCTTTTTCGTTAATAAACATATTTGACGATCGGGAACATGATCTCGAATTAATTTTCCTCCCTCACTGTGATATTTCTATGGAAACATTCTTCCTTCAAATTTAAATATTATTTATCAGTTACTCATAGTTGATTATGGTATGATTTGGAAGAATCGCTACTCTAACTTTAGCATATTAAATTGGGCGTTGCCTGGGCTTTTTATACTTTATCAGCATTTGTGGAAATGTAAATATCGAACAATAATATTGAAAGTAATTTATAGTAATATAATTTACAAATTTATTTAGTGTATTACTTTATTTCGACATAATAAGTATATATATTATTGCAACAAAATTTATTATTTTAATGCCTGGCGATACACAATATTTTTCATCTTTCTTTCCGGGATAAAAATGTTTTTTCTGTCCACTTTGGAGCAAATATAGTTGAGCATACTAAAAATACTTTCCTAAATTATCAAAAGGTGGGAAATCAGGGGATAGGCTGTCCTAAATTTTCCGCAGGATTCTATGCAAAATAGTACCTATGCAAAATTTGGTCCAGATCGGTCAAAGATGTTTAGGAATTTATAGGGAGTTTGCAGACAGACATTCTATTTTATATAGATTTTATTCCACACAGTAGGATGATGCAGGTTTAAAGGAGAAAATCGCTATATCTGTATACTTTACCGTGAAATATAAATCGAATATCTCGGGCATTTTTTACGCCCGCGCATTATTACGTTGCAATGCGCTGCTTCTCCACAGTGCATCCTTCTGCCAGCGTGCACTGTTGGCGCATTCGCTCGCCCTGGCATCGGGATGGGTGTTGGGCGCTTTTGTTATCCTTTTGCAGCGCGAATATGACGCCGGATCTGCCAGGCATACGTTCATCGAAACGGCACACGATTAAGCGTGCACTTAGGCGGATGGAAATTTTTGCCGATCGATGGTTGCATTCCCCTCGTTTTTTCCCCGTCCGAGCTACCTCGTCCCATACTTTCTGTCGAGAAAGAGAGATAAAGAAACTCGCGCGCGTCCATTTTCCGCGCGCTTTGATCGGATACGTACTATCTATCTAGACACCTATACGAGAGCATGTATCTAATGTACTCTCTCAATAATGCACTCGGAGAAAAAGGAGACGCCATAGCGGATGCGCAACGTTGCTCGTGCGTAATTTCTTCGCACCGTGGGCTGTACGCCAGAGGCTCTTGTGTAGATGCGTGTAATGAAATTAAATATTCATGACACGCGTGCCCAACGTGTAGGTGTATCTAGAACGCACTGCCGGGGGCCATATCGAAGATGGTATCAATCGGGATAGTGCTGATCTATTATTTACTTTTTACGCCGTCGAAATTTTGCTCAGCGAAAATTTGATCGGCTACTTCTTTCTATAATGTCGTAATTTCCATTAATTGTTTTTTTTCTTTTTTTTTTGTCAGACTGGATGAAAATTCTCTCGGAACAAAGTTTGTTTGTGCTTCAGTTATGATTAGTAATGCACTCGGTTTCAGCAGAGACTAATCCAGTAAATTCAATCTCGAACTTTTATTAAATTATATAGTTTTCTTATTGTTTGATTATTAATAACGTACGAGAGAATAGCAGAAATATGTATATTAGTTATTACCATCAATAAAATATTTATTTGTTGAACGAATTTGATAAAAATATAAAAGAGCTTATCCAAATGAAAAGCTGAACGTAGAGAGCGTATAAATAATCAAATATATGTAACAAAATTAAAAATTCTTTAACTTATTAATTAATATATTTCATTAAAAATCTACAGCCATGGCTAAGTGCGTTCGTATTTAATAAGAGGTGAAATTCTTTTTGACGCAAAATTCATTTGTGTTTCTCTCGCGTTTCATCATCGATAAAATGTTACGAATGCCATTATTTATCGTCTAATTCTAATACGTAACTTTATCGCGGCAAGCACGTTCTCTCGATTTACGAGAATACGTGATGGTCGAAGGACAGCTCGCGCGCCACGTGTATGTATGTATATATGTGTGTGTGTGTGTGTGTGTCAGTAAAAACGTACAGCCCGGCAGAAATGGATGCGCAGCCATGGATTCATTTTCCGTCATCTCCTCGGATTGCGTTCCGCGAATTGCGGCGCCGCGCTTCTCTCAATTCCATCGCAAGAGAGCTGAATGATGATGACTAACGGCTATAATGATAATATAATAATTATTATCGTTTGTGTAGTCAGCTAGTGCGTAGCGAGCAAGGTGCCGGCAACCGCTCGGGCCTTGACGTTCAGAAAGTCACATCGGCCGGCGCGGCGCGCGATCGGGTGTGATCACAATAATTATTTCACCGCGAGTGAGCAAATCATAATACGCGAGCATCTTGACTTACTTGACGTTTAAAGTGTAATAGATGGCTTAAGTGCTACCTCTTAGTAGTGGTGCCTGATCAATCATGAATTAATTAAGGAATTAAAAAGTCTCTCCTTTACGGTATACATAAAAAAGCAAAATTTTATACGTACAGTTGAAGTCAGATTTACGCTAATTGCTATCTGGCTTGAAGATGCGTACGTCGGGGAATCCGGGTGCGCTCGGTCGATTCATCTGCGAGCGAGATAAATTTTAAGCTTCACATTTTTCGAGATGTACTCTTCTCACTTTGGACGGAAATATACTGTTTAAAGGGAACGGGACAAAAACGGTATCCGCAACAGCGAAATTCGTGGGCTTCTTGTTGTTTGACGCGATATATGGAGTCGCCTCCCCTCCCTCCGGATACAGAGTCTCGCGGATAACGCGAGTTTGAGACTCTTTCGAAAAGTCTGTCTCGAAACTTCACTTTCGTATATGATATTTGTGTATCGATTATTGCGCTTGTGAAATGAAGAATTGTAGAGAATAAGTTAGTTTAGGTTAATGTCTTACCTACTATCATTTTTTATAAATAAAAATAAAAAGATTCTTTTTACGCCGAAAAAATACAGCTTTTGCTTACAATCTTTATTACTAATTAAGAATTCATTATTAATATTATATTACAATACAATAATATAATTGTATCATAAATTATATATAATATTAATAAATATAATACAGCAATAAATTAAAAAAAAATTATATATCATGATGTTTAATAAAAATTTAATTAAAATGCAGTTTTGCTTGCAATCTCTCTATTACTAATATTAATTCACAATATTAAATCATAAAAAAATGCACTCTGAATATTGAAGAAGAAAATTATTATTAGAATTGTATGATTCGTCGACGCGTCGACGCGGGGATGAGGATATACGTCGAATTTTACGTGAAAATCGAATCGTTCGTGAAAAAGTAAGGCGTCGCGACCGCTCGTCCTTGAAAAGTCGACGCGGGCACGCGGTTGCAAGGTGGGCAGAAAGTCCACCGTGCGGCGCAGGTCGTGTTTCTTTTGGCGTGGCAGGCGATGCAGGCGAACGCGATACGCACGTGCACGTAAACGCATACACGCACAGGTACTTGTGTTTGCGAAAGAGAGAAAGAGAGAGAAAGTGTATGTTCACCCATACCGGTGTGTCCAATGACTTCACCATATATCGCATACGCCAACTGCGCATCGATGCTGATACGTGTATGCATCGAGCGTGCAGGCAGAAACGTAGATCGAGCATAAGATAGGAAAATAAAATTATATATATATATATATATATATATATTTATAAAGATAAAAAGGAGAAAAAAATAAAAGTAGAAAGAGACAGATAGAATGAATGAGGAAGGAGGAGAGACGGAGGGAGAATGCCTGGAAGATTGGATCGTTCGCTGCCGGTAGCAACGACCCTGGATGCATCGACTCCTGGGGTTGTTCGGTGGTAAGGGTAGCGTGTAGACGAAGAGAATGAGATGACAAGGGAAACGAAGGGAGACAGGTATAATCGATGAGAAGGAGTGTTGAGAAGCAAGACGCGAGAGAAGCAGAGAGAGAGAGAGAGAGAGAGAGAGAGAGAGAGAAGGGGGGGGGGGAGGAGACGAAAAGAGATAAAACGAGAGAGAAAGGTGCTGGAAACTGGGGAGTCACCCTTTGTTCCCTGTCTTTCTTGCTCCTTTAGCCACCCCGTGCTCAGGTCCTTCTCCGCCACCCCCGTCGCTGTTCCTGTTTTCCTTTCTCTCTCGTTCTCCTTCTTCCTCCCCCGCTGCACTTCTCTTTCAGTCGACGAACTCCCCTCTTCCGCCTCGATCTCTCTTTCCGTCTCACTCGCCCTGTCGGCTCTTCGGCTCTTCACGCTATTGATCCCGCAGCATCCACCGCGAAATAACGACGTACGCCCCTGTTTCTCTTGTTTCTCCCCTTCTCTCTCTATCTTTTCTCCTTCTCTTTTTTACAAATGTGCTTCTCGCTCTTTCTCTCTCTTTCTCTCTCCTTCTCTCTCGGCCTACTTGTTTCTCTCTCTCTCTTTATTCCTTCTCTCGCTATTTCCGTCTTCTTTTCTCGTTGAACGTTCCGATATATCTCGTAAATGTGGAGAGGAAAACGCAACGGGGTATCGTACCTGCGAACGGATCCCGTCGCGATTCTCCTCCAAGAACGAGGAATTTTTCTGCGAACATATTTTTCCGTGCGATGCTTGGAAAATATTTAGACGAACGCTTGCTACCTAACCAATCGTCTTCGAGATTTGTCGAAGCCGGAAAAATAAAATTTTACTTGTATTTGCGTACTTAAAGCTCCGATCGATCGAAAATTTGGCTGATCCGGTTAAAATATTTTAAGAATCATTTCTGTTCTTTGAAAAGGGGGTTAAAAAATTTATCTATCTCTCACGTAATCGACATTTTCTGCGAATTTCTTATGAAATTCATACTTTACGTAGGAATTCGTAACGAGAGATTTACAAGAACTAAAATCCAAGTCTTATATTTAAATGATAGAGAAAAACTCGACGCATTTAGACGCGTTTCAAGCTGCCCGAATTCTGATAAATCGAATTATTAAAATTAACGATTATCGAAGAACAAATCCTGTTAGGAAGTCGTCTCAACATTGTCAACTTTGAGTTAGAAAGACTTTCTTGGAGAGATATTTCGATATTTTTAAAAATATCTCGTAATAAAAATTCTCTTTAATATGTCGCGAAGATGAAATCTCATGGCGCTACGTGTTAATCCCATTACCTATCATAAGTCTAATGCAAATGCTCGGCTTCTAATTGGCGGCCCAGAATCCGGTCCAGAAATGTCGCGTTGGATCTACGGCCAATGATGAGGTCTTCCTCGCAGCTTATTATCTTTTCACCGGAGGCCGGCGTCGGGGGAAGTCGACGATATTTCTAGCCGATTTCTCTCGCGTCGACGGCGATAATCGGCGGTAATTTCTTTCCGGCAATACCGCGTCTATTTTTCTCTCTGCTTCTCTCCCCCCCTCTCTCTCTCTCTCTCTCTCTCTCTCTCTCTCTCTCTTTTATCGCAGTTCCACAAAGACGGATGGCGTAATTTCTCGAGCGAGGCGGTTCCCGCCAGAGGAAGACAAATGTGATGGGTGACGTTTCGTTTTCCGACAAACGAAATGTCAGTCGAGAGAAAAGAAATTATTTTCCGGAACGAACGAATATTCGACGTAGATGCACTCTCGTAAGGATTTTCACCACCGGCCAGGTGGTGGTGAATCGGGAGAAAAGGAAAGAGGAAGGGTGAGAAAGAGAGACGGCAGGGTGAGAAGGGGCAGAGAATTGGCCGGTCGTGTGGAATTATTCCCGTACGGCTATCCTGGTTTCGCCCGTTAACAAATTAGCATAACAGGGAATCGGCTCAACTCGACTTGATTCCTCGAGTCAACCCCATCGAAACTCCGCCTCTCTCCCCCTAGCCCCTCCTCTTCTTCCAAGAGCGTCTCGAGTGCCCGCGGAGAACAGACATCGATGGGAACCGACTTCCGATGTTAAATGTTGTGTAGTTGTCGACGAAGACTCGATTCCGCAAGATATTAGCTTACAATTGGTATTGAGTCTTAAAGAGTGTATCGAATTGTGTTCTGTTCGTTATTACGGTTAAGTCAGACAATTGATGTAAATTATGTTTTAATCATTAATTATTCAGTGTTGCAGCTTTCATTTGATTAAGTGTCAAAGTACGAGAGATATTTTGTAGAAAAAATATTTTCTATACAACTCTATGTAAAGGATGATTATTATCGTTTTTATCGAGTGGCTTTCGCAATTCATTATTTCGTTTATCGCTTTCATTACTCTTCTTCGGCCATGTCTTGCGATGAAATTTTCAGAGGATTCGTTTCTTCGACCTAATGATTTAATTTTCTTAAGGGTCCATTAAGTCATATTTCTTATTCAATGGACGTGATTCTGGCAATCATTTGTACGAAAAAGTTGGTTTGCAACGCTCCTTTCTTTTTGTGCTCATAAATATGCGTATATATATATATATATATATATATACGGAACTTGCTTCTTTTTAAATTATAACACGACGCCACGCAGTTTTACTTTCGGATGACTTTTTGTCCGATCGACAAAAACCGACCCCTCCTCAGGGTCGAGGCGGGATTTGTTCTCCTGGAGTAACGACCTGAGGGGTTGAACAACCCCGAGTTATGGCGCGACAGCGCTGCGTGCATCTCCTCGATATCCAAATTTGATCACGTTGATCTGCGAATAGAAATATTTGATCCTTCTTTTAATTTGTAATGATAAGTAGATGGTGGTATCTGGTGAAATTTATAAAACTAGATTTAATATAGAACTAAAATTAAAAATGATAAAGGGGAAAGAGAGAAAAGTAGATGGTGTGTTTTGCACAGAAGCAGGATAATATATAATTAATAGCAAGGAATATAGCGCTACTCTAATGTGCAAATAATATATATTAGAGTAACTTTGGCTGAAAGTTTTTCCTTCTATCGAGTATCCATGACTGCGTTACAAGCGTAAAATATACCATCACCATAACTCAAACGAGTGATCGAGCATAAGCAAATGCGCTCTTTGCGCAAACTGTCGTCCAACCCCATCAGCGGCAGAAATTCCGTTGCCGGAATCCCGGCTGCTCGCACAAGACACTCCGCGATGCGTAAACGGTGGTCCAGGTGATTTGTGAGAGGTGGATAATGGGTATCCCGGGCCATGGTGCTGCTGCCGCTGCTGCTGCTGCTGCTGCTGCTGCTGCTGCTGCACCCTCATCGGCAGTGCCGGGGGTGGCGATGGCGGCGGCAGAGGAAAGACAGACAGAGAAAACGATGTGGCGGTGAGACGAGGACGACGCGGGTGGGAAAGGGCGGTGAACGCTGGCCGACGGGGGTGGCGGACGTCGAGGGTGGATCATCGCAGGGCTGGCTGCAGGGACCGGCGGCGGCGGCGGCGGCGGCGGCGGCGGCGGCGGCGGCGGCGGCGGCGGCGGCGGCGGCGGCGGTGGCGGCGGTGGTGTTGGCGGCGGGTTTCTACGATATAACCAGGAGTGTACTCACCTCACTGGTGCACCAGTGGGGTGGTTTCCTCTCTCGGCCCGCTCGGGTCAGTGCCCTCCCGTAACATTGAACCGCCCCGCGATGCAGTCAGGGCCGAGCGATGGGCGCATGCGTCGCCGAACAACTCTTCTCCCTGTCCTCCCCCCCGTTCGCCCTCTTTCCCTCCTTTCCTCTCCCGGCGCGCACCACACGACCCGGCCAGCGGCTAACCCTCCTCCCGTCGTCTCTCCTCCGTTTCCTACCCTATGTCGGTGCCGGCGTGGCGTACGCCCCTGCCGGCGCGTCTCGATGCTTTAATTTTTTTCATCCCCCTCCCCGCCATCGGTCTTGCCATTAGCCCTCGCCGGCCGCCAAAACATCGTCTACGTGTTCTTCCGCCCCTTTTTTCCTACATAGTACGGTATTATTCTTAAAATTGAGTCGTGGAAACTGCACTGTATGGATCTGTTATTCTGCAGTCGCATTCAAATCAGCGAGATGCGAAGGACGCTGCGCCCGGACGTTGCACCTTGCTCCACGGAGGATGGTGCACCCATTCGCGTAGGGAGGGGGATGTAACGAGAGATGATTCTCTCTCTCTTTCTCTCCAGCAGCCGCGAAGATAAATGTAACATTTTCATTGATGTCTGAATTAATGAAGATAATTGATGAATATGTTAAGTTTTATGTGAAATTCTGATATAATGATTTTTTGACGCCCGATAAAAATTAAAATAAATTAAAATTAATTATGCTCGCTACATTACATAGGATTCTGAATTCGATATGGAATTCTAAAGACCACTGGTAACTAAGTTTATGTAACGCGTTGGTGTGGAAACTGTATAGAAGATTCTAAGATTACCATTCTTACTTTTAGTCGGTTGGATTTAAACAGACTGCAGCAAAGAGCTATATCGGATATTCTATTAATTAAATGAGAGAGTCCCCGAGTTTTCTGACAAACGTTGCGGGTGGTGGTGGTGAGTTTGAGACTTCGGCGAAAGCTGCCGGTGTGCCGTTCCTGCGGGAAATTCGCTAGCCGGACCGAGTTCGAGGGACTTTTTAAGTACAACGAACCCAGCGGCCCGATCACTTCGGGCGCCGATGACGTATATCGCCAAGTAGAAAAACAGACGACCGATTTCTCTCGACGAGCGTTATCGAATCTAGCAAACTAAACTGGTAGCAGACACGCTAACGTAGGACGTAAATTTCGATTGCTCGCGACGCGGTGTGATTTAGTCGAATTTGAATACGTAATGATATACGGACCGATGTTTCGAATTAGGGAGTGTACCGCGTTTGTCACGAAAGAATAAAGTTCAGGCCGATTAGAACGATTAGAGGTCGAATCAGACTGTGTTTTTTTTTTTTTTTTTTCTTTTTTTTTTTTACGAGGGCCGCCGCTTAAAACCAGTACGGCAAATTGCACGCTAATTGGCTAATGCACACACACACGGTAGCTGGTTGTGGCGCAGTTGGGGACCGCAAAAATTAAATGAGATTGTTGTCGCGGGGAAAGTTTAATTGGAATCCGTATCATTCGCGCTCGAGTCATTTCGCGCATATCGAAATCATCGCGAAATAAACGCGGAGCGTTTGTCTGCGGGCCACGCGTTGGTAACACTTGGGATTGCGGTTTGGCTCGAAAAGTTTGAAACTTCATTAGAATCAGGCGTTGTTCTCACCGGTGAGAATCTATATCACCGCGAGAGGGAGAAAGGAAAATGAGAGAGAGGGAGGGAAAGAGACTCGTATGCAACTCCCTGACGATACCCGGTGCACTGAACTCTCCCTCGATTGTTCCGCGAAGCGTTGACGTATCTTGAAGTGGAAAAAGGGGACGCATCGCCTCCACGAGGGAATACACGAGGGGCGTGAAATGGCCTCATTTCGCAGCCGGAGCCACCGATATAGTATGCTGCTTCTTGTGCTCGCGGATGTTAGATACGCGCGTTCGACCATATTTATCAACGGCAACTTTTGCGTCGGCTGTCGCGACGCTTTCTGACATCGTGGAGAACCTCTGGAGTAACAGTTTTGCGGTTTGCGATCAATTAAATGCTTCTCCTTCTGCCGAGATACTTGCAAATTCGTCTTTTTAAAAATATATAATTAATATACATAAAATAGAAAATGAAATTTATCCATAATTATATGATGATATAATGAATATAATTATACAAGTAAATATAATTGCATAATTATGAATATATAATTAATATACATACTTGGAAGAGAAAGTGGGATTTATCGATAATTGTATAATTTTTACTCAATGCTAAGAAAAGATTTTTCTGGCTTAGTTTAAAGATAAGTTTATCGCAAACCGTTTAAGAGATCGGTAAGATAGAATCATACGGATTATGTATGAATTTTTTAAAACATACTCTCGAATCGATACGTAAAACGAGGTGAGTCTTTCATAAAAATGACTCTCTCTCTCTCTCTCTCTCTCTCTCTCTCGCGACGGATGTTCTAGAGGTAGGGCACTATCGCAGAGAAAGCAAAGACTAGAAATAGTATGCTATAAAGCATTCATGCACGTTCGAGTCCTAGAATAGACAGCGTGCCATCATCGGTCATTTCAAGTCTTCATTATAACGCGATTTATATGATGGTTATGCCGTTATAGAACACGTCACACTTTTATTTTTCGTGGATTTTTTTTTTTTTTTTTTTTTTTTTAATATCATGTCGGAGATCGTGCATTTTGTTTCGCGAAGAGTCGAAAAATTTCAGTCAGTTATACGGCGGTAGAAATCGCATTTTCTTCAATCTGTCGGATTCGCGTCTCCCGTAAACAAATCGGATTCTGGCTCGCGAGCTTTTCCGATGACGGCCGGGAATATGATATAAACGTTTTTGCTTTAGCATATCTGCAAAAAACAAAAAAAGAAAACGCGCGTGTGCCCGTTTACGCAAAAAGTCGCTCTTGCATTTCAAGTCGTCCGTTTGCATTTGCGAGCGTGATAACGCGCGCGAAAAAACGGTTATCTCGCAATTTTGGCCGCGCGCCGACACGTGCCGCGTAGATCTCCGTTTTTTCTCATTTTCCCGGCCGCTCATTCTGGGCGACGTGCAATTTACGTACCTTGTACTGCAAGTGCAAAATGCATCCCCTCTCTCTCTCTCTCTCTCTCTCTCTTCTCTTCTCTTCTCTTCTCTTCCCTAGTGTCATTTATTTTCGATTCCGCATGGGACTCACCCCTCAGCTTTTTCCTAAGGTTACGACAGCGCGGTTTCGCGGAAAATCCGCGAGTGCGACGACGACGGTGAGAGAGGGTGGATGGCTGCTTCTCGAGGGGGAGTTGCGGCGGCGGGGGCGGGGGAGAGGGAGGGAGGGAGGGAGGGGGGGAGGGTTGGCAGCGCGCGCGCGGACGGGACGTCAAGGGGGTTGCCAACATCGTGCAACGAATGGAGATCGATTCCGAGTCTGGGTCAGGCAAGGGCGTTCACCCTCCGGTGCAGCCCGGGAGACACCCAGGATCGTAGCTAGGCTATCACGGCGGGCGGGGGTACTGGCCGGGTGTTGGGTAGCGAGGGGCAGAGAAGGGAGAGGGCTCGGGACACTCCCTTCTGTTGGGTGCAATGTACGCTCGCTCTCTCCTCCGTGTCCAAAATCGCAGCTCCGGACTGCCGCAAGCTCCTGCAAGCACCCCCGCGACTAGCCAAGGGACGAGGGGTTGATTCTTCCGCGTGTGATTTAGCGGAACGCTCCTGTTTCCCTTCTCCCCCCCCCCTCCCCCTCCGAAAGGAGGACCCGATCGAGACGCTTCCGTGCTTCGGACGATCGTAGATCTTCCGCTTATCTGAGATTACCCTCCGCTGAAATTACCTTCTTGCGCTGACTGAGGTCTCGCGCAGCGTGAATTGTCGGGCAATTTAAACTTTAGTCTTGATTTCGGCGATGCGAAATCTAGTAAGGCGTAGACTATATAATAATGTGCTACAATCGCATATATAATGATTGCCGATAGCATCTTTACAATAATCAAACACATGGGCACAAGTGCCATGCTGAATATAAATGGCGAGGTTTCTTCAGCTTATTATATCTGGTCTACTAATGTATAGCTTATCACTGTATTAAACATGTGCTATATAGTCTGATTTAATTTTCATTATTATCTAACAGTTTAGAGTGATTGTGCGACGACATTTCGCGTGCCCAACGTTTAACTTGAATCTTACGTTTGACTGAGTATTCTTATTTGCAGCGTGTTACGTGAGCAATCTGGTTTGATTATATCTGAAGGATCTTGCGAGCGGAGTGCGTAAACGTATCTTCCGCTTTAACCTGGCCACCAGGAGCGAGTCCCAGGACGAGGTGAACGATCGCCACAGGGTGGTGGTACGTGACCTTTTGCACGAAGGATAACGGCGGGGACGGGGTGGGGGAGGGGAGATGGTTCGCGCTATGGTAACGCGGGGGTGAATGCACGTACTCCAGGGGGCTTATCCTGCAACTTTTCGACGCATGCGTTTCGTATTCCGGAAATGTTCGCAATGCATGACGTCATTGGTGTCGCGTCGGATTTGCGTACTCTCCTCGGTTCTGTCTCTGGTGCCGATGAGAAAATTGTGTTTTATGAATAATGATATCGCGATGTAATTATCAACATATGTAACATGAAAAGAGTAATTTTTGGACTGCGTTAACTGTTGCGATCGTCCAGCCGTATCAATCTTGCACAGCGGATTATTAATCTGTAATAAATTATAAACAGAAATCATTGAGGTCAACCATTGCGGTTTTAGTAACATAATGAATTCTGTTGCATTGATGATTGAAACCTTGTGGATATATGAATGCATTTGTATCCATACATCCATATAAATATAAACATATGTAATAATAACAATAATAATAATAATAATAATAATAATAAATATAGACATGTAAATTACATATGATAAAAATTAAATCAGAATTATTGTGGATTTACTGTAGATTATTCTTTTTTCCCGACGTTATATAAATATATGATTCATATTGAAATATATATATATTTTATCTTATTTGTAATTTTTTAATTGACAATTTTCATTTTTATATGCAAATCTTTACGTTGCATGTTATTTTGTCACCATTAGCATGTATTCCCAATACTATTTTCGATGTGTAAACTCTTATACGGTATGAAATATGTGAGAAGCAAAGGTAAGTCAACTCGGTGAAGGATGACTTTTCCGGTACCTATTCGTAATCCAGATGGCTTCCAAGAACACAGGATGCACACAATATTTTTCACGGATACAGTTACATTTTGTATAAATATAACAAATACATTAGATAAGAAAAATGTATTGACAAAAATAAAATTTCAGCAATTTTTTTTTTTCACAAAAGTGTGATTATATTTTTCGAAAAGTTTTCAATGATGAAAACTTTTTTTTTCTTTTATCTAAAACGCCTGATAATACTCGGTAAAAATCTCTGCGAAGACAAGTCCAGTAAATTTAATCTCTAATTTTTATCAAATTATAGGTATCTTATCAACGATTATTAATAAATACGAGATAATAGCGAGATGTGTCAGGTGCTACTCTCAATGGAATATTTATTTATTTACAATAAACGAATGAGAGCTTAATATAAATATAAAAAATTTATTGAAATGAAAGTATAGCAAATAATAAAAATACGTAACAAAATTAATTAAAAATCATTAAATTTATGTCAAATTATTAAATTATATATTGCGTTGGAAAGATCAGCAGCCGTGGATAAGGTTCTGTGTCTGTCTAAACCGAGTCCGAGTATTGAAGAACACTGACTTGACGGTTGTAGGTGACTGCACGTGACTATCATGAGTCGGTTTACTGGTTTGAAGGCAGATCTTCGCCAGTGCTCCGAAACGAAATATAATACTGTTGCAGAGTGTTTGCGGGTTTGATACTTTCCATTTTTTGGAGAAGATACGTAAACGAATTATGAGTGCTTGGCTTGGAGCGACGCTGGTCGCGTTTGTCTTAATAATTGTTCTCTTGATAATCAAACAATTGTTCTGGAATCCGCGACTAAAGAGTGTCAAGAACAAACACGTTGTGGTGAGTATTTATATCTTCTAACCTCGAAAAAGAACGTTTATTCATATAAATATTACATAAAAACAAATAAAAACAAGCTAATAGCGCGAAAATAATAAAAATAATAAAACTTTTTAATAATAATTAAATGAATTTATTAAAATGCCCCACTTCTTTGAGATTATCTTTACAATTATATAGACAGACTATACAATGATAAGAAATTACATATTTACATAGAAAATCTTGACAATGGATTCTTATTTATCATAAGAGCTAATATAAATATAAAAACTTATTCAAATAAAAGTGAAAATTCTTTAAATTTATGTCAAATTATCAGACTATATATTGCGTTAGAAAGATTAGTAGCCGTTTTCCATAATTTTTTTAAGGAATATATACACAATGGTAAAAGAAATTACATACATATTTACATAAAAAAATCTTGGCACTATTTATTTGTCTGACAATATTCAGAGTTTTATTGATCTCGTTTGTTGACAGGATGCAAAAGGTTGTGTGAGAAGAAAGATTGCACATTAAATTGTTGTAGCTGAAAAATCTTAAAAGTATAAACTTCTTTTCAGATAACTGGTGGCTCCAGCGGTATCGGAAAATGCGTAGCGATTATCGCTGCAAGACACGGGGCGAATGTCACGATAATTGCGAGGGATGTTCAGAAATTAGAGGCAGCCAAAAACGAAATACTGCACGCTTGCGAGAACAAAGATGTACAAAGGGTGGAATATTTGTCTTTGGATATCGGAGCAAATTATGAAAACGTTGAGAAGGCACTGGCCGATCTCGAGAAGACCATGGGACCAATTTACATGCTCGTCAATTGTGCTGGTATCGCGATCTGCAGTAAAATAGAAGACACCACCCCGGACAGTCTAAACAAAATGATACACATAAATTTGCTCGGTACATATTATTGTATAAAGGCTGTCACGCAGAGAATGAAAGCTTCCAGGGAAGGAGTGATTGTGCTTACATCATCTGCAGCTGCTTTCCTAGGTATATTTGCGTTAGACATTCTCATTGATATTTGCTGCTCCAGGCTGTCTATTCAAATCTTGTAAAAAAAATTCGCTTCCCTGATCTTTCAGATATTTTTATGTAAAATTCTAGGTAAAGAGAATATTTTAAAGACTTTTTTCGTTCAATTGTCTAAAATAAAATTTTTATTTTAAGCGTTTTTAAAATAAAGAATATGCATTGCATATTCAATATTTTATTAGGATATTAAATATCTACAGAGATAGATATCTATTTATAATTTACAGTTTAAGGGCAAAATTATCAAAGAAAGGGTTTTTGGACAAAAATTTAGTCCCAATTAAATAAATTCTATGCGAATTTCCTAGATTATTTCAGGTTTTTTGTATTTTTTCAGGGAATATACACCCTGTTACTTAAATAAGCGTAAATAAAGGAGAATTTGCATATTTGCACAGGTATCTTTGGCTACTCCGCTTACTGCAGCACGAAATTCGCGCTTCGTGGCCTGGCGGAAAGCATAGCGATGGAACTGCGACCATATAATATCTCTGTGACTCTGTCTTTACCGCCTGACACAGACACGCCTGGTTTCGCCATCGAAGAGCTGTCGAAGCCTCTGGAAACAAAACTCATATCACAAACGTCAAAACTAGTCAATCCCGACGTAGTCGCCGACAAGCTTTTCAAGGACGCGCTGGTTAGTATCCGAAAAATAGCGAATTTTTTGGTGAAAAATATTCACGGAATTTCTCATAAAAATTTCCAGATTTTCTATAAAAATTCGAAAACTTTCTCAGAAAAATTGTAAAATTTTCTATACGAATTGGTACAATTATCAGAAATGTTCAGAAAAGGAATCTAAAAATTTATGAGTATTCACGATAATTCTCGTTTTTTTTTCAGATTAGTATATCTGAAAATATCTGAGGTATTTTCATAATCCACGATTTATCAGTTTTTATTTATCTCTCTTCTCTTTGAATACACATGTATTACATAACGATAAAAGAACATAAATGCCATTTTATTTTTATTATCTATTAGATATTATACAAAGGTAGAATGACGCATTACCAGAAATCAACACATATCTTATTTTATCTTTTTTTGATTTTTTGTGGAAAATAAAGCTAAAATGACGCATTAATTTGTATCGCTAAATGAAATGCACAAACAAGAGAAATATAAAAGCTGATAAATTGTGGATTTTTTTTAGAAATATTTCGTTAAAAAGAATACATTAAAATTCATTATATAAATATTCTGACAATGAGTAATATGGAGATATTTTATATTTTTTTCATAAATAAATTTTGTACAAATTTATTCTAAAATATTCTGAAATTTCTTATTTTATAATTTTCTAAAAATATTAAAAAACTTGAATAAATCTGATATTTTTTTCAAAAATGTTTTAAGTCTTTTAAACATTTAAATTACAAATTAAATTATAAATTTAAATTACATTTAAATTTCTAAAATTTTCAGGAAATTATAAAATTTTTTTCACCAGGGTTCTCTTTTCTTGATTTCCTTTATTGTTGGATGATAATGATATTGCAGGCAGGTAAATTCTTCTCTTTCATCGGTCTGGACGGTTTTATTCTGGCCACGTTGTGCTCGGGAATGTCGCCGTTCAAGTCGATCAGCGAACTGTTGCTACAAGCATTGCTGATGGGACTGTTGCGGATAGTTAGTGCGTTCTACCTAATCTGCTTTGACAAGATCATCCTGAACTGCATAACAACGCGTGATAAAAATAAAAAATCTGAGTGATTTCTCTACATTCTCTTATCGATCAGATATTAACATGTGATATTTTTTTTTATATATTCCCAACCAAAGCATTTAATATAATTTTGATAAACCTTCACGAATGACATATTTTTTTTTTTTTTTTTTTTGTGATATATCGACATTCGCACAATTTACTTAGATTTACATGATGTCTATTTTATTTTCTTTTCAAAATAAACTCTTCCATTTTCACAATAACTTGTAAAGAAACATTATTGTATAACAATATATGTATATAATGTAACACCAAAAAATGTATGTGTTTCGAGAAAGAAGTAAAACACGTTCTTAACGGTTTGGCTTACTTTTATTAGATATCCCGTAAGTTCATAGTATAATGTTTTTTTTTTTCTTTTATTAAGCTTTATGGTTCTTACACACATAGAACAGGACCGTTCTTCGTCCCGCTTCGCCACGATAGTTTAAAAACGGAAACGCTGAAACATTCGTATGTAAAGAGTACCTCCCATGAGACGTGGACGGGGCTCCCCGTTCGACGTCGATCGCGTCTGCACGCCATTTGTAAAAGATCAAAGTCGTGCTTCTTCCTCTTTATAAACTCATTCAAATAAATCTCCCTTTTTTCCGCATTCGTGTAAAATCCTGCAACCACGATCGGCGCCGACCGAGTGCGAGCTTGTCACGTCCAGCTTCCTAAAATCAACTTATATGCGTAGAAACGGCGGTCAACGAAGATTTGTGTCTCTCGAAATTGCGAAAGTTCGATAATGATGGGTTTAACATTGATTTATTATCTCGCTCTCGTTCTCTATCTCACTTTTTCTCTCTCTCTCTCTCTCTCGCTCTCTCTCATTCTCTCTCGCTCGTGCACTTCATTTTTAACTGTCTCTCGCTCCGTTTATCCCATTCGCTCCAATATTCTTCGTTCTTTCCTCGGCATCATCTCGTAGATTCGTTAAAGTCTATTTTTCTTTTCTCGTTAACCCTAAAGCGCTTATTAAGGTGTACAGATGCGAATCCATGAGACGAGGCTTGGCTTCGAGGAATATCTTCAGAGTGTTTTTTGCTGTTTTTCTTCTTTTTTAAAACTTACGATTAACTTTAAATCGATGTCCGCTTATCCGCGCGCTCGACAAATTCTGCCTTCTCGCTTCAATTTCCGTGACTTGTCTCAACCCTCTGGCTTTTACGGTCGCAAATCTTCGTCGAACGTTCGAATCGGCAGACATGTTGCGTTAACGATTAATTAGACCCCTTACTACAGTGTGATCTGTCGCGTGCTGTCAACCAAACGCCCGTTAACGTAGGACCTCATTTTTAACGTTAAGAGGACGTTGTCGAACTTAATTGCTCGCAATGGATTTATCGAAGCTCCTGATTTACGATGTCGATCTCTCTTACGTAGCGTACATTTCGCTAAAGATATACCAACGTAATAAGCCACCGCCGATGACGTAATACTCGTCAAATCGTACGTTCGGGAGCTTCAATGTTCGTGTGTAATAATCGCACGATGCGTTTCTTCGCGAATTTCATTATAGTGACGCTTTAACGAAGTTATCCGCCGTCCCGAGGGTGTCGATCGACGACAAATAATTCTCTATTCGCTCTTTTAACCCTCCACGGCTGACGGAATAAATATCCGCTCGGACAAAAAAGCGAGTCGTTCAGTTTTAATATAGAGGACTGTATTCTTGAATAATTCGTATATATCAAGATTAAAGATTTATTACATTTATATTTGAAGAGAGAGAGAACGACTCAGGTCGTTCGCGCTTTCAGACATACATAAATGCAGTAGAGGGTTAAAATTGCAATAATTATTTTCAATTATTTCAAATACAATTTCCAGCAGAGCTATTGCAATTGTTTCATGTTCGCCTAAAAAGTTGATCACTTTCGAAGAAGACATCTCTTTTCCGTCGCCAGACTCGAAATCGATTTCCGATGACCTGTTTCTTTCTCTCTTTCTTTCTCATCTGCCAGAACCGTGTAATCGATTTACGGGATGTTTCTCCGTCTTGAGGAGAAAAAGAAAACAAAAAAAAAAAAAAAAAAAAAAAAATTCAAGATCACTTGATGGCGCGGCAACACGGATGGATCACGTAGGAATTGGAATCCCCGCGAACTGATAGAGATTCTATTTCTGGGTCACCGCGTTTTACCCGTCTTTCATCTTTCCGATGACGACGGTATCGTATCGCCCGAACACGAACATCTCTCTCTCTCTCTCTCTCTCTCTCTCTCTCTCTCTCTCTCTCGTATATAGCTTACTATCTCGAAGTAACATCTAACTTCGTGTTATCTACGCGTAAGAGCACATCGACGTACTGTCAGGACGGTCACAAACATCACTCTCGAGAAACAAAGTATGTTCACTTTGAAATTCGTACCGCGACTCTCGGGAATCGGCGCGCGTTTCTGCGTCGGATCAATCGGAGAAGATAAGGCTCCCGGATTCGCATCGTTATCTCGAATCTTCACGTGAGATGCGGAAGGTTCGTTCACGATGTCACTGTAAAAAATTTCTCAAGAATTCAGACACATTTTATTGTCTAATCACTCGAATCCGAGTGTCTGAAAATAATTTCAGACAGTCTGTCTTATCATCAGTCATTTTTCTAAAGAGTTTAGAAGAACGTCTGAAAATTCGGACAGGGTGGCTGTAAGAAAATTTTAGACACTTTGTCTGCGGTTATTTTTTACAGTATATATCGCGAAGAAAGAAAGATTCGTATAATCAAAGATCCGGGAGCTTTAATATTAACGAATAAGATATCTTTAGCAGGTTTTCTTCGTTTTGCTTCTCCGACGATGTTTTTCGAGAAAAACGAGAAATAAGATAATAGATAAGCCCGCGATCGGCAACGTCGAACGGAAAGAAGTATACGCGACACTTAAGGACTACAATAGATTTTGGTACAAAAATTCAATGCTGTTCTACATTAGAATTAGATTTTAAGACGACGTTTCTCTCCCAATTGGATTTTTTTTTCGTCGTCCCGCCGTCTCGTTATTTTCTTCTCTTTAAGTTACTTATCTCTTTTTTTTTCTTTTTTTTTTTTTTTTTTTTTTTGCGGTGAAGCAAAAGAGCGACGGGGATGAGCGCGGAATTGCATTTCTTCTTCCACCCCGCGAGGGGGAGGCCCCTGTCAAAGCGAGAAAAAGGAGGATTTAATCGCGGCAGCGGCCTCGCGCGCAACATTGTTCTCAGATCTTTTCATCTATATATCCGATATTAGCCTCGCGAGGCGCGGGAAGAAGAAAAGGCGGAAACGATATAAGGAAGCACCGCATCCCCGATCGACCCTTTTTATCTTAAAATGTGTCATTCGACCAACGCCTTGGTACACGTCAGTCCAACGAACTTCTCTCTCAATGTACGCGTTTAGATGTGCGTATGTGTGTGTATGTATGTGTGTGTGTGTGTGTGTGTGTGTGTGTCTGTGTATCCGTATATATGTATGTATGCATGTGGCTTAATTTTTGTTCTCGCTTTCTCATTTCCTTTCACGCCGATTTTTCTCTCAGTCTTTTCGTCGCAAGCAGACTCACGCACACACGCTAAAGCCGTACGTTCGCATCCGAGCCGCGTAGCATTTTTTTTTTTTTTTTTTTTTCACAGTCGCTCGCGCATTCACCCCGCCTGGCTATTATGTCCGACAATATATCTGCATTTATATCCATTAGTTTTTTTTTCTCTTACGCTAGGCATTAATTAGTGTGTTACATCTAGTCGCGTGTGGCCGGCCCGTGCTATCCACGTGCGCGTTCACGAAGAAACGTGCGCGTTCCGCTTTCTTTTCGCACTCGGACATTGGCACCGGCGTGCCATGGAAAAGCGTGCGCGCCGGTGCTTGCGTTCCGCATCCGATCTTCGCGTCGCTTTTTTTCCGTTGTACTTAACCCTCTGACGAGACAAGCACCGAAGATCTGTCATCGCGCATAAGACGCGCGAAAGGACCCCGTCCGTTTAAAAAAAAAAAAAAGAAAAAGAAAAGTCTTTGAATGGAAGTCTAGGATAATATCCCGGACGACGCGTGAAGATCGTATCCTAGGTAATTTTCACATTTCGATCACGAGATACCCGCGAATGTTCGAATCGAAATGGAAGTCTCGGACGATTTTGGAGAACATCGTATACATGTATATACGCGCGGCATCTTTCTTGATTCTTTCTTTTTTTTTTTTTTTTCTTCTTTTAATCGAGAAAATCTGCACCCTCTTTTGCGATACCGTGCGTGATTCCCGAGCCGGTTAGCACGGGCGGCCAGACCCATTCCAATGCGTGTGTTTTACGATCCGAAAAATTACACAGTAACGTTATTTAGTTAATTTTTTTTTCTTGTTTCTTTAGTGTGTAACACGTACGGCATATCATTAATTAACGTTACGTTATTTATATGCTATATTATGTTATTTACAATCACATGAATCGTAGATATTCTAACGAATCGTTCGTCTCCTGCCGGTGTCCTCGTATTTCACGATGTATATTTCTTCCCTCTCGTTTTCGCATCTCTTTATCGTATATCTCTTCAGGACTTTGCTCCAAAAAATTGTCTCAACGAGAACTTACGCCCTATACGCTTTATATGCACCCCTCGTTCGTGCGAGCTGAAACTTGTTCAATATTCAACACCCATGTGCAACGTATTTGCGCGCGTACACATATACATATATATATTTCTGTTCGTTTGTATATATATATATATATTTATATATATAGATTTATTTATATATATATATAATATTATAAAAAACAGTATATTTCTTCTAGAGAGTACTTGCGAGAAGAAAGCAAATTCGCGGGGGGCGCGTGGGGGGCGCACCCATCCGGAAAGCCGTACGCTCGTTCGCTAAATTATACAACCGATCATGCTCAGAGGCGGGCACGCCGCGGGCCAAAACCGTCATCGTGAAAATACGCGAAATCTTATCAAAAGGTAATTTAATTACCGAAAGTATCCGCCTATCGTTACATCTCTATGAAACGTTCAAAAAACCCCGTCGAAAAAGAATCAAAGTAGGATTTAAAATACATATAAAACTTGTAGATAGATTATATTACACGCGTATATTTGTAAATCTTTTATATATAGGGCAAATATCACCTTTACGTTTAATAGAGAAATAGCTATCTTTTTTTTATTAATTTCGACAACTTTTACAGAAAGGATAAAAATATTTTATTTGAATATTAAATATTAATTTCATTAGAATGTGTATTTTCCTCTAAATTTCTAAGAGATGTTCCAATTTTCAATATAAAAATTCGATATTCTCTCGAAATATCGCAAACGTGATGATAAATGAATCAGTGGATCAGTGGAAAATGTATCGGTCTGCGCGGCCCACGTCGCGGTAAATTAGCCTGTGCATGCGCGGACGTATGATATTATTTTGATCGGCGTGTGTATACTCAATGCGCTTTTAATACTAAAATATTGATCGCGGATCGTCTTTTTTCGCTTAGTCATCTTTGAACGAGATTTAAGTATTTATAGGGGCAGTGATAATTTCCTTCGCGACATCTCGTCTGTCCTTAAGGTTCTCTCGGTCGATGAACCTCGAATAAAAATGATTCGTATTAAAAGTAATGATTCATTTCATCTATATATATATATATATGTATGTCAAATCTGTTTTCGTGCTGGAAATATCGCGCGACTAATTTGAATCTGATATGGCAAGACGTCGCTTGATATGAATTCATTTCTTCGGATCAAATATTATCATCGTCGTCTAATTAACATTTTTCATCTTCCAATAAATTCCTTTTGTCTTAAGATTCTTTCTATCTGTCCTCGTAGGTTTGTTTCAAACCATTTCGGAATAAATCTGCTGAACGATAAATTAAAAAAAATTCACTTTTTCTTTTTCTTTTTTTTTTTTTTTTTTTTTTGAGCTCATATCGACAAATCATCTAAGAGACAATGGTCGAGATTGCTCAATCTCAGGACGATCCTAGATCACGCGATAGACGTCGAGTATAGACACGCTTGTTATAATCGGTCGCTATCGAATATAATAAATCACATCGCATTTCGAAAATTCATCGAACAAGTTTCAATTCTATTCGAGCGGCGCGGACGAAGTTTTTCTGTTTTTTTCCCATTCTCATCACGGTTCCTTCCCTTGTCGTCGCTCATCGACTTCCTCTCTCTCTCTCTCTCTCTCTCTTTTTCAGTCCTACATATATTTCTCATCACATTATCGCCTTCTTGTAACGGGCGCTACGAAACTACCCAACGCCCTCGCGACAAGATCTCACGATTATTTTTAGAGAGCTTTTTTTGAGATTTCGTAACTTCTTTCTACCTTGTCGGACTAATAACAAACGGGAAGTACGTGAAACTATTTTGCAAACATAAAAAAAAGCACAAAGACAAACACGTTTTCGTAGAAATATATAGGAATTAACTTCAATAAAACGATGATTATTTTAGATAAAATTTTTGAAAAAAATGTATTGTAAGATTAATAAATAACGTTATGCGTAAAATTATCATTTTGTTCGCAAATTTTTTTTTTTTTTACTGAAAATAATTAAACTCGTTCACGGACCACCCGTTTGTTTTATATTCAAACTCGACCTAATTTATATTTTCGACAACGTCAAAAATTTCATAGCTTCTCCAGCACGTATAGTTCTCGCAGCAATTTAACAAGAATTCATATAATTAACTAAGTTCTAATTTCTAACGGCCGGATCACTGTCTCGATAATCGAGATAAACCTCTAACTCTTACTTCGCGAGAGAAAAAACATACTATCACCAGAATCATTATTCTTCCCTCCCTTTCTATCTTTCTCTTTCTTCCTATCATTTTACCTTCCATCTTCCTAATCCTCTCACCCCATCGTCCTTTTTGTTTCTGATCTCGGGAAATCGGTCCGCAACGTCGAGGATCTCTTCTCTCGAGGTAGTCGGGGTCTCGTAGCAGGAGATAATCGATTATACGCGTATACCATCCTTGCGGTTTTGCCTGATTATCGTTCCGTCGCAAAGTAAGATGGATTTTTCGAGTAGAGAACCATAAGGATCAGAAGAACGAGGACGAACGGGCGGCTGCCGTGACTCGAGTACAATGTTACCACTCCTGCCAGCCACCACAAAGTAGGACAACCACCCGGCGCTGAACTGATGCCTCTCTGGATCGCCGCGGGATGTTCCCCTAGAAAAAAAAAAAAAAACGCCCGATATATTTGCATCGCGAAACAACAATGGACAAGGGAGTAAAGTCAGTCATGAAAAATTGCCATCCATATTCGGCTTGAGCAATTTTTATATTTCACATTTTTTTAAGCGTTTTGTTAAAGTCTGCTCGTGCATATTAAAAAGTACAACGCCGCATGAATTATACAAATGACAAAAGTTTACATTTTTGGAAAAAAAGAAAAAAGCCTCGGAGCTCTGGTCTATTTTTTTAATTTTAATTTCTACAGACTTTTTTTTTTCTCTTCCCAAAATAAGACAAACTTACCGTTTAGCACGTGTAGCTGCACGCTCGCGCTATCCAGGTTACTCGGGCTGCAAGTATAGTTACCCGAGTCCTCTCGTCTCGCGTTGTGAATCACGAGGCTGCTCACGGTATCTTGATCCATCCTCTTCGTCTGAATGTCGATTTTGCCCAGCTGATAATTTAGAACGCGATCGCCCTCGTGGTACCAGAAAACGTAGAACGGGCCCTCGAGGGACTGCTTTATCACGCATCGTATTGCGACTGTACTTCCGGTCTTCACGTACATGTCACGGTCCCCCAAGATCTCGATCTTTGGCACTGCAACGTGATTTCGATTAGTTGATATTTCTGGGTTTCTTTTCCTCCCCCTCTTTAAGCCGATGAGTAATCGGCTTTTAATACTCGCGCTTAAGACTCACCGACGATATTGAGCTTGATGATGTGACTCTTCTTCGGATCGGTCGAGATTTGGCACTCGTACTCGCCTTCGTCGCGCGCTTGCACATATTTCACTTGCAGCGTCCACGTGTCCGCCTCCCCGAAAATCGCCTGGAACCTTTCGTCCGGAATGAACATGGTTCTATCCACCGAGAGGATGTGCGAATCTCTTCTTCTGATCCAGGAAACCTTCAAATAATCCGAAATTAATCGCTGTCTTAAATGGAATCTCTTACATTAAATTTTTCACACATGTAAGATTATTTTATAATCACTTGACAATTATTGATCTCTTTAAGAATTTTCCAAACACATCTGAGACCTTTTACTTTCGTTTTCATTAGCCTTTAGCCTTCAAATCACATTAACTTGATTTCAGAATCATCAGACTGTCGCCCAGTCATTATTCGCAATTGAGTGGATATCGAGAGAGGCGGAAAAAGTTGAGGTTGCGTATAAAAAGCTCGACAAGTATAACAAGCAACGGCAAAGATACGGTGAAAAAATTAAGAAAGCTCGCATTCCGCTTCTTCCGATTCCGGACGATCAATCTTCCGCTTCTCGTGTCGCGAAGTTAATTTATCGTTCATCGACCGGACGGCTCGCGCGCGCCCTCGACGGAAATCTAGATGGTGCACAAATACGGGCAGCAGCTTGCGTCGTTCGAAAAACGAAGGTGACGTACGAATATACATTTAATTCGCCGACCTGATAAGGATCGAGCGACGGCGACGGTCCTCAAGTACGCGCCGGGATTATTACGAGAGTTGCGTGTTACCGGACACTTAATCCCCGAGCGCGTGCCAATAGACGACAGCTGTACACCCTGTGTACTCGAGTACGAGTATTTGCCTGCGTACACGTTCAAGTTCGTTAACGAGGGACCACCTTTGAGTGTACTCTGCGTGCCAGCGGGAATTACGCGTCTGATGACGACCACCCTCTGCAAAACCGTCCTCTACCCCCCCCCCCCTCCGCCCGACCCCTGACACGAGTCTCCGATTACTGATTTCGTGATGCGGGTTACGGGAGCGTGTGGGGAGGCCGGATAAAACGCGAATCATTAACAGATTGGCGTTTTATTAGCGAAGTAAATTGATCCGACGATGGGAGCCGCGATCGCAATTCACGATTTAATAGCACGAGACACGTGGGCGGGTTATCTGTCGCGGATGATTATCCGTCATGAGGGAAATAGGACAAGTCTCGCGCGATATAGCGATTGTGAAATATTATTAATCATGTCGTTGTAATTTATAAACTGTAAACTTTTGTTAAAATCGGTCGCAGGCTGTTCAAGATCATTTTTTTTTTTTTTTCGGAACGTTAGTAAAAAAGATGATTGATAACGGAAATAAGTTTTATCGCTTTTTGTGCATCAATTATAATCGCCGAGAACTCAATCAATATTAATAAAATAGAGATCGAGAGATGAGGGCATTTGCATATAAATAAATTTTGCTCGAAGATAAGCGATGAAATGGTACTAAATGAAACCAGAGCAGTAATTGTAAAAGTAATTGTCTTTTAAACTCTGCTCGATTTAGTTGTAATAATTTATCCGATTTTTAGCATCATCGTTATCGAATACTCAAATAGAGTCGCATTATCCAGAGAACTGTCAGACAGGAATTTCGCCATTACATGCCAATATCCGTCAAGTAAACTCGTTAATAAATCAAACTGTCAATATCATGTAACATATGAGGCAACTCCCTCGACCTATTAAAGATACAGGAGACGATATGACAAATTAGGTCTCAATTCAAAGGCGCGATGACAGGTGTATTGATACGTATGACTCCACGTTACCTTTACATAAGATAACCATAGTAAACAAAATGTAAGACGTAAAAACAACTGTAAGCGTCACGCTGTTAAGACATTAATTTTTTTATTTGTCAGAAAAGACATATCCCGAGATTTTTATTCCCGCGACGCTTACAGCTTTTTTTAGGTCAACGCTTTAATTATATCGTCAAATGACTTACTGATTTGTTACCAAGCTGCCGCACTTTGCACGGTAGGTAAGCGTGAGTGCCCAGCTGCGCTGTGATATTCGTTGGAGTGTTCGAGTCAAAGTAAGGCCCCGTGTAAATCCCGTCGAACCTCTTCACCAACGAATGAGATCTCGTACTCACCCCTGCAAAAATTCCCGGCTCTCAGAAAAAAAGTCTGTCTGGCGTGTGTACGTCTCGGTATCGTTGCGTGATATCACGAGACGGAGAAACTCGGGCGCAATGCGGAGATACGACAAACGTATGTGTGTATACAGGGTGTAACAAAAAGATTGAAAACAAATAAAGCAGCATGTTCATCGTGAAAAATAAAAAGTACTTTCTTATATAAATTTATATGTATTTTCATTTAATATATATTTATTATTATTTATTATTTTTATTTAATTTATATATTTTGTTATGTCATGGGTCTTTGTTTCCCTTCGTAGGATATAAAAAGAAGATGCAGGGCGCTTTAAAATTTGTTTAAAAAGAAATAGATTTAATTGAGATTTATTAAATATAAAAAAAATAAATATAAAATAATTAAATTTTTCTTTCAAGCTTTTCAAGATAAATTAATAAAAACTTGGTTGAAATATTTCATTAAGGAAATGGCAGATGTATGCATTTTATTTATGGACTTGTAAACGCCAATAATGTGTTAATGTGCGTGTTTTAAATAGCTCCATCAAGTTCCATATTTACGTTACTGGAGATAAGGAGTTAATTTTTTTTATGTTTAATAGACCTCCATTATTTAAGAAATCCCTTCATTTTTCACTGATAAATACGTTGTTTTATTTATTCCTAATCTTTTTGCTACATCTTGCATAGATATTCTTTCGGTGAAAGAAATCGCGGATGCGTGAACCGCGCGAATTTTCGGCGATGCATCCTGAAAACATCCGTATAATTTCAGCCGCATCGCCCGCGTCATCGGCACACGTTATGCGGCAAATTAACATGGAAGGAGTGAATTTTGGCGTCGCAATGGAATAATAAAACCGAGCCAGACCTCGAAGAAGAGGATGCTATTTCGCATTCGTGTGCCGTTTTCGCTCGCTCGTTCGTGCGACGCTATTCGGAATAAATCCTATCGCGGAGACTCCGCCAAGGAGGTGCCGTCCCCGAGGGAAATGGATACTAATCCCGGGGATTCCGTTTCGGAGAAATCTAAAGGCGGATCAGCATTCGGCGGGCGTCTTTCCAACGGCCTTGACGATATCACATCCGATATCTAATGTTCGATCGGTATAACGCGTGGGATCCCGCGGCTGTTCGTCCGGTTTCGCATGGCCATAATCGAAGAACACGATTGCCAGCTAAGTGTAAAGAATGATATCCCGAATCACGACGACAGAACATTTTATACCCATGGAAGCGTACACAGAAAAAAAAATAGAGTTAAAAAAATTAAATTAAAACTTACATACTTTGATTATTTAGCAATCATTGTTTCATAAAAGCAACAATACGTAATCTAAATTAAATAAATTAGAGGCTCTAACTATTACTAAGTGATACAAATATAGAAACAATTAGGTAATAGAGCCGACGTGGATGTAGGGTATAAGGTAATTTTCAATCAATTATTCAATTTATATTTTATTATTAATGATCCAACCGTTTCAGACTCCTTTCGAGCCTTCTTAAGTGATTTAAACAATTATAAATTGATAGAAAAAGTATATAAGATAAATATAGATACATAAGATAAATTTAGATCATCATTAATAAATTAAATGGATTGAATAATTGGTTGAAAATATATACTTTATGCCCTATCCTATATATTTGTAGTACTTAATCTTAAATTTCAATAATATTAATAATTTTATTTAATATTATATGTATAATCATGAAGTTCTCAAGAAGATAACATTATTATTTTAATTTTATTATAACAAATTTTTAGATTAAAATAAAATAGTAAACAAAAGTTTACTATTTGTTCATCGAAATTTTTTTTCTCTATTTATGAAAATGATTCTTGAGTAATAAAAATATATATTTCTTGATAGAAGTTATATTAAATGTCTTTAAACAAGCAATTTGTATTCGCTTAACTATATGTAATTTCATTTCAAGATTTACATGAAAATAAAAATATTTTCTAAACTATAATCTTTTTTTGTGTAGTTGACTAAATTGATAAATATTCAGCTCATTTTATACTTTTATTGTAATACGTTGATTCCATATATATATATATATTAAATTATTATTGTATTAATTAGGAGAACTAGATTCGTAGATTGATGTTATTAATTCCTTGGGTCGTTTGAATTACATAAGACGCAAACATGTGTCGTCACGCTATCAAGATTTGCCGAAACTTTGACAAACAACAAAGCTGTTGATAATTACGCTTAATTAAGATCACGGGGGTGATAAGCGCGACGTGATAAGGAATAAATATGAAATCCTTCGTATACGATGCAAACCTCGCTCCACACGGCTTATCGTGCATCGATTGTTCTACTTATGCGCAAGAAAATCACAGCCGCTGCAACGGCGTTAATTATTGTTTCAGTCAAGCTAAATGCAGGGTAATGAATCATGAATTTATCTTGACAAATAATCGGCAAACCAAGATAAACAATGCTGGTAGAATGTTTGTAGATTTGTGTTTTTCACATAATTTTTCAAGTAAAGTTTTTCCCTCCATTTTTCTTATACAAATAAACATTTAAAATAATTGCAACGAAAGAGAAAGAGTTAGGAAGATTTCGAAATGATTAAATTTAATATTAAATATAATATAATATAAAATTTAATATAATATAAATAATAATTATATGTATTAACTATACTTATTATATATTACATATTAAAAATTAAATATTAAATAATAATTACTTTATTAGTTTCCTAAAGTTTATCATCTTCAACTTTGAAAGAAAAAAAAATCATCCTACTGTCATATATTGATTTTTCGAGAATAATAAATGAGGTCAATCTTCACTCGCGATAAAAAAATGACTCGCTTCATTCCAGTCGGTGGCAAAATCATATCATCCCGGAAACGTCGCAACCGTATCCTGTAGGATCGTGAGTCATAGTCGACGAATCCATCTGGCCAACACGTTTCCGCAGGAAAGATTGCGCCTAGATTGGCAATCAGGGCGCGACGACAAGCGCTGTATTGTCAAACGCGTCGGAGATATGAATCCGCGTCGAGAGACGAGGCCTGTTTATCGGTCCTCTCCTCTCGCGCAGTCGATCCTGTCGATCTTGAGGAACGTAAAATCTGCGCACGCGCTCTGCGGTTAAGCCCTCCCTCGCCCACCGAGTCGGGATCATTTGCCTACCGCGAATATCATACGCTATATAAATGCTGTCCACGTCGCGCCAAACGTATTTTTCACCAGCCGAATTACACTTTGCTGAGAGAGATCGCGATAGTCCCTCAGGGGTGCGTAATAATCGCGCTTATCTCGAGATTAAATCGAGCAAAGAAACATTCCTCGCGGGCGGAGGTAAAGGACGGATAACAACGCGGTACAGATATGCATCGTGTTGTGAAACGTGTAATTTTGCAACGTAATAGCTAAAGCAAGTTTTCTCTCTCTCTCTATCTCTCATTAATGAATAATCGAATGCGTTGGGCGTGAATGCGATGACGAGCGTGGGCGCGACTGGCAGGTGCATTATTCATGTCGACGTTTTATAAATCGGATTGTGCGCCGACCCCGTCGTACAACCTCGTGAAGGGTGCGTGGAAATCACGCGTACGCCCCCGTTTACCGGAGATTCCGATAAAAAACTGTAAAGCTCGGATGACAACGCGGTCGTGCATTATTTAAGAGCGCTGAAATAATTAATCCGAAAGCGTAAAATAAAACTTTAATATTTCGATTATCGTTATCAATTATCATTAAGGGCCACGCTCTGATTAATTTAATCGTTTATTAATTTTTACGAGATGACCAACGTAAAAATTTCCAACTATATAATTCTCGTATATAATAAAAATTTTTATATTCTACTGTTGCTTTATAATATAAATTAATCAATGATTAAATTGACCGAAGTTTAAAAAAAGTTGCCTTAAAGTCGCTCGTTTTTTTACGAAGCTCTCTGAATGAAAAAAATTGAAACGTTTTACGAGCAGAATAAAAAAATAAAAAGTACTCGAGAAAATCTGTCGAGGAGTGAAAATTATTATGAAAATCCGGGGTAACGTGGCTCTTTGTAAATTTGTTCCACTTTGTGTAACAGTAAGTCGCGAAGGTGTCTTGCCGATGCGTCTTCCCACTGTGTAATTGAGCGTGGAACGTGATCGTGAAAGAAAAAGACAGAGAGAGAGAGAGAGAGAGAGAGAGAGAGAGAGAGGAGGAGCAGAGAAGAAGTAAATTTCTCGGAAACAGAAGACGAATCTAAAATCGTATATATTTCCCAAGAGACAAAGCTACCCCCGATGTGCAGAGAGAGAGAGAGAGAGACTCAAGCTGCGTCCAGGAAGGCTGGTGTTTCCTTTCCCACTTTATCAGAACGACACGTACGCATGCCCGTGCAGTTTTACGACGTCATCGTGTACTAAACTGCCACATAAATCCCAGTTTTTAGCTCCTGAAAGATTATTTCCCTCCGACGCGTGACGTGATTTTATAATAACTCTCAACTCTCGCGGACGGCCTTATATTGAAATACTCCCGTAATGCGTGCGAGATGATATTAATCCTTTCCCTTGTGCTAAGAATAATTTAATGTCACACGCGAGAGTGTGACATTTTTTATATAACAATCTTTTTTCCGTCTATAATTATAATTTAAATAGAAAATAAATCTATAAATTTTAATACAAAATAAATATCGACGTCAATGATAAATCTAAATAAATAAAAAAAAATTTGTGTTATTATACTAACAATTATAGATAGAACGCGTTTCTCCGCGGGATGCAGTTTCTCGAATGCAAGTTCGCTAAAGTCCCATCACGTTTTACGAAAATCTATTTCGCCCATCCAAAATGACTTCTCGAGCGCGGTTTCGCTCGTGCAACGTCTCGAGTCAGTAGTTTAGCCCTGAGTTGTGGCATCCGCGTTGATAGCACGTCGAACTTCTCCATTTCCGGAGAACGAGCGAAGCGGCCCGCGGTTAATCACCGGTGAGGTATAATCAGCGATTGTGTAGCAGCGTGCCTTAGACACATACACGTGGGTGTATGTGTAAAGCGTATGTGAGTACTACGGATCGAAAGTGTATAATATATCGTCGAGGTGATGTCGGAATAAACTCGCCATTACCGGGTAGTAGAACTTCACGTAGTAGCTTCTCGTAGTCGAGAGTAATTAGTGTACTTTTCAAGTGGTTTACCCGGAGAGAAACTACGCTGATACTTGAGTAAATTATTCAACCAACGGTCGAAACCGATTGCATCGCCAGGAACGGCGATGTCGATGAACTTTCCACGCGGCTACGAAAGGCGGGCGAGGTCCATGGTGATAATCCGATTTTATCGCCGCTTCGGATTTTCCGTTCGCGCTCCGTTACTCCCAGAATTGATTTTGCCCCGCTGAAGAGACAGGCTGAAGAGAGCGAGGTCGGTCTTTTAAACAAATATTCTTTCGCGAGCGATTGCGTCACTCGCGGTTAAAAATTCTTAGCGGTGTCACATATTTGTGTCGTCTATTCAATTCGGAAACCCTTGGCCTTTTAAAGTTAATTCTGCACTTGGTATAAATATTCTTTCCATCGAGATAAAAGCTCCTACATTTTGCTAACAATAAGTTGGCAAGATTATTTTCAGAATAGATTCAATCTTACAGCTACCAACAAATTACCATTTATATATGAATAATCTTTTCGAACTGCTTTGTTTCACAAACTGATGAAGAAAGTCGGCCTCTTTCGACAAATTTGATTGAATTCATGTTTAAAGAAGAGATGCAAGAGTTTCATCCTGCAAAACGTCTCCACGATCGCGACTAGACTGTCTCGTGAATACGTACATCCTCCTGTCATCTATAAATAGATTCTCCAAAACACACCACTTGATACGACGTTTCTGTTTCATGAGCGGGTTTTAAAACGCGATTGCATCGCGATGATGCAGCCGCGCGAGATGAAATCGATAGACACGTCCCTGAACGACGTCACGGTGGAGAAAAGGGGGGAGCCGTTCGTCTCTCTCCGCTCGTCTTCATCGCCCGATGACGGAATCATCGAGACGACACGCAGAGAGAGAGAGAAAGAGAGAGAGAGAGAGAGAGAGATCCTGCAGGGATGGCGGGCGGAGAAGAGGCTGACAAAGAGGAGAATGTTATAGGAGTAAGGGACAAAAGAAGAGAGATAGGGAGACGTGGAGAGAACCTAGTGGAGGGAGGTACAATGCTGCGGCGCGACAAACAAGGGTGGCGCTAGATACGGTCCTGGACCGGGACCGGAGGTTGTGTCCCTTTTCTCCCTCCCCCCTTCCTCTCTTCCTGTTCGGAGTTCTCTCTTCAATCCTTTTATCCTTATCTATTCTCGAGTATTCCCCGAGATCTCCTCCGCGTATTCCTTGTTCGGTTCAGGATAGGAGGAAAAAACGTGACATCGTATGCATTCGTAATACGGTATATGCGAGAGAGAGAGAGAGAGAGAGAGAGAGAGAGAGAGAGAGAGAGAGAGAGAGAGAGAGAGAGAGAGAGAGAGAGAGAGACGTATGCAACGTATCGTTACACCCCAAAATCTGATCGATCCATCCGCAGCACGAGTGCCATGGAGCCCCACCTCCCCGCAAATCCGTGCGACAACATCGACGGCTTGATCGCAACCTACCTACCTACCTACCTACCTACCTACCTACCTACCTACCCTTGCATGCATCGTGAATCGAGAATATCTCTATCGCAGCATCCTCTCTCCTTTCCCCCTTCTCGAAGCGTCTTGCTCTTCTGGAACCATAACCTGCCGCGTCTGATATTTCATCGCCATCTGTTTTGCGTCAACGGTTAAATGTTACGTTTTCCCTGGACGATCGAGAGATGTTTGGCGAGTGAAGCTTACCAGTAATACCTAGTAGGATCCAGCACACGAGGCACAGGACGTAGTAGTTGACGTAGGAGGATCTCCTCATGGTGATCACGACGACAACAATGATGATGACGACGATGACGACGACGACGACGACGACGGCCTAACTGTCCCTGAATCCACTGACATCTCATGAAACACCTCAATGCATCCCTTACTCCCGGTGCTTCTTCTGCTTAATAATCATCCGTCGTCGTCCCGCTCATCTTGCAGCCTGGTGCTACCAGGAGTCGCGCATACTCCCGCGTTATCCGTCGTTGCAACCCTCTCGTTGCAACCTGCTCGTTGCGGCGTCCTCGTCGCACACTCACCAACCTTCCCGTCTCTCTCTCTCTCTCTCTCTCTCTCTTCTTTTCTTCCGTTCTCTTCTTCCTTCAAACACTGTGATATCACATTATCTTGCCGTTGGATACTCCTCACCGAACGTAACCGGCGGATCGCGATCGAGTTGATCAGTCTAGACGAGCGGTCCCCCCGGCGCGCAGAATTTATCGTTATATTCCGGAGCAACCGATCCGAAGCAAGATCACCGAATCCTTCTTTTGTCACTCGAAAGAAGAAGAGAACGCAAAGTGTCGCGCGCACCAAGGTCACGAAACGGTCTGCCTCGCCGTTTAACAATCGAGATCTCCCCCCCTCTTATCCTTTTTTTCAACCCCCGCGATTGTCACTCCTCGTTCTGTGCCAACATTCGGTATACCTCGGATCGGTCGACAGTGACTGGTGGTGAAACGCGACCGGGGTTTCCCGCACTCGGCTCGTCCGCGGTTTGTCGTCCCGGGCGAAGCTCTGAAACCGCCGGGCCTCCGGTGGCACTGCCCGCGCCCGCCCGGGGATTCCGCGCAGGCGTGCTCTCTCTCTCCTCTCTACTCTCTACTCCGGCGACGATCAGTCAGCCTCCTCCTTCCTCGAGGCCTTCTGCCTTTTCCGCCGCCGCCGCCGCCGCCGCCGCCGTCGCCGCCGCCTTCCGTCCCTGCGCTTCGGTTTTGCGCGCTTTATTCCGCGTCGCGCAGCTTCCACCGGCGCTGGTACACCCGCTCCAAATTCTTCTTCCCGCTCTTCTCGTCTTTCGTTTTTTTTGCGCCTTCTTCTGCTTCTTCTTCCCCTTCTTTTTATTCTTTCTTTCTGCCTTCTCGTTTACCTCTACTTTTACTTCCGCCGCCGTGTATCCTACGCGACGAGACCCCGCCAAGATCATTGCCCGTCGTCTCGCAAGCGTGGACAAATTTCACGCTCTTTACACGACGTCATCCTCTCCTGTATATCTTCTCTTTGGGAATTGAATGGCGCGCGTGTTCTGCTTTCCGCCAGCAGTTTCGAGGGAAAATTGAAACGTCGCATCTCTCTCGGTCGTAAGAGCGTGTCAGGTCGCACAGCATCGGATTATTCCTGCTCGTTAATGAACGTTAAAGAGCTCTCGTAGCGCTTTAACGGCCTCGTTATTTTTGTCTCTATACGCGTTCTCTCTTTCGAGTTTCTCCAGTTGCTCCAAACAATTTCAAATACGGTATTACGGTTCCCCTCTCTCTCTCTCTCTCTCTCTCTCTTTCTGTTCAATTTCAACCGCTGTGGTCTCATCCAAATTAATTCTCCGAGTTCCTTCCGGATTCTTGGATTCCTTAATCTTTCGCGAGCGTACATCTTAGACCTTTAGATGCGCGTGTTGTGGGTTTAAGTTTTCTTTTCATATTTATGCGATCCAAAGTTTCTCAACTTGCAACGACTTATGCAACGCGAGAAAATGGAAAGCGAGAGAGAAAGAGAGAGATCTCTCGCCGGATGAGACTGTAAATTACATTTACAGATATTTCCGAGAATATAATCACATTTATATGAAAAATGGAATTTTTGCCAAAACAATTGTATAATTGGATGTGTATTCATGTGCTGCATTAAATAATGTTTCCCGGCTATTTACGCAATATGCAACGTTGAAATTGAGGTAGACCGCCTGGAACGGAATGGCGGAAATGTATTTCGAGTCCCTCGTCTCTCTCTCTCTCTCTCTCTCTCTCTCACTCGGTGGAGCTTCAGCTCGCTTGGCTGTGGACAAATGTTAAGCCGCTTACGGTATGAATCTTATCCCCGGAGACTGATGTGCAGTGGGCTTGGCTATTTAATAGGAAAAAAAGGTACCGCTGTCGCGCTTTTGTTCGTGTTCTCTTCGAACAACACGATCGTTCTGAATCAGCATTCTCCCTCTTGGAGACGTTTAGACAATAAATGTCATGTCCCTGATCTTGTTCCACTTTGATGTAATGAACGAGTTTTTGATAGTAAAAAAGAAATCGAGTCTCTTTTGTATTCCTCCGTACTGGTATTTTTCTATGTTATTTATTGTATTTTATTACATATTGAAATTGTGCTCTATTTTATTTATTGATATTGTATTTTCATGTGATTCCATTTGCATTACGTTTACGATGGTTGTTCTCTGATGCCGACAATAAATATTACAAATAGATAGATATATTAAGTTGGTCGAGACAGATTTCAATTCGGCGTCCGTCAGATTTCGCATAATTTACGATGGAAAGGGTTTTTCCGTTCGATGTTATCGCGATGAATATCGTTCCAAGCTTTCACGTCCGCTTGCCAAAATTAACCGCCGTCATCTTTGAAAGTAAGTTTTCGTATTACCTCGACCACATTGACGTAATTTGTAGTATAAGATAGAGAGAGAGAGAGAGAGAGAGAGAGAGAGAGAGAGAGAGAACATACATGACAGTATTTGCTAAATTATACAACTTTTCTCTCTCAGATATACATGATCGATTGATCACATCCGCGTCTTTCCTACTTCGGAACTTTCTTATCTCCTCGCACGATTTCCTTTACTCGCGCATCTTCCAGAAATTAATGCTACTCATTTCGCATAAATAAATAGTATTTAAAAAATATGTGCTAATTAATTAAAGATTATCTGATCAGAAAACGGACGCAACAAAATGATTCGTACCAACGTAAATAAATAAATACGTTTTTTCAGGTCAGGCACATTAGAATTCTAAAAGAGTTGGACAAATGATGGCAGTGCAACTTGTTCGACAAAGTCAAACACACCGTCGTGGGATTATTCGGTTCTCAATCGGAGCAGACGAAAGCCGATCGGTTTGTTCGTTCACCGGCCCGGCCCTTCACCTCACCTTCAGACAACCCGAAGGGTCGTCCTCACCGATGGAAAATCCTACGCTTTTCATGGCGCATCGACCTGGCTGAGACGACGTTAACCTTATCGTCGGCGGTTCTAGAATTTTGCGCGTCTGCCGTCATGGGTTATATCGATAACCCGCAGAAAGATAAACTTCACACGTGACTGATAAACCGTCGGAAGTCGACAAAAACAGCGGCACTTTTTTTGCCCAGCCGATTACTCACTTTTTTATCGATGCTATCCATTCCATTTCTCTCTCTCTCTCTCTCTCTCTCTCTCTCTCTCCCTCTCTTTTCTTTTCTCGTTTTCGCGGATGTCTCTCTTTTATCTCGCGACGCGCTGAAACTTTTAGACACGCTAAATTGCTGTCTGTCCTGCGGGAGAACTCGCGGGTGGAATTACGGGCAGTGCGAGATACATGGCCCGGGAGGGCCATTAATAAAACGTCATTTACCCTTAAACGATTTCCCGGCTTTTCCGACTGTGCCCGCGGCGAAATTCCGCCGCTGCTTCCGTAAGGATAGGCCGTGCGTGCGCGACTCTTCAATTCTCGGTACTTGGAAAGTTAGCTGGGAGAAAATATCCTTTTGTTGCTGCATCCATCTATAGCTATACTTGTCCGCGCTATATTTTCGTTTGCATGCGAAGCTCGCTCTACGGTTCTTAAGTATGTGTATGTGGGTGTGCGAAGGGGATTTCGGCTGCTGCAGGTTTCAAGAGGGGAAAAAAAAAGTTTTATAAAATATAAGCGCGAGTGTCACATGCAGCTGCAGGTGCATCGGACTGCGTACAATGTCGCCTTCTATCCTACCAGCCACGTGGAATCTCTCCTCCTCAGCCGCGAATATCTTTGCGACACGCTTACCGCGGAATTTTTCCCGCGATTCCGTGCACGATTCATCGGCCACTAGAGGCAAAGTTTCTTTATCAATCTTATAATTCATGACAAAAAATATGTGTGGCTCTCGTAGATTGATAATATATTTTCAACGATAATGACGGAAAAACGTTTTATACGGTATTTTCTCTCTCTTTCTCTCTCTATTTTTCGACAAACGCACTGTCAGAATTGTCTAAGAATTCAGGTACATTTTTGTCTAAACTTTCAAGTCTGGGTGTCTAAAAATTTCACACAATCATCATATCTCTAAGTTTAGAAAAATGTATGAAAATTCAGTGTGTAAGGAAGCTTCAGACACTTTATTTGCAATTACACTGTGAAAAATGACTGCAGAAGAGAGTCTGAATTTCTAAAATTACTTTCAGACAAAAATGTGTCTGAATTCTTAGACAATTTTTTACAGCGCATCGCTAAAAAAAATTGACACTCATTTCAACGGATGAACCTACCACGATGCATCGGACGCCAGAGACTTTTTAATTTGCGAGGGAGAATAAGTCGTTACGAAATAACCATATCGTTATGCATTTAAAACGCCCTTTAGGGGGGGGGTAAACTAACGCACCGACTTTAATAATCAGTCGAGGCGTTTTGTAAATAAATATTTCCGCGGATCTCTCTCTCTCTCTCTCTCTCTCTCTCTCTCTCTCTCTCTCTCGTTATCCGCCACATCTCGCGTAGAATTTTTCCGTCAACGCCGGGCGACGTTTTATCCGGGTCGGATAATTGAGGGCGTTACGAAGCGTACGTGATTCCGGGATAATTGGATAACGCGGCAACTTTTGATGCACTTTGCACTTGCGCCTCCGTCACGGCCTTCGTTTCCTTCCCTGCCGGTCGTTTTGTTTTCCTCCTCCTTTCCCTCGCCCTCTGCGTCCTCCTTCGCCTATCCATTTCCGCGGAAAGTTAATTTGTAGAAAGCTCGTGAAACACGTAGAATAAATACATTCTTCCGTTTTAACAGCGCGGCGGCTCGTGCAGGCATGCCATATCGGTGTCGTTTGTCATGCACGAAGCACGAGCAACGACGTTATCGCGTTCGCGATTAATACCCCTGACAAATCGAGGCGCAAAAAGAAAAAGAAACGGCGGAGGCGCACCGCGGGTGCACGAGAAAGATACAAGTGTGCATGTGCACGAAAGAGAGGGGAGAGAGAGAGAGCGCGAAACTATGTGTCCTGTTCCCGTTTCGCGAGAAATTATCGACGCGCGACCCACGCGCCTTGAAATTACAGCGCGTTTATAGGACGACCGCGCACTACGTGCTCCTCTGCCGCAATTTTACCTCATGGCGAAAAAGCAAGTTTTGCACGAGCAAAATTGTGTATAGGATAAAAGTGCGCGGTAAAAATCGAGCGATCGTCTATTTTCGCGCTTCGAAGATGTAGGACGAAATCGGATAAAAATCAGGGTGGAACTTGAAGTTGTGATGCCTCGATGAAAATCTCGAGCAAGGTGTCACGCGTTTGTAGCGTGCTATCTCTTCCCCGACGAATTTATCAGTCGGTGACTGATCTCGAAGATATATATATGTATATATAAATACATCGAGTACGCTCCATTTGACTCGTGTCCCTACCCTAAACATTCCGCGTCCTTTTCCCCCAATTTCGCCGAAACGCGCGCGCGTTCCCGCGTCGAGTAAATTGTGTCGTCGTGTCGGAAACCGGGTCACTGTTACGTTTATTCACGGGGAAACAAGTAGCAGGAAGGAACCGCCGCGAGCGCGATAAGACGCGATACCGAGACGTGCAAGTCGGGAGACTGGGGGGCACGCATAAAGGTTCCAAGGGAGGGAAAGTCAAAACACGCCCCCGGAATCTTTTGGTAGCGCCACTCTAATTGGGGCAGGTGTTAATTAAAGCGCGCTCGCGCGCTTAGGCAAAGACGACGACGACGACGACGACGACGACGACGACGACGACGACGACGACGTCGACGTCGACGTCGACGACGATGATGACGTCGCCGTCGCGACCCGACGACGGACTTTGTTCGCGAAAATAATGATCTTTCCATTATCCACCGCTGCCGCTGTCCGTCCTTCTCAACCCATTGTCCTCTTCATCGTCCACGTTATCGTCTTTATTGTCCTGCTCGACGCTTCGTGTGTCCCTTCCTTTTTTTTCCTCCCTTCCCCCCCCCCCCACCGCGGCCGTATTCGAGAATAAACGGAAAGGCGCTCGATGAAAAATGCTCTGAAGATTACGAATAAAAGAGCGCGAGAGATTATTTTCGACTGCACGCTATTTTTTGCAGTCATTAATTCATCTCTCTCCGCGAGATCACCCTCCCCCTCGTGACGTTTAAGTGTCGCGCGTGGTGTAATTACCGCGTGATTGGCGTGAACATTTATGTCCATTCGCGCAGCCGATTACAAGTGTCTGACACTGCCGGCGACAAGATTGTCATCGAGAAAATTAAGCGAATAATCAATGCTACTTAGATAACGCGGGATGTAAATCTATCGGTAAGTAAATTCAAATCAATCGTAACGATTCTTCAAAGCGACGCCGTTTGTATATTTATAGCATGTTGTGTGCCGACATTGGCATAGCAACCCCGCGGTGACAAGTTCGTGCTCATCAAAACGGCAATAATACTTTCAAAGTAACGCTTGACAGTGCAAGGCGGACGCCCGGACAGAGATGTAATAATTCTCGTAATGAGATACGAAATGGTTAGGCTTGAGACATCATACGACGTACCGGGCGTGAGCTGTCGGCTCTCTCTCGTATTCAAACTTTACGGCCTCATTTATTGTCGCGTCGTACTACTGTCGTACTACACGGGTTCAATATATTTTACGAGGAAATAGAAAGGAGCAAAACTTACCTCGATATATATATATATATTGCCATTTCCCTCAGAATGCAACGTACATATTATGCTGAAAATTAATCATACGTTAATACTCGTGATCCATCTAAATCAATCATGCTGTTATTAAAATTTGAACAAGAGATTATAAAATGTATAAAGAATATTTTCGACGAAGAGAGAAGAAGGAAAAAAGAAAGAGAGAGAGAGAGAGAGAGAAAAGAAAGTCTACGATTGCATTTATTTTCGCGAGACTTTTTCACGATGACGTCTTATTATGTCAAGGAAAGAAAATATCGTCTCCCGTAGAGTCCCATTGGAGCTGTCGATCCGTCATCGAAAAATACGATTCGATTAGAAATATCGCACTAATGAGGCTCAAACTGTGCGATCGAAAGATGATTAATCAAACTCGTCCCGATGGATTGATTTTTTCGATGAGCGTCGAAAGTATAAAAAAGTATAATTCACTATTAGGCTACGATCATCTAACGAGATGACATTTGCAGTTTATATATTAACCCTTTGAGTCACGAATTTTTCTAATTGTCAGTATTTTATAAAATTTGGTATATAAGGGTTTTTGGGGTCGCTGATTACGAATCCGTTGTGAGATTTTCAAAATTCAAGATGACAGATCCAATATGGCAGACGAAATTTTACTTCCGTCATATTGGATCCCTATATTAAATTTTGGAAATTAAATTTTTATTTCCTTTAGATTCAGATTCTGCGATCTAAAAAAGCTTCAAAGAAAACATTTAAAAAAGAATACGACTGCTACTTTTAATTTAGAATAGAAAATATTGTTTTTATATATTTTTTATCAAAAAAAAGGAGGATTTAACAAAAACAACACGGTGGAAAATTCTAAAAAAATTCTGAAAAATACTTTAGAGTGTACTAAGATTATCAAAAAAATTGCCGTATTTATTGTCATAATAGATTAGTAGAAAATGCATTTTTTCGTAAAAAAGTACTAATTTTGACTGTTTGTTTATATATAATATTTTTGCAATTAACAATTAATGACTGTTTATATTTTTTTATCCTTATTGATGTTCTAGAAACAAAAAATCCGGTATTTGTTGATAAAAAAGTAATTAAAACAATAAAAAACTAGGTTGGTCTCTGGGTGACCCGCTGTGACTCAAAGGGTTAATAAAACCTCAATGTTTATCATTGAATGATTTCGAAAGCAGCAAGGCTGTTAATTAGAAAAATGCACTTTCTCATCCGGTCCAATGTCGGATCGATAGGAAAACTTGCAGCTCGCTGCAGTTTTTCTCTCGTAAAATTATGTGAGAATTTTAGAGTTACACGTAAAGTTTATTCGTTGCCCGGGTAAAAAGGGCCCGGATAAAAAATGAGGCTCGCGGATCGACTTTCGGACTTTCCGGATGCGCTTGTTGTTCTACCAGCCGGCACGCGGTGACTCGATGCGAGCCTTAATTATCAAGCCTCACGCGAACTTCTCATTATCGTGTTTTCGAGCGTGTCGACAGGCGGCCGATTCAAAGACAACGATACGCCGGACGGCGCCGAGCACATCGAGGCTCATTAGTTTCAGTAAGGTTGAGCCTTACGGAAAATTAAGCGGACACCAGACGACGCTGGATTAACCAGGTCGTCGAATCCTCGCGAGATCGGGAATACCCTGATAATCTCGTTGCTTGTGAAATTGCACTATCACCACGAGTCGCAGGAAAATTCCTTAACCTTATTTAAAAGTTAAGCGAAGGCTTAAGCCGCAAAGTTTACACTTCTCGCAGCTACTTTTTTTTACGTAATTTGCATAAACTGTTAGGTTTACGATAGATAAGTTTCAATGTCGTCCGCCAAGTCACGCCCTTCGTCCTTTTGACACGCGCGCATGTAGAGTACCACCTAGTTTTTAACCCGGATTCCCGCAAAAACTGCCGCTATTCTTCTTTGCAGTCCAATCGACCGTGCTGCAGGTGGTTGCAAGTCCCCGCAGATAAACCTCGGATCGATGATATCATCAACAACATCGGCATTGACGACTGTTCTCCGGGGTCGGTCTTTAACGCGTCGTTTGGATTGGAATCACCCTTGTTATCCCCGTTTCCGCTACGATTGGTAATGCGATACATCTGCAAGATTATGTTCCGAGAGATATATTCAACGGGGGAATAGCTGATGCTCAATCCCTAACCCGTAGTCGGAGGTCATGGTGGTTAAATATTTGTAGGCTATAAAACAAGAATCTGTTGAAATTGCGCGCACTATTTTTATGGAATATAAATTTGCTGGTGTTTTTCAATAATATCTGATACGCTCAGCATATCAACACCTTTTTCCGCTTAATTATTTTAATAAATTTCTTGACGTTAAGTATCGGTTTTTTTTTCGCAGAGTCCCTAATACATGAACAAGGGTAAAAAATGTATTTTTTACTAAATTATTATCAATATTGAAGGGCAATTTAAATACTTATCCAGGATGTTCTATTTTTCAGAATTTTTGGTTACTTTGTTTTTTTATTATAAATTAATAATGATTAAAAAGATATAGAAAAATCATTATTTTCTACTGAATATCTCTTATAATTTTATTATTTAAGGATTTTTTTTGGATTACTAAATCTGAGATTAGATTTTTCAAATTTTTTAATTCAAAATAGCCATCTAATGAGTAATCCAATATGAATCAAAATTTCTTTTTAAAATTTATAAAACTCTTACTTTAGCTTTGTCATCAGCGATTCATCTTTGAAAAAAAAAAGACTGAGAAAAGAAAAAGAAAAATGAAACTATTTTTCTCTTTTATGCAAATTTAACTTTTGTGTTTTAATGAAAACCAGCAATTAATAAAGCTGATCTACATATGAGCAGGATAGTTATGAAATACAGGACGCGTTTAATAATTGCGTAAAATTATAAAATTAAATGATTTCCATTTGCCTTTTATTAATGATTATTGGAAATTGGAGCAATGATGAATGCAGCGATACATAATGCGACAAGGTTGCACGGATATGGGCTGTCAATACGTCGCGCATTCAGGATAAGATTAGCGTGCTTCGTTGCGTCTGCACAACCGCCGCTAACCGTATGACATCATAAAGCCGGATGTATAATTGGCATGCAGTCCGCGGAATTCCGCATCGTTATACCGTATTAATCCTATTGCGAACAATCCTTGGGTATTATCCTCTTTGGCGTAATCTTCCGCACAATCGTATTCCAAGTATGCGTCCGTGATGCACTTATGTTAAACGAAATCTTCGATTATGAACCCACTATCGTGAGTCCGAAGCTCTTTCGGCGATATGCGTTTGATCAAGTGTTTGTTCACACATCGCGTATATATCACTATCAGACATATTTTTGTCTGAATTTTCAGATCTCAAATTACTTACATTCCTATCTGACAATTCAGACCAAAATGTAGGGTAAACTCGGATAAGATGGCCATAGTTTTTTAAAATGCAAAAAACATACTTTTATTTTTGTTATCGAAATTAAAAGGAAAATATTTAATAGAAATTTTATATTATCAAAATAGTATGACATAATAGATGGCATTGGCCATCTTACTCAACTTTTAAGGCAAAGATGACCATAGTGACGGAAAGATGGACATAATATTTATAAAAAAATAGTGAAAACGAAAATAAAAATTATAGGTCACATAACAATTTACATATCTTTATAATGTGCCTAACGTCGATTACGGTAGCTTAACTGTAATTTATTCGATGTTGTAACAGTTTTTAGTGGATAAATGATATGTCTCTTTAAGAAGAGGGAAAACAAAGTGTTGTTATTTAATTGTCTGAAAAGTAATATAAAATATATTTGATAATATAATTTAAAATTATTGCGTTGATTTATTTAGAAGACCATCAATCAGCGGAATATTAATGAATTAATAAAGACAAATAATTAAAATTTTAATCGGATAAAATGTCTTTTGGATTAACTTATTTATAAAGGTTCGGAAGAAAGAGATGGATATAATATTTATAAAAAAATAGTGAAAACGAAAATAAAAATTATAGGTCACATAACAATTTACATATCTTTATAATATGCCTAACGTCGATTACGATAGCTTAACTGTAATTTATTCGACGTTATAACAGTTTTTAATGGATAAATGACAAACTTTGCAGGTAGTCAAAAGTAAAAATATGATACAAGATTCACAATATCGTTATTTCGAATACGAAATGTATGCGCATAAACTACTGTAAATATCGATTATCTTTGATAATGACTAAAAAAGCGCACAACGTAACGATTATTGAAAAAATTACAGCCCTATGGCCATCATACCCTAGTTTACCCTATCTAAATTCTTCGGCAATCTCTTACAGCGGTGAACATGTTACACGACGAAGATTTGAAAGCACAAAGCTGTAAGAGGTTTTCTGTATCTTTTAAATTTCGTTGGAAATTTTTCGCCGTAAAATTCCGAGCCGCGAGAAATGAAATCGGATTATGATAATAAATTCCATCGACCGACAGTCGATCCCTCGCGCCCTCGTTCGATATATCACCCGGATGCTTCGTTTGAACGGCGAGAATCGCGAGGTAGTCCCAAAGTCATTTTACCACGACCGATTTCCACGTCCGCGCGCGAGTACACACATCTGTTTATACGCGAGTGCAAACACCTTCTCGTGCTCGCACAACACAGGTATGTACATAAGCTCTGCGTTTCCACGTGCGCGCAGTGCTTTATACGTGCCAGTGCAAATCAGGCCGCGTTTAGGCAGGATCAAAATTGAAGCGCCAGAGGAGACGTCGGTTATACGTCATGATTAGGATTAACGGAGCAATTTGCGCATCATTCAAAGTAATTCATGCCGAGTTAAAAGTCACTGCTCGCACAGAGACATCTTTGCATATTTTTTTTTCTTTCTGTAGCGAAAAGCAAAGAGACACTCTGTTACTTGTTTATTCATATTCAAAACTGGCCCCTACTGTAAGAACTCTGTAAGGCATTCAAAATAAGAGCTTGTCAAACTTAAGTTTATTTAGGATCTATAGTTGAGACTTATAACCTTTTTATTTGATTTGTATGCTTTTTTAAATAAACTAGAACATTTTAAGAGCGCGCCATTTATTTTATATTGTGTTGTATGATTGTTATTGTGTAGGTTAAAATTAAGCGTTGAAGTTTCTTTTCTGCAATTCTAATTGATTGTTGAATATTTAATTTTAAAACGATTGGCTTTAAGAAACTATCTCTTTTTCTTTCTTTCTCTTTCTTTATTTAATATTATCTCCCTTCTCCTTCTTTCTTCCATCTCTTCTTTTTTCTATTAATTACACAAATATAAATTAATAGGAAAAGTTTATACGTGGGTTCATCATATACAATACATGCATATATAATATATGTACCTTTTTTGTCTCTCTTTTTCGTTTTCTTTAACTTTTTTTTAACTTTTCTTTAATTTAATTTTTTTTACACGTTGTCACATAAACTGTCAAAATTTGACAGCTACAGACGACACGCGCGAAGCAAGTCGCAATAACGCACTTGACAACGAGACATCGAGACCTAACCAATCAGCATCTCGGAAAAGAGGCAACAAAATGTAAATAACATGCCTCTTTTAGAAGAGGGAAAACAAAGTGTTGTTATTTAATTGTATGAAAAGTAATATAAAATATATTTTATAATATAATTTAAAATTACTGCGTTGATTTATTTAGAAGACCATCAATCAGCGGGATATTAACGAATTAATAAAGATAAATAATTAAAATTTTAATCGGATAGAGTGTCTTTTGATTTTGGATTAACTCATTTATACAGGCTCGACTTACAACGCTGATCCAGGCTAAAATTTTTACATTGACCAAAGTTCGAAAAGTAATGTGAGTTTTGGATAAAAAAAGAGTGACACTCTAAGATTGAGGCCAAAGTGGGCGTCTAACTTAATCTTAAATAAAAGGAAAGTTAACTTGGCTTCGGTTACAGTCTACGAAAGACGAGTATTTCCAATTAACGATAAACTTGGTGGGAACAGGAGTAGCTGTCAAGTTTTCGGTATGCACGCTTGTTTCGGTATTTTTAACGTACGTTTAAATCGCGGTGCAAGCGCGATTGCTACGTTAGCGCTTTAGCAGATAAGATACACACAGGATTAAGCGATTTCCACGGTAAGCCCGCCATTTCGCAAGCAGATGTTCCGTTCGCACGGTCCAATCATTAATCGCCCTTCCACTAATAGCGGAAAGCACTTCAACCCCCTACTTTCAACTCCCGGCCATTAAAATGAGTCGAAAAAGTATCTCTCGATCTCCGATGTGTGAGCCTCACGTGAGAAATCCGTCAAGGATAGGAAGAACCCAACGATTTTCTTATCCAGTTTGCTCTTTTCAAGCTATCTGTGTCACGTTTTCATAACATAACTATAATAATGCAAAAACATAATAAATATCTAAAAATATTTAGAAATCTTGAGAAATCTATTTATACTTATAATTATCAAAGAAGTAATTTAATTTTGTTTTGTGATAAAAGAGCCAGAGAGGATTTTCAGTTTTATTTAAATTTGTTAAAATATTTAAAATATTCTTTTATTCTCTTTTTCTCTCTGTTTGCTCCCAGATATATATATATATATATATATATATATATATATATATATTCACAATTGTAATACGTAAAGGCGCATCAACCACGATTACAAGAAGATAATATTGTGGAATGCTAGTTATAAATTCTAGCACACATAGTACGTACACACGGAAGATTGTTTTAGTCGGATTATATCACCTTATTACACAAAGTTTACTTATACCAAATGTGCATTAATAGGCACTAACTAAAATAGCGCCAAGATAAACGTAGTAGTATGCAGAAAGCACTTAAGGAGGAATAATTCAACCAGATACACGTAGCCTTCTTCCCACATCTGTCTCTCTCTCTCTCTCTCTCTCTCTCGGCGATATGTAATATATTATTCCGTTCTTACAGTTGCGCAAAATTATGGCAGACAGTTTGGCGTGTGTTTTACTGTCTGCGACAAGTAAGGGGTAAAATTTTTAAAGCGATTTAGAGTATACAATGTCGCGAGACGCTCGTAAATAAATACACGGGAATATGATTGGCAAGGGTGTCGTCAACGTGTGTCGAGGGTCTCGCGAATGCTCGATTCTGCGGGGCTTTGCAGATGCGACGAGTCGCACCTACGAGACCGAATGGATTTCACGGCAATTTTTCTATTCCCGACTTTTTCGTCGTGAAGGGGCAACCGGAGGGCGATCGGATTTACAAGGGTCCGATATCGATCGTGCGGGGATGTTCTAGCACTTCGATAAACCATTTTTCTCTGAACGGTCTCGCTACCGAGGCGGAATAAAGTTACCATTTCCCCTTCTTCGTCCACCCCCTCCTCCTCGTGGTGTATGAGTATATACCGTTTTCGTACTAACAAAAGTACTGATTTTTATTTTACCGCTTTAAGCGTCCCTGTTCGAAAATAATGTTTCTTTTCTCGAGTTCTCAGCGGCAAAAAAAAAGAAAAAAAAGAGATAGATAGAGAGAGAGAGAGAGAGAGAGAGAGAGAAAAAAAAAGATTAAAACCGGTATTCCCAAAAGGCGAGGGCCATAACTGCTGAATCGTCCCTTATCGTTCCCGCGAATAGCCACGTGATCGAATTTAGTCGAGATTGGACCGGAACGGGACGGTCGTACCGGGACTTCCGGTAATCCACTTTCCCTTAAACCGCGGACTTTCCCCTCCCCCTTCTTCCTCTTCCTCTTCGCCATCCCTCCTTAAAGCAGGATAAATGGTTAGCGTGGAGAAACCAGAACCTGAAGTAAATTCTCGAGTGTGCGCCCCGCGGATTAACTTTCTACTAACTACTTGCATTACGGGAAACAGCTCCGGCGAAATTGGAATATATTTCGCTCCGTGACGTCGTTTAGCACGCTCAAAACTGTCATCGGGAAATTGATACTGAGCAGAAAGGTCCGGTGCCAGGAATAATAATCTCGCGACACGAGAGAGAGAGAGAGAGAGAGAGAGAGAGAGAGAGAGAGAATTGTAATTTTATATCGAGCTATGCATCAGCAAATAGTTGAAACGAATTATAATTTCCTCTCGAAAAGATTGCATTAATTAATTAATTAAACCATCTCGTCTATTTTTCGCAAGCCGGTTATAAAATTATACATGGTCATTGGACTCGCGGAATTACTTATATATAAATAATTGAATGAGATAAAATTTGCTTTGAGTTTATCCGTTATTCGCGTATAAACTATATAAAATGAACGAGTTTTATCGAGTTAAAGCAATTTGATCGCAATAGCTTTGTATTTTCTAATTCTCTGTAGATATTTAGAGTATCGCTAAAAAATACATATTTTGTGGCGATCGATGTGGAAGGTATCTCGACGAGAAATGAATCGTGACAGTAGCATCTTGTATGCAAAATGCAACATGCGCACGAATTTCGCCGACGCGACACGTCGTTTCCGCCTCGAAAATAATTCAAGTGGAGAGAGAGAGAGAGACGGATAGGGACTGGAATTCCGCGCTCGTCTCTCGATAGCGTTGGTTTGTGTGCGCGCGCGTGTGTGTGTGTGTGTGTGTGTGTGTGTGTGTGTGTGTGTGTGTGTGTGTGTGTGTGTGTGTGTGTGTGTGTGTGTGTGTGTGTGTGTGTGTGTGTGTGTGTGTGTGTGTGTGTGTGTGTGTGTGTGTGTGTGTGTGTGTGTGTGTGTGTGTGTGTGTGTGTGTGTGTGTGTGTGTGTGTGTGTGTGTGTGTGTGTGTGTGTGTGTGTGTGTGTGTGTGTGTGTGTGTGTGTGTGTGTGTGTGTGTGTGTGTGTGTGTGTGTGTGTGTGTGTGTGTGTGTGTGTGTGTGTGTGTGTGTGTGTGTGTGTGTGTATGCGCGCGTTTAAAGGCTCCGGAAAGAGTGTCCGTGATTGCTAACTTTAGGATTCCGAGAAGATCGTTTTATGGGATACGCAATGGCTATTTTTACGGTCTTTTTATTTTTTACCCCGAGGGTCGAGAGACTCGAGTCGACGTCTTTGACTGATTGATAATATTACGGTCACGCGTGCTACGAATGAGAGAAACGACGGCATCGATGGCGCCGATTCAACAGATTCAGACCTTTTTCTTCCGTCTAAAGTTGCAATTGTAAATTACAAAGGAAAAGTTTACAAATTCATTAAATATTTTCTAAACTTTTAATTCTTTTTTTTCCAAAAGATTAAACCTGTAGGACAAGAACATTATAAACTCTAATCTTTCTTTGCTTGTGAATTATGGATTTCTCTCTCTCTCTCTCTTTCTCTCTCTCTCTTCAACGGGACAAGAAATAAATTTGATTTACAACTTATTTAGTGTACCTGAATAAATAATTGAAATCAAGGCAAATTCTTAAGTTCTAAATTATAACAATCATTTCTTTTTAGCTGGTTAACGGCACAGCTTCTTCCTGAAAATAAAAATCCATTTGTGTGGTCTACCGAGATCTCGCGAGCGTATTTACATGTCGGTGAGGAAATGGATCCTTGGATAGAGTAGATTGGTAGATAAGGCAACATTTAAAGCGGCGTTCACTTAACCGCGTTGCTTTCATTAAGCAACCTGTGACGAGCCTGAGGGATTGAAGAGGACTAAGAGAGAGAGAGAGAGAGAGAGAGAGAGAGAGAGAGAGAGAGAGAGAGAGAGAGAGAGAGAGAGAGAGAGAGAGAGAGAGAGAGAGAGTCTCGGTAGATCTCGCCGCTAAGGTACACAAAGTACGTAACGCACTTTCTGTGTACGTATGCGGTTGCGGTGTTGTCGTTTTCGCGTTAACAATACGTACGTACTGCGCTTCTAGTGTGCAGCCGGGAATTAGATCGTTCCACCGAGGATCGGCCAGACCGCAGCTTCAGCGCGCATCCGCATCGCGAGGGTGTGGATATTAAATCCGACCGTGTATAAAGATCGCTGTACGCGATAATGATTATTAATACCAATCAATAATCGTGACTACAGTGTTACGGATGATTTATTGTACGACAATTGTGCAAAAAGATCACAGCTGCTCTGACTTAAATTAAGCATCGCAAAAGTTTTATATCCCCGATTTATTAAAGTCAGTCTTCAAAATTGCATGAGATAACTTATTTTTTCGATAACCCCGTTATTTACTGACGCAATGTTTTCCTAAAAGTAAAATTAATTATCAAAGAGAATTTTTTTTTTTTTAAATATGTAATTAAAGTAATCTTTAATAAATAAAATTAAAATAATCTTTGATTAAAATCTGAAAAAATATGTAATTAAAAATGGAACATTCGATCGCGATTAAACTTGGTCCACGAGTTCAAGATTGCGGCAAAATTGTTAAGTAATGACGATTTTTAGATCGCATGCTGAGAACATCGAAGCTCTAAGGTCTTGACGAGGGAATCGGGTAAAGAGAAACGAAGATAAACCACCGGATACGTATCAGAGCAAGTGCATTGCAGCGAGAAAGCGGAAGAAAATAGAAACACCGTTATCGCACCGCGCGGTGTTTTAGTAGCCGAGAGATGTTTCTAGCAGCGCGATTTTCAACGGGTCGATAGAACGACTTGCGCTTTATCGTAAGTTTGCCACGCCGGCGATGACGCCACGTTGCTAATGACATTCCCTTCGTTAAAGCCTCGCGATGACATCTTTATCGGCGATGCAAAAGCAAACAGACGTGTAAAGAACAGCTCGCTGCGCCTCCCTTGTCCGCGGGGAAATAATTTTCCCCATCAAATCGATGCGATATTTTATTGCGCTATTCACGGACGATAACACGACCGTGAAAAAGTGCGGAGACCTGTCTTTTCATCCGCAAAAAAAGATTCGAGGCCGGACGGGCTCGCTCTGATTTCATTTCAAATTCATCTTTTACAGACGAAGGATTCGACATCCTCGCGAGATGGATCGCGAATTAAACGGTCAACGAACCTGATGAATATTGAGAAGAGAACTTCTCTCTCACTTTTTCTTTCTACAAATTTCTGTAATGGAGGAAGAATTAATAGAGTACTGGAATTAGAATGTGAAAACATCCTGTTTACTTGGTGCGTATAACGCATGAAAATTTTATAACCGTAAGGTTTTGGTTTTTTTTTTTTTTTCTTCGCGAAAATCCAGATAAATAGAACTTTGCCAGTATAAACTCTCGAGGATGCAAGTTTCGCGCAAATTCCACGTTAACTTTACAGGCGCCATACTCGAGATACAAAAATTCCAGTTATGCAATATACTACAAACGCGCGGCTTAAAGAACTTTTTGCAAGATCCCATACAGAAAGTCCACGTTCGATGAGTTACGGTCCATTTAGCAAAACTGTTTACGCTAACTTCTCGGAAACTAGGAATATAAGCGGAATTCTACAGAGCAAAGAAGTCTCTTTCTCTCTCTCCCTTTCTCTGTTCTCGCAGCCGCTGTAATTTTTTGCCCTCTCTTAAGTATCCCGTAATGATCACAAGTAAAATCGCAAAGTTGGGCGGACGGAGAATGTCGAACGTTTATTCTCAATTTTAAATGAAAAATATTTGGCCACACGCGTGTGTGTGTGTGTATTTTACGGTCGAGTGAAAAATATCTTATCTCGATCATCAAAGTTGCTTGAAATAAATGCCATGGATATAGGGAATGAAAAGATGGTAAATTTCGCGAGTGTCGCGCGAGAACTTAAGCTCTCTTCGAGGAGGTTCGGAGGACCAGGGTTCGCGTGCGTCGTAGTAGTTTGAGAATTCGAATCCATCGATCAGAGCCAGGCTCTTCGCGGGAGTTACCTGGATCAAGGTGAAGCGTCCTCGAGATGGAAAAAGTGGCGGGCCCTTCTCTGCTGGGAATTTTCGATGGGGTGAGAAGTGGAATGTAAAACTTGGAGGGCCGTAGAAAGAGGCACGATCGGTGACTCCACCAACCAAGTGGTGCACATCTATACTTTCTTCAACAATACTCTAGTGACGATAACAAGTTGGGTGTGCGACTCGAATCTTGTAAAAAAGTTCCCTCATCTTTTAGATATTTTTGTTCCAAATTACAGGTAAAGAGAAAATTTCAAAGATTTTTTTGCTACAACTTTTCCGAAAATAAATCTTTTTATTACATAATTTTCTAATATTTTTCACTTATACGGAGGAAAAACACAGAGCCTTTTAGTTTTCGATGCTAGATCTATAAATGTACTTTCTGAAAAAAACTGAGTATCTTTCTAAGATAAGCATTTTTCATTTACATATTTTTATTTCTTACATCATTAAAAATTACAAAGAATATGTACTGCATGTTCAAGATTTTGTTGAGACATTTAATATACATATAAACAAAAATAGATTTATTTATAATACATTTTAAAAAACGTATAATTTGCTTGGCTCGTTGATTGTTTACAATATGAGTAAAATTATTAAAGAGAAAATTTTTAAAAAATCCATGAATCCCAATAAAATTCCATAAAAATTCTCTGATTTTTACAATAAAAACTGAGAATTCGAGGTTTTCCATGTTTTTCCGGGAAGTAGACACCCTGGACAAACATTTTCATCCTGTCAGATAGAAACGGATAAAAAAAAAACAGAGAAAAAAAGTGAAAAAAATACTATAAAATTAAATGAAAAGTTTGAAATTTGTGCTTACGGTAAAAACCGTAAAAAAATTTTTGCGTAACTATAAACATAATACGTTATGCGTAGCATGTGTGGAATATATTATTCGGTTTAATCATACACTGGCGCTATCACCAGTCACGCGAGCTATTCTACGTTGAATATGTATAGATAATATGTAAATATGTAACTCGTGGGAGAGAACGTTTTGCTGTCAGAAAGCCAACGGATTAAGTAAATATTCGTGGGTATCGGCGGATGAAGTTCAAGACGTAAGCATTGTCGACAGATAGCGAGTAGTGACCGCATATAAACTTGGCAAAGTCCATAAACTCGGATATGAACTGTCAAATGTATTCTCACCGTCGCGTCGCACAGCAGCCAGTCCCTTCCCTCTCTCTCTCTCTCTCCTTCTTACTTTTTATCTTTACCAGTGGCTTTAATAAAAAATCAAATTCGATGCGTGCACGCACAAGAAAAATTCCAAGGGTCATTAGCACGTGCTACACGTGTACGGCAGAGAGAGAGAGAGAGAGAGAGAGAGAGAGAGAGAGAGAGAGAGAGAGAGAAGTCCTCTTGGAAATTTTTCGCGCGACACGATCCTCGTAACGCGGAAGTCGGCGCAGCTCATTATAATGCCACGTTTTTCACCAAAGATCGGAAAATCACTCCACCACCTAACGTAAAATTACATTCTTACAACCAATTTGCATTTTCATCGCGTTCGTCACGATAGAAAATCACTCGCCGTGGAATCCGTGCGCTCCCCACATGTAATATAAATTATCGTACCCATGACATAAAAATACATATAAATTCCGTTGGTTGAGCAAAAATTCAATTTCTTAACTCGATCGCAGATTCCCCTCCGTTAGTTTTGCCGAATTTTACGTGGTCTACTTGTAACTATTAGGATATTATTCCGCGTAAAATATATTCCGCGTGGATAAAGTAGGAAAAGAGCCACAAAACTTCTTTATGATCTCGACATGGTCCTTTAAATTCAGACGCGAGGCGGAAGAGGATGATGCGAGAATTACGAGGCGAGGTCGGGAAGCTTTCTTACAATTGGCAGGCGAACCGATGCTCCGGCGATTTCTCCTTCACGAGTTCTTTGGTCTGGATGGCCGTCTATATCGTCGGATCAATGGGATCGAAATAAGATGGATACAGACTCAGGGACTTGGATACCTACTCTTCTACCATTCCTTCTTTTTCTTCTTGTCTCTGCGCTAAGGGCACAGTAGCGCTCTTGGCTTTCTCTCTTTACGGGAACAGATGTAGGGCAGACGGGGGGGGGGTCGACCAACCAGAATCCCTATCAAATACATAAAACATATCCGAGAGTCGGTAGCGTGAACGTGCACGCGCCTGGTTCGTTACATATAAATGTACTTGAGTAAATACAGAGTACGCGAATACGTGCGTTTGATCGTGGTATTTTGGCAGAATGCGAATATCCTCGCAAAAGCAAAGTCATAATCCTTTTAATAAATTTACAAAACTTTTTCAAAAATTTATAGTTTATACAATATAAAAAAATAATTTGCAAAATTTTATTGATTAAATTTAAATAAGCTTCTACTACCAAAGGTGGTTAAGCAACACTATTTTCCTTGAATTGTATAATAATTAGCGGCGACTTATCGCGATCAACGTTCGCGATAATAAACTGGCAAAACATTGTGCTATTGCAAATTACGGTTAGTCAGGCCGTGGAAATTCGGAGAGTGATTTTACCTCATGAATTTCAATGCCGGCGCGGCCCCGGCAGCGGTAGATTAAGATCGGCCGAAATCGGCAATCGGGCTCGACCAAATTACTCGACTTCGGACAATTTGCTTATTTATGTAGTTCAATGGAATTGCAATGTAATGATATCTGCAGCGCGTTGAAATTTACAGATGCATTTTATTAATTTCTTAACGCAAGTGAGATTAATGGATGACGCATAAATAGGAGTTAGACGTCTACTCAATAAATTCAGACGCGTAATTATTTAAGAAGAATTGCTAATCAAACGAGAATAAATGTCAAACTACTTAAACATAGAGCGTTGTTTGAAAGAACATATTCGAAAGAGCCTTTATTCAAGTGAATTGGATTACGAATGTCGTTAAAACAATGACAAATTGTTCAATTCGACATTTTTCCGCGAGGGCACGTCGCAGACATTAATTACAAAATATTCCCCGGGAAAATCGAAGGCGCACAAGTGCCAGTTGGATGTTGTGTAAGCAACGATGCGAGCGTACTTGGCTGTATCCCGGAGAGAACTTTCCGTGCGTCGCGCTGTAATAGCTCTATTTATTGCAGTAATAACTGCTACCCACCTACGTATACGAGTACCTTCTTGTTAACGTGCAGATACGTATTACACGGGCGGGGTAAAGGAGAGCAGGCCAATCCTCTTATCTGCAGAAACGCGCCCCAAGGTATTCGGCCCTGTTTAATGCATGGTCGAAATACGAGAAAGGCCGATGAGATGCTCCTCCGTATTCGCCATCCGTGTATTTGTACTTCGTAATTACAGGATCGATCGCCCTTTATAAAGGCCGTCTCGGCCGAGACGGCCTCATTGCCCATACATCAACGGTATGTGTCTAAGTAAGCAATCGAGGATCACGTAGGTTGACCGACACGACGGGGTATCCTGCCTGCACGAAAGCTAACTCCCAGCAATCCGAGACAGTGTTTGAGAATAATTTGATTGATAGGCGGCACACACGATAGGGACGGGGATATAATGTGATACAATAAAACGGCATGTGGATTGGATGGGGAAAGGTTTGAGCCAACAACGTCGTCTGTTTACTCGTAACATAAGTATCCGCGCGTTTTTTCCCGCGTCACGCGGGATTCTCCGATCCTGTCAGTTTCATTTTTTCTTCTTCTTTTTTTTTTTTTTTTTTTTTTTTTTTTTCAATACAGACGTTTAACCGACGCAAAAAATATATCGAGAGACGAGTGCGCGCTCGAACTCTGCGTAATTGAATGCGCGTTGATTGATGGGTATTTTAAACAAAAGCAAAACGTTATAACTATCACATCGAAAGAGTGCAGACAGGTGAAAAAAAAAAAAGAAGCCTTGTTATACACGAGCGAACGAACGATCGGCTCGCGCTCCGGATTGAAGGAGAGGCGCTCGGTCTGGAATAAAAGAAAAAAAAAAAAAAATCCCGATGTCGACACAAGTACTTTCTTGTGTTGCGACGTACTTTGGAGTTAAGGTATATGAGAGTAACGCGAAATTATTTATGACCGCGTAAATAATTGCTGAGTAATAATGCTCCAGTTACGGGTTTAATCTTTCATATAGAGCTTGGAAAAAAGAGAGAAGGAACGGCGCTATATAAATTTTTCATTTATTATTTATCCACTTTTTCTTACACAGGAAAAGATTTTGAGGAGCAGAGTTAAAAAGTTACGTATTAAGTGTGAATGTGTTTTTACGTGTAACAGACTTGTATATAATTATTACACAATTATTTTATACTTTCAGAATCTTGTATTTCACAACAATAAGCAGCTTTTATCGGCCATCACAATATATCCCTCGTCCCATAATTTTGCCCCGTGTCTGAAAAATCATGCGACTCCACTAGTCTGGTCATGAATATATACATATGTACAAATCATATATATACACACACACACACACACACACACACAACAAACTTTATCCGGCTATTTTGTTCTTACCTTTTGTATCGACACGACTCTCGACTTCCAGAACTCTTAGAATTCTCTCTTTCCGGGAAACTGCCGATTCTTATCCGAACGAGGGTAGATTATTGCTACCATTTCGTAACGCACGGGCCATAAGGCCGGCGGGCTATCACGTGATATTTATTAAAGCGTTATGACATGTTTTATTGCGCCGTTCCGATCATCCCTGATTTTTATTGTCAATTTATGCCGCCCGCTGTATGCAAATAACGTCAGTCCGGCGCCAGTACACGTCGGCGTATATTTACATCAAACTTGTGAAAATTCTTAAACCGAGATTGTCGAGAAAAAAACCGGTAACGTACAAAATACTCTCGGAAATTAATATATCGATCAAATGCGCTCTCTCGCACATTTATTTATTTTATAAACGAAAGCCGGCCTATGAAAAATTCACCTCGGTGAAGTATCGTTAAAGACGAAGTACAGTGCCGTTATCCACAAATTGCTGAACACCGAACAGGCCGCACGCTCTCCACGAGACTACTAAAGTGGTATTAAAACTTTCTTATTTATGGATTTTCAGCAAATCGCTCGCTCGCGCTCACCTACGTATTTAAATTAACATTTTACAACTTCGAAAGGTAGTTCCGATCTCTCTCTCTCTCTCTCTCTCTCTCTCTGTAAGCTTTGAAAAACGTGAGCGGAAATAAACGGGCACACGGTCAAAATTATTCTTTCTCGTCCTCCGCGAATATCTGTCAACTCGCAGGAAAATCGAAGAGCGAATGCGATCTGCGAAACCTCTTTGCAAACACAGTGTATATACGTGTGTAGTACGGGCCACTATGAATCGCGTTATCGTCCGTTGTCGTCTGTTCATCGATCCTTTCGACAGAAATTGGGCTAACCGGCCAGGCGTGACGTAATCCGACAACCTTGATTATTTCTTGTTCCAGGACAATTATTTGTACAACGGTTTTGCTACTCTCGTGTCCTCTACAATATCCGCATCTCTTCTTTGTCTCGTCCACGTCTCATCTTATTACACGTAACTGTGATCCAGATTATTGTGTGTGTGTGTGTGTGTGTGAGACACGTGTCCTCGTTATTTCCTAGCGCCATTATACGTGCGTGAATCGTTATAGAGGGATGCGGATGATCTGTATTATTTATTCGGCATGATTACTATAAACGAGATGCATACGTGCTTTTTGTGAATTTATTACAAAAGTTCTCACGATAATTTTGAACCAATATAAAACTCAAAAGTAACGATTTCTTTTTGGATGAAATGATTTCTATGATATTGCGCAACCACTTTCTCTTCTAGGAAATTACTTCACCTTTAATATATTATTATTAAAAGATATAAAATTTTCACATATGTATGTACGAATGAATAAAATTGTTCAGGAGAAAGAAAATCGTCAATCAACTGTCTACTCAAATTTAATATTAAACTCTCTGGTAATTATTTATCTATTGAAAAGACCAAATTAACCTTCATAGATAAATAGAATGTAATTTGTGTAACCATGAGATAATATTATACGTTTAAATTGAATATCGAAACCGATGATATTGCCTTCGCTTTTACACCCACCCGCGTATTCCATGTAGCCGACTGTATATCGGGTGAAACATTTGTATACGAGGCAACTTCTTAATTCTTTTTTAACGTCATCCCAATTATGACATGAAAATTTTCGTAAATTAAAATCACCGTGCCAATTACCTCGTTACGTTCATACGGTTCAATTAGGTTTAGACTGCGACGAGGAGACGGCCAGTTAGGCGCTCAAGGATTTAATTGCGTCGGCGCACACCATTCGAGTCAGACATCAGCAGCAGCAACTGCAGCAACTACGACGATGTAGTTACGGCGTTTCGGTAGACATATGTACCATATAGCTCTCATCCGGAATAGGCGCTCGTTACATCGTCAAACAACATTCCGCCATGATTACCATCATGCGAATGGATCCTATATCATAAAAAGTATAACGCGATCTCGTGTAATCCCCTTTATCGTAGAAGAGCGTGTTAATTGCGGAGAAATCAATCTGTTGTAATTTTTTCTTAACCCTTACTCCCGTACTTGTGAATTATTTTTATCCGTCTTTTCTAAGCATCAATTCTTCAAAAATAAATAATATATTTAAGCAAATTATTTTTCAAATTTATTATTCTCGTCTTTATTTAGAAGGATTAAAGAAGATGTATAAAGAGCCTCAAGAGTAGATTAGTCATTTTGTGGGTCTTGTTTAAGTGACTCAAGAGATTTAAACCTCTCGGACATTGATCTAGGTAATTAACCATGGCTTAAATTAAAACTTATAAAAAACTGATTAATTATACACAAAAAAGAAATTTAAGATTGAGCTGTCATTATTCAGTGCTTTCCATTTACGACACTAGCATTATTCTATCTTTGTTGTCATTGGATGTTGAAGAAAAAGAGAATCTGTGGTTAAATGGAAACGCTCATTATTTGTTAAAAACAAAATTGAGGGGTGTGATCAGGCAGTGGCCTCAAATGCTGTTTTAACATACGCAATCTACAAGTAATAAGCTTTAATTTAATGTATTATTCATTGCCCAGAAAAAAAGTGGGTCAAAGTGCTTGGGTACGCTCTCTTTTTTTCAAATTTTTTTAAAACGCTTTAATACATTGATAAACAGATCGAACACACCCAATTAACCGACCTGTACGATTTGGGGGTGGCAAAAATAACAGTACGGAGTGACAATTATTAATATGAAAAAAAAAAAAAAAAAAAAAAAAATAAATTCGAATCGTTTTGTGATACGAGTTCAAATGCAAGTTTTCGTATGTATTCTGTATCTAGGTACTAATGATACTGAACCGTCAACTTGGCCGTCGTTTATCCCCCTTCAGGCTGCTTCTCTGTTCGTAGCTCGTGCCATCACGGGGCGCTTCTATTCTCAACGGCGCCCCAGGTCGTAATTAGTTTGTGGCTTTAGCCAGGTCCGTCGTTCTCCCGCGTTTCGTCCAGCGAACAGGAATGACGCAAGCTGACACGTTCGCTGACTTAGTTGGCTGCTTGCCTCGCCGGCAGCTAGAACGCTTCAGCACGTAGGGAAGATTGCGAACGAGGTGAGGGAACGAGGAGCACACAAGTTTGACTCGCATTGAACGTCCGCGAGGGAGAATCGCCATTAGAAATTAATAAATGAACGGGCGAATTGATGTGTTGACCGGAGAAGGGCATAGCATGTAACGCTATAAATTCTTCGAGACGAGACGGAATTTCTTTCGCGGAATAAACGTGGTTGTCGTAAAAATCCGAGAAGCGAAATCGTTCACGTGGGGCGGCAAACGTGACGATATAAATGTTTTGCCGTGAGAGACGGCGCGATTTTATATCGTCGCGACATAGGGGCGGTATAGGGGAAAAAGAAATGCCTCTCCGCCTGCTCTCCTCCGCGAGAACCTCGTGCGAATTCAAGCATGCAGATATTCGCCGACGTGCTAGGTGAACGTGAAAGATTAAAAACGGGGCAGGCAAACGTCAGAAGGCGGCGAAGTTGGGCGAGTAAAAGAACGTCGGACAAGACGAATGGGGGTGGCTCCAGGGTTAGGGTAGCAGAACGTGACGTTTAGAGGCTGCTTTTCGACTGCCTTTCAAGCGTATATAAACTTACAACGGATGTGATAATTTTTTCCTCGGGAAAATAAATCTTACCTGAGAGTATAAAATTACCTTCTCCCCTTACGCGCAGAAAGATAAGCACTATCTGTAACGCCCCATTCAACTGTGAAAAAAAGATAAATGATGCGAGATGATATATTAAAGGGATACTTGAGCACGATTTCGTCTTCGAGGCAGAGAATATCGCTACATCTCATGGAGCGGGGGGAGAAAGAATGGATATTAAAACTTCTAAACCTACCCCTATATCGCGAGAGGCCCCGCAACTCCCTCGCGGCTCTCGCGAAAACGTCCGAGAACAAAAGTATCCCCGGATACTGGTGGCTCTCCCGGGAAACGCGGGTAAATTGATTCCGAAATACGGTATCTGTTATTTCGTGCGCTCTTCTTACTCTCCTCGATTACATCCTGTCGACTCTTCCGCTCCGATTCGCGTACGCGAAAAGGACCCGGGAACCTTGGGAGAGACGAAATTCCGCGCACAGATCTAACGATTATATCTACACCATCTTCTACCTATTTCTACTTATTTCTACCTATTTGCACGGGGACGCCAAAGCGACCATGCCGACACACTGCCATCTCCGGCGACGATCTAGCGGGCTCTTCTTCTTCTCCCGGCTCCCGGCTGCAAAACAGGATGAAACTTTCCGGTTCCAGAAACGGGAACGACGCGGAGAGAGTAAGAGAGGAAAATGTATGGGTGAGAAAGAGAGAGAGAGAGAAGTCAAAGGTGCGGTGAGTAAAGGGTAACGCGGGGAGACGCTAAAGTTTGGAGGTGGGTGAAGGAAAGAGCCCAGAGGGAGGGGGGGTGCAGTCGGCTCCGGCGCGGGGTTATATTCATGGCGACAGCGCCAGATGTGCAGTAACGGGGCGCCTGGACGTTGAACGTCTCGCTGCTTCCAGAGGACGATATTTATCGTATTCTCGGACCACGTTACCTCGTACCTCCTTGCCACGACTATATAGCCAGCTGCAAGCACGTACGTTCATCCCGTAGTGCGATCTCACTCATGAGAGAGGAGGGAGAAGATGAGAGGGGGGAGGAGGAACTCTCTCGCGGAAATTCTCCGACGACGATTATTCGCGCTGATTTCCACCGAGCGAACGATATCGAAACGATCATTCTCTCTCTCTCTCTCTCACTCCCTGTTTTTCTCTCTATGGTGGCCTCGAGAACGATACGACGACGACGCCATTGCAGTAGAAGCTTCGGCCCTCTTCGGCAAATGGACTCTATTGTTCCCGGTATTATCGTTATCAGAGAGATCTTTTCACAGAGGGAGAGACACACGGGCGAAAGAGGCGAGTCTCGGGTTGGTTTTGAAAAGCTCCCGAGCGGAATGAAGTACTAACCCCACCCACCCCTGTGAAAAGGATGAAACAAGTTCGCCGAAATAGTTGTGGTTCAAAAACATACTCTGCAAAGAGAGCGAGAAAGAGAGAGGGAGAGACGGTGAGAGGGAGAGCTGTATTTGTATGCAGTTTCGGCTTTTTCCACTGAAAATTGTTTCGGGACATAGAGCGAGGGAGCTTACGGAAAAGAGAATAGCTTTCCGTAATACGTATTTACATCAGCAATCTATATTCTCTATTTCAGTTTAAGAGATAGAAATATTTAGCCTCATTGTCAGCTTTAATGCACATAATTTATATAATGGATAAACGCGCGCGAAGGTGTAAGTTTATTGCGTGTAATGAGCTAGTTGTATGAAGGAATAATTGAAAAAGCACATCTACGTCGGCCATACATATTACATTGTATATACATGTATTGAAAACGTAATATTGAATATGCATCCCGGCTCATATAGGTCAATTTGTTATGCATGTCGAGAAATTAACTCAAATAAATTAACGGTACCTATTTATACCGCTACATCAACGCCGATGTAATGACATAAAATGAAATAGCTATCACGGATAAGTATTGACACACAATTGAGCAACCAATTTACCGTAATTATAATACGCGAATCTTGAACAAAGAGACCCGAGTATATGTACAATTCGCTCGTTTTCACAATCGGAGATAATGACGCAAAATACATGTATGTATTAAATAATATATGTATATATTTTCAAAACGTTATAATAAATTTCGCGATCGCATTTTCCGCCGTTTAGAACATTGTTATATCTGCTTGCTTGATTTTGCATACGCAAAGACGCGAATAAATCGATAAACACAACAAATTTGGACCGTGCGCGATTACCCGCATGAGCGATTCGAAATTTTCGAGTGCTTATCGTGCAGGATTTGCACACACCGTTCGACAGATTCAATATTAAATTTTCCCCGGAATTTGCTCCCGGAAAGGGATCATCCTTCGACTAGAGAGATCCGTTCCCATCTTCAATGTTAACCCTCGGTATTCGCGGAATAGTGCTAATGGCAGTAATTGTCCTGAATAGCGCGAAGCCGACGACGACGCGGATATTATATTAATATCGATAACGACGCTCGCGAGCAATCGTACATTTAATGCATGTGGAATAATGTGAGTATATTGCGTTCGTTTGCGTCACACCTCGCTGAAATAATTTGATTGAGGAAAATCAACTCGTTAAAACCCATTTTAAATCCATTCATTAAACGATTGCTGGGAAAAATCTTGTACGCATTATATTTTAAAGAGTCTACTTAAGTAGACTTCTCTCATTTTGTGAAAAAACTTCTTGATTTTTCCAGGTATTTTTGTTCAACAATTATAGGTAAAGAAAATATTTTCAAGACTTTTTTTATACAATTTTCTCTGAAATAAATTTTTTATTGCATCAGTTTATTAATATTTTTCATTAATGTAAAAGAAGAAACCTATTTAAGTTTCAGGTGCTAAATTTTGTAAATGTATTGAAAAAACTGAATATCTTTCATAAGATAAACAATTTTTATTTGTATAAAATTTTTATTTCTTTATCATCATTAAAAATTACAAAGAATATGCACTGCATATATTCAATATTTTGTTAAAACATTTAATATATAAACAAAAATAAATGTATATTCATAATATATTTTAAATTCATAATTTGTTTAACTTAACTTGCTGTTTATAAAATGAGAGTTTTCAAAATGTTCGAAAAGAGAATTAAAAGAAAATTTTTTTCTAAATCTCAGGAAAAATTCAATAAGAATTTCCTCTGATTTTATAGATACGAAAGAAATTCCCTGAGAATCCTAGGTTTTCCATGTTTTTCCAAGAAGTAGACACCTTGCATTTCCACTAAAGAGAAATAAATATTTTATATTGACAAAGGATACAATTAATAAGATATATATATCTCTCTCCGTTAGAGAGATTCTAATATTTTCTTTGCCATTTTACATTACATATACAAACTCGACGGAGACGTGCATCGGCAGATATGCATGTCGCGTGCATTCGCGCGCGAAACGACGCAATTGGCGTGATCCGCGCGCGATAGTGCTACTCGAGCAAGTTTGCATCAGCGAATGAGATTATCATTAAATTGAGTTCCTTAGTCGTGTTCGCGTTGCATTGCGTTGCGTTGCGTTGCGTTGCGTTGCGTTGCGTTGCGTTGCGTTGCGTTGCGTTGCGTTGCGTTGCGTTGCGTTGCGTTGCGTTGCGTTGCGTTGCGTTGCGTTGCGTTGCGTTGCGTTGCGTCGAGACGTTACAGTCAGCCGTGAAGGGTGCAAGCGCCCACGCACACGTACACTGACACACGTACACACACATATATATATATATATATATATATATATATATATATATATATATATATATATATATATATATATATATATATATATATATATAAATTGCAAGAGGTGGGCCGCAGGTAACACGGAGAGAACGAGAAGAAAGTTAGCTTCCCGGGACCGACTTGACTCGTCGGTTGCCGTTGGCTGCCTCGCAGTCGCGCGACGCAACTGCTGCAAGCTCTCGGTTGCAAGCTCTCTCCTGTACACGTTAGGAAAAGGTAGCCGACGAGCTTGTATTGGCCGGAGTTATATCGGATTTCCCACCTCTCTTCCTCCCTCCTCCGTCCCGCGCCCTGGGCGAAGTTCGCTTCGATGCCCACGTCGTAAACAAGCCGGACAGACCGCACGAACACACCTACGTCGGGGTCGGAGGGTAACGGAAGGAAACTGAGGGATGTGTGGAGAGAGGGTGGCGAGAGACGACCTAACCGACACGGACGACCGTTTCACCGGATTCTCTCTCTCTCTCCTCTCGGCTTCTCCCCGCTTCCCTTTTTTTTTTTTTTTTTTCTTGCCTTCTTCGTGCGACGACGATCTTGATTGCGACCCGCGTGTGCGCGGTCACGCTGGTTATTCACGCTGGTAATTTTCGAAGAGAAATTTTCCGCGAATTCGAACCGGCCTTTTTTACGCGTGCAGTCAACTCGATCATCCGCAAAAGTTATGAAACATTAATTACGACCACCGTGCGGTTGCAAAAAAGGATTTAATTGTGCTAAATTGGTTACTTTTAAATTATTTCCGAAATAATTTAAAATTAAATGCGTCACGAGATATTTTGACAATTATTTCGCTGCAATATATATATATATATATGCAATATATATATATATATATATATGTATAAATACAAATATAATATGTCACTCGAATTAATATTAGGGAACAATGATATTTGAAAGGTCGTACTGCTTTGTATTTTAATTAATTATTAGCAAATATATTGCAAGCACGGTATTGCGCTTGCATTGTATTTGTGTAAAAAAATACATCGAGTTACATTTCACGTCTCTCTCTCTCGTCGTTGACGGATCGAGGCTTATCGTTAGATCGGCAACGATAAAGATGACAAATGCGAATGTATTTTTGCGGAGCGAAGGGTAGAGGAAGACGCGTCTGTTCAACGGTGATGGTGTAAAGTAGAACAGCGGAAGTGGGAAAATATTGCAAAAGTGTTGGCCACGATGAGAACGGAATTATTATCGGACGAAGGTAAACGGGACCAAGAGAGGAGAGAGAAAGAGAGATTACAGCGCGGGCGCGCGGTCAACGATATCATTATTTAATTCGTTCCGCCGTATCGGAGAGAGATGGAACTATTAATTAACATTATTTATAACGTTAATTCCGCAGCGAGATATCGCCGTAATGGTATTATTGCTCCGCGAGAGATCAAGTACGTTTTCATTTTAACGCGGGGTAGAAATTATACAGGAGCGAGAAGAAAAATTCACGATCGAAAAGCAGCGCGCTTCTTTCTAATTCTCTTTAAGCTTCTCTCTCGCGATACCTTTTTGAACTCTTGTTTTTGAATCTTGCATTTGTTATTTTATCGTATCGCGTGTCTCTCTCTCTCTCTCTCTCTCTCTCTCTCTCGACAAAAAGGATTCCCGGCCAACAGAAAGAGCTTTTCACATAGCGTACCGTCACTCATCGCGTTTGTTATTTAATAACCGCGTTTGCTCCCGTTTCGCCGAGCCCTCGTCGAATGACCGAGCACAATGGCAGGTATGGAGGTTTTTAAGAGCTCGGGAGAGCCAGAGAGAGTTCGTTCCACTCTCCCTCTCTCTCTCTCTTGCACAGCGTGCTCAGTAAAGTTTAATAATTTCCCGCATACGTCCACTCTTACATTACGTTACAGAGTTCCTGTCCGGCGTTTTTTTCTCTCTCTTTTTGTTTTTTTTTTTTTTTGTTTTTTAAGAGCGTAACCTGGTACGCGCGCGTGTGCCGCAAGATAACGTGTCGTTTCTGCTTGCGAACTTCCGGTAGACTTTGCTTTTTGCTCTGCTGCGGGAAACGTACGGATGGTTAAATATTATTTCGCAGTCATTGGATATCGAACGCCAACGAAATGTTTCTCCTCGTGTCATCTCATCTTGAGCGGCTCGTTCTCATGATGTATCTCGTGGACAATAGGACGTGGCTGTTGTATTTTATTACGTGGTTATCTACGTGACGTGAGTTTTTTTTTTTCCATCCCTTTATAAATCTAATAAAATACGACAGCGCGAGGCGGTCAATTCTAGCACGTCCAAAAGTAATTTTTTTTTTTTTCTTAAGTAAGTGATTGGAACAATGACATGAAAAATGAATGAGAACTTATGTGCAAAATTATTAGGCACTTTTAAATTTTTCTTATTTTTTTTTTTTACATAGTATATTATGTGGAAATGTAATAAGTATACATCATCCATTTTAACTTGTGTAAAGGTAGTTTGAATCATGCATCGACATTTCATCTGTTTTGCAATTTTAACTTGAGATAATCCTTGCAAATGCAATAATAAAATTAAGTCTTTTATTTATTCTCAAGTTTAGGGCATTTTAACATTTTAGAATGCTAATTTACTAGAACAAACAGAATTAGAACATCGGAATAAACGGAACTAGAACAGCGAAACAAAGAGAACTTAAACACAACAGAACAAAGAATATAGAAGGTACAAAGTTTCTGAAAGCAAGAAACAATTTAACACACATATGCTTTACTAATTTAAAATGACTACAATCAATTTAATACGTTTTATAAATACAATTGCATACATGTTTCGAGAAAATGTATTCTTAATTACTAATTTAATTTCAAGAAATCATTGAAATAACAATTAATCCATTATACTTTTTAGAGAAATATGCTAAAAAATATAGAATGCCTAATAATTTTGAACATGGCTACATACAGGGTGAGTCAACAGAAACCTGTTATACGTCATTTATCTTACATTATTTTAGTCTATCACGCAGGTGTCCTGTATGACTGTAATTTTTTCCTGTATGTTGGCCTTGAGTTTGTTAATATACATATAAAAAAAATTACGTTTATACCAGATAACATAGTGCAAACAGCGACGTGATGGACTAGAGCGATGTAGGATAAATGCGGAGGACATTTAATAAATGTGAATTTTTTTTTTTAATTTAAAAAATATTCAACAATGATATACTCAAACGATATTTTATATTCTATTATCCGAAATAAATATTTAAATGATATTTTATTCATTTATTTTATTTTGAAAAATTGTCGGGTTTCCGTATTTTTTGTACATATGTTTTTTTTTCAAATAGATTACTTTCAAGGGTTTGAACGCGCAAGCTATACACGTCGGCTTTTCAAAAAAGAAAACCAAAAAGTGCACCAAATTACAAACTATATTTTAGATCGACGTTCGCGATTGCATTGAACTTGAATCGAGATTAGATTTTCCATCATTGTCGTGACGAGAATCTCTATCGTTCCAGGAGCATCTTATTATGTTACGGTACGCCGTCGCCTTCGATCCGCGAGAAAGTTTTAACGAGAATGGCAGTATATTTTCCGAAGTGCCGGCCATAAACCGAAGAAGAACGCTGTAGCCAGGTGGGAGAAATTGCAGTACCAGCAATTTGCGAATATTATGCGAACAAGGCGTCCCCGAAGACGACGACGACGTTTGGCAACGACAGAGGGAATAAGACATTCGCTTTCGAATCTCCCTGCCGATCGATATCTATACTCGAGACGAAATTACATTGTCAGACGAATCGGTCGCGATCTCGACAGTTATGTTATACGATACCATGTATCGTGGGAATATCAATTACACGTCAAATGGTTACGATGTATTCGAGAGACGCTGCAAGAAATTACCCAAGAATTCAGACACATTTTTATCTCAATTTCTAGATCTGGCAAAGTAATTTCAAACAATGTATCTTAAACATTAGTTTATGAAAGTTTAGAAAAATGTCTCAAAATTCAGGCAGTGTGTCTGCAAGAAAACTTTAGAACGCTTTGTCTGAAATTATTTTTTACAGTGGAAAAAAAAAAAAAAAAAAGGAAAAGGAGGGAGAGACAGTGAGATGAGGGGAGTACATATCTTTCAGAAAATGTGACGCCTAAACGTCACAGCAGACTATAGCGCGCGATAAAGAGCGACGTGACAGAGGTGAATCACGTCTGATCGAAATGGTATTACCACACACGCGGTGCACGAGGTCTGTGTACGTAGGCATCTTGTCTTCGACAGCTGTCAGGACGAAAACCGGCTATGGAATGGAATTGACTTTAGTTGGCGAGAACTCTTTCACGGGGAAATTCTTAAGCTCGACATTAAGCGCGACGACCTCGTTTCGACGAGGGCGAGGCGCAACGTTAGGGACCTGCCCTTCTATTAAGGGTATTTCTATCAGACTCCTTGTCGCGTAAAACTTATGCAATTTTCGAAAAGGGGAAACGTGTTCCTTAGATTCGTCTGTTCAACAAAAACCGAATGTAACGAGCACACCTTATGAATTACGTCAAAGACGAGTATAATCATGTATATATATATATATATATATATAATATAATAACGTATTATATCGTACGTTATTTCAATCGGTGCTTTTTAAGTCGCTTTAGCATCGCATCTTTCAAAAAGGGAGAAGCAGGAACATACTCCCTTGTAGCTTTTATCCGCCTTTAACGTATGCCCTGCGCAATATCTTCTTTTAGCACTTTGGGATTCAATTCTTGTCTGTATTTCATCTGGCATTAAGTTTCGCCTTCTCTCGTTCCTCCCCTGCCTCCTGTCCTAATTTAAATAATATTAAATATTACATCATCCGAATTATTCGAAGGATTACTGTTTTAGACGGAACAATTTTTTCTCTCCATTTTATATTTCGCGTATTTTTAATATTATTCTCTCTATCCCATAAACTGCATTAAAAGATACTGGCATAGACGCCAAGCGTGACTCCCAGCTGGAGTGAAAGGTCCGTGTGAGAGGAAGGATTTTTAACGGTCGTTGAACGCCTTCAACGTAGCCGATACGTTAAAATAATTTGGCAGCCACGAGGATCGCCTCCAACCGTCCGAGGGACGAATTTATTTAGCGACGTTTGTCACCGCGCTCGATCGATCCCAGCTTAAGGTAAAGTCCTACTGTGTGCGCGCGCGGAGGAAAGCGTCGCTCGTTGAGATTTATGGTGTTATCGAGCAGAGGTTTCACGGATTTCGAAATCTTCTGAGGCGTCGAACCAAGTATAGTGGGTAGTCTCAGGCAAGACCCTGATTCCTTTTACCACCTCATTTTACCGTGACAGCGCCTGTTCAAACTCGACATCGATTTCACCGGCGAAGAATCGAAACGAGGTGAGCCTGAAGTCGCTTTCTGAGATCCTTTGAAGATTCTAGAGATAAGATGTAAAAGGAGCTTCGTGGTCGCGAATATTCTTGTAAATTCCCTTTTTGCCTTGCCTCGCATTCATATTTTTCTACGAATTTCGTTTAATTTGAGATATTCTTCGGTAAACTCTATACTTTATTAAGTTTTAGATTGTGCCTTATTCCGTCTTATTTTGGCACACGTTAAACTTGATATGAATATTCTTATTCTAGTCTTGTTATTGTAGCCTCATGCAAGTCACGGATTTTAATTAACAAAGTTAAATGAATTTTCTTGCGCTTTGAAATAGTTCAGTTTGTCTGGACTGTTATATTATAATATATTTATGATATTATAAAATAATCTTTATGTGTGCGTATGCACTTTGTTAATGCAATCGTTTATTTTCGAAAAAGTAAATAGAAAAAGAAAAAAATGCGAATTATTTATGGATTCTATGTTTGGAGATATTGATGGCGTACAGATGGTATCATAACTGCTATATAATAGATTAAATCAGGGATTACTATGTATATTTTGTGTGTATACACGCACGTGTGTAAAGCAATAATTATGTACGTGTTGGTGCGTAGTAAATTCGGTGAATTTTCTGCAGTATGCGGAAAGCGGATAAGCAACAGTCTTAAATTAAAAATTTTCCGCCGTGTAGATAATTAAAATATGAATACGCACTCTGTTTCGTTAAAATGGCAAACCTCGCATTATAAATTATATACCGATATTTTCCGCATGCTACAAAAAAAAAAAAAAAAAAAAAAAAAAAATATATATCTCTCGGCAAAACGCACGCGGTCTTTTATAACATTTGGATGCAGCGTAACTTTTATTCCTCTCCCGTAAGAGACCCGTATGCAGACGTAAAGCGAGAGATCGATCCCGCTCGACCTAAACTTTCATCCTACTTTTCGGTTTATTTCTCGAAATCCATCGTAACTTGACACAAAATGGAACGCTGCCTCGGCGGCGTCGTCGTCGTCGCACATCCGGGGTGGGAAATAAATAATCGCATCTCTTTTTTTTTTTCTCCCCCCTTTGATACGAGACCGACATTCGGTAATCGGATATCGCGACACGGGAGATTCGGAGAGAGTCGACCCCGATTTCGAGGGTGCGCAAGTTTTCAAATTTCAACCGAGGCCTTACGGTTCGTCAACGAGGGCGCGCGTCCCTAATTAATTCGTCGTCATAGCGTTGACGGAAAGTCCTACGGAAAGAGAGCAGAGCGAGCCCAAAGCAAGAGCAAGGACCTCCTTCCCTTTTTCTTCCACCCTCTCTCTCCAACTACTCGTTTTCCGTCTCGTCGCCCTCCTCCCTCCTCTCACCTCGCTCACCGGGGACCGGGGCTCTTTTCCTCACGGACCATCGGCGAAGTTCGTTCGTGGAGTTTAACCAGAGCTCGGCGCTATCGACCTGACAAGCAACCTCGGCGTCTGCGTCGACATCTGCGTCGCGCAGACGCCCCGCCGACACGGGCCGGGTTCACCAATCGATTTCAGATTTTCCAGCATAACGAGGCCGACTGCTGCCCAAAAATTCTGCCACATACCTACACACACGCTATCTTTCTTAACCGAGCTCACCCTCGTCGCCTACTCACCACGGTCCATTGTCTCCTCTTGTGCGGCTAGTGAAAGGACGTGCGACTTTTTTTTAGCAGATGTTACGGATAAAAAGGGAAAACTTTTATGACCTATTGATTTACTGCTCCAAGATTTGTCCAATTATTGATTAAATGCTTGAACAATAATATTTATATGTAATAAACTTTAAATTATCTTAAATAATTTTTATTTTCAAATTTTAATCTTACTAAAATCTTTTTGCGTGTAACATTTTTTTTACAGTACTTTTTTCTCCTTAAATATCAAGTAATAATTATTATTCAATTATTCCTCAAACGCTTTAATAACAATATTTGTATACAATAAAATATATTTTTTGAATAGATCAAACTTAAATAATTTTTAATCTTTCTTATTCAAAATATTTTTGCACACATATGTATTATATATTAAGTAATAATTTCCATTCAATTAAAATTAATTCTTGAAATCCTTCACAGATTCGCCACTCCAGCTTTTTCCCCCGGTATATTCAATCTTGCACGAGACCTCATATGACAGTAACTATTTGATTGCTACCAACGCGATGGCTAACCTTTGATCAATTTTTAACAAGTTTGCCTGGAAACCAGCCGATCAAAAGTTGCCGTTCACATTGAGGTCACTCGCTTTTGGTTTCTGTTCTCTGGCACTATTCTCTCTACTATTCTTTATTACGCGACGCCTCGATATGACTGTAAATTTGCGATTGAAAATTTTATAGAAATATTCCGAGCAAAGTACCTCAAGAGATGGTAATATGTATATGTAATCATACGCGCAGCTGGATAAGTATATTTGTCGAGAATAAATCTTTGATGCCGTTTATTCTTACTGCTTTGTTTCGTCCTGTTTCCTAAAATATAATAGAAACGGTCCGATTATACGACCAAACGTGTTTTGTATACAAACCTGCCGTACTCTACGTCAAAATAATCCTTCGTGTCTGTAAATTGTAGTAATTGTGTGTTTCATCTGTAAATAAAATGCTGCATCATTCGGCTAGATAATCGTGTAAATTCATTGACCTAATTGGAGAATGATATATATATATATATATATATATATATATATATATATATATATATAGAGAGAGAGAGAGAGAGAGAGAGAGAGAGCAATTGGATTTCAACCTGCGGCGCGTTTCGATTTGTCTCGTCGTCAGATGTAAATCTCGCGGAATGAAAAGTCATCTGAACGACATCTGATAGAGATTCTGGTTACGTAAACAACGGTCGCGATTGCTGCTCGTAAAATACTACTACGATTCGTTTGCTTATTTTCCCTTGGCGAATATCGAAATTCCGGTAGAAATTCCGGTCTGTGATCAATCAGAATACTCGACTCTTCCGTTCTATATTCCAGATTTTGCAGGCGTAATGAAGTCGACGTCAATCAAAGCTTCCCTCGAGTATAGAGCTCTCTTTCTCTTCTCTCTCTCTCTCTCTCTCTCTCTCTCTCTTTCTTTCATACTTTTATTATTATCCTTCTGCGGAGAAACTCGTTCTTACGCAAATAGAAGTGCACCATGATTATTATTAGCAAAACCTTATAGCTTCCATTATTCAGGAGGCATCTTTGAGCGTAGTCGTCATTCTTCTCGTTTAAATGTCGAGAGTTCTAATTTCCCAAATCAATCGTTAATTTTTATTAACTCCCAGGAGGCGATATCCTAAAGAATCCGGGGATCTTCTCCCGGATCGAGGAAAGGGAGAAAATTCAATTCGATTCGATTAGCAGAACCTGGGAGAGAACAATCGTGGCCGTGCCACGAATTCTCGAGCGATGGGACTGCTATTCTCGATAATTGTCGTTCCCGAGCCGTCGTTATTCAGTTTGTGTTTTATTATTTTATAGATAAAGGAGCTTCGAGTAATATTGCCCAATAAGCTGACAAAATAATTAGCATTAATTTACATCGCAGCTCGCGTAACAAGTGGGAAGCAGACGGTTACCGAACTTGAATTATCAAAACGCCTGGCATTGAAGTTAGAGACTGTCGATATTTCCAATATCGCGTTCACGTCGAGCCAATTGTATTTACGCGTTCGCTGCGGTACAATTTGTAAGGCGGTAAATTCGCTTAGATCTGCTCGTGACATGTGGTACGTCATCAGACACACTACGTCACACGCCCCCGTAGCTAATCGGCAGAGAATCGAGCAGCTCGTTTAGCAAATTGGGTTGAATCTGAATTTCGTCTGCGTTTAGTGAATTTATCTGCAAAAATAAAGCACGTGCAATTCACTTTCTCAAGAAAAAAAAAAAAAATCTTAACGAAAGTAACATCTAATCGTATAGTAAACTGGTAGCTGTTTAAATCTTTATAAAGCAAGAGAAAAAGGATGTACCATCACTGGCCGGAAAACCCAAAAACCTCCGCTCGTGCCAATAAAAAGGGATCAGCCTCACGAACGGAACGAGCAGAAGTCGGTCGGAAAAGAGACCGAAGGGATGAAAAGGGTGCGGCGCACGTTCGGGAGAAAGAAGTGGCGCGGACCATTTTTCGGGAGGATTTACCGCCGCCCAATGTATGTGTGTATGTATGTCTCTGTGAATTCGAACAGCTAAATCACTGGAATTTCATTTCTGTCCGCCGGCCGAGGAACATTACCGTTCGTTCTGTCGTCGTTGCGAGGGATTTTGGTTCCGGATCAGCGTCGTCAGAATTTCCTCCATTCCTTGGCCGCAAACCGTCAGGAAGAAACGGTGTCCTTAATTGGGAGGGGAGAATAATCGTCGATAGATATAAACGACGACGTAAAAAAAAAGAACTCATTAATTAATTCAGCCGTACTTGATTGGCCTTGTTGTTTCATTTTAATTTGAAAGATGGATGATGTAATTATATATCTTTAACAATTATGCTAATTATATTAATAATTTACACAAACAAAAAGAATCTAATATTACGTCACAATGACTATTTACTGTAAATTAATTTAATGATGTGACAGGCCCAAATCTTTTTTCACGTCACGAGATGACATAACTCAACGTCAGTTATTGCTCCGATCAATTACGTGAATGGTACTGATTTCAATGGGCACGAACCAACGTGCGCAAACGTCATCTAATTAGGCAATGAGTATCATCGCGATCACAGTAGGCAATCTATCTGTGCCAATTCACAATTGCTATTTGATGGAAATCCTAATTAGATTATACGAGATATATATTAACTTACATACAATGATTGATAATGAGTTTGGTCTGCCGAATGTTCAAGAGTTCTTCTAAACGTGATTAATGAGTGCTTTGATATTTTGACAGTTGATAATAATGATTACAACAATAAGAAAAAAAATAAGCATATTGATTCACTTTGATAATCTATTCCATATGTACAACATAGGTGTTTAAAAAGAAGACGACAACACCTCTTAGAGATGTAAGATAGATACTTATTATTTACTGTCAGGTATGTTGTACATATATATATATATATATATACACATATATACATATATATATACATATACATATATATATACATATACATATACATATATATATATATATATATATAGTATTTCATTTGTCTTACAAATATTATATAAAATTACAGTCGATCACGGAGAAGTAACCTTGCTCACCGTCACTCCCACGCCAGCAGTACACGATCTTACACATCACACTTGGAGATACATTTACACACTGACAAGCATACAAATGAAACGTTTAAAGTAAACTCGAAAGCGAACTAAAGCCGGTACATCTTCGAACTGAAACGGGGAAAGAAAGGAATGCGCGCACGCGTGATTGACAATATCGCATTCGCGTGCATTGTGAAGAAAGTGCGTGTTCTCGATGCTTTTCTTAATCTCCGTCTATAAGGTTCAATGATCGGATATACTTGAATAGAAGACGATCGATGTCTCCTCCTGGGACCGGATATCAATCGTTTTCCTTCGGCGCACGAAAAAGGAAGCGAGGAGATATAGAGCTCGACCTTTCCCTCCTCTCCCTTTTTCTTTCTTTCTTTTTTTTTTTTTTTTACATTCCCCTTTTGCCTTAACTGATCGATTAAAAAGCTTCTCGTTGCGATTGATTCAACAATCTCACGTCGTTTGTAAATGCCTTCATCTTCATTGATACGGTTGAATATTCGAAGAAAACGCGAGAAGAAATATCCTTTGTTTGATGAATAATAAGCTCGTACTATCACCGGTTGATCCTGAAGTGTTAATTTCCGAGTAATTACGCGCAATCACGGACCATCATGCGTGACATAGGTCATTTCGCATCGACGACGTATCGATACATTAGTTAGGATAAAAGAAGAGATAAGTGCCACGCTTCGTAAACCGCCTCTATCGTTCCCGTCGGGGTTCCCATCGAATCGCTTCCCGCCCTCGATCCATTTCACGGTATCTCGCCCTCGCGGTGATTCTCAGTTATTAGGGTGCGAACGCGCGATCGAATGTGGTAAAAAAGAAGAGAGTAAACGAAAGGTTGGTTGGAAGAGAGTAAAAGAGAGAGAGAGAGAGAGAGAGAGAGAGAGAGAGTTCGAAGGGTTGCGCGAATCGCGCGATGACAGAAACATCGGCACCAATTCCAGCTCTATCTTCGATAGATCGTTGAGAGTCTGATCGGTTTATTACGCGTGAAATCTGATCCTCGAGTTATGGCGAGCGCTTTGCAATCGCTAAAAGTGAAGAAAGGAATATAGGGTGAAAATCGCGAGAGAATGAACGAGCGAATGGAGAGAGAGAGAAAAAAAAATTTATTTCAATTATAACACGAATTCAAGAGATGTCTTCCCCTCTCTTTCTCTCTCTTTCTCCCTTTCTTTTTTTTTTTTTTTTTTTTTTCCACACGTTTTGCATTTCACGTGTATCTCTCTCGAGACTGTTCCGAGAGCTGTAAAATGAGTAAAAGTCTGTAATCTCCATCGTGCAGGTTCATTTTGCGTCGTTTTTCGACCGTTGATCATTTCTGCAAATGCTTAACGATACGCACACATATATGCAACACACGCACGCACGCACGCACGCACACATACACACACGTAAACATATATATATATATATATATATATATTTATATATGTATATATTTTTATATCTTTTTATATGCATTATATTCACGGTACGATACATATCTCTCACGCATACACACTCGAAGAAAAATAAATGGTATGTATACATATTATTTTGAGAGGAGTGCTTAGATTTTTTTTATTTTTACGAGCGAGTCGCAATTTCTTAGCGGAAATTAAAATCCGAGATCTCTGATCGTGTCAAAACATCCAACAATAAAAAATCTATAAATGATTATAAACAAATAATTATATTATAACGAATAACGCGCTCGATAAAATTTCCACAAAGAAAGACTCGTTCGTACAAGATTAGAGTACTGCCGCTAGTATACACCTTTTTGGGTACACTGTGTGCTACACATATATATTTAAATATAACAAGCAAGATGTCTACACAATGTCTCGCCGCTCTGTGCTTCTAAATAATTTTGATTTAATCATATATATATATATATATATATATATATATATATATATATTAATACAAAATATTTCAGAGTAAACACATTGAAATAGAATGAATCTTTTATAAGCACAAAATATATATAAAAAATATATACATTTTTCAATATGGAAGAAAAAAATATATATTTTCCGATATAATAGATTCATGATATCCATGATTCGGGAGAGATTGACAGACGTTCTGCTTATCGGCATTTCTTATAGATTTACGCCAAGATACAAACGGGAAGAGCATTAATATCGCGACATTTTAATGATTACCGAAAAGTATATATTCTCTCCGATTGCCTCTCTCTTATCTGAATTTGATTTTTTTGTTTTGTTTTATTGTTCTTTTTTTTTTTTTTGCTTTTTCTTAACGAACCTGCATGACTGCACTAGCGATCGTAAGAGCGAGATTTGGAGCGCGAAAATATATATCTTCATCTCGCCGAGAAGGGGAAATCGGCGCGGTTTCTCGCGTCGGTGAACGGGAATCGTATACAAAATCGTACACACACGCATCGGCACGCAACACTCGTGTTGTACACACACATACACACACACACGCACATACAGCACAGCGAGCGTATTTTTACCTATATATTATAATAAGCGTATTTGAAAAATTCGGCCAAGTAGTGCAACACCGATCTCGTTCGCGGTTTCCCGTGTGATTCGTGACATGACATACGCGCTCGCTGCTACCTCGATTCCCGAGAGATCGACGCGGGTCGATTGTATATAACGAGCTGCTTCGTCGACACGTATATAATTCGTGCACGAGAACGAAGGGCTCGGTTAAATTGGCGCAGATCAAGAGAGAGGGCAAGCGTGTATTTTATCGCGGAGAGGAAAAACTGTCGAGAATCACCGTCGTCGTTGACAGCAGCTGCGAGATATCCGGAAATTGCGACTTTCTTTGCAGAACGATATTGTCATGAAGAGTTTGTTGCGCGCTTTACGATAACTTTATAACTGATTCTCTATGTACATCTTTATATAGACAAGGTAGCCGCGGTTCGCGAGAATCTCGAACGGGGAGTATACATGTATTTGATTCAGGCTCTTAATTAATTATTACCTTTAATTGGACACTCTGTGGAAACCTCGATCTCGTGCCTCTCTGCGTGAGGGAGGCACGGATTTATTGCAGTTTTTTTTCTTTTCTTTTTATTATCATTCGAAGAGCCGTTCGAGATTTTCGCTCCGTCTATAATATAAGGGACGTCTCGAGAGGAAATAAAAATCTTCTTTTTGCGATCTCTCAGCGAGTCGCGATGCGGCTCGGTTTCTCGGTAGCACGTTTTTCGCGCTACTAGCCTGCCGTCGAAGCACCTTCCACAAGTAGTAAGAGAAGCGTATGCGTTTGTGTAGATGATACTTTACACCGTACAACGATAATTAATTCACTTCTCCCCCCCCGCCCTTAATCTTACACGTCTAACCCAGTTCTGTCGCCGAAGAGTAATTCGATTTATAATATCTATTATTATAACCGTTGTGCGACTTCTATCCTCTTCCTCTCTCTTCCCCCCCTCCCCCCCGCCCCATTAAAATTGTCGAAGAATATAGATTACTCGATTATTACCCACATATGACAGATGAGAGATAAATCAATAATCCGAAATATCTCACTGTCGTAACAACGGACTAGCCCAAAAATGGAGTGAAATTAATCTTTTAAGTCAACCGTATGTGTCGCAAGAACATTTCAACGAAATAACACACACGCAAACGGATGCATAAAAAAGATTCTCTTAACATACCGTATATATATATCAGATAACATCCCCGCGATACTATAATATATATATATATATATACATATATATATATATGTACGAACGGAGGACGACACACACTGGAACTCGCATTCGGTAGACGTAACGAAAATATATATATATATTTTCTAGCATATATATATAAATATATATTGGAAATTCTTCCGTTTTAAAAGATCATTCCGCTTCGGCCTTCGAAGTCATCGTGCACGTCATCATTTGTGCACCGCGATGTCATGGCTTTAGATGAGAGAAAGGTAACGTTACATTTACATAATACTACAGCTTATCCCATACGTAGACGTAAAATGAAAACGATTTCGTCTTTAGTTACCTCTCGTAAAACTTATCGATTGTAAAAAGGCAATTTAAAGTCGTCCCGTTTTCTCAGACACCGTCCTTTTAAAACGATCAAAGATCGAGATTTGACGTGACGATAATCGCTTGGACAATTTATCATCGCCGAGTCGATTTATTCTTAAAACGAATGTAAACGCGGAAGCGGGTCTCTTTGTGAGTTTGAGAGAAAGAAAAATTCTGGAAGTACAAACGAGATTTCTCTCTTCTTTCTGTTTTTCTAATTATTCGGTTTAATCCTAAAAGTTATCCGGATAAAAGTCGCGCGTGGTCCAATATTCAGAGACGGGATTTAATTGAATGGAAGAGGGAAGTTTTTTTACCTCGTCATCGATTGCCGATGCATGAAACTTAAAATATTCACCTGCGCAAACGTACCTATCGATCTACTCCAGAGAGGATAGAAATATAAATTCCATTCTTTTACATATACATACATATATATATGTATATATATAAAGTATATGTAGAGGAAATTAAAAATATAGGACGCTTCACACAGTATATTAAAAAAAAAAAAAAAAAAAAAAAAAAAAACGGATAATGTACGCCAAGTAAAAAATATTAAATTGACGTAAATATAAGAATGAAAAAATAATTGCGTACGAGTCTTTGATGATTGGACGCAACAGAACGTATGATGTATGTGATCCAGTAACGTGATACATCAGAAATAAAAAAAAATTTATATAGGTCACTTTTCGTGCTTGTGTAATAATAAATTCACCATTCTTCCCCCCCCCCCCCCCGTATCAGACGTATAGTGAAAATATCGTTATTAAATTCGGTTGCCAAATCTGAAGTTGGAAAAAAAAAAAAAAAAAATAAAAGAAAGAATTCGATTCACTGATTTCCCCTCGTCTCCTTCCGGTATCATCATCAAGCGTGACTATTAATTCGCAGGGGAATTCAATTAAGTCCGCGGTACGTAAGCAGGGACCTGATCTGATTATCCTTATTGGATAGAGACTTCTGTTACGCGAGATCGAAATCTCTTTCACCCCTTTCCTTTCACATTGTCAATTTTCTCGGATCAGGTTATCGCGTTCATACGAATTACGAATGAGCGAAGGGGGACAGTGAAGCAAAATTGTGGAAAGAAATTGTTGAAATTTAAAATGCACTGAAAAAATATATTTATGGATTAAAAAGTAATTAAAAGAAGAGAGAAAAAAATGTAATAAATCCCGAGCAAAGAAGTTTGATTAGTCTCGCGCGCGTATTTGTCTATATACATAAATACCTGTACTGTAATATGTGTATGTATGTATGTGTGTGTGTGTGTACTTTCAGGCGTCTCGATGATATGCGTCTAACAATAAGCGTGAGGGAAAAAAAAAGCATGTTAAGTAAAAATCGATTCGGAGAACAATAAAACTGGTAGAGACCCGATATACAACGCATGTGTACCTCTATACAACAAATATCGACAATAGAAATATAATCTTGCGTTAAACGACTCTTGTAAATTTAACAATAATAACAGATTATTACGAAATTGTTATATTGCATAATATATGTACAAACTATGTTTTGGTTTCCTCTTTCTCTCTCTCTTGGTCGTCCCTTAAATTCCTGCGTCTAAACCTAACGCTTTAAGTCGACTATCGTCGTCGGGAGACATGATAAACGAAATACATACAATAAAAACATCTCGCAGGAATTTAAGGCAGTCGATTATCGATTCTACTCGAACGTGACAAGTAGATCCTTTGGGAAGAGATAGTTTTCAAGTTTGCAGATACACTAATGCTAAACGAATATAGTTCTAAAGGAATAGCGCATCTACATACAATATGTTAGAAAAATTCTCCGTAAAAAGGATTTTTTTTTACTGAGAATTTGCAACATGGTGCAACAATAAATTACATTTTTAATGAACGTAAATTTGTAAAACGAGTAATTCAATATATAAACCCCCCTCATCATTTTGACAAGCGGAAGTTTCTTAAAATATATATAATATAAGAGCGATACGTTTTCCTCTTAATACTTTCTAAGTTTTTTGCATTTTTCATTTCTTATATTTAAAATGTGTAAAGCGGTACGTCGAATAACAATTGTTTTAGAATCTATAGACGAACGAAACGTTGCGCTTAAATACTTTGACAGTCTTCAAAGACAGGAATGCATTGCGAATAAAATTATGTGGCGAAATTAAAATTTGTGCAGTGCTCCTATCACATATTGTATGAAATAGTTTTAGACATCTCTACTGACGGTTCGACAATAGAATGGAGTTATTTCAGTCGTACAGTTAAACTTTTTTTTTTTTCTTTTACGGAGTCAACAAATTACGAGAGCTATCTATAATTGCATTTACTAATGAGTCTCGAGACATATTAATGATTCGCTGATGGAATCCAGCAATTATTTAAAGTCGTTGATTCCCCGTCCTAATACAACATCTCGCATCATCTGTCGGATTACTATAGCCGTTTAAAATGCACGTTAACGTTATTCGCTATCGGATGTTATCGCTATGCTATTCATACCATTACCATGTCGTCGTCCATATTGATAATCGTCGGAAACGAATTGTCTGCCGAACTTTGCCTTTGAACGGGTTTCTTCCTTACGAGTCCGTCTGTGATTGATAAAAGTTAAAAATCTTATTTGAACCTATAAAGCTATCTATGCATCTATAACTATGTCTTAAACATTTTTCATCACTTAATGAAAAAAAAAAGAACAAAAAAATATTTTTCTTTAAATCCCACATTCAGTGAAACTGATTGAATAATCTCTATTAATAAATCTTTGCTAAAATAGCTTTATTGGCGAAATATCGTCTGTTCAAAGCGTTTAATTACAATGAATAGTACTTACCAGCGGAAGGCGGGAGAAGATCGTCGAGAGATCCATCGTCCAGATCCGTGGCTGACAAGAGGAGATCATCGTCTGAAGAAGCTCTCGTTAGACTGGGTAGAGTAGACGTCAAGAGAGCCTTTTCTTTCTGAATCTCTTGTATATGATCGACGAGTAATGCCTCTTCTTCGTCTCCTCGATCTCTGTCGCGATCTATCGCACCTGTCCGTCCCGCAGCGCTCGGAGCGACCGCATTCAACTCCTCCGGGCTGAAGATTTTGGACGATCGTAGACTGGAGAGCCGATGAGTCGCCGTGTGACAGGCGGACTCGAGGGTATTTATGTCCGCCAATGTCGCTCTAACGACTCTCAACTTTTCATGTACAATTGTCTCGACGCAACGCGTCTGCCTGCCTACGTCCTGAAGAGAGTCTTGCGCAGGTAACGTTCTGTTCGTTCTGAGAATGCAGGGTGCAAAAACGATAGCCAGAGCCGACGGTGACATCCTATTGTCCACCTCGTGTCGCGCCACCCGCGCCAAATGGACAATCAAGCGTTCCATCAGATCGTAATTGGGTTTCGGCAATTTCTTCAATATGGCGAAAAGCGTGCTGATTCGATCGTGCGGATCCGTCAAGTTCGCTGCGTGCAAAAAATCGTCATAATACTCGTAAGTCAGCAGCGGTTCCGGCATGTCTCTGAAGAAGCTCTTCAGCACCGCCGCTAGGACGTGCACTTGATAGTTTTCAAAGTCCACCTTCTCCAAATCGCCTTCGTCCATCTTCATCTTGAGCTCTCTCACTTTAGAACTAACGCCGCTCTTTCTATATATGCCTTCGGTATACAGACCATGCATCTCGATAGTCGTGATTAGCCGGTCCACTACGAGTGGTACCTTGCCGTCACCGCAGTCCAATTTGTAAAGCGGTACCCCGAATACGTTGCGGGAATTCATTTCGAGTAATGAACCGTCCTTGCCGCATTCCGAGGTCGCCTTTGTATAGCACTTTTTGTGACAAGTTAATTTGCAATCTAAAACAGATATTTATTATTATAATTAATTATGATTCTTAATATGATAAAAGGAACATATTGAATTTATTATCTGAATGAATTGCTTACTTTGACAAACAAGTCCTCGCTCGATGGGCCACATGAAGAAAGACGTGCAGACTTCGCAAGCGGTGGGTATGTTGATGATAGTCAATTGGAACATGTGACTGCCGTGCCGGATAGGCTCCTCCTGCTTTCGTTTCTTCTCTTTTTTCCGTTTGCTCTTGCTTTGCTTTTCAGGAGCTTCAGTTTTTACGATCGTCATGAATTCATTCATGAAGCCTCTAAACGCGTTCACGCCCATCGTTACAGGGAAATCTTCCCTTGTGTTCTCCTGCTTGCAAACAGTCTCCATAACATGAAGAAAGTTGGCAATCAAATCGGTGTACTTGATGTTGCCTTCTACGCCCTGTTGTATGGCAACGCTGTACGTGATTACCAAATCATCCTTAAACTTTCTGAGAGCCTGCTTGAAAACGCGATCCACTTCGCTCGGTTTCCGTCCCTCCCCTTGACCCTCCATTATATAGATTTTCTTGGTAATGAAGTCTTGCATCAGCGCTAATTCCTTGGCGTCGGAAATGATCTTGTCCGTGCTGTCGGAAAAGGCCGAAGTACCGGTTAAACTAAACTTGGACGCGACTGTTTGTTTCGTAGCATCATATGGTGTACGCGGTGGTTTCCTATTTTTTCGTCTACTCGGCGTATTGGCCAATATGCACGGCATTCTCAGAACTCCGCCGTTTTGGATGCACTTGACGTGATACAGTTGTTTGCAGTCGACACATTTGTAACCTTGTGTCACAAACGCGTCCATTTTCTCGTGACAACATACGCAAACGTCATCTTTTGCGAACCTCGCCACTTTTCGGAAACGATGGCCAGCCAAGGTAAATAGATTGTTACCTTTCCATTCGAGAAGATTCATGCCGGGAGCGAGTTTCAAATCGTTCGGACTGGTATCCGTTCCTATTTTGTCTTCGCTTAGTCCCGAGATCTTCGTAGCTGGATCCGAGTTTCTTCTTCGCAGCTCAAAACTCGTGATTGCGTTGGATCTCATACGTTTACCGGGTTGTTGTCCCTTGTACGTGCCTTCGTTCTTGTTTACGGGCCAATCTGTGACAGATCGAGAAGTAGTTTCGTGCGGATAATCTTTTCGACACCATACGTTTGTCGTTTTATTTAAATCACTCTCCTTAATCGTTCCGAGAAGCAGATTTCGCGTTTGTTCCGCATTTGTTTCAACTGCACTTTCGCCCATAGATCGACACTGGACTTCTCTCGACGGTCTGTTTCGTCTGGCGCTTCTCACCGGCACGTCTGGTTCATATTTCTCCTTCGATCGCGAGTTCTTTTCCTTCGGGGGCGATCTTCTCAATAAAGCGCTCTTTAAAGTGCTATCATCATTGGCAACGCCCACGATTTTCGTCGTAGTATCTCCCTCCGAGTTTTGTCGTCGCAAGTAGGCGAGATCTTTGATATTTTTAGCAGATCCGTGTGTTTGATCTCGCTTCACTGGGGATATCGGAATATTCTCTATTCGTTCGTCAGGTACGCTGTTGTCGCTGAGCCTACGCTGTTGCTTACCGCTTGCCAAACTTTCCATCTGAACAAAGCGATCGCTCGTGTCGAGTTTGACGTTATAGTTAGCCGCTTCGTTAGGCTTATCCTGTCGGACTTGTTCGAAAACACTGTCGGTCACATTCTTGTAACGAGACACGTTCGGGGAACGTGTAACGGTCGCTTTTTGCGGTACCGACATGAAGTAATCGCCGTACGCGGGCGGAAAGTCCGTTCTACGATGCCAAATGTCCTGACTCGGATTGTGCGTCAGATTTACATTAACAGAGTGATACTTTGTATCGCGCGAGCTGGTAAACGGTGGACTCGTGTTGAAAACAGGCGGGGCACTTTGCACGGCGCTCGGTGTCTCGCTCTCGGTCTCACCGTCACTGTATCCCGTCGAGGAACTGTCGGTTCTTCTGCTCACCGAGGACAGCCGACTGGACGCGTTCGTTAGATTGACATTCGATGTGACTATCGGCGAATGATCACCGCGTTTCGTCCTCGTGCTCGGCACGGGTTTCGAACCGGAATTGTCTTGCGATTCGGTACTGTTGACACTGGCTTGAGATTCGTAACTCCTCAGACTTGTCAAGCTCTCGAGGCTACTCTTGCGTTCCGCAATTTCGTCGAAATGATACGTTTCCATATTCCTCAACGTCGTTGCGTCATGCAAAATCCGTTTGTTCGGCGTGAGTTTACGTTTAGAATACGAAACGTTTGTATCCACGGCACCGTCCCGATGCGTGTTATCACACCTGAAAAAAAAAAAAATCCATAACATTCGCAAAAGCTCTAATTGTGAAATTTAGATTTCAGCATTTACCTTGCTAACGTGAAGCGATTCTGAGATTCTATTTTTCGAGGCGATTCGCCATATTCCGTGATACTCCGATCTTCCGTGAATAATCTGTAATGTGTAAAATAAAATAATACAAAGTTATTCATATCATCGTCCAAAGCATATATAAAAGCATTACTTACTCTTCGCTATCTCGATCTTTGGCGCATATTTTGTCGTATAGAAACTCCTTGTATTCTTGAATTTCCCTGACTTCCTGAACTTTATCCAATAGTGGTCTCTTTCGTTTCTTCAATTCATTAAATTTCTTTCTAGCGTTATTGCCTCTGATATACGCCTGGAAGGTAATTACACACGATTTTAGCTTTTTATACCAGTTATGTTGTTTGTACACCCTCCAGGCAGTTTGTATGTGTAACGCAGCTTCGGTTCTTGTACGAAGGACCTGAGCCAGTCGCTGTGCGGTGACCATTCTCCAAAAAGATTGTATTTGCACAATGGCATTTTTCAATCTGAGGAATTTTCTCCTTTCCAGACAAGCGCGGAACCATTTCTGTATAGTGGTGATGCTCGTTATAATCTGTTGATGTAGCTCAATGTCCAGTTTGATCTTTTCGGACTCTCTGAGAAAGACTTTGGTAGTACCCAGCTGATAATTGTCTCTGTTGAGGTTGAGAGTCAATAGAAAATCCCTCACATCCGATTGCGAGCTCAGGAGACCCTTGGGAAGCAACATCCGGTAGAGCTGTATAAATTCCTCGTACGTTAATCGCACATTGAAACCAGCTTGCCTTATTCTCACAGTTTCCAACATTCCTGTATATCGTAGTTGCCGTTGTACTGTTTCCTCATCGAATTCATTCGGTACTTTATTAGCGTTGCTCTTAATACATCTAATAAAGAAAGGATTAGCTTGATTCAAAGTATCCATCAGACTGTGCAAGCTCTGTTGAAATTGTGCTGAAACTGTCATAGGCTGCTTTCTGGCTTTTCCTGGTCCAGTACTGTAACTTTGAGTTCTTCCAGCGAGTGTCTTCACAGTTTGCAGATTTTTTAGACCTTTCTTGCCGCGTTCCCTCGGTCGAAATGATTTATTTTTCCTGTAAATATTTCCATGCTGAGATTTGTAATACATCGATATATTGTACATATAATGTATATTCCTTCTTCTGTTACTTTATCATTTTCACATCATTACCATTAAATACATTGTGAAACAATGTTTGTAAATCAACATGTATACAGGAGAAAGAATTACACTCTAGTAATATTCTAGCTATAATAGTGCCTTATATATATCGAGAAAAATATCTATCTAATATAAAATACAAAATATAAAAGATGATGGAAGAAAATCAGCAAAGTATAATGTAGTATTTAAGTAGTTTATGTATAATAAAAAACAAAGTAAGCTTAAAAATGCTACATTAAAAAATATCTGGTGTAAATATTATTATGTACAAATAAAATATTAGTATACAGAATTGTGTTATATTTAATTCATAATTATGATTATAAAATTCAATGCTCTATGTTACATTGATAGTGCTATAAAAATTATCTATAATTATAACAGTGTAGCGACACAACAAATCTAAATAAAATACACTTTTTTCTAAAGATTGTTATTTTTTAAAGAAAATATTGCAAAACACTGAGCATGCAACAATCATTATTAAATAATATATCAAGAACAACTGCAAGATTGATGAGTTAGATCTAATGACAAATGATTTTATGATGATGCACAATGTTCTTGAATCATTGAGAGAGATAGATGCAGTGCGCGCACTTTGCGGAATCAAGATAAATTGATAAAGCCACATTGATACAGTTTCAACATATCAATGGTCTACGAAAAATGAGCTATTACCTACGAAAGGAAACCCATCACCAACCCGAGAATTACTATAGAGCGCATATACTAATTTTGGCTTGTGTAGAGCAGTAATTTTCCATAGCTTAAATTACATTATTAATCGAGTATCATAGTAGATACATTTTACATACATGACGATCTGATTAGCGCGTTCCATGACATTTGCTTCGTCTTTTGGAAGCACCCTCTCTAGCGGTGTGTGAGTATCTCGTCTGAATTTATTATTACTAAGAGGCTGATCTTCCCTGCCCCGTAATATATAACCACCTTTGGCCGATGTAACGTTTGATGGGTATTGCGTCTGATTAATATTTCGAAATTGCGGCCACGATAGGCGATTGTTGTTTATATTGTCGTTGTTTTCAATTTGTATAGAAGATAATGTGGTAGAAGGAGTAGTGGCTGGCGGTAAACATACACTGCGTTGCTTCTGATAACTCGATGGGCGAGTATGTTTGTGTGAACTGAAAAATTCTCTACTCCTTAGTTAAGTACTTCGTCGAGAAATCGACGATATTTCTCTTACGATTAATTTATTATTTATTTATATTTTTATCTCTGTTTTTTTTTCTCAACTATTTCTTTATACTAAACTTTAAGTGTCGTGATTTCAAGGAATATCTCATCAATTGATGAACGATTTAAATATGAAAAAAAAAAAAATAGAAAAAGTGAGAGGAGATGAACTGACATAAACTGTAATAAAAGAACTCAGTTTTGCGCCATGAATCATGCCCAAGTACAATAGCAAGAAGAATATTGTAAAATGGAAGAATGTAATTGTATGACAAATGTCATGAGGATTGCAGTCTAGTTGTAGCTAATATAAGAGGTGCAAACATAAATTTAAATAAAACCTGTAGACATAGAAAAAGAATTGGAGCAAAAATATATGGATTTACAAATTTACTCAATTTATATGGATACTTTTGTTAAAGTATTTTACTGAGTTTGACTGTGTCCTTAATTTGCGTTGTAAATCCATGGGATATATCAACAAAATATATATTTGCCAAAAATTACATAAACAGTGGATCAAAAGACCACTTACGCAATTCGGTTAATAGTTAGATTGACGGCCGACAATGTCACAAGATGGCTACAAAAGGACAAAAGACACATGGCCAATATAAATATAAAGATTCGTCTTAATTTATATATATAAACATCACAACTTTGTCAGCGATGCATGTATTATTAATGCACAATAGACTCATACGCCGTTCATACGTAGATGAGACAATATACAGATCAAACATATTCAAGAAACAAGCGCAACAACATCAGCACTTTCTTCTTACAGTTGTCAATGTATCATACTAATATAAATCTTGCTCTATTATAAATTACAGGTGGAAGCGTTTGATACTGTCTGTCATTACCGTTCATATATATGTATATATATATATATATATAAATATTCTATTTCATTAAGGATGTTATAAAAAGTTTCAACATTACCTTATCAAATTCTCGTTAGGTGTCCTGTATCTGTTTTGTACAGACGTCTTGTTTCCATCGACTGAAAGAAAAGAAAAAAAATATATATATATTTACTTTTACTAATTTTCTCGTGTTATTTTTTATTCAATGTATCGATAAAGTTTATAAACAATACATTGCAGTTTAATACATGCCTCTACCATGTCTGTGCGCTCGACCAGCTTCTTGGAATGCAAAGTGAGCGCGAAAGAAAGCCCGTAGTATGGCCCATCTGAATACGGCGACCGGATCAGCGCCGACTAATTCCCGCACGAAGGCGAGAGAAGAGTTTTTCAGTACTCCGACTACACCATCGGGTCGCATTAGGTCTAGATTCTTTTCTCTCATATTGGCAGCTTGGTACTTGACCGCGCCAGCATAATGGCGTACAACGAATGCGGCTTCTCGTCGCTGCGGCGCCTCATAGAACTGATTTTCTTTATGCACAGTGTTGAATTTCTGTAGCAACGTCTCGTTCGTTGCACCAGGAAAGCTGCAAAACAAAGTCAGATATTTTGCATCACATCCGCACAAGCTTTCGGAAAATATCGGAACAATAATACTCACTTGCATTGATCATCAAGAAGACACAAAAGACCGCTGGGTTTTCCTTCGATGAGATTGAGACATCCAGAGTTGTCGCTATATCCTATATCTGTCCACCTAATCCCTTGTTTTCTATATTCTCGTTGTTCGTATTGGAAAACATGTTGATTAAAGTAATGTTGTAATTGTTCATTTGCATAATTGATACATAGTTGTTCAAAACTGTTGCACGTCTTGAAATCTTCAAAGCCAAATATATCTAATACACCTATACTATTGCCTTGATGATCTCTAAGGGTGTCCTTTTTAGAAAGCAGTGCATGATTCACCTGACACAGACAATAGCGATTATTTTATATGTTATGCTGCTAACAATGATATCGATCTTTGCGGTTAGAGGCAGAGGTTTATTATTTACCTGTAGTACAATCCAGTCAAATAAAGCTCCGTATAAGCACTTTGCCATGGCATCGCGTGCAGCAATCGCTTCAGGAAGTCTGTAGTTAATAACTAAAGTCTCACCGGAAGCTCTTGCCCGTTTGGCGGTAAGTGCAGCCAAAAGAGTTTCTTGTTTTACTCTAAGAAGCTCTGATATCAATGCAACTACTTCTGGATTTTTAACACCAACAGCCTCATCGTGATGATGATATGACTTTCTCGGTTGAAACTCAACATTACCTAAATTGACAATTTTTAATAGTTATTTTATTCACAAATACAAGTATATATGACACGATATATGAGTGATAATTACCTAACAAAAGGACCGCCGACAGAACTGCGAAAAGCCGCCTTTGCTTCTCCGCTGTAAAGCCTACCATTTCCATAGATTGTTTTAGTCTCGAAAACTCATGCCGCTCATCGATATTTTCCAATCCGTAGCAACCGCTTTTATTTAAGTAATTGTACCGATCACAGCTCTCCAAGTGTAACAGTTGTTTTTCTTGTTCGCTCGCGCCAGCCAACAGATAATAAAATACGTGATAATTTCTTTCGTTTCGTCCTTGAGAGACAATTCTAGATTTTTCCAGGAGGTATTTCTGAACTACAGCACTGTAAAATCAGCAAATTAGAAGATTATTTTTTTTCTTTACATGTATCGATGTATGCATTATTATTGCAAAACGTACCCATGGACCATTCCATTTTCTTTGTAATTTACTTGGATAAACTTGCCAAAGCGACTGCTATTGTTATTATGTGCCGTTTTTGCATTACCAAATGCTTCCAAGACAGGTCCAGCGCTCAGTATTGTTTGTTCCACTCCACTGCCATGCGAACCCTTTTGACTAAGTGCTGTCAAATGATGCAAAAGGAAATTCGTCGATTCTGTTTTACCGGAACCGCTTTCACCACTGATGACGATACATTGATTCTTCTTTTCTTTAAGCATACAATGATAAGCAGCATCGGCTATGGCAAATATATGTGGAGGTATGTCTGGACCCAATCTTCTATTTTGATATAATTTGACATATTTCGGATTGTAAATGGGATAAAATTTGAATGGATTCAAGGCAATCAATATGCTGCCGACATAGGTATATATATTGCCGGCCAAAAACCTAGCTCTCAGATTATCCAACAGCGTTTGCTCATTCAAATCTGGAAGTTGACACAGATCTGGATATTCCTTGTCGCGTGGTTGATAAAGGAATCTATTGAAATAGTCCTTTAAAAGTTGAGGATCCATTGGAAATCTACTGTCAGACCATAAATAATCTGGTTGCTTTTTTCGTAAGTAAAATCTGAAAGTTCAAACATAAAAATTATGTTAGTAAAGGAAATCTCTCGTTCCTTAAATTATAAATAATTAATAATAATTATTTTCATCAAAATATATTCAACAGACCTATAATATTCTTGTTGGGCATCATTTTTCGGCCACAGTAACATGAGTGCCACAGGACATTCGGTAGGACCAAGTCTTCTTTCCTTACATTCCTGCCCAACAGAATTTCCTACTACTTCTGCTAACTCATAGCTATTCGAAACAGAAGCGTCGACAACAAGCCCCAGCCTTTCAATAATACATTCCACTATCTCAGCTGATAAAGTCTGTTTCGTGGCTTTAATGGATAATGCCTCATATTCAGGGCTCCATTCACCCACAAATACTTGAACTACTCCAGACCCACTGTTGTCCATCTTTTAACCCTAAAATAAAATTATAAAGATACACAAAACAATTAAATTTACACAACATTAATCTAATCTAGTAGAACAAAATATACCTTATAATTAAGAGGGTTAACAAGTATGTCCTCTATCATCTATACAATATCTCAAATATGTCGTTTCTCCTTCTTTTTGTTTATTTGTTATATACAACCACTGATTTAACCGTTTAAAATAATTATTATACATTTTTTTTTTTTTTTTTTTTTTTTTTTTTCACAAATTTGCAGTAGGGTATAATGTCTCAGTGTTTATGATTATTTACACGAGTTAATTATATTATACTTTTGCTATAATTTTGATTTAGTTTATTTTTGTCAAATATACTTGTCAGTTGACAAGATAGTTTTCAAGAGTTAATCAATGTTTTAATTACACACACACACATATGCATCATTTTTATAAAGTTTTAAAAATAAATCCGTGACAGAATAAAAATTTGCAAGTATCTCTTCAGGTCATAAAGCATATTAATAAGAAATTGTAAAGCCCTTCCAAATTATTCCCAAGTCTTTCTTAAGTCCATTACAGAATAACATGATTCATAGAATAGAAGAGTATTCCAACTGTTTTACGGTTAATAATTATTAGAGTAATAAAATATATAGAGTTATTAGAGAATTACTTTATTCTTTTTTCTTTAAATTTGTAGATTCAGTCAATTTTATAGGTCCTTGTTCTTGATTTGTTCAGAGTGATTTGTTAAGAGTTAGAGTATTTATTTTTATTAATTGTAGAGTAGCTTGCTTCATTTGAATATCAAGTTTTTAACAAACATGAACTGTCTATTGGAACCTTTCTGACAGCCATTAAATTATTATCACAACATTCACTGAACAGGTGACAAGCGTGGGTGTGCTATTGTTGGTAGGCAGTAACTTAGTTTCCTTGTTCTGACAAAAATCCAAAGTCCTCGGCAAATTAGGTCTTCTATTGTAAAATATTCTTGTACCTTCTGAGTATTTCAGTATATTTATTGCAATAGTTTACTGTTATGGCTGTGTATCATTTCCATCTATTGCACAAAGTTTTTTCTAAGCCAGAAAAGTATCCTATCTGGAAAAAAAGGTATATTATGCATTAATGTAAAGAGGAGTGTAAAAATTGTGCAAAGAATATGTGTGTAGGCATTTATATAAAAGTTATAATTATATTTAATATCATTTCATATCCTTAATAATTTTATTTATATTAAGGTAATATATTAAAGCGTAAGCACTCTATATTTCAAGTATTTAAAGCACAGGAATGCTTGAAATTTTAAATTAAAATATCCAAAGAGATCAAGTTATGTGAAATAAATCAATCTTAACTTTATCTTATGATATATCTTATATCCTTCTTAGTTTGAGGCTTAAGAAGAATGGAACAGGTGGTGCATTGAATTTCTATTTTAAAAACAAGCCCACACACATCGAGATAAAATGCATATTGAATTATATAGGGGCAAAGACAATTATTAGAACGGCTATTAAAGGTATGTACAAAGACAGATGAGAACAATTGAAAGTTTCAATCATTATTAAATCCAAGCTGTCACGCAATATTTACTGCCAGCGGAGAATTTCACTTTAGCACATCGGACGCGACGCGTACGTACGGATGGTGCATATGCACGTGTTTCGTGGAAAAAAAAATGATGCGGCCCAATTTAAAAATATCTCGATTCAACCCTCGACGATTCTCCGGCGAATTGACGCACGTAAATAACCCACTCTCGACGTCGCGACGTGAAAAAACACCGTCGCTCCAAGAATACAGCATTCGCGCGCGCGGTCGCGGTCCAGGGGATTGGCAACAGATTGTGACTGCATATACACACGTACACAAAGGAACACTAACAATAAGTCAAGAGCGGTATTTACGTTTCCGCGAAACACGCGATTGCTTGCTCTTGATGCCGTCAGAACGGGGGAGCTCACGACCGTGTGACACTCTGGAAAAGGAATACTCGTGATAGAGATTGACGGGTCATGGACCATGCCACTAATCAGGAACGCGCTGTATCGTGACAAGCCAACGTCAACATGATAAACCGGGCTTAAAGTCGCAGGAATTTCTCCAGCCGAGCTAATCACGATATGTGCCACACACTCGACTCCACTCCACTCGCGCGCGATATCACCGCGAAAGAATGTAATGTATCGTTGCGAGATTGCGAGGCAGGCAGGCGTGCGTGCGTGCGTGCGTGCGTGCGTGCGTGCGTGCGTGCGTGTTCGCTCGCTCACTTGCGTGCGAGGGACCGCTCGCGGCCTTGCAATCCGTTTATTACCTCCTTCGTCGATCGCGGGATGATCCACGTCGCGATGCATCGTTCTTCGATAGGAGCAGCGGGACATCGGTTATTTGCGCGCACTCAAACATCATCGTGCTGTCGCGGGCCAGGAGCGCTCGCCGCCGCGTGAAAATGCTGCCGTTTGTCCTCGAGGCCCCAATCTCTCTCCCTTCTCTCTCTCTCCCCCTTTCGCATCCGCTTCCCGAGCTTCGCAGCTCGCTCTCTCACCTCTCTCCCTCTTTCTCTCGCTTCAAGCACGGCGAAAATCGCGAGACCAACACCGACGATTGATTCACTCGCGTCAACGCCGTGCCTCCGTTTTCCCCGACCTCGGACCCGAGGTCCAACGGGCACAACGGGCAGACGACAATTATATATCGGACACACACGCGTACAATACGGGCGGATTGACACTTGGGTAAACACACGCGTCGCGATCGGCACTCGGTTGGAGAGAATGTGGATCGGAACACGCGCACCGGCCTGGCCGCGACGCGTCCCTGTCAAATCGCGGCCCTGCCTCTCCTCTACCTTCGGCTCCTCGCGCGAAATTCTCACTCGCCCGCCGCGGAAATTGACGCACGGTCACCGATGACACGGATGACGGGGCCCTTGCCCACGGTTTATCGTCCTTCGTCTCCGCACGGGATCCTGCGTCCCGATACGTCCACCATTTCGATTTTTTCGGTCACGTGGTAAGCGCCGGCGGACGTGGATTGGTCGCGCGAGCGCGACGACGTGATCACCCGCCGATGCGCCTCTGCCATTCGGACTTGGGACGACGGAATGCTTTTGGAGTGCCGTCTGTCGCTGACACGACGAAACCTTTGTTCACGTACCAGCGATATCACCCGCGTCGTGGTTAGGTCCGATTTTTATTTCCCACGCCCATCAAAATTCATTTTGCCTACGACCTGCGAGCGTAAAAATCGACGCGACTGATGATACCTACCGCTCGGCTCGCGCACGTCATTATATGTCAAATGCGTAATAATTGTCATCGCACCGAATCGTTTGGGCACGATACGTCATGACGTCGTTATCGACTCGAAAGTATTCGTGACGCCAACGTCCTCTGTGCGCAGGCGCGTAACAAGGCCAAGAATCCCCCAGTTACCGACAGGCACCCACGCCGAATGCCGACAGAGGGCGCGATCGGTCTGCGGCGACGGCGACGGCGACGCGCGAAATCACGGTTGCAAGACGCGAGGCGAGCAATCGAGACGAAAAATGTAAGTAGAATCGTAATCGTATTAAATAGTAACAAACAGTACATTATCGAAAAGTATGACAACATATTATATACATATAATATACATTATATAACGTCGAGTGTGAAATCTCCCTACGAGATGGAATAATAAAACTCTGCCTCTCGGACAATAAGCGGGTCAAATTTTAAATTCTCTCTCCGTCACCATCGATTTTTCATTATATTTTCCCATCCTCGAAATATATCAAGGGATCCACCGCTAATAACATTCCTGAAAAAGACCCTCGCGGGTTTTCACTGGCAACTTAGTTGGCTCCGCGAAAATAGATATTCGATAATACTTGAGCAAGCGCTTTCGCAATCTGAGAAATTAACTTGGACGAGGGCGCACACATGGCGGTGACTCGTATCATGTCCGCGTTATTTTCCATTTGGCCCGTTTACGACATTCAATCGTTCGGGCGGGCTCGTGCATTTTTTAAAAAGCAATCGGTCCGCGATAGCCGGCCAACTATAGGTTAAAAGAAATATCGACAAAAGGGAATTCATAGAGACTGCTCGCGCGGAGCGCATACACACGTGTGTGTCGTGTGTCCTGTGAAACGAAAATATATTTTGTTAATAATCCAGGTAAAAAATTAAAAAAAAAAAAAAAAAAAAAAAAAGAGTAATCATTTTGACGTCAAAATGATTATCTTTGCTTCCTGTAACACGCATCACAATTATAATATGTTAACAGTCGCTAATTTAACAAAGAGATAGAGGAGGGAGTAGAAACGATCAAATATATATGTACATCATCGATAGTCAATTATTATGAGAATGATGCAATAATAGAGTGATGTAAAATTTTATGATTGTTTCAAATTTACACACGTAAATACAAAACATGTTAATATTAATGCTCATAAAAGAGCACACGTGCGATATTATATTCTCTTCTTGTCAATTGTTTACAATATTTTCTACACCTGCGTAGGATATCAGGGTTTTTTCTCTCGATTTTAGAGTATTTTTTCTCGTATTTCTGTTCGACTTGTTTATTAGATAAAATCTGATTCGACAGTGCGTGGCAGGTAATTTAACGGTGATCGATGACGAATAGATGTCATAACGCCGCGATTGCCTTCGTCATCGGGATAGGCATCTCGGAATATAGTAATGGAATGCTATACGTCTAGTATTAATGGTCCATGTGTAACACGGAGAATTTCGGGGTATCGATGTTCTCTCGGTGTCTGCATTAACGGAAGTAGCGTCGGCGTGACTGATCAATACGGTTACAACCACTGACACATTTTGCGGCGGTCAATCGTTTGCATAAAAAGCGCATTGTTGCATTATTTAAATGTTTTCCGTGGAAAATGTCAATATCAATCATTTTTAACATCTCTCTCTCTCTCTCTCTCTCTCTCTCTCTCTCTCTCTCTCTTTCTTTCCTTTTCTTTCTCTGTTTTTTTTTTGTTATTTTTTGTCAAAACTTTTTCGCCGATTTTGAATCTGACAAGAGAATATATTCAAATTTTGATGCGAATTTCTTGTTTAAATTGATATATTTAGAGTATATTTATAAAGTATATCGACAATGAGTATTGAACTGATATATTTAATGAGAATTGAGATATATATAAAGTTTTATTTCTTTTTATAAATATTATGACAGAAGATTTAAAGAGATAAAAATATTTTTCTTCAATTTTTGGCAGTTAACATTTTATTTTTCTGCAATAAATTTATTAAATTTATTAAGCTGTTAATATATTAAACTGTTAATAAATATAATTTTATTATATTTATTAAATTGTTTCATATTTTTTACTCTCTCGCAGAGAATTAAATTAGCTTGGGAGAAGAGGGGGAATAAAAATACTCTAAAAATAAATTGAAAATGATTATATATATATATAATAGTTTCTCATAAAAGTTCCAACGAGTTAAGAGCTCTTAAAATTATATGCGATCGATTATACATGTATAAAAGATAGCTGGATTTGCGCGAGACACACTTTGACGGATCTTAAACGTCTTTACAAAGATAATTGGGCCTCATAAGAGCTCTCAATTAATCGTTAATTCAATAACAGCATGCCATCTCGGACGTAACCCATGACGTAAATCGGGTCGCATATTATCGCGAAATAATTGTATCGATTTCGCGAAGTAGTCGGCTTCGACGATATCGGGAAAACGCATGAGCCAGTAAATGCCACCGTATATATATATAGCTGTCTGATAAATGTTTCATATATACGTACGAGTGCTGAGTTGTGACTACTCGCGCATACATATCGCGAATATCACACCACTCTGCGTTGCATTTACGCTCCACACGTTTAGTTTTATGCATTGTACGCAGTCTCGAGTCTATCCTGTGTGTGACTTCTCTCTTATTCACCACGCCTTTTCTTCTTCCGTCATTCTCCTTTCACAACCGCGCAACCGGAATCGCGAGTCGACAATATTTGAAGAGCACGCCAGTCAGTAATCCCCAAGTTAAAATGCTTCCAAAGCGATTGCCGCTTTTCCTTTTTTTTTTTTTTTTTTTTTTATAAATAGTTAATCCTCGTGCTTCTTCACGTAATACTGTCCCTTTTGGGATTTCCTGCGTTACATTGTATCGATCATAAATATATAAAGATAGAATTGTTGCTATTTAACAGGCTCGCGCAATTCAATCTCGAGTTGTATATTATTGACAATTGCGATTTATGGCTAATATTATCAAGTGTACAATATTATCAAGAATGGCACAGACGTAATAAAGATAAAGGGGATAATTTTAGTAGCAAAAGTACATACAATATTTGACTACCTCTTTACGAAATGCGGAAAAATAGAAATCGCGATGTGAATTTTAATACATTACATCAGAGTTATACGAAGACTATAATCTCTGGCCACGTGTAGTAAATTATATAGACATATGGACATATACTTGAATCGGTAAAATGCATTGTGAAAACGAAATGAAACGAATGACAATGTCCGGTATTTTTAAAGCATTCTTTTCCGGCTCTTATTATTTGTGACATAACACAGTGCCATTGTTTGTATTCTCTCGCGGAATAAAAAGCTTATATCAGCGTTGTGACAGTAGCGCGCGCCTTGATGTCTGAAGAGAACATCGCTCTGCTACCGTGCATCTCTTATTGATAACTATGGAGCATGAAAGACTATTTATACCCTGGTCCAATGAAATTGCCCTACATCGAACTGACGTTGTTTCCTTCTACAAAATAGTCAGATCGAAATACGTCAATATAGTACGACACTAAATTTTTCCTATTTAAAATCTGTTGATCATCAGCACGTGTAAATATAATTGATCCTCTTAAATTGTGTTTGTAAGCTCTAGTTAATCGCTCGATAGTCTATCGCGTCAAAGTCGTATTTTATGCCCTAAATACAAGGGCATAAATAATTTCGTATCAGGAAATATACATGTATATAATTCAATCAATCTTTTTCTTCCTTTTAATCTCTTGTATCGACTTATGTGTTGCAAGGTGTTTATAAAATAAATAATGTATTATTTATTTATTTTATGTTAGATTTAAAATATTGCGTTATTCCTATAGTGTTACTTAAATCAAATAACTTTATTATTATAATTAATTAAATAATTAATTGATTAATAATTTTATGTTTTTATTAAATTTTAATCATTAGCACTGACTACTTGTTTTTTATTCCCACTTTATATAAATGTATTATATATAACTTGAGGTTTTTTAATAAATTAGATATTTTTTTAAAATTCAATAACATAAATCTAAAAAAATTCAAAATTAAATACACATAAATTAGTAATAAAACTAAATTAATAAATATACTAGACGATAATCTTTACAACATTAAAAGAGCAATCATGTATATTTAGTTTCATTGTTAATAAATTAGTAATAAAACTAAATATGGTTGCTCTTTGAATATTGTAAAGATTTTCCTCTCGTATATTTTTTTCCTTTACGTATTTTTCTCGATATGGCTCTTTAGCTATTTTCGATCTGAATAAAATATATCGAGGTTGGCTTCTCTCGACGGGCTTTTCCGTTTCCTCGCGCGTCTCGCACGAACGGGATTCACTACTTGTCAAGGCTCGGCGTAAAACGATCTAACTACTTGCTAACGCGGTGCGTTACCTGCGTAGGGTTGTCGGCGTACAAAGGGAAGTTTGACGATCTTGTTACATTGACATAAAGGGGAACAGACCGCGTAGTTAATTAAAATAATAAAGATTGAATATCTTTATTCGACAACGCGCAAAATCCCTTATCTCGATGATACTGAGGCCGACGTGATGTAATCTTATTTTACGACGGCGTTTACAGAGACTTTGAGTACCAGTCGTTGCGTGTCCCTCGGCTCGTTCAACCCCGCATTTATACGACTCTTTATCACGCTAACGAGAAAACAGTTTGCACATGCATCCTAATGAGAAGCAATTTTCCATCTGTAATGCCAATGCTCGGAGTATCTTGAATTGGAAATATCGGGAAAGTCTGGGCGTTATACGATATATACCATTTATATATTTCGCGTGTCGAGTGTGTATTCGTAGAATAAAATTTTATTTTCCACATGTAGAGCATATATTATACGGAATCGAAAGCAACTTTTCGTTCATTCAGGCACATAAATTGGATCGTGCCGGTGGCATGTTACATTTCAGTAGCTTTTTATAGCTACTTCATGATAGCGACGGAATAGCATTAATTCGAAATAATTAAAGAGAGAGAGAGGGAGAAAGAGAGATTATCATCGGCTCGTAAAGTAATCACGAATGGCAGTGTAGGCAGTTTTTATCAGGATTAAGATCATCTACGAATGATTAATCTCCATTTTTTCCCCTCCTCTATTGTAATCGTATGAAAACGAATCTCGTCGCGTTTGCTTTGAAAACTCAGGTGGAGAACTCGAATAACATCGTTAATTAAGATTATTCAAGTTGCATAGGTGGAATCGATGAAACGCCAATATATTCACGTTATAAAAAAATACACGGCGTAAAACGGTGTTTTACATGGAAAATATTCGAATCCAATTGAATATTCCATGAATATTTATTCGTGGAAACTTTCAAAGCGATTCTCTTATTAAAGTACCGAAAGAAAGAGAGGATATTCCAACGATACTCCAACCCTCCTCCTCGAATCCGCAAATTATCGCCAGCCGGGGCCCCTTCCCCCTCCCCCCGGGGGTCTGCAACGATTTTCGAAGACGTTGCACTCCCGAAACGGGATGCGAACGCATCGAGAAGGATATAGCTCCTCTTCTGGCCGATGACGGAGGAGAATCGTCGAGAACCTAACCGGCGTGAGTGGCTCGCAGCCGCCAAGTGAGAGGGCTGCGAAGGGGGGTTGGTCGGTCGGTCTCGGTGGTCTCGGCCGGAACGACCGTCGGCTGGCTTCGACTCGGCTCGGGCCTGGCCGGCTTTATCATCCCTGCCGGCGCCGGCGCTATATCAACCCCTTGACGTAGCAAGATGGCGGCGGCGTGTCGGAGGCGTCTCCGTTCGCACAGTGCTCGACGTCGGGCAGTCCGCGTACGTTCGCAACAACGTTTCGGCAGTGGATTAACGCGACGGCGACGGCAGATCGAGCGGCGGATCGCACGCGACACCGCACTTTCGGTACGCGCGTGAGACACGGTTCCTGCTTCCCGGGGGGGGGGTGACGCTATGTCGCACGTTCATACCCCTCTATAACGAAGAAGTGCGGCGTGCTGGTTACGCGGCCGCGATCGACGCGGAAGAGCGATAAAGAGCGGCGAAGAGCGAGCGGAGAGTGCCCGGAGAGCGAGAGAAAGGAAGAGAGAGGGAGAGAGAGAAAGAGAGAGAGAGAGAGAGAAAGAAAGAGAGAGGAAGGTACGGTGTATGCACGGATTGTACTGTGTGTTCGGTGATAATCTCTCGAGTTCTTACACGGTGCCCGCGTGCTTCTTCCAATCTTCGTCCCTTCATCCCCTTCTTCTCCCCTCCCTTCTTCTTCTTCTCTCTCTCTCTCTCTCTCTTCTCTCTCCTTACCCATCCTTCGCTCCAAATCCTTCCCGTCCGAGTGCGGTCCCCTTGTTTTTTTTTTTTTCTTTTCCCGCTCTCGCTCCTATCCCTTCCCGCTCCCCCTCCTCCTGTCATTTGGCTCTCTTTGATCTCCCTGTGTCTTTCGGCCTGGCGTTCCTTCGCGGTACCGTGGTGAAATGCGCGTGACCGGTCGCGCCTCGGAGCGACGGCGACGACGTGCCTGGCGTCGTTGGTGGTGCACGTTCCCCTGACAAGCACGAGAGACGCGCGACGGCACATCCCCTGCAGCCCTCGCTACTATGTTAATAACGAGAAGCGCGGTGACGGCGGCGGCGACGGCGACGGCGACGACGACGACGACGACGACGAGGGTACGGTGGGCGCTCCTCCTCCTCCTCCTGAAGCAAGACACGCTCGGCCGAATTCGCCACTACGTCTCGTCGGCGATGTTGTCTCGGGATTGCGGCCGTCGCGCGTTACACGGGAACGAAAACAGTAGCAACAGCAATAGCAACGGCAACAGCACCGACCGGATCAGCAGCAGCTCCACGGTAATCGCGTTGGCGCTGCCGTACTACTATCGCTATCATTGCAAATACGTAGCCGCGTTGCTCGATCTGGTAATAGCACCTAGAATCCTCGACGCGGACGCGGACAATAGCGGGGCATTAGTGACAGCCAACAGTGACCATCATCCTCTCAGTCGCCAGAATGGACTGCGTTGTTGCGCGTGACCAAGTGCCTGGCTACTACTACTCGCCGAGTCGACGATACTACGCACGATGACGCATAGTGCGATGATGATTAACGCGGCGGGGTACGAACGATAATAATCCACGAATCGACCTTTCGCGAATCAATCGCTGGTGTATAACAGTCATTCTCTCTCGCCGCGCGATCGATCGTCATCGCGCCGGTATATACAGAGAAAACAGTGTTACAGAGAGACGAGCACGTAGGAACTCGTGTCACGTACGGTCATCGGCCAGTGTACACACTGCGAGTGTGGGTGGAAGGGGGTGAACCCGGGTATAGGAGAGGAACAGAGAGGAGGAGCAGCCAGGTCGCCCGTCGATCTAGATAAGCCGTATAAGCGCGATAAGGTACGGACGAACACTTTGTCGTGATCGCAACGGTTAAGCTGTGACAGACAGACTGTAAACAAGATTTTACAACTGTTTTGTGTACAACGTGAAATAATTAGAGGAAGAGAGAGCGAGAGAGAGAGAGATAAGGGAGAAACGGATCGCCGTGTTGAACCTACCGCAAACTTTCATTTGTGTGTAACCAGCGCGTACATCGCGACCACTCGACACGCGCGTATCATATACATATATATATGTATGCATGCACATCTCGTGTTCGTATATCGTATACGTGATAGAAGCGCACGGTGAGCAAAAGATAGATAGAGAAAAAAAAAAAAGGAAGAGGGAGAGAGAAAAAGAGAATTATTAATTAGGCACGTAATATCGTATAATTATATATATATATATATATAAATATATATATATATAAAAAAAAAGTGTATATCCGGCGTTTTTTCTCATCGTGAAGCAGCATCAATTTCGTACGGATCTCTACGTCTAATATCACTGTTCGGCCGATTAAGGACAAGTGGAGAAATTGAGCCGACTAACCGAGGATCCTCCGCGATCATGTCGCTGCTCAGCGTAACGGGTGAGTGCTTTTCTCCAAACACATGTCGTTTGTCAAACTCCCAATGAAGTAACTATTGCCGGAGTTAATGAATGAAATATTTGCCGGTCGATTTGTAACTGAAAATTTAACGAAGCAACCTGAGCCTCGTTAAATCCTTTTCCCATTTTAAGCCTTCCAAATTTAGATCCTTCGGGGAATATTATTATAATTTTAGATTTAGATTAGTTATTAGTACAAATCTGAGTCGACATTTTCTTTTTATTTTCAATCTCAATTTTCTCACATTTGTGCTGCGTTACAGACTTTTACAGAATCTTTTCGAGAGTTTATTTAAAATTTAACAAGTTTCTATTTTGTACTTTTCAAATAGGCAGTAAAAAAATAGTTTTCTATTTAAAGGTTTAAAAAACGAGCTTCCGACAAACCTTAAAAGCTATTTAAAAAATTTCCAAAAGAAAGTAATCTGACAGTTGAATTAAAGTACAAAAATAAATATGAATGGAAAATTAAGATCAAGAATTTCGACTACTCTTGTAAAAATTAGTTTTCTTCATTTTTAAATAACTTTTGGTAAAGTAAAACATTAATAAGAAAAAGATCAAATAAGTAACGAGACTTTTGAGAATGCAAAGTGTAATTAAGAGTAACAGCGTGTAAAATTAAAAAAAATCTCGCATTTCGGAATGGAATAAAATGAGTGATACAGAGGGTTATTAAATTCTCGTAGAGGGAAAAAGCGGCGGCTGCGGCTCGAAACCGTTTCGACTTCTTTACAAGGTTTTCGACGGAGAGGTAAAAACTTCTTTCTATTAGAAAAGTTCAAAGAGGATTTCCAGGCCTTTTCCAGATTTGCGTGTCGTGAGGGAAAAAAAAAAAAAAAAAAAAAAAGGGATGGAAACTCAACTTCCGCACTTTCCGCGTATCAATCATTGTTGCACCGCTGGGGGATGAGCGTATCCAGGGGGAGGAGAAGCGGCAGGGGGGGGCGAGATACCAGATAGACGCGTGATGTAATTAACGCTAATGAAATCGCTAATTGCGTTAATTGGAGAGGCGGTCCGCGATGGCGTGCCAGGCTGTGACATGGCATTAAGTATCACGAAAAATTCTCATTTACATTTCCCGCTGCGCTATCATATCAGGCGGAGGTGATGCACTTAATTCTCAGCCATATATACCGAGGAGAAATTACAATGCATCGCGGCAGCTGCTACTGCTGTTGGATTATAATCTAACAGCACGCGACAACGCGCGATACGAGACTGCAAATCGATCGGCTACCTTTACCGTTATCGTATATCTCTCCTTCTCATTGTCTCGTGCGCGTCGCGCTCGATTATCGACTAAGAAGCGTGATTTATACAGCGTCTTGTATTTTGTGACACACACACACACACACACACACACACACACACACATACATACATAGGTACTAAATGCGGATGTACGTGGAATCGATATCGAAATGTTGCACAGATAGAACATTCTCGTAACTGTAACTTGATTTTGTGATGGATGCAGGACAGTTATATCCGTCATGACTTGATACTGCCACGGATATCTGCTGTTCTAGACGGAAAATATAGGATACGGCTGGCCAAGAAATATGATCGCGCATAAAGCCATTTCGGTGGCTCGCTGTTCCGCGATACTGACTTTTGTAAGATCTGACATTGTGACGTAATTCGGCGCTCGCGAAAGAATACCCGGCAGATACTTATATATATATACGTGGAAATTTCGCACATTTTTATCTGTATTATTCTTCTTTATACGTGAAAAAGTTTTGCTGCTGCTTTCTGAATTATAATTCTGATATACATCCCCCGATGACATCCTATAATTTATTTTGAAATACGTTAAAGAGCGTTTTTTTTTTTTTTACATCTTCTTTTATATTAGTATTAATGGTATAGTAATGTGTTGTCAGTTTTAAGAAATGTCGATATGCAATTCCATACTTTATCATAACGTCGCGCGATAAGCTGTCAGAGAGATGCTCTTGCGCTCGGTATATATTTCCGGCAGATCTAAAATTCGACATGCGAAAACGACATGGTGATATCTATGTACCTTCCCTGGTATTACATTCTCCGCAAGCTTTCACATACGTTGTTTACTCATGAATCTAGATAAAAACATTCACTGTCGGGTTTTTATTTTTTCTCACATATATATTTCGTATGTAAGAGATACAGTCGACGTCGTCTGAACAAGAAGAGATTTCTCCAAGAGAAAAGGAGCGACCTAAAAGTATATCGACTGACTGAATGTAACGAGAAATAATGTCTCTGCCAACCCTGTCTCGCGCTGTCTCTTCATCCCGCGTGTACTCATAAATATCATCAGCGAGTCGACGTATACGCGACTCGTGCGTATACGCGACAGTGTGATAAGAGACGGAGGCAACATCCGACTCTGGTAGGATTCAGGTGGTGGTTTCTTCCAGGTCGTTGGTATATATGCACGGTACGGCTAGCCCCGTATATCAACGCGAGGCTCGCGTCCATGACTATGAGACACGGAGAGCATAGTGCAACGGTTGACCCCGGTGTACGCGGGGTCATTCCCTCCTTCAGCCACAGAGCGCTCGGTTCGACCCCACTCGCCGCCCGCCATCGCCGCCAGCCCCTAGCGCGGCTTTTTTGCCGTCCCCTCCCTTCCCTCTCAGCCCATTTTCTCTGCTCCATCCACCACCGCCTCTTTCGACCTCTCTGTCTTCGTCTTTCGCGGCCCGCAAACCGCTATCGCAATCACCAGGCGCGATTCACCTCCTCTCTATCTTTCTCACCCTCTCCTCTCTTACCCTGCTCGGGTCGGGTAAACGACGAGCAGCGATGTATCTACCAGGTGGTACGACCTATGTAAATCTCTCCCGCATTATATACTACCGGGCTGAGCCCGACTAACTTGAATTTTCTCCTGTCTGCGAGTCGAGGGACGATGTTAGGCATGCGGGAGAAAACTAACCTGGTGCTGTTGTTTAATCGAGGCGATTTGATATTCGGTAGTTTCTTCGTGCTCCTCCTTCGTAGGACGAGCGAATTACAAAGAACTCTGAGCGACGTATCGTTAAGAAGGTGGCAATTTGCACGCGGAAATCACGATCAAACCCGGACTCAAGCCGCTGTGGCTGCGATTAAGGCAAATTTTACGCTTTGCATTAGATTGAGATTTATCTCTCCTTAATTTTAGATTTAGATCCTCACGGTTTGGTTAAAGCGATTCTTTCATGTTTAAAAATTATCTCTGGAAAATAAAATGAATATCATGTATGTGGGACGAGATACGTGTATTATTATCTCAGAAATTATATTTATAATATATTTATATATTTAAATAAATAAATCAATCTTTTTTATAAATAATTAAATAAATTTGAATTATAGTATTTAATTTTTTTTAAAGAGACATGTGTTTTTCAACCATGTAATATGTTGATAGAAATGTAAAATTTTTTTTGGAAGAGAAAAATTGGTGGGACGAGATACGTGTAAGTATTATAATCTCAGAAATTATGTTTATAATATATATAAATAAATTTTTTTATAAATAATTAAATAAATTTGAATTATAGTATTTAATTTTTTTTAAAGAGACATGTGTTTTTCAACCATGTAAATATGTTGAGAAAAATATAAATTCTTTTTTGGAAAAGAAAAATTCCAGGATTTTCGTAATACACGTATAAGAAAAAGCGCCGTAATAAAAACTACAATGATAGCAGAGGGCAAAAAGTGATAGCGTAAAAGCAAGTGGAAGTCTACAAGGAGTAAGAAGTGATTGAAGAGTGCCATTACATGAAAAGGAAACTCTTTCGTTCTCCTCAAGCTCAATCCACTCAGACTCTCTTTATACTTATGATCGCCTTCGCGCTACCATTCGCAATCAGTTCTCATTTTTTGCACGTGTCTTCTTAATTTTTTTAAAAAGCTCGCTACTCGAAATACTACGGCTCGCCTCTGCATTTTTCCTCGTTGTCTCTGAAAGAAGTGAAAAAAGAGGAAAAACAAACACTCGGACTCGTTTGTCTGCAATAACAAGAGTAATTCGAAATGTCGCGTGCATTGTAAAAAATTTATCCGAAATTCGAAAGAATTTTCTTTAGCGAGATGATTTTCCGGCGCCCGTTTTCTCGGCCGCGCGCGTGTGCATCACGCTATTGTCATTGTACATAAATCTCCTCCTAGTATCTTACCCGTCAGCAAAAATATAACGCTTTCAATGGCGGACGTCTCTGGCAGAGACCTACTTTCTATCGTTCTTCTGTCGCTCGCTCGCGTTTGCACAGGGTTACATATGCACGCTTATAACGTATCATCGTCATCGTCGACGCCGGAAATGTGTCATCGTTAATGGAGATGAAATGCTCGCAATAACGACGGCAATTCGTTCTGTCTGCGTTAACGACCGCGCGGACATTTATTTTCGCGCGTTGTCGCTGCTGCAAAATCGTGTTGAAGAAGCAGCATTTCTTCCTACAGTAACATGAAAATCCCAAGGAAAGAAAATCACAAAGAAATCATGCTTCGGCACGAATTGCTCGTCTCTCACAAACTTCTTTCCTCGAGAATATTTCGTGTAATAATCGTATTTTCACACAACTGCGATTATTTTAATTTACGGAAGTTTTATTTCTTATTAATTTATTATGCGGCATTTGAGAGCTGAGCGTGAGTTCCCTTAAAATATTTTTTAATATTTTCTGCAAATAACGTAGGAATTTTTTTCTAAGATTGATCACTTTTTAATTTTACATTTTCTGAATCTTATATAAATTATTCATAAATTATTTCATGTAATAATCGCATTTCCACAACTGCTATTATTTCAATTTACGAAAGTAATAAAACTTTTAGTTTTATTAATTTGTTATGCGGCAATTGGAAGAGAGCGTGATTTTCCTTATAGCTTCTTTCTTAATATCCTCTACAAATAATGTAAGAATTTTTTTTTTTTTTTTTGTCCAAGATTGATCACATTCTATTTTTAAATAGACGTATCTTTCCCGAATCTTATATAAATTATAAATTAGTTACATGGGAACTAAATTATAAATAAGAAATTTTAATTTTGAAATAAATTATAATAAATTACCATTATAAATTGAAATAAAGAATAGAAAGGTATACGTGCGAATAATAATATACTTTTTATATGGAAGTGTGTTGACACGGAACGAGAATTTTCATCGGGGGAAAATTCACGTGGAATATTGATTTCAGAAACGCTGAAAATTACTATCCACGTTACGTTGCATTACCTTTGCTCCTTCCATCTCCTTAAACGTGAATTTTCGGTGGACGATTTTGCGGTAGCACACTTTAATCCACACACGTGCGCATCCATTCTTCGAATATATATAGGCGTATCCGTGCGAGTAGTTTCCCTGAGGAGAAGAAAGAGGAAACGTTATCAGAGACGGAAACCACCGCCGTCGCCTTTCGCAAACGAAGGTTGATCTTATCCAACGTTCGGAAACGAGATTCTCCGCGAGCGTTTTCTCGAAACCAGCAACTTCTAAAATATTTTACCTATTTCCGTTCGTGTACTACGCAACAAAATAGCCATGTATTTTTTTTTTTTCTATAGATGCTGAAACTTAGTTGGTAAAGTACGACGATTATTCAGGCATCAAGAAGCTTTTATAAATTATATAATACGATTCTATATATGGACTATAAGAAGTGTTAGTATCAGTTTCTAAGCATTCTACGAGGAAAATAGGATACATGGCGAATAAGAAATGTAACTTGCTCGGGGCAAAAGTTTTCCCTTTATCGTGTCGGCATTTGAAGCAGCGTGAAATACAGTAACCGCTGAAACTTGACCATCGTTCACAAGACTGCGAATACTAAAGCAAAGTCACTCTGTGTACGCTGTAACATTAATAACGTATCGATGTACGCGAAACTTCCAAGCAATTAATCGAATTTGTATTGACACGAATAATCCATTAATTTCTCTATTAAGAATTCGTCGATATATTTTCAATAAAACGCAACATTCGTTTTTTTATTAATGGTGGCTACACAGAAAATAGATTATTCTTGTCTTGAAATATCTTTGTTCTCGACATGTGGATCTTGAAATGAGATTATATAGCGTTAAACGAATGCAAATTGCTTGTTCAAATTTATTTAATATAATTTTACCAAGAGAAAAATATATTCTTATTTAGAGAAGAAAAATGTTGGATGGACGAATAATATATATATATATATATATATATTTAAACAAAAAATTATTTTAATAAAATTAAGATAACAATATATATTCTTGAGATGACTATTACAATATTAAAATAAAATTATAATATTCTTTCTAAGAAAATTATATATTTCGTTTAACATATATGAAACGTATAATAATAATAATCGCATTAACTGAAGTATATAGGTTTTAATTTGATGCTAAATTTTTTGGTGTACTTTTTTTAGATGAACGAATAAAAGTAAAGAAGCTAATTTGTGTGAAAAATAGTAATTAATCTGACCGAGTAAAAATTTTCTGCGTAAACTTGTGTCGACTATCGATGGTGGAAAACGACGGGCTACTTTTTGCTTGCGTTTCTCGCACCTCGGTGAACGGGAATCACTTTTCCGAGCCGATGGAGGTTTCGTTTATCAAACGAAAAATTTTGCGATGTGTTAAAGGGTTATCGAACGGCTTATATATACACTCTGTACTTCTCGCTCCGATGACCAACGTGTTCGCGAAAGCTTTCCTTCATAATAATCGAGCTCTTCGAGTTTTTAAGTTCGCGCTCGCTGCAACTTGTTCGAGTTAAGTGAAGGACGGAAGAGGGGTGTAAAGAACTTTTTAAGGGGCATTACAAAAGTTGCAATAACGAACTTGCAACGACTCGCCATATTTCTGACGACGAATATTCCGATGCTTCTCAAAGGACGATGTGGATTCGGCTGGAATGAACTTTTGGAACGCTTTGATCGAACCCTTGCAGATAGCTAGCGGCATTTTGTGTACAACGACGCCGATATACCTGAATTGATCGCAAGAGTAGATATTCACAAACGAATGTTTATTGCTACAAAGAGCAATGATTAGTGCAGAAACCTTCGATACAGAATTTATCCTATGGAATAATGACATTAATGGTATTTACGAATAATATTACTGATATAATTCTTATTATATTAACGTTTTATATTTATCTAATTTTTTAAACAATATCATTATAGATGTCATTATTGCATTATTGCAAGTGCATTTTTGAAGCAAGATAATCGTTAATTAATGACGTTGAAATTTTTATAAACAGCTTCTAAAAGAAATTGTCTATTATTATTAACCGCATTATTGTTTAAAGTATCATTTGATAAGAGCTTTTATCGTAAAAATCTCGGCTTTTGAAAATTATCTGTAACTCTGGTCTAAAAATTCTCATATAACTCATTAATCATTACATATGAATTTACTCGTTTTTACTCGACGCAATCCATCTCCATTTTCTATCGCTCACCGTTATATAACTAGTACGTTTTATGTGTAGAGGAGATCGGAATCCAATACCCCGAGTTTCCAGCGGGAGTTCGTGAAGCTATCTAAGGGATACCGGCTTCGTCATAATAAATAGGGGTCCTTGAACTCCATCGCGAGTGGGGGAAAATGCAATAGCTCGGACTATCGAGCAGAGTTTCAAGTCTTTGGACACGCAGTTTTCCCGATCCTCCTCTTCTCCATTTTTTTCCTTTTATATTGTATTTTCCGATAAAAGGCCGCCGGAAAATCCGCGCGCGATCGACGGATATCGTTGATAGGAAACTTTGCCGCTAAGCCGATTTTATTGACGACAAGTACCGGAAATAGTAAACTGATAGTATCTCCGATAGTCGCGTACTTAATATGCAGGCACTTGCTATATTAATAACGGGTGCATATAAATGTCGCATATAGAGAAATCCGGTCGGCGACAGAAACTTTCCGCCTGTCACTTCCGCGCGAATGCAATTCACACACAACGTGGGTATTAATAATTCGTCCCGGTTCCCTGACGTCAAGGCACGAGGCCAGAGAAGAGATCCTATCTCCACGTCTCATCTCCTGCAATAACTTTCGTCCTGTGCGTATGCATGTATGTATGTGCGCGCGCGCGCGCGCGTGTGTGTGTGATGGGCATTTTCGTGCGGTCGCATCGTGCTGTCGATTATCGATATTATATTGGGGGAATGGACCGTCTGACGAAAATTTCATGACAGAGAGGACGTGCACAGAGAGGCCGCACATCGATGCCACGCGCGCTCTACCCACGGAGTTAATTATGCGCGAAAACAATATTATCGAAGGAATTATCGGACGCGCGAGGCCAAACTTCGGCAAAACCGCTGTTCATCGCTCCCTCCGCAGGGTTAATGCGCCGTGCAGAGCAAATCATTAATGCGAATCATCTGTTTTTATCGGGATTATAAAGTGCGAGAAATAAGTCGGATTATATATTAAGCGAATTATTTAATTCTAATTTTTTTCTGCATTTTCTTATGTAAATAGAAACAGTAGAATTTTCTCTTCTTTTCGCTAATCTCTCTCGATTAGATATATATCATTTATCTGGATTGAAATGAATAAGAGAAGTAAGTCGGATTATATACATTAAATCAGGATGTCTACTATCTAGAAAAACATGGAAAATCTGAATTTTCAGACATTTCTTTTGTATCTAGAGAAATTAGGGAATTCTTGTAAGAATTTTATTTGAGTTCAAGGAATTTTTTTTAAATTTCTCTTTGATAATATTCTCTTTCACATTATAAGCAATGGGTGATCCACCGCTAAGTTATAAATTACATATTTGAAATGTATTTAAAATATATATCTATACTTTATACAGTGTCTGATAATTAAATGTCTTAACAAAATATTGAATGTGGAGTAGATATTCTTTTTATTGCAATGTTATAATAATAAACAAATGAAAAATGTTTATTTTACAAAAGCTATTCATTTTTTTCAAAACGTTTTTAAATCTAACACTTGAAACTTAAAACTCTGTAGTTTGTTTAAAAATATTAGAAAATGGATACAATGAAAAATATTTTAGAAAGTTGCACCAAAAGATCTTTAAAATATTTTCTTTATTTGAAATTTTAAACAAAAATGTGAAAAAAATAGGAAATTTTCAAAGAATTTTTTTTACAAAATTTCAGTATCCTGATAGACAAGAAGCGCAGTAGAATTTTCGGTTTCCAATTTGTTTTGATTAGATGAAATATTTCTCTACAAATAATGTTTACAAATAATAAATACAAGTAATGAAGATATATAGTGAGTGAGTTGTTATGACGTGAATTTTCTTCTCCACACGAACCCTCTAAATTATTCTGACGTATAGAGTTCCAGTAAATATATCAAATCCGAGCGTGCAGAGAGAGAGAGAGAGAGAGAGAGAGAGAGATAGAGATGTAGTGCACTATGTACACGCCGACTTAGCGAAATAGTAATCCGACAGAAGCTTCAGATTTATCGGTACGAGATTTACGTTAGTTTGAAGTCCGCTAACGCGTAATCTGTTAATTACATCTCGCGCGGCTCCGTCGTTCGTAATTCGCAAGACTCGCTGCAGAAAAAAAATGTTACATCATCGCGATAACATCGGACATGCTTCCTTTAGCATAAATATTGGACTATTTATTATATTCTCTTATCTTGCAGATTTTCATCTCGCGGTAACTAGAATAAACTTACCTTAATTAATCCACAAAGGCGTATAATAAGTTTTTAAAAATGCAATGATTATTTAATGCTTGAACAAATTTGAATTTACACGTTACTAATAGCATCTAGGAAATTCATATTTTCATAATAATATGAAATATTTCGAAGATTATTCGATGTTCATGTTGGTTTTCATTTTCTGCATAATTATATTATTAGATTATTAGAAATTATACTTTTATATTTACTTGTAGCGTATAATTTTGTCGATTGTGTCATTGGATTGCTCTTATCGGCTTTTCAAGAATGCTAGAGCATTCTTAAATGAAAAGAGATAAGAGATCTTAAGTGCAAGTTCAATCGACTTTGTGAAAGATCGTAATTCTCTAGAAATAAAAGTCGATAGATTTACATTATAGTTTGAAACAACGATATTTTATTTAGAAACTATCTTTGCAAAGTTGTTTTTGTTTCCCTAAAGTGCTGATACGCTCGACATTAACTCCTACGAGTTCATTTAAAAACTTTTATCTTTTAAACAGAGAGGAAAGGAATATTCTATTCCAACATTTGTGTGTTTGCGAAACTAAAGATTAAATATATAGACTTTATATAGTTGAGATTGAATATCGCGCTAGCGATAATTTTTCTCCAAAATTCATCGCATTGTTAAGGGCCATATGTTTGCGACAAGGGGAGATTCTGGAAAATCCGTGTGTCGCGTGATAATCACGTGGTTGGTTTATCTTATCACTCTCGCGTATTCAGAATATCGAGAACACGCTTTCAAATCTGATTTATGGTGATGATTATTCTTTTTCGCTCTTAAAATACTCTATAAAGTCCCATTCCTGTGCCTCGCGTCTCTGACTTTTATCGAAAATGTAAAATCGATAATTCGTGGACCCGCAACGCGGAATTGGCACTTGGTGATTCATATGTTGACGATGATGCATACGATATTTTATGCATAATGCGCGAACGTTTTCATTTACTGCACAGTAGAATATTTTTCTTTTCGTAATCTTATTTAAAACGATCTGATAGATTTTATTAAACTCTATTTGTCTGCATTAAGCGATTTAGAATTTCGAAACGCCTTCCGATTTGCTTCATTAAGAGAATTGCGCCAGCTGTGCATTTACCTTCAACCAGGGATAGAGGGTTCTTGTAGCGTTTAATCGACTTTACAGCACCGTTCTATTCCGTATTTCAAAGTTTTTTCTCTCTTCTTTTTTTCACGCTCCCTGCCATCTTTAATTATACTTTCAGACGAGAGAGTCTCATTACGACGTGTCGCGAAAGAAAATGATTAATTGAAGACACAACTGAACGTAAGTGCATACATTTCGAGGTACACTCGCGACCCATTATACCCGTTACATCGATTGCGCTTCGCGCAAACGCATACGAAGGATGCAAGGTAGTTGGACAAGCACGAGCACAACACACGAGAGAGGAGACACGGCAAAATCTATAAGAGATTCCAAATATTCTTTCAATTTTCTTATATAACGCGAATATAAATCCATTCAAATTCATGTGATATATTTTATAACGAAATAATCGATAAAGTAAAGCCATCTTCTTCGAAGGAGCGAGAATATTGCTTCGAGAGTATCTCGAGGGCGAAAATATTATCTGAGAAATATCTTGCAAATATTTGGGGACAAGAAAAATATTTAAAGAATATATTATTTCCTTCTTTTCACAAACGTGCGTGCGTGCGTGCGTGCGCGCGCGCGCTAAGTATGTCATTGGACGGGATAAAGAGGACGACCGAAGGGTCACTTATATAGGGGATACCATGCAGGGCAAGGGACTGGCTTTAGGAGAGAAAGAAGTATACGTTGGTCATTACTGAAAGAACCAACGGCACCTTGATAAGGCGCGATAAGATATCGCATTTACGCGTACCGCGTAAATATTGCTTTTAATATCGGCCTGGCCTATAAATAACACCGTGTCTAACGCGCGCTCCCGGCTTTTCCACCCCGTTTACCCTCCCTCCCTCCCTCTTTTAGTCTGTCGCCTATCGTTCTGCATCCGTTTTCATCCGGCACGGCAACGTCGTCACCGAAGGAAACTGCCGCAGGATGAAAAGTAAGCGTTGTGTCACCTATAATATATACGTGCGCTTGTCCTCCGCACGTGTACGTGCTATACAAAGACGCGTTTGTGTTTGGGCGCGCGCGCGCGCGCGCGTGTATGTGTGTGTGTGTGTGTGCACATGGGAGTAGAGCCAGAAGAGGGTGAATTTCACGAGTCGCGGGCGCGCGCACGTGCGCACGTGTGTGACACAACGATACCGCGGCGGTCTTGGCACGGTATTCATATGCCGGACGTCCATTGTCTCGAGTTGTTCGAAGGTAAAAGATCGCAACTGAAGCGTTAAAGCTGACGTCATTGTGTTTCACTTTTCTTTCGTGCCGTGCGCGCGTGCATCTGCCTACGCGCTCTTGCATACACACACACGAGCATCCTTGTGTTGTGTTACGTATATCATTGGCGCCCCGAGCTATCAATTTCGCGCATACAGCTTTTGATATGACGCTTTGTTTTGCTTTAAATCGTTGCATACTCTTTATCCGTCGGCTTTTGCATCATTAATAGCGTATAGACAATTCGTAGCCAAATCGTAGAATCCGAATGTGATTAATCCTTACTCCGTTCTGTTATTTTTGCCACGTCAAACTGTACAGGTGGGTCAACGTATGTCCGATGCGTTTATCAATGTGTAAAAGTATTTTACAAAATTTTATACCTTCTTTGATTCTTTAGAATAAAGACTGGAATAATAAATTTAAAAAATAATTTACTTTTATATAATTACATATATGTATATGTATGTAAATATATTGTTTATTCGTTTTCGAGGAATTGACAGTTTTGTTATTTTTGCTACGTTTGTTTTCTTCTTTATTTTATTATTTTGGTATTTTTATTATCTTTGCCACCCACAAACCGTACGGTAGGTCAACGTACGCGTTTATCACGGGTAAAAATATTTTAAAAAAGTCTGAAAACACATTTATATATACGTTCCTTCTAAATAAAGACCAGACTAATTTGAAACATAATTTGCTCTTAAATATATTGTTCTACGACCATTCCTTCTCGAGGAATTGATGCTGGTAGAAATTGCACGGACGCACAAATGACGAGTACAGAGTAAGGATTAAATGTTAGAAATATGCTTGCGTTTCGTCGAAATTAATGCAATTACCAAGCTCAATATGCGCCGCCATTTGAGCTTTATTGAAACATTCTTAAAGTCGATTTAATATCGGCCACGGTTTTCACGCTGCATATCGGATTTCAATAGTAACTGGCCGGCTGCCAAAGCGTGAACGCAAGTAATAAATAAGCGTCGTGTATGAGTTGAATTATTTTTAAATAAGTGAGAGCGCAATTAATTCATCAAGGAGTTTATTTAGAAAGAGGCGGAGGAAGCGACAGAGAAGGAGAGAGGGAGAGACTGTCAATGTGTAAGGTAACCGTGTTCGACCTCCCGGCTATCAGAAGCGGATGTAATAGTCGATTCATTATTCTCGGCATTATAGGTCGGCCGTAGGGTTCCCTTCTGTTTGCGTGACATCAGCGTTAGCTCATTCCTGTGGCTGACAATTTTATATCCCGGCGACGAGAATATTCCTACACCCGCAGACTCTCTCTCTCTCTCTCTCTCTCTCTCTCTCTCTCTCTCTCTCTCTCTCTCTCTCTCTCTCTCTTTTAATTAATCGCGCGCGATATAAACGCGCACAAAATAGAAAGGTGCGTCTGTGTCGAGCGGGAAAAAGTTCTCTATGAACTGTGACCTGCGGATACACGGCTGACCCGCTTTATCATCACTGAACATTATCAGCGTTGAGCCCTCCTCCCCCTCCCGCCCCCCAATCATTTGTTACATATGCATCGTGGACGCTGTCGATGCTACCGTCCTTGCGGGCGCCGGAGATTAATCCTAAGGGTAGTTTACTCGCACAGGCTCCCGATACACAGATTGCCTGGCATTTATTAGCACAGGTCATTGCTTTAAATCGCTGTGTAAAATTGCTATGTACATTCTTATAGACTACTAGGTTCCTCCCTGACCTATTCATGAAAAATGTTTTTGTTATAAAAACTGGGAACTGTCAAACTTCTTTTTCCGATGGCCCGTAATACTCGATTCGTTTCGCTTAGATATTCGCGTTACGTAAATCCGTAATGTGTTTGCAGGATGGGATGTTTATAAATAATTGACAAAAAAAGTCGATAGAAAATTCACGGAGCAGGTAATACCACGCGACAAAGGTATACATATACCACGCGGGTTGAATTTTCTTCGTGGCGGAATTTCAATTTGAAACTTCATACGCGTGTGGTGTATATCATGAAGGTAATAACCGGGTGTGTGAATGATTTTACATCGCTTGACCTCTCTTTGTATGCATATTTAAATCTTATTAAACGTAATCGGTACGATCCAAGTAATTACATAGCCCGATAATTCGCGTTGAAATAATGGTAAACAGGTATATAATACAATGTTGATGTAATAATCGCCGATAAGTGCACGTACGCGAGAAGGAGTTAATTAACGATAAACCTTTTTTGATTACAGCAGAGTTTACTCTTTAGGTATTTCGAAAGTTTCACAATTTTAAGATTGAGCTCAGATTGCTTGAACGCGAGAGAATGTAAATGTTTTTTTCGTAATTTTTCCCGCAAAACTTACAATTTATAATTCCTTTTTTTTGTTCTCTCTGTTGCAGTGAAGAAGGCGCGCTTCGTCTGCGAGGATGGTTCGTATCATGTGGCAACAAAAATGAGGAATGTTACGTCTTAAGAAGATGGAAACTTCAGGGTTCATCTATTTAATCGATTTGTTTCTCGATTGCTCTCAAATTTATATTCGAGCGAAATATTATACCGCGTGCGTAATCGTGTGCTCAAAAATGGGATTGAGACAAGCCGTGAAATCAAAGCTCTTACTCACGCTTCGCTTCTAAAATCCATCAACAATTTATAGCAGCCCGCGTGATTGGAACGGTTCCAAGTTTCAGATTATATGATTTCTCAAGCAGAACATGTCGTGATGTTTCGCTTATACCGAAATAATTTTTACGAAGATATAAGAGATCTTTTTTGAGAGAATTTTATATATATATATATAAATCTAAGATAATACTTTGTATGTGTTTTTTTTTCTTCCTCTTATTATGAATTTTATAAATTATTTCAGTAGAAGAGAAATAAATGAATAATTTTAATAGTTTGTTAAAGTGACTTTATATAAATTGTGTTATAAATCTATTAAATTTATACTTTATACGCGCAGTCGATTAATACCTTAATATTATTCAATATTTTCTACGGTGACGAGCGCGCGTAACCTTGACAGCCTCCACACTTTTGCATTTATATTGTATTTTTTTAATATCCAACCACGCGCGTCACGTATGTGCCATTGTACGGAATGGACATATAAAGACTATTATTCCACGCAATGTTGCAAGATTGAAGTAACGATAACGTCTACACTCGCATTGCGAACGTTAAAAGTAGCTAGTTTTATGAATTTATTTATTGAATGCATCGATCGTGCATTCATTCATATTATGAATAACTCTCTCTTTATCACGAATAAACTTAGCTTCATCAAAGTTAAGCCCTTGGTTTTCGTTTTTTTTTATTCTTTGCGTCTCCCGTTTATAAAAACATAGGTACATAAAGCAGAGTTGTCAATTGCTTTAAGAGTGTTTTACTTTATATATTTGCAATAACAATAAGCGAATTATTTTTCAAAATTATTCTGGTTTTTATTTAGAAGAATAAAAAAAGGAGAGACTTGCTTATATTATATTGGTCTTTTAAATTGTATTTCATTAATTTATTTATAATTAATGAATGTAAACATCTAAAGGTAAAAACATGAAATAAACGAGCAAAGAGAAATATAAACAAAAAGCTCCCCTAGATTATATTTTATTTTACGTGTGCTACGAACGTTTAAATAAATCAAGTTTGATTGATGTAACTCGTGACCAATTTGTATCAATTGTGATAATCTAACAACATAGGTTTTTTAATTTGTTTTCTAAAAGCAGATTTATTGTAGAATATTTTACATTTATTTTATGTATGTATTACATTTATTATAAAGGTTAGGTTACATCAATATTTATTAATAAACCGATCATATTTCCTAAATCCATCACAAAGTTTCTTAATCATACCGATATGATTTGAGAAAATTTGTATCAAAAAATACAAAAATTTATTATCCTATCTATTACTTATAAATATGTTATTTATAACTATTATTTTATGTTGAATATTTTCTTCTTTATTTGTTATTGACCAAATATGATATAATACATAAACTAATTAAATTGTTAATTCGTAATTATTATATGTTGAATATTTTTTTATTTGTTCTCAATATGTTTAAATATGTATTAGTACATATTTAATTTCTTTTCTCATCAATGCTTTTTCATTATTTTATTCGCAAATTTATTAGATTTTTAAAGAAAATACGATTTACGAGACCAGTTGCTTGAACCCATTTTTTAATACTATGTCATATAAAGATTATTATAATAAATAAATTTATTTTTGACAAAAGTTTAAACATTTAGTAGTAGATCTAAAATATTAAGCAAAAAATATCCAATATTAACTTGCGTATAAATTAATGTCAAATAAGAAATATAATTTAAAATATCTTGAATGTTATGATATAGGCAACTCTCCTCTATCGTCGAGACTCTTTATTCTTATCATGTATACGACGATTCGATTCGTACCATATTTGATAGCCCCTCAGGTCAAGAGAGGCTGCGCGCTATTTTCACGTTTCGCTGAGCTCTATTTATGTCGCGTCTAATTTTTTATTAATAGCCCGAATTCTCCGTTGAGTTCGGCGTGTGTGGATGGCTACCAAAGTCAGCCGTGGAACGCGACCCTTGAACATATTTCGCCGGTCGCTCGGAGACAATTTCGTGCCTCGTAAAGTAAAATGTCGAGGGTGACGCACTACCCCGTGCCCGAAACATTGTGTCGCGGCTCGTAAAACCTCGCTCCTCCGCTTTTTGCGCGACTTATCGAAGGCGTGCAGCTGAGAGCATGTACAGTAGATGCAGTGGGCGGAACTTATTCCAACTTAATGGTATAGTTCTATTCCCTATACCCTCATTCTCGGACATATAAACCGTGAAGATACCATCGCAAACATTTCAAATCACGAACAAAACGATCCCATTTCACTAATATACGTTTATAAAAAAATTAAAATTACAATAAGAATTCCATCTAATTTATATATAAGAATTTTTTTCTAATTTTATATATATATATATATATATATATATATATATATATGTATTATCTATAATAAAATTATGTAAAAAGATGAATTATGTTTTGCGATAGAATTTTTATTGTAATTTGAATTTTTTACAAACATGTAATATATATATTTATTTATAAATAATAAATATATTATAGATAATAAATATATTAATAAATAAATATAGTTATTTTAATTGAGACATTTTGTTGAACAATTGCCGTTGTAATAAATAAATATAATAATATATTTCGCTCGTATATTGTGAGTAGTAAAATTCGCGTTGTATTTTAACTAGCTGGCTAAAAACATATATTATCGAACGTTCCAAATTCCAGCGGAGCAGTTCAACTCCTACGTAACGTTGAAGCTACAAAATGTAAAGTCAACGACAGTCACTGTGAAAGGGGCCAATCCATGCTGGGAACAAGATTTCCTCTTGTAAGTTACCGATAATTAATTTCACACAGATGTTCGTTAAACGCAAGAATGTAGAGCATGAGAGAGAACTCATGAAAAATTTTTATCAAATTAAACGTGTTTTAATTTAAAAATTCTCACATGGTTACTATGGCGTTGCACTCTTCGAAAACATTGTAAACTATCGCGTGTGCACCGGTAATAAAATATCTAGGACAATAACTATCTAGTAATTTGTGCGCATCTAATAGAATCTGAGACTAATCGCGGTCTTATTTAACGAGACTCCAACTCGGATAAAATCAATCTCGTTCGTCGACGGGTCGCGAATTTTCCGGAGCCGAGCCAAGAGTCGCAAAAATTTCCGATGAAATTACGAAGGAAGAAACGTGTTTCTTTTTCATAATATGACATTATTAACCTCAGTTTGACGAACTCTTCCTTTCTTTGAGACAAAATCTTCAGTCCATTACGATCCTTATTTTTCTTCTTTGAAAAAGTTATTAAATGAATTATCGGGAGAAGAGAAAAAGATTTGTAAAATGATGTAAAATTGGCTGGCGAATTAAAAAGAGATTGTCTCACTGTTTAATGTCGACCTTTATATTATTACGTGAAGATATATTATTACTGATCTTGGCTCGCTCAGCAGTGTTTGACGCTAGAAAATTCTCGGTTGTTGAATTTCGAACGTTTAATTTATACTATATAAAGATTACAAAAAGCATAGTTGTTTATTTCACGGCGTAATAATTCTCTTTGTGACCTCGCTGAAATTAATGGAACTTGTTTCTTACACAGCGAAACGAATGACATGAATGCTGGGCTCGTGGTGGAAGTATGGTGCAAAGGATTCTTGTGGGATCGTTTTCTGGGCTACTATTATATCCCACTGTCAGAGGTGTCCTACATGAATGAGGTAACGAGAAATCAGTGCAACTTAAGTCATACAGAGGTACAGCAATTTGAACGACACACATCGTCCGATACCCGTGACACCAACAGCAACACACAACCAGACATCATCACTGACACGGTACACCAAACTCTCGTACATGTCTTTTATACACTAAAATAGTACACTAATACCGATTGAAATTGAAATGACATTTGCGAATTACTACTGTGTTACTCTGTATCGTATGCGACTGCAACAAGTATTCCTTACGATTCGCAATAATCCGAGCAATGCAGCCGAGGCTCTTCTTTTTTCGTCTGCATTTACTTCCCGCCATTAGAGATAAGCCATTTTTTTTAACTTTTTATAGTAGTACGCTGAGCATACCATTTCTTCCACTTAATTTTTAATTATTTTAATGAATTTCTTGACATTAAGTATTGGGTTTTTTTTTTTTTTACAAAACTCTTAGTATATGAGCAAGTGCAAAAAAAATAGGCAACCATTTTTATTTACATTTTTAATTACATAACTATACTATAAACAAATAATTAGTCAATAGATAATCAAAATTTGTGTTTTATGAAAAAAAATTCATTTTTAAATTATTAATCAATATCAATATCAAAGCGGTAACTTAGATAACTTATTCAGAACACGCTAAAGTATTTGAAAACATTTTTTCAGATTTTATTAGCTACGTTGTTTTTTATTTTAAATTAATAATCATTAAAAAATATGGAAAAACCAATATTTTCTACTGTAAATTCAAATAAATAGTTTGAATGTCTCTTATTATGATGATTTGGGGTTTTTTCAAGGGTTATTGAATTCAATTTTGAGATCAGAATTTTCAATTTTTTAAAATTTAAAGTGGCTAATTTAATATGATGGACCAAAATTTCAAATTTTTGGGGGGATTAAAAAAATCTGACTTTATAGATTCATCAATAATCCATTAAATATAAAATGAAAAAAATATAATATAAAAATTGTTAACATAAAGGGTTAAAAGCACGTCATCGTACGTCGAATAACAAACAATAATTCTTAAACACTCTCTGCACGTAAACGTCTTTCGCAGAATCCGCTCTCTCTTTCGCCGAGCACGTTCTCATCAGCCTCCTTTTAGAGACCAACGGGGCTCTGTACGTGAAATGAAATTCGACGAGTGTTTGCTCATTGAACGAGTACCAAAATCAATTACCATCTAGCGCCTTAGGATCATCCGTCGATTTTCGGTGAAACAATCGTCGGTCCTCCGTCTCGAATCAGTCTTTGGCTAATGTCCATCATTATGGCCTTCTATTGGCAACATTGGGCAATTTTTTGTGTCTTTCCTTTTTTTTTGCGGCGCGATATAAATCTGAAAGCGAACGAAAAGGGAAAAGCACCCCGAAACGTGGAGAGAAGAACGTCAACGCAATCAATTGACGTCACGTCCGATGCGTGACCGCGCTCGCGAGGGCAATTCAACCGGTATATTATGTTGCGCGCGTACAAATTGAATTTGCGAAAGTGACGCAACGGTGACCATTTTCCAGCGATACCGACATCGTTTAATTCGCCGTGTGTTTTCACGGACGCAATCACGCGCGCGCATGTGGACTACCGTATTCGACGACGAATATAGTGATTAACAATAGCGTGTAATTTACGTTGCTGACGTGAGCAAACAGCGCGGTTGCGATAGCGCAGAGATGGCGATTTACTTTATTCTCTGTCTCTCTTGTCCCTCTCTCTCTCTCTCTCTCTCTCTCTCTCTCTCTCTTTCTCTCTCTTTCTCTGAAGTACATTTATGATGCGTTCATAATTAGCGTGCACAATTAGATACTAATAGCGGCCACGAAAGACCTAATTTCTCTTATCGTCGCTTCCATCGGGCACACTCTCAGGATCTTGAAATGCAAGTCGCAGAACTTGGGAATGTCAGTTCATGTAACACAAATTACATTTTACCTGGCGACTCATACGGCAAATTGACGTCCTCTCCACTGGGGTGAATGTTTGCGAGAGACTCGAACGAAATTAAGGTCTATCTCTTTTCGCTCTTGTACCCTAATATGAGATTCTTGAACCGAGATTTTTCTTTTTCCCTATGATTTTACTCTTTTTTTTTTTTTTTTTTTTTTTTTTATATTTCTTGCCTCCATTCTTGCGCTCGACTACACTTCTGTAAGGTTATATAAAAGTGAATTTTCATTAATTAAATTGTTCGAATGCTTTATCTCAAGGTCCCGGGATAAAGAAATGCGAGGTATTCACTTATTCGACGAAATCACCCTTTCCCTGGCGAGAATAATAACTCTTTGAAGCGCTCACAGTCATTCTTTTAAACGACTAGACAGAAGTCACTCATGCGCGACCCGGAAACGAAGAAGCAATTCTCCGTTTCTTTTGTTCCTTCTTCTTGGTTGTTATTCAGATTCCCGGACAACCGCCCGAGTGCCTTAAAGTCAATTTCTCGTTGTTCTTCTTGCGGCTGCACGGATCTCATTATCATAAATCAAATAAGAATTTTCTTGTATGGGAATTTCAGTTGAAGTATATTTTCTCTACACATTGTTTTACTGAAATCAGAGTACTTTGACATAGCCATGTTTTTTTTTCATTTATGAATAGAGATAATTTTTAAGCGGATACATGTATGTGAAAAAATATGTACGGATAGAAATAATTAATGGCATCGAAAAACAGTTTTTTTTTCTACACGTAACGTATCCGCGGAATAAATTAAATTAGAAAATGGAATTATCTTGAGGGGGCGTACAATTTGTTCACGTATGACAACTCTGCTTTTAGGTACGCTCCTCGACTATTAGTCTAACTTTTCTTCAAGTGTCGCTTTTGCAAAGTTGTTACAAACTCTTTCTCAGAAACTGCTCTGGCAAACTCTGGTAGCGCAATACAAGAGCTGTTTCTTTTAACGATAAAAATTTTAGAGCAGAAAAAATGCGAGTAGAGAGAGAAAGAGAGAGAGAGAGAGAGAGAGAGAGAGAGAGAGAGAGAGAAAAATTTTTATCTTTAAAAAACAACTCGAGATTATCTTTAAGACAGATCACCCCGACAGTTTGTTTAAATCTCGTACTTATCTATACTTAAATAAGATTTAAAATGGCATTCATACGATTTCTTACTCTTTCGAAAGAGTCGTGGAAATCACAGTCGTGGCATCGTCCCCTATCATCCCCCGTGGTCGTTTTCTACCACGGCATTGCCAGCATCATCGACAATACCCGGATCCTCTTTTGCTCGTGACGTCACTTGGCGCGCGGCCAAATCGCGACGCTCAATGAAAGGTTCGGGGAAGCCGGATCGTTGAGTAGGCGCGCGTAGTCGACCGTAGGTTTACGACGACATTAGTCGGCGTATATGCAAGCGAGGTTTTAGAGAAGGCAACGACCTTGACGAAAAATTCATTCGACTCTCGTATTTTTTGTCCTCAGTCGGAAGAAACCTGACACGACGACATTTACTAGGCCGAGAGAAGAGACTCTTGTCGCGCTAACGATCCCTCATTCACATCCATGAAATACGGTGGCAATTTTATATACGTCTTATTCTCGCATACATATTACGTATTCTTACTTGCCGAGCCTGTGAAATATTACATTACTCTTGGGTGCAAGATCAGAAGCTGATGACCGTGTGATCTATGATCCGCGAAGTGCGCGAATACAAAAGCGACGTCGTTGCCTTTTATTCAGGGAGACGAGAAAGGGAGAAAGAGACGACGCGTCAAGACGTTCTCACAAAGTTCTTTCACTCGGGGTTTTCCGTTTTAAACGGCACGATTGTGGCAACAATGGAAGAGAATCTACAAATCACGCTATAAATCGTCCTTCCACGTTTCTGGACGTGCGATCGACGAACTTTGCGCTCCAACAGCGCTGACATTCAGCAAAGATAAAGCATCGATGCGGAAGGGAACGAAAAAGAGACGGTAAATGTATGTGCACACACATGTGTGAAAAGAACGAAGAGACAACACGGCTGCGAAAAGCTATACAGCTCCTTATTCTCGGGTTCACTATTCGCGTTTTCGATATTCATGGCGTAAAAATTTGTAACCACTCTTTTTATTCGCGACTAGAAAATTCATATTCAATATTCGCGATCAAAATTTCAATTCTATTTTATTTTTGTGAATTTTTTATGAAAATTGATCCCTCAATGGAGAGAAGTTTTGATTTAAAAAAAGGAAAAAAGCAATGGGCGACTATAAGCTTGAGTTTAGAAGCTTGTAAAATTGTTGTAAAAAAAAAAAAAAATTACCAAATTCTGAACCGTCTAATAATATTTTAAGTAATTTGTTGCAATTTTAATCACGTATGGATCTCAGAAAATATTATACAATCATATTGAGTAGTTGTATATTTGATTGTTAATTTGAAATGGAAACTTTTTTTTTAATAACATTTTTCATAAATTTTAATTTTTTTGGAACGTATTAAAATATATTTTCATAATTTATCATCCCATGTTCGCAACATTTTCAAATCTAATTCCCGTGAATAAGGAGCTTTGAGCTACAGACTTGGTCGAGAACGGATGAAGGATGACTAACAAGAGAGATGATGAAGATGACACAAATCGCGATATCTGACATCGAGCGAGAAACCCGGAGTGATACGCGAGCTTTAAATTACCAATCGCGAGTTCAGATTACTTTTTCGTGTAGCGAGAAGAACAATTTTAATCACAGTCGCGGCTTAAAATATTCATAAAACGGCACGCGAGATCTATATGCGATTTGCTAAATATTACAAATGGCAGCTGCTCGATCATATTGAATAATTGCGGTCTGGTGTTAATCGAAACACGCGTAATCCGCTAGAATGATGTCTTATTGCTGCGCGTTGACAGTATCGAGTGTGCGTGTTGCTGACATAAGGCTTGACAGCGTCTCCGTCACGTGCGCTTTCGATCTCATCGTTGTCATTGTCAGACTGATCTCGTATTACGGTGAAATTTCGGCTTTCCCTGAAGATATATATCTTCTAGTATGCGGAAGATTTCACGTCGACGTGTTACCCGCTAGCTGAATTTCGGTAGCTGGTTTAGCACTCTCGCGAGCTCTCGTCTCATCTCCGTGCCTCGGCTTTAATCCGCGAGACGTTGATTAATAGCGCGTCGCTCGCGCATCTCGCGCTGGACTTTTTTGCTTTTATTCGCTTCTGTCTGAAGAGAGATGGATTTCCTCATTCAAACTGGGCCTTTCGTCACGGGCGATCTATTTTTCGTGATTTGCATTTTCATTAACGACTCGAATCTCTCTCTCTCTCTCTCTCTCTCTCTTCCTCTCATACATTCGCAACACATGGCCGCAACAACAACCTAGATGCTTTTCTATCTCGGCTTTAACGGTCGCCGGAAAAATCAATCGACGGCCCGTTTAAGTGGCTCCCTGACATTTTCCGCTATAACCCGGGAAAACAAGAACGAGACCACCGTCAATTTACTTAGTAGCGGCGAGAAAGAGGCGGGGGCAAAGTGACCTGCGCGTCTATTCGTCGCGCGTAACGTGAGAAAAGTAACAGCGGCGGCTACGACGGCTCGAAAACCAGCTGATGGAAAAGGGATCCCAGGATCATCTTGGTGATCCATGGAGAATTTCAGACTGATGGACGATCGTACTTTTAGCAACGGCTTGGCAAGTGGGAAGAAGGGAAGAAAACCTTGTGGAAGGGGTTATCGATCGATCGTACGAGCCGTCTAGGCTTGTCCTCCTCCTTCTTCTTCTTCTTTTTCTTCTTCTTCAACGAAATCGTCTCTCCTCGATCCTATCACGTCGCGATCGTAGACACGTGGTCGAGCGTTCCCGGTGCGCGTGTTAAGAACAGAATCAGGGGAGATACCTATTTTCCGAGTTAGGACATTTCGGTGAGATCGCCGTCCGAATGAATGGGCACGAGTTACCTGTTGGCTTTCGACCCAAGAGAGAATGGTAGCTCGTGAGGCCTGTGAGTGCCTCTCAGTCGACCACTTTGTTGACTCGAGGAATTGATGAACGGCAATCCAGTCGACGATTTCATTCCGAATGTGTCGAAGACGGGAAGTCAAGTCGTTAAGTCGAGTTGAATTTTTACCGAAACGCATGAATCTTTAATTTTTTTCGTGCACAAAAAAAAAGAAAAAATCGAAATGCATATCATCGTCGTTGCGTGGGATACGTTATGTGTGGGTCGTTATTATCTAATAATCATTATTCGATATTACAGTCGAATTGCCTCTGGTCATGTAAATATTGTCACGTTATAAAACGACAGAAATAAATTGCTCGTATTTATCCCTCCTGTTGCGCAGAATCACTCGGCATCCGCGACGCGACGTCAAGTAAATTTATTGTCGTTGAACGAACAGTTCGGAAATTTTTATTACTCGAGAGAGACGATACTCGATTATTACCTTTATACATCTTCTGCTTTTCGAAATCTTTTTAAAGTCCCTTAAAATCGTTTAGTGAAACGGGCAATTAATATTATCCAATAATGAGTTTTTTTAATTTGTTTAAGCATTAGCCATCGATTTTCAACGATTTAATCTCCTATCAATGCGAACGAAATAATCCTTATTTGTGAAAACAGCCATCACGGTAAACATTAAGACGGATTTATCGGTCGTGCATAATAAATGCATCCCTGGCAAATGTAGATGCGCAAACATTAGCCGGCAATGCTCTACTAATACATTCGTATAATGAACATATATGGGTACATCTTGTTTAAGCGAACAGTCTGTCATACTCGCAATTATTTGCATCGCAATTGATTTTACGATACATTCTCAACAACTCTTCTTCTTTCTTTTTGATTTATCTATTATTCTAATTTAATAAATTTAATAAATTTATAAATAAATAAATATATTAAAAATAAATAATATATATTAAATTTATAAACAGTTTATAAATTTAATAAATATTTATAATTTATAATTTAATAATTTAATAAATTTATTATTATTATTATATATATATTATATTATTATTATTTTTTTTTATTTATTATTTACAATTATTTTTTTATATATAATATTTTTATACAATTTTATATACATATATTTGTAGTAATTTTTTTATATAACAAAATTGTTTTGTGAATTAATAATAAACAAAATGTTTGCGTTGAGGATAATCATTTAAGAAACGAACAAGTCGAAAGATTCTTGACAAAAGGACTAAAAACTATCGGTTATTCTCGTGCATCGGCATTCCTCCAACGTCACCATTAATCCACTTCAGCATCCGTCATCTTCGCCATCGGCCAAATCGGAAGCCGTTGAATTCCACACTGCCGCTCACAGGTGTGACAGGGTACGCGCAAAAGACCCGTGAATATTTCTGCCGACTGGTAAAGAGTCATTGTGTCGTCGGACGCTTAATTACACGGGTGTCATGTCCCATTCGTCAGCTCCGCCTTCATATCCCGCAATCAGTATGATCACCGTCTTTCACGACACTGTCGCCCGATGATTCTCTCTTTGTCGCGAGATTAAAAAACGAGATTTTTGCGCGCGGATGAGCAAGAGAGGGATGTAAAAGCAAGGATCTATTTCCTGAAAAAACATGGAAACTTGAAATTCTCGGGGATTTTCTTTGTACCTGGAAAAATCGAGGAATTCTCATGAAATTTTATTGGAAATTAAGGCAAGAAAAATTCTCTTTCATAATATTTTTATATTGCAAGCAATTAGCAATCTACCAAGTTATTACCTAATTATGTGTTTAAAATATATTTAAAAATAAATATAAAATACAAATATATGTATATCTATCTTTGTTTATATTAAATGTCTTAACGAAATATTGATTATGCAGTAAGATATTCTTTTTACTGTTTAATTTTTAGTGATAAAAAATATTTATCTTACGAAACCTATTTAGTTTTTTCTAGTGCAATTGCAAATTTAGCACTTAAAACTTAAATGACTTAAATTTTTCTTCGTAATGAAAAGTATTAGAAAACGCATACAAGACTTATTTTAGAAAATTGCAGCCAACCGTCTCGAAAATGTTCTCTTTACCTAGAATTTTGAAAAATATTTGGAAAAAGAATTTTCCAGGAATTTTTCTACAAGATTTGAGAATAAACATCCTAATAAAACAGATGAGCGAAAAATAAGACACGAAACCACTATTAGCCATCGTGTCGCGCGCACATTGGTACATCGGTGTCACCGTGTATGGCCGACGCAGAAACGTAGGCTAATGGTGCGTTCTAACTATTTATCACGTGGGGAAAATAAATGATGCCGCCCGGCAATTTTCCCGGGCGAAATAATAACTCTAGCGGCTAGAGAATATGATGGGCCCAAGATATATGAGCCAAGAGTGGCAAAAGCGCATACGCGGTTTTACAATCATCTCTCGTTACTTTGACATATTTTTCTCCGTGTGAGGAAAAAAATATAAAAAATATTGTCATTCTATTGGGACGCTAGCAGAAAAGCCGCCTTCTTCTCTGTCGGCAGAGACGACAGCCGTTGTGAAAGTCGATAAATTGCGTGAAAACTCGTTTTCTCCGAACTAACATCATTGGAAAAATCATATCGGTGCTCGATGAAAGTGCATATTGGACTCTCGTAAGTGATCGAGCTCAATCGATGGCGGGTGTATTTCCTCGCTCTCTCTCTCTCTCTCTCTCTCTCTCTCAACATATATATATATATATATATATATCTCGCTTTCTTATCCCTTCTCACATAATAGGCATACTAATTGGGCCAGGTTGCGAGGGAGCAGATTGAAATCAGAAAGGTAGGGGTGACTGGTGCGTCACCCGAGTTCACTGCTAACCCAATTCGATTCTTCCCCTCAGTAGCACCGTAATAGGACAGAATTAACTGGAACGAACGACCGCACGGCACTTCTTATTTTAGTAACGTTACAACGAAGTCGGTTGCAATGCTCTTTTGTGCGAAGAAACGAAGGAAATTATAACTTTTCCCGTGATAATAAAAAATTGATCTTTTTCTGTGCCACGTTGTCTTTTTCTACTTCCATTAAAATTCTGAACTCGCGTGAAGAAATGTACGCGAAAAATTTATAATATACTCGTGACATTTACATGAAACGGGAACGACTTCTCGAAAAGGAGAGATTCGTGTCAGGTAAATATAAATTTATGCCCTGATCACATATTTCGTCTTTATATATATATATATATATATATATATATATATATATATATATATGACGAATAGAAACGAATTTCAAATGTTGTTGTACACCGAACAATAAATAGCCCGCTTTGATCTTTAAATGGTTTATCGATTTCCAGTAGAGAAATGCAACTTAGTTCTAATAATAACCGATTATATCTTAGCATTTGTCGAGATCACGTGTCGCTATCTGAATAATCTTTTGAAATTTCCACCTTTTACCCTCATTTACGTATCGATTGCAAAAACATGGTAATTTTTCATGCCACAAGAGAAGATGGAACGATCACAATTACAATTTATTACACAACGATATAATCTGTTAATCATTTCTATTACTGTTCGACATTCGTTGGAAAATTGATGCTGTATTAAATAATAACATGTATAACGATTCTCTTTCGAGATAAAATTAATTAATCAAGGAAATTGATCGACGATACTATGCGGCAAAGTTTGGCTGATGTAATTTGGCAATCGTATCACTATTTTAATGCTTCCTTCACACATTGTCAAAAAATTTGGCCACAATTTCTTTTTCTTTACAATTGTGATTCTAGAGCGAATTTTTCGAAACAAACAGATCTATTCGAGACAGAACGCCGCCACAGGATTTGTATCTTGTTTTCGAGGAATACTTTTTCGCCAGCAGACGTATTACAATCTCTCGGTGTTTTCCTCGTCTTTGTCGATGTCGAAGCGCAGGGCACGTGTTTGCAAAGTTAAAGTTTCTCGCGTTTAAATCATCTTCCAGAGATAAGCTAGTTTTTTTCCTCTGTGAATCTATAGATTATAGTACATACATTTCTCTTTGACTTGTTCAAAGTATTTTACAACTGCAATCGCGCGAAACTTGTGAATAATTTGCAAGCTAATCGGTTTTTTTTTTTTTTTTTTTAACTATCCCCATCATGGAGATTACGTCATATTTAAATTGTCATTATCTCTCACGTTCGGGAGAAAAATTTATAATTTTAAGAGGAAGAATCATGTAAAAAATTGTTACGGACAAATCACGCCTCGATCGCACGTGATTTATTTGAGCCCGAAGATTATAAAGCCTTTAAGCCACTAAACCATCCAAGCTGAAAGTTACGTTTCACGTTCACGTTTTTCTTGTTTCTACGTGCTACGCGATATAACGCGGTATACATATCAAACTCGCGATTCTCCAATTCCGCTCGTCGTCTGTCGGTCTTTGCGCTTTGTCAAAAATTTCTCTAAATTCACCACGTTCAGTCCAATTTACGTTCGATTTTTCCCGCTTTGAAAGGCGGGTTAAAATGGAAGAAATCGAAGGAATATTCCTCGTCTAACGCTCTTTCCTTCGTCTACAACAACGACGCGGCAGATGCTGGCGGTGCATATAAACTGCATGTGCACGTCCGTAAAGTCCATCATATCTATACAATGGCGTAATACCGCGTCCGCGTACAGATTAATTCCACACGCCGTGCAAAGAATATGGCTTCGAACGAAGTTATTCTGGTTACATAAATTACACGACGGCTCATATCTAATAATTGCACCTGCTCTCGGGGGTTGCGCGCGGATGGGACCGGAATACGAGAGGGAGATTGTCTCGGGTGAATTATTTCCCGCGCCGCCGGCAACGTACTGTTGAAGGTAGAGTGAATAATGGCCGGTATTAATTAATTCATTATTTTAAACACGAACGTTGAGGATACCGTGGCAGTGTCCGCGAGTAGATACGTGAGTGTCGTCATAACAATTTTAATAATCGGCCACCGTAACGAACAGTTACAACCGGTAACCACCGAGTAAACCTAGGAAATATATAATATAATATATCTCAAAAAAAAAAAGAAAAAAAAATATATATATATAAATCTTTATTTTATAGCCGGCATTTCCGATTTCAGGAGACTACGGGACAGTGGGTCAATTTAGGTCTAGAATTGGAGCAGAGAGGCAATGATATCATCGGCACGAAAAAACCCACGGGTCATTCGCTTCTAATCGACTGCCGACTAGAGCTGCCGTACGGTAAGTGACGACACGATTCCGTTATATTACAGTAGATGATGAAATCGCATGTCTGACGTATGTATATATATATCGTGCATATATATATATATGTACATGTATGTATATGTACGATATGGGAATACGTTTGGCGTATTATACAGTTTATCGATGTCACTGTGTTAAGCGAATAGAAGATCCGGATTGCAAATCAGCGGGATTTCTCGTTTCCTACGCGAAAAATATATATTCATGCGTATTTCGACATCGTAATTTGTCAATTTTCACATCGCGATCGCACATCTCTGATCTGCTATTCGCTCATTCGTTCCTAATCGTCCCTTGAACGCCAGCATGACTGCGTTTTGATCGCGCCATGATTAAGTGAAATTCTGCCGCAAAGCGGCAGTTCGCTCTTTGCTGCGTAGTTCATTAAACGCGATGCGATTGCCAAAAGTAATGCCTGCGGAGTAGACCAAAAAAAAAAAAAAAAAAAAAAAAAAAAAGAAAGCTCGACTCGCTGAGTTCGAGTCGACGTCGACAAAGAATCGATCTTCCAATTTCACACACAAGATCGACGAATTCCGAATAAAACGTAATTTACAATGGCGGACGTGAATGTTTCGCGAAAGTAGACGGAGGTTGATTCGAAAAGAATGTGGACTAACGCTAAGAGATAAGTAACGTTGCCGAAGAAATCGAACTCACGAAGCGAAACTTTGAGAAATGGGCTTGAAATTGCCCACTTATTCGTTTGTAATCGATAATGGAACCTCTATTAAACTAGCATATTTATTACGAGAAATCAAATTGAATGTATGACATGTTTAAGATGTTAGTTTATTGCTAATTTATTATTTTAATCGTAACTAAAAGAATTAATGAAAAATTACATAATTAATTTACGAGAAAAAATATTTCTTTTAAATGTAAAATTTTCATTGTATTTTATAATATATTTATATTTTTTAAGTATCTTTTAAAATAAAATCTACGACATATATATATATATATTACACAATAACGTAACATTATTATTACGGATATTTACACTAAAAAAAAAATTTATTATTAATCTAAAAAAATATTTAGTTCAATACGTTCAAATAAGTATTTATTTAAATTAAGCAAAAACATATTTGAATCAATACAATATATTGCTGAGTAGTAAAATAGACAATATCTTATTTTACTAATTCAAATATTTTTGCTTAATAATTTAAATAAATACTTGTATTGAACTAAATATTTTTTTAGATTAAGTAAATTTTTTTTTCAGTGTAGAAAACGAATTGTTAATCTTTAAAAATAATAAATAAAAAAGTTAAATAATTTATAAATTACTTACCGCAGTTGCTCCGCCACTATTAAATATCTCTGGATCTTCTCCTTTCTGATTTTTTCTTTACTACTCCTTTATGGCACTTATATGTATATACCTCAGGCACTTACGTAATTTACACGAAAGTACAATTAATTATGAACGCGCGCTTATTAATCAGCAAAATATATGATCGCATACACTTTGATCATTATTTTATGTGACGTTAATCGCATATACTTTGAACATCATTTTATGCGACGTTCATCGTACGCGATGATAAATAATAATAGGCAATTTATCGTGAAATCGATGAAAAATGCAACGTGAGATACAATCAAATTCAAGCATCAAGAAAATATTTATTGATTCTTACAATTTATTAGTTCCTAAAGTTTCTAATTAATAATTAACGCAACAATTACTGCTATGAAAATGACTATGAAAATGATTTCTTTATTGAAGCAAATATTTTACATGATTTAATCATTTAAAAATAGGAATTGAAACGATAGAGAATTGAAATTATAATTTATTTCATTCTGGTATTTAAGATAATAATTATTTCTTTAACGTCTGACTTTTCGAAAATCTCACATTGCGTTTTAAGCTTATTGCTTTAAGTTTTTCGTTGATTTTAATTAATTTGTCTATTATTTTAAATTAAGAACGTGCAGTGATATGCGAAATATCACAGCATCGAATAATTAGAGTAATGAGAACAAAGCCGTGTGATACACATTTTATAAATAAAAAATCAATGTATTACTCTTATTTTAAATGAGTATATAAATTATACGAAATTAATATTTGCTTCGCGCGATAAACGTCAGTTGCTTTGACACGTATATAAATCGTTAATTGTACTAGAGAATGATCGCGTTTGACAGATTTTAATACCTTTCGCGATCACGTCTAAAAAGATACTACGACGACACACGAGCTGTTATCTGCTCGAGACTTACTGTATGAATGACAATAAGGTGAGACGTACGAACACGGTAAGACATTTCATACACGAGCGCTCTAAAGGACGAAATACTGACGCGCGTCCTTGTTTACATATTTGAAAGGAATGTCGACTCAGTGTAATAAAATATGCCCTACTACGATGGAAAGATATGGAGAAGGGGAAAGGATCAATGCGCAAAAAAAATTATTAGTATTTCATCAACGTCGTGAATGGTGTGATTTATCGTACGTCAACAAATTCTTCTATTTTGACAACTAGTTTTTTTTACAATATACATTTGTTATCTCAACGAAATGTTTAAATGTGTGAGATACACTCGAGAATCTTATCATTAAAAAAATAATTATTGCCTTAAATATTGTGACGAAATGAATGATTCATAATCGTAATTCTCGTTTTGAATCCCATTTCAAATTCGTGAAATATCTACTACGTTAAGTGATTATTTCGATATACATTTTCGAGTCGTTAAGCTAATTGGCATTAATAATATATAGAACATTAGGATAATTATTTCTTTAATGCTTTGATTCTAATGTATCTCGCATTAACCTTTGTCGATGTAATTATATGTAGTTTGTGTTTAGACGTAATTTGCCAATTATTTTAGAATTGGAAATGCGTACAGTAATTAACGAATCGAGTAATTAAAGTAATGAGAGAAACACAGTGGTAAATCAATTGTTTTTATAATAATTGATTTTATATTTAAACAATACAATATTTTGCATGCATTTCTTTCATGCTGTTTGCATTAAATATTTTGTATGAAAATAACAAATATACATTAAAATTGTCATACGATTTGTTTGCTTTTTGTGACGTATAGAACGTTGTTCTGTGTGTTTTATCTTGTTGTCATTCGCACGACGAGACTCGAATAAACAAGTTGCAGCTCCCTGTATCTGTCGTCTGTCGTAGTATATATCTTTAGATAGAATCGTGGAAGATGTTAATAGATGCCAAACGCAATCATTCTCTATTACAATTAGCAACGATTCGTAAGCGTGTCAAAGCGACTACGATTTCTTGAAGATGCCGATATTAATTTCGTGATTCATATACTCATTCAAAGTAATTATTGATTTTCTGTGCAATTTGTTTAAACGTTTTATTTAAAATTTATCACACATACAGTATACTAGATTTCGATAATATTTTTGTCCATCGCGTCTAAATTAATATCATAATTAATATTTTAACTTGTAATATAATAACTAATAATTAATATTCTGTTGCCACATAATAAGCTGCAAGATTAACGTCAAAAGTCTAAAGTGACATGTAAAATGTCGCACAATTAACTGTACTTTTACGAGTACATGAATTATATGTGAGTGTCATAAAGGAGCAGCAAACAATGAACGAGAGAAAGAAAAAGGAGACAATTGGTAGAGGCACCGAATGACGGATAAAAATTATAAAGTAATTTATAATTTTATTAATTTTTTAATGCAAAATTAATTGCTCGCTTATCTCTGCGGTAATAATTCACTTCATATACGATCAATTTGATTTCTCGTGAGATGAGGGTGCGAGGTTAATGGGTGGGGGGTGGGGGGGGGGGGGGTTGATAATAAAATACGAGAATCGCCAGGTGATTTCTTTCGTATCACTCGACGAGATTGCAATGTCGGTTTCGTGGGAGGCGAGAAAAAGGATGACTCGATGCCATCATCGACGAGAGCTGTTCGCGACTTTTCATCGTCGACGAGAGAGACGAACTTTTAATTGAGTACGTCTGCGAATTTGTCGAATCCTAGTTGCTGCTGGCTCGACGCCCGTACATTTTCGTCTTTGCCGTGTCGTGCTCTCTACGCAGTTACGTGGCCTCTCGAATTATTTCAATGTCTGAAATTTTGCGCAATAAAAGGTAACAAGGAAACAGCACATGGTACTCCCGAGGAGATACCGAGGGATTTCTGAGCAAATAAAAGGAACTACGAACTTACGTTCTCGCCGTGTTACGAGTTTCTTTCTGCCCTAGAATTTAAACCATTGCGATCGTATTTCTCAATATAATATTCAACGAGCTTAAGATCCCTCGTGGGGACGTGCGAGGGAAAAAAAAAGAGGGGGGGGGGGGTGAGAAATGTTCGTAACGAGCATCTAAAGTTTTAATATCATAAAAGTACGCGTGGAGTTGTTTACGTTTTCGCTTGTTAATTTTTTGCTCTCTCCCCACGATTCATGGCTCGCTTCGGCGATTATCGAGCCCTTGAGGGTCCCTTGGCAATCTTCGGGATATCGACACGCTGATGCGCAATTCGTGGAAAGTTTTCGGTAAACTCGGTAGGCAGCAACAAGTATAACTTTTCCCGTCTTCGCATACATACATATAGAATACACGTGGAACGTTCCATTATTCGCGTTGTTTACGAGGAACCGCGAGGGTCCACGTAATCCGGCCCTTTAACCAGGATTGACGTGCTTTCACCTAGTGCCCGGTCGTCGACACGCCTGCACGATCGATACGCTATCGACCTTCCTGGACGAGAAGGACTTTCGAAAAGGGGTTAATCGTACATTACGATTCGCTCAATCGCCTTCCCGAATTCGAAATCGATTTACGAACACACGAGAGAACTTGACGTTTTTAAACTCTGTATATTTATTTTTGGCAGTCTCAAACCGTACAGGTGAGTCCAACAACAATTTATCATTAAGTGTAAAAGTGTTTTAAAAAATCGAAAAAAATGTATATAGGAGATAATTGCTTACATCGTATTACTTGAAATGTTTTACGTTTTATTTCTTGTTTGTATTAATTTGTATGCGAGTTAATATTGAACGTTTTAACTACTTATTAGATGTTTAACATTTTGTCAAGAACAAATTAATTTATTATAATTTTTTTATGACATTATTAGTAAAAGGTACGTTGATCTACCAGTCTTTTAAATTATATCTTCTTCAAAAGTAGTAAGCTTGCGAATAAAACTAATAAAAAAATATGAATAAGAAAATAAATTATTTACCAATACATTTTATATATATTAAAAACAAATAAAGAAACCCTCAACGTGTACAAATAATTAACAAATAAAAAAACAACATATTTATATTAATATTATATTAATTTATATGTCATATTAAATCATATTTTATCAGTAACAAATAAAGGAGAAAATATTTTATAACATAAAATAATAATTATTAAATAATATATTTATAAGTAATAGTTGGGACAATAATAAATTTTTGCTTTTTTTACTCTTTCTTTTCTCTCAAATCATACCAATACAATAAACCTTTATAATAAATTTAATATATAAAATGAATGTAAAATATGCTACAATAAATTTATTTTTAGAAAAATAAAAAAATACAGAATAAAATCACGTTGTTAGATTATTATCAATTAAAATAAATTGGTCACAAGTTACATTAATTGTACCCAATTTTTTTTAATGTTCGTAGCACGCACAAAGTAAGATGTATTCTGGCAATTTGTTTATATTTTTCTTTGCTCATTTATTTCATATTTTATTAAATCTTGTTTATATTCATTCATTATAAATAAATGAGTGAGATACAATTTAAGAGACCAGTACGATGTAAGCAAATTTGTCCTTTTGACCTTTTGGATCCTCTTTAATCGAAACTAGAATAATAAATTTGAAAAGTAATTATCTTATTGTTATTGCAAATATATGAAATAAAACATTTAAAGGAACTGGACTGTAAGAAATTGTACGGACAAAAATGACTCATCCTCGTACGGAATAAGGGTTAAATAGGGGTCGCGGGTAAATTCCGGGCGATAATATACAGACGCGCCGTCTTAATTTGTATGCAAATTTTCAAGGATTTATTTCGAGCGCTTAAAAAGATTTCGTCGCAATACTATCGCGATTAGGGATCGCGTCGAGGGTGCGCGAGGATTTTTTTTTTAACGCTGTACGGGGATGCTCGACCCGGCGTCCACGTACGAATGTGCTGCGTTCCGTTAAAGGCGCAAATTATTTTTCACCACGCGATATGCATTGCTTGACCGTGTTGCGAAATGAAGGAAAACGAGGCCGCTTATAATAAACCCTCGTATATACGTGCGGCCAACATTGTGCTGTGGATCCGCTAAACTCTCTCTCTCTCTCTTTCTTTCTCTCACGCCATTTCTCTTTTCCGCCCGCGTTTTCCCGCCGCCGCCGCCGCCGCTGCTGCTGCTTCCGGTTTTTCAATTCACGCCAACCATGCACCGTTTAATGGATTTTTACCGCGCACACAATGTACATTTCCCGCCCGCCGGTAATACCTTTTGCTATTGACTTTCTCCGAGAGGAAAAGAGACGGTTCTCCTATCTTCTACCTGTCATGTAAAAATGGAACGACGCGACGCGACGCGATAGAAGAGAGGAGTTGCTTAGGAAAGGAGTCGAGAAGAATTTTCGTAGAGAGAACGCGGAACGGAAGAAGATAATTAAAGTTTATTCGAGAAATAGGTTGCCGTTTGTCGAAGTGTATATTACCCGATAATATAATTCTCGCGAACTCGTAAACTACAATTCCGCGTAGCAAACTTAAAATGTCGAAAGTTGATAATATGATTTCTTTGAAAATTGCAGATAGTTACTAACAACGTGCGAAATTAACGTCGTACTTACGTAATGGCGACTTTTGCGGCAGCGTAATTTCTCTCTGCATATACTTCGTCCTGCAAAAATTGGCGAAAGTGACAAGTACTGTCAGATAGATTTTTTTTTTTTTTTTTTTTTTTTTTGTAATTTTAAAACATACTTACTAAGAGTAAGTTTTTTCGAGTTTTCACCGCCTGGAAGAAAATTGTCATATTTACCGCTATAATTCGAAGAGGGAAAGATACGAAAGGAAAATATTGGTCTTGTGTGTGCGTTATCAAAATCTTTTATGTCTTTTCAATGTGACTTTTCCTTCTCTCTGATTACTTTATAACATTTCTCCCATTGATACCAAGATTTTTGTACTTTCTTTCATCTACGAATTCTTTGATCAGTTTGTAACTATGTAATGTTTTAGTATTATATAGAACGAAGAAAAATTATACTCTTTCCATTTTCTTCTTAATTTTAAATATACTTTAGAAATTTATATATATATATATATATATATATAATTGAAGAAAAATTACATTTCAAATACACATACAATCGTATGTTGTATTATTTCGCTTTTCAAGCGGCAAAGATTGTAATGATAGTGGGATGAAAAAAGTTCGTATTATATTACTTTTGGAAATCGCGCAATCGCGCAAAGTGACACTGCGCTGAAGAGCGCAAAACGATGGACATGATCGCCACTCGTATCATGCACATCCACAACCTTCCGTCTGATCAGTGTCTAACCAATCAGGAAAGCGCGTACAACGAACTGGATGGAAAGCCCTGCTAACGAGCAAAACAGCAATGCAGTTGCGAGCAGCCCGGCCCATGTGTGGCTCAGGTACCCTCGTTAAAAGATCCTGATCGCGGGATCGTCGTTGATCGCGAGATCTCTATTTTCGCTTTATCGTCTCGACTCCACCGACCGATCTGCATCCGAGTGCCATGTGAAACTGTAATATTTTCGCCGATCGTGGATTTTGCGTCTTGTGCGCATTTCTCTCTGCTAAATAAAATTTAATAATTTCTTTATCGAAGCAATTAATTACAAGAGTGACGTAAAGACCAATTCTGTGAAATCACTGAGATAAATGAGCTTTCGAAAAAGTGTTACAAGATTTATAATGTCTCTCTAGAGAGAGCGTAATCTTCCTTTAAAGTCACAAAAATTTGCTAATGCATCTCGCAGATATAAAAATCCAAATTGTTGTGTCGCTATTATTTGCGGTATAATTTTATTCTTATGGAATAATTAATTTGATTGCTGAGGAGGATTGTATATGCATCAATACGCGTGTCCACGATCTGCGACAAGGAATATTTAATTTATTTGTACGCAATTAGCGTTAACAAAGTTCTTCTTGCTCGTCAGTCACTGCACCAGAAGCCTCCTCTCCTCGCTCCAACCATCTCTCAAGGCTTATCTTTTTTTCACGCGTCGCTTTTAATGCGTGCAAATTGCTCCTTTTCGCCGGGATAACGAGGGGCGTGTGTAATAATTACCGAAGTAGAGTCGGTCATGTCCTTCCCGACGCGAAATAGGACTTGTCGTCGCACCATCCGAAAGATGGTTTTACGAGGGGCATTCACTTTTATTCGCACATATTGCGCCGGGTATGTTTTGTCCACCATAACCAACGCTCCCCTCGGCTCGTTTCATTAACTTAAGTGTGTGCAGTTGCTTTCGCGCTTTATCTATCTACCCGCGTGTCGAGAGAGGGAAAACGAGAACGTATATACACCTGAGTGGGTGCTGGTCACGCGACCAGACAGAGAAGTTGTTCCGGACGTTAACGACGGACTTTGATATGATTTCATACCTGATTAGCTTTAATTACTATGTCGCGGACGTGTTACTGCGGAAAGCTATTGAAACTTTTCTGAAACCGCGGAAGTCGTCGGCCACGCGCTCTACATCATCCGTCGACCTTCTTGTGTAATTTTTTCCCCGCCGTTCGTCGATTACTTTTCACGCGTCGTGATGTGTGTGATGCATCGGTTTATCGGCACGATATATCACTCGTCGTCGATCGAGTAACACGACACTGTAAAACAAGCACAGCATCACCGCCCCCGAATGATCTCTTCTCTTCTCCCTCCCCTTCCCCCCCCCCCCCGCCCCACCTTCATCACCCCACCAGATCACTGCGTGTGAATCTGTCATGTGTGATTTTTAGCGAAAAGAGGTAGGATGTTCGATGTTTCTGCTTTCACGTATATTCTCTTTGATTGCCCTCGTCCGGCGCGTTATTGTTATTCTATTTTGTCAGAAAACAAAAATACCCGCGTATTATTCGCAGCAATATTGTTAGAAATGAGATAAAATATTTCCCATTGGGATGCTTTATAGTTTCAAATGAGTACTATTCCGGTGATGGTTGGTGAAGCAGTCACCGAACGTTACGTGCCTTTGAAACGAGCACCGAGTGTTTTTTGAGTGACGCACGTAGTAAAAAATTTACTAGCATTAACAGGAGAAACATATATAAAAATGCAGAAAACGATATCCCTCTCGACGAGATACAGACGATAATGATTTTCATTCAATTTTAACCACTATGCGTTCATTTGATAAACATGAATATCCGATTTAATTCCAAACACGATTTGTTCGAATTATTATGTTCTCAAATATTTGTTCATTGAAATATCACTCTCTTTTTGTTATATAATCAGTTATTTGTCGACCTTTGTTTCCTTGTTTTGCATCAGTTTAATATCATTTTAATTAGCTTTATTATACGCACTGATGAATGTTGTGACGGTGAATTATATTATTGCAGCATACGAGTACATAACTCATTTAATGTGGAGAACCTGAAGAAAGTTATGTAATTTTTTTCATTATTTAATTGGAAAGGAAATAACCTTTCGATATTTTATTATACTTTAGAAAAAAATATCGCGGAATATATACATATAAATATAGGCTCGTACAACTATTCTGTAAATTGCGAGAATTATTATTATTATTTAATTTGTGTATCTCTCAATTTTTTTAAATAATTCTTATCAGAGAAAAAAAAATTAAGATTAACATAACATATAGTAATTGTTCAAAAGCGCATTAATAGCGCCTCGTTCTCTCTCGGGCGCTGCATTTTTGCGCATTGCATTCGTTCAATTGGTCGATATTAACTTGAATCGACTGAAGAAAAAAGGAGACTTTCTCTCTTCAGGTACATCTTTTTTTTTTTTTTTTTTTTTTTTTTTTTTTTTTTGCGAGCACACACTTATTCCCGAAGCACCATCGCACGTGCACGCAGTGGCGCGGCGATAGCACAATAGGGGGGAGGGGAAAGGAAGGGGTGGATTTCGAATGAAAGTAAAGAAAGTAAAGAAAAAAAATGGAGACAGAGAGATTCTATTGTTCGGTGTGTGTGTTGGTCTTTCAAGTAACGATACATGAAAGAGAGGGTACCTGCAGATACATTAAGCTATGGCTGCGACACTGTAATTAACGACTGTACCGTAGACACTTGTTCCCCTTTTTCCGCTATTTCCGTCTCTTTACCTATCTGTTTTACGTAATTATATATCTGTATTTAGTTACACAAGAATTGTGCTGTGGCATTATTAGTAAAGTTAACGTCAGAGTATCACAAACAAACCACGATGGGGGAGCAATATCAATATTAGTGGTTAGTACACTGTCCATCGTTAAATACGAATTCATTCGAATACGATGACGGAAGAGCCCTTATAGTTTAATCTTATTCAAGCATGAGCAAGCATTGTGAAGTATGTACCTATTCTTTTCTACCGCGATCCTTCTCTCGCACAATGAAAGATGATATTTCGAAAGAGACACCTTGATAAAGCGTCGCGTTAAATTGTTTGTACAGTATTTTTTTAAATTTTTTTATTCATGTTGTGTACGCTAAGATAATAATAATTTATACATGTTCAAGAGTATTATTAAATTTTTTTTTAATTTTAATGAAAAGGGAGTTACTATAAGCAAGAATAATTTAATTAAAAAAAAAAAAAAGAAAGAACTCTTTAATTGTTAAAGAGGAGATAAATAAGAGATGTGTACACATTGCTCGAAACAATACTGCGTATCATAAAAAGAAAAAGAGTTTTCCTTTTACCGCTTCAGATGCGTAGAACGCAACGTAAAATACTTGTTAAAGTAAAGTTTGATGTGCGAAACACGTATCTTGTGCGCGATATATATCCGACTTTGTTGTCTGCAAAAAACGTTCACGCATTCAAAGTGGAAGGAAATAACGATGTACTATATATGCAACTTTATATGCAACACGGAGTAATTATATAGAACACTTGTCAGTTAAATCGGTCAAATTATCAACCTCGTCATCATATATCAGTCCGAAACGCAATTTTGTTTTATACGTCTTCCCAAAATATTCTCTCATACTTTTAAATTGATATTAAAAATTAATTGATTGTAACCTGCAAAAGAAAAATACGTATCTTAATGACTATTCACTATTGAAATCACCACTGTCGAAAATCGAAACTATCGTTTTAAAACCGAGCGATTCGATATATCATCATTGATACTTTTAGATTAGCTCATTAATATTTATATCGACGATTTGTCTAATAATCGACAAATGTTCTATTTATATGCTTCGTGTTATTTGAAATGGACTAATTGCACGCTTCTGCTCAGCCACGTGTGTGGCCGGGCACGAAGGGGCGAACCGGATATATGGAGTTAGAGATAAGAGCGACGAGGGGTGATGAATAGAACGAAGACGACCTTCCGGGGATTTAACTTGCCAATAAATCCTTGCCTGTATTGCTTGCCGGTATATAAGGTGACCCGTTTGGAACTAAATACACACTTTTGGTGCTGTTTTAAGCGGTTCGCAGCTTTTATAAGGATAATCTGAAAATAGGATATTGGATTTTTATAATCATCTAATAGATACTTTTATACGCTTTAATACATTAAAATGGAAATAACATTATATAACATAATAAGATTAATTGTTTAACATGTAATAATCTCCAAGAAAAGACTGCTATAATTGTCAAAGTTTGGAATTAAATTCGCGCTGCTTTATCACGCTAATTTTCTATAAAATAATAATGATAATGATGATAAAATGTCTGAGAAGATTTCAAGCGGTTCTCAAAACCCTTTATATTGACGCAGAAAATCTTTTCAATCGGAGTTTACACCGAGAAGAGACGTCGGATACCCATTTAAAGTCAGCTGAAGCGATTCTCTAAAGTCGCAGAAGAATCAATAGAGTCTGCTTGAGAAGCAGCAGTAACGTGGTATAATTTCTTCAAGCAGCGCGAGTACATGAAGAGGGTGGGAACTACGGTTTCGGCGCTCTATTGTGTGAAATTTATTTCGTTTCTTTGAGAATCCCGCGAGAAATACGGCCTCTCCTTCGATTCCGGAAGGTCGCTCTACCATAATTGTGCACAGAGTTAAAGATGACTGAGGAAATTCAAGGAAATTCCTGGCAATTGAAATGGACAAAATAATACGTAATATCGCGATAATACTTACAATTAGTGGATGACATAAATAGGATTGTTGTGTGAAAATTTATGGAGGAAATGTCGTCTCGTCGTCAATATATTCGATTACGATAATGCGATATCGTATCGACGCGACGCCAATACCCCTAATTTAGCCGCTTAGCTGATGTCCAATAAAGTAACAAATAAAAGGAAATGGCGAGCAAAGCAAGAAATAGAAAAGAAGATACTGAAAAGGAGACAAGAGCGAGAGAGGAGGAGATGACTCTCTTCGTTTTCATTATGCCCGTCACCGCGCGTTATCGCGCAAAGTTTGTTAATATGTGGGTGGCCAGCTGTTACTGTCACGCCATTACCGGCGCCTGCAGTTGCAACATTGTATTTATTTCACCCCGTCCTGCCGGGAATACGAAACAACGGGAAGGCGTGTCGAAATTGCGAGGCCGCTTTTTTCAAACTACCGTTATGGTACTCTGGGTCTAGCTCGATGTGGCTTTTTCTTTGTACTTCGAAGAGACGACAGAGAGAGAGAGAGAGAGAGAGAGTCGGCGCGGCAGAAAACGGACGGAAGAACCGCAGGGCGAGTAGTCACGAGGGTCACCGAGGGAGGAGAGGAGGGTGAAGATACGCCGAGGTTGAGGTAGGACCGAAACGAGCGCCCCGGTAGCGGCTCTCTCAAAGGAAAGTAGTACTCTTCCGAGAAGTTTGCGGGAGATCTCCTTCAGGGCTTGACCCTTTTTTTAATTGCATCCAGAGGGGTAGGAAAACACTTCTTTATCGTATACAGCGGCAAGTTGCCCCAACGATTATTAAGATTCAACGGAACTTGCACAAGATGCATCACGAGACACACGCGACTTCGTAACGTCAGAGATGAAGTGCAAAGTAGGTGTGCCAAGATCGCAAGGAGCTATTATTTCGCAATTGAAAAAAAAACGTCTGTATACTAAAAGATAGCCATTTGCAAGTAAAATTGCAAGATTTAAATGCTACCAAAAAAAAGTGTAGAAGACGTGGATGAAATAATAAGTGCGATCCATTTTGGAATAACGCCAACGAAAGGATATTTTCATTATGACGCGTACGTATATCACACATTCCAAGTAGCCGATCGAAGTGCTGGTTAAATGGCAAGTTCTCAGTCTTAAGGATAGAATGAGAAACGCGAGGGTGACGCGGAAAATTGATGCGCTCAGTTTGCTCGCAGAGTAAACGCCATGGTCGTCTTTTTCTCTTTCTCTCTGCCCCTCTTTCCTTGCACCGGGAAATATTCTCTAATGTCGTCAGAGCGAGGTAGAATTGTTGACTGGGATGGGGTGGTCCCGTAATAAATCGGCCTGAAACTCTGGAAGCGGCGACTCGCGGCGTTGTCGTAGCTTGATAAAGTTTACAAACTCTCCTCGGAGTTTATTGGTTCAATATGTAATTATAATAGAGAAGAGCCAAAGAGAGAGAGAGAGAGATGAAATAACTGCTGAGAGTTATATTATTTATGCAGGGTAATCTAGTGTAGTTGCTCTTTCTCTGGACCACTTATCGAAATTCGTAGAATTTTCGAGCAATGTGTACATCCGAGTACGGTAAGCAGACGCTTTACGTTTTGTTTTACGTCGGTTAATGAAAAATCTACAATTATATATATATATATATATAATGCATAAGAAGTAAATAATAATATTTTGTCTAAATGTCGAATCCTTATAATCCTGCTCTTGGTCGCGAGCTCGTTAGATGTACTAGTGGAACATTATTGTAGATACGATATGTAAACAATGTATATATTCAATAATTTATTTATCTTTCTTTTCACGAGAGAATCGTTGGTATCTAAGTAAACTTAGGATGACAGATCGACTGAAGACGTCAGATTATCGAGACTCGCGATTAACTGTTTCCCCATCGATATCTATCTTTTCGAAAGACCCCGAGAACACGGAGGCGGCCGATCTGCAGAGGAAGCTGGAAATGCTGAACAACATGATGGACCAGGAGGCACGGGCCGAACAGGCACGAAGGCAGATATTATACAATATAGGCCACTGTAAGTACCGTCAAGTTACAGTTTAGATGGCTGATATTTCATTCGAATGCTCTTTGCGGCGAGAGAGAGAAACGTTCCCGATCGATTTCATCTCTTATCCGGCACATTCGCTCGCGATATACATATACATATATATATATATATATATATATATATATATATATATATGAAAAATACACACACACACACACATCATATATATATATATATATATATATATATATATCGGAAAATCTAGTTTTTTTCTTTCCTCCGAGGAAATTTGATTCGCAGCGAATCCGAGTAAATGAAACGTACGCATTTCTCACGAAAGGCAGAAATCTTTATATCGATTTGTTCTTTGCGAAAGAGTGAGCTTTATAAAATAAAAGCGTATATATTGCATTATTTGAATTTCAGTTTTATTCAAAAAGATTTGTGCCCGCGATATATCCCCTTTCGCTTCCTACTAACTCGCCGCGTCTGATCTATGATACACTCTTACTACTCGCGATACTCTCCCGCGCCGGGTATCGTTTATGGACCGTTACTATATTCGCATTTTTATTTTATTTTATTTTATTTTAACTCCGAGAAGGCGCGAAGAGAGAGATTGAATTGTCATGCTTGGATACCGCTGTAAAATTTATATCGCGAGCGTTAATTTACTGCAGCCTACGTCACCCAACGCTTTCATCTACACGTCTGACATACTTGCAGTATTTTTAGAAACCGTGGCTTTCTAGGTCGTTCGCTCGAACGCTACTTCCGAGTAAGTCATAAAACTTTTACGCCCCTGTTTTTTCATGCGAGAAATCAATTTGGTTTCGTGCTAGTCTCTATCTACGATCGGCGACTATACGCCGTTCTTATCCACGGAGAATATGTGTAGCGAGATGTGCTCTGGAGAGAAACAGGCATAAGGGACGCCATTTCATATGTGTTATCGGCCATCGACGTATATCGTCGGTAACTTACCACCCTTGTTACTCCCTTTCTAGTAAACCCCTTTCTAGCGAATCCAAGTGTAACAGCTATGAACAGAAGGCATGTAAGCAGATTAGCTCTTTCTTTTCCTCTCTCCCTCTCTCTCTCTCTCTCTCTCTCTCTTTCTTTCTTTGTACTGGATAGTTCATTGGTGTCTGGCCGATTTTTCCGTTCTATGTTTTTATCACAATACCTTTTGTACGGTAATTTGCATTTCTACCGGTCTCTCAATTTTCCGGAAAAAAAAGAAGAAACACACCACGAGTCTCCTAAAAGAAAATCCAAAGACGACGCCTACTTAAAGATCAATTTGTCGCATGGCTGTTAATTATACTCATCTTGCTTCCTGCTATATTGCACCACTTCAGTTCCCGGATTCTATCAATATCGACCAATTCTGTCTGCGGGAAGTTGCGAAACTATCACGCCCAAGTTGGAATTGGCTTCACGTTTTGTTCAGAGAACTATCAAGTTACGATGCCGATGTAAACGTGAATCTTGCGAAATGTATTATCGATTTACATTTTGCGCGCGCGCGCGCGCGCGATATATAGGCTAGGCTGTGAGAATTATTGTAAAATAATTTGCATCTCTGTCTACATTCAAGTATGATTTCCACTTCTTCTTTCAGTTATCTACGTTTTGTTATTGCTATATGTCAGCTGCAGAAAAATAAATGATACTTTGGTAACAACGTTGCCGAAGCGAAGCGACGATTTCGATATCTATAAATCTTTGATACGCAAAGTTGTCAGGGCATTATCAGACGTCGTTGAGCTTATACTAAAGGAGCTTTTTTTTCCGGATCATTTTCCACGGCACAGATTATACTTTGTAATCCATCTTTCAGCGGGATACTCGGAGGACTCGGACTACACGTCGGACTTGAATTATCCAGTAGGTGGACAGGGCGCCAACAGCTCGGCCTCACAGTTTCGTACGGCGGCCAACCAATTGGCTACACCTCAAAGGTCCCTCGAGACATCGAGAGAAAATAGTTACGAGAGAGACGATCATCAGGTATTGATCGACGATGGATTCGCAGAAAGACTTGCAGGAAAACTCGCGAATCAGATAAATATATCAATACTCCTGAAATCCTACGACATTTCCAACATATAACGATATTATTCATTTCAATTATTCCGTTTGTAAGGGTAGAAGGTCCGATTGGACTATTGTTATTTGAATAATCAACTTCTCTAATCCACTTATATTCTCTTGTCGCTAATTACGCAACAATCAATTAAGAGGATAACGTCGCCAGGTTCCAGTCACCGTCGGAGGAAGGCTGGCACCTGGTAATTACGGAAGTTACGGAGGTTCGGGCCACAGTCCGAGATACGACGAGCCATATCCAGAGGACGCTCTACCGCAGAGATACATGCAGACCCAGCAGCACCCTTCAGAGTCTTCCGAGCCACTCTTTTACAACAGTAGACCGAAGCACTACAAGGAATACAGGTATTACAGAGTCGAGTTATCGCGGTAATTCACTAGTATATATTCAATTGTAATGATTCAGTATATTTAATTATAACATATAGACTTAATAAGAGATAGTAAACTAATGTGCTATAACACAAGTTGACGGCTCCTGCAAGCGTTAATTTACACGATGCTATTTTATGCAAAAATATGTATAGCGTCTGTTGTCTGTGCGACAATTGCGCATAGTTTTTATAAGTTTATAGAAATTGATATGACGGAAGAAAAGCGTTTATTATTTTCTTTTGCCTGATTCAGACGACGGAAGCACACGTGGGATTACGACGACAGGTACGAATACGAGCGCGGCCGCGCGGTTTCGTGAGAATTTCAATGACTTTTACTTGTACAGCACACGCTCACGCTCTACGCGATTATCAACTTCATCTATCATATTTTATTCTTACCTAAGCATATCACGATTTCGTACAGCACCATCTCGCGAATTATCGCAATGCTGAGTTAGCTTGTGCGATTGCATTGCACTCAATTAACCATATGCAATTGCAAACACATCGATCGCAACAGTGATTACAACTCGAGCGAACACTGTTCGTTATAATGTAGGCCATCACGCATTGCCAAGTATATATAATGCAAAAGCATTTATAATGTATATATATAAAATATATATAAAAATATAATATAGTCCAGAGGGACTTGTTTTTCTTTTTCTCAAATAAATAAATAATATACAATGTTATAAAAAATAAGATTCACGCTTTAGAATTAATTAATAGTTGTATATGGCTTTATTTTAGTTACACCTGGCTTTACTTCTGCTATTTTTATTACTGACAATAAGTATAGAATTTTAATGAGAAGATATATATTGAATTTTGAAAGAAAATTGTGTAAAATGTCATTAAAATTAAAAATTACGAATTATCAAAGATATTAATTAGCAAGCCAAAACGATGCGTTAACCAGCTCACAGACGTTTGCATGATGCGGTTAGTAATTGCAGCTGATCATTCAAGAAGATAAAAGCCCCTTATCATGAGTCATTTCATTCAGTTAAATCCCCCATTTCTGATGTGATCAACGTTTTTTGATCGTTATCTCATGCTTTCAGCCAAGACGGCTGGTACAGCGAGGGTTACGATTATCACGGAACGAAGGTCGACGACGCGAGAATTTATAGCGATACTGAATACTACTCAAACAACACATCTACTACAAAAAGACGGGGGAAAGGTACTAAGTTCTAATTATAAATGCACTGCAGATTAAATAAAATTCTATATTTTTTTCCCCATATTCTTTATTTAATCTTTCCTCTCCCCTATTCTTATGCGTTTACAAATTTCAAACGCTATATTCATTTGTGTGTTATATGTCTAAAATTTAATATGTATTTAAATCCACATATTTTTTTATATTAATTTGTTTATATTTTAGTTTTATCGAATATTTGCTGTAAAATATCAGTAATGAAAATTTTTTTAATTAAATCTTTCCTTTCTCTCTCTCTCTCTCTCTCTCTCTCTCTCTCTCTCTCTCTCTCTCTCTCTTTTTCCCCTTTATTATTTTTATGTATTTTATGTATTGTACATTCCAGTTCCAATTTTATGTATAAATCCACATATTTTTATTTGTTTTTTATCGAATATTTGTTGTAAGATAATGTCAGAGATGAAAACCAATAAGTTTGACATTTGTGCCTGTATTTTCCAAGCAATTCCATACAGAAGACCGTCTCTGGAAAGACAAATGACTCTATATGACGATCATTCGTATTACGCCGATGGATATAGCAGCGACGGTAGAGTGGGTAAAATGAGCGCTACGTATCCGGAATGTGAGACGGATATTAGGTATAACGAATACTACGATAACATAACGGGATACGTCTATCAAGATGAAAGGTAAATCAGAGGAATGAATAAACAGAAACGATAAAATCGTTGTTGACAAAATTAAAACTTGTTTCTTTTCGTAGATACGGTCAGGACGACGAAGACAGACAATGGGACAGCGGAGGGAAACGGCACTTGGGAAGTACGTATTATGAAAATAAGCGAAACAGAAAGACGCTTCCACAAAGGCCAGCTTCGAGCATCGGTATACATCGGCCAGATTACAGACCCACTGTTACCAGACAGCGTAGCTACGAGTCTGAAGAACTTGATTATAAGTACGTTATTCCAGAGAAGAATTATATTTATTGTAAATTTTTCTCTATTTATATAAATTATTTTACTTCAAATCTCGAGTGTACAAATTTATTTTTAAAGCCATAATTACACAAAATTGTAAAGCCAAATTGATTTTACTTAAAATTACAAAAACTTTAAAAAAAAAACACAGGTACATTTATATTAAAGTGTAATTCTTGCTGAATATTTTTTGTAAAGCGGATACAATACTCGTCGCCGGAAGATCTTGCAGCCGCAGCAGCGTCCGATGTCGCGGCAGGAGGGCGGCACCGGTAAGAAACTACCTCCGACCCCGACCAAGCCGAGCAACGTGATAATCAACCGTAAGCTCGCCTCTCTGCCCGCTACGCCGAGCAGACAACTGCCAAAGACCCGAACGCCCTCCGAAGAAAGCTACTACAAGTCTGACTACAACGAGGACTATAATTATGCTTACCGTAGTCAGGATAATCTTCCGCAGGACACGTATGCGGAGAACATTTACAGTCAGCAGCAGAGCCAGGACCAGATGGACCAGGTGCACGCTGCTAACAAGCCTCATTATCCCGAGATAAATCAGGATAATCAGTACGGATACGTGACGCAGGTCGACGGCCAGTACGACCAATCGTATCCGGAACAGCAGACACAGAACAGCTACGGGCAAACTACATACGCGCAGCAAAATTCGTACAAGGATGAGTATCAGCAACCTTACGCGCAGCAGAATGCTGAAACGTATCAAGAATCCTATCTAGACACGACATATCCGATCGCCAGCCAGGCAAATGATCACCAGTACACGAATCAGACGAAGAATCAATACGATAAGCCTGACGGTATGATAATCGAGGACAATTATCACGAGATGGGTTTTAATCAGAACAACATTCAATATCATCAACAGGATTTTAAACAGGAGGACGTTTATCAAGAGCAATACGACGATTATAATGCTAGCACCGTGCCGTCGAGCGTTTATGATCAGAATAACGTCACGAATACATATAATCAGTATCAGCCAGAGCAGTACGATTCCCAGTACAATATCAATACGTCGACCGATTATCAAAAGACGTACCAAGAGACGTACAATCAAGTGCCTGTTACATCGCAGGATAACTATCAGGAATCTTATACAAAGCAACCGCAGGAAGATTTTGTAAATTATCAAACGCCATACAGTAAACAGGAAAATGTGCCTACGACGTACAAGAACAATTATCAGGAACCTTATCAGGAAAAATACGATCAAGAGTTGTACGACGAGTATCAAGACTCTTATCAAGGATCCTTCGAGGAGCAGCGTTACAAAGAGAGCCCGGCAACAGCGACGGACAGAAGACAGAGCGAAGTGCCCGAGCTTTCCGTGACTACGCCTCGTGGACAGACAAGAACAAATGGTTATCCGTCGAGTGAATCAGAATACATTTATCAAGAGAACGAGGACGCGTCATTGAGCACCTCGAGAAGGAAGAAGCTCGGCAATAAGCGCGAAGCCAGCCCGCTTCTTCAGCAAAACACGGATTCGCTCGAGTCCAGAGACGACGAGCTGAAGGATTCGTTCGAGACTGCTGTGAGTTCCGTCAGCAGCAATCAATTGAAGAAGGGATACAACGAGTACTCGACGGCCGGTGATTCAAGCCCCGCAGCCGTCACTTTGGTGGAATCCTCGCTGAATATTGCTCAATCTCAGACGACGACAATGGTCAATCACGTGACTGGCAATCACGTAACCACCACTGCGATGGTCCATACCACCACGAATATCGTGGTGAACGGCAAACGACCGTTAGCCAGGACGGATTCCTATCAGGAGGACATTATAGAAGACGAGGAATATCCAGAGATTATTCCCAAAGAGCCACAGAGAAAGGACTCTCAGCTGTCGCATCAGAGTCAGCTAAGTCAACACTCTCAGTCAGCGACGCAGAAGCCGAAGCTCACTAGAGGAGACTCTTATGCCTCGGATAATTTCCCCGAGGATTCTTACAACCATAGAGACTCGTATTCACAGCTGACCAGGAAAGACTCTTTCTCGTCGACCACTGAAGGATTCAAGCCGCCTCTCACCAGGACCGATTCATATCAACAGAGAGAATTACGAGGAAGCAATTACGGACAGAACTTTAATGCATTGCAGCCCATTTCCAGAGCGGAAAGCTATCAACGCGGTCACTTTAAGGATCAGGAATCGATAGATCAGAGCGATATCGTTCTCAGCAACGCGATAAACGGAGACTATCAGATGCGGGACGAGACTCTTGAGAGGTATAAAATTAAAGTAATTAATGCCTTCGATATTTTAATTTGTACGTATACAATAAATTTATATTATTGCCGAAGGTACGAACGGGGTGAAGAAGCCTTGCTTCGTAACTCTCGAGAGGACTCACTGGAACAATATAAAGGGGCCCCGTCGCATATTGAAAGTCCGCGCGGTAAGAAAATATCTTATTAATTATTATTAAAGAAATAAAAAAATTATATTGCTTTACAATTTATTAATCCATCAATGGGCCGACTCGATTTCAGGGAGCATAACTAAGCAGGCGTCACTAGACGAAAGCGTTCAGATGGACACTCCGCCGAGGAGTCCGCCGGAGCCGCCAGCCGATGAGGAGCTACTAGAGATGGTCGGAGTCGCACCCGTACCCACGCAGCTGAAAGAACGTCCGGAAATGACGGCGAGACAACGCTGGCATTGGGCGTACAATCAGATCATCATGCAACTAAACGTACGTAAGGTTTACGCTCTTTAAAAAAAAATGAATTCAAATTTGATTGGGGTGAAGCGACGATTATAATGGCGATTTTAAAAATCGAATCAACAACAAATTTACTTTCGATCTTTTACCTTCGCCAAGATACTATTAAATGATAACGAGGATTAATTAAAAATCAATTACACGAGATTCGAACGACGGTCAATGACTGTAACGACGACCTTTGAAAATATGTAGCGATGCCGGTGGCCCGCATAGGCCTCGACGAAAGTTACAACAGCCTTGTCAATCGTTACCTTCAGTGTCGATTTATCGCGCGTACAGACGAAGCATACTACGGGTTTTTTTTTTTGCTCATTTTTTGTGTTAATTGTAAAGGCCGAAAGGTCGCGATAGTGCGTTGATCCCTTATCGACGAAGTACAATGAGGCGACGTTTAAATTAGGTAAAATAGAAACTCGTCGATTCTATCTCTGTACGGACATATTTTATTTGCATAAACTAGTTTGTGCTCATATCTTGCACTCGGCAATGTGTCATGATGATTGATAGAACGCTAACGACGTTATCATTAATGCAGGCCGGGAGGTTTTGCTTTTTATTGATTGACAGAAAAAGTTTTGCTTTTCCGGCCGCCAGACGAGGAACAAGACTCGATTCGGTATACACGTGCATCAGCATATGTATATAACAGCTGCGAAACAACTGTGCAAATATTTTTTTGTAAATGTCAGACAGATAAGGAAGCGTGACGTTACTTTCAAGAAGGATGCGACGAAACTGTAAAATGATCGGGCATTCGCGTGACATATCGATAGCATCGTTTCAGCGAAACGCTCGTTTTATCTCGAGTTTACTCGAGAATACAATGATAAGTATAAGAGTCACGATATAAGCGCATTACGGCTATTTTTTTCTACTTTTTTTTTTCTACCCGCGAGCTACGTTTCCTCTCGCTTAACTCTCTTCATAACTCGCGATAAAGACATATTTTTCCTCGAGTTTCGTGTGCGCCGACATTTCGTATCGTGCTAATCGATGATCGTTAAACATTATTACCGTCGTACACCGTTATTGATTTAGGTGCGAAGCGAATGAAACTTGACGACATAAAGTATCTCGAATTATCGACGCTCATTATCGTGTCTAGGTATATCGCTGCACTTGAAAAGTTTAGCTCTCGTCGTCGTATTACCGCCGGCTACCAGATTATCGTCCTGCCTTACACGAAACTTCCATTAACGCAGTCTTGTCGGGCCAAGAGCGAGAGGACCGGAGTACGCACCTGGTGCACTCCTGGGAAAGAGAGAGCCGCAAGAGTCGGCAGTCGATATATGGTGGAGAAACTTTGGCCCGCGGTGGTGGAAAATGTAAATTCCCGCGAAACAGACAGTTGGCGAAGCGATTGTTTGTTTTCCTCTTGCACGGAAGGTCGCTTCCTCTGGCGCCGTAATTGTTACAATCAACAATGGCTCGAATGACTGTCGATTTTTAAAAAGGCTTACGCCCCCGCATGATATTGTGTAAAAAATGCGACTCTTTTGAAAAAAAAAAAAAAAAAAAAAAAAAAAAGAAAAGAGAATAAAAAGAATCGGCGGCACAAGAGAAACATGCATCCTGTTTTTAAACAATCATTTTGCAAGTGAATGCGAATTTTTCAAGCTCAAAGAAATAATGGCCGAATTTAGTTGCTATTCTTGCAGAGATCAATTATCGCCTTTGCGTGTCCTCGCACATTTATTTTTCTATTCGCTCTCTCGTTATTTTCTTTCTTGCCCCCCCCCCCTCCCTCCCCCCCGAAAGAACTATCCTCGGCGGAATAATTGTCCTCCGGGAAACGATTAGGATCGATTTGCCCGAGTATTAAGCCGAGGGCCGAGGAGTCCTGGGCGTGCAATTTTCACGATATGTCGCGAGAATATCATGCGTCTCTAAAGTCTACTCGAAAAACATTGTCGCCGCGATAAAAAGCTGGCGTAAAGTTTGCAATATAATTTCCGGATGTGGCTCGAGTTTTTCTCTCCTCTTTTCCTTCTCGAAAAGACAAATGATCCGGTCGCATTAGAACGATGATATTTCGACGACAAAGAAATTTTTCTATTGCTTGGAAGAACCGCGGTCTCTTGCAAAAGCGATTTACAAGAGCTCAAGCGTCGGTTTGCCGCACGTACTTTTTCTCCCTTCTTGTTCTTGCTGATAAAATGGCTTTTACGTGTAGACACGTTCTTATACTTGATCGCGGACGGCCGACTAGTCCGGGTACCATCGCGCCGGATTTCTCCGTCGCATCTCGCGCTGCCGCGTTTTTTTATTATTCACATAAAAATGTACGTTTCTATGCTCCGGCCACGCTCACTTTGCATTTTATATATTCGGATTCCTCTGCGTCCCGTACATTTTACATTCCATCGTCGAACGCGCCTTGATAAACGTGGCCCTTATCTTGCCATTGTTCCGTTCCTCACGCACAATTTCTCGCGTTCAAGATAAGTAAATTATTATATTGCACATATATCCGCATTTTTCATGATTTCTTAATTTATGTAAATATTTATGATTATTATATTTATTTTTCTCTTCTGGCCCTTTACATACATTATTTATTTTTATTGGAGCCTTTCTTTACATTGAAACTTTGTTTGTAATTTTCATACGTGAAATTTGTAAACATATATACGTATACTGAGTGTTAAAAAATTAGACCGACAAACTTTGAAGGGAAATATATGACGTTAAAACAAACATTTTTTATTAATATTATTTTGCTCTATGTTTTAATAGGTACTACATGATGAAATAGAAAATTTGTGACTTTAACAAATTAACAAAAAATAAATGATGTAAGTAGAAAAATTCAAATCAAGATTAAGATAATAACTTAATTTTTCTCACAATCAGTCACAATCTCCTATTTTAAAATGTCATATTAAAACAAAACGTCGTAAAGCAAAATAATATTTAATATTAATAAAAAGTGTTTGTTTTAACATCCTCTATTTTCCTTCAAAGTTTATCGGTCTAATTTATTAACATCCAGTTATTTTAATTTTCCATCATTATAATTTTCCAGTTATAATCATTGGTCATAATCATATTTAATATATTTATAATATTAATAAATTTATGTAATTCATATATTTTAATGAATTATGTTGCGAATATATATATATATATATATATATATATATATATATATATATATATATATCAAGAAATATATTATTGGCAGCATCAAACTTTCATACGTGTAATCAAATTAATTACCGGCGCTTTGAACAAATTGAAGGTGATACTCTTGGAGCTTGTTCATATACACGTGTATACGCATACGCGCGTTAGGACCTCGTAAAACGTAATCTATGTAGGTCAAGCTGGTGGCCCGTGTCATAATCAGAAACCCGTATGATTGCCTCGTCCGACGACGAAGAATCGCTATCACCTTCGCGACAAGGTCTCGCCTCCCGCCATTTGCTTATCGCGCTCGCTGGCGCTTGTCAACGCGAGCTGAGCGTTTTCCTTTCGATAGTATTGTAGTAGTCAACAATTGCCGTACGAGTACGAGTCGGTGTCGGTATCTCGTACAAAAGATGCCCGTAACCGAAGGGAACGCGACTTATTCAAGCTTTTTCAAGTTCCCTTGAAGTTACGGCTCTCTTCGGACTCGAAGTTAAGCACACCCTTGACTACAACGAATCGGCGAACAAAAGAGGCGGGGCGATTGTATCGATCGTTATTAGGCTTTTATTAGACGGAAGTGTCGTCGGGTGCCTCGCAAAGGGTACATCTGCACGGGGGGTCGTGTTAACTTAAGTGAAAATACCACCTAGCGATCCGACCGAGGGAAACTGACCACCTCCTTCTTCTCGATTCTCGCGCTCGGATCTTTTTAGCGAGTGTGATCGTGGAACTGGCCGAAAGAGGATCTTTCTTCGCGCGCGCGAAGCTATAAATTCGCGTCAAAATAAATAAATAAAATAAAATAAAAAATCGCGTTACGCTTTTCAATTTTAAAAATACCGCAAAGGCATGAGAGATTTATATGTAAAATATAAAGAACTTGTCGGAGGAAATTATTTCCAAGAGGATAAAAAAAAGAGGAGAATGTCAGATATCTGTCAACTGTACATGTGCAATGAAGACAAATACAACGAGCTGTAAGAAAATAATGCGACGTCATGTATAAAAAATTTTTTGTAAAAATTAAAATACAAAGACACAATATATAACCGATAATAACAGAAACGGAAATCCTTAAATATCGGGCCGGATATGAAATTATCGCGAAGATAACGATATCCTCCAACGTAACCGCAACATTTGTTTCAATATTTTATTCGTGTCTGTATAACGAAATACTGTGTTCAAATCGTCGCGAACGACGAGAATATCAAGTGACTCTTGTGTTACTCGGGAAAATGATAACGTTTCGACGAATTGAGTTCTCCATTTCCGCTGAAACAAAAGAGCTATTTTATTGAGTCTCTCTCTGCTTCTATCAGTCTTTTAAGAGGGACGAGAAAAAAAAAAAAAAAAAAAAAAAAAAAGGTACACAATGGAGACTCGAGAAAAGTCGACGGAATGGGCTTTATTATTCCCTCTGAAGGCGGGTCTGTTCGCTATGAAGTCATCCTTATCCTCGAAGAGCGTGAATCGTGGCGAGAAAGAGAGGTTTTTGAAGAAAAATTTTCAAGCGCGCGCAAAAATACGTCGGGGATCATCCTTATCGGATCTGGATAAGCTTCAAAGTAAGACGATCTTGCCGGACGTCGTAAAGTCGACGGAAAAATGCTCGGAATCGCTGCCGCATTCGCCCGCCATGTCTCGGACGAATCTTCAGCTGGGCAGCAGCAGCATGAGGGGCAGCATAGGTGATCTGATGAACATGAAGAAATATGGTGGGTCCAATTGGAGCGTACGAAGCGAGACTCTGATCGCGAAAGCTGTGCCGTTGAGTACAGTAACGGCGAGGCAGAACTCGCAGCAAATGGAAAAGAGCGTGGAGGACGATCTCGAGGACGAGCTACAGGACGAATTTCCGATCTCAGGGAAGCCCTTGACCTGTGCTCAAAGAACTCAGAGACTTAGCAGACTAATCAGAAAGAAACAAAAACGAATGATGGTTCTCAATCCTAGTACTCTGCAGAGAAACGTGGTGAGTCATTGCCAGTCAAACGACGAAAATTGGACCATTTTCGATAACGTCAATCGTGTATTTTTATTGAAAAAAAAAAAAAAAAAAAAAAAAAATGTCAATGCCTTTGTGCAACAGAATTTGCTTCTAATTTAATCGAGATTGTGAGATTGTTTAAATCAACGGGAGTTTGACAAGTAGATTTTTTTCTAAGCACAATGATCGTCAATCAACATGGAATAAAAAAAGAGAAAAAATTTTCCCGTTTATAATAGAGCTACTTTACCACGACGGCAGCGGTGCGGAAAAATGTATTACCAGGTTACAATGGTAGAGACACGAGGCACCGCGAGATTAAGTCACGTGTTCACATTTGTCACTCGCTACTTGCGCTAGGCACATGTTGTATTTCTTGACGGATTACAAGCGAGACCGCGAAAGCAACAAAAGAGCGAAAATGATTTCCTCTATTATTCTTGAATTGTTATTTTTAAACGCTTCGTGTTTTCGTGGTAGGAGACGCGTACACGATTTCTCGATTTTTATCGACATTTTTATTGACAATAACGGTGGCTGCTCGCGCGGCTGTTTTTCCCTTGCGACTGGGCCGACAAAAAAGTAGCTTCATCGATTTCAGGCGAGGAAGAGAGGAGGCGGAACACTTGGTCGTTGCTTCAACTTCGGTTGAATTCGAAACAGCTTCTACCGGCAGAGCGGCAGACACACTTACGGGACTTGAAATATTCATGATGCATTCGCCGCCTGTGCAGGACTTATCGTCAAGTGCTTTGTATTCGTCCTCGATCGGGGTATTTGCCTTCGACGCTTGTCATTTGAAATTCGGTAACGAGAGAGCAACTAAGAGCGAGTATCTACTGTGGCGCGACAGTTTTCATGTACTTTCTTGCATCGTCGAAATCTCCAGCTGTAAATTCGCTCGCCGTATCGAAGTTTTGTAAATGTTTGCAAGAGATACGAGCTTCGGCCTGCAACTTCCACCTGCAACATAATAACGCCTCTGTATTTTAAACTAATGCGTTTTACGCGCGAGGGATCCTCCGTTAATGCGTTATTGGAACCGCTCCTGTTGCGTCCGTCATGCAATTTCTCTCGAGTAAAGTTTCCATCGTTTTAACTTTGCCGTAGAGAGAGTCATCGTCGTTAGTTCGACGAGTAACAAGCCTAGGAAATATGTTCAAATATATTCCGTGCAAATATCACATAACGAAGCGACGTAACAAAAAAAGATTTTTATGATGATATAAAAACTCTTTATAAAATATATATTAATACAAAATATGCAATTATACAAGCCAAACGTTCCAACTAGATTTTGTACTTTGATAAAAAATTTAATTCTGAATTAAAAATTTTCTGTGAAATAGAAATCCAAAAATGCCCCCTTAAAAAGCACTTTTGAAATATCAGGTTTTTTTTATAAATTCTTGTAAATATCTGGAAAAGTATGTGTTTATTAACAAAAAGTATCGAAACAAAAGTTGCATTAAATTATTTTTCAAATTAAATTAAAATATTTTCATTACGTTCCATAAGTTTTAAGATAACCAGTTTCATATGTATAAAAAAATGTGTTTCCTCGACTGTTGATGGTAGAGTTTTTGAAAAATATTCTTCATATCTTTTTATGCTCTCATTAGTTTAGCTAATTTTTAATGTTTGTCTTACCTATTAGTTATTCCACTAAAAAATTTTGAATTTAATTTTACTTTTCCGTATTTAAATTTTACCATAGGAGGATGAAAAAGAAGAAAGGAAAAACGAAAGGTAAAAAAAAAAAAAATGGAAAACTTAATAAACTTGAAAAAAAATTACATGCAATAAAAATAAAAAATAAAAATCTTTTTATTTTATTTGATTTTATAAAAAGAAAATCATTCTTTAGAGGTTTACTTTTTAAGGAAACATTTCTGGATTGATGTTTATAAAACTTTTTGTTCTGAATTAAATTTCTTAGCAGATCACAAAATCTGACTGGAACGTTCGGCGTCATCCTGTATAGGTAAACAATTTATATGCTCCAGAAGCTCTTTGTCGGATCAGTTTGACAATATCGATACGTATCAAATAGTCGATTGATCGTGGATTATCCGATCTTACGCTTTCAGCTTACGCGTCTCTAACAGATGTATGAGTAATCCTCAAGATGCTCGTTAACGCTGTCATAAATTTACATTATTATTAATTGGTAGCAATAACAGAGGAATTATTTGCGCCGCAGCTAAAACGTAAGCTGGGGCTTATCTTTTTATTTTCTGTAATCTATCATAAGGAGTAGTACGTGTACATTTTAAATTCTTTTTAAAAAAATTATACCGCGCTTTTTCTTGTTTAATGTTGCAGTCATGTCTGCTCGATAGTAGATTAATAAATGCAATTATATTCTAGAAAAGATCGAAAAGAATCTATTATATGACTTTGCTATCTGCTCCTCGGATAATCGCAAAAGGTGGACGGTTTCTCCTGACAATTTAAGATTTCATATCGAGAGAACTGGTCGCACACAAATGTAAAAGAAATTAAAAGCGAGAATCTTTTGAGATTGTCTGTATCCGTCGAAGCAAGCAATTGATATTGGTCCCTTTAGAAACGGTTCCCTTTTATCCGTTTCGCGTTTCAGGTAAACGAGACATCGACTCTTCCACTTGTCTCGTCTCCTTATCCGGACAAGTCGCGAATCTCGCAGAGATCCTTTCCCGCACGGCAGTCTCAAAGATACTCGATCATCAAAAGAAACGATTTAATTCAGCGTCTCGCTCCTCCGAGCGGACCTTTTTCTATCAATTCTCGCAATTTGCATCAAATCGTAGATTGCAAAGCCGACGAATTGCAAATGCAAAATAAATGTCGATATTTAACGGCATTGCCATTACCATTTTCCTTCATTTTTTTTTCCTTATTTACATGAATGTATGCGTTAAGTAAAATGCAATGCCGGATGACTATCTTAAGCCGTTGAAGAAAAATTTGTAATTCCTGTAGAGAAGCTTAATTAATATCACAGATATGATATAATACGATTTCATTGTGTAATTTTATCGCGCACACTTGTTTTTAATAACTTTCCTTTCTACTATATTTTTACGTATATTTACATAGATATATTTAATGTGACATACGGTAACTAAGATAAAAACGACGGAACGCTCACGCGACGAAAAAAAAAAAAAGGAGATTAACCGACTGATATGAGCACCGGAAACGGCACAAACTACGATTCCTGAACTGACTTTATTATGAAATATTAAATTACGTTCTTCATTCATTCTTTTTTTAATTAAAATATTGTTTTGAAAGAGTAATCGGCTTATGCCGTTTGTTCGGTATATAATAAAAGAGAAAGTTTGCACGCATTAATCGCGTCGCGATTGACGGCATTAATCTTGCTGACCGTTTTGTAAACGACAGATCGCAAACATTTCAAGCTCGGATTCGCCGGTTTGATTTTCGACCTCTCGACATCTGGTATACTACGAAACGAGGTTAATATCCCATAATTTTCTCTCCTGCGTCCGTGGGTTATTTTCCTTTATGACAACGCTGATAAGATTAGTCAATAGAGCGAGCGCAGGAAAAGAGAACTTGCCGGTCGTCTGACATAATATTTTCTATCATCACAGTCGCTCGCCTCTTGCAACAACTTGAAATCCTAACGCTCTGAATTATTAAAATATTATAATGTTCGTAGGGTGTGTCGGGGAAAATATTCGCTTTGGCGAGAGGTGACCTCGTAAAATATTGTACTCCTCTTTATCGAAAATTGAACGAGACTTATTAATATGATTCAATTACGACCTATTTTGAATATAGATAACTTTATTTGAGATAGCAAGGTATCTCAAATAAAGGTGAGTATTTGTGAGGCTTTAAATATAAATGATAAATATAAATGACATCCTTATTGTTGTTGTAATTCTCGGAGAAGATATTTTGATATACTTAATATTCTGAATGTACCTATAGAAACAAACACTAATTACTTAGTATTAATTTTCATGCAAGAGAGTATATGTATGTTGACAATTAATGTTTGATAGCTACTTTTATTTGTAATTTCTGTAACTACCAGCTAATCTCATTAGGAAAGTTTTTAATAAATTTGTTTAATGTATAAAGCAAATACAAATGGTATATATGAAGCATATGACGCCCGTGAGAAAGTTACTTGCAATTATAAATGAAAATACGCTACCTGTGTAGTCTTTCATCATGAAAATGAAGAGGGCGATATAGATCTTTAGCTTACAAAGCGACTGTTTGTGTTAAATATTCTCGGACAGAGAGACTGCAATCTACGAGAGTACATAAAAGAATTGATATAAAATTTACTGAAATATATATATATATATATATATATATGTCTTCCATTCGTAATTTTAGCGTGTAATTTTTATATTTTTATTCAAATTAATCGTGATACGATACTTTATTCTTTAGATAAGTACCGGCCAAAAATATATCACCTTTAGTGTTTTTGAGTATAATTTTATTTAAAGTGCATGGATATTTATAATATCATAATATATGTTTCGATAGTAAATACAACTTACCAAATAAAATATTTTTCATAAAATATAATATAAAAATTTAATTTTAATAATATAAAAAATTAATTGTATAAGTAAGTGAATTAAATTAAATTTATGCTCAAAAATCCTGAAGGTGATATATTTTTGGCCGGTACTGTAATTTACAGAGATGCTGCATACATATATACATATACACAGTGGGAATAAAAAATAACTACACCAAGAAAAATATGTGCTCTGTGCACTTATCAGTTTCGTAGAAAATTATTTTCTGCGAAATCGACGCATTAACATTCGCGTTTGGCTATTCGCTCAGTTTCCAGTTGCTTGTTTAAAAAATAAGTAATCAGTACTAAAATTTGATAAGTTATAAAATAAATTTTATGATTCATCAAATTTTAGTGTTGAAATTAAAAATTTAGTACTAAAATAAAGATAAAATTTGATAAGTCATATTTATTTAATTTTATAACTTATAAAATTTTAATACTTATATACTATATATGTAGGAATAAAAACAAAATTTATATATATATATATATATATTTCTTACATAACTATATGACTCCCGTGATTTTTGACCCATCATTCTGTCGTTGCATAGAAATTCACGGTAGCTATCCCAGGTAGCTTCATTATGCGTAACAAAGATTATCCAGTCTTCTTCCTCATTGTTCTTCTGCTCGGCAGAGATTGCCGTTTCGCGTGATATCGCGGACATTTTGGACGTCAGATCCAGAATTCATGTTTATTCATGAATACCAACGATATAATTAAAATGAGTGCTTCTCTCTCTCTCTCTCTCTCTCTCTCTCTCTCTCTCTCTCTCTCGCGTCTATTCATATTTACCGAAGAGTTTCGTACTTGTGGGCACACGGTTAAACGCGGTTAATTGCTAATAATAATAGCTTCTTTACCGTTATCTCTTTAAATATTCCGGGAATGCGTCTTCCTCATATTCGCATGAGAAGATTCATTGCAATAATAAAAATTCGTTTTTTTTCTCGCGATCTTGTTAATCTTTTTTTCATTATCTTTACAATTGTTTCTCTCGAATTGTATAAAGATTATTTCTCTAAAATTCTCAGTACGAGTAAAATATATACGCATATAGTTAACATTATTTTTGCATGTCCCAATTTATAAGTTTTAAATATTACATTCATTAAAATGCAGATATATATATTGTGCAAATAAGGTATTGTATTAATACGACATTCTTCTTTCTGTTACAGGTGAGTATTACAATTCTGTCAATTGCTCCGATAATTATATTGATGCGACGTGCGAGATTGCTGATTGTGACAGGTGAGTCTTATTTTTAGCACAATGCTCTGCTCTTAACTATATTATCAAAACAAGTGTGTTATTATAATGGCGAATAAATGTTTGCCATACGAAAATTCCCAAAAATGAAATTGTAAAAATGCGATTGTGTGTGTTGCTAAGAATTAAGAATACCCTGCTCTAATCCCTTAAAATCTCAATTGTCAACGATCACTGGTACAAAGCAAAGCTTGACTTCCTGCGTAAAATATTTTTTACAAATATTTGAAATGTAAAATGTAGTAACATAATTACCGATAAGTATTATGTACATAATATGTTATAAAAGAATTAATAAGATATTTTTTAATTAAGTTATTTTGAGTGCCATAAGTGTTAAATGGCACGAAAAAATTCTTTTCCATTATTGCCGTACATCTTTTTCTTGTTACTTTTATTTCTATGTAAATTCTAGACTGTATAAATTCAAACCGCCGACAATTACAATGGGAACAATCAATGTTCAAGCACATTTAAAGCTCGACGATCACAGTCCATATATTGGAACATGTATACATTTGTCATGTATATATTATACATAGAAATGTGTGTTGAATCTGTAGGCATGTTTATACGCATCGGTACACGTTCTGAATCCGATTAAATATTCATAAGACGTGGCGTAATATAGCCGATATTTACGTAGAAGCTTCTTTTTTTATTGCTCGTGTTACAGCATCCACTATGAAACTCGCAACAACTTCACGGTTTTAAAATTATTGGAAAGCGTTAAAAATTTATGGTCTCACGTGCAGCTGGATTTTCGTAATACTGTGTCTTTTTTTTGAGAGGCTGCTGATGCAGTTTGCGTCCTGTGCAGTTTCTTGCATTTTAAAAGTTTTATTTGCGCGAAAATTTGATTAGAATATATATATATATATATATATATGTATATAAAAGACACTTTATATAATAGTTTTGACGATTTAAACCGGCAATTTTAACTATATGGGAAAAAGAAAAATAGCTTCTGAAAATATTGACAAATATCATTGAAAGGGTGCGTCGATAGTTCGACCCTAAAGTGTTTACAGTTGTAAAAGGGGTCATGTGACTGCTATGGTTGCTCAAATATTTTTGGAATTTGATATATTTGGAGGGTGCATCAGAGTAGACCAAAGCTGATAAAATCTACAGTTTCATCGCGTTACTTCAAAAATTGCCTTCATCTTTTATATAGGGGGCTTTATTGAGTGAGTGTACTTGATATACCTATATCCGTTCTATATCTATCCTAAGAAGAAAACGCGGATATATTGTGAGACAATACGTGCGACAAAAAAGTGAGAAAATTGGAAATATAAAAATATTCAAGCTGAACGAGAGAGATGTTTGCAAATACATGTACGCTTAAAATTCAAGGCTCGCGTTTCAAATCTTTTTATATAAGCGTCATTTTTGTACCATCCTCTATTTGACAGCTATTTAAAATAATAGCACCTCGTTACAAGAAGGAAAACAATAAAATCAAACTTTAATATCGATTCTGAGGTAATATGGTTTTATAGCCAGTATTAAAATAATGACAAGCGCATCTTAGGAGAGACGCATCTGGCAAAGCGTTCCTAGAAAATCAGAGGCTTGTTTCGCTATCGCTAATTATGTCCCTTTCTTGACGAAATACATCAATCTTGCTGATTTGCCCTCGCAATTTGATCAAATACCCATTACGATAGATGCACATACGATATTGGGTTCGAGTTAACGGTAATTGCACGCGTAAATTCCATCAGAGACTGCATTCCAGTACAAGAGTTTATTCTGTCTCAGCGTTATAAGAGTTATCGTATCGATTTGTCGGGTCCACGTACAAAATAAATGTGACACAAACAGCAGGCTTGTGCTTATGTATACTCTCAATTTATGTAAACAAATGATATTATCACGAATTTGTCTTTTTTCCTGACAATCTGTTTGGCCGAGGACATGGGGTCTCGCGTCTTCAGCTTTTTTTTTTCCCTGCCGTAGATCGTCCACTGAAAAATGACGTGATTTTTTTCTGGCCATCGACCCGATGAGATACGTCCTTTTTTTTCCCCTCTTGTGCTTGCGAGACGTAAGAGTTGACGTTATCAATCAAGCTGGCGCCAGATCGCATCGCCCGCGGTGATTGTCGTGAATGCCTCGGTATCGGAACGGAAATCGACATTAGAAAAAGAGCATTGAAAGAACGACTACGCGTACTACGTACTGTATTTTCTTCGTATCGCACGACTGCTCCGAAATTAAACGAGCAGCCCGGGCTTCGTCGGTCATAAACACCTTGCAGCTTACGTGCTTCGCGAAGCTCGCTTAAGCTGCGACTTAAGGAGGAAAAGGAAAGAAAGCTCAAGGCGCCGTCGTTACTATCGGAAGCAATAGTTTCCACCAATATAAAGGAGAACGAGACATTTTACGACCAACCAATGTGCGATAAAGTCAGCGAATGAATACTTCGGTGACGAGGATCTTTTTTAGGAATTATACGCGAGGATTGAGGATAAATAATACTAGATTCGCTATTTTTTTTTTTTTTTTCTTGAAGGAATCCTTTTAAATTCTTAAATTTGCACGATAAATAAGCTTGCATATAATGAAGATAGAGTTTGTAGGTATATCATTTAAAAAGATTGATAGTGTCGCGGGTGTGATAAAAAACTTTATTTATATTTCATTATTGAAACTAATTTAAAAAAATATTGCAATATAAATTCTAGTTAATGAATCCAGTTAACAAATTGATGGAATCTGGGAGAAGGAAAGGATTTATCAGATACACCTCGGGCGACATTATATTGCATAATTTCAGCCCCTGGTTTTTATTACTACCCATCAAGAAGTCTATCGACCTAGAACCTAGAACGCCACCGTTGCTAGAACTATTACGTAAGCATCGGACAAAGACTGTGATTCTCAAGACAATCAATCGATCGAGCTAGAACTACTGATTAAACTCGCACAATTCTCATTTGTTTCGAAGTAATCGGCTGGACAAAATACATCGGCGAGCATGATGTGTTTCAAACTCCTAAATAGACCGGTCTCATGCTTATATAAATGATTTCTGAGACCGGAATGCCCCGATAGTTTCGAGATAGTACTTGAGTGTACCTAGAAATCGTTCGGCCAGAATTGTCTAATTGGAATTCTCCGATGTATCCCAGACTCTACGTTCCGTCGATCGCCGGCGAAATTATCGATCCGCATGAGGTTATTCTTGTTATTACCTTTCTTCACCCCTCAAAGTACTTGTATATGCAGGTTATCGAGAGCAAAACAGAATATAACCGCCTGTCCGATGGGAACGATAATAAAAGTGTCATCGCCGAAGGCTAGTAATGATTCCGGAGCGTCCGATGGTTTTGCAGAAATAGTAGTTCAGCGGACGGGATGGGAGACGAGATAGGTATCCGCATAAATCTCATTCCATCGACATCATAATGCTCTCGATATTCTCCCAGAGGAGCGACAAAATTCTACTTTCGCGATTGCAAACGAGGTCATCGAAAATTAAGATCGTCGCGATCTTATTTTCAGACCGGCTAATGAATCGGCGGTTTTACGATATCTCGTTCGAGGGGATAGAATCGGGTGACCTCGCGACCTCGTAATTTGTAATTTGTCGCGAGCTTACCTTGCATTTTCATACCCACGATCTTGATCGATACACATCCAATATTCTCTCTCGAAAGAACTTTTGGCAAATGTTTTGACCCACTTATTTAAGTGATCCGCGAATTTAAGATCTAGGCTAGTCATCCATGATTTAAATTAAAGCTTATAAATAATCAATTAATTCTTCACAAGAAAGATTTGTCGTAATTACCTGTTAGAAACAAAATTGCAAAGTGTGACTCTCCAGTAACCGGAAATTGCAAGCTGGATATTTCGATAATCGGCTTTCAGTCCCACGTGCCACTTTGACAGAAACAACCTACAGATAATAAGCTTTTATTTAATGTCTCGTACGATGTCCAAATCACGTATTACCCGAAAAAAGTGGGCCAAAGTGTCGGGTTTCTTTATTCATTTGCTTCGCGAATGGGACTCTCGCATGTCAAGAGCAATATGAAATTTAGCGACGCAACATTGTTCGTTTGCGAAAGAAGTCCTAAGAAAAACCCTTATCATAATTTACGGGGTCAAACGAAAATTATGACAGGCGGCTTGTTTCTCATACATTTAATTCCGGCTTAATTAATGATTTTCGTACAGAGCATGCGCCCGATTAATTCGATGCTACTACTATCGTAGGACTGCCGCATTTTTTTTTTTTCTTTCTTTCTCGCCGCATACAATATTTTCCATCATACGTTCGAGAAGTCGGCGCTATATTAATATTAATGAAATATTCTCGCGGAAATTAAAACAGCAATTACCGCGACGCAAACGTTCCTTGTCCCTCCATTTCTCTCTTTCTTTTGCGTTGCAAAGAAGAATAGTGTCAAACATAAATTTCTTGCTTTTCGCTTATCACCTCGACTTGTTATAAATGATATCGCGAACCCTTTGCCTCTTCCAGACTTCATTAATTATCATTAGACGTTCTGCTGCTTCCAACAGGCTATCGCGTGTTTCGAGACAAGTTCCTCGATCGAGAACAGGTGTTCGGGAACTCGTGTACGCGTTACTTGCTGGAGATTCTCCGATGGCGCCGGATTCTCGAACGCGCCCTGGAAGCGAACAAAATCCAAACAAGCGTGAATTCTAGGCGAACTCGAAAGTAAAAAGCGAGTTCCAGCTGACAAGGAACGTTCTTTGAAAGTAGGACAGCGACATTTACTCAAACAAACACACTGAAGCCTTGTGACTTGTCAAAAAGAATAGGACGAGAGACAGGTGATAGTTGCCTTTCACGTACACATGTCTCTTATTCAATCTCTCTTTATTCTGTTTCTTATATTGAGTTTCTGCGACTCTTATCTCCAAACTTTTCGTCAATATGTCTCCCTTATCCTCTCATCAATTTCATGCACTTTTAAGTGCTTTCCACTGTAGGAACTTTCTTGTTTCATCCTTCGAATTCTAATCCTTACGTGCAACAAAGTTTTCCGCTCCAAATAATCAAGCTGGAGTTGTGTCGAGCAGAGGGCCTTAGTCGCGTGCATAAAACGAATGTAATTCCAAATAACCGCGGATGTGAATTATCGAGTCGAGTATCTCCGAATGATTGAGCAAGCTTGTTGCGTTTTGACCTCTTGGCTATTTTCCAAGCACACGACTTACTAAGTAATTGAAAGGACGTCCGATCGATTACAACCGAAAACGTTGTGGATGTGGCGAACCGAGAGATGGACGAGACAGGTGTCGTATTCGTCAGAATACGGGAATACCTAACTTACAACTATCGTTTTACACATGAATGACACAGTTCTTTCTCTCTTTGTAATTTGAACAAACAACACCTGAAAGATCGTAATATTTTTAGCTGCATAGAAAAAAAGGAATTAAACTTATATTACATATTAATTAACGTCATTATTTTATATAAGGAATAACATATAATTTTCTGAGAAAAATTTGGTAATCTTCAAATTTCAACAATATTTTAATTTTACTTTAATATTACAAGTCATCATCTTTAAGAATATAATATTATTATGTTAATTTTATTGTAATAATTTTTTAATTTGAATATATGATATATAATTTAATTATCTAACATTTTTGTCTCTATTTATGAAAAAATTATTCTTGAATAACAAGAATATTTTTTTTCTTGGTAAGACACGATATTAAATTGCTTTGAACAAGTAATTTGTATTTATTTAACGCTATATAATTTCAAGAGATTTATGTAAATGTCAAGACTAAAAATATTCTCAAAACAAAAATAATCTTTTTTTATGTGGGTTTATTCGACACGCGGTAATTTTGAATGTCTCGTAATATCGCGCAATCGTTCGTCATCTTAGATAATTCGCGTTCTTTCGATTTCTTGGAAATTTTTTTTCAAGGATTGTTCGTAAACGACGAGAGTTGGATCGATTACCTCATCACAGAGATGTCGGTGAAGCTTCCCGCGAGATATGCTGTTTCTCACAGTACTGCTGGGTTTAACGTATTTTACGAGATCGAAGCAATACCTTCTACATCTGAGTAGTGTAAACGAGGGACTAAACTGTCAGTTACATTTATCCCGACATTTACCTCGTGTAAACGACCGAAGGAATTCGACGTCCTAGTTACTAACGAGGATTCGTGCTCTCAATTGAGTTACTAGTTAATTAAGATAAAGTGACTGAGGCGTCGTGTCACGTCGTCTTTATAATTAAGACGAAACAATCCTTGTTTCAATAACAGATGACAATTATAGATTCAAGTTTGATATATATTAACTCTTCGCCTCTTTATTATTCCGTCATAATTTCCATCCATTTGTCATTCTTGAAGATCACACAAGTGCAACTACTAATAATAAGCAAATCAAATTGCCGATAAGTTGTTCAACGCGATTGGAATAACATTTTTTTTTCATCATTTCTTATTCGAGTTTTTCGTTTGAGAAGAGTACGCACTCAACCTGACCTAATTGATAGTAAGCTGTTACTATTCAACGAAGTTCAACCACGCGATTGACATCTTTATTTTTACTTTTACTCCAATGTACGTGAAAGAGCCCTCTGTCTGTATCCGCCACGAGATATAGAATTGGAAACGAACTGCATTTAAATAAAGTAAATTTAGCATTCCGGGTCATACACACACACACACACACACATACACACAAAGCCAAGAAATAGGACGAAGAACGAAGAAAGGGAGTGGAAAAAAGATGCGTGCACGGTTCACGCTAGTGCTTTTAGAAAGTTTTGCTCGAAAATTGCGGAGAGCCAGAAAAATGACAGAGTTTACTTCGGCCTGCCCACTTAATTTTCAAGACAGTTAATTCCCTCTGGTTTTATAATTTATTCTTCGGCCATGTCGCGAGGCAGCCTCTCTCCGACATTTTTACATGCACCTTCCGGCAGTTTTGCCAGTCCGAAACTTACTCGTTCTCTTTTTCTTCTCCTTTTTGCACGCCCCATATTCCGTTTCTTCTGGCAAATCTCGAGCCGACTTTCTATCTCATAGTTGATATTCAAATTTGGTTTGCACCGGCGTCAGATGGAGACATCGGGATCTCTGTATTCGGGCTCTCGCTTAGCTATGCATTATATTTTCTGCTTTTATCGTCGAAAATTGTGATACGGACGCGAGGTAGCAATCGCCTATACGCTTTCGACGCGAATTATTCCTATTTTATCATTTATTCTCCGTGGGGAGCGTTCCAATGATGTAGTTTGAAAAGCAGCCAAATGGACCGCATAATAATCCGATCCCAGGAAATAAACGTTCTTCGTTCCTATCCAGCTAAACCGACGACAAGCCGATGACGTGAATACGATAAGGCGGAATCACAGATTCGGAATAAAAATGGATGATTGGACGTTGACAAGGGGTCGTCCGCACCGTGAAATAATTCTCTTTGACCACGATCGCAATTAATTACTCACCTTTCGTGAAACCGGACAATCATTTTGGATGCCCAAGTAACGGTCTCACAACAACAAGTGGCCATTGGCGTACTCTGAACTTTATAGCCCGGCTACCAGCTTCATCGATTACTTCGTCGGCGAGTAATTAATTAACTAACTATGACAAATCTGATTTGCATCTGCACGAGAACAAATTTCAAGACATTGCGTTTGCGTCTGCTACGTCTTGGAAAATATATAAAATTTTCCACGAACAGAAAGAAAAGGAAAGAGTTTAGATGAAAATATTATTTTTTAATTTCACGAGTAAACAAGTCCTCCCCCTCTCTGGATTCTAAGTCGCGTAGATTGCATGTTAAGTGTATCTCGCAAGAAAAATTGCAACCATATACCATCGAACTGTAAAACATAAACGAGTAACGTCATTTGTTATCTCACAGACTGAAAAATTAAACGCACGATGGTCCCTATGCAATCTCTTTTCGTCATAACGGTTCGAGAGATTATTTCTGAGCGGGCGTACAGCTACGGTAAATTATTTCATCACGACGGGGTAAAAATGTTCTTTACACGTGCGCGAGCTTCAATCTGGTTTTCTCGGTCGATCGATACTTACGAAGCAACCAACGGTTTATTTAAACTTGGACAAATTTAAATGTTTAATATATCGCGTGAGATTAGATTTAAATGTTCTACGGTTACATCGGTTGCATTGATTATGTGTCATCTATTTTTCTTAGCGCTTGACGCAAAATAAATCGCCGGACTAAGCGTCGATTTTAACTACTGGACGATATATATATATCCAGTCTAGCCTGTTTCGGGCGTATAATTACAGGAAGTTTGGAAGTTTACGAATCTGATGTATGAGTACGCTCGAACCAGTTAACTTTTTTTTTTCGCTAAAACAAATCCCTTATCTTTATTCTTTTCACGCCGCGGTGCATGACCTTTTCATAATTCTGGTAGGATTATAGTGCCTTACTTTTATTTCGCTGCGTTTTATTTTACGTCTTATTTAAGGGAGATGTTTATTTTTTTTTTCTTAAAGAGGAAATATCTTTTTATTTAAGTAAATACATATTTATTTTTACTTTTTGTATTATATACATGTTTTCCCTCTTTTATTTTTTATTTTTTAAAAGGTTACCCTACTTTAAGTACAGCCTAAAAAGAGGAGAAGAGGGAAAAGTAAAAATGCGATTTATTTAATATTTATTAGTGGTTTATTAGAATACATTTTAAGATTTTTGTATTTAAAATTTTATTAAAAAGCATATTAATATTTGCGAGAGATATAGCAATTTGCCTGAAACGTGTCTCTTCATGCATGAGAGATGATGTACATGATTCTGTTACTTTTTGGTCTTCCTGAGACAGAAAAAATATATTTTTTTTTTTATTAATCATATTATACTTTTTTTTTGGTCTGGCGCAGATCTGTTTCATTTTTTGAAAACTGATAGAAAGAAAGTTGGATTTTTTTTCATAACTTTTTACAAATACAAAGATTTTTATATTTTTTAAAAATGTTACCAGCAAACTTGTCCGTCAAACCAAAACTATCATTTTTTCTGAATGTATTTTTAGACTTTGAAAATCCATCAATTCCACTCTGAGGTATTATATATATTGTATCATTTTGAAGAACATAGTTTCGAAAAAAACAAGTTTAAAGTTTGACAAGTTGTTTTTTTTCAATGTGTGATATTATGATTATTTTTGCTCTTACCTTTTTCATAATAATTTTAAGACTTCAAACTATGTTTATAGGAGCAAAAAAAGTTTTAATTTTTTCAAAATTTCAAAGTAAAATATTCCTCAATACTGAATATGATAATAATCATTGCAATAAAGCGCATAGTTATGTAGAGATTATAGCATCTAAACATTTGTTATGGCACATGTTATCGCATGACTTTAATTTACAAGAAACGCGCCGTTAAATCACTCTTGTAACAAGGTTTATCGTGACGCGGTTTATAAACGAGACTAGTACAATCATTTAATTTCGGTAACGATCTGTGAAGACACATATGTATAACCATAGAATCGTTTAACGAGCTTCCATTGTGTTAGTTGCTAACTATTTTGAATGGCCAGATTAACATATCGTCTTGATGACATTCATGTTGTTTCAACTATTGTCTGGTTAGAACTTCAAGCAAAAGTTATGAAGAAGCTTGTTTCTTTTAGTTATTAAAAACTTGTATCGGATTGCAAAAACTTTTCTCGCGTGCAATTTAATGAAAGCAAGCGACGATAAATGTAAGAAAAAATACGGATGTAAGAAAAACTTTGCACTTTTTATCAATACGCAAAGTCAGTTGCTTGCGTTCTTAATGCACTTCAAGAAAAGATTGAGATAACGAAGAGTCTAACTGTATTTTTGTCCATTGTTGCATTATGTATTCTGACATTGTACGATACAACTGTATCTTTTATCGTGTTTTTTTAAATATTATTTTAGAAATAATCCGCAATGTCTATCGTATGTCGAAAAAGAAAATAATTCTTGTTCGTTAGATTTTCTTCTATTGACTTTCATTACGAGATAATGTAATTACGATATACACGGACTAGAAGACCGTGACAAGAATGAATTGAATCGATAAAAGAATTTCTTCATTTTTTATTGTTTTACTTTAATAGATTAAAAAGGAATTATCTTGTTTATTCAACAAGTATAAACGTTGGATTAAGAAACTACGCACAAATTAAATATTATAAATCTGTATATTTAATATAAATCAGATTTTAGGTAAAAGTAGATTTTTTAACAATTTTGCTAATGTAATTTTTCTCACATAATCTCTTAAAGCCGAAAAAAAATAATTACATAAAATAGATATACCGGTATAATATATGTGTGTTTATGTACTTTTCTATCGTCGTGTAATATAAGAGGATTATTTTTCACATTAAAATAGCGGGGTATAAGATCTCGGCATACATTATATATCCATCACCCTGTTGTTGCGATATAAATTATTTACACAAGTGCAAATCTCTCTCTCTTTCTCTTTCTCGCTCGTATATTTTCCATTCCCGCCATTCACGACCTGGACCAGGTTTTTATTCTCAGCTGTGCGTCGCGCGCGCCCAACGCCTCCTCGATAAAGCGCATATATGTACTTTATGCTATACCGACGCTCTCGGCCCAACCCGCCATTTTCTCCGGACTCAACCTTAGGGGTTAGCCACGATGGTTAACGACGAAGAACCGGTCGCTCCGTCTCTTTCTGCCTCTCGGTCTCCCTCTCCGTTTCTCCGCCTTGGACCCTCTTCCACCCTCTCCTCCTGCCCGTCTCGCGCTTTCTCTCTCTTCCACCATTCCAACCCCATTCCTCCTCCCCTCCCGGAAAATCAATATGAAGTAGCGTTGGTATACGATGTGGTGGCTGCTACCGCGTGCCGTCCTCCTCTCTCTCTCTCTCTCTCTCTCTCTCTCTCTCTCTCTCTCTCTGTTTACCACAGCTTTACCTCTCCTCCTTCCTTTACCCGTTCTTTCCCTGTTCTTTTCTTCTTCTTCTTCCTCGAACCGTTCGGTTCTCCAGCGTCTGGTTCCTTCGCTCGGCGCACCTAACATCTCCATCGTCAAAGCCACCTGGATCTCTCCAGGGGCGCCCGAGCTTCGACGGCAACCTCCGGCCTTGCCGGCGGGCGGCGACAGATCGGTCACCGAGTCACCAGGATTCGTTCGCGCGAAACTGGCTCGTAGGTCAACATCCACCATTCCGCCGCCACTGGTTGAATACCGCCGCGTGCTGGCAGCGCCGTGCGTGTCATCGTACTCGGCGCTTCCCTCTCGCTCTCGCATGCGGGGAAAATGATTTCTCAGAGATCTTTCCCGGTCGATTTGGATGAGGAAGAAAATATATGAAAAGGAGAGACAAGTTGGCGCGAGAGGTCGCAGAGAGCCAGAGACCCTTCTTCGTCGGCGCGTTCGCCTCGTATAATTCGATCTTATCTCTCGGACAAACCGCCGGGCGAATGTAATGTACGCAATTTCGCGCACCCGTCTCGATCGATATATCGTCGTCGGGGCACGCTAACGACGCAATGCATCGTGATCTGGTTTTGATAACGTTCGCCCTGTACGCGGTCTCTTTTTCGTTTTACGTTGGACGATGCGAGAAAGAAGTTTCTTGGCACTCACTACACGCAATACTTGTTTATCATACGAGATATACGTGGCGGTATCATGAAAATTCTACAAGCTCGAATGCATCGCTGCTTTAGCATTCTTGATATTATATCGCAAATATCCTAGATTCTTCATAAATACAGAGCGGCGCTTTTACAAGAAATTGTATTTAAAAATACAAGCAACGACCGCAAAACATATGCAGCGTAATCCAAAGGGATAATCGCGTATTATAAATTTTAATCCGGACGGAGAAAAGCAAAGAAATATATATATATATATATGTATCAGTTAATCTTTCTTCTTGGAAAAAAAAAAAAAAAAAAAAGAAAAAAAAAATTCCTTTATTATAAACGGCATGACATTTCGTCGCACGTGGTACATTTATCACATTAGGAATAACATCAGCATATACCACGGAAGGATAGTGAAACAAAAAGAGGGAAAAGTTTTAACGTCCGTAAAAAGAAAATCCTTTCTACTCCGGGCCTTATGCGGGAAAAACACGGCACTGCGTCATGCGCGGTAGCGTCTCGGCCGGCAGGGGTGGTGGTTCGTGCGCCCTGGGGGTTGATCGGCGTCGGTAGTTTGGAGAGTACGGGGCGCGGGGCGGGTGGGTTTGGCCAGGTAGCCGTGGCGAGAGGGTCGGCGGGGCGTCCTCGCGGGTGGAGACGAGTTACGGTGGCGAGGCGACGCGAGAGGTCGGACACGCTAGGTTAGTAGCGGAGGTACACGTTGTACCAGCCGGCAGTAGCGAGTGCCGTGCTTAACACGGCCTACCCGCTGCGCGCGTAGACCGTAAAAGGCGGCCGCCCCTCGTCGATCCGCTTCTACTCGCGTCACGTCGCCTTCTGTGTTTTCGCCACTCGTCGTCTTTCGCGTGTGTGTTTTCGCCTCCTTCGTATTTTTTTTTTCTTCTTCTTCCCTCCGGAAATATATACATATACATATATATATATATATATATATATATATACACGGCGCGAGAGACGCGCGCGCCCCGGCTGTGAGGAACCGAGTGAGTGGATAATGGTAGCGAGGAAGTGCCGGCGTCGTCGCCGTCGTCGAGTGGCGTCCCGCCGTCGCCGGCAGCCCGAGCGACGCTGCTACTCGCGTGAACGACGACAGCCCGGCGGCGAAGGAGGCGCGGAGTGAACGGCCTCGACGACTCCTCCGTTCTGGACGAGTGGACGCCCCGGCGGTGTTCGGGATTTTGTTTTGAGAGACGAGGGCAGTAAAGGAATAGAAAGAGAGGGAGAGAAGAGAGCTCTCTCCTCTGTGCGCGCGTGAACCCGACGACGATGCGTCGTCGTCGTCTTCGTCGGCGGTGCGTGCGCGCGCGCGCGGACGTGCGTCGGGAGGGAAAAAGGGCTTTTCGCACTGCGGGGGTAGCGTGCGCTGATCGAAGGGCCCCGGAGTGAACGGCGTGATTGCACGCGGCGCTGTGTGTTGTTTCGCGTGAGGTTGTTCGAAACCGCAAACAAACGCTCGTTTTCTTTTTTTTGTTTTGTTTTTTTTTTTTTTCGGCAACGTTTCACGCAGACAGGCGTGAAGAAAAACGTCGTGGACATTCGTGAGTGGCCGAACGATACGTGAGCGCATTCTTTTTCTCGGGCATTTTGCTTCGAGTTATAAAAAAAGGGAGAAGAAATTGATCGCTTGATTGATAAATAATTAAAGTTGGGAGACTCTGAAATTGATATATTTTTGTAAATGAAATTTTTAAGGAAAAAAGAGAGGACAATATTATCAATTAGCCGTGCACTTTTTTATGCAATATAAATTTGACCAGTCCCACGTTTAATATTTATATCTATATATATGATTTGATCTTGATTCTTTTAATTAAAAATTTTGCATAACTAGTTTGAAATTTCGATCAAAATGGAAAAACGATAAAAGCGTATTTTTTATTCTATCGAAAAAATATTAGTCGATTATACCGGCTGGGATCGATACGTTAAGCAAACAGATGATAGGCTTCCCGGATTCGCATAGTTTGCGCAAAATAAAGCCGAGCAGGCAATTTCGGTGTGCCACGAGATCCCCTTTTATAACGGACTCGTACTTTTACGAACTACACATCTCTTATAGTCAAAACCCTCTGACTAGTTTTCCAATCAAATGTAATAAAATTCCACGGCTTTGCGCTACGGAAATTGATATCGCGAATGAGCCGATTGTAATTGTAAAAAAAAAAAAAAAAAAAAAAAAGAAGAAGAAGAAAATGATTTATGTCTTTCCTCTGTGAATGGAAAGTTTCCAGAGTCTCGATAAAAAAATTCAAATCATTTGATGGAGCAATTTTATTATTAACAAGTGTACGTCTGTAAAATCGCACAAAGTTTCATAGAGACAATTCTGATAATGGCATAAACGGTATATAACATAGTACTTGGACAAATTTTCATAATCAATACACGTATTGTTTAATTCATAATTGCAGTATTTATTTTATCTGAGCAAGTTGTGATATATTTTTTCTAACAATAAGATAGGATTATCTTTAGACACAGATATATGGCTGTCAATGAATCTTTCATAGAGAATCTATGGCCGGATAAGGTAGTAATATAAAACGTTTGCTTTTATTGGCAAAGTATAACGAGAAACAAGAATGTTAATCTTAGCTAAATAAGAAGTACCAACCGCTAGCGTTTTTACAGTCGCGCTGCGACTGGCAGTTAATTACTTCAGACTTGACATAACAATTATGAGGAGGCCGCTGAGAGAAAAAAACAAATGAGAAATTAGTTATTTATTTCGTGGAACTTAATTTTCCGGTTCAAGGAACTGTTATTTCTCCTCCTCGCTAGAAGCCTGTTTGTAATAACATAAACTATCGGGTTACAAGAGCGAACTTTGCTGTAAGTCTCTTTCAGAATGGAAAACGAAATGCAAATTTGCTAATCCAGTAATTTTCACGATCGGAGTAATAAAATAATTCTTGGAACTTTCTTGATTACGCGACATTCAATGCTTTCCCATCGTAACGAAAGTCACGGATCCCTGATGATGAAGTTGCACGCGAAATGTTCCCTATAGATTTCTCAGAGGAAAGCAAACTTGTAAGCTTTGGAAATATTGAATCACCCTATACATTCGTATATTTGCGGTTACACCTGCCCGTGGTAAATATGTATATATTGTATTAAAAAATCTACATGAAAGAAAAATGCAGAATATTACGAAATCAAATCTCGAAAGCCTATCGATCTTTATTATTTTTCCGTTCGATCGCAGCAACCTTTTTTTCTTAAAATTATCTTAGCGATGCCGAGAGATGCGCGTACGTGTCGATTGCTGGGTAAACGACGAGACCGTTTGTTTATTTCCGGCGAATTACGAGCATCATGTGTGTGTGCGTGTTGTGTTTTCAGTGCAATCACGATTTCTGAAAACTCCTCTCCGATGCGAAAGAAAAACCTGCGTGAGAATAATCGTAACACGCGAGTAACGAGAGGAAATTAAGTTTAGGAGTGCTCTAAAATCTCAGTGTTGTTTCATCAGTGTCTCAGCAAGAAAGGAAGTCTGGCGAAACTGGAGGAAAGAATTCTCAATTGGATATACGGGCTCCAGCGTCATAAATGAGTGATATCTGGTGACATATCGGGTGGAGGGGATAAAATTGGGCGCGCGAAAACACTCGCTCGATCAATTATAAACTGGTCTATGTTGATTTAACGTGATAACATCATCACCAATAATAATCCTACTAATAATAATTCTCTTCTAAATAGATATTAATAATATATTATATAATTTGTGTGTGGAATGTCTGATTACAATTTACCGTTTGTTCGAAATTTGAGAGAGATATATCACCGTATAAAAGAATCTATAATTATATGTATGTATACGTGTATTTGTATACATGTATGTCGTTGACGAGATAATGATGTAGTAGAGCAGTGTGAAAAGAGAGAGAAGAAAGGTGACACTTAACGACCAAACGAAAGTTGTCAATTACTATTTAATCGTCGTGTTAAAGTTTCCACGTTCAATTATTATAAATGTTAAAGTTGGTTCGTCTGTTAGTTCCCTGTTAAATCTACCTCTCTTGATTATATCGACAATGAAAGCTCGGAAAACGGCCTATAAACAGTATCTGTGCATAGAACGTCACACGCAATCTGAAATCTCGACAATGATTGTACCTGGTTTGATAAGGTATTAAAATCCCCTTCTTCGAAAAACAAGAGTGCCGTGTATCTCGTTTCAAAAGGTAAGAGAAGACTTTATTTTTCAACTTGTCCGAACAGTTTCCATGGTGATAATTTTATATTCTCGACATTTTGCCAAAATAAAGTCAAATTATATTTTCTCAGGACGTCAGGAATAATTATTGCATTTTATTCAACCTGCTTGCAATAATTATTAGTCGCGATGTTTAATAATAAATATATACATATATATAAATATGTATTTGAGAAAACAAATTTCTTTTTTCCTTAGTCGAAATAACCGGTGACATTTGACATATTTGACATAATTTGTCGGAAAACCCCTGTAAAACTTGGCATCACAATTGCAAGAGAGAATATACATACGTAACGCTTTTGAGTACGCGACGTGACGCGCCTCTTGATCCCGAGTCGTGACTTTTATTTGCCTGCGTACACCCCCCGATATATGTTATGCGGTGTCACATATATCCGCCATTCTCTCCTGGCTGTCACAAAACCGGAGAACAGAACAAAGCAAGGTGCATCGCTGCCGATTATTGCCACGCGCCTGTACAATAGGTTTTCACAATGAAGCTCCGTACATTTGTCGTTGTCATGTTCGCCTACGTAACGTCTGCGAACAAGAATAACATTTACCGCAATGTATCTATTGTTTTAAGAAAAATTGCAGGAGGAGAAAGAGAGTGAATGTACAATAAATGAATCGCGTGTACTTTGTTATCGTCGCGCTGGTTCCTCGCGGTGCAAATTAATATTCGGTCAAATTACGCATTGAAAGTTAATTATCAATTACGGACTAATTTAATTTATCTGCATCTCTTTCTTAATCAAGTACTAATTGAAGCGCTAATTACCCCTTTGAAGTTTTATTTATATTATATTTCAATCGCCCTCTTCTTTTTTTCTTTTCAATGGGTAGCGGGCGGGAGGGAGAATTTTCGAAAGAACCTCCCTGGTGTAGGATTTTCACCCACTAAAACCTCTTCTTTTTCCCGGCGCTGGAGAAAAACTCCGGGGACCGCGCGAGCATTACTTCCTGGGTGTATCTCAATCACTAGCGCAAATGGTGATATTCGTTCGGAAAACTCGTGTCGAGAATAATCTCGTACTCGGTTACGTGACGTGATAACAAAAAAGGCTACTGTTGATCCTGCTAGATTCGAATCTTCTAATAAGTCTTCATCTAAACGCATCGCCTTTCTTCGCGGGGAAAAAAAAGTCTTATCATTTTCTCAAATTTAAAGACGACGATTAAGAGAATACGACGCGACTCGTAAACTGTTGCAATTTGTTAGCGAAGTATCACCGCTATTAGACGCGAAATGCTCGCTGGATGCTCGCTTTTTGCTCCTTCCTCTTCCGATCGTTTCCTTTTATCACCGTCCACCCGGTTCTTCCGCACCGTTGATCTCAATTACGTATCAGTCGGTTTGGTCGAACAGTAGTCCTCTCCGTTACACGATGATCGTTCTGCGGTCGTTTCCATTGAATGCCTACGACGAAGGTGGAACGGAATAGCACTTAATAAGACAGTTGGGTCCCCCGATCGACTTTATTGAATGTTCGTGGAAAAGAGGCGGATTCTCCTAGATGTAGTTAGCGTAATATGCAAATCAACCGAGAATGTCTGGTTTTCTAAAACGAGAAATTGTATTAAAGGAAGGACATTCTATTATTCTGTATCATCATTGAATCGAGATGACATATTTGAAATTTATCGAAATAGTATTTGGGGGTTTTAAAGCAATCCTGATATATCGCTCTGGTTATTTCGCCGGACATTTTTCTTGTAACATATTCTCTTTCCAGCACATCTTTTCGATTGATGACCGAAATCATCCTAATGTAAATTTTTAAACGATAACGAGATGTTTATTTAAATCTTGTAAAAAAATTCCCAAGTCTTGGAAGATACTTTTGTTCAAAATTCCAGAGAATATTTTAAAGATTCTTTGATGCAGCAGTTTTCTAAAGTAAATTTTTTATTGTCCATGTTTTCGGAACACTTTTCACTCATATGAAATAATAAATACAAAACGACTTAAGTTTCAAGCGTTCAGACTTACAAATGTATCGAGAAGAAACTAAATAACTTTAAGATAAAAATTTTCATAATACAGTTTTATTTTGTATAATTACCTAACAATTAAAATAAAAAAAAAAAAAAAAAATGTGTGTGCATATTCAATATTTTGTTAAGACGTTGAATATAAACAGAGATAGATATGTGTATATTTATAATTTACAGTATAAGAGTAATAAAATTATTAAAGAGAGAACTTTTAAAAAAATTCTCTGAATTTTAATAAAATTTCATGAAAATTCCCTGATTTCTTTAGGTATAAAAAATTCTCTGAAAATTCCACATTTTCCATGTTTTCTTAGAGAGTATATACTCTGGCATTTGTTTAAAGACAGTTGACGCGTAAGGTTAACAATGTCAAACCATTTGAGAAACTATTTCATCGTTAATAATTGTGTTTAATATTAAAAAGAAACGTGAGAAAAACACGTGTCGCGATTGTTGTTGGTATACTTTTGGATTTATCAATGTAATGGCAAAGCTTAGCTGCGCGTGTCTCAAGGCTTGTTGTGTTGGCTTTAATGTGTTTCGATTCGCGCTTAGTGTTTTATGCAAATCCTAGGACACGGGTAACAAAGTAATGATACGACGCGTGATATCGTGACAGGTCGTGATAAGTAATATGCAAATGAGCAGCTTTGCTGGTGAGTCTTGTGTTATTTTCGGCGTATTAAAAATGCAGCGATGTACCAAGCATCCCATTGTTTTCACATCAATTAAACGGCAATTAAAATACAACAGCCTTTCTCCACGTATTATGATAGTTAAACGCTCGATTCGTATCTATTAGTGCGTAACAAACGGGCCGGCAACAAATCGACGTAATTTCAACGGGGCGGCTAATTACATCGCGGTTGATGCCGATCGATGTACAAAGCCGAACGATTCCTCCCCCAGTCGTCGAGATATTTTTCTATGCAAATCACATCATGCGCGAACAATTGTGCGAGAATCAAGATACGCGCTTGCGTTCACGTTTATCGATCAAGACATGACAATGTGAAGGGAGCGTAGGCGTTACCGTCATGAAAATTGAATTACAAACTTTGCGCGACGCGTTAACGTTGCCCCTCTATAAGAGCCATGCATTCGACGACAATATTACAGATAAATGGTCAGTCGTGACAGTCGACCATGTGTCCAGCAACCGTTAAATCTTTTATAAAGACCTGTGGGCAATCCCAATTTTGAACATTCCAAAATCGAATCTCACCCGGCACTGCCATACCCCCCCCCCCCACCCCTTCCCCTCCCTGACCTCGTGCTTTAAATATTTGCAATCGATGCCAAGGGTTCAAGAGTCGTTGACTCCTCCTCTACTGCTCTCTTTTCTCCATCTCTCCCGTTCTCTTCCGTTCGTCAATACGTCTGTCCATCTCGCCCCCTCTTTCTATCGTCCGTCCCTTCTCTCTCGGCGACCCTCTATTTTCTCACTCGTCTTTCTCTCTCCCTTCCTCGACTCTCTTATCGACTCTTCTTGTAGCCGCCGATCTTTCTCGCACTCTCTATCGTTCGTGTTCGATCATCTTGCTTTATATCCTTTTCGCGCGGCCTCCCTCCTGTTCTCTCTCGTCGATTGCTCGACCCTACTACTCGACTTCGGAAAAGCTGTCCCTCTCCCCTAACGTCAAGGCCGACTTATTTCGAACTCGAGATGTGTGCAACGATATCGTAGTTCGCTCCCCAGGAAACTTGCTACCGAGAGACTGCAAACTTTTCGCGCAATAAATATACGTATTTGAGAGGGCCAGAAGAATTCTTTCGACAGATATTGTGAACTCACAAAGTTACAAGAGACTCGCGGTTATTTTCGTGAAAATGTAGTATGCACATGAGAATGATTCGAGGAGAATCAGTAGAGAGAAATTTAATTTATGTAGATACAACGGTATCTCGGGTATTGATTTATTTTATTGGAAAAAGGTTACTTGCAAATGATGTCGTTAAATCGAGATAATTATCGCAGAAAACGATATATAAATAATGAAATAGCGGTTCAATCTTTTTTGCATGTAAAGTGGTTTTTGCAGCGATAATGGCAATGACGATGATATGTCATTATATCTGCCTGGAACATATTTTACCGCAGAAATATTTGAACTTACGAAGAAATAATTCATTTTCAGGTGAAGAACTCTTTTTTGTCTCTCAAACTTTTCCGTTCTGTCGTTTATATCGTTTCTTAAATCGCTTTCCACAGTTTTCCAATTTTAAATAATTATACTTGGTTGTAAAAATTTCTTATTGCCGCGTTCTACTTTCGTTGATGCTATATTTTCCCGAAACCGAAGATGTGTAAGACGTTTTCTTGCGGAATAACCGTGTTCGCGTTTCAAATTTGATCGTTATTTTTACGACTTGGTGAGAACCGCTAGAGGTTGTCAGTGGTTGTGACAGTCGTGTCCTATTTCCTTCGTCTATCTCTATTATATTTCTACTATTTCGCTAGTTTCTCCAAGGATAAGCTCTCTGTGTATTTCTATAATTGCCCCTCCCGGTATATTTTCGTCGCGAAATAATCCGGTTGTCAGTGGCGACCCTTTATCTCGCGTTGTGAGCTTAAAGATTTCTCTATTTAGGACACGCGGATCATGTCGGCATTGAATCATCTGAATTTTATCTTACACTATCATGCAATGTTATTTAATTTTATAAAAACGGCATACACGAGTTGTGTAATCACACATCGATGTAATTACAGGAAGAAATTAGTATCAAATTAAAATTTATATATATATATATACTTTAGTTTTAGTTAATGCAATCACTATTTCGTATAATTATAAATATATAATTTCCCTTGAAAAATTTGATAATTTCAGCAATATATTATAATTTTATTTTAATATTATAATACTCGGAACAAGAATATAACGTTATATTATTATCTTATCTTAATTTTATTATAATACATTTTTAGCTTGAATATATATTATTGTCTATCCAATATTCTTTTTCTTTACTTATGAAAATTATTCTTGAATAAAAAGAATATACTTTTTCTTGGTAAAACTGTAATTTATTAAATGTCTTCGAACAAGCAATTTGTATTCATAACGCTTTATAATGTCGTTTCAAGATTTACATGTGTGTGTTCTGTGGAAAAACGAAAATACGGAAGAAAACATTATTCTTGTTTTGAGAAATCTTTATTCTCGACACGTATATCTTTATTCTTGAAATGAGATTATGTAGCGTTATACGAAATTGCTTTTTCAAAAACATTTAATGCAGTTTTACCAAGAAAAATATTCTAATAGAGAAAAAAAAAATGTTGCATAGACAAATAGTATATATTCAAACTAAAAAATTATTATAATAAAATTGAGATAATAATATATGTATATGGTTATATGTATCTTTTGTTGCTTATATATGAAACAACGGTCGTCTTTTAACTGAAATATCAAAGTACTAATTAAATATTAATTTTTCTTCTGTGTAGAAACTTAATGTCAGGTAAATCTTAATTATAAAAAAAAAAAAAAAAAGAGAGAGCTGTGTCACACGTGTTTTGCTATTTGCATAGAAATCGATGAAACGTGAAAAATTCAATTTGCAGAAATCTATGTGATATTGCGATTGTCAGGTTGTAACATTTCCCCAGCAATATTTCACAAATCCAGACCCTGTTCCGACTAAGTCACTAAGGATTTAGTAACGGGCTGCCTTCAAAAGCGAGTATTTCCGTTTAATCCGTGTGTCAGCGTTAATTGTAACTGGCATTTCCTTAATCTCCATGTCGAGGGACACTACTGTACGCAGCCCGCATTTTACCTCTCAATTTATACATTTGTAAAATCCCGCATGAACTTCGATCTGCATCGCCGTCACTAACTGTTATTTTTTCATGAAAATGTTTCATACATTCGTACATTTTCAATGCTTGGTTGCAACAATACGTCACTGCAAAATCAATACCTTTCTGTTTACCGCTCGTTATTTATCTTTTGCATTTTTCCTGCGCCGTAACTTTGTTGAATGCAAATCCCATATATAGATATCGAATTCATATCGCTTTGCAGCTACCGTCGTTAATCCGAACGATTCTGTTATCGCAGTTTTATTGCTGTCAACAAACGGGATTAGGTATTATTCCGCATGGGAATTTTACAGCCATCGCAATGGCCGCGATAGACCATTTGGTAAATTGTTCAATCTTTAGCGACTTTTCTACGACTCGAAACCATCTTCGTCGACCTAAGCTCACGTTTTGACATCGTATATCTCTCGAAGCTGCTGACGCCTTCGGAGTCATGAATTTCGGGAATCAACTCGTTATCTCGTATCATAACTTCTTGTACTGGCTTACTATAATAACGATAAATTGCTACTCGTGTTTATTTTCTTTTTCTGAAATACCGTAATAAAGTTTTTGCTGAGCTCTTTCAATACATAATATAAAATCAATATAAAATCGATCAATTATCTTTGTATAATATAATTTATCAAAGTTTGATAGATTAATGATGTAGCAATCGATGAGTCGGTGCAGATGATATAGAAGATATTGACGAGATTTCAATATACGTCGTGCCGGAATAAACGCATCAGTCGTCGAGTTCATAACAGAAATATCCTGCCATTTGAAGAGTTTTCATTGATTTTATATTCAGCCACGAGGTTGCATTCGCTATTGTGAAAAGAGGGAATTTATTGCGCATTACGCGGGCCTCAAAATCGAATGGGTTTTTCAAATTTATGAAATTACCTAGAAATTTACAATTACGCGAATTCACCACAATGGCTGCAAAAATGAAATATTCCCGTGATTATACATTTGTTCGAATTTGGATTTTATTAATCTATCTCTCATGTATTTTTACTAGAAAGAAAAGCTTTATATTTTTATTATTATTCTTTATTTTCTTTTATGTTATTATTTTATTATTCTTTTTAGCCAACGACCGCAAACGATTACAATTTCGACGTGTTCAATTTTCGACGCCATAAATACGTAAAATGCGCTGTCAGAAATATAAAAATACTTTGGAGATAGGGCTTATTAATTTATTACAATACATTCTGCGATTCGACGCGACAGCGGCCAGTATCGTTTTATACAATTCATCCTTTAAATCCCATTATCCGAGAGAGAATGTAATTGAGCACAGACATCTTGTATTTGGTATTTTGTACCCTCGTCTTTAAAGCACTAGTCTGTATGTCCTTTCATTGTTTTTCGTCGAGATAATGAAATATATATATATATATGAAAATAACTCGGAAGATCAAAAGGTTTCGGTACTCCTATGTGAGAGCACCGCAGATTGCATTGTTGAATTGCCATTTCTCTCTCCGTCCACTCCTGTCTTTTTCCATGGCGTTGCATCCTACGATGCTACGCGTGCACTTCAACCGATTTCATACAAAAGGACGATCGGCTTGGAGTAATGTAATCTGCTCTCTCGAGGAGACGAGATTCGAAACGGGACGGAAAGAGGATACACGCCGGTGAAAGCGATACAACTTGCATCATCATGCCGGAACAAAAGTGCATTCTGTTATCCCGAGCCCGCTAGCGTTCCTATTGGTAGGATTCTATTAGTGCGAGAACTTCGCTTTTCAATTACCTTTAACGTTATTAGAAGATCTTAGAGAGGCATCGAGCTGAATCATTAAATAACTGACGCGCTACGAAAATGGTTGCGTGATGATTGCAATGATTTTATTTTACGAAAAAATTTAGAGTGAGAAAAATAATATTACGTCGCTCGAGAGAAAAATAATAAGGTACATTGACGCCATCTGAATCAAATTTTATCCGAATAATACATTATATATGAAAATAAATGGCTTTTCTCACATTTTTGCTTTTAAAAGTAATTTTTTTAAAAACTTGCGAAGAGATTTTCATTATTTGTTCTGAAATATCCCAAAATAAAAGTTCTATTTAAACAGATCTATATAATGAGTCAAATATACATTTTTTTAAATTTATTTTGCAAAAAATTCGAGATCTGAATTTTTCCGGGATCTTGAGAACAAATAATTCAAGAAACATTCTAATGCCACATAATCATGCGAGCAATTAATTTCTTTAATGCACTTTATCCTTGTGCGCCGCAGTTTGTTCTTGCTAGCTTTTTAAAAGTTTGAGGAAAAAAAGTATGTTTGGATGTAAAAAGTAGCAAAAAAAGCAAATAATTTAAGTATTATTAACTTTTTTTGCTTTGACTTATGTCTGCGCTATTTTTACAATGGCTTGATAGCTTAATCTTAAGCTACCTAGCTCTTTCTAATTTTTTAATAGTTTGAGCAAAAAAAAGAAAAAAGGCAAAAAGTAGCAAAAAATGAGCAAATTGTTTTCATATATAATTTATCATGTTTTAATAATTTATTAAATTTTAATAATTTATGTCACATATTATGTATTATTTAATAATTGATTACATTTTAATAATTTTGTTTACAATTAGATAACTTAATATACCTAAAATTAATATTATAACTGCGAAAATAATATTACTCGCTAGGTAGAAAAGAGTGAAAATTTATTAACTATTTAACATTTTAATGTTTATTAACTTTACAACATATATATATATATATATATAAAGAATGATTTTTTCTGAAGAATAATAAAGAATAACTTTGTGATTTATTCAACCGTTAAAAACAGCATTAAAAATCCACATTCTTACGTTTCATATCTACATTCTGACGTATTTGCTCAACGAAAGGCACATTCAATAATAGGTTTTCTATGTTAATTACCGCGTCTCTGCTTGCGCAAAAATTTCGGCCGCGAACAATCGTATAAAATCTACACGAAGGAAGACAGACGAGAGCCGCGAGGCTAATTCGTAAAATTGACGTTGATATTAGGGGATGATTAATCATTCTCAGCTCGAAAAACGAGGACGCGCGTTACAGGTAGGGCCTGTTATCGTTCTCGCCATCCGTGAAGCTTGATGAGTCTCAGCACTTTTCACCGAAAACGGGAAAAACAGTGAGATGTATTAACGACCCGGAGCGTTTAGCTCGAGCACTATACCCCTTTTATCTTTGGACTCCGCATTGCGATATCGTACTAACGACATTTTCATGCTGCCGTCTAATGAAGCGACACCGGCCTGATACCGACGATGGGAAGAAATTGCGTCAGCGCGACATCGTTACTAATGATAAACAACGCAGAAAAACAAAAATAGGAAACGGACACTCGACATATTTGATTCGGTTGTTGTTTTATTTGTGCCCTGAAAATGTCAGATATATTATTTCGAGTTCGATAGTGACATTCTATACACACGCGATACATCTTCATTATTTCGCTCTTTCAACATTACGGCTGCTCTTGTAAAGTAACGTGAAAAATGTCTATAATGTCATCGAGTAATTTTAATTAAAAGTTGATAATTTAATTATAATTTACTTACAATTTTTATCTCATGCCTTCATAATTTTATAAATCTATCATTTTTATTTTTTATTTCGTTGTCTCGATATCCTTCGCTGATACATCATAATAATGAGATAATTAATTTATATTTTAATTTTAATTAATAAATGTAAATAGATTACTAACTCAACTTAACATGTAAATTAATTTTCAATATTAAGTAATGAAAATTGATTAATTAATTTTTGATATAACAAATTATTATAATATAGGTACATATTAAATATATATAAAATATTTCTATGCAGTAAAAAGTTGACACTATTTGTCTGCTCTCTCTCTCTCTCTCTCTCTCTATCTCTCTCTTATGAATATGACAATATCTGAAACATGTCATTCATGAGAGTTGCATTCGGAAAATTTACTGTCGCGCCCATATATCACTGGATCACGTGCAATCTGTCGACCTCGATACTATCTCACATTTTCCTGATCTGTCCAATAATTAATCTCTATTACTTCCTGCAAGCAACCATCTTACAGATAAAATTTCCAATGCAAATATACACGAGAGAAGAATTTTACGACTGCAATCGATCAACATGTTTTTTTTTTTCTCTCTTTTCCATATCTCGCGTGGTTTCCTTGTAAATCAAATGGTTATTTTTCAAAAATTTTTCACAACATATTCATTTATCATTATCATCATTATTTGACATTGTGCGAATAATTTCGTTGCATCATATACGCGATTGTTATCGCGAATTTTGTTAGACGATTTCATTTTCTACCGAATGGACGAGATAATGTATATCGATTGTGCGAATACTTGTCAATCAAATGTTCCGGCAGAAACTATCCTGCGCATATCGTTCGATAATATAATCTCGTGTCGTGCATATCCGCGTCGAATTTGTTGAGTAAACGTCGCCAGGCGATCGCGTTTAGCCACGCGCATCAGAAAATTGTGCAACTTGTCGAGAAGATTATATATGACAGTCTCTTGCCGACCTACAGTACGCCAGGGAAAACTTTATGGAGACTCTACCTTAGACATTTTTGCCCTCTTCACCTTTTCTCTTGTTTCCTACAACGATAAATCTTATCGTACCTCGCTTGCATTTCACGAGCACAATCTCGGGCGAATTTCTTTCCAATTTTCCGCACAGAAAAAAATAATACTATATATATATATATATATATATATATATATATATATATATAGTTTATTTAGACATCTGTCTTCCCAGTTTATTTCCTGGTGCGGTTGACCGGAAACTGATACGTTTCATACCGGCATTTCATCCTTGAAATATTGAAGTCGAGCATTGCAGTTTTAATCTTGAGTTACGTCTTTCATTCGTAGAGAGAGACTATACAGATCTCTCTGGATAGACGAGTATATTTTATAAATAAGACTACACAAAGAATTATCTCTCATTCTTATGGCCATTTTATTACGTATGCATATGCTGTGAGAGAGGTCTCGCGCGCCTCTTTCTGTATACGCGAATGACACTCGACATTGTTGGAAGTTTTGCGAAATAACTCGAGAAAATGCACACCCACCCACACACACACACGCACATACACACATACACATATACACACGTACAACATCCGAGAGAGCTTTTACACTTAATGAAACTATGCAGACACTGTTCGCGGATTCTCGTAAGTTCGCGGGTCAGGATGGACGCGCGATTTAAGTGAGTTACATTCGGTGCCGTTAGAAAATTTCATTTGCAAGCTTAACCAGATATGCCGTGGAATAATAGCGCGATACAACTATTTTATAACGGCACAACTATTATATGCAGTTTTAAATAATGAAATAATTTCGCCAGTCTTTTCATCTCTCATTCCTCTCTCTCTCTCTCTGGATAAGCGGAGAGAGGAAGACAAAATTTAATGAAAATAACTTTGTAAATACTACACTAATGTTATGACGCATTAAACGGAAATATTTACATCGTATCCCAATCGGATAACCAAATTACGAAACAATTACTATATACATTATACTCTTTCCCATACAGCTCATTATTATTTCTTTATTTTATCCATCCTCCGTTTTGAATTATATTGCCACTAATGCAAATATGCACAATGTATTTGCAATAACGTAAAATAACGCGAAGGAATTAAATCATAAAATTCGCAAACGAAAATTAATTGTTGCTATTTGAACATTAATTAAAGATATGATGTTGAACCGATTAATTGTGTGTGTCGATATCTGTTTTGTTTTTGCGCAACAATACGTTTCACAGTCTATAGCTTTCAAAATGAATGATGCTGCAAAACACAATCGTGTCTATAAAAAAAAATATCCAATTTCGACCGACAGAGCCATCGATCTTCTTCACACGTTCTTCTCGATGGATATGTGATTACAGTTAATAAATTGCGATCAGAGAAGTAGGATGCTTTAATGCACAAGAAACGTCTAGTTTCGAGTGAAATATAATGGACAAGAGATAGATATAATAAAAACAAAAAAAATAATAGATAACATTTATAATATAATATAACTAGGTAAAACTATTTATTTAATCTACCTAGAACTATTAAATTTAATATTAATAATTAATTAATAAGAGTTTTCACAAAATGAAATCCAGCTTCATACACCCAAATGAAATTGCGTGAAATATGCTATGCGATCATCGTGACAAAAAAAAAAAAAAAATAAAAAAATTAATTCCACGAAAACGTAATAAATTACCTTATTATTAAAAACCTGATGTCATCCCAAGTTTTATCCTAATCCTCTGTCGATATATTTTCGAAAGCACAAAACACTCACAAAACACTTGCACTTTAATGACCATGAGTACACTAATTAATCACTTAAGACGATCGCGCGACATTTTGCACGACATTCCCGATAATAATCGCACTCCTCGGCCCGAACTTTGTTTTATTTACGACATAGAATAATGCGAAAAAAATAATAGTATTCATCGCGCGAGCAATCGGCAAATTATATAACTAAATATTTTCGGATATTACATTATACAGATATACGTCGCGATATTTTCTCGCTTGATTGTCGCCACACGAATAATAAAATTACACGTACAACGCGTTATATACTCGGTGCATTCTTTTGCGCGGATTAATAAATAATACCTTGAAACGATTGTCTATCTATCAACTCGGCATTCCCGACACTCGTTCGAAATCCGTCATTTGCAACGCGATAAATTATCTCAGTTATGTCGTTTACGAATATCGAAAGACGTAAATCACGATCGCGGAGACTAATAATAATAAAAAAATAATCGCCCGTTATTATGTTCGGCACTCCCGACGATACAAGACGCGAGAAAATCAGAGGATCAACATCGCCGGCAATGATGGCTCCGATTAAATAATCGTGGTGACACTTTAGCACAGCAGCTATTTCCCTCCATAGGCTGTCAATCAGTCGGTTTCCGTGCGATGTTACGCGGTAACACGACTTGTCGCATGCATCGCCAGCAATCGTCCCTCAGATACCGTTCCTCGTAGCGCCGCGACACGGCAGCCTTTACCCCCTCTATAGGCTGTCTTGCTAGTTGGCGGTACGCGGCATTAACGCGCGGTATTGCCGCGCGATGGCGCCACTTGTTCCGTGCAGCGTCCATCGACCCGTCGATCGATTTCGAATCACCCGCGATCCGCGACCGCGACGTTTTCTTCCTCATACGCTTCACGCTATGGGAGCTGGGGGCCCGCACTCAATGCACCATCTAGTTCGATAAATCAATATACTCTTGCATATGGATTAATAAATAATATGTTGAAACGATCGTCCGTCTTTCCACTCTCGGTACTCCCGTTCCGACACTTGTTCATCCGCGAAATTCTCTCTTTCGACCGATACAAGACGCGAGAAACAGAGAGGATCGACATCGCTGGCAGCGATCCCTCAGATACTGGCTCCTGTAGCGCTGTAGAAGAGCTCCTTTTCACAATCGGTTTTTGCGCGCGGTATTATTACGCGCAGCGTCCAACATTCGAAAATTTTCCGCCATGTTTTTTTCCTTACGATACGCTTTGCGTATTTCGTCCGTCTTTCCACTCTCGGCACTCTCGCAGACTAAATGAACGTGCCAAGATAATGGCCCGTTATTCGATTCGGCACCCCCGACACTTGTTCATTCGCGAAATTCTCCCTTTCGACCGATTTAAGACGCGCGTTAATGAAACAGAGGATCAACATCGCCCGGCAGTGATCTCTCTGATACTGACCTCCCCTCTACGGGATATTGAACTTGGTATTACTGCGCGCATTAAGCCTTGTCTACAGTAAGTCGTTGGCGTAGGAAGCTCCAACCAATTACGATTGAATTTAGAAAAGAATAATCCAACGCAATTGGTTAAACTTCTTATGATCATCGACTTATTGTAGACAAGGCTTTGCGTAATTAGGCGCCTGGATACGTGCAGCTGCTCGTCGACAAATTCCGAGAATCGTCTCCGATGTTCTTTTCCCGGAATACGCTTTGCGCTGTACAGACATGTTACTACTCCGTATTCCTTGTTCCGCGACGAAATAATATGATAAAAATTTCTACATGGGGACAATATTTCAGTAAAAATTAGAATAATTATAGAATAATTATCGTGGAATATACTAATTGTACATATACATATATAAAAGAAATAGCAGCATGATTTTATTCAATATTATATATTCAATAATATTATATAGGTATATTATATTTTAAAGAAATATTGCAATTATTCAAAAATCTTTAAATATCAAACTATTGCATAATCATTTATAAACAATAAAAAAATATACATAATTTATAATTTTTATACATATATGCACAATTAATTTTTTGTACATGATCGGAAAATATCTCGCTAAGCACGCACTCGATACATTATATAATTCAATAGTCTGATGTAAATTATTAGATATAGTGTGGTGATGATTATAAATCGATTCTGGTAGCATACGGAGGAAGTGGCTCTTTCTGGCATCACTGCGTGTGCGTGATAGGCGCGTGTAGCTCTCGTCGACGAATTCTGAGAATCGTCCCTGTTTTTTCCCCGTAATACACGCTTCGCGCTGTACATCTTACCGCTCTATATTTTTTCTTCCGTCACGAAATAATATGATAAAAATTTTTACATGGAGAAAATATTATAGTAAAAATTAGAATATACTGTAATCATAAAATATGCTGCTTAATGTATATGTATATATATATTATATACAAAATATACGCGCTTAATATTTTTATTCAATAATATATATGAATATTACATACGAGTATTATGTTTTATGAAGAATTATTGCAATTTCAGGATTTTACTCTCAAAATTTTAATTAACTTTATAATTTATTTAATATAACTTATACACACAAGGTTATAACAATAATTTATAAATTATTGTTATCCTCCGTTTCTTTCTCTCTCTCCCTTTATATATATATATTTATATATTTATATATATATATATATATATTTAAATAATTTAAAATATATTATTAGGTATTTTAATGCAAACAACTCGACAAATAAATATACAATCGTTAACAAATAATTTATCATCTGTATAGTATGTATATGTGCATAATTAATTATTATAGACAATTTATTATAGACGAAACACGAACGTCTCACTTCGGTATTTATATATACGGCGTCTTAAATAATCTAATTTTTAATTAATATTTTAATAATTTTTATGGATAGATGCTTGTGAGGCATTCTAGTGTGAACTATAGAGATTTTAAATTACAGAAAATAATAGTAGATTATATATATATTAATAATATAATATATAAAACTATAAATAATTATAATTTAGTTTCATATATATTATATTATTAATATATATATATATATATATATATATATATATATATATATATATATTAGGTTATATATAATATATAAGACTATACTTTATAATATGTTGCATTACACTGTAACATTTTAATTATGTTTGCAATCTTTCTATATTCTATGGAATATAATTACATCTAATTATATATGAACAGAATGTCTTATTAAACTGTCATCAAATTTTCCGCGATTACTTTCACATCTCTCTCTCTCTCTCTCTCTCTCTCTCTCTCTCTCTCTCTCTCTCTCTCTCTCTCTCTCTCTCTCTCTCTCTCTCTCTCGCTCTCTCTCTCGCTCTCTCTCTCTCTCTCTCTCTCTCTCTCTCTCTCTCTCTCTCTCTCTCTCTCTCTCTCTCTCTCTCTCTCTCTCTCTCTCTCTCTCTCTCTCTCTCCCTCCCTCCCTCTCTCTCTCTCTCTCTCTCTCTCTCTCCCCCCCTCTCTCCCCCCCTCTCTCTCTCTCTCTCTCTCTCTCTCTCTCTCTCTCTCTCTCTCTCTCTCTCTCTCTCTCTCTCTCTCTCTGTCACATCATCGACCACTAATCACATACGCGGTAAAAAGACAACAATACAGGCGATACATATCGACTCGAAACGCAAACTTTTCACGTCTACATGACTTTTTTAATATTTGATATAATAGATAACATTTTATACAAGAGTGAAAATAACAATATTGAACAAATTAATCGACTCATTGTTTTAATAATACACTGGAAATATTAAATGCACTTGTACAAACATATTCGCGTTATTTTTCCACTGAAAATATCCTTTCTTTTCGTGTGATTTCTCGCAAAAATAAATATTGAAGAGATATATGATTTCTTATTTTCCCTCTTGCTCTTCTGCGATCCGTAGGGAAGCTAGTTATATCTTGAACCGCAAGAGTTTGCTCTCGTTACTTGAGAGAATTTTTCAAATGTCGCATACGATTTTCTGAAATTCACAATAAAATGCACGAGAAATATACTAGATAATATTTTCCCTTTAGAATAGCTGAATTACTAATATTATACGTATGCAAAAAAATACCTAATAATATATTTTAAATTATTTAAATATATATATATATATATATATATATATAAATATATAAATATATATATATAAAGGGAGAGAGAGAAAGAAACGGAGGATAACAATAATTTATAAATTATTGTTATAACCTTGTGTGTATAAGTTATATTAAATAAATTATAAAGTTAATTAAAATTTTGAGAGTAAATCCTGAAATAAGGTATTTAGAGAAAGCAATTTATATTCATTCTTTTCTAATTCGTGAGTTATGCTCTTTTGTTCGAGAAGCTCTGCAAATAATTCTTCCACAACCATGGTCAATATTTTCCTCCTTCGTTCATCGACGTATCCGAGCTATGAGACTGCTCGAGATCGGAATCCAGATTAAACGGAATCCTTGAATTAGCGCGTTCCTTCCAGGGTCGTACTTACATATTACCTTGGCGTAAGAAAGGGAGAACGCACAGTAGGTATTGGCTCAACACAGTAAAGATATCATTACAAGTTGGAGTGAGATGCCATGACGCTACAATAATGACAAGTATGTTTGTAAAAGAGAAGAAAGAGCCAATTCTTTTGCAAAGAAAAAAGCACGAACGACTAATACAAAGCCACGTGTTATAGCGATATTTTATCGAACTTATCGTTTTTTACTTTTTTGAGGAGAACTTTCTGCATGCATAATATTTACGATACATATTCTGATATTTTAAACATTCAGAAATCATTTTCTTTTAATTATACGACACAATTTTGCTTCTAATCATTCGGCTATACTTTTTCATTTTGTTTATGTAAATATTTAATAAAGGAATAATATTAAATATCATTATAAAGATTAAATTGATATTTATAAATAAACTTTCATATTTTCTAAATCGTATCTCAAGGTTTTTTAAATTGTATGATTTGAGAAAATTTTGTATCAAAAAGGCAAAAATTATTATTTTTGTTTCATTTGTTCCTTATAAATATATTATTTAATAATTACTACTTTATGGTGAATATATTTTCTTTTTTATTTAGTATTATAAGTAAAATATAATTTAACATGAGATATGAATTAATATAATACTAATATAAATTGTTATTTAATTATTACATGTTAGATGTTTTTTTATTTATTCAATAAGAGAAAATGTGAAAGGAAAAAGGTAATATATATTACTTTAGATTCTATCTAAATAATAATTGCAAATTTTATAATAAGCCTTTATTATAATTTTGTACGGTTAAAAAAATGTTCCTTCGTTTGTTCTTCAACTTTTCATTTATATAGCTTCCTTTTTATTTTTTCTATATTCCTTAAAGGTACTTTATAAGTCTATATTTACTACAAGGACTTTAGAAAGGTTGCTTCAGGCTGATAATAAGTGCTTTTAACACGTTTTTCTTTTCCTCTTTCTTTTTCCCTGCCTTATTCTGATAAGCGGATAAATTTAATTGCGTCCCGTTCTATGCGAAATGGTTTACTGAAGAACTTGAGGCAAGCCAGAGACGAAAAAGCACGATTGCGCGATCGCGAGTCAAGATAACAGCTGACATTATTGCGCTTCATGGATATTCAGGGCCACGCCGTAATCTCTCCATTTGAATATCCGGTCTGTGGCATCTCTCCAGGGTCTGAGGTTTGTACCGGGTACAAGGTACAAGGGGCAATCGCACCACTAATTCGGTACGAGCACGTAGACAACTGAATGCGAATCTCTCTCTCTCTCTCTCTCTCTCTCTCTCTTTATTCCCCCCGCAATTGTAAAATCTAATTTATCATGTCGAGAAGGGACATCTTTACGACACTCACGTTTTCATATCGACTCTAAAGCCGACAAATAAAGGTACGTGAGATTAGGAAATTAAAAAGGATATTACGACGCGAAAGAAAGACGAGACAGGAATCTTTCGCAGCAGGATTATCGAGAATAACGAAAGGAGAAACTCGATTTTATCACGGACCGTATTTCCACTCTCCTTTCCGACGAGTCTTCCTGTCAGACTGATTACAACGGGAGTCTCTCGCGTTTTTCCCTACGTCATCTCTCTCTCAGAACAGAAACAGAAAGAGCATCATTTACACGTGGACTTGGGAGTAAAGTTCAGCAATCGGAAAATATTTTTACGGCTTGTTTCATGAAACTTTGAAAACACGAATGGTCGTTAATGGATCGTTCTGTCATCGAGCTTCTGTCTCGAGATTTTCGAAAAATGATCCACAGTCACCATGAGACTCGACAGGAAAGATCCTCGCGTGTCGAAGCAAAGGTCAACGATCTCGAGATTCGGTTGCCCTTTGTATTTGACGTTAACATCCGCCTTGTCGGTGGAATTCGTCGTGTCTACGCCATTTTGTGAAACAGAATTGAGCATGAGTACTGTTAAGCTTTCTCAGAATTTCGGCAAACTTTCGGACTATTATTTTACCACTGCAAGTGGCGGAAAATGGTACCATTCTTAAATCTGAAGTGAATCTAAAGTTTCGTTTCGATTCACGAGTTCTTCAGCAGTTTGAAAGATTGCTCCCGTTATATACCGTTAACCTTCGCGGCTTATCCGTTAATCGGTTCGCTAACTATGAATCGTTGTAAAATTGTGGTTCACCGTCTGAGTTCAACGTTTAAACTTTTTCAAATCTTACGGGATGATTGTAGGGAAGAATTGCCTCTATCGTACGGGTTTCCTAAATTGTATCTCATCAATTTCTTTATAATGAATGGATATAAACGACACTAATGATAAAAATAAATGAGTAATGAGAAATATAAAAATGTTCGTAGATTACATCCTATAAACAGTAAAAAATCAGGTACGATTAATGTAATTTGTGATCAATTAATTTTAGGTGATAATAATCTAACAATGCAGTTTTATTTTGTATTTTTTGTATTTTCCTAAAAGTAAGTTTATTGTAAAATATTTTACATTCATTTTACGTGTATATATTACATTTATTATAAAGATTAAATTGATATTTATAAATAAGCTTTCACGTTTTCTAAATCGTATCTCAAGGTTTTTTTTAAACTGTTCCGATACGATTTGAGAAAATTTTGTATCAAAAAAGCAAAAATTATTATTATTAAAATCATTATTCCATTTGTTACTTGTAAATATTTTATTTAATAATTACTATTTTATGTTGAATATAGTTTTATCTCTATATTTATTATTATAAATAAAATATCATTTAATATGAGATACGAATTAATATTAATATATTGTTGTTATTCAATTATTACATATTAGATGTTTTTTTATTTGTTCTAATGCATATATCTAAATATGTATTATTAAATGATTTTTTTTACCTCTATTTTTTTATTATTCCCATAAAATTTATTTTTAAAGGAGATATGATGTAGGAAATAGATTACTTAAATCGTATCATGTGTCATAAAACGATTTATCACAAATTAATTTGTTCTTAATAAATGCTTAAACATTTAATAGATGTCTTAAACATCGAGCTAAAATGTCCAATATTAGCTTGCGCAATTAGTGCGAAATAGAAAAGATAAAATATCTCGAGTGTAGACAACTCTCCCCTATATTTGATAAAATAAAGTGATATCTTTTAGACTTTTGGAAGAAAGTAAATATTGCCAAAAGTGACTGCCGATCGTTATGTTCATTGTTTGGTGAGAATGGATACCCTAAAACCGGAGAGATATCAGATACCGTCGTGCTGGCTCCAACCAGCCATGACATACACTTCTCTTGTTCGTCAAAGCGAAACGGAAGGAGCGAAGGAGCGACGGGTAGCATAGAGGGATGAACACCAGTTGTTCCGTTGGTTGACCATTCCGAAACACCAGGGATAGAGTAATGGACTGGCCGCGTTTGGATCTGTCTGTCGTGTGTATAACGTGTATAGCAGCTAGACAATTCACCGGCATCGATCGAGGTCAAGTAAGCCCGATGGACAAAACGACGATGGGTTTATTCCTCCTCAACCGCATATATCTGTCCATCTGTTTGTCTGACACGCAGAAATAATCGTAAAATGTCTCACGCTATGTCGAAAGCACTAAAATCCTACGCTTTCTTAGATTTTAAAGGATTATGTACTTGTTGAGTCTTCAGTCGGAGAGTCGAATGCGATATCAAATAAATAGCTTTTGCAAAAGGAATTAAAGATGATTGCATTTCCTTTCCAGTCTGACTTCAATCGCTACGTGAGATATTTTAAGCTCGTTTTTTTTTAATAATTTTAATATTAATATATGTACAAATATATGGTTTTATTATGCATAACAACATTTATCGATGAAATTTAGTAAATAACCCACGACTACGTGCGAATTATTGCCTCATCCATCTTGCAAGACTCGTCGCTTCTTCTGTAAACTTGAAATCCAGGCTTCGCCGGATGGTTTAGGAATTCAAGGCTACAAGTTTTAGAGATCCTTTCTTCCTTCCTGTTAAAAGGGCAAATGGGTTAATGGTCTCAAAGCAGATCGATCCCCTTGCTCATTATACGCGCCGTTCGATGTTGGCATCTCTCATTTTTCTTTTCAACCCTCAAATACGTCTTGTATAAGTAACTGCCGCTATCCGGAAAAAGGAAAGGATTGATATAATTAATCTTTTAATTGCTACACAATCAACTTTTGCGCGTGCGATAAACTCTTTAATATAAAAAGCTTGTCTTCTAGCTTTTTATATAATATCGTCATTAAGTGCAAAAAATATTTAAATTTTTTAAAATAATAAATTTTTTTAAGTAATTTAATAATAATAATTTAATTTTTCGCAAATAATATAAATTATTCGATATCGTATTATTCGTATATGTATTTATCGTTATTTCTGGTGAGCGAAAATTCTGTCGATATTTTTTAAATATTACTACAAATAAAATATATGTACATGTATTTGTTAAATGAATGTGGATGTTATATTTGGAAGAAAATATTGCGATCTCTCACGATTATTCTGCATATGCAGATAGAACAAATCGAGGCGCTAACAACATCCGCCATATTGACGACACGTGGATGGAAATTTGGCAACCATATATCTCATCGCGAATGCCTTGATTGAATTAATTGGGAGAGCGTGGAATATTCAAGCCAACGCCAAGTGGACTAAGCACTTTGTTATGCTGGATCATTTGAAAGTTTTAACATCTGTTAGCCATACAACTGCGGCAAATATCTGATGGAAGCTTGCTTTAATCCCGTTCTTGTTACCGGCGGGAAATTAATTAACAATGTTTATGGATTGCGGGATAACAATGACTGCCCACAGCATTTCTGCCTCATTGTACTTTTGATCGTGTGTATTTAAAAAGGATGAATCAGCTTTGTCGAAAGTTAATAAATTTGATAAATTTCGAGATTCATGAATATGACATTTATGTAAAGCACATTTTAAAATTAATAATTAATAATTTATAATAATAATTATTAAAATTAATAATTAATTTGTCAATTAAAGTAAAAATTAGCTTTGTAGAATTAAAATTTTTATTTTCATGAATTTTTGTCACGGTTGTTTCACAATTTTTGTGCTACAGTCACTATAAAAAAATTTAGTTTGATAAAATAATATTTACGAAATTAAATGATATTTTGAGATTAAATTATATTCTGCAGAGCAAATTTTTACTTTAATTATGTAGTCAATTATTCTATTAATTATATATTTTAAAGAGCTAAAAGCTCTTAGCTGTAATTAAAAAAAATGAATTTCGAAATGTATTAATTTATTTATATCTAACTTTTGACATAGCTGATTCGTTCAATTCTTTCTTAAAATGTTAAAGCATCGCCATATCATCAATAATAGCAATCACCAGGATGTAATCGGCATTCGTTAGGTTCGTAAAGATACTGAACAAATATTGAATTTTCGCTCCCGCGACTCTCGATTTGCTGTGCACATCGAGAGTTTCAAACTATATATGTGTATGTTCGAATAATCACGATGACGTGTGTGATACTAACTCAATATGTCATATATGTATGCATAATATGATCCGGCATAATTTCTCGGCGGAATACGTTTAATTACTCTTGCGCGAGTATGTGACCCACCTGTCTCGACGGATCATCTTTGGAAATCTACGTCGCGATATCATCAAATCTACGTCACGATTCAGTGTCAAATAGTGAAACAATCGAGCCGGAGATGTCTGTTGTGGGTCGCACTCTCGTTGTTTTGCCTCTCGCTCGTGTATGTCGCGTTAATAATTTACCTCGCTAACGAATAAACTTGTAAAGATACGAGTACACAGTCGTGAATGTTACAACGTTACAACGCAACGTGAAGCGATGTTACCTTTTGCCGCAACATGTCAGAACCTTTTTAATTTACACACCACACACACACGCGTGTAGGCGTTCCCGAGTTACTGATAAAATTAATTGCACGCGCTCGGGAATAAATGCTATACTGTTAACGTGGCAAAAGTGCCGATAACACGCGAGATGAAACGCCTTACTGAAAAGGCCACACGTGCCACGAGGATGCGCCCTTTTCGCGAACAGCTGACAAATTTCAATTAAAACTTTTACGTAACCGTATAGGACACGTGATAATTATTAATTCGCGGTTAATTCGTTTCCGTTTGTCTACCGTTTGAAACATACAAGCGCCTTCACTTGGAGTTTTGCTTCCTCCCTCGGGACGTGAAATATCCAATTCAAAATTTCATTTAAATGCATCGCGCGGGCGCACTAAATTTTACGATTCATCTGGAATAATCGGAATGCATGCATGAAATAGTCGCATTGCTTTCCCCACAGAAAAAAAAAAGTATCGTCTGAATTTATCGTTAAATAATTTCCACACATACGGTCCTCCCTGTGCACAAAAAATAATTCTTTCGACAGAAATATTTCCAGTGATATTATTCGCATTTTTCTCGTTGGACGTTTCGCGAAAAAGTTATGTGAATAAAAACTTGATAGTACGAAAAATTTCGCCCGACATTTTTTTGGCTTTACGAATTTAAAATGAATTCTAGAGCAACTGTCACGCGATTGGAAGCCGGCCGAGAATGCAAATCCACGATTGTCCTTTTTCTTCACGATAAACTTCAATGAAATCAATCTTTTTTTCTTTTTTCTAATTGTGGTAAAGACTACGGTTAATTGGGAGCATCTGGTGAAAAATTGTTTCCGAATCAGGTTAAAGCTTAAATCGCTATTTTATAAGAGGGAAAAAGTTTTTTCCCAGCTTGAAAGGCAGCGACAAGAGATCTCGAAAAGAACAAAAGAAAAAGGGAAACACTCTAAACAGTATTTTCAAAAGAAAATTCTTGCGTCGAGACGTAACGGGAGAAAGAGAGAAAAAGAATCTCAAGAATATCGCTTGCCACTACAATTTCAGCGAAAAAATTTCCGGATTCTTTTCTCGCGAATAAAACTATCTACACATCTCGATCTTTAATATAATAAAAACAATCTTGGCTTTCTTTATAAGTTTCTTCAGAATCGATTTACGTCGTTAGCCAATTATCGTTGAATGCGAAAATTGTTATATAACGTTATGAAAATTTAATCGCTCTAGTTCTATCTTTTTTGAATAAAAACCAGCTGAATCGTGAATAATTGTTGTTACGAACTTTCGAAATATTCTAAAGACACGGTTGCTGTCGCAGAATTTAATTTAACGCTCCAATTAACGCCTTTGCTTTGTATTTTGCAGTGCATTCGAGAAAGTCGCTAAAAAATCTTTTTTTTTCCCCTCAACTCTCAAGCAGGTAGGTCACGTGGTTTAATGAACCGGCATTTGTTTAATCTTACAATTAGAGAGGATATTAAATTTACAAATTTCTCCGCACAAAATGCAACGCCGACACTTGAATTTTAACACGATATCACCCGCTAAAGCGCTCGATTATGCCCAAATACCCTTTGCAAGTGTGAATATCGTAAAGACACTTTCGTTTTGATACAAACTTTACAACGCCTATACAGCGCTTGTTCAGAGATTAATTCATAACTCCACTTGATAACAGCGCTTTGCCGACTCTGCCCGTATCAGCCCGGGCAGTCATAAACCTCCGAGCGGAAGTCAAGGCACACCAATGTACACACATACGTTGGCGATAGTGACACACAAGCTTGGTGTATCGCTTGTACTATGTTTCTAGATACGAGCTTAATAAAATGTTGTAGAATTACATTCGAAGCAATTAAACAAATTAACGACTCTACGGTCGCAATGTCAATTGAAGAGCATATTAATCTCACTACGTGACGTTTAGCTTTGGACAAAGCGACGATGAAATACAGCAGGCCATCGTTTTGATTTATCCCTTCCAATATAGAAGAATTATATAGAGGAGAGTTGCCTACATTGCATCACTTAAAATGTTTTACGTTATATTTCCTACTTGGTAACTATTTTGTATACAAGTTAATATTGAATATTTTATCATGATGTTCAAGACGTTTATTATTAACATTGTTATATTAAACTTTTATCAAGAACAAATTAATTGTTGTGAATCTTTTTAACGGGCAAAAGGTATGATTTAAACAACTGGTCTTTTAAATCAAAATGTTGTATAATAATTAAGAAATAACTTAGTAATATTATTATTTTCATATCTTATATCAAATCTTATTTTATCAATGACAAATAAGGAAGACAATATTCTTCGATATAAAATAATAATTTTTACATATTATATTTATAAATAACAGCTGGGAGACAATAATAAGTTTTTGCTTTATTTGATGCAAAATTTTCTTAACTCATACAGATATGACTTAGAGTGATCAGTTTATTTATAAATATTATATTGATTTAACCTTTATAATAAAGGTAATATATACAAAAAAAAATGAATGTAAAATATTTTATAATAAATCGACTTTTAAAAAAAATACAGAATAAAATGTTAGATTATTATCACTTAAATTGGACACAAGTTACATCAATCTGATTGTTTTAGGATGTAACGTGAAAACTTTTTGTTTGTATTTCTAATTTATTTCATATTTTTATCAAGAGAAGTTATTTATATTCACTAATTATAAAAAAAAATGATAAAGTATGATTTAGAAGGGCAGTATACGATATAGACATCTCTTCCCTAAGCCCAGTTGATAAGCGATCCAATCGGAAATGAAAGGCCGATCAACACGTGCGGCCTGATTCCTCGACCGAATGCAAGTTCGCGTGAGCATGCGTTGCCGTAATCCTGTCCGATGCAACGGACGTGTCGCCTCGCGGAGATTTCATTGTGCGAGGACAGATTCTTTCCCGTCCGGAAGCGGGAATGACTCAGTTATGCTAACTAATGAAACTGTTGCTCGAAGCGACGCTTATCTTCTCCGTCTTCCGGTCGCTCGATTGGCCGAGCACGCACAATGTCCACTCTCGTGCACCTTCTTCGGGGATGCAGTTCCTTTGAAAATACACTAGCAATACTGTCTTTCGATCAAGACGAGAGGCTTTAGCGACAAAGTTAGACGAGTACTCTGAGAAGAAAAGAAGAGCTTAATTCTTTCCAGACGAAAAGATTTCTATCCAATTTCAAGTTTAGTGATAGAGATCTTTACCGAAGTTATTAAAAATCAATAATTGGATTATCATGATATTCTTCGTGATTAGTCTAATGTATTTTAGAATGGTGTTATATTTAATAATTAATATATATAATTATAGCTCTCTTATTAGTGTATATATATATATATATATATGTCAACTTTTAATTTTCTTTGGAAATGTTAATTTATTAAATATATCAGAAGCTTTGTAGATGGGTCTTATTACTCTTCGTTCTCTTTGTTGATGAACAACCTTATTCCGTGATTCGCCTTTAGAATAACGACAAACCGCAGTCAGGTAGAGCATAACGCAATTATTCAACGAGTAACGCAAAACTTTTGACTAGTTTCTCTATGCAGGATGGTTTCCTCAATCCTGGGATTTCGGAAAACCTGGGACCACCACTCGGGCAGTTCGACCATTTTGTCCTTGATACCGGGAAAGTTCTATGTCCCTTCGCGGTTCCATCGTGCGTCCGAATTGTAAAATATTCAGTAATTTCATCGTAAGCTTCGGCCCTCCGTGAAAGTTTTGCGGATTTATCTTTCGTGAGTCGAGTGGCAGCTGTGATAAAGGCTTTAAATAGGGTCGGATTAAACAAGTGCTGCGCGACCATCTTGGAAATGAGTAAAAAGATGGGAGCCACTGCTACGTGAATGGTGATACTTTATACTGTATATATCCTTGTGCGCAGTGTGTTGCAGCCCCTTTCTGCGCGTTTATTCTGATGAGTAAACATGCGACGAGTGTGCAGAGAAATAAGTGTGTCGTCGCGAAAACATCTGTGCGTTTTGTGTTGTAACACAAATGCCCTTTGTGTAAGCGGCATTTACTCACTTTTCATTCTCATGCCTGGTAAATAATTAGGCAAAATACTTTGCAGTTAGGTTTACCTTGCATTGTGAGTCTGCCTTGCGTCGTGACTCAGCCCGCGATATTTTCTTAGGTTTTCTTGGAGAATCGGAAACTGGAGAGCTGAACTCTCTGTTTGCGAATAATCTCGCGCGCTGAATAATACGATTGTCTGCACTGACGCGATATTTGAAGATAATAACATATGCGTTCAATATCGTAAAGGATATTTAAAGGGTTTATTTAAAATTTAAAGAGTTTCGAACGTTGAAAAACGTCCAAAAATGCTTTTCAATTGTAATTTAATCGCTATCAATGTAGCAGAAACGTCATTGCAAGTTCTACTTTTCTTTCTGGCAGCACAAATTTACAATATTGATCTATAGTAAAGCAATTACGTTTGCTTCAAGTTACATTTAAGCCCCGGGGAAAAGTGCATGGAGTAAATTGAGATTCGAGTCCGCGTCTTAGGTCCCAGGAACACTTTAGGAAGGAAGGCAGCAGTGGCATATACGCTTTATTTAGCGACGAAGCTCGACTAATTACGAAGCACACAGCTTGATCGACTCTCTCTCTCTCTCTCTCTCTCTCTCTCGGGTCGTCTCCGATCGTGGAAGCTGCCATTGGATTCGATTTTCCGTTGCTAAATAAATCGACCAATCCTTCTCCTTTCGCACACACATACACACACACACACAAGTAAGCACGCACGTATCTACTGCCCGACGCTTATCCATTTGAACCAATATTGAGAACAAATTAATTTAACACTTTCAATGCGACTAAAAGGATAACGAGATTTATCTATCATCGAGGAACGTGTTGCAATTTTCTGCAACTTTTCACAATCATGAGAGAATTACGGGTTTCGAAATTCGACCATTCAGTGATATACGCCTGATTGTCTTCAGGACATCGCCGTCGCTCGGTGACCCCATCGAGACGACTTCGAAATACTCTCTCGAAAATTATTGTTAGACATCGACCCAATTCGGAAATTCGAATGTCGTCGGCGAATCAATACTGCCACGAAGAGAGAGAGAGAGAGAGAGAGAGAGAGAGAGAGACATGGTGGGAGAGAGAAAGAGAGCAGAGAGGAAGTTGGCTACCTCTCTCTTACTGGACATTTTATATTTTTGTCACGATTATGCAGATGTGTAGCATGTTAAAATAAACGGCGATTTTCGCGTATTTTTCAATACCCTTTTTTTTCGACAGGTAAAAATCAAACTCACTCTCGATCTAAAACTCGAGATTGGGACACGTCGCATTGTTATATCCACGGATTACTATTAAAAAAGAAAAAGAGTCGGCTACATATTCGTAAAAAAATCTCCGATTTATATAGCAAATTCTCAGCTTCAACGACTCTTCTTTACGATTTGATTTTTCGATCGCACAGGGGTATCGAATCGAGTTGACGTTTAAAGGGACTCGTAAGAGGAGAGACGAATTTGAGAGCGCGTGATACGAGAAATTTGAAAAATGGCCGAACATTTTGCGGCGCCATTTCTCTCTCTCTCTCTCGTCTTGGATTCCATCGAAGAATTCTGCATGTATCGATCCATCGCGAATTATACACCACCGCGTGATATCGGACAACCTGTATTTAAATTCAGTAATCACTATTCAGCATAGATTGCTCTTCTAGTTTTGGTATCTAACGATTTTTTTTCACCAGCGGTCACGATCGATGTAACACGTGCCAGTGTTATTAAGCCCTATTTAATCGTCCATATGAAATCGCGTGTTAGGGCGTAAACGTGAGGGTTACAGAAACGTACGCAGCCGTCACGTCATTTATCGCAAGCTGGAATTTCAGGGTTGCACGCGTCCACGAGTATTGTGCTTCCACGTTTCAACCCTGTTATTTCTCTCGCTCTAAAGTCGCGATCGATTTCTTGATTAAATATAAAACTCGAACATTTTGATTAGTGTTTACATTTTACATATATTTACATACATAATTTACATATGTATTTCGTACTTATTTGGCGATTTTTTATTTTATTCAAGACTTTGAAAATTAGGAGAATATTAAACGTACAAAAGGTAAATCTATGAATTTCTATTTTTTTTCTTTTTATTTTTTTTTTTTTAACGAAGAATATTATTGGCTTATTTCGTAGGCTAAACATTGACGTCACAAATGTAATCTGAGGACAAACGATAATGAACGTCAACGACGACAAAATAGGATTCCCCCTCCCGTGTCTCCAATCCCGAAGAAACTCCTTGATTCTCTTCCCGCAGGGGGATGCTTACCCTCCCCAATCACTTTTCTACCCCTAGAAGTGTTACCTATCGATCCGTTGATCCATCTCATTTACATCCTTACAATCTTATTATCATGTAATCGATGTCGGGCAAAAAGGACTTCGACGCGGTTTTCTTCTCTTTAACTAGTAATGTGACGGAAATTTAATTGAATTATTATCTTTCTTTATATTTTTATCTATCTCGATTACCCCAGATTTATCTTGTTTTTGTCAGACGATATTGATCGCCGAAGTAGGGAGTTTTGTTCGAAAAGCACAGTTAATTAATCACACTTGTCGCATTTACAACTTTGTGTTTAAGTACTCTCTCGTCTGCGTGAAATGTGAGATCGATTCAACTACTGTGAAAATAACGCGTGAATAATTCTTAAAATATGATTTTACTGCATTATTGCATGAATTAACAAAGTATAGAATTTATTAATGGTTGTCAGTTTTTCGACTGACTTAATTTGGCTACAATTTTTGTTATTCGTAGAATTAATTTTTTCGCTAAAATTATAAACATATAGTAGAGACAGAGAGTTATACAATCTGCCAAGGATACCGCTTATATCGTCGCGCTTTTCTCCTTCCTGATAACTTAAATTTAAATTTCCGGTTGTATGCGGTATGATTCGAAATCGATAACTCGAAAGCGAAGCGAAGCAGTTACTGATTGACAATACAGGCTAACGATCATTTCCTCCTCGTAAATGTGTCTATTATTATTTGAATATCCGCTATAATTTGGTTTTCTGAATAGCAGTGATAAAATTACACAATCCTGTAAAATTCCGCGCTTTGTTACTCGATTGTCATAACCACATGTTGGATGTATGTACAACAATGCTAAAAGTGAATTCTCTCGAGGCTCTAATGTTGAAAAAATTGTTTTTATGCAAACATGTCAATATTATGGATTGAAGTTGAATTCGTTATATATATTATTCGATTTAACGAGTGAATAAACGATACGAGAAAGACTGAGAAAAAGTCGCAGGACGATGATATTCATATTGGATCGTGATAACTTAATAATCGAGCGACAGTTTGATTGATTCAACGCGATTTGTGTATTACTACTCAATGTTTGTACGAATAAAAATGTGGAGTGGATTTCGTGAATGAGATCGATACGTTCCATATGTAATATTTTATTTCTCTTTCTCTTACACACAATTCTTTAACTTCGAAAGTTAAAGGATTGTGTGTCTGCGGATGAACCAGAAAGTCACGCGCGCAGGAAACATCGATTCAAGATGAATGATAGAAAGCGAGAGAAACAACAAGAAAGATCCAATTGCAGAAAAACAACTAAATAGAGAAGGAGAGAAAAATCGCTAGGTCGAGAGTCCTTTTGACCCGAAAGAAAAATTGTATGGGAAGAATAAGATCCAAGAGCAAGTACATACTCAGAATTGCGAGACACAGCTGTTTAATGGAAGGGACGGAATGTCAGATAGAGTGAAGATTTATCAGGAAAAAGGAGAGGCCACGTAGATAAGGGGGACGTTGAATTGAGCACGTATATCATAGAGGAAAGCAGCAGGGAGAGAAGGCCGGAGAGAGATAGAGAGAGGAAGATAGATTCGCACGCGGTTTCGGAGCGGCTGCTGGCGAATATTGATCCCGGACGTGCGGGAATGAAAGCCGGGTCCGGGGAAACCTACGGGTCCGAGATCACGCTCCGCATACCCTTTACGCCATCCGTTATAGCGTTCGTTAGCGTGGAAATTCGAGGCGCCACCGCAATGTGGAAAATGGCCGGTGAAACACCCCGGGTATTACGATCCTCGTATGCGTAATACAAATCGTCCGTCATAATTATTATTGACGGCCTGGTAGACACGCGTCTGCACCGACCTCGTAAAACACGCAACCCCCTGTGTTACCGTTAACCTAATTATCCGCGCCCGCGGATCGCGAGAGCGTGAGTAACTCGCACGCTCCCGAGAGAGATTCAATTTGCGCGGAGAAACTTGGATACCCGCGGAAAATAAAGTTAATATTCGCCAAACTCACTAAACAGTCAAGATATGGCAGAGTCGCGGAACTTTAAGGGTTTACTTGAGGTTTCTACCAATTTTCGATTATGTATTTGCCTATAAATGCGGTTGAAAAGTATTTGCAAAGTGTCACGCTTTGTTCGCTCTATATTTACATTTAATAATTTTGCTTGAAAAGAAAATTGTACGTTCTGCGATATTTAATACACGGAATATGTACTTAAATTATTTCTCTGCACTACTTGATACATAATTGATATCATAGTATAACATTTCTGTCCCAGGCGCACGATATTTATAATAAATATTTTTATCATTTATTTTTTTGAAATAATATGTACATATTTTTTATACATATTTTAAATGCATTGAGAGAAAAACATTATAAAAATTATGTATTTGACACGTTATTAAAATATAGATTAAATATTTTATGGTAAGTACAAAAATAAATATTTGTAGTAATAATTTTGTAAATATTTCTCAAATATTCGCAAATATATTTAAAATAAATCTTTATGAACTGCGTTTAATCGAAGATCATTATATAAAATATTTATAAAAAATTCAAATAATTATTATAAACATTTCGTATATATTTTATGAATACTGTTTTGCTGTCTGGGACATGGATTTTACTTCTCTTTACTAAAATACAATTCCTACTCTTAAACTGTAATATTTACGTAATCTCAATATATATTATTTAACATGTTATTATGTCACTCAATCTGATATTTTTTTTAATACAATTTTTTTTTTACTTTTGTAGAGATATATTATTTTCAAAATGCACACGTTGCATTTTGCAATAGCGATTCTAATACCAGATCTTTCGAAATTGTCCTTTTCCAATGGAATTCTTAGAAACTCGAGGATAGTCAGAAAGTTCAATTTTCTGATACGATTCGGTTATCGCGACAAAAGGAAAAGACAACATATCATCAGAGTTTTTCGAGCTTTGAACTTCACTGGACCGAGAACAGCTCTATGCTATACCGATGAAAGTTGTATTTTTGCGGGAAGAAAGGAAATATCTCGATCGCCCTCGCTAGGGAAGACTTCTGCAACTTCATCTTTCAAATGTCAAAACTTATGCGAGAAGTTTAACAAACGTTGTAAAAAAACTGTTCTTCGTTAGATGGAATATTAATTGGTCGTGATATTACCTCGGACAAGTCGGATCAAATGTTGCATCAAAGCAACATATAAACTGCGTTGCCCGGTATTTACGTCTGAAAAAATACAAATAATAATGAATAATCTTTTACGAACATAAAGAGAGAGTACACACTGCTTCAACAATTGCTTCTCCAAGCAAATAGAAATTACATTCGAGGTTCAATGCTCGAATGTTATTGCTCGGGAACATATCTCCACCTGCCAGAACCTGGCTTTTTCAATTTATCGACAATACACGCGCAACATCCGTGCAGAATCGAATTCCATTTCACCGTCGGTAGTCGGTACCCCTTTGGAAATCGTGATTCGTTTTGCACTTCTCAGCGGGTTGCAAAGTGAGTCATTTTTCCCACGTAACGTCAAGAAGGTACTCCCGAGATCGCTTCCTCAGAGAACAAGCGATTTCGCCGAATGAGTCCAGGAGGAATACGAGATAATATCACCTGGAAGCGCCAGGGGTGGTTATCATTCTTGTTGGGAAAATTTAGAATTATTGCTCGATCGCGCAAAATATTGCTCATGATAATGCAATATGATAAAGAATATATTTTTATAGCTCTCCGGGATTCATCTTCATCAGACGAATACGAGTGTAAATACTTAACCTCGCGTATTGAAGTTCTTGTACGGGACTTACAAGTGAAATCCAATTTCATTTCGCCGTAGGTTCTTACCTACCTACTCGTTGAGAAATAAACTCTAGTTGGAAGAAGAAGAAGAAGCCACGTAAATCCTCTTCTAATGGTCTCGGGTATATTTATGCGTCCGTGAGGGCGGCGATGGCCGTTTTATCGGCTCTGAGTGAAACCAAGCGAGAAGTATTATGAAAACTTTAGAGGTACCGACTCGAACTCGCTTCAGCGAAATATCGAAGACAGAACCAGACAGCGCCGACGAAATCGGGAACTGAAAGCAGAATTATCGAGTTTCTTTTAAACATTAGCCTCAACTAACGAAACGGATACGTATAACAAAATGACTAGCGCGAATATAGTTTGCAGAATCTGAAAATTCGACTAAAAACACGCGAGTGGAATATTTGTCATAAGTGACAACTCTGGCAAGATCCCCTATAAATATTATGGACCATTGTATTATGTTCGAAAGTCATTAAATGTTATAAGCAAAAGTACTTTACCGACATATATACACGGGACCATCACGTTTCTATCTTGTCGCTCAGTAGGATTAATTATTGATCGATGGCAGCCGAATCTTTGATAGCTTCTAACTAGGAAAGAAAAAAGGTCTCTTAAGCTATCTGAGCCAAATTATCTTCCAGATAACTTAAGATTAAGCTATCGAGCCCTTCATAATTTTTTAATGGCTAGAACAAAAGAAGTATTTTTTATAGCAAAAAGTAGCAAATAATTAGCAAATAATTTTCATATATATTTTTTATGTTTTGATCATTTGGCTCAGATAACTTAAGAGACCTAAGGAAAAAATAGTTTTTATTTTTACAACGCACGTCACTCGTAATAAACTTTAAACAAGAATACTGCATGATATCGAAATACACACACATATGTATAGATGCAGCGAAACCACTGCCAGTTGTTTCCTATACCATAATGCCTCTTCCACAACACGATGTGGTTTATCGGGGATAAACTAAATTGTTGGAAAACCACAATATATTGTATATATTACGAAAACGCATCTTGTAAATCTGTCGCCTGACAATACGAGCGAGCCCGCGAACAATTAATACAAAAAATATTTTGTAATCTTTTTATTTGTGCAAAATTTTATATTCACTCAAAAAATATGTATTTATTATATATACAATATATTTTCTAAATAAATATATACAATTATATATATATTAATTTATATATTTATATATTTTAATAAATAAATATATAAATATATATTACATATAATAATATATATATATTTATATATATGACTATTTTAATTTTATATTTTATAATTATAATTAGTAGTACATATTAATATAATATCTTATTCCACGTTTTCGATGTATAATTAAATTTATCTACGAAATTCCACTATGGTATTACAAATAATGAATATTGAATTATAGACAGTGAATAATGAATATTGAATTATAGACAGTGAATATTGGAGTATTAGTGAAATTGTCGTTGGCTCGTTAAATGTTGTAACATAGACGAGCAGCAACAAGCATATAGAAGCAAGCAATAACAATTAAGTTGATCACGCTCGTTGCATTTTGGATTATGCTAAATGACTCGTTACATTGAGATTGCATTATTATCATATTTCCAAAAGTAATTTATGCGATGCTTTTGTTGATTAAGAATTTATGGAGAAACTATGGTAACAGTTTAAGCGCGATGTTTGCTTCGGCAAAATACAGATTAATTCTTTCATCTTGAAACGAGATTATCGGACGGCTTCTGCCGCGCAAGTATGGTCTTACAACAATTAATGATATCGAAACAGCAAGAGAAACCTGTTGCTTGACGCTTCCTGATGAACTTTACCTATGCGATATATTATCTCGAAAAACTAACTTTTGCGACATCGGGTTTATCAATCTCGTTGTTGACCTTATCCGCAGAAAACAATTTTCCCCCAGTCGAAAATGGGATTAGCCGGTCTCTCTCGTATCCCATTTCTCTCTGGCACAACCCTTGACCTACATATATATATATATACTTCTTAGGAATGGCTGAAAAGATTCTTAGGAATGGCTACGGAAGTATGTAGGTCTCCAAGTAAAAACAATATTATCGTGATCATCGGCAAAATGAGAACTTTCATTCAAGATGAAGCCATAACGAAGGGAAAAATGCGAAATTTTTTTGCATATCGTAATGAAATTGTTGATATCGCAATTATCTCGATAAGACAGCAATAATACAAAAGATGACTTAAGAAATAAATATATTAGAAAATATATTATAAATATTTTTGGAAGCTCTCTGGAAGCATTAAAGAGATTTTTTGCAATCTCGGAATTTATATCTTTTCAAGAAAAGTCTTAATAACTGTGTCATGATGAAATTGAAAATTAAAATTTATGGAGCATATTAAGCAACGTATATCCAGATATCAAGTAGTAGCAACTTTCCGCAACAATATAATTTCCAAATAACAATAACTAAGCTTTTTTTTTTCTTATCCTTAAGCACTCTCTTCTCCTCTCCCCCGCCTCTCTCTCTCTCTCTCTCTCTCTCTTTCCCCACCTATCTCTTTCTCTCTTTTCCTGTTACACCAGTTTCACGCTCGTATTTCAAAGGAAAACTTCCTTCATAAACCCGTGCATACATAAGAAAATCTCTGGTGGTAAACTGCAAAATCCCACAAGGTTGTCCTATTTTTCGGTGTACGTGACGTGTTGTGAATTAATCTCGGCCCCTTTTAACAAGATTACGGTCTTTCACGCTATCCAGAAGCGGCAGGATGACGGTTTTTCTCTAACGAGATGCTTCACCTGGCTAAAAGTATTTTATGTTATTTTCCGTTGGACGAAAGCTTATGTCGCGTGGATCCGTACATAAGTATGCATATCTACAAATCATCAAATATCATATATTGTAAAAGAATAAATAAATCACTGCGTTTTAAAGCATATAAACTTGTAATTTTCTCCTCATGTAAAAAAGCGTTTTATATGTTAATAAAAGCGCACAGTTTTTCGTGAGAGATTTATGATATAAGGCAAACTCGAGACAAAACATTAGATTCTCGAAAAATTCCCAAATTTTCTAACGAATATTTCTCCTGCGTGTAAAGTATAATAAATTCTATCCCTCGTCGCGCTAGCTGACATTTTATCCACTTTATTCCTATGGCCTCATCGAAATTCTCTTTGAAAACAAAAACCCTCCGTGAAGCTGTAAAAGATTCTTTAAAATCGATCATAAGAAAATACTGTGTCAATTTAATTCGCAAATTCGAATTAACTTTGCAAAGATATTCATATCATCTTCGATAAGAGAACAATCTTACGGTATCTCGGGACGATTTTGCAAATGAAATCTATTCAACAGGCGTGATATTCGACGTATGGTCTGACTTGTTGCGTTGAAATACTCGATTTTCCGTCTCCAATCCGTGGGACTTCCGCTCTTAATTGAATTAGCTGCGAGGCACAGCTTAAGTTGGCTTAAAGTAAAACAGGCAAAAGGTCCGATACGTCCGGAGATTCGCTTTATTACGGCGTCGCCGTTTTCATTCACATTTACGGAGATGTAGAAAGAACCGAAGGAAAATGAAAAATGGCTTTGCCGCCGCTGACTGAGTATCGAATGATACTTATCGTGTCAGTAATGACCGCCTTGTGACATGAAAAATATAAAGCTCACGCGAGAAGTGAACCGCCCTGAATACCGCATGAATGGTAATCGTGCTATGACATGGATATAGCGCAATAAACATTCCAGTTGGTACATAGTACATAGTAGGTCGATAATCATTTGGCTTTACTGTGTTTACGTGCCGTTAGTTGTCTGCAATCGGAAAGACGTACATCGACGAGCAATAAAAATAACTGGCACGTAAAAAACGTATTCACGTTGGCATCACCTAAATAGCCATGGTATATTAATAGCTGTTAATTATGTGATTAACGGCGATAATTTTACACCATCGCTGTTCATGGTTAAAGCACACGGTGCACGATGCAAAAACTTACGCGTTATAAGAATGCAATATATTAAAACAGGACAATATGTAGAGTACGTAGGGGGGCAACCTTGTTTCCTGCTTGCTGTGTCATTCTAAGAGGCGCGCCGAGGGAAAATATTTGTAATCCAAAGGAATCTTCCACGAGTTGAATCCTTAGTAATGGCGCACAACCTTTCGTATAACTCTTTTGTGATGCGACTCGTGAATGGCCATTTTGACCCGGCAAAGAATCTGCCTGCGGTGTATATGGCGTAATATCGTCGCGAGGGTATTCTTTTCTATATATTCGGTCTCTGCGACTCGCTTAACCGGAAGGAAGCCGATAGAAAAGCAGCACGTGAAACGACGGAGCTAAATTCCGAGTATAAAATATGAAAAGAGCACCAATGATAAATGCATACATGTCTGGGCTGATATACGATCGTAAATAACGAGTCACCCGCTGTTAAGATCTTGAGAACCAAGTAATACATGTATAAGGCGAAGATTAAGTATACCGCCTGATACTTTAAATACATTATGCTAAACGTATGATATTTTATTTTACAACGCTTGTCGATGCACTGAGTAAATATTAATATTCTTGAATTGAGAAGATAAACAAGTTTAGAGAACACGTTGTTATAAATTTTTTTTTTTTTCTTTAATCTTGACATATTAAAATAATACAATTGTAATATGAAATAAATAACGTATTATATCTACTATACCGATGACATCACTTTTATCATAATCTTGTCACGTGTCACATAAAGTCAACAACTGTATAATTAAAACTCTTCCTCCTCTTAATACTGTGCATAATTCAAGCGAAATTAGGTTAACGACTTTCGAGATTGCACGATTATTTCGAATTAACTTAGTTTAAGCGACACGTTTTCTTATTATTATGAAACGGTAGTAACTTGATTGCTAAACATAAAGAGCAGAATTTTATGCTGTACCGCTGAGAATATATTGTAACAGTAGAGCTACGCGGAGAGACCAGAATCGATATGCGTGCGATATGGCAATAACGATGGTAAAAGATGGACTCGTCGACAGTTTGTCAAGGATCCAGGATATAGATACGATCGACCGTAGGTTTTCAGGTCGTGATAGTTATTTTGATCATCCGGAGATATGCAAGAGTAATCCTATGGCAAGACAACAGATAGAAATCGGCTTCGGGTGTTAGATCAATAAGCACGACGACGGGTGACAAAAGTACTGTTTTTAAATCTTTTATTTTCATAAATTATATCAATCGATTTTATCACGCGATATAATATTTAAGCGGCACATATCTGACGGGATTTTTCGATTTAAAGATTTTATTTCGAAATAGAGTCTCACTTGTTCAGCGCTATTAAATTTAGATTGAGAATATAGTGAGACGCAATTAAACAGAAATCTTAATAAAGACGCGCTCATATAAATTACATTATTACTTACATATTTTAATCATATTGATTTTTTTTTATATTGTATAAAATATTTGCAAAACTTTCTTTTGCTTTGAGGATGTAAGCAAAGGCCTAAACATATTTCTGACTTTATTATTTCGATTATATGATATCTTAAGATGTATATTGTAAGATGTATAAGAAAAACACCATGGAAACTGTGTCGGCGTGGATTTTGGTACTTGGTTGTCCTTGTACCAAGCCACACGTGTTGGCTTTTCCTATTTTGCAGATAACAACGGCGGCATGAACGTACGAGACTGGTTACAAAGTGCCATTTGCGCAGAGTATCGCGCGATCTCAAACCTTCTATTAAGATCGCGCCTCGACTTCCAAGCTTCGTGTTCGTGGTGTAGCCTATAGAACGAAACCTGAAGAGAAACACTTGATACATGTAGACATAAAGGTGATCAAGAAATCGTAGAACATAGTTAGACTTTGTGTGAAATGTGAAAATTTGAAACGAGTCAACATGGAGATCATTACGGAACGTGACGCAACGACCAAAAATACGACTACATCAATGGCCTCTATGAGGTTCGCCAAGCTGCAATTCATATTCCTTCTTGGTCCACAAGAGGGGATGTGACTTGATTTAGAAGCGAACCTCGACATACGATGAATCGCCTCAGGGATCGTCAAATAGAAACATAGGCGCGTAACAAAAAAACAAGTTTAAAAGAAAACAATAAAGCATTTACGACGCGTAGCAATCCGATAAGGCTAAAAAAATGGATTCAACAAAATTGGGCGGTCCGGCGCCGACTAGTCCGGCTCATTCGCCAGTTTTGCCGAGCTACGCCACATCCGGCGAAGGTAACATCGATTACATCATAGGTGATTACATGGAGAGACTGGGCACGAGACTGAATATCCTCGAGACCGAGCTCAAGTACGCGTGGAGAGCGCTAGATCTTCTCAGTCAGGAATACATCAAGATGTGGGAAAGACTAGAAAAACTGGAGGGCTTGCTGTACGAACAGCAAACTGTGATCAGTCAGTTGATCGAGTTTTATACTAGTGGTGGCGCTCACGAAAACGTAAATATCATCGAGGAGACTCTGGCTAATCAGCAGGGCTCGGTGGGTGAATTGGACGCGATTGCAAAGAGCCTAGGAGCAGCGATAGATATCGAGGATACTACCGTATTGCGGGAAAAATTGGCTCAACAGGAACTAGCAAGGATGCACGGGCTCACGCAGGATAGTACAACAGCCGCGACTGTAGTTACCGACATGCACAGAAATGTCAGGAATCTCGATACCTTGGAGACCCTTGAGGAAGAGGGCAACATACCCGATGAGGCATTTTACAGAAGTCTAAACAACGCCTATAGAGAAGATTTGATTTGCGGCGACACATCGAGACCGACGTCGCAGCTGGGTATGATCTGGGAGGAAGCTGAAGATGAAGATATAAATGGTAAGAAGGAGGTGGACCCTAGCATTTTTGATAAAGCTATACCAAAAGAGAAAGAACTGGAGGAGCTGTCTAACCAACCGACCAAAGAGGAAGTACAAACCTCCATAATGAAAAAGCAAGATGAAGCAGATGAAGATGAAGGCGAGGTATTTAGCGCGGCCGATTATAAAAGCTATCGAGGGAACACACCGTGCATCAGTGAACAAGATCTTGCTCAGCTTTCTAGACTCAGTTCTCTCGATCAGGTGGCGTTAGAAAAATTGCACGAGATAGACAGATTAACTAGTAAACTGCAAAAGGATTCGCAGAATCTGATAGAATTGCAATCGAGACTAATAGATTCGCCGAAGCGAAGCCAGTACTCGTCCGAGGCCGAGGCAAAACTGGCTGAGGAGGCAAGTAGTATAGACGAGCAATTGAGAAAGATCTACGCGGAGACCGACGTCGACAGCTGGACCTTCTCTAAAAGTCCCGGCTCTACTGGCGGCAGATCAATTTCCAGAGTCAGTACCGATAGCGGACTGGCTACTGACGGCGACTTCACAACGAGATCTATATCGCCAAGACTGACTACTACGTCCAGGAGCAACTTAGACTCCATTTCGACTACCTATACTCCGCCTAGATTAGGTTATACGTCGGCTATATTGGAAAAAAGCCCAGAGCCCGTGATTCAGTTGCCGATTGACGTCGGTAATTTTGCGAAAGGATATGCGGAGAACAAAGAGCTAACGGATTTGATGGCCGAAAGCTTCGCGGCGGCTGTCACTTGCGCTTCACCCAATATTTATAGCACAACTACCGAGAAGGTGTCGTCGCCCACTTTGTCAGCCAGTAGCGTGCAAAGCGTTCATAGCGTCCAAGGTCTTCGCACGAGACAAGATGGTTATTTTGGTAGCGCGGCTCGGCTTAATCTCGAATTCCAAGAAAGCCGGACGCCACCTAGTCCGTCGCCTAGCTCACCACCTCCGCCGGCGCCGCGAGACACAACCGAATCCTTCCTCATGCCTGGCGCCGATCAGCGAGAACCAGACGCAAAAAGATCTCAAAGCCCAAGTTTCTTGCGAAACACGGAGAAGTTGGTCTCCATGGAACAAGGTCGTCTCAGTCCCCGCACTCCTCATTCGCCCAAGTCACCAAGAGTCTCGCCGAAACACACGATTAAATCCAGTAGCGCCAATATAGTAACGGCAAAATCCGATTCCGGTTTATCATCCATGAGTGGCTGGAGCAGTTTAGATAAGTCGCCGAGTTCTCCGAAGAGCTCTATCGCTAAAATGTTGACTTCCTATTCGGTGGATCACACCCGTACGAGCAATCTTGTACCCAGCACGCAGCCCGCCAGGATCTCCAGTCCGATACCACCGCTTCCCGAAACGACCAGCGCCGTCGCCATTACACAGGAACCTCTCTACGATACTCCCGAAGGTAGAGACGCTTTCGCAAGTACTTTGACGACTACGGCCAGTCATCCTCCTTACACAACAACGATGAATCATTTAGTATATACGACCGCCAGCAAGTCACCGGTCAAGGAAGATTATACATTTGTACCTCCGCCAGCTCCGGGTGTAACCACTACCTGTCAGAGTCCCAAGAAACGCAGTCGTCAACAGAGTCTTCAGCATGCTTTCTCAATGCCTGCCGGCACAAGTACAGATTATATCTACAGATCAGAACAACCGGCCATTTACTCCGTGGCTGGTAGTAATCGACAGCAAGTTATTACGAGCGTATACACTAGTGGTTCCGGTTCCTACGGGCCCAAGACTACTACCTCGGCTTACTATCCTTCTTCTGATTCGCTGGAGCAATATACCAACTATCAGGAAAGTTATGGCGCTCTTCAATACACAGAGACGACGAGCGCCACGAATGTTCACGTAAAGAAGCCGTTGCGTGGAAGCTCATTTACGGATGGCATGACAAATCACGAAGGATACAAGGCGGCGATGTATCGCACGATGTTTCCCACCGGCAACATCACCGATGCTCTCTCGTACTATCCGACCAGTGCGACTAATCTACCGCGAACGGAGACCAATGAGAGCACGTCGTGGCTGAACTCGATGGAGGAACAGATACCTCACGATTCGACGTCTTCCAGCATTAGATCCTTAACCTCCGACGGTAGCTACTCTCAGAGCCCGTATACGGACCGTAGGTATCCTCAGCCACCGGCCTATCAGGCACATGCGGCATATCAGCAGCATCATACTTATGCAAATCAAAACTATCCACAAGCTTATCAACAGCAGTATCAATCATATAGTCAACGATTGAGCAATGCTGAAAGCGCGCAACTCGCGGATGGTTATCAAAGACAATGGCAGAGAGAACATCAGTATATTCAAGATCACGAAGGTGGAAGGATATCCATAGAACAACAGCAGACGCAGCAGGGTGAATATTACGACGCCTCGAGTGTGATAGTTTCGCAATCCGGATATATCAGCATTGCCTCAAATTTGAAAGATCACGAAGTCGACAACAGCAAGCTGTCGAAAAAGATTAGAAGAGGTTCTTCGTTGAAAAATGCAATGAGCTCTATGAGCAATTGGTTACCTGATTTGCATCTCAGTAAACGTCACAGGAGTCAATCACTACCGGGTGGAGTGAGAAGAGAAGATCTGGACATGCCTCAAGACGCTCAGCAGAGACTGCCTGCTGAGATGGTAGGTAGAGGCCGAGGTAGAGGTCAGGCTGCCAGGAAAAAGAAAAAGCATACACTGGTTTCTACCGTCTCCGGTATTCTTCAGAAAGCCAAACGTCGCAGCCATCAGTCGCAGTCTTTATCCGATCCAGAACAGTCTGAGACTGAATGGAGTAGCGGTAGACAGAGCGGTTTGTCAGAGGACGAAGATAGCGTCATATCTGACATTGTTCAAGAACCGCCTTTCTTTGCCAAGGTAAAAACTGCGAGCATGAAAAGAAAGCCGCAGCAAATGATGACGCAACAGCAACAGCAACAAATGATGGCACAACAACACCAGATGATGGCACAGCAACAGCAGATTCAAACGCAACAAAAGGATTACATGCAACAGCAGCAGCATCAGGCGCTTCAACAACAACAACTACTTCAGCAGCAGCAGATGCTTCAACAGCAGCAGATGCTTCAGCAGCAACAAGCGCTTCAGCAGCAGCAGCAAACGCTTCAGCAGCAGCAGGCGCTCCAGCAGCAGCAGACACTCCAGCAGCAGCAACAAGCGCTTCAACAACAAATTCAACAGCACCAAGAGCAATTACATCAACAAGTTCTTCAGGATACGTGGACCAAGGAGAAAGAACCGAGAAAGATTGAGGTTAACGAGCACGTAATTGACGTAAACGATCAATTAGGTATGCTCGAGGAAGAAGCTTCGGGAAAAAGTACCGGTTCAGGATCCGGTGGATCATCGATCTTCCAAACAGTCGGCGACATCAAGAGATCGACGGGTAGCTCAGACGAAGCGCCTAACGAGAAGGCGCCGAAACTGCCCCCCGTCACTTTAATTGGTGGCTCGAGCATGGAATTTGCCGTGTCTCGAGCTCTCGGGAAATATCGTCAACGGCAATCTTCAACAGTATCTGATGAGCAACCAGCGAGCGAGGAGAGTAATAATGAAAAGAAAACCGTCGAGGAAAGTCCAGCGCAAACTCTGGAAACAAGTTTCGAATATCCGGAAGATGTGTCCGAGAAGAGCGAAAAATCAAGCAATGTAAAATTGCCGGAACTTGTTACTAGTTTGTCAGAGGAAGCTCCGCCGTCGGAAGGTAGCCCGTCAGCGTCTAGCATGAGAGGTTATAGTAGCACGGGAGGTACACGGTTTCTACCGCGCCACCAACAGTCTTTGGAGATTCCTTGGACTGGTTCGCGGCCGGGAGAACCCGATGAAGATAATCGCAGTACACATTCGTACAGGAGCACATCGAGAGTGTCCTCGAGGCGACAAAGCACCGAGGACTCGATCGATTCCGAAGACGAATGGTACTGTTATGAATTGAGAAAACTCGAAGAGTTGGAGAGGCAGTCTGGAGAAATGGAGATGACTGAAGTGCTGATCGAGGAACCCGAAGACGAAGCTTTCCAGCCGGACGAGACGGTAAAAGAAAAGATGTCGTTTGTATTGAAGGAGCTTAAACTCAAAGCCATCACAAAGCCGAAAAATCAGAAGAAGGAGGAGAGAGAAGAACCACGAACTACTAGAATGAACGGTACAGTCATCAAGGAGCATCGCTTCGAAGAGAGCGATAATAGATATCGCGACGAGAAACCTATTCCGAAACGAAAGTCCGCGGAAAGCGTGGAGGCTGTGTTCGCCAGGGTGACTGATTATCATACATGGGCACACGAGCTGGAAGCCAAGAAGGAAAAGGCTCCGCCATCCACGGAGGAGGGTTCATCCGGCGAGACATCCGGTCCGGACAGTCCCGAACAGTCGATGGACGAGGAAGAGGAGGAGTTACCGAAGGACCTCGAAGAACAGCAATCGCGACGAAGTTCCAACGGTTCGACGTTACGTCACAGCGAGAAGATGCCGCAGGGCTCGGATTCTCTATCCCGCGAAGGTAGCGTAAGTGTACCACCTAGCGAAGTGTCGGTCAGCATCCCGGGAGCTTGGGATTCTGAAAGCACTGTCCTTGAAGGCCTCGAGCGCGACGGAGCCGGTAGCGCCGAGACGGCTACCACGGCGACCTTGAGTCTACCGAAGATCAAGATCGACTCCTCGTCCTGCGGAAGCTCGGACACGACATTGAAGGAGGGCCAGGTGAGTCCTGGCCCGCCCGGGTCCAAGTGGAAGCTGCTCAAGGCCTTGAAGGAACGTAAGGCCGAGGAGAAGCTCAAGGAGGTCGAAGAGGCCTCGAAGGAAAACGCTATCTCGCAGGGACCCACGGCAGTGAGTATCATGATCAAGTGAGGACACGAAAATCTTTGTAAAGCGTACTCGACATTCGGAGGTTGGGTAAAATTGTGAATTAACATGTATTACATTTATTTTTGCACTTTTTGCACATTATTTTGGCGATTAGCATCGTATGTTTCATTGAGCATGACATCTATCCCTGATATCGATATTTAATCACTATTGATATTTAATTTATATTTAATTTAAATATTGATAATTAATCAAAAGTCTGAATTTGTATTTTATTTTATCGATGTACTTGCACACGCTAAAAATCAGCCACAATGTCGGTACTTTAGCGCCTCGACCGTTTGGCGATTAATGTACATTTTTGACAATTGATTCTTCACGTGCTTCAAATTCAAATTATATGTGGCACGTACTTTCGAATGTCGAGTGCGCTGGTATGTCGACCGACTGTAAAGCGGACAAGAGATACTGCGAATTAATTAATATTTGGCGTTTTAAAATTAAGATCGTGCCACCAAAGGACACGTACACATAGTCAATATGGTGTGCTCGACACCAAAAGGAAGTCAAGCTTTGCTATCGAAGAGGGCGACGACAGTTTTGCTTTCGCCCTCTTTCACCAAGGTTGTTAAAGAGGCGCGCAGCCTCTAAAATGGTTGTACGAGACATACGTTACAAACGGTACTAGTCAATTTAAGTGTAACACCACTAACGCTTGGCCAAGCAATATTTCTAAGGGACAAGGGACGTCGTTTCGGTGACGATCGATTTATCGTGATTGACGATGATTGATCTCGAGATCCAACGCGGCCACCGAGAAGCTCATTTAATAAGCATTTTAGACTTAATATTATAGATGGTGCTTTATTCGTAGATGTACGCTTTAAGGTAGTAACTAATAACGTTAGAATTTGCTGCTGTGTGTCTGCGCGACGTAAAAAAGTGTTGTGAAAATATGCCTGCGGCACGGTGTTGTTTATAAACAAAAATATTTCATACCTTTTTTAATATTTCATCTTCATTATTTTACTTATTATTTTTCTATTATTTTCCATGTCTCCCATTGTCAATAATTATATACTTACAAATTATAATTATATCGAGTATTATTGTTAGCGCATTTGAAACGTTACCTGAGGATCATAAAAAAGGGCATAACGACAAGTCACATTATAGCGATAAGAACGTGCGTCGCGCAGACACTCGCGGAAACTCGCATTTCGTAAAACATCGAAATTCATCGCTCCCTTAAACACCTGTAAAGAAACAGAACGGAAATACTTGCGGATCACCGAGAGTGAAGAAAATGGATGCGTGTGCGTGTGTATGTATGTATGTATGTATGTATGTATGTATGTGTGTGTGTGTGTGTGTGTGTGTGCGTGTGTGTGTGTGTGTGTGGAAACGATCCGGAGTAGAAATTGCGCCAGCGAATGGTCCCGCCGTTTCCTATGTACACCGGGATCTACAAAGAACTACTACATCGCGGAATAAAAGGCACGTGATGTGTACCGTTAGAAGAACTAGCGTCACGAGAGCCCGCGAAAAGAGCACAAAATGGGTTTTCAGACGCGAGACTATTAGAGCGACAAGTCGTTTAACGAGACGGAGAAACTCGGAGCAATTAAGCGCTGGTGTAAATGTACATTTTGCGTGATTCGTGCAAACAATAAACGTACGGTATGTAGGGAAATATGGTATATTTCTTAAGGCGGTATTCATGCTCTAATCCTATATATTTAAGATCGTGTCTTAAGAAACGTACTTGAGATGCTGTATAAATGTATAACTACGACATACAAGTCTTACGTCGCAACACGCAACTATCAAACATCTTGAGACTGTATTTAAAGCGATCTGAAATATATATAAGAATGTGAACCGCGCTCTCTTAGTTCCTGGCATAGAATATCGCGCACTTTCATCCGCCATTATTCGCTCGCACCATTCTCGTACCATTCGCGCAAATACGACGTGTATAGAGCAAGCATTTGTCATTTTACTATCAACGTTTCCTATCAACATTGACGATTGTCCGAATCACTTTCACTTAACGCATTTTCGAATCGATTAAGTAGGCAGGGGCTATTGCTCGTGTGATCGGGTTAACACAACGTCGTAAGCACAAGGACTTCCAAAATCGGCGGCGCTTATATCGTGGTCCCGATATTAATGCCATCCAGGGATACGACGCGCTACTCGTTGCAGCGATACATTTTTCGCGGGCCAATATATTCCATTCAATCGCGCGTGAACGTGGAAAAATCGATACCTCGCGTCTCGTAATCCGCGCCGTCACGTGAGAGACAGTATTACGCCGACAATATCTCCGCAGCTTGTACTCTTGTTACATTTTCTACCCCGCTCTCCCTCGCGAAGCGAAATAACGGCGGGAATTTTATCTCGTAGATTTTCTTCCGAGAGACAGGAGCATCTCCTAGAAAAAAAAAGAAAAAATAAATAAAACCGACAAATCCCTCCGATAATCTTCGTGCCGACCGATGCAGATACATATTATACATTCGTGGAATGCACGTGTCACGCCGGAGAAAATACACAGGGCGCGCGCAAAATTTTTCTAACTGTCATCGTACGTTACAGTGCAACTAAGGTAATAAGGTGGAAAGCGACAAGACTAATGATCATTAATATGTACGTCGTATAATAATAATAATAATTAGTATACATTACTTATACCGTAGTAGCGTAATAGAACTATATCATGATCATTAGATAATTGAAATGTCATTTATATGCATCGAACTCGTATAATTTGAGCTTTTAAATTCCTATTATGTATTATACGTAATTCAAGCGTAATAGTAAGTGATTAATACAATTTTAATATTAAAGTTTTCTCTCTTTTTTTCTTTTTATTGTATTTAATTTCTACTTTATTCTATTTTATACACATCTTACACAAACAAGAGAGTGAATTTAATTTATGTTTCGATAATTGTAGGTGTATATAAATGACAGCGAGTGTTACAACCATTTGTGGATAGCTTGCATCTTAAACATTTTTTCTTGTTCTCATTAACAGACGTGCATATTTCCTACGATCGATCGCATTGCGTGTACCGTCGAGCATTCGACCTTCGTAAAGACCCAGTAATGATCGAATGAATGAATTATATGAATACGCGTGCGAAAGACATATATACCACACATAAACATTCACGTCCGATACATATGCTTCCGTATCTAAAGATTTACAGCCGTATTATAGTACTGTACTTAAGCTAATATTCTGCGTAATTCAGTGTTAGAATTAGGTGACTGGGGCAGTACCTGGCATTTGAAATATATGTAAAGACGCTGATTTCGATACTGGCATATTCATTCGAAAGCGACTATAAGGAAAGGAGTAAAAAAATGTGTATAAAAGCAGATGTGAAAATGTATATCGTGGTCAGAGAGTTTCTAGTAGTGAAAAAGTTCGGGTTACCATAAAAACTCCTAATAAACTACCAAGAATTATTTTCGGATATTAGAGAACTTTATGTAACAAAGGTTCACACTTGTCAGAAAAGTCATAAATCTTAGACGTTATTTCTTAAAGTGGATAGGATCGAGAAAGTACCGAAACCGGCGTCGCCAGTACAAGAGTCAATAATAAGAAGAAGATAACAAGATTTTGTGCTACCTTAAGAAAGAAAGAACGAAGAAGGGAAATTAAGGAAGGAGGAAGTATGTATCTTTGAGATAGTTCCTTCATGGATATATAAGTGATAAGAAACCGGCAAATCTCTCGAAATTATATGTCGTCGAGCTTTGTGCATTTGTAACAATAAGGACAAACAATCTCTGCAATTGCATCCAAAGTTTCACTTTCGCTCATTTTATAATGTACTCTGAAAGAAAGTATTTTGTACAACATTTTTTTTAAATCATTTTTTTAATCCATTTACACGTAATGTTTCTGAAAAAAAAAAAAAAAAAAACGTTAACTTCACGTTTTTTTCGAAAATGGAGACGATAAAGGAAAGATTTTACACATTCGCGATAATTGCAATTACATTTTCCGTGTAAAGACCAATTAAAATTAACCCACGGCTGGATAAAGAAACACTTTGCCGTGTCTCATGTATATAAAAGGAATTATAATTTTTTATGTTAATTTATTTTAACTTACGGTCCGATTATTTCAACGTTGTCGAGCGAACATTTTTAACGAGACAATAAAACCAAACGCAGATTCCTTTTACCAGCAGAAATTGAAGGAAAATTATTTCCTGTTAATTACGACATGTTAAGGAAACGAGTGCGCGCGGGCGAAACTGAATTTTATAAAAAATTGAAAATAAAGCGCTCGTTAACTTTGTCGTAGATACATTCATGTCATTTGAAAGAGACACATTTTAAATGCCAATTTATAATTTGTTAAATGTATGTCGGAAAAAAATATTACAATGATAATTTCGCTTCCGCATAGTATCATCTTCAATCATACTATCGACAAACCGCTATTTTGCATAACAACGTACGGTTGACATTTCCTTCCTATTATATAGCTTCCTTTAATCATCCTCGCCTCTACCAACGACGAGAGAGAGAATGACAGACTGCTAATTAATGGTTGTTGATGATACACGTGCGTTAGCAAGGTGTTGTCAAGTATAGTCGCGAATTAACGTAAAACTTTATAACAAGAGGATGCCTGCATGCAAGCCATTGTGTTCTTTTTTCGCCCCTTTAATTTTACGACCGCTCGTAAATTTATAGCAAGCTATAATTATTTAATTTAATACTTTTACGAAAGCGACGGATAGTCAACTCAGTTTCTCGCATCGTATAGTTTTACAGTTTATTTTTCCGCACAAGTTACTCGCGTTAAAATCCGCGATTGTCTCGCGTCGACAAATATTTCAATAGACTTGAAAAGAATTCTCATTACGTTTCATTAATGTCTAATTTGTTTCCGCAAATTGCAACGGTTCGACTCGAGAGAAGGCACGTAAAACTTTGTTGAAGAGCGAGAAAGACAAAAAAAAAAAAAAAAAGGAAAAGAAGCATTGAAGAAGCGAGAGTGAAACACCTTTTAATTGGATGATTCGATCGATGTAAGGGATTTTTAATTGCAACGAGCTACACCGAGCGAGTCTTGCGAGACAAGCGGCTGACTCCTGCACGTTCTGTGAATCGCCTTCGAGATAATCGAGCAAGATTCGACTGGCGTGACATAATCGGCCCGTGGACTCGCGAATTGTCTCCCCAGTGTAGTTGATGAGGACTGATCGATCGGATTTTGTCGAGCTTCCGTCAGTCGAATTATGAGTTTTCCGAAGAATCGACGGCGATACGAGGCCAATATGCGACCAGACCAATTCTCTACCGTTTCTCACTTTTATATGAGCGTAATGAGCGAAAGGAGCGAGTACTACCGCGTTCGCGTCGAGTTAAGTACGTACTAAATGCCTAGTATAAAAAGTATAATTGTCATTAATAATTGTATATGTATACTGTCGTGATATATATCACTATAAGTGTCTGGCACACACGCTCGTAATCTCGTCTTCTCGTCGAGTTATTGCTCGAACAGTGGTACACGCCAGGCCGATTTTTTCTTGGCTCTCTCTCACACACATACTATCACGTACATAGAGTGTATCATTGTAAGGATATTCTTTGCCATCGACACATCTCACATCTCACACACATGTACGCCTAATTCACGTATATATACATATATATATATACATGAAGGTATATATCTACATATGTATATCACTTTAACCTATGCGGTAGATTTGTGTCAATTAATACTATAACAAAATGTTTAGTCGTGTGTTTTTTCCGGAGGGGAAATAAAAACCGTAGTATATAAACTTTTGTGTGATAATCGGGATAACAAAAGGGATAAAGATTCATAATGAAAAATGAACGTAGCTCATAGCATCTCACACGCTCACATTTCTAAACAAAATCCTACATTTGTTTCTTTTTAATGTTTAATAAGATATTACAGGGACGCGACGTTAAGGGAATAATCTATGCGTATTCTTACATAAAAATTCGATGTGGCGGAAAAATTAGTCGTCAGACGTGAATAATAGAATCTTACAGCAAAACTTAATGAAAAGAGAGAGAGAGAGAGAGAGAGAGAGAGAGAGAGAGAGAGAGAGAGAGAGAGAGAGAGAGAGAGAGAGAGAGAGAGAGAGAGAGAGAAAGATTCATTTTTAAATATTATTTTTTACAATAGAGTTCACGATATAAAATGTTATTCAATTCTTGTTTGTTTTTACTATGATTTTTGATGCAATCGTTTTTCCATCAACATTCCTCGCAATTTTACTGTATTTTTTCACTGTGCAGTTGACAGCATGGATTAATTTTAATTGATTTGTCTGGCAATCCAGCCAGGCGCAAACTTGCCAGTTTTCGATATATCGACAACGCGAGCTAGCACGATTCGCTATAGGGAAACTGGCTGGAATAATGGAATGATCGATTACATAGATCTCTCTCCTTCCAATCGCTCGTTTACGCGCGCGACACGTTCATTTTTAAGATGATTCTTTTACAAACTGTCAGATAAAAAAAAAAGAGTATGACACATTTATTATATCTAAAAGTTTTTCAGCTGCAAAGTTAGAGAACAATTTGATTATACCCCGATAGAATTTTATTTTGCTTTTGATGATGTAAAAGTTTACAATCGCAGCTACTCGTATAACAAAATTTCTTAAAGTACAATTAAGTTTCATTATTCGGTTTCCCCGAAGGGGCACTCCGGTAATGAGAAAAAAAAACTGTTCGGGGATAGTGGAGCGTAAAATGGTCTCCCTTATGTGAGAGGAAAAGTTACGATGATAAATACGCAGTGTCAAGGTAAAGTAAAAAATGGCGTGACATATGTCGGAGAGGTCGCATCTGGGGTAGTCTTCGAGAAAATAAATACGGGGCCCGTAAAGATGGTAATTTGGCGGAATATATATCGTGTAAATAGCATGAAGAACGATGCCGTATATATATATATATATATATATATATATATATATATATATATATATATATATATATATACAAGTAAAAGCAGCAAGATGCAAAGTGTTCTTTCGTGCACAAAGGAAAATAAGGGGAATAACTAACTAAACAGATATAAATTGCGAGTGCGATTCAATGACATTAGCAAATACCCCGTTGACGTGTTTCCGTCTCACCGCGATTTATTAAATATCTTCCCCCATTGTTGCGAGACTAACTGACAAAGTAATAAAGTCACGCGTAACTTTAGCACACTCAGCGCTCTCCATAACTTAAGTTACTGAAAGTCATACGCGGGGCGCAGTCAACTTAGTTAATCCATTAGTCACGCCAAATTGGAAACTCAAGACCTGATATACTGCATTATTTAACGTACATGTCGAAAGGATCGGAACTGTACAATACGGGTTCCATGATATATAGGGTGTATCATGTAAATCCCATTTATAGAAATATTGAATTCGAGATCGAATAGCTTTACAGAAACAGAAGAGTGCAATTTATTAGAAACGTTGATAAAAATTTACTTTTTGTTGGATCAGTAATTAAACGAATCATTTTATTTGAAAGATAGACAGACGAGATTGTGTGACTTCAATTGGCCCTTGATTCAAGTCGCCCTTTCAAATTAATTGAGGTACACAAATTATTCCATACCTATCTTTCAATGTCGTCTGACTTAGCAAGAATCACGTCTGACGATTAAACGTATTTCCCATTTATTCGCCATCTTGCGATTCATTGTAAGCAGCCATCCGTGAATGATTATCTCGAATCCTCGGTGATAATGTAAACGCAGTAAAATTATACAGAACATTAAACGCGTCTGACGCGAAGCGTAAGGAAACCTGTCAGATGCAGGTCCAGTGTCTTTCGAGCTGCAACGATATTGTTACGTCAATATGATAGTCGCAAACGAATTGTTAAATGTAAAAGAATTTCGAGATTCGTATATATACACATATAAAGCGATCTTCCTAGTTTGATCTGTAAAATATTTATGTGTCTTATGTGTTCAAATATGGCGCCCTATTATTCAGGTACAATAGGGTAGCAAATACATATCCCGTAATTAAGACTATCGATGCAACAATAAAGGTGCTTACGGATGCAAACGGATACGTACGGTGTGTAATGATAATTTACGACGGGGCACAATGTATCTGAGAATATTACTACATGCATTCACGTACGTACGGAAACGGAAGTTGAAGATAAATCGCGGTGAGCTGTGGGATGATTAGGCGAACGTGGGATTAGGTTGCCACCCAGTGTGGGTCTACAACTTGCCTGCTAGCACAGTTATGGCACACACCATGCTACCATCCTCACACATACACAGTCCGACATATCATTCCCAGAAATCGCATACCTATACACGGTGTCCATGTTACTTACCACAAAGTCATACACATATACAGACACAGGCGAATGCCTCTGGTTACCTGCGGCCGTTACCCAATTTTGGATTAATGTTGAAACACATGCGGTAACATGCTCACATACTCGCTAATAAATCGGTTAGTCATTCGATTGATCGATTGATTTATCCTTTGAGATTCGCACGTACGTTCCCCAGGTTCCATATCAGTGTTATCTTTCTTGTGTCCGCTATCCAAATAATTTATTTACATTGACGTCATACCCTTCTCTCCAACCGCATTAATGTATTATCATAATTATTCATAATGAATATCATATATATTCATAAATCACGGTTCATACATATCATAATGAGTTTTGGAATTTCGCCAACCTTCGTAAGATACTATACAATTATTACAGTAGCGTAGTTTTCATTTTTTTTACAAATGTACATTACTTGCGTACTCAACGACGATCTCGTATGATACCGGGACGCAATGCAGAGCTGGCTTTTATGCAAAATATGCATGTGCATATCGCATGCGGACGTTTCCTGAGCCGATTCTTCCTAAGGTTACATTAGCTCTTGCGTGTATTTGTTCCATTTCCATTTTCCATTAATCACAGATATTCGCACACTTTTGTGACATTTGGATCAACTCCATTTCCGAATACGGACTCATGGGAAATCTATTCTGGACTCTGTCGTCGTAATCTTTTTTACGCACCATGAGTCTGTATATAACCGCAATCGCAATCGCGATATATTTTCTCTTCTTGAGAGTTATATGAAGTCTTGTATTTTCGTTCATTTAATTCAACCATTCAGAATTGTCCTTGAATTCCTAAATAAGTTATGTCAGCTCACACACAAGAATATTATCGCAAATTTATTTTAATATGCGTCGCACGCAATGTAATGATAGCCATAATCGCTGTTTGGAATTAATTTGTGTGTGGGTGAGAGAAAATTTTTATTACGTTTCTCACGTGATGTGTTTTATTTTCGTTTTGAATTAAATAACACTTTAAATTCTTGTACATAAAGATTGCCGAAATTTCACATCTTATCATCGCTAGTAAATCATTCGCGTTTATATCACGCATTTACATATCACCCGTATTAAACGTAGTTATTTTCTCTGCAAAATATGCCGTATAAATAAACTCGTAAGTAATTACGATCGATGAGAGAGAATTAAACGAGAATTAGATTACCGCAACGAAACATTACGGACCAGCAAATATTTAACAATTTTCGCTTACACTCGCGGGAATACTCCAATTTTCTGTATGTACGTGCAAAGTGGAGAAAAAAAATTGCTCTCCTAAATATTTTGCGCGTTCATTATTGGCCGCAGGTAAACCATGCACGGTACCGAGAGCTTTATCGTGAGTGTCCTTTCGTCGAGACGAGACGACAGCCAAGTTTCGCATAAATTATTCCGCGACCCCGATTCACTTTGATATCATGAAAATAGCGCGATCCGAGTCTCTCAGTCGAGAAGGAGATGCCGAGATAATCGTTAAAAGGATCTTCCTTCGACTGCATTCCTTTCGATCCCACGAGTCGCAGAGTCTCGACGAGCGGACATCTTAAAATTGCACCTGCATATCATCGATATCGTTTCATTAAATGTCATATCATTATCACGTGCAACGGGAGGTGGATGCATTCGCCTCCCATCGATTGATGTAGTAACAGCGAAGATTTCTTAAGGCTTCTCAATTCCCTAGCGAATAGCGCCGTCAATTGACGACTAGTGTCTAAGCGAATTAAAGGAAAAATACGTTGTTAAGGCCTAATAGATAAACGGAAAAATTTGTTAGAGAATAACGAATATAACTCAGACACACGTATGGATATACATTCACACAATGCGACTAGGTTTTGATTGTTGTAAGCGAACGCTTGTCAGAATTATCTTCGCGAAGCGATACTATTTCGTGTAGATACATACACATATACCATATTGAGTTGTACGTATACTTCCTTGCCTTCGAGCGCATCTCCGAGTGTTATATTTTATCTTCATCTTTATTAATCGATCGCCATGCACGTTGAAATTAATTTGATGTCGTGTGAATTACCAAATGTTGGCAAAAATAACGTCACATAGCATTGCAAATGTCGCATCTAATTTCGCTATGCGGCAAAATTTACGAGTTAACCGAGTTCTAATTAGCCGGTTGCGCAGCAAAACTCACAATATATATATATATATATATATATATATATATATATATATATATATCATGAATAATTAATCTGCGTATCGCCCTGCCATAGCAGAAAATGTCACTCTACCGCCGCGAATGAGAAACGTAAATTTTCGTGCCGGTAATGAAAAGCCGGTTTTTACTTTACAAAACGGTAGAGATATTTGCGTGATTCCTTTTATTACAAGTTTTCACAATTATATTTGTGTCGGTTTTTATAGCATTTATTATCATTGTATAACGATTTAACTAGCGATGCGAAATTTCCGCATCGTTTTATCTCGACCAAAGATTACGCTTATTGCCAATTAAAGCATTCTCATTCGATGTAATTACGAATGCAAATTCACATATATAAGCGTATTGCGAAATGACAATTAAGCTTTATCCTTTATTTATTTATGCGCTCTCCAATGAGAGACGCTCTCGAAGGCCGCCACTTTGTGATTAAATGTGAAAATACGAAACGAAAATTGTCATACTCCAGTGTTGTCTAAGCTTTTTAAGAGAACAGAAGAAAAAGGAACCCTTTCCGCGAGACTGTTTAGAAGAAAGAGAGAATGAGAACGAGCGAGAGGGTTGGAGAGAAAGATTCAGAGAGAGAGAGGGAGAGAGAGAGAGAGAAAGAGAGAGCGAAAAGCGCGAAAGTGAGACCGGAAAATTGTAATTCGAGAGAATGTGAATGAGAAATTGCGTAAAAGAAATGAAAGAGAGAGAGAGAGAGAGAGAGAGAGAGAGAGAGAGAGAGAGAGAGAGAGAGAGAGAGAGAGAGAAAGACAGCGTTAAGGGACGAAAATACCTGCGGCTCTAACTCTAAAAATACTTATTACACTTGTTATGCTATCGATAAGTTTATATTATATCTCTATCGTGACAGAATTTACGACGTATTGTACGTGATATTACATTTATACGGGCTGTTACACACTCTCTATCTCCAAAACTTCCATTTCACCGCGCGGCCGCAGCGAACGTGGGTTTAGCGCGAAAAGTTAGCAGCGGAGGGTGAGAAAATGACAAAGAGAGGGGCGGGCAGGGGGGGGAGGGAGGGGCGAAGGAGAGAAAGAAGAGAGACACATTCACGAGAAACGATAAAAGCGTGAACGACATCCAACATATCAACTAGCGCGGATATATATCCTTTTCTCTCTACCTGAAAGTATCGATTAGTCCTCGAGTCCTCTTCGCGTGTCCAGATCTTTAATACCCGACACAGAACGAGAGCTTTTATTGAGAAAAATTGTTATTGGGATGAGAGGACTACGGGCAATAGTGAGAGAAGAAACACTATGGATACTGATACGAAAAGGGACACTATGGCGGGGGATGGGGGGAAGAGAGCCCTCGGAGAGACACGGGAGCAGCCTGGTCCGGCAAAATTTATCGCGAGTTCACTCTGAACTCGAACGAGCCATGAATCCAGCCGGCTGACGGACGACAAAATGCCTGTGCTTCTTCGAGGTCGTCCGGCAGGCCGAAGGTTGATTAATGACGACAAGCTAGACGAGAATGGGTTCGACCTGTCCTGCGAATGAGAAAGGGATTAAACGGAAAACGGTGGTTTATATGTTGGATTGGCAGAGAGAAAGAAAATAGGTTTACCATCGTGCGATCGATGGATCGCTTGTTGTTCGCGAGACCTGCGTTGCGAGGGACAAATAGATGGGCGAAGAGGATAATGCGACTGTAAGCGCGACGGGAGAGAGATGTAACAATCGAATCGGGTTTTAATCTAACGCCGGCGCGACGGTTGAGAAAAAAGAGAAGATAGGACGAACGAGATAGGAAGCCCCGTAATTTAAAAAAATGACCCCAGGAGATACCATTTTTTTGGCTCTCTCTCTCTCTCTCTCTCTCTCTCTCTCTCTCTCTCTCTCTCTCTCTCTCTCTCTTTCTCTCCCTTGCTTTCTGTATCTATTATTGAAAATGCCTCGTGTAACTCGGCGAATTCCTCTACGCCCTTCTCATCCTGTTCCGTTCGCAATTTCTCTCTTGGGTGACAGAACGTCTCAAAGCAGAGCATTGTGCGTGTGTGTGTGTATGTGTGTGTGTGTGTGCGCGCGCGCGCGCGCGCGCGACCACGGAAATTAGAGCGAGAAATTCATCTCGCGGTTTTGTAATATCGAGTCTCAGCTGGGAAATTATTAGAATATCGCTACGATATACGGGAGAGAACAAGGATTTCCGCAAATTTCCGCGCTGTAAACCGTGCTCGTGTCATCGCGTTGTTCTCGCTCGTCGCCTTCCGTGACCGCGCGTCCTTCATCCAAGACTGTGTAATTGTGTGAAAATAAAAAGAAAATCCACGTTGCGTTCGTACGAGCGGCACATCGCGCACTCTCCATTTCGTTTTTCGAACTGTTACTGAGCTTGTTTTTAATAAACTTGTTTTTTTGTTTGTTAGAACGGCAGCGGACCAGGTGGCGAATCCGGTGGACGAGCGAACGGGTAAGTTACATTGCGATATTAACTTTTCTAATTATTCCCTTCATTTTTCTAATTAAGCTTTACGTTTTTTTTTTTTTTAAACAAGCTAATGTCATATGAATTTTGTTAAAATGTGTGTACAAATTCTGTATTAACTTTAAGAGCACTTTTTCTAAAGCTGACGTAAACATACGTAATATAATATTTTAAATAGCGCACATTTTTTTAAATTAAATCTATTAATTAATTTTTAATTATTAAAAACAAATCTTTTTTTGTGCGCGATAAGAGGGAAGATATACCTAGTCGATTCTTTAAAGAAATAATATCTCAATCATTCTTCTTAAATGTTAAATAAACAAGATGAAATCGATAATTGATAAATTTTTTTATGAGTCGCACAAACAAAGACATATATTTTGTAACCTGTCATTACTTGACATTTGAGCGAAATTTTATGGCAACTTTTAGTTCTTGGAAAGTCATAGATGTTTACCACATGTTACTGCATTTTTTCTGAATAAAAATTTTTACGACTTGGCAAAATTTACTGACTAAATCGAAAAGGATATTTGATACGTTATTCTCAATGAGTCTTTATACGATAAAGATCAAGTATTGTAAAATTTCTTCTCAAATCAGTCTATAATTTTATTTTGATTTTAAAAAATTTCATGTTTCTCGCACGCGAATGCAATTTATGAGGAATTTAAAAGCGATAAAAAAATTTCGATAAAAAAATTGCAAATATAATTTTATACTTATTATCGATTGGGACGAAGCAGAGATTTAGACTTGCGAAAACTTGGATTTTCCGTAAAAACTTTCTAAGAAGAACAAATTTCCATCGCGTTGACGACGGATTTTCAAACGCCCTGAATCGTGCGGGAAATTCTCCTCGAGCAGTATGACTTAACTTAAACCTACAGAGTTTGAATCGAAAGTTCGGTCTATTTTAAATCTACAAGAATTAATCTCAGCCTCGACTTGCAAACGCTTTATTGGTATTCATTTTTTCCGATATTACACTATCCGAACATTCCAGTCTCCACTTGATTTCTAAAGTTATTCGAAATATTCGTACTATGTTTCACGGCGAAAGATTATATTCATAATTTCCAACGAATATATCGAGTAAGACTTTGTAATAAATATTAAACAATATGATAGTAAATAATGATGAAAAATATAAGACCAGAAAATTTTAGCGCAAGCTGTCGGAGGAGAAAAAAATCGACGTGATCGTAGGTGCCAATTGCTGACGTAGCTTTCGAAATCCTTTTTGTTCCAGACATCCGAGAGACAATTTCTACAGCACCATCGACAGCATGCCGGACATACGACCGCGCCGGAAGTCGATACCATTGGTTTCCGAGCTGGTAGGTAGCCGGTTGCCCATTAACACCATTCCGTCATTGTCTCCGCGTATATATACATATGTATAAGTACACCGTGTACACACATACATATATGTACATTGCCTGGACCGTCCGTACATATATATATATTCGTCGGAAATAATTATCAATCCGACGTTTTCATTGTTGTCATTATCGTTATCGTCGTCATCGTCGTCGTCATCGTCGTCGTCGTTCTCGTCCCCGTGATTGTCAAAATATTATTTAAAACGCTTCTTTACATCTTCTTTATTACATGTCCAGCAACTAGCTCTGACCTCACTCGATTTTCGCGGCGATTATGCGGCCAGTTGAATTTAATTAATTTACAACTAGCTCGAGGGCATCTCTCCGCGCGTGGTTGCGCGTGGATCTCTTTAAAAATTTTAACGCATCGCTCTGTACGCTTTGTGATTTTGTATTCCTCGTTTGCCGAGTAAAACAGAGCTAGAATTAATTACCGTGATATGTGCGTTTTTGACCACCGTGCCTACGCGAGATACGTGAGAACTCGCTGAACGGCAGCAAATTATAATCAGTAATGTTACCTGATACGCAGTTGCCATGTGAAAATTTCTCTTTATTATTTCTATAATTTACTGAACATTATATATATATATATAAATTATTATTATAGATATTAATAAAATAATTTTTATCGCATTTATTCAAGAGAAAAAATTATACTTTACAGTTTGCTTCCGTTTTTTTTCATGGATATACATTAGTAATTCGATGAAAAGTTATAATAAAATTGGGTTACCTCAAATCTTGATTAGTTTCTAATTCGATAGAAACGTAACAATTCAATTAACATCGTGTAATTTTCATTGCAAAAGAAAAACAATTGTAACTTTTTTATAATTTTCTCTTGCGAGACGACGACGACGACCTAAAATACTTTCGTCGCGAGACCTAAGTTTGTGTATCGTGTACGATCGCATCTGAGGAGATTTTCTACAAAGCCAAAGCAAATGTGTAACATTAAAGTTATGAGAAAAATATTCTTTTACCGTATTTTATAAGATAAAATAAAAGATCTTCCGATGCGATCCACAACAAACGTGTACCTCGTCGTAACCTAATTGCGTGTTTTACGTTTCAGTGTTATCGTCGTTTTCTGCGACGAATCGAATTGCTAATTTTATTAAAAACCATCGCAAAGCGCCAACGATCGAATCTGATGATATATTTCCCTTTTGTGTAATTTCCTCTTTCCTTGAAATCCTTATAAAAAAAATATTTGACATTTTATAATCTATTGTGATATATTTATCAATATATTTTTCTCTTTTTTTTCTCTCTCTCTCTCTCTCTTTCTCGTTTCTCAATATCCATTAACAAAATAAATGAATAAAATATATATCCATCAAAATTCATTAAGCGCAAGAGTATCGTGATTTCATTATTTCAATATATCGCAATTATTATATATAATCACGTCAATGATCGTTATTTTAGCAATCGGCGAAAACATTTTCGCCGCAAAAGTTGAATTCGCAATTTGCTGATGCAATCGGTTTTCGAACGGTGCTTTTATCCCCGATGGATCGATCGAAAATACTAGAATTGCGATTTGAAATTCGGATCAGTCGCCCATACAACCGCGATGATCTGTTCCGCTTGTCGTATAGACAATGTGCCGAAAAGAGGCAAATGGTCACGAATTCTTTTAAATAAATCGCCTGGCGCGTTTTCTTATTTCGACCAACGATTCAATAAAAAGCGTTCGAAGAAACTGAGTTTGACGTACGCGAGAGGAGATGAAAAAGAAATATAAAACGTCAAGACAGACCGAGTTTATGAAATATGCGGATATATGCTTGCATATTTTTTTTCTCGACTCAATTTATATTATATGTACGATGACGCGCGTGTTCTGAACGATAATAAAAATGTCTTGCCTACATGCGTCACACACACACACACACGCGCGCGCGCGCGGATGCCATTGCAAGCTTAAAAGCTCGCGTGTGCAACTAGTGCGTGATGCTTTAAATGAAATTCTTAAGTAGTTTATCGATCGTGCTTCGGGAAACATTCAGTGGGGATAAGTGTGTCGCGGAAAATGTGATTTAATTTAATGCTGAGGGGGTGAGATACATTATTGGCAGATTAAACGTAATCTCATCGGATCAAAAGTTGAATAATAGAAAATTAGATTTTACGATCGATCCATCTAATTTTAATTTTACTCTGAAAATCGTGGTTATGTATAAGGATGAGTTAAGGGAGCCTGATGATTTTCTAAATAAAATTAAAAAATTAATTATTTATTTCTTGTCAGATTACAATAGGATATAAAATGCCATTACATTAACAATGCCCTCCGCATTTATTCTATATTGTTCTAGTCTGTCACGAAAATTTGCATCGCTGTTTGTACCATATTATCTGATATAACTGTAACTTTTTTCCTGTATATTAATGAATTTAAGGCCGTTATATTGCAAACAGCGATACCAATCTGCATGGTGATAAGACTAGAACAATGTAGAATAAATATGGAGGATGTTTGATAAATGTGAAAATTTTTTTTAATTTTAAAAAATGAATAAGAGATCAAGTAATATACTTAAATGACATTCTATATTCTGTTATTATCTGAAAAAAAAAAAATACTGAAGTTTTATTTCATTTTGAAAATCATTAGGTTTCTTTGATTCACCCTGTACGAGAACCATCATTATATTTTTTTTTTTTTTTTTTACAAATTCTATAAATTTTATGTTAGAAGATTTACCACCATTCCCATTCTTTCCTACAAAAAGTAGCATTGTGATCCCGAATAAATTCTTTAATCTTTTTAGATCCCGAAATCCGATGTCTGTCTCCTGTATGTTTGTCTCCCCGTTTAATGTTAACAGTTTATATATAATTGTTGTGTATCTCTCACGTATAATCTCAAATCCGACAATCTCGCGACGTAAAATATATTTTTATGTGCTATCGTGTCGGGAATAAAAAAAAAATTGTCCAGGCGGTACGCGGAAAGCGCGAGAAGATTACTGGGAATATAATCGCGGAGCGTTTTGTGTCATTCGTCGGAAAAATTGCGGTGAACTATCGGCGTCCAGTACCAGCATCAATGTTGCACCAACAAAATTGATCGACCACGCGTAAAACGCGATTATCGTCCAGTAATTTTAACCGTTTAAATTTACATTTTGTGGAGAGAGACATAAACTCCTAAAATGCAAATTGTCCCTGTGCGCGTGAGATTTTAATGTAATATTGTTTTTTGTATTTTTTGTATCACGTAATTATGTCTCTCCCTTTCTCTCTCTTTCTTTGTGATAAATCAGTCGTAATTATGTCCGTCGAACATTGTTTTTGTGTCTCTCTTGTGCCGAACTTTGAAGTACCTATTTAATTAAAATACCTATATCTTAATTGAAGAAAAACAAAAAAAATTGCAAGTGATACACGTACTAACCGGCATATAATGCTATTTTCTTTGTTTGTTCTCTGTGGCGCCCGTTGTTGTATCCACCTGAACACCTGAAAAAAACCAAAACCACTCACTGAAAAAAACCTCTCAAAAAATCTCAAAAACTCTACCTCCAGGTCTTGAAGGTACTAATTAAATGCCTCGTTAGCCAAGTCAATTTAGAAGCTTGTTCGAACGTGTTTTGCATGCATTTTTGATTAGTCTTTATTCTCACTACATGTTTTTTCTTAACTCACACTTTTTTTTTCTCATTTGTTCTATGATTCATATTTTTGCTCTTTCTCTCTCTCTCTTTTTCTCTCTCTTTCTCTCTCGTCTCTAATTTTTTACTTTCTATTTCGGACGTGCATTCTTTTTTCTGCTGATGATTCATTATGTGCATGCTGATTCATTATGTTATCTTGTTGCGAGTCGTTGAAAGTCACGTTCTTCTCGACCGTACGATCAACATTGTTGAAATATCTCGATTATATCTCTAATTTGATACGATTCTGTTATTACATATGCATTCATTATTAAACAAAGGTCAAAGTAATTTTACTATTTCGCGAAACGCGCAATTTTGATCTTCCGCGAATGAAATATCGATTGCGAGAAAAGCATGTCAAGTCTCCAGCGACTCGTTAAATTGAACGTGGTTGGTGTTTTGATTATAATCAGAAATGGGAGATGTTTGCACTTCAACGAGACGCATTGTCGACGTGCTTTTTCGATGGCTTATATGTAACTTTGTATTTTGCATGCGAATGTATAATTACATCTTTTTATAAAAAAAAAAAAATATCAGTAAAAGTAAAGCAAAGACAAATTGAGATTAATTAGCAAACTATTTTCAATTTAAACAAGCTTTTATGATTAATTTCTCTCTCTTTTTCTCTGTCTCTTTCGCGTTTAATCTGCGGCCATCCAGTAGTTTCTAATCTCTTTTTGATAAAAGCAATTAGTCTCGTGAAATAATTTTGTTCCATTTTATTATAATCTCTTTCATTTGCGAAATTAGTCACCATTTAATTATCAATATTAAATAAATGTCTTGATAGTAGTAGGTGCATGTGTTACAAACAGTTGTGAAAATACCATATAATTACATAAGTAAACGTTTTGATTAATAATGATAATTTAGAAGCAATTCGTTTTAACAGAAGTTTACTTCCATCCGGCAATACTTTTTCCTCGCTTCTTTTTTTTTCGCGATGAAAAAAAAACGCGAAAAACAAAGCGAGAGAGATAAGCGCAACAATGTCGTTTAAAAGAAATGATATCGCGCGCGTGTCTCTCGAAAAAAATTAAATTAAATTACCTACGACACACCCCGTGTAATCTTGCAGCATATTTCTTACTCGAATGGAAAAATGTATTAGGAAAAAAAAAAAAAAAAAAAAAAACAAAAAAAATGGCGCAGCAACATGTGCCATAGTTGCGGCCGATAAATGCGAGATTAACGTGCATGCAATTAATGCCTGATTATCGAGGCGAAACAATGCGTGCACGGTTCGCGGGGTCCTGTGCACAATATCTTAATTGAAATCTATGCTAACCACAAATCCTATCGCTCACCACACCTATCAGACACCATAAGCTAATTAGATTAGATTCCCTCTCCGTAGAAATTCCTTTATAAGCTCTCTCTCTCTCTCTCTATCTATCTATCTATCTATCTATCTATCTGACTTTATCTCACTCTTTCTCTGTTTTTCTTACTATTTCTCTCATCCTTATCTTTCACCTGTCAACTGATTCACATACCTTTAATGTTTCCGCTCCATTCACTTCCTAATTCTCGCCTCTAACTAACTTTTCTTGCTATCGCTCTCTTGATTCTAATTTTCAATCTTGTACAGTATTATATATATATATAGTACATGTATATATGCATTTCCGAATCGAACATGCAAATCTACGTCTCATTGAGACTGTGCTCGACTTTATTAATTAAATAGGATTAATCCTTGATTAACCTCTCGTACAATTTCCGTTTTGAGTCTCGAAATACCATGGCATATAATATAGAACTCCGAGTTGAATCTTATCACCGGTTTAGATACTTGCAATCTTGTTTGTCGACCGCCGCGTTAATTTCATTCAAGTCGACTTGGCGCGAAAGATAGTCGTATGGATAATATATATATATATATATATCAAACTTGTAAATATTTGTGTTTCACGAGAGCGAATATTTCCGTACGTGCTCTCTGATATTCGTCGTAAAGTATGCTCAAACGTGCGGTCAGTAAGCTGGCATTAAATTTGCAATACACTTCAAAAACACGCGCACTCTTGTCCAGTTATATAAATGTCAACCAGCTACGATAAGAGATTCTGGACTAAATATAGAATATCCGGAGAAAATTCCTTTAACGTTTGCAATACAATCTCTTGGCACAGTTCTCTTTCTCTCTCACAAAGATTCGATGTGTATATATATATATATATATATATATATATATATATATATATATATATATATATATTTATATTTATATACAATATACATAAAACATGAATATACTTACTTTATGAAACTTGTAAATAGAAGTCAAACTTGATCGATATTTTATTTGGCATGTAATGTCACTGCTTCTTTTACGTTACAAGACTTGCGTTACGTATTACTTAGGGTATTTCTCTTCGGCTTTGGATTTGTTTTCATCTCGCAACTTTTCCACGACGTTATTACGGCGGATGCAATTTAATCTCGATGTCAAGTTGCTTCTTTGAAAATGTACTGATACTTCTCGATTGATTAAAAAATTGTTATTACTCTTGAATAATTTCTCATCACGTAATGTTTCTTTCGTATCGTGTCACTCGCTCTTCTTTTGATCTCGCAAACAGCCACGCTCTACTCTCGATGTTGAAAAATATCTGTAAATAACACTTTTCGAAAAATTCTGCATTTTTTTCTCTCAATTTCTTTTATCTATTCTACGCTTTCTTTCATTCTCTTTTTCTCTCTCTTTCTCTCTCTCTCTCTCTCTCTCTCTCTCTTTCTCTTTCTCTCTCTTTTTCTCTCAGTTTCTCAGTCCCAGGACTTGAAAACTGACTATGCGATAGAGAGAGACAGGAAGATGTTACTCTTTTATCAGATGCACATTAATCCTTATCTTTTCCCAGACCATGGCGGCGACGAAGAGGAACGCTGGTCTTACGTCCGCTGTGCCACGAGCGACACTGAACGACGAGGAGCTGGTAAGGACTTGCCCTTTAGTTACTATATCTTCATCATCGTCACTTTGCGTCACTGTTTAATAAATCAAGAAAAACATGTGTTTTATAAGAAGAAAGCCACTATCGCGCTGCGCCGATGATATCTAAATATTTAATAATAATGTTATTTTAAAAAATTGAGGCAACCAAACACCATCTAGTGGTATGTTTCAAGATAGCTCTAGAACTTAATTACTTTTTATAATGCCCTCGGAAACCCTAGCAACGATGACGTAAAGGAAAAACTTCGAGAGGGAAAGTAAAAAAATGTACGTGTAGTTTCTAGTTACGAGAAGGAGATTTATGGCGAGAGGTAATATTGAAAGAAATATGGAGACAGGTATCACACACACATACACACACAAACACACACACACACACACAGGCAGGTGTTAGGTCGCACATCATTTAATTTTAAGTTTCAATAGCGGCGGGAGGGACCGGCGCCGAAGGAGCTTAACTTAACCATTGGACTCTTTCTTTCTTTTCATACGAAACATGCTGCATTTTATCCTCATTTCCACGCTATTTTCTTTCACGTAAGTGTGATTTAGTGATGTTACTGCTGCTCTTTCTTTCCTTATTTACCTCCTTCTTACACCAAAGTTATTTTCGAGCAACACGTAGCGACCTAGTGTAAAGTACATTAGCGGTTAGGACTATGATACATGCATACGCGTATTACGTATGTACAGGAAAGTACACGCATACGTATATGCATTAGGTGAGAAACTAGCAGTTGAGACGCACCACGCGTGTGGGTATACCTGTAAGACATCTAGAACATGTAGGAGTCTACAAAATATCACGGCGCAGGATACCGTATCAGAGAGAAATAGCTAGGCTAGTGTTAAAAGGTTCTGGTTTCTATGACGTAACGGATGTTCCTCGTATATATCGAATATCCGGGGTCCTTTTGCAGGTCACTTTGATGCAGGATATTCGGTGTCCAAGCTGATACCAAATGCGCAATTTATTTAAGTACTCTGAGAAAATGGGCGTAGATCAACACGATTTGAAATTTATTTATATTATTGGATAAATCATTCTTGTTAATGTTCAACGTGTAGAACTTGACGGTTATCCTTTTTTTTGGACATGGAATGTGGGAAAAGTAAAAAAAAAAAAAAATGCGATTTATTTAATATATTTAGTAGTTTATATTAAAATAAATTTTAAGTTTTCTGTATTTAAAATTTTATTAAAAATATTAATATATATTTAAAGAGAACAATTCGCCTAAAACGTATCTCTCTATGCATATCGTTTAGTTTCTCTAAGACAGAAAAACAATTTTTTTTTATTAATTATATTATATATATTCCCTTCGACCTGACGGAGATTTATTTCAATTTTTTGAAAATTGACGGGAAAAAATGTTTAAATTTTTTCACAATTTATTTACAATTTTTTACAAAGATTTTTATTATATTTTTTAAATTAAACATGTGTTGTCAATAAAATTATTCCAAACAACACGTTTTGAAAAACATAATTTCGAGAAAAACACGTTTAAAATTTGACAGCTTGTTTTTTCATTTATATCATGAATTTTTTGTTTCACCTTTTCCACATTAATTTTAAAACTTTATACTATTTTTAGGGGCAAGAAAAAATTTCGATCTTTTTCAAAGTAGGATAATCTTTTAAGCAAGATTTATTAATACTGCGTCCATAAAAATTTGGATCAAGAGTACTTATTTATGACGTTTCCGAGGCTCTGAAAAATAACACGTTGAAGGATAATTTTTAAAGGCTAACCATATGCTTAAGTCGACTTTTACATCGAGATAGTATATGGATTTTGAAAGATTCATGCATCGAAGGAACATCCCACACGTTTCTCACACGTTAGTAGAGTAGTGCTTCTTAGCGGATCGATGCTTTTACACCTTTGCTCTCTTTCTTTTTTTTACTAATATAATTTAACGACATCTAGAAAATCTGCTTGTTATACAATTTCCCAGTGCACGAGACTTTATGAAAGAGAAAATAATTTTCGCAAAAAGAAAAGAGACGATGCGTGAAATTCTAGATATCCGACATGAAACATCGATGATAATCCCTTTAGGATCGACAAGTTTGCCTTCGTAAGCTTGCGAAGAGCTTCTAGATAATCTTCTTATCCCAAGCATGGAAAAAAAAGAAGAAATCTGGAAGAGAAAGAAGAAACTATTCTTAAAAGAAATGCTCTTGAAAATCGAAAGCCGCACGATGAGAGTCATTCTTCTTGATTTCGAGTGGCACGAGCGAGTAGGAACCTCAAAAACAGCCTCTTAGCGTATCCAATTCGCTTCCATTGAACTCTTGTGCGGGTTCCTTTGTGAAACTTATGTACTGCATACAGTTTGCGTGCACATGATTATATAACTAGGATCCAAAGGCACGAAGATCCCTGATTAATAATTGAATTCACGAGGGAGTTTTTACGCGAGAAACCGCTTGGACAAGAATGCTAATCCTTCGCTATTCTATTGTACTTATACTTTGAAATGTAAATTTTAAGTAAATTAAAGCAAGTAGATACTTCATACACATTAATGCATTGAAGCTTGATAAAATTAATGCAAAATAAACAATAAATTGAAAAAGCAATTTTCTTAAAAGGTCAGAATAAAGCGGTCTCATTTTTCAACTAGAAATAACATCGCCGAGATATAATTCCTGATATAATTCCCAATATATCATACGGTTGTTTGATTAATTTTTCATACACAAGGTAATAGAATGTTATAGTATGTCAGCAGAGCCGCAATATGCTCGTTTTCATCATATATATATTGCTTTGTGAATATCGGAAGTTCAATATTCAATTCTTGTTTAGATTACAATATATATCGCCAAAGTAATAATATCGAAAAATCTAATAAATGACATAAAAATGCATTTTACATTAATATTGAGAAGCAAAAGATTTTTTTTAAGTATGTCAGAGGTGACATTTATTCTTCCGAAGGATTAATAATTCACGATAATGTCCGGCGAATCGTTTTACTCTCTCTCGAAGGTTGTAATATTGTACGTTAACTTTTACGAGCAGGAGACTAAATGTAGAAAAACAAATGTTTGCGTAAACCACTTACCCTTTCCCATCTATGTCCTTTCCTACCCCTTTATTTCTGCTTACTTTCGACTTATCGGCGATGCAATCGCGATGATGCACCCGCAGAAGATGCACGTGTACAAGAAAACCCTGCAGGCGATGATCTATCCGATATCGTCGACCACCCCTCACAATTTCGTCACCTGGACCGCTACGTCGCCGACCTATTGCTACGAGTGCGAGGGTCTTCTCTGGGGGATCGCCCGACAGGGAGTGCGATGTATGGAGTGCGGTGTCAAGTGTCACGAAAAGTGCAAGGACCTCCTGAACGCCGACTGCTTGCAGAGTAAGTAACATTCTTTATTTTTCTAATTTAGCGCAATTTAAAATTGGTACCAAATTATTATTATTATAAAAATATATTAAATTATAATAATTATATTCATTTCGCAATTAATTGCTCAATTGAGCCTTAAAATTGTAACAAGATGACGAAATTTCGAAAGAGTATCAAATAAATGAATAGAGTTAATTAACTAAAATCTTGCCAACAAAGTTAATAATTGTCATAATCACGTGTATAAATACATTAAAGCGATTTCTCTCTCTCTCTCTCTCTCTCTCTCTCTCTCTCTCTCTAAAGAGAAGTTACAAATGTATTTAAAAGATCCCAGGGAGATAGTGGGGTCACAAAGGCTTTTCTTACCGGACAATAAGTAACTGTAATTGAGAGCTTTGGATCTAATCATTAACGGATGTACGATAGTAAAATCGGGGTTGCCCTCTTGGCAAAGGAACAAGAGCCGACTGAGGTCGAGGAAGGCTTCGCGGTTCGTTAGACAAGGATTAGTGCGAATGAATAAATTTCAACGGACATATACGATTCTATTTTCCTCTTAACCCCTCGTCGTCGTCGTCGTTACTTCGATAGGAATTAATATTTAATTTGCTCCGTAAGACACTCCAATTTCAGTCCGTTGCATCTTGTAGTTACGCTGGCTATTTCCGTCGTCTTGTCAATAAACGGATATTATCTTCGTGCCGTAAAATCGATTCATACAGAATGATCGGATGGTTGTTAAAGCGCACGATTAAATTTTATAGATTAAATTATTTGTTGCGGAAATATAACTTTTACAAAAAGAAAAAGATTATGTTCTTGTTTTAAGAATATCTCTATTCTCGACATTTAAATTTCTTAAAATAAGATTAAACGGAGATAAATTGCTTGTTTTGAAGACATATTTAATAGTTCTACTACCAAGAAAAAAAAAATTATATTCTTATTATTCAAGAATAATTTTCATGAATGAGGAAAAAAATGTTGGATAGACAAATAATATATATTCAGATTAAAATTATTATAATAAAATTACAATAAATAATATAATATAAATTAAATATATATATTTATAATATAAAATTAAGATAATATACTTGAAATGATATTATAATATTGTTGAAATTTATGATTTATCAAATTTTTCTAAGAAGATTATACATTATTTATACATGAAATAATCGATCGATTAATTGAAAGTTTTTAATTTGATATTAATTTTTTCTCTTACGTACAAACGCGCAATAAATTATTTTGATTCGATAGATGAATTGATAATGCGATGCGACGAGATTTATAATCATATAGAAAATAATTCTGTATACAGAATAATCGAATGATTGTTATAGATTAAATTATTTGTTGCGGAAATATAACTTTCACAGAAAAAAAAGGTTATTCTTGTTTTAAAAATACCTCCATTCTCGACATTTAAATTTCTTATAATGAGATTAATTAAATATAATTTACTTGTTCGGCGACATTTAATATAATTCTACTACCAAGAAAAAAGTTATATTCTTATTATTCAAGAATTATTTTTAGGAATGAGGAAAAATGGACGAATAGTACATATTCAGATTAAATTTATTATAATAAAATTAAGATAATATTATATTCTTGAGATGACTATTATAATATTGTTAAAATTTAAGATTCATTAAATCTTTCTAAGAAGATTATATATTATTTATATATGAAACAATGATCGCGTTAGTTAAAAGTTTTTAATTTTGTTTAATTAAGTTTTGATAATTTTTTTCTTATGTACAAACGCGCAATAAGCTAATTTTGATTCGACAGATGAATCGATAATGCAATGCGAGATTTATAAATCAATTTTCATTGTCTGAAAAAATCGTGAGGTAACGACACTCGTAATGTCGACCCGTCCATCACACTTTCAATTTAAGCCCGATGGGATCTTCGAGGTTTCCTATACATATATGTATTCCTTTGTCGCGACATCAATTCGCTATCGATTTCGAAACTAATGATTCCCATTATGTATGTACCCGATAAAATTTCTTCCCTCGAGCAGACGAGAATCCACGATTAATTAACAATTTCTCTCTTCCTTCGGTTCATCGCACGACAATTTTCCCTTGCCCTATAATTCCGTTGCCATTACATAATTTTCCCTTATTTCTCGCCGCCACTGCAATTTCGCGTTACATCACTTATCCTTCTTCTGCCACGTTCAAGACTTTCTTTCCTTCTTATATAATCGTTGTTCGATTCGCGACAAGATTTCCAGTTTGTAATTGAAATCGCTCATGTCACCTGATACCGAAAATTCGTCTTCCCGTAGAATTCGAAACACGATCAATCATCACGTGTATCGTATCGCATGATAAAATATTTCGTTACCTATCGTTCAGTATCATTCTTCCATTTAACATATCTGATGTCCAACGATTACGTGTCATCAAAATTGACGCGACTATTATGCAACGCGCAAAATGCATAGCCATCTATCACGATTCGTGATATGTTTTCCAGTTTGTATACAATTTTACGAAATGCAATACCTCGATCGTTATACACGTGATGTCATATTATTATCGTTGTATTCCGGCGATACCGGAGCACAAAAATATACTACTCAATCACTCATATGTCGATGATACGAATCACGGTTTTTGCGATGTGTGGAATTCTTTCTCGGAAAAAATCCGAATCTCTTTTTTTCTATCTTTTTATTTCGAAAAATATGTCCGACATGTACGTTAAATCGTGTAATAAATCTTTATCACGCGTTAGATACATTTTTCTTTCAATCAGAAATAAACATTTTGTCGATATCGAGTCGATAACACATACATCCTGAAAATCGAGGCAAATAACAATTAATTTGCAATAAATAATAATTGCACTTGTAAATAATTAATAATTTGATTAATGAACCGTTAACAGTCCATAGCTAGTTATAATTAATTAGCTTTAAGCGAAAATAATACGCGAATTTCTCGAATATATTAATGTTTTACCATCTCATTCGTAGGAGCGGCTGAGAAAAGCTCGAAGCATGGCGCTGAGGATAAGGCGATTAGTATAATTACTGCGATGAAGGAGAGGATGAAGCAACGAGAACGAGAAAAACCGGAGATCTTCGAACTGATTCGGTGAGTTTCCGTTTTCATTGTGCTCGCTTTTTTTTCTTCTTTTCTTTTGTCGCAGCCACGGAAATCGATGCAAAGCAACCGTACTGTCAATTGATGACAGTTCAAGGATGAATAGATGTAGTCGATCGATGCCCGATCGCCACTGCTCGCTGTTTTTCGGATTAAAAAATCCATTGTCCAAGTTTCGAAACGAATTGTATATAAATCTTGCGAAGGGACATATTTAATGTCGCCTGCGAAAACGTCACGCTTTTAATCAGAAGCCATTTTCAATCGCGGTAGAAATAATTGGTCGCCGCTATTAAAATAATTCTTTCCAGAATCTAGTTTTTTTTTTCATTCGGAGCTCATTTCCACTTTGCATGAGATGAGAATGTAAACGATTTCGCGAATAAATTGCCGAACTGAATCTATTATACACGATCATAAATCGTTAAATATTTTATCCGCTTAAATGTCTTATAAACGTTGTTTGTACGAATATTAACGATGATATAACTTCTGAGTAACATATAGTATGTAAACATAGGTGGGCAATGCGAGCACGATTCACGTTCTAAACTTCGAAGTAGGTAGTATTCTGTTATCTTCGTTGGTGCAGTGTATTTATTTTACGGCTTAATGCATTTCATTATTGAAAACCTATCGTCTATGATCAATAATCTTTCTGCTTAATCGCAAAAGGTGCTAGAATCTATATGCAAACAAGTTAGATTATACATATTTATATAGTAATTTTATATGTATGACATATTAGTTAGGAAACATGTATAGAGCAAACTCTGAACAAAAGGAACAATAGTTAAGGAACGTCACGCAACAACAACAGATTATTCGTTTATAATAATCCCACAGTATCATTGAATGGCAAAATTCGCTTAATGCGATGAACGTTGTTACTCTTGTATAGGAAGCCAAATAATCCCCAAATTAATATTGTCTGCTCAATAATCGACATTGACATTTATATACATGTCATAGTTGAATTATAAAATTCGTTTTTTTATAAAACATTAAGGCATTTTATAAAATGCGATTACATTCTCAAGTCATGAAATGTTAAAAATGAAATGTTTTATAATTTGGTTAAGAATCTCAGTCTTTTTGTAAAATGTTAACATACTGTACATTGTTTTAAATAATCCCTGACAGGGATTTATTTTAATTGTTTTATGAACATGTTGCGTGCAATGTTTACATTAAATTTCTCATGGCTGTGCTGTTTATTAATAATTACTTTTGTAATATATAAAACAATTATTTAGAAAGTGTTAGGCTAAAAAAATACTTAAAAAGATGGATGAGACTTCTAAAGACAGTACAGTCGATAAGAACACATTTTATACAAAGCCTCAAAAATTTTATTCAAGTACTCATTATTTTTAAGAATTTTATCTATATTACTTTTTATAAAATCTTAATCGTAATGAATGTGTTTCAGTCTGAAAATGTTCTCATTTAGAAATACACATAACTAAAATTCTTAGCCAGTAAAACGTTTTATTTTTAACAATGATTTGAGAAAATAGCTGCATTTTATAAAATGCTTTTAAATGTTTTATAAAAAGATACGTTTTATAATCTGATTAAAATATATATATATATATATATATATATTACTTAATATATCATTTTCCAATTGAATTTGTTCCTCTCTTTTTGAATCCATATTTAGAGCATCTAAAAGAGGCAACATTTTCATCGCGTTATTATAATTAAATTCTGGTGATAATTCAAATTAAATAGATATAAATATGTTTACGCGACGAAGATAGTTTTGATTCGTTTACGGTTCGATATTCTATCAAGCAGATCACGTTTGTACATCATTCTCAGGCGGTTTGCATAATAAATGATAGATGGATAGCACACATGCGACTTAGGCACGCGGTATCGCCATAATAATCGTCTAATCGCATTTGCGTACCTTACGTCAATCTGTCGCATATTTGCCGTTGCTCGTGCCATAATTAATTTAGCGTCCAACTATTCGGGATATCTCAGCTCCTCTCACGCTGCATTTCTGATCTTATTACCCGTATCTCGCAGCGATTATAAATATCGACGCGTCGTAAAACTTCGTATAATGATGTGCAATTTCATTAACTCGGCAGCTAAACAATATTAATGAATATCAACGTTAATTAATACCTATCGCTTGTGGGATTTGCATTATGAAAAGCCGAATAATCGCGCCGATAAACCGATCGAATACTTGTTCAATTAGGTGCACGTTATACATATTATGGGAATATGTTTCTTTTTTTGGTATAGGAATAATAATTGGAAAATGTATTTTCGCAATTGGCAAGATTAATCGTGAAGCAGTTAATTAGGCCAGGGTGAATATACATATCGATAATTTTTCCGAATTATTTTCAATCAACACGTTGAAAATGTCCCCCGATGAACTTAGCAAAGATACACTTTGTCCGCTTTATTCAGTATGAATTAATCCGTACGCATTAATATCTGCAGATATTAATGCGCACTGATATCTTCTTCGTTTACGCGAGTATCACCGTAATTTAGCGTTTCAACCGTAATTAGCACGGGCGAAATTAGTGGAACAGCTGCAACGTTCATTATTACGCGCTCCTGGAAAAGCGCTGCAGTCGCTTTTGCAAGAAATATTACATCCCGCTCGCAATAATTATATATATATTATTGAGAATTATAATTAATTTAATATCTCAGGCGACGATAATTAGTTGGCAATTAAAGGCTGTCTGCCCACTCGGTGGCGACAGGCTGAAATTAATCCGTAATTAAAAGAGACACGCAGAGACAAATACAGCGATGCAGTGGCGACGGTTGTAATAAACGGAGATAATGTGTAACCAAGATATGCAAGCGAAGCTAAAGCGCGAAATCATCACCGTTACAAGGCCCGATCTCGTCTTCTCTGGCGGACATTCATGCTAATCAGGACAATCCATGGATATGGCGTTGCTCATCGAGCAGCCGATATCGTACTATCGGGCAATCAACGTTCTCGTTAGCGGCTTGATCGATGACTAGTCGTTTTAATTAGAGACGACCACTTGTCCAGCGCTTGTCCAAAAATTTTCATCGACTTAATTGCCATCGCGTGTACAACTCGATTCTCTCTTCTCGTTTATTCCCTGATATCGTCAGCAATATCGATAAAAAATTCAGCAAGAAATGGCACCGGACAATTGATCCTACAGACAGAATTCCTAAATTGTCGCGTAGATAATTGCAAAACAAAATGGCTAAATACACGGTTTAAATTTTTCCTTTCTTTCTTTTTTTTTTTTTTTTTTTTTTTTTCGTACGACCAACAAAATATTTTGTTACCGAGATAATCTTCCTTTGGGGATGTCTCGCGACGGGAAAGCCATTTTGCGACAGAAGATTATCTCGGAATAACGGGCAAGTTTAACGATACGAGAGAGGCAGATAAGACGAGATCGCGACCACTGGCACAGCTCATGTGATAGAGAGTCTCGTCGGAGTTTAGGTCAGTCTTCGGGGTCGACGAGAAGGCGCACGCGGGTCACATGACGTCGGTGGAGCAGTCGGTTTTGGACGGTACCAGCAAGTGGTCGGCGAAGATCGCTATTACAGGTTTGTGGGCAGTTCGTGCTCGCCGGCTCTCCTAAATTTGGTCTTTGTGCACCCCTTGTGTGCGACAAGCGAGCATCAGTATCGGTTATGCTCGCCCCGATACGTCCATATGTGTGCCTACTGCGTATGCCTACGTATTCCTTCATCTACGAATCTCACCCTTATAGACATCCTCATACATTTATACGTAATACGTGTGCGTACACAATTTTACACTTTAATCTTCTCTTTTTACTGTCGTCATTATCGTCAATATGTACCTTACCTCGTCAGATCTGGTGATAACGGCACTTGGCTCTTGATGGCTACCGCGCCTGGCTGCGTTGTATTGATTGCCATGAACGTATACCAACATTATGTACAGTGTCTGACTGTCCCATTATGTAATTTCGTTGTTAAAACAATGTCGTTTGACCATCGTGTGACAACGCGAGCGTTACGAAGAGTCAGCTGTTCTTATGTTCGAGCTACAAATCGCTCCGATATAAACATGTTTACCTCTATCTCTATTTTTTTTCTTTAACTTCTTTGTACTTCGTTGGGATACACTTTACACCCGACAACTTAACTGTCAGTCACGATGGACGAGCTACTTTCGTGCACCCTTCTCCGGAGTACCTTGACTTATACATTCCTCGCAACTATCCCATTCAAGCTGGTATATTAAGACTATTGTGTGCGTCTGCATTCGCTATGTTGCTGTTTTACATGTATGTTATGTGTGTGTGTGTGTGTTGTGTTTTTTTTTTTTTTTTTTTTACATTTGTCCACTGGATGTAACGATATTGCGCGCCCTGACAGTTAGCATACAATACGGTTAATTGGACATTATTTTCTCTTCTGGTATTTGTCTCCTTCTCCTGCCTATCAGTGTTTTTGTTTTTTTCTCTTTTTCTCTTCCTCAACGGTACTTCTCGTTGCTCCAATTCCGTGCCAATTTCCCAGCTGCCGGGTCGCTGCCAGCAACCGGGCCCTTTCTCAACAAGATCGATGAAATTGAGTTTGCAGGCAGTTCTCTCCTCGTTCGCGCGCTCTCAGCGATTTGCAGAAACTTTTCTTCTTCAGGTAGAGAAAAATTCACGGAAATTCGTGTTTCAAATAAAATCTCTTGCGAGTCGGTCCGAGCGATTGTGCCAGAAATAACAGCGCTCGATTACCGCTCGTGCGGTGAAATGCCTCTCAAAATGCTCGGGATACAACTCGGACAGCCAATTTACTTTCTATTAGCAAAAATCATGAGAACGCCGTCATCTCCTATGCGATCCAGCATTCGTGCTGTGCTTACAGTTTGCATCAACACAAAGATGTATGAATTTTCACAGTGTGTACGAGTATGTGTGTGTATTTGGCTACGTGTTGTGCTGGTCAGGTATCACGCGATGCTCCTCTCTCTTCGGTGGGAATTCAATCGAAAGCCCATTAAGGTCACGTGGCAACTTGTTGTGGTAGCAAGTATGTGTCGTTGCCATTGTTTAAAGTAAACTCTCGGCCCGGCTATAGTCGTTGAGCTTCCCATGAACGTGAATCCCTGATCGATAGACCAATACCACATACGACATTTATCGGAAGCAATCTATATCGACCACCTGTAATTTTACAGGTTTATCTCGAAGATGCGTTCTTTTGCTGCGAAATGATAATCAAAGTATCGATCATCATCTCGATCGATCTAGCGTCATTCTAGTTTCTGGATCGAATCTTAGCGTTTCAAGGTGGAGAGTCTCGCGTGTCGAGGATAAATAAATGAATTAATCTCAAAGGATGTCGGATTAGTTTAACGCACTTTACTAGGACGGATGTCGCGTGTCAGAGATAAGGGAGAAATGTATTCATCCTGACATATATCTCGGGAGAAATAAATTGCATTTATGAATTATAAATGGAGCAAAGTTTGTCAGACGCAAGACAAGACTGGATCGATACATTCTATGAAGCTCGAGCATAATTTCTTCATTTAAACGTGGCCTTATAAAGTTATTGCGCGACTCTATCGAAAAAGTATCGTATCAAGTTAGAGTATCGTTTATCCACTCTACGTAAACAAACAGCGGGTTGTTTTCATTCTGCGATTTCTTTTTCGCGAGCTGTTACAGCGAAAAATCTAGTGAACGATCATGGAAAAAGTAACCTGGCCGAAATAACACGCGCGATGTCGAGGGTGTTTTGTCTTTTTTGTATTCATCATTTCTATTCCGGGTCCGGTTTCCGAATCCATTGTGCTTTCGAATCAAAGAGAAAACGAATCTCCTTCTTTTATTCGTCGTCCCTGATACCATTGGGAATAGAAGAGACATAAGTATATAGTCTCTTACAACGTACTCAGTGTACTTTATCAGAGAGAAGTTTAAGGGCGTTGATCGATGGTCGTAACTCGAAAGAAAGTTTTGCTCCATCAATTCTTTCTTATTCTCCATATTCGTGAACGTCAGGAAGAAATTAACTTTTATTTTATCTTTGTCATTTAAAATAATTATAATTCGACTATTAAATTATATTAGTGTATAATTTTTCATAAAGTTTCCATTTCTCTTTCTTTCTTCCAGTGAATAGAATCAAATTTTCGATCGTAGATAAAAAATTAATAATTATTAATAATTATTCCTCAGTGAGAGAGAAGGAGAAGAAAATTAGATTTTCCCGAAATTGTACGGGCGAAAATTTATTTTTAATTAAATAACAGATTAAATATTTATTGCAAAATCAGTTTGATATCTTTGTGACAGTAGATGATTGGCTCATAGTGACGTTTATAAAATTATTCCTTTTCATGGAAAGATTACCGCGAGAGATCATCGGAACTTCCGTGTTGGCGATGCGCCACATAAGCAAGTCGAGCAACAAGTTTTCTTATTCCAAACCGATGGGGCATCGCCTCGGTCAGCTCCCTACACGAAACGATATTAACTTTACGTTGGCAAGGTGTTACAGGTGGCCACAACGCTCGTCATATTTGATATGATTGTGATGTGACAACTTTGCGTATGATCGATCGACTTTTCTTTGTTTTGGATGGAACTTTGATCGAACTTCAGTGATATTATGTGGAACTTGATCTGCTCGATTCGAACTTTGTTTCCTCTGCTGATCTATGATTCTCGAATAAAGCTTCTGTAATTCGAGAGGTAAGAGTAGCCTCCCTCTTCCGATCGTGATATCATATTTATTTGTCGAATTCCGAATAGACTATCCGGCTTGCGCCGACAACTTGCGAAGGACACATTGAAAAGAGAAATATGGCAGGGACAGTTTTCAGAGCTAATCTATCTCGGATTTGGAAACACATGTCTCCCTTTGCTTTCACACGAGATACACACAGATAGCGAGATATACTCATATTTCGGATTAATCTCCGGGAAAAACATCCTAATGTCCTGGCTGCGCGAATGCGTCCCGCTAGTGTAAGCTGAGCTGCTGAATATAACTGCCACCGCTGTTGCTGCTGCTGCTGCTACTGCTGCTGTTGCTGCTGCTGCTGGATAGCTGTTGGATAATTACGGACGATCTCCCGCCTCGCAACGCGATCCTACGTCCTTCGGTGGCCTCTGTAAGACGTACACCTCCTGGTTGCCTCCAAGATGTCCCACCTCGGGAGGGTTCTCTTCCCCAAACAGTGAAATGAGGACGAAAGACACGAAAGAGGGTACGAGAGGTTGTCGAAGGACGATCCGATGACGAGGGCATTGTCTTCTTTTCAGCACGACGTTTTCAGTGGACCCGGATACCCACATAGACAGTCTCGAGCAGGCGGAACAGATCGTCCTTGAGGGTACCAGCAAGTGGTCCTGCAAGATCGCCATCACAGGTGACACAATACTGATACCTTTAGAACGTTTTTTTTTTTTTAAATGATCATTCACCACAATCTCAATAATGAGTCACTCGATTCTTCTCGATAATCTCTCACACACACACACACACACGCTTGAGACACACAATTACACGAAAACTTAGTGAAATTTAATAATCGGCTGCATAACATTCACTCTTCTTTTGTAAAAAAGTTTACTCTCTTCTCTTCTCTTCTCTTCTCTTCTCTTCTCTTCTCTCTGTCTTTCTGAAACACGAGAGCAAATTTTCTAATCCTTGAAATACATCGGGATGTGCGACAACTGCGGATTTAATGTCACCGACAGACATTCTCTCGGATGAATTTGAAATTAAACTTTGCCCCTCGCGGAAACACGATTACAGATTCATTCGACGGTCCGCAATCGAGAGACCAGAAGCGGAACATTATGTATCCTGTGCGCGGTTCGTCAAGCACAGTCTCGCATATCTCGATTTTCCATCACCGTGTTCTCGTGCACACGACTTTCGCGATCCAAACACATAGAAAGATCCTTATGTCACAAAGCACTATCGGGGGGGGGGGGGAGGGGAGGGGGAGGCGATAACGGATCGTGATAGCACATGAAGCAGCATATACTTCGCGTACTTGCAGTCGTGCACCATGCTTGTGTATCGTGTACGATCGATGTGTACAATCAGTCCGGCACCAAGTCAAACCCTCTCGGGAATCGATCGAGCGACATAAACCCCGAATCTGCGAGTCGTCCTCTCTCTCTCTTTTTCGCAAAGTTTTGTTATATATTAAAGTTGAACAACGTTACTCCCTATTGTATCCTCGTTTCGCTCTTGTTACAATGAAAACTAAGGCAATTTACGCCAAGTTCCACCGGCCGGTCGGTCGGTTGGTCGGTCGAAACGCATAATACACGCTGTTCCGACATAGTTGTCGGTTTTAACGAAGCGATTTGAATGTATCTGAGAGCTACCTCGTATGCATTTCTAGAACGGCGTTGTGTCGAATTGGTAAATATAACGGACGGTGAATTATGTCATGTACATGTGCCGTCCCCGGGAATAACTGTGAAAGTTACTTCGTGCGTTATGTTTGACAGCGGCGACTTTTAATTCTCTCGATTTTTATCGTTGCCGTTGCCGTTGCTGCAACGTCAATAAAAATGTGCCAACCGTACCGAGGCGTATAATAACTCCTGCACGATATTACAGGGATAGCGCGTATGTCATAGAAAATTACACTCCCCCGTTTGAAATTGCAATCGCGGTGCATCGCCGCGAAACGACGTGGCAGACGAGAACGCGGGGGTGCAAACTGCATATGTATGTATGCGCTCCTTCGCGGAGAAGATCGATAGTTCAACGTACAGACAAGGGGTGATAGCTGGTGGTGCTCAGCCTCCGCGGCACATTCACGTCACGCTATGAATACATGTATTTCTTATCTACTATCGGAAACTGCATGAAAGAATACAATCGAACGAGAACGAGAGCACATTTCTTATTAACCGAGAAATATTAGAGGGTTCTCGTCAAATGTGATACTATTCTATCATCTCTTCATCGTAAGAAGGTATTGCCGCTCTTCTTTGACTCTTTCGGCAAATTTATCTGATATTTTAAGCATTCATATATAAGAGAACGGATTGACGTGGCTTGCAGTCAATAATAAGGATACAATTGAAAGAATATATATATATATATATATATATATATATATATATATATATATATATATATACGATCGGAGACGTCACGTCGGGGAATACGCGAGAGAATACAGAAACTTGATGGAAGAAAGAGATCCCATAAGATTCGATTTTTCCTCTTGTCGTTTCCCACACGAAAGTGCCGATATTGAAATCTGCGAATTGCAGTTGTCTCTTCGAGACGAGTTCCTGCCGCTGTAGATTTGTGTTTCATGTTTTTAGCTAGAGAAACTTACGTGTGAAACTCGATTGTCTTAAATAACTGAAATCTTTGAATAGGAAAAAATTTTTTCCTATAAAAAAAAATACGGTTTCTTTGCGAAAGAAAAATAAGCTTCTTCTTTTAAATTTTTTTGTTTCCTCAAATATTTAACATCATTATTATTTTCATTTTTCTTTATTTTTAATTATTTAGATGAAAGATTTAAACTAATCACCACTATTTTAAATGTAGATCGCATTCCAATTGACTATATGGTTATGTAATCATTATTTTTAATTAAATAAATTCTCCATAAAACAAATAAAAATTGAATGAATGGTCTTTATTATAAATACAAAAATACAATTTATAATTTTTAAAAATGTACTTTAGTACTATATTCTAATATAATAAAAAAAAATTAAAGTTTTTGTACCTTTTTTTAAGGGTAATTTTAATGGATTAATGAGATTTTTTGCGATTAAAAGGATATTAAATATGATATATAATTCAGATAATTTTTAATTGGATAAAAAAGTTTTTATTATATATCTAACTGAAAATTATTCGAATCACATTATGTTCAGTATCATTTTAATCGTAAATTTCATTAACACATTAAAATTATTTAAAAAAAAAATAAATAAAAGTATAAAATCTTTAGTTTTATATTATATTAACAAAAAAATAAACAAAAGATAACAATAAGCAAGCAATATGATATTATATTTAAAAAAATAATGAAAAAAAAAAACAAAATTTGTTTAATAAAAAAGAAACACATTTATTTTATTTGTTTTCTATTAAAAAACAAATTTTTACATTTCTACCTCGAACAGACGTTAATATTTTAGTTGGTTATAGGGACATTTTATATATTTTATCATCATTCATATATCATCCAAAATTTCAATAATAAAATATGCATAATATGCATATTCTGATATTTCTTCACGTTATTCGAAGCTGAAGGAAAAGTTGCAAAGAAAGAAGACACGAGACATAAATGAGTCATATGAAATTTATAAATTGCATTTCGCGCACTTTAACGTAATGTAAGAGACGGACGAACGGCAAGAGAGAAAGACACTTCATTATTTACGATCAGCTGGAGAGATGAACGAGGATGAGCGCATATTTTGCGCGCATTCCGACGAAGGGAAGTCGATAAACAAAGTCAGCGTAGCGAGAGCTGCAACGAAACTTTTTTGCCTTTCAAAAGCTGCCAGAATATATATATATATATATATATATATATATATATATATATATATACCTCTCTCTCTCTCTCTTAGTCTGCCACTAACAGCGGAAGTGACGAGGAAAAAAAAAAAGAGGTCGGAGGTATGAAAAAGAGAGGCTACGGTTGTCCCGGTGAAACGGAGATAAGTAAATAGGACGCATAGCGTATAAAAAAAAAGAAAAAAGAAAATCAGCGGAATGGTCCATGCTTTAAACGTGACGTCTTCTGCTTTCCAACCATTTTATTCCTTCCATCGTGAGCGTTTCCTTCCTCGCGCCTTTATGTACTCCGGCGCACTCTTGAATACTCTAAAGAAGCGATTTTAAGTAATCGGGGAAGGAGCAAGAGAGAGAGAAAATTGAAACGATTTCCTGAGGTCAAAGTTACTTCAGATATTATGAGTTGCCGATGTCAATCGGTGGTTCCTTGTCTGATCCTAACTGTTTGCGATGTTTGTTTTGATGAAAGAATATCGAGGAAAAAGAAGTAATGCGATTTTATCTTAGAATTGAAATGTACATTTAAACCTCTTACGTAAGAATTCAGCGCTACTTTCAACTGTTGAAGTGTAAAAATACACCGAGAAACGGAACTGGATCGTTCAATTTCCTTTCGCATGTGGAATGCTCTAGTCTTCCTCGACGCGAATAATTTGATTTTGAACGAGGACGGCTCTTAGCGAGTTAACGGCTACCACATGCGACAAGATGGAAGGAAATGAGGGGCTGAACGAGGGCGCGAAAGAGATAGACCCCTGGTAACAGTCGGTACCACTTCCTCTTCCGCCCCAGTAATCAAATCTCTTGATTCAGGCGTGAATTAAAATGGCTACGATTTGACGAGATATATCGCTGCAGATATTGCGAAGATCGAGGGCGAGAAAACACAGGAGAAAATTTCTCCTTTCATGAGAAAGATGATAATAAAAATGGCGATATCAGTGCGATACACGAGTGCCTATAATTAACAGACTATAGGGGAGAATTGTTTACATCATATTGATTTCTTAAATCGCACCTCATCAATTTCTTGATAAGTAAGGATTATAAACGACCTTTGATAAAATATAAAATAAATAAATAATAAGAAATACAAAAAGTTGACAGATTTGCGAATATTTAAAACAATCAGATACAATTGATGTAACTTGTAATCAATTTATTTTAGCTGATAATAATCTAAGAATACAGTTTTATTTTTTTCTACAAGTAAATTTATTGTAAAATATTTTACATTTATTATATATATATATATATATATATATATGTATATATTACATTTATTAAATTAATTTATAACTAAACTGATTATTTCCTAAAATTATAAGATTTTTTTAATTGTACTGATATGATTTGAGAAAATTTTGTATAAAAAAACAACAATTTATTATTCTTCTGTTACTTATAAACATGTTTTTAATAATTATTATTTTATGTTAAATATTTTCTTTCATATTTGTTATTGATATAAATATTAATATAAATGAGATCGATTAAAAATTGATATAGTTTGCGGCTATGAAATGTACGAGTGAATTAGCACGAGATTGGACTTCGAGTATGTCGCTCAACACGAAGAATCGATATGCATTGATAACGATCAACCTCGTAACGCACACGCAAACGAGAAATTATATATAAACGTTCGATGCTGATGACAAGTGCGATATTCTATGCATCGTATCGCGGTCAACCGGTATTACGCCGATGTGACGTTTCCTTTCTCAAAATCGAATCACGAGACATATATTATTATCCTTGACCGATTTTTCGACATTTAAAATTAAATTTGCGAGAATTATTATTTATTCGTTTATTCTATTTAAAGAATAAACGGGGAAAAGGACTCTCCTAGGCAACAAAATACAAAATAGAAAAAAATAACTTTAGTAACATAAAATGAAATGTATAAATTATTAAGAAGGCAAATTAACAAGGAGAATGAAATTAATGAAAAAGAAAATTTAGCCAAAGAATATAAATGTGATAAAACACAATATAATTAATGATTGAAATTAATATGCAAGAAAATTATGAACAATTAAACAAGAATTAAGTTTTTCCATTATTATACAATCAGGTCATATAAAATCAATGGATCCGATCAAATCGACACGACATATAAAACATGTACAACATATTCAATGATATTAGCTGTAGCAGGGAATTTTTGACGTTTGATAAATCTGTTATACAAATATGTAATGAATTTATAACGCGTCTTTCAAGCATCTTTCTGATTTAATTCTGGACGCATTTTCCGTTTAGATTTACAATCTTAGAGGCATCGCGTGCAGATTCGAACAAAGCATAAACATGAATTGAGTCCGACGCGTGTGACGTATCCAGTTAATTAATCATGATGCGATATAATATTTTCGCAATGCGTATTTATTAAATTAATGAGGTTTCAGCATCCGTCTATGCCAGACGAGGGATTACACGAGCGCAAATTACAACACACAGACACACATAACACTCAGACGCGTTTATATACATATACATATATGCGTCGAGACTCTTGACATTTCTCACGAAGTGGATTGTGGCGATGACTCGATGATTAATGAGATTAGGTATGAAATCGACATTCATCGAGGGGGCAGGGAGCATCGGCGATCGTCCCCGCTGCATTCGGCGATTGCGAATCGCAAAGAGTTAGTAGCATGGGCATGTGTGTCTGTCCGTCGATCCAAATCGGAGCACGTGTAACTAATATATGTGATATATACCACAAATACCTATATATATTTATTTATCTGTCTTATAAATATTCCCTTTATGTCCGCAATACATACGTCTCTATGTCATTGTACGTATATACATATGTTTATATAAAATGATATATGTACACATAATTCACGCCGAGCTTCTGCACGCTTTTAAAATGGCTGTCCATAACGGATATCGAGTATCCAGTCCAGATAAATGTTGAGCCTTTGCATGCCTCTTCTCACATGGCGTATATATAATTATTTATAATGACTCGAATCGAAAATAAGGAAAATATCTTCCACGTTATTTTGCGATAAATCGTAAGACCGGTTATCTGCATACATTGATTTATTATTTATGCGTATATATACATATTTTTTCTCTCAGACGCAATTTTAATTCACCGCAAGTTTTTCTCTCTTTTACAAAATAAAGCATTTTAATTGCGAGTCTAAAGAATTTTCCAAACGTACGAAGCGTTTTAATGAAGAAGATACAACGGATGCATCGACTTTTCTCTATTCCTTGAATATTTCGAGATAAAAGCCCTGCGGGACTCGCTACTTTTTTAAACTACCTGTTTTTAATTAAATTCTCACATAAAGCAGAGTCATATTTATTCATTCGGCCAACAGCACCTGCGAATAGATGAATATGAAACGTTTGAAAAAGAAATTTCCTCCAGATAGCCTGCTGTCCATTATCCATAAATGTTGGAAAAATTATTTATATCGACGATGATGAAAAATCAAAACATCTCGTAAATCTATATGTATCGACAGGCAAAAATACAAGAAAAAAAAAATACAAACTTTTTATTTTTTTCGTAAAAATCTAAAAAATCTTTTTTCGCAATTATTAAAAAAATTCCCGGAAAATATTCAATACATGTACATAATTGAATGATAATAATAAATAAATAATAATAAATGTATTTTGGTGCGAATTATCTCTCCTAAGTAAAATAAACGCGAGACCGTCGAGACAGATAAAGATGGAATAACGCTGATGAAGGAAGTGTATATAATAAAATATCTTCTGGTAAATCGGAATCAGGCCGGGATAGTAAAATTTCATTACTTCGCGTACGGTGATGCGAGCAGCTCCGATTTCGAGAGCCGTAACCGCGCGTTTGTGGCCGATCATCCTATTCCGTTGACTCAACTTGGAACGACGCTTTCCCGTCGACGAACGATACGACGATAGATCGTAATCCTGGCTCGTTTATCGACGGTACTCCTTATAAGTGCACCAGTCCGTCGTTTCTCCGCGAATCTCTTAAATCTCCCGTTGTATCTCGAATTCGAGAGAGAGCTTATACGACATACTTCTATCGCCGTAGCGATTTTTTTTAAATTTTATTTCCGTTCTTTTTTACGGTTTTATGGAAATGTAGTTCCATAAAGATATGCGGAAATTGTATGAACATCTGACGTGAATCCGCGTTGCGATGCTATTATTCGATTATAAATGGAAATACGAAATTACATTGTTTACGATTTTTTTTGAAAAGCGACCAGATGTTTCGACGAATATTTGATATTCCGTATTAGCTTTATTGGATTAACCCTCTCGCAACCGCGTTCTTGGATACTGGCCAGCTGGCAAACTTCGGTCCTAATGTTTTCATTCGATTGTCTCCTGGTAATCGCATTAGGTTACCGCGAAATTGGAAATTTATGTTTTTCCGCAATTAAAAAAAAAATCGCGTGTGAAGATTCTAGGCACTTCGGTCTAGTAAGTAATAGTCTAATCGTACTCTTCTCCCGCGTCCGCAGTGATCAGCGCCCAGGGATTAATCGCCAAAGATAAGAGCGGCACATCCGACCCCTACGTGACGGTCCAAGTTGGCAAAGTGAAGAAACGTACAAGGACGATGCCAAGAGAGTTAAATCCAGTATGGCACGAAAAGTTCTACTTGTAAGTAATTTCAACAATTTCTCTCCTACACTCATGGAATAAGAATTTTCTCCGATCTTACTGTAAATCTTTTATGAGTTTTCGTGACGTCAATTGTCGCATTTGTGATACGCACGTATATCATTGTATGTGTATGTTCACGTGTTTATTTAGCGGAATTTATTTGCTGAAGATGCAAGATTTTAAATATGACACTTGTAATCAGTAAATTGCTAGTCATTTAAAATATTCGAGACATTTTCATTAGTACTAGTCGTTTAAATATTCGAGAAAGAACTTTTTTTACTTTCAAAGATTTTTTTATAAAAACTAACTTCATGTTTTCAATTTTTTTTTCCAAATATTTAACATTTTTATATTTTGATTACTGTAAGATGATTTGTCATTAATTTTTTTAAGTTTTTTAGATGAAAGATTTGAACTAACCATTACTATTTTAAATGTAGATCATTTCAATTGGTTATACAATTATGTAATCACTATATTTAATTAGATAAATTCTCTAAGAACAAATAAAAATTGAGTAAACAGTCTTTATTATAGATACAAGAACAGTTTGTAATTTTTATCAATATATTTTAATATAATATAATAAAAAAAAAGTTCTTGCATTTATAATTTTTTTTTAAAGTAATTTTAATGCATTAATATGACTTTTGTGATTAAAATAATATTAAACACATAACTCGAATAATTTTTTTTACATAGATAAATACATAATAACAAATTTTGTTTGCATCTAACTAAAATTCATATTAATCATCATATCGTGTTTGGTGTGATTTGCTGCAGATCTCGTTAATTCATTAAAATTACTTTCGTATAAAAACTTTAATTTTTTTATTATATTAACAAACTATTTTTTTAGTATCAGCATCATAAAAAAATCACATATCCCTGTTTGCAGCGAGTGTCACAATTCGTCCGATCGGATCAAGGTCCGAGTGTGGGACGAGGACAACGATCTGAAGTCGAAGCTGCGGCAAAAGTTGACGAGGGAGAGCGACGACTTCCTCGGGCAGACCATCATCGAGGTCCGGACGCTCAGCGGCGAGATGGACGTCTGGTACAACCTGGAAAAGAGAACGGACAAGAGCGCGGTGTCGGGTGCGATTCGGCTGCACATCAGCGTCGAGATCAAGGGCGAGGAGAAGGTGGCGCCCTATCACGTGCAATACACCTGTCTTCACGAGAACCTCTTCCACAGCCTGTGCGAGGAGAACGGCGGCATGGTGACTCTGCCGCAGGCGAAGGGCGACGATGCCTGGAAGGTCTACTTCGATCCTCCCGGCGAGGAGCTCGTTGACGAGTTTGCCATGCGCTACGGCATCGAGAGCATCTACCAGGCGATGACGTGAGTACCGTTAAAAAAAAAAATCATTTGCTACGGCAATTAATTTTTCAATATATATTAAGGCTTTTGTTATCATCTCGGAATATTTTTCCCAACGACAAACCATTTTTATTCTCGTTATTAAAGTTGAGATTAAAACTAAAGATAAATTAATCGAAATAATAATTGAAATTGAAATTACATATTATAACATATTTGCTGGAGATTAAAACAAGGAGTGATTTTTAATTATTGATTCAACATTAAAAATACTAATTAAGAATTTGAATATTTTTAATTCATCACTATTGCAGTAACAGATTACACAGCGACCTTAAATACTCGTATATGCATTAAATTTTCTTGTATAACAATTTTTCCGACAGGCACCTTTTTTAATCTTCTCTTGAAGAGGTAATATTTTAATGTTATATTTAATTGAAATTAAAAAAGTACAAGCTTTGGTAGGTTTGAGATAATTATCGTAGCTTCGATCGAGACGATCGATTTTTCAATGCAAATTTCCGTATCGTAAACCGATCTCATGTTTTCCAGGCACTTCCACTGCCTCTCAACCAAGTACCTGTGTCCAGGCGTGCCGGCCGTTATGTCGACTCTCCTGGCAAACATAAACGCGTACTATGCCCACACGACCGCTAGTCCGGCCGTGTCGGCCAGTGATAGATTCGCCGCCAGTAACTTTGGGGTGAGTGCCGGATGTTGAAGGTTTCATGTGTAGTAGATAAGTGTAGGTAGCTGAGTAAGAGATGGGGGATGCTCGGGCTGGGAGTAGCGAGAAATACTCTCGCAATTTCCTGCCAACCAACGCTATCCGTTATCCCGAGTTGCTTTTCGCATCCTAGACGGTCGCGCGTTGACTTGAATCTCCTCCCATCTCTATCAATTACGTTTTCACTAGGTCAGGAATAAGGGATCAGCTGACGCAAATATTCAAATAATTACTTTGCGAACTTTCGAAAGGGATTAAACGACATATATATACATATATATATATATATATATATATATATTCCCCGGGTCGCTTTGAGTGAAATTTGAATTTCTCGGCAAAATTGAGCATTTAGAGGGGATTAGATTCGGTCTCCCTAAAGAATTGGTAATTTGACTTTCGTTAGAAACTCTGTAAGAGTAATAAAATTTAACCAAACAACAAAGTTTAAATATTTGCATAGGATTTAAGAAATCTTCGTATTACAAATTTATACCCGAGTTAAAGCTTCAAGATTGTGCTGTGTTTATGATTGCATTTTCATTTATTGCTCTCTTTCTTAGTCTACAATCTTTTCTTAGGGAAAAATTACGGAAAGCCCATGTATACGTTAGTTAATTAAGATTTTAATTAAGATTTTTCTTCAACCACGTTCTGTTTTTTTTTTTTTTTTTTTTTTTTTTTTGTTCATGTACATTTTACTAAATAACGGTGAAGAATCTGGATTTTTTTAGCGTGTAGAGAATATGGAAATTTTTTTCGCAAATTACCTCTACCTATAAATTCCTTTGGTCCTTGTAAAACAACGAACGATACGTGAGCCAAAATTCGCGAATCTCTTAATACTGGAAAAGAACGCGTGTTTTTTATCTTCTTGAATTATGCATGATATATTCTCCCTTTCGAAAATATTACGGAATTTTTCGCCGCGGTCGGAAATATTTCGAACATCGAGATAGCCGAGACTGAACGACGAGAGAGTCTCTCTTAATGAAATACGTAGCTACTCTGCATTGGTAAAAAGCTCCCTCGGTATAAAATACAAGAGAAAGAGTCAACGTCATCGTATTTGCTCGAGAAAAAGAAAAAAATTTATTGCAACTGCATTACACTAATTAAGGAAACGCTCAAATGGATTCTCCTCTCGTGTTGTAGAAAGAGAAATTCGTGAAGCTACTGGACCAGCTGCACAACTCTCTCAGGATCGACCTATCAATGTATAGGAACAACTTCCCGGCCTCAAGCCAAGAAAAACTAATGGATTTAAAGAGCACCGTGGATCTGCTGACGAGTATCACGTTCTTCCGTATGAAAGTCCAGGAACTGTCGAGTCCGCCGCGGGCCAGCACCGTTGTCAAGGACTGCGTGAAGGCATGCCTGCGATCGACCTATCAGTTCCTCTTCGAGAACTGTTACGACCTGTACAATCGGGAGTTCCAGGCCGACCCGAACGAGGCGAAGAGGGACTCGGACGATCACGGGCCGCGGCTGGACTCGCTCGACTTCTGGCACAAGCTGATCGCCTTGATAGTCTCGGTGATCGAGGAGGACAAAAACAGCTATGCGCCCGTGTTGAATCAATTCCCTCAGGAGCTCAACATCGGTCAACTGTCGGCGGCCACAATGTGGTCTCTGTTTGCGGTGGACATGAAGTACGCTCTGGAGGAGCACGAGCAGCATAGACTGTGCAAGTCCTCGGCCTATATGAATCTACACTTCAAGGTCAAGTGGCTACACGCCAATTACGTCAAGGACGTGCCGCCATACAAGGGCGCCGTGCCGGAATATCCGGCTTGGTTCGAGCCCTTCGTCATGCAATGGCTTAACGAGAATGACGATGTCTCGTTAGAATATCTCCACGGTGCCTTTAGTAGAGATAAAAAGGAAGGCGTAAGTGATACCTCGTATGAATTTTATCTACACGAATTATCTTGAACACTTGTTCCTTAATTGGCTCTTCAATTTTTCTTTTACAGTTCCAAAAGAGCAGCGAACATGTGCTCTTCAGCGTCTCCGTCGTCGACGTCTTCACACAACTGACGCAGTGCTTCGACGTAGTATCGAAACTCGAGTGTCCGGATCCGGAGATCTGGAAGAGGTACATGAAGAGATTCGCAAAGACCATCGTCAAGGTTCTAGTAGCTTACGCGGATATAGTGAAGAAAGAATTCCCCAGCCATCTGAAGGAGGAACGAATCGTACGTTTCGTACGAGTGATACAATCTGCCAGAAAATTGCGTAACGCGAACTGATTTAACTATAAATCGACTTTATTCCTCAGGCATGTATTCTGATGAACAACATCCAGCAACTTCGAGTGCAGTTGGAGAAGATGTTCGAGTCGATGGGCGGCGACAAGCTCGAGGAAGACGCGGCGAACATATTGAAGGAATTGCAACAGCAGCTGAACGGCGCGCTGGATGATCTGGCCATGCTCTTCGCGAACAGTCTGGAGCCGCGAATAACAGTTTCTGTCCGAGAGTTGGGAGATCTTTTATTAGCGATCAAAGGTGGAGGGCAGGTAACTTTGTCACAGCCGGCTCAGAGAAACAACGTAACTGCGGAGGCTGATGACGTTTTGAGGCCGCTCATGGTTCTGCTCGACGGTAGTCTATCTCTGTACGCCGAGTCGTGCGAGAAGACGGTATTGAAGAGACTGTTGAAAGAACTATGGAAGATAGTCATGAGAATTTTAGAGAAGACCGTAGTTTTGCCACCTATGACGGATAAGAGCGTACGTTGACCGCGTTATGCTTAAGTGTTTTCAACTTTTATATATGATATTTATGATTAAATATAACTAGATTTAATTAGAATAAAATGGATATTAATTATAACTTATAGTGTTTTTACGATTTATAACTCTTGTCTCTTGCAGATGATGTTTAAGAACTTAACAGATAATGCCAAGAATCTCGCTGCGAATGCTAAGATAGAAGACATGTCGAAGCTGTTTAAGAATCACATGGCCGGGAAACCCGACGTGAAGAATGCTCTCAGCGGAGTTATGGTAATAAAAATAAATTTAAATAAAATTGCTTTCGCGATTATTGTTAACCATCCTTGTCTCACCAGGATATCTCCAAGGAAGTGGAGAAGAATCTTTCGCCGAAGCAATGCGCGGTTCTCGACGTCGCCCTGGACACGATTAAACAGTACTTCCACGCCGGTGGCAACGGCTTGAAGAAGACATTCCTGGAGAAATCGCCGGAACTGCAGAGCCTCCGATACGCGCTGAGTTTGTACACGCAAACGACGGACACCCTCATCAAAACTTTCGTCACTTCGCAAATCAACCAAGGTACATTACTCCGAGTTTGTAGTTTGTAATAAATTTATATAAGCCGTAATAATATACCATTATTATTTTTATATGTGTTTCTTGCTACTATTGTGTAAACAATCGCGGTAAGAGATAATCAGGAACACTCACGAATTAGTCAGACAACACAAACTCGATATATTCTAATGACACATTACATTACACGATCCGTCGCGCGATCAACGCGTAGAGAATCGATGTATATCGCGTTTATACACTCACATTACGACGTAATAAAAATTGTCGGGACAGTGCCGCTGAACAACGCGTCAACGCTACGTCAGCGTCAGCGTTCGATGAGCAGCGAGAGAGGTGATGAAGGGGAAGGAGCCGAGGGTATGGAAAGCCTCGAGGAACCCCTTCGGCAGACCAAGCCCTCTCTTCGTCGAGAGAGCCGACAAGGTACCAACAGACCTTAGTAGGTCGCGGGAAGTGTCGGAGAAAAGATTTTTAGGACGTAGTGAACTGATCGTTGCGTTGAGACGTCTTTTGTCATATGTCATATGTCATATGTCATATGATTTATGTCATCTTCTTTCATATTTACACTTAAATAAATAATTATTTTTCGTAATGTCCGATTGTGGGTTGAAAATTTTATTATACATTTGTGCCAAAATTTTATTCGTTCGCCCAAACATTCCAAGAAAACCATTCCAAAGATGTCTTGACGCCTCGATAGCTGTGTTGTAGGAAGCTGTGCTGTTATCACTGCCGCTGCTGCTACTGCCGCCACTCTTGCTGCTACTACTACTACTACTACTACTACTACTACTACTACTACTACTACTACTGAGAATCCACAAAGTGTCTCTCTTTCGATGCTCATGTTTTTTTCAACACGACGCTTTCGACACATGTATACACACATATGTGAAGAAAAGTCTGCCATTCGACCACTTGATCACTGTACACTAAACATTTTCTTACAAGCGTCATTGCCTAGCGCATATCACTTTATTTCTACAAGGATTCGAGGGAACGAATACTCTCGAAGAAAAAAATTACTCACATCATGGACACTATCATCCCGAATCGAAATTTTATTCCTATTTTTAACTTCAATTTTTTTTACATTTATAAATTTTAAAAAATTTCGATATTGAACTCTTATTTTAAGCAATAAACTAACAGTTTCTCATTTAAAAATTTAAAAGACAAAACTAAAAATTAAATAGTTTAAAGAAAAAGCTGCTTAAAGTATTCAAAGTAGATGTTAAATTGAAAATTGAGATTTGAAGTGGAAGAAAAATCTCGACTCGGGATACGCACTAAATTTTCCGAGGTAGAAATTCTCCAAACTCTGGAAATTATTTGTTTCCGACGCAAAATTGATGAAACCACTTGAAAGTTTATCACACACTGTGTGATTGACGCACAAAAACTTGGCGCAGGCTGACTTCGTCTTCTCTGATAATTACGCAAAGCAACGAGAATCAACAAGTACCTAAGCTGCTTATTATCAGAGCATGTAATCTGCTCTAGAAATAGCAAATCGAGATTAGATTCTTAGCCTTAGTCTCATCAAATCGTAGCATCAGATAGAATCAGACGAAGTCCGCGTAGTATCTAGATGCATATTCTAGCTTCACGATATCGTTCTCGAACTTAAATTCTAACTGTAATTTTTTTAAGTTCCAGATACCGCCGGTTCGGACGAGGGTTCGGTAGGCGAAGTGAGTATCCAGGTGGATCTTTTCACACATCCGGGAACGGGAGAACAAAAAGTCACCGTCAAAGGTACGTTTGTAGTTTCGTAAAAATAACCATTTTTTGGCTGACGAATTTAAACCTTTCGGATTAATTTAATTAACCAAATGGCCTTAAATTAAAGCTTATAAATAACTGATTAATTCTACACAAGAAGAATTTGTCGTTATTATTTGTTTACACAAAATTGGAAAGTGTAACCTACCAATAGCCCGAAATTGGACCCGAATATTTCAATAACCGACTAGTTCTAAATATTTTGACAGGAACAATCTAGAAGTAATTCATTTAATACTCAAATCATTGCCTGAAAAAAAATGAACTAAAGTACCCACTGCTTTTTATAATATCCTACATGTATTTGGCAATCAATAATGCAAATTGATAATTTTTTAAATATCAATCTGCTGAGAATATAATCAAAATAAAATCTTTTGTGTTTTTAGTTGTTGCTGCGAACGATTTGAAATGGGTACTGGCAACAGGCATGTTTAGACCGTACGTTGAGGTGAATCTGATCGGCCCGCATCTCACTGGCAAAAAGAGGAAGCAGTCGACAAAATCGAAGAGCAATAACTGGTCGCCGCAATTCAACGAAAGCTTCGACTTGTAAGTGAACGCAGTATTCAACTTTGAAACCATTGTTAAATTTTTTAAAAATAAAATTCCATTGACACTTGTCTCGCCTTCGTCTTCAGCATGATCGGTAACGAGCAACAACAGCTGGACTTTTACGAGCTACACATTTGCGTGAAAGATTATTGCTTCGCGAGGGAGGACAGACTCGTCGGGGTCGCGGTGATGCAGCTCAAAGATATCGTCGAGGAGGGTTCGTGCGCGTGTTGGCTATCGCTCGGCAAGCGCATCCAGATGGACGAGACCGGCTGGACGATCCTGCGCATCCTCTCGCAACGCAACAACGACGAGATCGCCAAGGAGTTCGTGAAGCTGAAGAGCGACATCAGGCAGGAGACGCCGCTGCCGAATCCCACCTGAGGAGATGCGACGCCGCGTTAATTAAGCCGACTGCGAAGCGACTTCGAGTACTTCGAGCTTGGAAAGAGCCCGAAGGGGAGGAGGAGGAACAGGAGGCCGTCCAAAGGGGGTTAGCGTATTTCGATGCCTATGGTGCCACGAGCGAACGTAATCTTTCACGACTAATTTCGCGAGGGAAAGAGCGAGAGAAAGATGTAATTCGCGCAATTCACACGACGAAAAAAAAACCGATGATCGCCCGAACCCTTCCGCCCTTCTCCGCTGCGAGACACAACCAGGCCAGGGAGGAAACGATCCTAGGCAGCAGGATGTGATTTATTGTGGAATTTCCTCCCTCCGGCTCTCCTCGCACCTCGCAGAGCTCGGTCGAGTTTGGTATTCCTCTCCCTTTTTTACGTCTTACACACATACACACCTACATACACACACGCACATATATATATTATATATAAATATATATACAGAGCTTTAACCCCGTCCTTGGACAGAGCGACGATGAGCACCGGGAAGCCACCTTCCACAGATCCCGAGCTAGGACGACAATCCCGCGTGTGGCTCGGCGTTCGTCCGGCGTACAATAAGGAAAAAAAAAAGGAGACTTTCTCCAACCCAGATTTACGAGAAATTAAAATAATCGAGGAAGAAACGAGCGACAATGATCACGAGACACGCTTTAATACAATATAAGACAAGAGACACATCGGACTCTCTTCTTCGAGTGCGAGTGAGACGCAGGTGAAACGTAGAGGAGAGAGGGGGGAAAGGGAAGGAAAAGAGGAAACGCGAAAATAGTGCTGCCAGTATGCAATATATTTGGTAATATTCGTAAAGATAGGACGAGAGAGAGAGAGAGAGAGAGAGATTGAAACACTGCGAAAAGGACTGAAATACCTGGTGTTTCGCGCGAAAAATGCGATGTTACTCTCTCGATCGGACGCGCCGCCGTTCGCCGAAAGACTGACAACGAGAGGAGTCAAAGAGGGTCCAGTGCAGGATTCTCGACCGCCACGTGCTAAAACGGAAAGAGCGAGAAGGACATGCAGGAGGATCGCAAAATACGAAATTCATAATACACACGTATAACACGACCGCGTCGTTTCTAGGCCGTTTGTTCGAGGAAGACGAGTTTACTGTAGATACGTGAAAACATTGTTGACGAAAAAAAAAAAAAGGTTTTTCTAAATATACAGTTTAAATGTAGCATTGCGTACGACCAAATAGGCACGTCCTGTGACGTCACTATCAGCGACGTGCCGTTAGTATAATAATAAAAAGAAAAAAAGTTAGTAAGGCATTGTAATTGTAAAGTAACGTTCTTATTCGTATATAAGATTATACCAGAAATGGATCGTCTGACTGCTGCTGATGTTATTGCCGCTGTTGCGAATGATGATGCCGAGATCCGTCCGAGAGCTTTGAAAGTTACGTAAACGCGCGATGACGATTCCGGGCTGAGCGAAAAAAAAAAGAAAAAAAAAACGTAAGACACACACGCGTAGGTCGATGTCATCGCTCGTGTCTCCGGCAATCGTTCACGTGTATTAATGTGACGGAGAGGATAAATGTCCCGGATGTACCCGGATATACTCGCGTTTTGAAAACGAATTTGCACCTCCTACGAACAGCGAGCGGGCGAGCTCTAAAAATTTAACTTTACACCCTTGTAATGTCAGGCCCCAGACAGCGCGCACATCCAAGAGACACCCGGAGGACATCCCAAAGATATCTTCGGGACATCCTCTGGATACATCTTGGATATGGTGTGCTGTCTGGGACTATTATCCGGGTGACTGATCATTTTCAGGATCGCTCACTTGGATAAAAGATATATATTTCTTGAATCAGTGCTACTCGTAGTGAGAGCAAAGTAATCATATCGTAGCTCTTGATTCTGTCTCTAGCGATCGCCGCTTTTTCCGCGTCTGTCACGAAAATATCATGTGTCGAGACTGGACGTTAAAACTGCTACTCTTCCTATTAGCTTCATCTTCTATACACCTTGTCTCGTATTAGACTTGTACGTAACGGACGCTCGCCTGTTGGTAGGAATGCGCGTACGCACGAGTCTCCGTCGACCTCTTTTATTGAGAAATTCATATCGAAGGGGCCTCCTCTCGAAAACGATCGCAGCCTTCTTCTGCGATCGTGTGATCGAAGCCTCGGTCGGATCCCTCCGTGAGAGAAAAACACAAATGCACGCGATCTCGTATCCGATGAATCCAATCATCGCCCAGCCCGTGCGGAGCCCGGGCAGGTACAACACAACTCCGGAGAGATTACGCTATATTCAAAAGTTTCTACTACGTAGTACGTCTAGATTATACTTACGTATTGTGTATAGTGTCTAAACTGCTGATGTAGCTGCGAGCGCGGGATTTTCGATCGGCAAAGAGAAAGAAAGAAAATCAAGTACAACACTTAAAAAAAAAAAAAAAAAAAAAAAAAAACGAATGAACGTCCGATCAACACATACACACTTACACCTCAGCTGCAGATGCTTTCCGAATTTGAGTGTGTGTACGTCGAGACATCGCACCATGAATTGAAGGATCTTATGCAACAGTGACGTGACCTACCTCTTTGAGAACTTTCGTGAAAGAAATCTTAATCTTAAAGTTAAGAAAAATAAATTAATATTAATTAATTCTAGATTAATCATTTATATATATATATATATATATATATATATATATATATATATTCGTTAAGTTTAAATTTAAAAACGAACGAGAGACAGATTCTATCGAAACACTGATATTTCAAAATATTCTCCGCCAATCATCCGAGACATCTAGAATCATATTAGAATCTTGCTAGAACGTTTCAACTTCAATTTCATGATCGATGATTGAAAGAAAGCACCTGCATCTGCGTCTGTCGCCAACGTTTCTAAGTCGGAAATTCAAGGCAGGAAAGGAAAACACGGGTCCGCGACCTCGCCCACCATCTTCATTTGTAAAAGTGTCTATTTTCTCCGCTGCCTAACTAAGTACATTATTGAATACAGAAGGGCTGGCGAATTCGGCATCCAGATCGATCTCGTCGACGAACACGTCCGGACAATATCTCCTTTCGATCAATTTGATTGCGATCGAAAAAAAAAAATCTCGATCCATCGACGCGATCGTCGACGAGATCGGTCGCTAATTTTTCCTCCTATTCTCCGCTTCGATTAATATATCTCTTGTAAGCTTAAATGAAAATATCTCGTGTATTCTGTGATAATTACCCCTTAAAGAGGACACTAAAACACGCTACACTGTACACGCACAAAAAAAAAAAAAAAAAAAAAAAAAAAAAACACACACTTACGAGGGAAAAGATGAAGTCCGCATAAATCCGCGGAACAAGGATGAAAATTGTACAGAAACTCTGGACAGATATAAACAAAGATATAGATACGTCATTACACCGATCCCAAACATAGCAGCAGTTATATTTCTTCTTTGAACACATATTTCCCATGTTTCTATTCTCTGTAATTTCATTAAACGTCCGAGGAATATCGTCGGGAATGGTATAACGGAAGACAAAAAGAGATATATATATATATATATATATATATATATATATATGTATATAGTACGTGCGTATATATAGGGCGAGGAAAAAGTATGGAAACCCTGAAAAATTTCGAAAAATATAACTTTTACAGAAAAAGAATCTAAGACAAGATCGAGAAAGGATTCGGCCATCTAAGGCAAGATCTATATTTTTGTTTATTTATTTCATATTTTATATTGAAAAGTATTATAACTATTAGTATTATAAATTTAAAAATATCTCAGGAAATTATTAACCAAAAAAAGGTTTATTATAGTGTTTTAGAAAGCTCTCGAAGTAAACTACAAGAATTATAATTAAAAGTAGGATGTTTCATGTAAGAAATTGAAGGTGAAAGCGACTATTTAAGGTCAAATCAATGACACCATTTTACGTCCCTCTCGAAGTCATACAACTTTTGTCTGCAACATTTTTCTGTAAAGCTTATATTTTTCGACATTTTTCAGGGTTTCTATACTTTTTTCCTCACCTTGTATAGTGTGATCCAGGCTCGCCCCCACTTCCTTGCGTCTACCGATCCTGTGACCAATTCGCGGCTGATTTCTCCTTAGCGGAAGTTTAATCCTTTTCCACGACTTTCTAATGTCAAAATACATACTTAAGCCTCTCAAATAAAAATACTGTGAAAGTAAAATTCACTTCGAATTGAATAAAATTTAAGGCTCCGCCGTTCGTTCGAGTTCTTAGACTTTTTATCGTCTCTTACAGTTCAAAAGTTATCGCTACTTTTTGTTAAAGAAAAATATATACGAAATTGATCGGAGAGTCCGTAGATATGGGGTGCGCGGAACCTGAGACACCCTGTACCGCGTTGACAAATTTTTCATCAGCCGCAAAGGAGATATATAAAATGATAAGGGACGCAAAAGTATGCAAGCGCATAATGATAGTGATGCTTTTGGCCTCGGAAATTAAATCAATGATTAAATGTAACGAATTGAAGCAAAAAGAAAAAATTTCAGGCATTTCACGAATTTGATTTCTTGCAAGCAAAGCTCTGGAAAAATAACATATTTGACGGTCTTATAATTCAAACGACATACATCATATTTAATAATTTTTATCATATAAATCAAATATTATACCTCTTAAAAGATATTTCTACAATTTATTTTTCACAATTACGTAATGATTACTTTTTTTATCCATCGTCACTTTTCAGATTCTTTCGAGCATGACAAAAAAATTCAAAGAAAGCTTCGCTAAAGTGAGGTCTCAAATACTTTGATTACTTTGCTTGTATTAAAGAGATGAACTCCTAACTTAATTGTAAACAAAATCGCAAACTTTTGCGTCTGATGAATCAAGTTCAGGGCAGATTCCAAAAGCGCTGTAAGCGAGACGCGTTGACAGGGAGATGAAAGAGAGAACAAAGCGCGTAACAATGAAAAAAATTATGGAGAGAAAAAAAAAGATATACACAACTGTTGACAATACTACTGCTTGAGAATCGTATGACACATATGTGTAATGTACCTAATAAATATTTAAAACAAGACGGGGAGATGTTTGTGTTTCGTAAGTAAAAGCGTACTACGAGTAAAATCGCGCGCGAGGAGACGACTGAGCATAACTTTTGCGCGGATTTTACCGCGTGATTTATTAGGTAATTACGTCTAACCAGAACAAAGAGAAGCACCTTTGTCGTCCCACGGAGAGCGCTGTTATTGTCGAGACAATTTTCCGAGAGAAAAGAAAGACAGAAAATAAAAAGAAAGAAAAGGAAAGAGAGAAAGAGAAAGCGAGAGAGAGAGAGAGATTTCACAAGGACACACCGTCGCTATCGCAGGTCACGGGTTTAACAGGTGATTCGAAGCAATTGTGTATCCATGTATGAAACACGCACATTTGACACAAAGAATACCTATTTACTGTGTGAGAGAACCGAATCTCTCTTCGGTAAAAGTACGCGTTTGTTCGCTCATCCACTAGTTGTTTTTCAACCAACGCTGGATGCATACATATGTATATAATACCACACACGATACATACATACAAACACACACACACACACACACACACACACACACACACACACACACACACACACACACACACACACATACACATATGAGCGGAATTGCACTTGTGTGACTCCACATTCACATACGATCGAAACTCCGAATGCACGCATCGTCATTACGTCATTTCTCACCCTGCAAACGAATCATTATCATCATCATCATCATTATCGCGAATGACGATAAATACCGATATTGTCAATCGATTCGCTCGATTTAATTCGTCGAATCGAATACGATTGTGCGATTCGGACAAGCGTTGCTTCTCGAAATCCTGACAATCCTAGGGACATCAATGCATAGATACATAATCACGGAGGATATCGACTTGCATCAATCGCATCGTTCAATTAGAGATAGAGAGATCCATATACACGCAACTCGCCTCATTTTAAGAATATATCGCACGTCATTCACTAGTACTGCGTGCCGCTTATAGTTAGCAAATGAAAGACTTAAAGGTGTGAATCTCTTTCTCTTAAGTTAAATTTTATTTCGTATACAGAGTGTCCTAGAATCTTGGAACTTTCTTTTAAAGGCGGAAATGATTTTTTCTCGGAAAAATGATTGGAGGTATCATCAATTTTCGAGTTATAAAGGGTCGATTAAAAAAGGAACTCTTTTCATAAATTAAATTTTGCGGAAAAATATTAACACAGCTACATTTTTCAGCTAATTTTAATTTAGATAGAGTTTACTTTAATAAAATCTTAATTTAAGACTTAATTCCAAAGATATCAGATGATAAAAATTGGAAGCAAAAAATGATTATCTCTCTCTTGACATTTTCGTTGAGGAAAAATTGTTTCTGAATTGAGAAGAGAATTTTCCCTTAAAAGGAAATTGGGAAGATTTAGGATACCCTCTATATATAAGTTAGACAGAAAGAGAGAGAATTACCGATTTCTTTATTGATCGATTCGTTGACTACTCCATGTTACTATCAAATGTGAAATCTAAATATCGTATAATCAATATTAAAATCCAATTTAGCGCATTTAAAATAAATGCGATTGTTTAACTTCCGCATTTGATGTTAAAAAACATCTTCAATATATTTTCAGCGTTAACTGTGCGATGAGAAAAAAACACGGTCCCAATTATTTATTGTTTATATTTATTCATGGATTTGTAAATATATAGGGAATAATTGAATGTACGGAGTTGAGAGAAGTGTGATATGAGAGCGAGAATTATTACACACAGGGAATTAAATCCAAGAATGGTTAATTAGTTAATTAGGGAGAAATATTGTAACGGAATGAGACAAAAGAGAGAAAGAGAGAGGAGAGAGAGAGAAAGAGAGAGAGAGAGAGAGAGAGAGAGATACAAACGACAAGAGGACTTAGAGTTATATCATCGTTGAATCATCGCGTCATGTGCCATATCACCGCATTATATATCAAAGAAAGAGAGTTTAAATATTATTTATTAACTTTAAGTCACGCGCGTAGTTAAATATACGGCCATATACATATATATATACATATATACAAAGCGTGACGGAATCATGCGAGTGGAAGTCCGACATGTGTACAGTATTCGTTTGACTAACTGTGATTCGTTAGTCTTTATTCGAGAGTGATATAACATCCTATATATAATTTATGAGATATATATATATATCTTATAATTGCAAATGAAGAGGTGAAAGGTGAATGAATAGAGACACCCGATATAACTTCGTCAAGAAAAAAATTGGATGTTATAAAAAAAATTAAAACATTTAATGAATATATCGAAATATTCATTGTTTATAATCGTAAAAATGTTTAATTCAAATCGGACTCTAAAAATTGATCTTAAAACGACATAACTATATAACACAATATATGTACTTTCCTGACTCATTTTTGCTTCTCTCTTTATAATTAATTAAAGTACATTTTTTATTCATTTACCTCTTGAATGTATGCAACTTCGCAATTTTTGCCGCACTGGATGCTCGGACATCGACTGTCTATTCACGATGGAATTGTTCCGACTCTCGATCTCGAGATTTCCGATTCGGCGGAAGATGAGGGGAAAAAATCATTAGCGCGAATTTGTTGTCATTCATCCTCATCGTCATGATAAGCAAATCACACTCGCGTCATTACGTCAACATCGCACGAAGCGTCCGTTCACAGATGTCCACAACTGCGAATGCCCTTTGTAATCTAATTTTCTCGCATTAACAGTACACACACGCACATGTAAGATATTATCGCATCTCGATCGTATAATCACAGAATATATTGCACATACGACTGCACATATTATATACATATTTACAAGTGTGTATATACATTATATATACATATATATATATATATATATATAATATATACATAATCATGTCCGTTGCTGTCTCATCCGCTCGATCGATTAAAATAATTTTGCGATTTCAAACATTTCGCTACAATTCCTCCAATTTATTTCATTCCATCTCTTCACTTTATCTGACGTCACATTTAAAACTCAGAGACAAATGCAGAGTTTTTCCATTCACATATTTTTGCCATTTGAATAATATTTTTTTTGTTTATATATATAATTCTCCTTGTATCCTTTAATACTTTTTATGTCTGGTCTCGAGAGCTTCTTCTGAGAACTATCTAATGGGAAAGTACTGCTTCTTTTATTATAGATAATCCATAAATTAAGATTTTATGTACAATAAACAATATCATAAGTAAAGATCAACATATATTTCTTTGCATGAAAAGTAAAAATATTTAATTTTTAATTCCTAGATATAATGCTTTCAATATTGTACCGAAGTCAATAAGTTTTTTATTCACTCTTAAAATAAAAATATGCATAAAAATATAAATAAAAATATGCATAAAAATACTTAATTATTAATCTAATCCAGTTAAATTGATAATATCAGTTAAACTAGCAGTAATTTCCGATGATTTTGCAAGATTTAAAAAAAAAAAAACTGTCCCGCTATATTGCCGTCATTTATACTTCCATAATCAGATTTTGAAATATCTATTAATTCTAACTGAAATTGGAATTTATTCTGTATACAGTGGAACTTGAAAATATACTATACTCTGGTCCATTATAACGAGATTACCTCCACTTCCGTCAAATTCAGGATTGTAGCGTGGCTTGCACGAACATTAATTGTTCATGTATGGTTCGTCAGCTCAATAATGCCTTACAGTTAATTCTTTTTCTCAGCTCGACATGGCTAGAACGCAATGTATTCGGAAAATATGAGTTGCTACGAAATTCACGCAATTATTTTGAATAATAAAGATGAATCAAAGCGTGTGGAAGCAAAACGCGCGTTCTGGATTATTTTATCGATACTTGTTTAATTTAAGTGAAGATATGAAAATGGAAAAAACTATCAGTTTATATATGAGAACGCATTTTTTTCATGTGTACTTTAATAAATGGAGAAATAGCATGCGTATTAATGAACGTTTCTTATGTCAAAATAAAACATGGTTAAATCAAGAGATAAAATTTCCGCCTTGTGTTTATTTGTATTGAAATCTTCCTAATACATCCAATAATATTCACAGTCGACCACAAAAGAAATTTCATGTAGTAATAATAAATGTAGTAAAGTAGTAAAAAGTAAACGACGGAAAAATTGAAACACTTTGAATAAATAAAAATATAGCGGAATTATATCTTGTGAGGTGTTTAAGAATTTATATGTAATGTGATATAATGAGACAGATGTTAAACTTACAAAAAAACTATTAACATTAGTCCTACTACTAAAACAATATAAATGAAAAAAAATGATTTCAAAACTTCCTCAAGAAGAAGCTGCAATATATATAAAAATAGCAATATATTGTTATAATGAACCGAATCAACACAATCATAATTTATATCTATCATACAATAATATACATTTAATAACAAAAGCGTTGCATATCCGGAAGGAATATAAGTATTACTGAAACAAAAATTCGAAGTAATATTGCAATCTTTACTCATACTTATGGTAGAATTTTCAAATGTTTACAGTATTTCCCCTCCCCCTAGTTCTCCTACATACAATTATCTAACATATGCAAATGTAAATTTTGATGGAAATTAAAATTATTATCCTTGCAATAAATATAAATAGATAACATTAAGAATTAACAATGAGAGCATTTTGTAACTTCTCTTGTATTTTTAAAATTAATTAATGATATAACGAGTGAAATTATACGAAAAAAAAAATCCTCATCTTGTAATCGTTTTTGTAGACCTGTACAATATTACAATGGCTTTAAAAAAAACTGTTGTTATATTAAAAAAGAAAAAGAAAAATGTATCAAATCAAATATCCAAATCTGCCAAGATCACATATTGCAAATTATGGCGCTATATATTGCTAATTCTCAAAGTTAGTATTTTTACTGTCACATTATTGTGACAGAGTATTATGCTGTTCGAATTCTTTGTTTCTGTCTTCAACAGTTGATAAAATAGATTATGCTCGATTTTTGCCGCCTTTTTACCATCATGATATAACGGCAAAATGCTCAAATATTTACAGTAGTCTCCCCTCCTTACTTCTCCATGCAATTATTTAACATACGCAAATGAAGTTTTGATAAAAATTTAAATTATTATTGTTGCAATAAATAAAAATAGATAACATCAGGAGCAATGAGAGCATTTTTGTAATTTGTGTTGTACGAGACCAGGCCGCCGTTTCTCAATGCTTTTTCTTTGTAGTATGTTAACGCCAACTGAATCCATTTTAGAATGGAAGGAACTACATGGTCAGAACCATTTTTCGGTGCCACACGGTAAACCAACTAGTTGGTTCATGTCTGTGCTAAATCCATAATGATACGGAATTGAAAAGTATACGGAAATATTATGAATTTATTAATATATTTTATAACATATCATTTTAGTTGCACATAATCTTTTTCGATTTTAATACATGTTGACAATGCAGGATAACAATAATCTATCAGAGAAATTATTAAAATTATTTTATGTATAGGTATATATAAAAACATATGTGTGTAATATATTATAATCGTTATGTAGACACGTTAATTATTCAATTGTCAAACGTCGCAACAGCACAAATATAATTATAGCACAAGACAAAAATAATCATATACCAAAAAAATTGTATTCTCGAAATGTATACTTTAAATCCTCTTATTAGGATTTTTCTTTTAAACTTAAAGGATGCTTATTTTAAAGAAAGATATTATACAGATAAGAGAAATATTCTTAAAATGAAAATAAAATTTTTTCAGTGTATATATGTAAAATATATTAACAACCCCTCTGTTTTACAACACTCATATGTACATATAATAAATAAATATTTCAAATATATCTTGCAAAATTAGAGTAAATATCACACATTTTTATTTTAAAAATATGTTTTTCCCATCAAATTTTATACAAATATATAGTATTGTATATCTATTTTCACAAAAAAATTTTAAATAATAAATTAAAAATTTAATATAAATTTTTTTTTAAATATAATACGTACAAGAAGAAATTTCTCTATTATTTAAAATTACGAGTAGATAATCCAAAATCCATTATACACGCGGTTATCTCTCCTTCCGAGGGGTAAAGCAACGGATTTATCTACAATCTAAATCTCTATCTACAAAACTCTTTACACAAATCCGTTGCTTTAAAATAAAATCTTTTTATTTTATCACTCACCGACACTGATGCGCAACAGCGAAGTTGTCGACACTGAAGCTATATTGTCTGTAACAAACAAATATAAGGTTCAAATTATAGCAGGGTTTAAAATAATTAATATTCAAGAAATTATTATTGTACTCATCAAATTTTATATTCGATGTGTATAATAGGCAGACAAATATAAAATATTTTTATAAATTCTAAGAAAACTATTTTTTAAATAAAAACTTTGATAACATTTATTTAAAAGTTTTTTTTTAAATATCTCTTGTTAAAATCATTTAAATAAATAAATCAAATTAATTTGTATACATGAAATCTAATACTTAATATACAAATAATAATACTTACCCTAAAGGTGCTCCGCTGGTGCAGGATGCCTCTCCTAGGCCTCCTCCTCCTCTCAGATATTGGGGTTGTCAGAAGCTATTGTTTTATACGCGCGATATACTTTTTTAATTTGTTTAAATCGCACAAAAGTAAAATTGCGCAATATTTTAAATTGTACAAAAGTAAAAACGCGCGATAATTTGACGGCACTCCCGCACTTTTACGCGCGATACTTTGACGGCACTCCCGAATTTCGAAACGATCGAAAATCCCATTTCATCACGCGCGAGAATTATACTTGAAGTCGACAGGTCGGGCACGATCAAACTCTGAACAGGAGTTAAGTCCGAAGCGGAAGAAGACGATATTATCGTATTATTATTACGTATTATCATCGCGAAAACCATACACGGTGCGTTCAACCTCGAGGTGATCGCGAGAACGCGAGACGCACCTGCCGGCGTCGGCGCCGGCGCCGGAGTAAAAGCACGTGCGCATCGTACGTCCGCCAAACTCGGAATGAATGGCGCACAGCTATCGAGTCACCGTACGCGGCGGTCTCCCCCTCTCTTACTATGGAATGCGTGACGTCAAAGACAAGGTCGAGTATGCTCTTTTTCTCTCTCTCTTTCTCCTGGCGCCAGACAATAACAAATACGCACTATACTACGTGATACAATTTAACGCGTTGAAATATGTACAATCAAATAATTTTAAAATACATGTAAAATTCCTTAACTAAAATGATATTATTATTCGATTTAATGCGATATATTTAAAATACATGTAAACGCGATTACGAAATGTGTAAAATACTTCAACGAAAGCAATCTTATGACTTACTTTATGACTATTATAACTGCACGATTTATTTATTATATTCGTTGAAAATTATATCAATGATGTGTGTGTGTGTGTGTGTTTGTGTGTGTGTGTGTAAACAATGATTTGTAAAAGCGATAGAAATTTATATTATAGATATACACATATATTTATAGACGTATAATAATTAAATATAAATTAATAATAAAAAATATGTACAAATTTACTGCCTGTACTTATTCCATTTACTAAATATGTATAACTCTCTGTAATTATAGAAATTTGTCATATTATATTAAATAAATGTTCTCTCTTTCATCGTAACTATTTAATTATTCCTATATATTACATGTGTTTGTTTTAATCGATCAGAGAAAGTAAAAGAGAGAACGAGAGAAAAAACCAGAGATATTCTATCACTTTATTCTATCACTGAAAATTAATTTATTAAATACAATTTATTAATATTTTAATATTTGTTTATTGTATATAAAAAAGTTTTTTATTAAATGTGCCTGTTTTTATTATAGCTTATACTGTTTAATTTATTCGATTAAAATATGAATTTTTATTAATAAAAGATGTTATATAAATATCGACAATGTACTTCACGAGCGGTAATGTATTTTAAAACGCTCGAAAATTCGCTTCTGAATGAATAGGAAAACATAATCCGCAAAGAAGGTATCGTTCTTCCCGCGAATTTTAGCGATATCTTCTTTGCGAAATATGTTTTCCTATTCATTCAGAAGCGAATTTTCGAGCGTTTTAAAATACATTACCGCTCGTGAAGTACATTGTCGATATTTATATAACATCTTTTATTAATAAAAATCGAACTTTTGAGAAGATTAGAAGATACATATTATTAATCGCGTACGAGTATGTCAATTGCATAATCGGCATTAATTAACAGTAATTAATAAAGTTTCTTTTTCCGAAGTTAATATATCAAACGTTCTGCTATTAAAATTGTAAATTCAAAGCGACAAATAGATGAATTAAACGAGTTAATAGATGTATAAAATTACAGTAATTAAATAAAATAAACTTATATTATAAATATACTTATATATGCGTCTCTTGCAACAATGATTTCGGTTAAGTAATTTTGATAAATAATTTTCCTTTTCTTTTCGAATCACGATTAGTTGTTACAGAAAGCGTTTCGCATCAACTTTTTTATTAATAATACAAGTATTTATAAAATTAAATATCATAAAATAAATTGCTTGTTTTTGAAAAAAGAAAGAAAGAGAGAGAGAGAGAGAGAGAGAGAGAAAGAGAGAGAGAGAGAAAGAGAGAGAGAGAGAGAGAGAGAGAGAGAGAGAGAGAGAGAGAGAGAGGGAGGGAGAGGGAGATTAAGAGAGAATATAATTCATCGTTGTGTTTTGTCAATTTTTAATGTTATATATAATTGTTAATGCTAAATATGTATATAAGAAACGTATCTCTACATTTATTTAAATATGAAACATATAATCCAACATATTATATTCTTCTATAGTAACTTTAGATATATATATATATATATATATATATATATATATATATAAATACATATTAATAATTTTATTTTATTTAATTATTATAATATTATTCATCAGTTTAACACGTTTAATACATCTATTTAGTTTATTTTAACAACAGAATATGTTTGACACTAATTTCGGCAAAGAAAACTTTATTCATTACTGTTAATTAATGTCGATTATGCAATTGACATACGTGTACGCGATTAATAATATGTGTCTTTTAATATTCTCCAAAGTTCAATTTTTATTAATAAAATATTTTACATAGATATCGGCAATGTACTTCACGAGCAGTAATGTATCTCAAAACGCTCGAAAATTCGCTTCAGAGTTATTATTACTCAAAATATGAAACAATATGGATTTATATTAGTATGTTTTAGTACATATTATTAATAGCGCGTAGCCTTTTTTACTTTAATATATACATATAATAGAGTATATATAAGTACAAAATTAAATGATTTTATTGAATGATTGAAAAGTTATATTTATATTAGAATATATACAAATACATATTATTTATATGTATTTAATATAATTTTATTTTATTTAATTATTATAATTTTATTCAACAGTTTGACACGTTTAATTCACCTATTTGGTTTATTACAATTTTAACAACAGAATCCGTTTGATATACTAATTTCGGGAAAAGGGAAAACTTGATTAATTGCTGTTAATTAACGCCAATTATGCAGTTGGCATACTTGTGCGCGATTATTAATATGTGTCATTTAACATTATCGAAAGTTCGTCTTTCTGACTTTTATTAATAAAACAATATGTATAAAGATCGGTAATGCTGTCCACGATCAGTTATACATCTTATAGAAAACATAATTTTAAAGTTATCGTAACTTTCGCGATACAATAAAAATTATTTAAATTATGATGTGTATCATTATAATCAAACTTCCACTTTGCATTTTATTAGTTTAAAAGTAATTTTAATGGATTAACATTCTTGTGATTAAAATATGAGAGATGATATAATATGTGGGACTATATGGTTTATATTTAAACAAATGTAGAGATATGTTTCTTATATATTGCACATAAACAATTATATATACATTAGAAATTAAGAAAACACAACCATGAATTATATTCTCTCTTAACCTCTTTCTCTCTCTCTCTCTCTCTCTCTTTTAGAAATAAGCAATTTATTTTATAATATTTAATCTTATAATTTCTTGTATTATTAATTAAAAAGTTGATGCGAAACACTTTCTGTAACAACTAATATTGATTTAAAAAGGAAAAGAAAATTACTTATCAAAATTAATTAACTGAAATCATTGTTGCAAGAGAGTCTTATATAATATATGAATACATAATTATAATATAATTTTATTTTATTTAATTATTGTAATTCTATTCATCAGTTTACTCATTTAATTCATCTATTTGTCGCTTTGAATTTACAATTTTAAGAGCAGGACGATTGATATATTAATTTCGGGAAAAGAAACTTTATTAATTATTGTTAATTAATGCCGATTATGCAATTGACATACTCGTACGCGATTAGTAATATGTGTTTTCTAATATCCTCGAAAGTTTAGTTTTTATTAATAAAATATTTTACATAAATATGAGCAATGTACTTTAAGAGCGGTAATGTATTTTAAAACGCTCGAAAATTTGCTTCTGAATGAATAGGAAAACATAATCCGCAAAGAAGGTATCGCTAAAATCCGCGGGAAGAACGATACCTTCTTTGCGGATTATGTTTTCCTATTCATTCAGAAGCGAATTTTCGAGCGCTTTAAAATACATTACCGCTCTTAAAGTACATTGCTCATATTTATGTAAAATATTTTATTAATAAAAACTAAACTTTCGAGGATATTAAAAGACACATATTACTAATCGCGTACGAGTATATGTCAATTGCATAATCGGCATTAATTAACAGTAATTAATAAAGTTTCTTTTCCCGAAATTAATATATCAAACGTCCTGCTTTTATAATTGTAAATTTAAAGCGACAAATAGATGAATTAAATGAGTCAACTGACGAATAGAATTACAGTATTTAAATAAAATAAAATTATATATTATAAATATGCATTTATATATCATATATATAGTTATATAAGTGTCTCTTGCAACAATGATCTCGGTTAATTAATTTCAATGCCTTATTAAAAATTAAATATAAGACATAGCCAGAAGGATATGTAATGAGAATGCTAGAAGGATGCGAAAAGAAAGAAATCAGAAAGTTAATAAGATATTGCGAGATGTTCTGCGGTAAACGAAATTCGAATTCTTTATTCGATCAAAAATCGAATAGGTTGATTAGCTATCGATCTAATCTGCATGAATTATTCAATTCAGGAAGTTAGATACGCCATACCGAAATAGGATAATGTATTCGCAAAGAATGAATATGATATAAAATTTAATATAAAATATATTACAAAATGTATAAAATACATTGTAAAATGCACAATATACATATTATGTATAATTAATTCAATGTTACATATAAAGAATTAATTATATTACAAATATATTTTACAAAATTTAATTAAAACGTCACCGAGAAAGGCAATTAGGAGCTAGCGCAGGTGTATACAAAATTTAATATGAAATATAATTTTAATTTTTAATTCAAAATAATTTTATTACATGGAATTATACGAAATATCCGAAATTGACCTATATAATTTATTAGAAATTTTTAAAACGTAATTGATATAGTCTATATCGCGACCAAAAGATCGAATTATTAATAAATTTATCGATACGTCTCTCTCAATTAAGAAAATTTAAAATTTTAATGGAATTTTATGTTATTGTACGTATTCTTCCATTTTTCGTGTAATTTTACTTTTTACAATAAGTATATAATAAATATAATTCATACATATAATATAACGCAACTTGAATCTATCTCTTACGCAATAATATCTTATACTATTTTAATAATATAATATTATATTTAAAATTCATATTTAATGTTCATATAATCTTATGCAATATAATATATAACATACCATAAATACAAGATTATACCTGTATAATATACATCTTAATATAAAAGATATGCATATTATATACGTACATACAATAAATAAGTTACATTTTTTTACGTTTTTCATAATTAAACTAAATTTTATTATAAATATAATTTTAATTTTTACCTAATAATGTTTTAATACTTGTTTTTACAGTTTTTATATGTAATTTATATTTAATTAATTTTTTATTGAAAAAAATATTAAATTTTTATATTTTTACAATTTTATATTATCTTACTTTTATATTTTTATATTTTTTTTCTTAAAAATAAATTTAATTTTATAATAGCTATAATTTTTCTTTTATTAAATTTTATGTCTTTTTTAAATGTCTTAATAGCCCTAGCAGACCTAATTCTACTAGCTACATCAGCAAAAACCCGATAAAGCAAGATTTGGGGAGTCCTAATTGGAAATTTGCGATTACATATTTTTTACGTATTGTGGCCAGAATTGACCTCGTATTTTCAGCCAGTTGGACCTACCTTTTGTTGCTCCTGGCTATTCATTCTGACTCGATTTCTACGAGCCAGAACTTGAGGAAGAACAGTAACTTCTTCCTACTGCCAGTTAATTATTATCGTCGGTAAATAAGACGATTTATATTTGTTTAAAATCATTCGATATTATAATCGTTTTGTAGACGTGTTATTCAATCGTCAAAAGTCGTAAAAGATAAATATAATCGCATACATAAAAAAAATTGTATTCTCGAAATATATACTACATAAACCCTTTTAATATTCTAAGATATTCTTAATAAATAAGTATATTTTCTTCTTTTACGTGATATATTTTGAATTACCTTATTTATAAATTAAGTAAAAAACTAATGTATATATATTTAACTCGTCAAAGTTTTAATAAATAGCAAATGTCTATTTGTAAAAATTATTTTTTAAACACGTAACTATTAACTGGGCAAATTATTTTTTGTTATTAGGATTAATAATCCTAAATATATATATTAAATAATATAATAATAAAAAAATATTTCTCATTCAGCATATATATTCTTATATGTTAAAAATATATTCGAAACTATTCTACTCTTTATACGATTTTTCTCTTAAACTTAGAGAATGCTTTTCGCTTATTTTAAAAAGAAAAATATTATACATAGATAAGTAAAATATATTCTTAAAATGAGAATATAATTTTTCGGTGTATATATGTAAAATATATAGGATGCAAAAATATTAGCATGCATATTAACCCCTCTGTCGGCGGATCATTAAAGATTTGTATCATTAAAATTGTTTTATAAAATTCATATATACATATATATAATCAAAAAAATATTTCATGTATCTTATATAAAATTAAAATAAATATCATATATTTTTTAATTTTAAAAATATTTTTCTTTTTACTATAATTTTTAATTTATACAAATATTATATCTATTTTAAAGTTTAAAAAATGAATTAAAAATATAATATAAAATTTTATCTTGGAATATAATAAGTGGAATATAATCACAAAAATAATTTTTTTTATGATTTAAAATTGACCCAAAGTTCGCCATGCACGCGGCTATCCCGCCGTCCGAGGGTTAAAACAACGGATTTATCTACAATCTATACATTTGTCTACACACAATCTACACTCTGTCTGTATAATCTACAAATCTATACGCAAATCCGTTGTTTTAAAAAAAAAAAGGTTTTTTTGTTACTCACCGACACTGATGCGCAACAGCGGAGTTGTTGACATTGAAGCTTATCTGTAACATACAATATAATATCCAAATTATAGCAATGTTTAAAATAATTAATATTAAGAAATTATTATGTACTCATTAAATTTGATATTTGATAGATACAATAATAATACGCAAATATATGTGGAATAATTTTATAAATTAAAAAAATAAACTATTTTTTAAACAGAAACTTTTGTAAGATTTATGCAAAAGTCTTTATCGCTGACTCTCTTTTACTTAAATTATTCAAACAAATAAACTAAATTAATTTGTATAAGGTATTTATAATAATGAATGTAGAAATAATAAAATAAAAATAATACTTACCCTAGGGTTGCTCCGCCGGTGCAGGATGCCTCTCCTAGGCCTCCTCCTCCTTTCAGATTGTAAGGGACGTCAGAAACTATTGTTTTATACGCGCGATATACTTTTTTTAATTTGTTGAAACCACACAAAAATAAAATCGCGAAATATTTTAAACCGTACAAAAGTAAAAACGCGCGATACTTTGACGGCACTCCCGCACTTTTACGCGCGATACTTTGACGGCACTCCCGAATTTCGAAACGATCGAAAATCCCATTTTATCACGCACGAGAATCATACTTGGAGTCGATAGGTCGGGCACGATCAAGCTCCGAAGAAAGAAAGATCAAAATTGGGATAAATGAACGAAAACACGATCGCGATCGCGACGAATGTCAAAAATAATAGCGCGCTATATGTCACTAAGGTCGAATGTTATTATTTTATTTCGGAGTCATTTTAGACGTACTTTAACACGTTAAGATTTATCGTAATATTATTACATATTATTCGTATTATTATTACGTATATTATCGTCGCGAGAAACGTGTACGGCGCGCCTCGACCTCGACCTCGAGGTGACCGAACGCGAGGCGCACGTGCCGGCGCCGGCGCCGACATCGGAGTAAAAACACGTGCGCACACTACGCCCGCCGGAGTAAGAATGAATGACTCATGGCTGTCGCTAGTCACGTACTCCGTACGCGCCGGGCTCCCCTCTCTTACTATGGAATGCGTGACGTCAAAGACAAGGTCGAGTATGCTCATTCTCTCTTTCTCTCTCTCTCTCATTCTCCTCGCGCCAGATAATAACAAATACGCGCTATACTACGTGATATAATTTAACGCGTTGAAATATGTACAATCAAATGATTCTAAAATACATATAAAATTCCTTAACTAAAATAATATTATTATTTGATTTAATGCGATATATTTAAAATACATGTAAACGCGATTACGAAATGTGTAAAATACTTCAACGAAAGTAATCTTATGACTTACTGTATGACTATTATAATTGCACGATTTATTTATTATATTCGTAAATAATTATATCAATGATGTGTGTGTGTGTGAACAATTATTTGTAAAAGCGATAGAAATTTATATTATAGATATACACATATATTTATAAACGTATAATAATTAAATATGAATTAATAATGAAAAATATGTACAAATTTACTGCCTGTACTTATTACATTTACTAAATATGTATAACTCTCTGTAATTTTAGAAATTTGTTATATTATATTAAATAAATGTTCTCTCTTTCATCGTAACTATATAATTATTCATTTATATATATATTATGTATGTTAGTTTTTTTTCTATCAGAAAAAGAAAAAGAAAGAGAGAACAGAACAGATATTCTATCACTAAAAATTAATATATTAAATACAATTTAATAATATTTTAATATTTGTTTATTATAAAAAAGTTTTTTATTAGATGTGCCTGTTTTTATTATAGCTTATACTATTTAATTTATTCGATTAAAATATGAATTTTTATTAATAAAATATTTTACATAAATATCGGCAATGTACTTCACGAGCAATAATGTATTTTAAAACGCTCGAAAATTCGCTTCTGAAAGAATAGGAAAACATGATTCGCGAAGAAGGTATCGCTAAAATCCGCGGGAAGAACGATACCTTCTTTGCATAATATGTTTTCCTATTCATTCAGAAGCGAATTTTCGAGCGATTTAAAATACATTACTGCTCGTGAACTATGTTGCCGATATTTATGTAAAATATTTTATTAATAAGAATTAAACTTTCGAGGATATTAAGAGACACATATTATTAATCGCGTATGAGCATGTCAATTGAATAATCGGCAATAATTAACAGTAATTAATAAAGTTTCATTTTCCGAAATTAATATATCAAACGTCCTGCTATTAAAATTTTAAATTCAAAGCGACAAATGGATGAATTAAACAAATCAATTGATGTATAAAATTACAGTAATTAAATAAAATAAAATTATATTATAAATATACTTATATATGAGTCTCTTGCAACAATGATTTCGGATAATTAATTTTGATAAGTAATTTTCCTTTTCTTTTCAAATCATGATTAGTTGTTACAGAAAGGGTCCCGCATCAACTTTTTTATTAATAATACAAGAAATTATAAGATTAAATATTATAAAATAAATTGCTTGTTTCTAAAAAAAAAGAGAGAGAAAGAGAGAGAGAGAGAGAGAGAGAGAGAGAGAGAGAGAGAGAGAGAGAGAGAGATTAAGAGAGAATATAATTCATCGTTGTGTGTTTTCTCAATTTTTAATGTTATATTTATAATTGTTAAGGCTAAATATATATATATAAGAAACATATCTCTACATGTGTCTAAATATGAAACATTAAATACAACATATTATATTCTTCTATAGTAACTTTATATATATATATATATATATATATATATATATAAATATATATTAATAATTTTATTTTATTTAACTATTATAATATTATTCATCAGTTTAATACGTTTAATACATCTATTTAGTTTATTTAAACAACAGAATATGTATGACACTAATTTCAAGAATAGAGAAAACTTTATTAATAGCTGCTACTTAACGCCAATTATGCAGTTGGCATACTTGTACGCGATTATTAATATGTGTCATTTATCATTCTCGAAAGTTCGTCTTTCTGATTTTTATTAATAAAACAATATGTATAAAGATCGGTAATGCTGTCCACGATCAATTATACGTCTTATTGAAAACATAATTTTAAAGTTATCGTAACTTTCGCGATAAAATAAAAATTATTTGAATTATGATGTGTATCATTTTAATCAAACTTCTACTTTGCATTTTATTAGTTTAAATGTAATTTTAATGGGTTAACATTCTTATGATTAAAATATGAGAGATAATATAATATGTGGGATTATATGGTTTATGTTTAAACAAATGTAGAGATACGTTTCCCATATATTTCACATTAACAATTATATATACATTAGAAATTGGGAAAACACAACGATGATTTATATTCTCTCTCTCTCTCTCTCTCTCTCTCTCTCTCTCTCTCTCTCTCTCTCTCTCTTTCTTTTTTCAAAAACAAGCAATTTATTTTATAGTATTTAATCTTATAATTTCTTGTATTATTAATAAAAAAGTTGATGGGAGACACTTTCTGTAACAACTAATCATGATTTGAAAAGAAAAGGAAAATTACTTATCAAAATTAATTAACCGAAATCATTGTTGCAAGAAACTCATATATAAATATGTTTATAATATAATTTTATTTTATTTACTGTAATTTTATACATCTATTGACTCGTTTAATTCATCTATTTGTCGCTTTGAATTTAAAATTTTAATATCAGGACGTTTGATATATTAATTTCGGAAATTGAAACTTTAATAATTATTGTTAATTAATGCCGATTATGCAATTGACATGCTCATACGCGATTAATAATATGTGTCTCTTAATATCCTCGAAAGTTTAATTCTTATTAATAAAATATTTTACATAAATATCGGCAACATAGTTCACAAGCAGTAATGTATTTTAAATCGCTCGAAAATTCGCTTCTGAATGAATAGGAAAACATATTTTGCAAAGAAGGTATCGTTCTTCCCGCGGATTTTAGCGATACCTTCTTTGCGAATCATGTTTTCCTATTCATTCAGAAGCGAATTTTCGAGCGATTTAAAATACATTACTGCTCGTGAACTATGTTGCCGATATTTATGTAAAATATTTTACTAATAAAAATTGAACTTTCGAGGATATTAAGAGACACATATTATTATTCGCGTAATGAGCATGTCAATTGCATAATCGGCATTAATTAACAGTAATTAATAAAGTTTCTTTTCTCGAAATTAGTGTATCAAACGTCCTGCTATTAAAATTTTAAATTCAAAGCGACAAATAGATGAATTAAACGAATCAATAGATGTATAAAATTACAGTAATTAAATAAAATAAAATTATATTATAAATATACTTATATATGAGTCTCTTGCTACAATGATTTCGGATAATTAATTTTGATAAGTAATTTTATAATTGTTAAGGCTAAATATGTATATAAGAAACATATCTCTACATGTGTTTAAATATGAAACATTAAATCCAACATATTATATTCTTCTTTAGTAACTTTTATATATATATATATATATATATATATATATAATAATACATATTAATAATTTTACTTTATTTAATTATTATAATATTATTCATCAGTTTAACACGATTAATACATCTATTTAGTTTATTTTAACAACAGAATATGTTTGACACTAATTTCGGGAATAGAGAAAACTTATTAATAGCTGCTACTTAACGTCAATTATGCAGTTGGCATACTTGTGCGCGATTATTAATATGCGTCATTTAACATTCTCGAAAGTTCGTCTTTCTGATTTTTATTAATAAAACAATATGTATAAAGATCGGTAATGCTGTCCACGATCAATTATACGTCTTATTGAAAACATAATTTTAAAGTTATCGTAACTTTCGCGATAAAATAAAAATTATTTGAATTATGATGTGTATCATTTTAATCAAACTTCTACTTTGCATTTTATTAGTTTAAATGTAATTTTAATGGGTTAACATTCTTATGATTAAAATATGAGAGATAATATAATATGTGGGATTATATGGTTTATGTTTAAACAAATGTAGAGATACGTTTCCCATATATTTCACATTAACAATTATATATACATTAGAAATTGGGAAAACACAACGATGAATTATATTCTCTCTCTCTCTCTCTCTCTCTCTCTCTCTCTCTCTCTCTCTCTCTCTCTCTCTTTCTTTTCTCAAAAACAAATAATTTATTTTATATTATTTAATCTTATAAATCCTTGTATTATTAATAAAAAAAGTTGATGCGAAATACTTTCTGTGAAAACTAATCGTGATTTGAAAAGAAAAGAAATATTATTTATCAAAATTAATTATCGATATCATTGTTGCAAGAGACTCTTATATAATATATGAATACATAATTATAATATAATTTTATTTTATTTAATTATTGTAATTCTATTTATCAGTTGACTCATTTAATTCCTCTATTTGTCGCTTTGACTTTACAATTTTAATAGCAGGACGTTTGATACACTAATTTCGGGAAAAGAAACTTTATTAATTACTGTTAATTAATGCCGATTATGCAATTGACATACTCGTACGCGATTAGTAATATGTGTCTTCTAATATCCTCGAAAGTTTAGTTTTTATTAATAAAATATTTTACATAAATATGAGCAATGTACTTTAAGAGCGGCAATGTATTTTAAATCGCTCGAAAATTCGCTTCTGAATGAATAGGAAAACATGATTCGCAAAGAAGGTATCGCTAAAATCCGCGGGAAGAACGATACCTTCTTTGCATAATATGTTTTCCTATTCATTCAGAAGCGAATTTTCGAGCGATTTAAAATACATTACTGCTTGTGAACTATGTTGCCGATATTTATGTAAAATATTTTATTAATAAAAATTGAACTTTCGAGGATATTAAAAGACACATATTATTAATCGCGTAATGAGCATGTCAAATGCATAATCAGCATTAATTAACAGTAATTAATAAAGTTTCTTTTCTCGAAATTAGTGTATCAAACGTCCTGCTATTAAAATTTTAAATTCAAAGCGACAAATAGATGAATTAAACGAATCAATAGATGTATAAAATTACAGTAATTAAATAAAATAAAATTATATTATAAATATACTTATATATGAGTCTCTTGCAACAATGATTTCGGATAATTAATTTTGATAAGTAATTTTATAATTGTTAAGGCTGAATATATATATATAAGAAACATATCTCTACATGTGTCTAAATATGAAACATTAAATACAACATATTATATTCTTCTATAGTAACTTTATATATATATATATATATATATATATATATATATATATAAATATATATTAATAATTTTATTTTATTTAACTATTATAATATTATTCATCAGTTTAATACGTTTAATACATCTATTTAGTTTATTTAAACAACAGAATATGTATGACACTAATTTCAAGAATAGAGAAAACTTTATTAATAGCTGCTACTTAACGCCAATTATGCAGTTGGCATACTTGTACGCGATTATTAATATGTGTCATTTATCATTCTCGAAAGTTCGTCTTTCTGATTTTTATTAATAAAACAATATGTATAAAGATCGGTAATGCTGTCCACGATCAATTATACGTCTTATTGAAAACATAATTTTAAAGTTATCGTAACTTTCGCGATAAAATAAAAATTATTTGAATTATGATGTGTATCATTTTAATCAAACTTCTACTTTGCATTTTATTAGTTTAAATGTAATTTTAATGGGTTAACATTCTTATGATTAAAATATGAGAGATAATATAATATGTGGGATTATATGGTTTATGTTTAAACAAATGTAGAGATACGTTTCCCATATATTTCACATTAACAATTATATATACATTAGAAATTGGGAAAACACAACGATGAATTATATTCTCTCTCTCTCTCTCTCTCTCTCTCTCTCTCTCTCTCTCTCTCTCTCTCTCTCTCTCTCTCTCTTTCTCTCTCTTTTTTTTTAGAAACAAGCAATTTATTTTATAATATTTAATCTTATAATTTCTTGTATTATTAATAAAAAAGTTGATGCGGGACCCTTTCTGTAACAACTAATCATGATTTGAAAAGAAAAGGAAAATTACTTATCAAAATTAATTATCCGAAATCATTGTTGCAAGAGACTCATATATAAGTATATTTATAATATAATTTTATTTTATTTAATTACTGTAATTTTATACATCAATTGATTTGTTTAATTCATCCATTTGTCGCTTTGAATTTAAAATTTTAATAGCAGGACGTTTGATATATTAATTTCGGAAAATGAAACTTTATTAATTACTGTTAATTAATGCCGATTATTCAATTGACATGCTCATACGCGATTAATAATATGTGTCTCTTAATATCCTCGAAAGTTTAATTCTTATTAATAAAATATTTTACATAAATATCGGCAACATAGTTCACGAGTAGTAATGTATTTTAAATCGCTCGAAAATTCGCTTCTGAATGAATAGGAAAACATATTATGCAAAGAAGGTATCGTTCTTCCCGCGGATTTTAGCGATACCTTCTTTGCGAATCATGTTATCCTATTCATTCAGAAGCGAATTTTCGAGCGATTTAAAATACATTACTGCTTGTGAACTATGTTGCCGATATTTATGTAAAATATTTTATTAATAAAAATTGAACTTTCGAGGATATTAAAAGACACATAATATTAATCGCGTAATGATCATGTCAATTGCATAATCGGCATTAATTAACAGTAATTAATAAAGTTTCTTTTCTCGAAATTAGTGTATCAAACGTCCTGCTATTAAAATTGTAAAGTCAAAGCGACAAATAGAGGAATTAAATGAGTCAACTGATAAATAGAATTACAATAATTAAATAAAATAAAATTATATTATAATTATGTATTCATATATTATATAAGAGTCTCTTGCAACAATGATATCGATAATTAATTTTGATAAATAATATTTCTTTTCTTTTCAAATCACGATTAGTTTTCACAGAAAGTATTTCGCATCAACTTTTTTTATTAATAATACAAGGATTTATAAGATTAAATAATATAAAATAAATTATTTGTTTTTGAGAAAAGAAAGAGAGAGAGAGAGAGAGAGAGAGAGAGAGAGAGAGAGAGAATATAATTCATCGTTGTGTTTTCCCAATTTCTAATGTATATATAATTGTTAATGTGAAATATATGGGAAACGTATCTCTACATTTGTTTAAACATAAACCATATAATCCCACATATTATATTATCTCTCATATTTTAATCATAAGAATGTTAACCCATTAAAATTACATTTAAACTAATAAAATGCAAAGTAGAAGTTTGATTAAAATGATACACATCATAATTCAAATAATTTTTATTTTATCGCGAAAGTTACGATAACTTTAAAATTATGTTTTCAATAAGACGTATAATTGATCGTGGACAGCATTACCGATCTTTATACATATTGTTTTATTAATAAAAATCAGAAAGACGAACTTTCGAGAATGATAAATGACATATTAATAATCGCGTACAAGTATGCCAACTGCATAATTGGCGTTAAGTAGCAGCTATTAATAAAGTTTTCTCTATTCTTGAAATTAGTGTCATACATATTCTGTTGTTTAAATAAACTAAATAGATGTATTAAACGTATTAAACTGATGAATAATATTATAATAGTTAAATAAAATAAAATTATTAATATATATTTATATATATATATATATATATATATATATATATAAAGTTACTATAGAAGAATATAATATGTTGTATTTAATGTTTCATATTTAGACACATGTAGAGATATGTTTCTTATATATATATATTTAGCCTTAACAATTATAAAATTACTTATCAAAATTAATTATCCGAAATCATTGTTGCAAGAGACTCATATATAAGTATATTTATAATATAATTTTATTTTATTTAATTACTGTAATTTTATACATCTATTGATTCGTTTAATTCATTTATTTGTCGCTTTGAATTTAAAATTTTAATAGCAGGACGTTTGATACACTAATTTCGAGAAAAAAAACTTTATTAATTACTGTTAATTAATGCCGATTATGCATTTGACATGCTCATTACGCGATTAATAATATGTGTCTTTTAATATCCTCGAAAGTTCAATTTTTATTAATAAAATATTTTACATAAATATCGGCAACATAGTTCACAAGCAGTAATGTATTTTAAATCGCTCGAAAATTCGCTTCTGAATGAATAGGAAAACATATTATGCAAAGAAGGTATCGTTCTTCCCGCGGATTTTAGCGATACCTTCTTTGCGAATCATGTTTTCCTATTCATTCAGAAGCGAATTTTCGAGCGATTTAAAATACATTGCCGCTCTTAAAGTACATTGCTCATATTTATGTAAAATATTTTATTAATAAAAACTAAACTTTCGAGGATATTAGAAGACACATATTACTAATCGCGTACGAGTATGTCAATTGCATAATCGGCATTAATTAACAGTAATTAATAAAGTTTCTTTTCCCGAAATTAATATATCAATCGTCCTGCTCTTAAAATTGTAAATTCAAAGCGACAAATAGATGAATTAAATGAGTAAACTGATGAATAGAATTACAATAATTAAATAAAATAAAATTATTAATATGTATTTATATATATATATATATATATATATATATATATATATATATATTAAAGTTACTATAGAAGAATATAATATGTTGGATTATATGTTTCATATTTAAACAAATGTAGAGATATGTTTCTTATATACATATTTAGCCTTAAAAATTATAAATATAACAATAAAAATTGAGAAAACACAACGATGAATTATATTCTTTCTTAATCTCTTTCTCTCTCTCTCTCTCTCTCTCTCTCTCTCTCTCTCTCTCTTTCTCTCTCTCTTTTTTCAGAAACAAGCAATTTATTTTATAATATTTAATCTTATAAATTCTTGTATTATTAATAAAAAAATTGATGCGAGACACTTTCTGTAAAAACTAATCGTGATTTGAAAGGAAAGAAATATTACTTATCAAAATTAATTACCTGATATCATTGTTGCAAGAGACTCTTATACAATATATGAATACATAATTATAATATAATTTTATTTATTTAATTACTGTAATTTTATACATCAATTGATTTGTTTAATTCATCCATTTGTCGCTTTGAATTTAAAATTTTAATAGCAGGACGTTTGATATATTAATTTCGGAAAATGAAACTTTATTAATTACTGTTAATTAATGCCGATTATTCAATTGACATGCTCATACGCGATTAATAATATGTGTCTCTTAATATCCTCGAAAGTTTAATTCTTATTAATAAAATATTTTACATAAATATCGGCAACATAGTTCACGAGCAGTAATGTATTTTAAATCGCTCGAAAATTCGCTTCTGAATGAATAGGAAAACATATTATGCAAAGAAGGTATCGTTCTTCCCGCGGATTTTAGCGATACCTTCTTCGCGAATCATGTTTTCCTATTCTTTCAGAAGCGAATTTTCGAGCGTTTTAAAATACATTATTGCTCGTGAAGTACATTGCCGATATTTATGTAAAATATTTTATTAATAAAAATTCATATTTTAATCGAATAAATTAAATAGTATAAGCTATAATAAAAACAGGCACATCTAATAAAAAACTTTTTTATAATAAACAAATATTAAAATATTATTAAATTGTATTTAATATATTAATTTTTAGTGATAGAATATCTGTTCTGTTCTCTCTTTCTTTTTCTTTTTCTGATAGAAAAAAAACTAACATACATAATATATATATAAATGAATAATTATATAGTTACGATGAAAGAGAGAACATTTATTTAATATAATATAACAAATTTCTAAAATTACAGAGAGTTATACATATTTAGTAAATGTAATAAGTACAGGCAGTAAATTTGTACATATTTTTCATTATTAATTCATATTTAATTATTATACGTTTATAAATATATGTGTATATCTATAATATAAATTTCTATCGCTTTTACAAATAATTGTTCACACACACACACATCATTGATATAATTATTTACGAATATAATAAATAAATCGTGCAATTATAATAGTCATACAGTAAGTCATAAGATTACTTTCGTTGAAGTATTTTACACATTTCGTAATCGCGTTTACATGTATTTTAAATATATCGCATTAAATCGAATAATAATATTATTTTAGTTAAGGAATTTTATATGTATTTTAGAATCATTTAATTGTACATATTTCAACGCGTTAAATTATATCACGTAGTACTTATAGTACGTATTTGTTATTGTCTGGCGCGAGGAGAAAGAGAGAGAGAGAGAGAGAATGAGCATACTCGACCTTGTCTTTGACGTCACGCATTCCATAGTAAGAGAGGGGAGCCCGGCGCGTACGGAGTACGTGACTAGCGACAGCCATGAGTCATTCATTCTTACTCCGGCGGGCGTAGTGTGCGCACGTGTTTTTACTCCGATGTCGGCGTCGGCGCCGGCACGTGCGCCTCGCGTTCGGTCACCTCGAGGTCGAGGTCGAGGCGCGCCGTACACGTTTCTCGCGACGATAATATACGTAATAATAATACGAATAATATGTAATAATATTACGATAAATCTTAACGTGTTAAAGTACGTCTAAAATGACTCCGAAATAAAATAATAACATTCGACCTTAGTGACATATAGCGCGCTATTATTTTTGACATTCGTCGCGATCGCGATCGTGTTTTCGTTCATTTATCCCAATTTTGATCTTTCTTTCTTCGGAGCTTGATCGTGCCCGACCTATCGACTCCAAGTATGATTCTCGTGCGTGATAAAATGGGATTTTCGATCGTTTCGAAATTCGGGAGTGCCGTCAAAGTATCGCGCGTAAAAGTGCGGGAGTGCCGTCAAAGTATCGCGCGTTTTTACTTTTGTACGGTTTAAAATATTTCGCGATTTTATTTTTGTGTGGTTTCAACAAATTAAAAAAAGTATATCGCGCGTATAAAACAATAGTTTCTGACGTCCCTTACAATCTGAGAGGAGGAGGAGGCCTAGGAGAGGCATCCTGCACCGGCGGAGCAACCCTAGGGTAAGTATTATTTTTATTTTATTATTTCTACATTCATTATTATAAATACCTTATACAAATTAATTTAGTTTATTTGTTTGAATAATTTAAGTAAAAGAGAGTCAGCGATAAAGACTTTTGCATAAATCTTACAAAAGTTTCTGTTTAAAAAATAGTTTATTTTTTTAATTTATAAAATTATTCCACATATATTTGCGTATTATTATTGTATCTATCAAATATCAAATTTAATGAATACATAATAATTTCTTAATATTAATTATTTTAAACATTGCTATAATTTGGATATTATATTGTATGTTACAGATAAGCTTCAATGTCAACAACTCCGCTGTTGCGCATCAGTGTCGGTGAGTAACAAAAAAACCTTTTTTTTTTTTAAAACAACGGATTTGCGTATAGATTTGTAGATTATACAGACAGAGTGTAGATTGTGTGTAGACAAATGTATAGATTGTAGATAAATCCGTTGTTTTAACCCTCGGACGGCGGGATAGCCGCGTGCATGGCGAACTTTGGGTCAATTTTAAATCATAAAAAAAATTATTTTTGTGATTATATTCCACTTATTATATTCCAAGATAAAATTTTATATTATATTTTTAATTCATTTTTTAAACTTTAAAATAGATATAATATTTGTATAAATTAAAAATTATAGAAAAAAGAAAAATATTTTTAAAATTAAAATATATGATATTTATTTTAATTTTATATAAGATACACGAAATATTTTATTGATTATATATATGTATATATGAATTTTATAAAACAATTTTAATGATACAAATTTTTAATGATCCGCCGACAGAGGGGTTAATATGCATGCTAATATTTTTGCATACTATATATTTTACATATATACACCGAAAAATTATATTCTCATTTTAAGAATATATTTTACTTATCTATGTATAATATTTTTCTTTTTAAAATAAGCGAAAAGCATTCTCTAAGTTTAAGAGAAAAATCGTATAAAAAGTAGAATAGTTTCGAATATATTTTTAACATATAAGAATATATATGCTGAATGAGAAATATTTTTTTATTATTATATTATTTAATATATATATTTAGGATTATTAATCTTAATAACAAAAAATAATTTGCCCAGTTAATAGTTACGTGTTTAAAAAATAATTTTTACAAATAGACATTTGCTATTTATTAAAACTTTGACGAGTTAAATATATATACATTAGTTTTTTACTTAATTTATAAATAAGGTAATTCAAAATATATCACGTAAAAGAAGAAAATATACTTATTTATTAAGAATATCTTAGAATATTAAAAGGGTTTATGTAGTATATATTTCGAGAATACAATTTTTTTTATGTATGCGATTATATTTATCTTTTACGACTTTTGACGATTGAATAACGCGTCTACAAAACGATTATAATATCGAATGATTTTAAACAAATATAAATCGTCTTATTTACCGACGATAATAATTAACCGGCAGTAGGAAGAAGTTACTGTTCTTCCTCAAGTTCTGGCTCGTAGAAATCGAGTCAGAATGAATAGCCAGGAGCAACAAAAGGTAGGTCCAACTGGCTGAAAATACGAGGTCAATTCTGACCACAATACGTAAAAAATATGTAATCGCAAATTTCCAATTAGGACTCCCCAAATCTTGCTTTATCGGGTTTTTGCTGATGTAGCTAGTAGAATTAGGTCTGCTAGGGCTATTAAGACATTTAAAAAAGACATAAAATTTAATAAAAGAAAAATTATAGCTATTATAAAATTAAATTTATTTTTAAGAAAAAAAATATAAAAATATAAAAGTAAGATAATATAAAATTGTAAAAATATAAAAATTTAATATTTTTTTCAATAAAATAAAAAATTAATTAAATATAAATTACATATAAAAACTGTAAAAACAAGTATTAAAACATTATTAGGTAAAAATTAAAATTATATTTATAATAAAATTTAGTTTAATTATGAAAAACGTAAAAAAATGTAACTTATTTATTGTATGTACGTATATAATATGCATATCTTTTATATTAAGATGTATATTATACAGGTATAATCTTGTATTTATGGTATGTTATATATTATATTGCATAAGATTATATGAACATTAAATATGAATTTTAAATATAATATTATATTATTAAAATAGTATAAGATATTATTGCGTAAGAGATAGATTCAAGTTGCGTTATATTATATGTATGAATTATATTTATTATATACTTATTGTAAAAAGTAAAATTACACGAAATGGAAGAATACGTACAATAACATAAAATTCCATTAAAATTTTAGATTTTCTTAATTGAGAGAGACGTATCGATAAATTTATTAATAATTCGATCTTTTGGTCGCGATATAGACTATATCAATTACGTTTTAAAAATTTCTAATAAATTATATAGGTCAATTTCGGATATTTCGTATAATTCCATGTAATAAAATTATTTTGAATTAAAAATTAAAATTATATTTTATATTAAATTTTGTATACACCTGCGCTAGCTCCTAATTACCTTTCTCGGTGACGTTTTAATTAAATTTTGTAAAATATATTTGTAATATAATTAATTCTTTATATGTAACATTGAATTAATTATACATAATATGTATATTGTGCATTTTACAATGTATTTTATACATTTTGTAATATATTTTATATTAAATTTTATATCATATTCATTCTTTGCGAATACATTATCCTATTTCGGTATGGCGTATCTAACTTCCTGAATTGAATAATTCATGCAGATTAGATCGATAGCTAATCAACCTATTCGATTTTTGATCGAATAAAGAATTCGAATTTCGTTTACCGCAGAACATCTCGCAATATCTTATTAACTTTCTGATTTCTTTCTTTTCGCATCCTTCTAGCATTCTCATTACATATCCTTCTGGCTATGTCTTATATTTAATTTTTAATAAGGCATTGAAATTAATTAACCGAGATCATTGTTGCAAGAGACACTTATATAACTATATATATGATATATAAATGCATATTTATAATATATAATTTTATTTTATTTAAATACTGTAATTCTATTCGTCAGTTGACTCATTTAATTCATCTATTTGTCGCTTTAAATTTACAATTATAAAAGCAGGACGTTTGATATATTAATTTCGGGAAAAGAAACTTTATTAATTACTGTTAATTAATGCCGATTATGCAATTGACATATACTCGTACGCGATTAGTAATATGTGTCTTTTAATATCCTCGAAAGTTTAGTTTTTATTAATAAAATATTTTACATAAATATGAGCAATGTACTTTAAGAGCGGTAATGTATTTTAAAGCGCTCGAAAATTCGCTTCTGAATGAATAGGAAAACATAATCCGCAAAGAAGGTATCGTTCTTCCCGCGGATTTTAGCGATACCTTCTTTGCGGATTATGTTTTCCTATTCATTCAGAAGCAAATTTTCGAGCGTTTTAAAATACATTATCGCTCTTAAAGTACATTGCTCATATTTGTGTAAAATATTTTATTAATAAAAACTAAACTTTTGAGGATATTAGAAGACACATATTACTAATCGCGTACGAGTATATCAATTGCATAATCGGCATTAATTAACAATAATTAATAAAGTTTCTTTTCCCGAAATTAATATATCAATCGTCCTGCTCTTAAAATTGTAAATTCAAAGCGACAAATAGATGAATTAAATGAGTAACCTGATGAATAGAATTACAATAATTAAATAAAATAAAATTATTAATATGTATTTATATATATATATATATATATATATATATAAAGTTACTATAGAAGAATATAATATGTTGGATTATATGTTTCATATTTAAACAAATGTAGAGATATGTTTCTTATATACACATTTAGCCTTAACAATTATAAATATAACAATAAAAATTGAGAAAACACAACGATGAATTATATTCTTTCTTAATCTCTTTCTCTCTCTCTCTCTCTCTCTCTCTTTCTCTTTTTTTTTCAGAAACAAGCAATTTATTTTATAATATTTAATCTTATAAATTCTTGTATTATTAATAAAAAAATTGATGCGAGACACTTTCTGTAAAAACTAATCGTGATTTGAAAGGAAAGAAATATTACTTATCAAAATTAATTACCTGATATCATTGTTGCAAGAGACTCTTATACAATATATGAATACATAATTATAATATAATTTTATTTATTTAATTACTGTAATTCTATTCATCGGTTGACTCATTTAATTCATCTATTTGGTGCTTTCAATTTACAATTTTAATAGCAAGACGTTTGATATATTAATTTCGGAAAATGAAACTTTATTCATTACTGTTAATTAACGTCGATTATACAATTGACATACGTGTACGCGATTAATAATATGTGTCTTTTAATATCCTCGAAAGTTCAATTATTATTAATAAAATATTTTACATAGATATCGGCAGCGTACTTCATGAGCAGTAATGTATTTTAAAACGCTCGAAAATTCGCTTCTGAATGATTAGGAAAACATATTTCGCAAAGAAGGTATCGCTACAGGCAAGGTCGGCGGCGAGAGCGATACCTTCTTTGCGAAATATATTCTCCTAGTAACTCAGAATAAAAATTTCCGAGCGTACCGCTTGAACTGAATTATTTCACCATCTTTCCTCGCAAAATATTTTCTAATAATTTATAGAGGAATTTTCTAAAATATTTGACGGCATATTATTATTGTTCGATGTAGATAATAACTACTGCAGCATACCTTTTTGCGAAATATATTCTTCTAATAAGAAATGAAACATATTAAAAGATATGTTATTACTTGTGAACTGCATTTCTTTTACCTTGTTAAAGAATCGAGTTTTAAGAGTTGAAAAGAGTTTTATTCATTAGCAGTAATAATCAATTATTTCACATTTATATTGTATGAACGTCTCAAGGAGAAATTTATATGATTTTCGCATTATGTCATGCGAACAATCGCAATATTTTTGCAATATATCTTATTACTTAAATGTTAAAGACATTTTTTATATTTCGCGGTGCACTATATTTAAAAATCTTATTAATGAACCGATTATGTTTCAAGACTTTTTATGTACATATTGATATATAAAAATACTGTCGATTCCGCGACAGTCAACTGATCGTGGACAGCATTACCGATCTTTATACATATTGTTTTATTAACAACAATCAGAAAGACGAACTTTCGAGAATGTTAAATAACGCATATTACTAATCGCGCACAAGTATGCCAACTGCATAATTGGCGTTAATTAGCAGCAATTAATCAAGTTTTCCCTTTTCCCGAAATTAGTATATCAAACGGATTCTGTTGTTAAAATTGTAATAAACCAAATAGGTGAATTAAACGTGTCAAACTGTTGAATAAAATTATAATAATTAAATAAAATAAAATTATATTAAATACATATAAATAATATGTATTTGTATATATTCTAATATAAATATAACTTTTCAATCATTCAATAAAATCATTTAATTTTGTACTTATATATACTCTATTATATGTATATATTAAAGTAAAAAAGGCTACGCGCTATTAATAATATGTACTAAAACATACTAATATAAATCCATATTGTTTCATATTTTGAGTAATAATAACTCTGAAGCGAATTTTCGAGCGTTTTGAGATACATTACTGCTCGTGAAGTACATTGCCGATATCTATGTAAAATATTTTATTAATAAAAATTGAACTTTGGAGAATATTAAAAGACACATATTATTAATCGCGTACACGTATGTCAATTGCATAATCGACATTAATTAACAGTAATGAATAAAGTTTTCTTTGCCGAAATTAGTGTCAAACATATTCTGTTGTTAAAATAAACTAAATAGATGTATTAAACGTGTTAAACTGATGAATAATATTATAATAATTAAATAAAATAAAATTATTAATATGTATTTATATATATATATATATATATATATATATATATATCTAAAGTTACTATAGAAGAATATAATATGTTGGATTATATGTTTCATATTTAAATAAATGTAGAGATACGTTTCTTATATACATATTTAGCATTAACAATTATATATAACATTAAAAATTGACAAAACACAACGATGAATTATATTCTCTCTTAATCTCCCTCTCCCTCCCTCTCTCTCTCTCTCTCTCTCTCTCTCTCTCTCTCTCTCTCTCTCTCTCTCTCTCTCTCTCTCTCTCTCTCTCTTTCTCTCTCTCTCTCTCTCTCTCTCTCTCTTTCTTTCTTTTTTCAAAAACAAGCAATTTATTTTATGATATTTAATTTTATAAATACTTGTATTATTAATAAAAAAGTTGATGCGAAACGCTTTCTGTAACAACTAATCGTGATTCGAAAAGAAAAGGAAAATTATTTATCAAAATTACTTAACCGAAATCATTGTTGCAAGAGACGCATATATAAGTATATTTATAATATAAGTTTATTTTATTTAATTACTGTAATTTTATACATCTATTAACTCGTTTAATTCATCTATTTGTCGCTTTGAATTTACAATTTTAATAGCAGAACGTTTGATATATTAACTTCGGAAAAAGAAACTTTATTAATTACTGTTAATTAATGCCGATTATGCAATTGACATACTCGTACGCGATTAATAATATGTATCTTCTAATCTTCTCAAAAGTTCGATTTTTATTAATAAAAGATGTTATATAAATATCGACAATGTACTTCACGAGCGGTAATGTATTTTAAAACGCTCGAAAATTCGCTTCTGAATGAATAGGAAAACATATTTCGCAAAGAAGATATCGCTAAAATTCGCGGGAAGAACGATACCTTCTTTGCGGATTATGTTTTCCTATTCATTCAGAAGCGAATTTTCGAGCGTTTTAAAATACATTACCGCTCGTGAAGTACATTGTCGATATTTATATAACATCTTTTATTAATAAAAATTCATATTTTAATCGAATAAATTAAACAGTATAAGCTATAATAAAAACAGGCACATTTAATAAAAAACTTTTTTATATACAATAAACAAATATTAAAATATTAATAAATTGTATTTAATAAATTAATTTTCAGTGATAGAATAAAGTGATAGAATATCTCTGGTTTTTTCTCTCGTTCTCTCTTTTACTTTCTCTGATCGATTAAAACAAACACATGTAATATATAGGAATAATTAAATAGTTACGATGAAAGAGAGAACATTTATTTAATATAATATGACAAATTTCTATAATTACAGAGAGTTATACATATTTAGTAAATGGAATAAGTACAGGCAGTAAATTTGTACATATTTTTTATTATTAATTTATATTTAATTATTATACGTCTATAAATATAGGTGTATATCTATAATATAAATTTCTATCGCTTTTACAAATCATTGTTTACACACACACACACAAACACACACACACACACACATCATTGATATAATTTTCAACGAATATAATAAATAAATCGTGCAGTTATAATAGTCATAAAGTAAGTCATAAGATTGCTTTCGTTGAAGTATTTTACACATTTCGTAATCGCGTTTACATGTATTTTAAATATATCGCATTAAATCGAATAATAATATCATTTTAGTTAAGGAATTTTACATGTATTTTAAAATTATTTGATTGTACATATTTCAACGCGTTAAATTGTATCACGTAGTATAGTGCGTATTTGTTATTGTCTGGCGCCAGGAGAAAGAGAGAGAGAGAAAAAGAGCATACTCGACCTTGTCTTTGACGTCACGCATTCCATAGTAAGAGAGGGGGAGACCGCCGCGTACGGTGACTCGATAGCTGTGCGCCATTCATTCCGAGTTTGGCGGACGTACGATGCGCACGTGCTTTTACTCCGGCGCCGGCGCCGACGCCGGCAGGTGCGTCTCGCGTTCTCGCGATCACCTCGAGGTTGAACGCACCGTGTATGGTTTTCGCGATGATAATACGTAATAATAATACGATAATATCGTCTTCTTCCGCTTCGGACTTAACTCCTGTTCAGAGTTTGATCGTGCCCGACCTGTCGACTTCAAGTATAATTCTCGCGCGTGATGAAATGGGATTTTCGATCGTTTCGAAATTCGGGAGTGCCGTCAAAGTATCGCGCGTAAAAGTGCGGGAGTGCCGTCAAATTATCGCGCGTTTTTACTTTTGTACAATTTAAAATATTGCGCAATTTTACTTTTGTGCGATTTAAACAAATTAAAAAAGTATATCGCGCGTATAAAACAATAGCTTCTGACAACCCCAATATCTGAGAGGAGGAGGAGGCCTAGGAGAGGCATCCTGCACCAGCGGAGCACCTTTAGGGTAAGTATTATTATTTGTATATTAAGTATTAGATTTCATGTATACAAATTAATTTGATTTATTTATTTAAATGATTTTAACAAGAGATATTTAAAAAAAAACTTTTAAATAAATGTTATCAAAGTTTTTATTTAAAAAAAGTTTTCTTAGAATTTATAAAAATATTTTATATTTGTCTGCCTATTATACACATCGAATATAAAATTTGATGAGTACAATAATAATTTCTTGAATATTAATTATTTTAAACCCTGCTATAATTTGAACCTTATATTTGTTTGTTACAGACAATATAGCTTCAGTGTCGACAACTTCGCTGTTGCGCATCAGTGTCGGTGAGTGATAAAATAAAAAGATTTTATTTTAAAGCAACGGATTTGTGTAAAGAGTTTTGTAGATAGAGATTTAGATTGTAGATAAATCCGTTGCTTTACCCCTCGGAAGGAGAGATAACCGCGTGTATAATGGATTTTGGATTATCTACTCGTAATTTTAAATAATAGAGAAATTTCTTCTTGTACGTATTATATTTAAAAAAAAATTTATATTAAATTTTTAATTTATTATTTAAAATTTTTTTGTGAAAATAGATATACAATACTATATATTTGTATAAAATTTGATGGGAAAAACATATTTTTAAAATAAAAATGTGTGATATTTACTCTAATTTTGCAAGATATATTTGAAATATTTATTTATTATATGTACATATGAGTGTTGTAAAACAGAGGGGTTGTTAATATATTTTACATATATACACTGAAAAAATTTTATTTTCATTTTAAGAATATTTCTCTTATCTGTATAATATCTTTCTTTAAAATAAGCATCCTTTAAGTTTAAAAGAAAAATCCTAATAAGAGGATTTAAAGTATACATTTCGAGAATACAATTTTTTTGGTATATGATTATTTTTGTCTTGTGCTATAATTATATTTGTGCTGTTGCGACGTTTGACAATTGAATAATTAACGTGTCTACATAACGATTATAATATATTACACACATATGTTTTTATATATACCTATACATAAAATAATTTTAATAATTTCTCTGATAGATTATTGTTATCCTGCATTGTCAACATGTATTAAAATCGAAAAAGATTATGTGCAACTAAAATGATATGTTATAAAATATATTAATAAATTCATAATATTTCCGTATACTTTTCAATTCCGTATCATTATGGATTTAGCACAGACATGAACCAACTAGTTGGTTTACCGTGTGGCACCGAAAAATGGTTCTGACCATGTAGTTCCTTCCATTCTAAAATGGATTCAGTTGGCGTTAACATACTACAAAGAAAAAGCATTGAGAAACGGCGGCCTGGTCTCGTACAACACAAATTACAAAAATGCTCTCATTGCTCCTGATGTTATCTATTTTTATTTATTGCAACAATAATAATTTAAATTTTTATCAAAACTTCCATTTGCGTATGTTAAATAATTGCATGGAGAACTAGGGAGGGGAGACTACTGTAAATATTTGAGCATTCTGCCGTTATATCATGACGGTAAAAAGGCGGCAAAAATCGAGCACAATTTATTTTATCAACTGTTGAAGACAGAAACAAAGAAATCGAACAGCATAATACTCTGTCACAATAATGTGGCAGTAAAAATACTAACTTTGAGAATTAGCAATATATAGCGCCATAATTTGCAATATGTGATCTTGGCAGATTTGGATATTTGATTTGTACATTTTTCTTTTTCTTTTTTAATATAACAACAGTTTTTTTTAAAGTCATTGTAATATTATACAAGTCTACAAAAACGATTAGAAGATGAGGATTTTTTTTTCATATAATTTCACTCGTTATATCATTAATTAATTTTAAAAATACAAGAGAAGTTACAAAATGCTCTCATTGTTAATTCCTAATGTTATCTATTTTTATTTATTGCAAGGATAATAATTTTAATTTCCATCAAAACCTCCATTTGTATATGTTAGATAATTGTATGTAGGAGGACTAGGGGGAGGAGAAATACTGTAAATATTTGAAAATTCTACCATAAGTATGAGTAAAGATTGCAATTTTACTTCCAATTTTTGTTTCAGTAATACTTATATTCCTCCCGGATATGCAACGCTTTTGTTATTAAATGTATATTATTGTATGATAGATATAAATTATAATTGTGTTGATTCGGTTTATTATAACAATATATTGCTATTTTTATATATATTGCAGCTTCTTCTTGAGGAAGTTTTGAAATCATATCATTTTTTTTCATTTATATTGTTTTAGTAGTAGGACTAATGTTAATAGTTCTATTGTAAGTTTAACATCTGTCTCATTATATCACATTACATATAAATTTTTAAACACCTCACAAGATATAATTCCGCTATATTTTTATTTATTCAAAGTATTTCAATTTTTCCGTCGTTTACTTTTTACTACTTTACTACATTTATGAAATTTCTTTTGTGGTCGACTGTGAATATTATTGGATGTATTAGGAAGATTTCAATACAAATAAACACAAGGCGGAAATTTTATCTCTTGATTTAACCATGTTTTATTTTGACATAAGAAACGTTCATTAATATGCATGCTATTTCTCCGTTTATTAAAGTACACATGAAAAAAATGCGTTCTCATATATAAACTGATAGTTTTTTCCATTTTCATATCTTCACTTAAATTAAACAAGTATCGATAAAATAATCCAGAACGCGCGTTTTGCTTCCGCACGCTTTGATTCATCTTTATTATTCAAAATAATTGCGTGAATTTCGTAGCAACTCATATTTTCCGAATACATTGCGTTCTAGCCATGCCGAGCTGAGAAAAAGAATTAACTGTAAGGCATTATTGAGCTGACAAACCATACATGAATAATTAATGTTCGTGCAAGCCACGTTACAATTCTGAATTTGACGGAAGTGGAGGTAACCTCGTTATAATGGACCAGAGTATAATAACATTATGTGTTATATTTTCTTTTTTTTTCATTATATGAAAATAATGTTATATTTTCAAGTTCCACTGTAGACAGAATAAATTCCAATTTCAGTTAGAATTAATAGATATTTCAAAATCTGATTATGGAAGTATATATCTGATTATGGAAGTTTATATCTTGATTTAACCATGTTTTATTTTGACATAAGAAACGTTCATTAATACGCATGCTCTTTTTCCATTTATTAAAGTATTCAAAATCTGATTATGGAAGTATATATATATATATATATATATATATATATATATAAATGTATGTATATATATGTATATATAATGTATATACACACTTGTAAATATGTATATAATATGTGCAGTCGTATGTGCAATATATTCTGTGATTATACGATCGAGATGCGATAATATTTTACATGTGCGTATGTGTACTGTTAATGCGAGAAAATTAGATTACAAAGGGCATTCGCAGTTGTGGACATCTGTGAACAGACGCTTCGTGCGATGTCGACGTAATGACGCGAGTGCGATTTGCTTATCATGACGATGAGGATGAATGACAACAAATTCACGCTAATGATTTTTTCCCCTCATCTTCCGCCGAATCGGAAATCTCAAGATCGAGAGTCGGAACAATTCCATCGTGAATAGACAGTCGATGTCCGAGCATCCAGTGCGGCAAAAATTGCGAAGTTGCATACATTCAAGAGGTAAATGAATAAAAAATGTACTTTAATTAATTATAAAGAAGCAAAAATGAGTCAGGAAAGTACATATATTGTATTATATAGTTATGTCGTTTTAAGATCAATTTTTAGAGTCCGATTTGAATTAAACATTTTTACGATTATAAACAATGAATATTTCAATATATTCATTAAATGTTTTAATTTTTTTTATAACATCCAATTTTTTTCTTGACGAAGTTATATCGGGTGTCTCTATTCATTCACCTTTCATCTCTTCATTTGCAATTATAAGATATATATATATATATATCTCATAAATTATATATAGGATGTTATATCACTCTCGAATAAAGACTAACGAATCACAGTTAGTCAAACGAATACTGTACACATGTCGGACTTCCACTCGCATGATTCCGTCACGCTTTGTATATATGTATATGTGAAAAACGGATGTCCAAAACGGATTTGTCCATGTAATTCCGTCCGTTTTAAAATGGATCCTGGTAGCGCTAGCATACTCCAAAGAAAAAAACGTGTCATATGAAGAAAAGAGCGGCGTGGTTATCGGATTTTTTTCTGATAAAAGTATTTTTTTATATAAAAAATATTTTAAAAAATTTGTAGCAATAAAACAAGGTAAATGATTTATAAGAACAAAACATATCTTTTCAAATTTTATTTTCAATTATCTAATTTAAAAATTAGATGATTATCGAATAATTTGCATACATTTTAAAGTATACAAAAATAAAAATAAAAAATGTCTCGCAATATGAGAAAGAAACGAAATTCGTATTTTACATTATTAAACAAAAAATATACTAATAAACTGTAAAAATAAAATTCAATGTATTACATATGGTTTATAAATGATAAAAAAACATATGTAACATTAAAGAAAAAAACATAAACCAGCCTTATAAAATATGGTCATATATTCTATTCTCATCTTTCCATTTTCACTACTATAACTTTATTTTTTTTTTATAATCTCTTGCATAAATTAAAACATACAAAAATTGCAAAATTAAAATGTACTTTTTCTATAAAAATTTGTAAAGATTTTTATTTATTCAGATCGCAATATAAATTGTAATGGAATATGTATAAGTCGTTACACATGTAGCTCGTTTTTTTTTTGCTGACATTAACTTAGATTGCAGATCATACTACTCGGCTGCCGTCAAAGTTCTGTAACATATCTTCACAGATTTGGCTATTTAGATATATCTCTACATTTGTATGTGTGTAATTTATGACTCCATTATATAAATTATTTTATTAATTATTGTATTATATATTATTATATAAGATATATATTAGTAGTAATATGATATAGTGAAATCTACATAGTTTAATTATATTTCATATTTATTATATATAGCTGCAACATATATATATTAAAAAACGATACAATATTATTGCCAACATAATTCTGAAATTTTCTTATAATATAATAATTAACATTTTGTATATACGAGGCAGAGTCAAAAATAAACCAAACTTTTATTTAAACTTTTATTAAATAAGTAATGCAAGTTTTTACAATATACCACCTTTAAAGTGTATAAGCACCTTTTCAGCAATGATACACTTTTGCCAGCGTATTCCATACCATTAATCAAAACAGTCCTGCAAGGTTTTAGCGATTTCCTTCTCGCAAAAACTCTTCCGTTGATTCAAACCAGTGATTCTTCATCAAATCCTTTAATTAAAAAAAAAAGAAAAAGAAATAAAAATCAGCAGAGGAGCAAGACCTGGAGAGTACAGAGGCAGTAGAATTATAAAAAATCATCGTTGATTTAAGACCTTTTTTTGAAGCGCTTATGCAACTTATAAATTTGTGTACTGTGTACGTGTGACATTTCACCAGATGCTTCACATAGCAAATTAAGAATCTCTCTGAACGTTTTCCCCAAATTTAGACAACATAGAGTTTAATATTTGCTCGCTTTTCACGACACGTTAGCTTTTAAACCCGATTACTTTCAGTAATGGTGTTTTATAAAATAAGACAATACATTTTGACAACTGTGTTCCACTTAGTTATCTTCTCCCAACATGTCTACTAATATCTTGTACGCACAAAAGTCACACTTATTTATTTACAAAACGATATGTAAAGTTCGGTTTATTTTTTACTCTACCTCATATAAGAAACTATGACAATTTCAAATACTTCTGTCAATTAGCAATATTATATACAGACTGAGTCACATACACTAAAAGACTTCTAATAAATCCTAAGATATATATTTCAGAGAAAAATTATTTCAAATAAAAATTGTTTAATTTCGAGACAAACATCCTATGGTTGACACAAATATTTTGTTCCAAATATGTAAATGAGTTTCTGCATTCAAAGTTACTTTTATTTTCTTATATAAATCGAGTTGTTCCATTATTCTGCATAAAAATACTGAAGTCATAAATTAATCTATAATTCACGAGATATTTTATAATTTTTTTTATGATGATATAAGTTACATAATATCTTATAAATTTTATTCACTCTTTCGTTAAAATATTTGCGAAGTTTTTCAAGGAATAATGAGTAAAATGATTGATAATCCTATATTTTTATAAATGCAACCATTTGTATTTGCAGAAAATTGTATATTTTCTTATAAATGTAAATATACATTTTTAAATATCGATCAATTCAACTCATTATTCAGTGTATAAAAGTATTAAAATAAAATCTTTAGAAAAAGTGAATATTTTACAAGCTGTACATTTTGTCACAATACCCATATGAAAATAAATTAGAAAATATTTCACATTTTTTGCTAATTTAATCTTCATATTTTTAGACGAATAATGAAGAGAATGAATTTATGTAAAAAAAAACATATAGTATGTTTGAAAGAAAGCAGAGATAAATTAGAAATCTCTGGGAAGCAGTACCACAAACTTAAACAAAATTGTGCCGACTATAGAATGTTTCTTCCAAAATTAAACAATTTTGTCTAAAATATTTTTTTACAAAACATATTTTAAGATTTATTGAGAATGACAATTTCTAATAATTCATCCTCTGTGTGTGTGTGAAATGTTATAATATATATGTGTGTGTATTTATTCTGATTCTATCACACAGTTATATAACCTCCGTATTTCTTTTTAGAAAGCCAATATGAATATTTATCATATTTATCATATCATAGATATAGTCAAACTATACACATATTTTTTAAAAAGCTTATCTTATTGCATTTAAACATTACAATAGACAATACATAGTAGTAGCTAGTATTACAAGATGAACAGGAGAAAGTAATAAGTTTTTTATTAGAAGATAGAAAATTCAGATGGAAAGAAACATGCTTTTAATAGGTTTGATTGATTACAAAAATTGTGACATTAATTCAATTTAAAATGTTTCCATATTTACTTTACTGTAAAATTTTCAATAATTGTTGCATCGTGTGTGGATTATTATCTGTATGGTTATGTGTAATAATGTCTTTTTTTATACTGCTATGAAATGCTCGTTATCTTTAAGTTGCAGGGCACCCCGTCTTTTATATCTATAATTATCGCCATAACTATGTATAAATAGCCTTATCCATTTGTTTACATACATATACATAGCTATGTATACATTATATTTATAAGGTTTATTTATACTCTCGTGCATATAAATATATTTTCTTAATCATTTCAATATGAACACTGTAGCGTTTATAATACGAGATATCATTCTCTTCGTTAAAAAATTTTCATCAATGTTTTATTATTTCCAACTATAAAACTCGATTTTGAATTGAGTTTAAGCTCGAGTCATTGGGCAAGCCATATATAAGCAAAAGCCTTCTTTTAAGAAAGCTGACTTTCTTAAGGAAGAAAGTATAAAGCTTAATATTGTTCCTTTATATTAACTTCATAGAATATTTAAAGATTTATCGACGTTTTTCTTTTTTTTTGGTAGAATATTTCAGTCTAGTTTTTTTTCATCATGCATTCAGTAATGCGTGCAACATATAAAATATGTATTATAAATATCAATATACTTTCTAATCTCTAAGATAACGAATCGTTCGTGCTATTTATAGACCAAGAGTGCCCTTTTATATGTATGCGTGATGATTAATTTTTTTCGAATTACTGTGCTGTTTGCTGCTGTATTTCAATCTTTTCTACTGTCATGTCTGGATTCATAGCTGTGGCTTCTTGTATTGCCTCTGCTAAAGCTCGATCGTGATCAATCGGGTCACCATCCGATTGTATCGTTATCTTCTGTTCCACTCGTGTCTCGACTACGCCATCTTTCTCTGTTTTATACTGTAACCAGCAATTAATAATAATAAATTATATAATCACAAGCATATAATATATTAATAAAATGTAATATACAAACCGTGATAGTTTCAACAGTACGGGTTTTACTGGATATGGTCTGTGTGCTGACTATTTCTCCTGTGGCGCTATAGTTACCATCTTCACTCTCGAGGGCTACTTTTCTTGATTCAGTTGATACTACGGGTACCGTAGTCGTCGTCGTCACGTTGCTCTCTGGTTCTCCCGTATAAACATGTTTCTCAGTTGCAATCACGGCTGGATCTCCCTGGATCAAAATTTATTTACAAATCTTTTATTTGAGAATTCGTTAAAATAAAAAAATACAATTAAAAAAAAAACAACAAAAATTACAATATGAAATTAATCAATATTATTGTACATTAATAAAGAAAATAAGAATAATAAACACTAAAAAAAAAAACGAATTAATGTATTCAAATATTACACTCACAAATTTTTTGCAATATTATTAAAATCTTCATCTCTCTAATCTTTATACATTACATATATATTTAATAAAATCTATTCTAAATGATGTATATATGTTTTGTCTCTGTGTATAAAAAAATAATACATAAATTATATTTCTTTAAACATTATGCAATTCAAAGATATAAGCAAAAATATCTTAACGCAGATGCACTGCATTGGATTAGCTGCTAAAACAAAATACTAGACCAGACTAAAATGATACCTGCAACCTTGATGCTTTTAAATATGCACAATCTTCTGCTCCATATATTAGTAGATGAAAGTAGTAGATTTGATTATTTGATCCGACTGTTATTTGGTTACCTGATAATATTGATTGTAGAATGCTTGTTGGTCATCATCAAGATCAATCGGTGTGCCTGAATCTCCGCTGCTTGAACTCGATGTACTTAGTCTTCGTGAGAACAGCTACGCCATGCAACGTGTTAACCAAGCCACAAAAATTTTATTTATAAGAAACAAAAATAAATAAAAATAAATAATTATAAATATGAGTATGATTAAATGTTGTTAATTATTAAGTTATTGTTATATTGTTTATAATTAATATATATTTAAAATATTAACAATATATATGAGTGTAATTTATGCATCCAATAAAGTGTTAAAATAATGTCATTATTTAAACAAAAATTATTCAACTGAAAATAATTAAAATTAAACATCAAATATGTGACACAAGTAAATATAATGTATATGTGAAGCAATTATTTTATATTTGTTCTATGATCATATGTATACAGCACAATGTTATATGAAATGATAAAAACTTAAATGTGAAATGATATAGTTAAATTAAAATCCAGAAAATATCCATGTAGCAATTTACAAAAACGCTTACATGCTTCACTTATAATTAATTTCAAGCTTGTAACCTGAAAAAGGAATACAAATCCAGAAATTACCTGTTCACCAGAAAGTACGTGACTCGTGGTTCGAACCTCTTGCGTTACTACTCGTTGCTCTTGCCTCGTTGCACTGGTCGCGGTTGTATGTGCTACAGTCTTTTCCTCTACCTAATGTAAAAAATAAATTGTAGCAAATAGCAAATAATAATAGGCTTAGGCAAAAATAAAATTTTTTAAAATATACATATTCAAAAGGATAACTTTCCATACTCTCACAAAACTTATTTCTTACAAATACATATTATATCTACGTAGGTGTGTGTACACACACACACACACACACACACACACTCAGATAGTCAAGTTCATATATATATATATATATATGCAGCACAAGTTTCTAATATGTAAATTTTCATTAATTAATATTCTACAAAATGACACTAATGATACTAATTACAAACCTGACTTGTTTTCTGATTCTTTTCAAGATCCTCATGCATCGTAGCAGTACGTGTAGTGACAGCTGTTGCTGTCATATATGGAGTTCTACCATCATCCGATGTCTCTGCCTAAATATAACTACCATGTAACTAAAATCTCAAGACATACTAATAGTAAACAATTATACCAGAGTTATAATAGAAAATGTGAATACGAGTAAGTATGTAAAAGAAATCTTATGCATCTAATTTTTATGCAAGTTAAAATCAATTATAAAGCAAGTTTGTACAAAATGAATATACATTCATATATATTGATATATTAATATTCATGTAAAATAGGATTTAAATTCTTGATAAAAACATACTTACTAATATACGTTTTCTTTATTAAAAAAAAAAGTAGATACTTTTGAATCTGCAAAAATTTTTTGAATACGATAAATCACATGAAATTATTCTACAAATATAAATAAATGTACTGTTTAATATTAGTTTCTACATGGATTTATAAAAAATGAGATATTTAAAGTTGCAAAAAAGAGTTTGTTCGAAACTAATATTAAACAATAAATTCATTTATATTTGTCAAGTAATTTGTTGTAAGTCATTTATCACATCACTTTTTTTTGTGGACTTAAAAGTATCCACTCCATTTAAATAATTATCAAATAAAATTGTAGAGGTTTAACTATATTCATTCTAAACAAATGTATTACTCAATTTCATGCAATATAATATTTAGATATGAAATTGATAAATGAAAAAAAAAAGTTCTAGCATTGGCAAAATCACTATATATAATTATAACATAGACATGCAAGTCTTAGATTTGTCAATTATATATCTGATGTTAAATTTTCGACTTGAAAAGGTGAATTGTAATATCTAAGATAGTTTTATTCTTTTCAAGCATATCACCTTGTTGACGTGAGTAGATACTGTAACTTGGCCTGTGCCACCTGGTGTAAGATCCTCGATTTTTTCCTGAATATTTTGAGTCACACCTTCCTGATCCTTGACCACCGATTGTTTGGTTGTCGTTTTTACAATTGTCGGTATCGTAATCGGAATTGGGGGCTTTTTCAATTTCGTGGAAATAGACTTTAGTGGCTCTTGTAAATCTTTCAGAATTGTCGTACTATCCAACGGTTGATTATTGATTCCATATATCACACCGTTCTTCACGTACGATCCATCTTCAGAAAAGAGTTCCTGGTTATACGGTTTTCCGAATTTGTCATGTATCTTGCCGTCTTTAACGAAACCACCATCGGTCCCGAACGGTGCCTGTGCGATCGGTTTTCCATCTTTGTCGCATACGAGTCCTTTACGCACCATCGTGATAGTTATAAAAAGTTTGTCGAGAGGTTTTCCGGTGGGTCCGCAAATTATTCCGTCTTTGACAATGTTTCCTTCATCATCGAAATTCGCTTGCTTCACCGGTTTACCAGTTTTATCCACCATGACTCCTTGTATAACTTTCAGACCTTCTGGTCCGAATGCTTCTTGAGTCAGTGGCTGACCGTTCGCGTCGTAAACCTTGCCATTTTTTATATAATTGCTTTCTGGTGGTAAGGTTCCCTGAGACAGAGGCTTTCCATTGCGTCCATAAATTAAGCCATCTTTGATAAAGTTACCATCAGGACCATAAATATTTTGGTTGAAGTATGCTCCTGCATGATCGTAGATCCTGCCATCTTTGATTACGTTACCTTCATTATCAAAATTGCCGGACTTGAGCGGTTTCCCATCATCGTCGCACACTAAGCCATAACGTACGGACGTGATGCTGACTATGGTTCGTCTGTTATTTAACGGCTTTCCGTCTGGTCCGTATAATAAACCGTTCTTTATATAACTAGCATTACCAAACGTGCCGTGACTGAGAGGTTCTCTATTCTTTCCATAAATAATGCCATTTTCGATGAAGCTACCTTCGATACCGAACGAAATGTGATTCAAGGGTTTTCCATCTTTACCGTAGATTTTACCTTCCTCGACGTAGCTACCCTCAGGTAACTCGGATCCTGCATTCAGCAATTGACCTCCCCAGCCATACACGAGACCATCTCGAATGTAACATCCATCCGGCTTAAACGCACCCTGTCTCAGCAACTGTCCATTTTTGTCATAGATTATTCCGTCTTGTATATAACATCCATCAGGTATCAGCGACGGTAAATTCTTTGGATTTCCGTAGTTATCCACAATCTTTCCGTTGTTGATCGCTATATTGTCCGGGCCTTTATCGTCTTGTGTCAAAGGTTTATCATCTCTACCTATGATGATACCGTTTCGAATTGTGTTACCGTCAGGACCGAACACGCCTTGCAACACAATCCTGCCGTCTTTTCCATAAACCAATCCACCGGCTACGTACGAACCGTCAGATCCGAACGATTCTCTATTCAAAGGTTTTCCCGAATGATTGAATATTACTCCGTTAATGATAAAGCTGTCCTCCGGTAAAGCTGCATTCAAGTTCAATGGTTTCTTGTCACCGCCATAAATAAGACCATCTTTAACATAACTACCATCTGGTTTGAAAAATGAGAACTTCAATAATTTGCCATCCATGTTATATATCTTGCCATCCCTAATAGCTGCACCTTCGGGTACTAGTGAATCTTGATTAAGCGACTTTCCGTTTTTCGCATAAATAATACCTTTTTTTATATAACTTCCATTCGAACCAAACGATTCCTGTTTTATTGGCTTACCATCTTTACCTATAATGGTACCATCTTTTACTACAAATTCAGGGCCAAGATTAATATTTGACACTATTGTATTGTCCGCATTATACAATATACCATCTTTAATGACAAGATCATCGGGCTTAAAAAGACTTTGGGATAGTGGCTTATTATTTCTATCATGCACTAATCCCTCTTTGATAGAATGACCACCGGTTATTAATGGAATTTGATTCAGGGGTCTGCCATTCTCTCCGTATATTATACCATCTTTCACAAAACTACCGTTGGATTTGTAAAATGCGTGCTTAATAGGCTTGCCATCTTTGCCAACCACTTTTCCATCTTTTAAGTGAGCACCACTTGGTAGCAAAGATCCTTGAATCAAGAATTTTCCATCTTTCGAATAAATTATGCCATCTTTTACAATAGAACCATCAGAACTGAAAGATTCATTCTTGATCAATTTACCATCTTTCGAATAAATCTTTCCTTCTAGAACAGTATGGCCTTCCGGACCTAACTTCCCGGCATTGAGCAATTTTCCGTCTCGTCCATGAACTAAACCATCGCAGATAAATGTGTCGTCAGGTACAATAGCAATTTGCGTCAAAGGCTTGCCTTCTTTGTTGTATACTATACCGGCAACTATGTACTTTCCATCTGTATCGTACGATCCCTGGGTCATAGGTTTGGAATTAGCTGTAAAGATGAGACCTTCCTTCACGTACGTTCCATCTGTACCCAATTGACAGTGTTGAACCGGTTTGCCATTCTTCAACAATACTTTTCCCTCTTTTACTATTGCGGTATTAGGCCCGAGGAAAGACTGTTTTACTATTTCACCGTTGGAAGAGTAAATAATGCCATTCTTTATTAAATTTCTATCGGTACCTAGTATTTCCTGATGAAAAGGTTTGTTATCTTTCCCAGTAATTATACCGTTGCTGACATGAATTCCGTGTGGCCCTAAATCGGCCTTTTTCAGCAGCTTACCATCTTTCCCGCAAACTTTACCGTCTATTATTTTGCTATCATGTGGTCCAAGATTGCTCTGATCTAGTAGTTTACCCTCTTTGGTATAAATCATACCTCCGATGAGTCTCGAACCATCGGGAAGAGGTAAAATGTGATAGTTTGGTTTAAGTTCTACTGATACTGGCGGAACTATTGCAGCCTGATTAGCACTCTCTTCCTGGAGTTCACCAGCGATAAAAGTCGCTGCTTGATCCTTATCAGTATCCGCTTTTGTCTTTTGCTGTTCCTTAAGGGCAGCAGATTCTACGTAATTAAGTCCAGGTGTCTTTAACCCCGCTTGTTTGTCCGCTTCCTTCGTTTTTCTCTTTTCTGCAGATTCTGCTACTTTTTTCTCTTCTCCCGGAGCATAATTAAATGCCAATCCTGTAGCTTTTCGACTTGCTGAAGTAGGCGATGATTGATCCTGTATTCCTGGAGATGCGGGTCGATCTTCATATGTAAAACCGTGTGAGGTGATTGGCTTTCTTGTGGGCGAAGCTTCCGTTTCTTCATAATCGTAAGATTTCGTGTAACTAGGAAGTTGAGAAGATTTTGTAGGATCTTGTCTCTTTTCCACATCTTCTTTTTCTTTATCGATCTCTTTTTCTGGCTTTTCCAACGTGGAAAGATTCGATTCGGCATCACTTTTGTCCAAAGATTCATCGAGTTCTTTGTTTTTTTTCTGCTTCTTATCTTTGTCCTTTTTCGCAAACAGGAAACCGCCGACAGGACTCTTAGATAATAAAATATAAAAAATACATGCAGTATAAAAACATGCTACACATTTAATGTATAATTTATATTAAAAAAATATATTTTACATTTAAACTAATATCTACATATCAATGCAAATCTATTTACGCAGAAATATAAACTAATGTGCATGTTTAAATTATAACTTAAATTATGTAAACATATACTGAATTGAGAAATAATTAATGAAACACATTTTTAATGAAACATTTTTTCAATATTATTAAAATTTTCAATTTTTAATTTTTCTAAGAAGACTTAATTGAATTATATTGAAAAGTAATAATAAAATGATAAACTTTTGTGAATATTACTTCTACAAATGCATTTAAAATTCTTTTTTCTAAGCATAAAATATATATATTCTATAAAAATATAAAAAAACAGCAATGCGTGCGTACAATATAAGCTTACCTTAACTTTTTCCTTCTTTTCTCTACTAATTTTTTTGGGCGTTTCTTTATCCTTCTTTTTCAATTCTTTTTTAGACACTTTGTCATCAATATTGTCAAGATGAACATTATCATTAATCAGATCAGTATTATTCAGATCATTGTGATTTTCTTTTTCATTTTCATTCTGTTTATCCTTCTTCTTCTTTGATACATTACCGGGCGGTAGGACAGCTATTCCTCCGACCGGTTTCTACAAGTAAATTCATTCAATCACACATTACTTCATGCACAAGCATAAAGCCACTACTTCGCTAAAATGATACTAAAAATTGTACGATAAATCACATTTTAAGATGCAATACATGCTCTACATATTATAGTCTGCGTTCTCAAAATATGTATATTTATCGTGATCTGTTAATTAAATATATCTCGTATATATAATGTTTTTATTTAATGTGTAACATTATATATACAATGAATAGTATTTACACATATATTTAAATAAGATTTTTATTAAACAATAGCTAGCCATAAAGTAATTTCATATCCAAGTCTCATTAAAATTCTAAATTTACAATAATCAACAGCAATTCTAAGTTTTTATTATCTGCTTGCATTACTAATATTGCTAAATATTAAATAAATAACTAACATTTATTGAAGCAATAGCCGCATAAATTTTTGAGAAATACAAATTTTAAAAAAATATAACATGCATTAGAAAAAACATCAAATAATCACACATACAAAAAAATAATATTGATATATATAATTATATATGTGTATGTATGTATGTATGTATGTATGTATGTATGTATGTATGTATGTATGTATGCATGTGTGTCTGTGTATGTATATCATTATAAAACACTGAAATACAGAAGTTCTAGCTAAAATTTTCTATACCTTTCTCCCACGATCCGCATCATATTCTCCTTCAAGGCTACTGGTACTGCTAGCTGATGTTGTTCCAGCACTTGTTTTTCGTGTAAGCTATTGGTGTTAGTTAATGATTAAGACTATCAATATATTCCAAAAATAGAAAATATCATTTTTTCAAGAATTAAGCTTTCTAATTTTGATAGAGATCTTTATAATTTTTTACTTATGTACTGATGTGAGTACATTATTTATGTACTTGTGTGAGTTCAATTCTACTCTTATGTCTCAAACAATATGTGATATTTAATTCTCTAATGTGTTGTATAATATAAATTACCATGCAACATTATATAATAAATTCAAATCTATGTAGAGAGGAAAGAGGAATAAAATGAAGAAATGGATAAAATAACGAGTTGCCAATTTTTTTTTAAATTTCTTTGCGCACGCGAATTTATATGTGCGTATGCGTGCGTATGGCTAGGTGTGTGTAAATTCTCGTTCTTAGCGTTATCCAGGACCAACAAGGATGATTATCCCTTTAGAGTGCTTGATTAGCAAACCAAATCCATAATCCAAACAAATAGAATTAAATAAAAAGATTAAAAATTTAATTAGAAATCAATCTAAAATTGGATATAAAATCAAATTTTTTAATTCTTATTATTTCTTTTTTTCAGCTGTTGATCTTTTAATTCACGTTGGTTTTTTAATGCAAAACTGTAAGCGTTGTCATTATATTAGGCACTTACACACGTAAGGGGCAAAGGAACTCACGCAGTAATCAAACACTCAGAACGTGAGAGACAAGGGGACTCACGGTAATCAAACATTCCGAACATAAAGAGACAAAGGGACTCACGGTAATCAAACACTCCGGATGTGAGAAGTAAAGGAATTCATCAAGTAATCAAGCATTCCAAATCAAAGATCAAATATCTGTCATATCCTTATCATTGCTTTTGGATAATGCTAAGAATTTATACACTTACATCCTATCCAGACACACACGTCTGTACATACATATAAATTCGCATCAGTGTTGGTGAAATTAATTTTTTAGCGAAATTACATTTTTCATTGCTAACTCCCACATTATTGGACTTAGATCGTGTAGAGGTTTTTTTTACGCAAAATTGATCTTTTAGTAAACCTGCTATAAAATCTTTCTTTTGATTAAAAAAAAAAAAATGAAGTTGATTTTTACATGATTTTGAAAAATAACTTTAATTGAAGTTCAAGGTTATCAATTTTTTCATCTCAAAACCCTATAAAATTTCTTTGAAGTAGACAAACCGTAAAGTCATCATCCTATTCCTCTATAATATACAATGTGAATTAATATGCGTAAGTGAGTCAATAATCATATTGTAAATCTATATATACTAATATTGATAAATATAAAAAATAATATACTCAGTCTCTATTGACTCACTTATACATTAATGGAGATAATTGGTGTTTCTTGACTTCTCTGATAAAAGCTTTTGGAAAAATATTGTATAAATGTTATTGCGCTTTTAACTTATTATGTGTATATTATGTAAATATTTTTTTATATATATAATTATATCATTTTTAATGATTAAATTTTTAATTTGAAAGCGCAGACGTAAGATTTAAAAATTACGACGTATATCATTTATGTATTGTTGCGAGTCAGTTTCACATTCACATAACGAAATTTATGCATACTCTACATTCTAGCAGTTATTTAAAACGGAATTTATATAAAAAGAATTTCTCTTTCTCTCTCCCTCTTTCTCTCCAAAAAAACATATGAAAATATTACCTTCTCTTTTTGTTTCTTGATGGGGCTAGGCCGTCGGTCTATGTGTTCTATATCGTCAGGAAGTGTCTCAGGCTCATAGCTCATAGTATGCCGTTTGCTTGGTTCGGAACCATACGTTTCGACTGATTTAGGCCCACCTAATGCTATACAAGGCAGTCACACTACTTCAACATCATAGTATCGTATAGACGTGAAAATCTTATTATAAAAAGGCACTTGTGGTTTATAATATTTTGAAAATAAAATTAAAAATTGAAACATTGACCAATAATGCCGCTCTAATAATAAAAACTCATGCTTATGCAAGCTTGTGTATGCCTTAATTAAGAAAACTTTTAAATCATACATGTCTCTGAATAAACATATAATATGAATTATAGCGATTGAAGTTTCTAAATCATCGTTATCAAACATTCATATTTGGGTATTATTTGCAAATAATAAAAATTTTATTTATTACCATCCATGCTTCTAGATGTGAGTCGTCGGCCGCTCAAAGTCCTCTCGAACTGCGGAGGTTGTCTATCAATAGGGGTTTTCTTAGTTTCGTAATGAGTTCTTCCAGAATATCGAAAACGAGATCCCAGATATGGAATTAAACCCACTTTCTTCACAGGTTCCGGACTCATAAGTCTTTAAGAATAAGAAAAAAAATGTTTTATTTGATTAAATAAAATGTGTGCCATAAATTAAAAAAAAAAAATACTTACAATTATTATTATATTTACCTGAAGAAAGTATGATGCTCTACGCATACTTTCCACAATTTTTTCGCTGCTCTGTGATTTGCCAATTTGAATCCAATTGTAGATTCGAACTGTTCAAAATCACCTGGTCTAATTTTAATATAGAAATTGTGCCTTTTGTAAGATATTTTTAATATCTTTGGCCAGGCAAATCTATTAATTCTTAAACAATCTCTATAAACAAGAAGGCCCGAAGCGCATACACCTAACATTATATCAACGCCTTCTGAATCTTTTGCAGGATGAAGATCTACGCCGTACATAGCTAATTTTTTCGCATTTTCGAGATAATGCAATTCCGCTTCAGCAGGTGTTTGACCTCTAAAATATAGTAAATAATTGTTATTTAATTAAACAATTCTTATCATGCAATTTGTACTCATTCTATAAATTACAACACACGATTGTTTATATAAAAATAAAACTAACTTATGTGTTTTATGCAGATCCATCACTTTCTCGATTAATTCAGGCGTTTGGTTGGGTGCAAATTTGAAATCTTTCAAATATGTCCTTCCATGTTCCTCAGGATCATAATCTCCAATTTCTGACTGAACCAGATATGAGCCTAACAGAGCATGTGTCACAAAAGAACAAAGTAGACGACCAGAAATAATATCGTTTCTAATCTGTAGACATAGTTGATAACGCGTAATATCTTCTTGCAATTGGGCTGGGTCTGGTGGGTAAAATTTCACTTCAAAATTAAACTTCCATGGTTCAGCTAAAATCAGACATTAATTTCAGAGAAAATATAAATACTCCAACATACTATTATCTATCATTATATCGATAATGATTTTTGTTTTCATACTTTTTATGAATTTTACGATTCTCTTATAAAGATCCAACCAATTACGAGCATCGTGTCTGTCTTCGTAAATGAGACCAAAATAATCTTTCTCCAATAAATTCATACTTTGACAAATCATATCGAGAAGTTCTTGGCCCCTCGCCTTTCTCTGCAATAAACCAATATATCTAATATTAACATCAAATAAACAGAATATAAATTTTTTTATTTATATGCGTATAATAAACACGATCAAAATTTTTGAACACTCACATCGATGTAGTAATCCCGTACAGAACCGTCTAGGAGGGTAACTTTAGCAAGAGCCATTTTTCCTCTGCTAACCGGGCTCTTGGTGGGCGAGTTTGTACCGGTTCCATTTTCCGCCATTGCTTCTGTCGGAGCACCAGCAGTCTTTTGCTCTTCCGGCATTTTTGCTCTATTTTATATTCGACTTTATATCTGAAATAAAACATCATTTTGTCATAATAATGAAAGAATGTATAATAAATAATATTTATCGACGAGAAAATTATTTTGAGTGACGAAAGCAGCAATTTTTAACTCCCTTTATTTCTATTCCAAAATATCAAAATATATTAAAATATAATAATATATAATAATATATAATATATAATTAATATATATTATATATATATATATATATATATATATATATATATATATATACATATATACACACATATATTAATATATAATAAAATAGATTAAATTTGTTAAAATGTTAATGTATAATACATATATAAATACACATATATGTATTAACAATAAAATTACTGCTGAAAGAAAAGGCTTGCAGTATAACTTATCTCTTATACCTTTCTACAATCTCTCGATAATATCGGCAGAGTAAGGAAGGTCTCATGTCAACACGATATCTCACTATATAGATCGCGTCTAAACCTGATGCCACACGGAGAAATAATCAATATTTTGCGAGGGTTCTTCGAGTGTACGCTTGTCACGCAACGTACATGCCAATTACGATTTTTGTTATTAATGAAGAATGAAAGTATACAGTTGTCGATCCGAAATTCGTCGAATCATATAAATAGGATCTGTATTCTTGAACTCCATAACGAATAGAAAAATAAAATATACAGAGTGTTTATGTTTAAGTCTTGTCAAACTAATAGTGTATTCTTCTAATCATAAGAATAAAAAAATTCATCTAAGCATTTAAAGTTTTTTTTTTTACTTTTATTTCGAATTTTACAGGTTTCTTAAAATATTTGTTCCATTTTTTTTATGGAGACACTTCAAGAGCAGTGTTTACATATTTCAATTTCCTATTTACAAATTCTTTTAGACTGTATTATTTAAGGTTTTTACATAATATAAAATTGTCAGAATATTTGAACGTATCCGATTATCGATAAGATGTTTTATAAGACAAGTGTTATTGCTCAAGATCACATTTTATGCATTTATTTTAATTAAAATAATTTGTTTGCAGTTTAAGTTGATTTAATAATAATAATAATAATAATAATAATAATAATAATAATAATAATAATAATAATAATAATAATAATAATATAGCAAAGTAATATTACAAAATTTATTATTAATATCTTAAGAAGTTTGCAATTCGAAATAAAAGCTTTTTTTTTTTGAACATACATATGAACTTTTTTATCCTTAAGTATGGGAATTGAATTCTTATTTTGCGTCTCAAGCAATTAGTAAATGAGAAATTTTCCATTGAGCCATCTGATTTTTAAAAAATTAGTTTAATATTTTAAATCTTCAGAAATTAACTCTCCTTACATATTTTCTCAACAAAAACTTAAATATAAGATAAATATATACATTGTCGTCATATAAACGAAAGAATTATATTATTCAATACAAATAACGATTGTAATTATTTTACTGTCTTATTTATGCTATTGTAAATTTGTATTCAGCAGTCTTTAATTTGCATCACTTTAAGTGCGCACTAAAACATCTAACTGAATTTGCTATTAGTTACAATTGCTGCTGAATCAGTGCTGTATGAAACGATAGTCGTTAACATTCCGGAGATCTTATAAAGCACTTTTAAGCATTCGCATTCACATTTGCAAGATTAACACGCTCTGACGGATGTACTGGACATATATCGAAACATTGACAAAAGTATGAAAATTTCATAGGCTGGTCTCAGAAATTATTTAAGTTTAAAGTTAGTCTTGATTTTTATGGAAAACAGCATTTTTTTTAGTGTTTATTGACAAATTTGACAACGAAAAACATTGCCAGCAAAATAAAAATTTTCACATATTATTAAAACTCTAATAAACATTTGTACAAAACATAATTTAGATTCACTTACTCATTTAAAAGTTATTTATTAAAAATTTTAGTAAAACATAATTGTTTTGTTTTTTACAATTAATTTTACGAGTAACCCAATCAAAATTTTTGATATTTTTTAATTCTTAAATAATTTTAAATTTAATAATTAAATTTAAAAAAAAATTAATTTACTTTTTAATTTTGATTTTTGGTACATTTAAATTCTTTTTATAATCCAGATTTATTTATTTGATTTTTCAAACAGTATAAACATAAAAAATGTTTTTTTTTTTTAATTTTGATAACTTTGCTTCTATATTGTATATCCAAAACATTCTTATGAACATGGCTTGCTAAAATTCACATACTTTCGATAAAAACTGATCAAAATTATCGATCATCATAAACCTCTCGTTGATTAGATAACAATTTGATGTTTTTCATTCTACGTCGATTTGACGATTGAGTTGACGGAATTAATAAGCTCCTACAAGAAACAATAAATATAAATGAGAAAAAATAAATATATGCAAATAAAAATATTTTGGGTAAAAAACTTGGGGTGAAAACATATGCATTCATACATTACATAATGGCATTCTGATTAATTTTAACAAGTTTAATTTTTAACAAGTTTATAATTTGCTTTGGTAAATATATATATACTGATAACATAGTTTAAAAAGACGAGAAAAGGACCATTTCCCATAATCTTTTTGATTGAATATAACTTTCAAATTGTTCCATCACGTTATAATTTTGAGAAATTTGCAGTTAAAATTGCAAAAAAGAACTACTTTGATATATTTTTATAATATTTAAATATATTATAGCTACAATATGTATGAAAAGTTTTATTGCAATCAAAATTATGTTTATCCTCAAAAGAAAGTTCTTTGTGTCGATTGCTTGATATGATTAAAAAATTGTATTCCCTTTGCTCTTATTTTATATTAGTCATTCTTTGCCTTAACTTCTTTATTTAACCATGATACAAAAATAATTGATGTCCAGGCAGAACAAAGTTCAGACGTACGAATTTGTGAAAGTGCCATCATCACTGGAAGTAGGCGGCCTTTACACATGCTCTTTACTGGACTGATGAGATAATACTGGTGATTTACTGGTCGCGAAATGACACGGCAGCGACGACGTTGGCAACAGCAACGGCAACAGCAACGATCGCGCGCACGTATGCTAACAATAAATTTTGAAATATACATTAGATTTTATATTTAAAAAGAGGCTAACTTAAAGAATAAGTGGTATCCATTTAAAATATGAGACGTGCATGTGTCAAGTGCTTTTAATTTTGCTAAAATATTAAATCAAATTTTAAAGAAAAATAAAAAGTTGACCAATTCTTTTATGTATATATCCGGATAATTAATATTTATATTTAATTATCTTACAAATGTTTTATATAAATTTAAAGTTCAATATTTCTTTTTCATTAATAATACTTTGTAGCAATTTTTTCAACGGTATATAAGTTATTATAAAATAGCATAGATGTGTATGTTTAAACCTTTTTATAATTTTGGTGCACGGTTTGACTAAAATAGACGTGCAATATTGATCAGATAAGTTCTGCGCAATAGATTATACAGAATGTGTTAGAAATCAAGGTACAAGTTGAAAATGCAAAGTCAAAGTCGAAAAGTGTATAATACACCCATACATACACACACATACACTCACACACACACACACACACACACACATACACACGCACGCATATACGACACGTACATACATCATAATCAAAGATATAAAATAAATTTTTTTCATGTAAGGCTTTATTTTAGAAAAAAAAAATCGATTTGAAGATCAATCGAGTATGTGTGTGTATGTACATTAAATACAAATATTGTTTTTCTTTTATACAACTTAAAAACGTAGAAAAGCTAATGAAAACGGATTAATGTTATATTCTTTAATGTATTCTTTAATATTCTTATAATTTATGTTAAACTAATTAATTGCTCTTTTAATCTTAAAACGTTTTACGGATTAATTCGGCTTATCGAGATCTCCCGATCTATTGCTCATCATTTAATTTAAGAAAACGATTTTAAAGGTCAGCCGAGTATGTCAAAAACTTGTATGAATAAAAATAATTGTGTAGCAAAATTCGACTCTTAAGTCATTTCATCTTCATTTCGTATGATAATTTCCCACATACCTTATATAATTAATTTGTGTATATTCAGTAGAAATTCTCTATAGCATATGTTATCTATCGATCGAGAAGTTATCGTAAAAAATAATGCAACTATGTATATAGAAAGAGAGAGAGACCACGTATAAATTCGAAATAAATTCATAAGTTAGTCAAGATAAATTCATTAGTTAATAAAAATACAAAATAGATTCCCATAAAATAATTTTTGCTAACATAACTGATAATTAGATGTTAATTAAGTCTGAAATTAGATACTCTAATCGTTTGACAGAAAGTTTTATATACTAAATTTAATATAAAATTTATATACTGAATGAGACTGACGTTAATCTACTTGTTACATAAAAAATAAATACATATATAACACAAAAATAAAAAATCTAATTGTAAGATGTGTAAATTAGTTGCTAATTAAATGCTCTAAGGAACTATCAAACATATAAGAAATGTATATAAACATATATATTACGATTTTTCAAAAATATTGCCAAAGAATAAAAATCAGCTGTCTCTAGTTTAATTTAAATAAATAAAGTAATATTAAAAAATTAGATGTTCAAGATTAACTCACAATATTTACAATTATAAATATATTAGTACAGATGTATGAATGCCAAATTAGATACTCTGTTTTATTTCGCAGAAATTTGAACAATAGAATTATCTTGTAAGATTTACTTGACAGACTTTATTCTTATAAGGTGGCGTAATATTTAAATTTATTTATTTAAATTTTTACAAAACAAATATTTTTTTAAATTCAGGATCCAGATGTTTTAACATTATATTAATAAAAGATTATTTTAACATCAATAACTTTAGAACTATTTTTTTTTAGTTTACCATTTTACTCTTGCATGCAGATTAGATGACAGAACAATTAATTTTTATTGTATGGCAATATTTTTGAAAAATTTATTTATTTAAATTCTTATAAAACAAATATTCTTTTTATTCGGGATCTAGATGTCTTAACATTATATTAATAAACGATTATTTTAACATCTCTAACTTTAGGACTAATTTTTTTTAGTTTACTATTTTACTCTTGCATATAGATTAGATGACAGAACAATTAATTTTTATTGTATGGCAATATTTTTAGAAAATCGTAATATATGTGTCTTTATATATGTTCAATACGTTCTGATGGTTTCTCAGAGTATTTAATTAGCACTTAATTTTGTCATTTTTGTTCTTTTTTTATCTTTTGTATAGAACAGCAGTTTAATATTAAATCAGTCTTTTAATACAAATGCAATTTTTTATCAAACAATTCGAGCGCTTAATTCTGCATTTACTGAATTAGCACTTAATTTTGAAATAGATAAACCTTTAATTTCTAATATTGGAGAAAATAAATTAATTTTAAAAAAGTTATCAATTGTTGATAAATCAAAAGTGCTTCTTTTAAATGCTATATTGAAATATAATAAATACGATATTTTAATACGAATGTAAAAATAGGTACACGTGAATTAAAACGCAAAGAGCAAGCAAAAAAAAACGCACATGATACATATACTTTGATTACGTCATGCACAAGCACGCGTGACTCACACCGAGGAGACGTACGTGCGTAATTTATAATAATTATGGGGGCGTTCTTGTATTGTATCGACATCGACGAGAACTACAAGAGAACATTTTATTATGGAGAATGTACTTTATCCTGGATCGCAGTGAAAAATATATTACAAAGTTTCAATGTGAATATTACAATACATTGGAATTACACAGAATTAGTCATAATCTCTTCCTCTCTATGTGATATTCATGTTTATAAAGTTTATGTAATTTATAGTCAAGCTTATATTAAAGTTCTTATTAAAGCTTTTATTAATATGAGTTTTATAAACATGAATATCACGTACAAAGCTTTTATTAAAATTTTTATTAAAGGAATATTAAAAAGTAAATAGTTTTTGAATTATTACATACATATGCATACACAGAAGAGCTTCAATAATTTATAACTTAATCATTAAGATTGATATACATATGTATAAGAAATTTTAAGATAATAAAACGTAGCCATTGGCTACGTTTCAAAATTCACTGCAATAAATTCCTCAATCAATGGAAGAGAAAAATGATGACAGCTAATCAAATTTAAACTAAAAAAATGTGCATCATAAAACCTTCGAAAAATTCATAGACACAATATTTTATATAATTTCTATTAGATTGAATGATATTTCTGGAAGATTTTGTTTATCTCATCTTATATTTAAGCAATTAATACGTTGCGTATATACTTTTTTCTGTAGTGTTTTGTGTCTCACACACTCGTTCAGAAAAATAAAATATTCTTATCTCTTATAATTTGCGCCTCTCATACATGTACCTATGACGGAAAAGATAAGCGCGAGCGCGAACTTTAAAGTTTGACACGGTTATCACCATTGCATTTTCGCACTTTTATTTCATCACAATTGTTTTGTTTTAGAATGTATTTATCTGATTTGTTCTATGCGGACGCAAATTTTCATAAAAAAAAAATCTCACATTCCTTTAGTTTCATCCGTAATTTAATAATTTTTTTAATAAAAAAAAAAAAAAATTCTGCGCCGTAAAAACATGAGTTATGCAATGCCAGAAGATAAAAAAAAGAAAGGCTTTGCTAGAAGAATCGCAATGCAACTGCCTCGAAATACGATGGGGTTTCGCAGCCAGTAAAGTGCGTAATGCGTGGATTAAACGCGCCACGAATCCATGGCGGAAAAGTAAAATCACGTACACGATCCTTTCGTCACTCTACGTAATGGTAAAAAATATAAAATTCAATGTAAAATTCATCTTGAAATACTTAAAAATCAACATTAGAATTAATATCGTTTTTTTGCACAAGTGTATTTTTTTCGTATTCAAGTAGAGTTCTCGGTTTAATTCAACTCAAATAATTTTGAGACAAATTGAAATAAAATATGGACAGATGTAAAAGCAGAAAACGTTAACTGAATATAAAATATTTAGGCGGAAGAGAAATATATTTGATAAAACAGAAAAGAAATTAACGTCCAGTATATCCAAGTTGCAAATCATGCCAGTTACTGTTAGTCAGTGCCACATAGTGAGAACCACGCCTATCTCTACGTTTATTTTTCAAGTACTTGAACCTGATCAGATGTCTCATTGTCGCTATTTCCATCGCAGATACTTATGACATGGCCACATGATCAATTAAACTCGCATATTTAATAGAGCACATTAATCATTAATAATAATTAGATCAAAATTAATTAAAATGTTATTTAAATGAATTTTAAGAGAACATTATAATCGAAGTAAAATAAAGAAATCAAAGATGCGTCAACTATGTATCAAAAGAAGAACTTAATAATTTATTAATCCATTAAATTATGTGTTCATAATTCTAATGCGTCATATACTTGCAAATATACAAATATTTTCGCATTTAAAATTGTCAACCAAAGTGAAAAATTAAATTTCTTATATAATAAAAAAAAAAACAATCACGGTTAATACCAAAGAATTATAACGTAAGTCATATTAAATTTTTGTTTTAACAGATATATATCTCTCTTCACAGAATGATCCAAGAGTTCAGTGCACTATACATTTCACTAATTGTTAATTATAATTGTTAATTGCGATTCGCATAATATAAAAGTTGCATATTTAATGAATAATTGTTCACTTTTATCCTCAAGTAACTGTGTTTTCAACAATTCAAAACGTTTACATGTCTAGTTATGTCTCAGGTCTAAAAATTATCTAGAAATGAAATAAGAGTAGTATATAATTTCGCAGTCTAAATGCACGATTGTATAAAGACGAAAAATGACATACAACATTATGACACTATGATTTCATAGCCTTACTGAAAATATATCTTGTAGGTATGTGTATATGCAAGCTGTGTACATATCATTAAAAAATGTATGCATATACCGTAGTAAAGTACACAATTGGCGTATATTATGCGTTATTAAATATAACAATTTTTATGTTAAAATGGAATGAGTGCGTAACTTGGCTTTCTTTTGTTTATTTTTCTTTGAAAAGTTTGATCAATTAAATATGTAAATTCGCATCAAAAATATTACGACAGGATTTCACGATGATTAAGCATTCAAAAAATATATAGATTTATTTTATACAAAATAACTCTAACATTGACCGAATGAAGCTTATATAATTACTTTTTTACGTAAAACAATTTTAGAACATTTCTTCATATAAAATATGTTGCAAATGTAAAAATTTCGATAAAAGCTTGAAAGATTTGGTGGCGTCATAATATTTACACTCACGCGTACATCTTTTTTTTTCAGGACACCCGATGTACACGCGATATTCCCGTAATCGATTCGTATCAATGACGCCCGATATTTATTCGATACCTCTCACGTAACCTGTGCTTCCTTTTGTTATACTACGTGACTGTTGTATGCGTTATTACCACATGTATGTATAATATGAAATGCATGGCATGGTGGTAGATGTAAAAATAATAACGGAATTAATTAAATTCTTCATACATAGATTGTATATATATAAGTAGATTAAAAATTTTTCAAAATTCAATTCAATAATTCTCGTTTAAAAAATATAATTATAATGATTTTTAGACCATGAAATTTCCAATTAGATTAATATATTTTATTATACATCCTAACAACGTATGTGTCCACCGGCTTGTATGTCCGGGCATAATAATTTTTAAACCCTATTTTTTAATTTAAATCCTTCCTTAAATGCAGCTATCGAATTTGTATTTTGTTTAAAGACTTTTACATCAGATGTGTTGCAGCAACGGAATTTATTGGATTGTTTAAGATCAAATGCATGATGCAAAAGCAAAAAATTTTATTAATTAAAAAAAAAAAAAAAAAAAAAAAAAAAATGCGTGTTCATGTATGCACAAGCAATAAAAAATAAATAAATTTCCGCTTTAATGTACGACATCTGAATATAAATCGAATGCTTCGAAATGATTTAATAGTCAGATGCATATACAGATGTTTTAAAAAACGGCAAATTTAAAGGGATGGTAGACCTCATCAAATAAAATAACTTTTGTTAAACAATTCATGCCTCCTTAATTTGATTTTTAATTTGGTTAAATTTTATCCCATTTTTAAAAATTGGAATTTAAAAATTGTATACTTCAAATTTTGATTAGTTTTTTATTTTATTACTGACGCTTACTGCATCGCATGACCTTGTGTCAATTTGGCGCCAGACTGTGCGCATATCCTTGATTCGCAGTTCGTAATTTGCTGAAAATTTGTCGTTTATTACCGTAGATCGATCCTTCGCACTATTCAACATTCATAGATATAATCAATCATTCGTGAATCATGATTCGCCATCATAGATAATTTATCGTAATTTCAGCGAGCAAATGGATAAGTGGTTCTATATATAATTTTGATAAACCATGAATGATAATGTCTTTATTTTACTTTCTACTTTCCAGCATGAGCCATGAAGCATACAAACTACAAATCTTCATGCATAGCGTGGCATTACATACAAATCATTTTAACGTTACTGCAATCTTGCAGTAACATCCCAGACAGCGCAAACATTTATAAAATATTCATAATTATTTAAATATTTTATAAATATTTTTAGAATCTTAGATCATAAATATTGTATGAAATATTTATTCTATATTTAAATTATATGTTGAATAAAGTTTTTTTATAAAATATGTATAAAATATATAAATATTTATGAATATTTATTATAAATGTTGTGGGCTCTGTGTCTGGGATCGCAGCAATATTTTCGCAATGTATACTCCATTGAAATGTATGTAATATTTCTGTGCAATCCTCTATATACCCTCTATGGTACTATTTTTTTAAATTATCACTACTTCCGGATCGAAACACCTTGTATATTGGCTTTGCTCGTATGCTTTACATGTTACATACATATATTTTTTACAGTTATAATGACAGATTGGAATTTTTTTTCTCAAAGTGTTAAATTTCATATCGAACTGTATAATGTGTGAAAATTTGTGCGAATATTGTTTCGAGCCGATCACACCGATATAATCGAAGAATCATTGATCGCAAGGACGACAGGTCGTCCATTACGATAAACATCGCACAATCGGCGGTCTTGGAAGCGACAAAACAAACAACCTCGATCTCCGCAGGAGACGATATATCGGGAGATGACACACTTACGTACCTGTAGGACGCGAACACAGCCTCCTGATACGACGCACGATCCAATGCCAAGAAGCGCGGCGAACAATGACACGGACGACCGATATAGAGAGGCGGAAGGAGAGGGATTAGGGCTTGGTTCTCCGCGACCGAGATTCTCGCTTCTGGAAACTAAGCCGAGTAGAAAAACGAGCACATACGCAGTATATTAATCACGCACTCGGCGTGGTGAGTAGCACACACGCGTAAACAACTTTCCTCCTCTTTCTCTCTCGCGCCAACGGGACGGGAACGGCAGAGAGATAATCCCCACGTATTAATTCTATTACAGTATCACAAAACGACGCCAAACGCAGGGGCCACGGCCCTCGTTACCCGCGCCATTTTCAAATAATCCATCGAGCATACGAGGAGCAGGAGAAATCGTGCGTTTTTCGCGACAATGATTCACCGACGCCGCCCCTTCCGAAGTGACTCTTCGTTTCTCCTTCTCGCTTCTTCCCGCGAAATGTCAAACTACACGTAATCGCGAGAAGACAACGGTACACACCCGACAACGTTCGTATATCGAAAACACCGCTGCTTTTGACGTTCTTACGCGACCGCTGTCATAGCTGGCCACAACTAGTGGCGACTTGGAAAAGCAGAATTTCTCCCATGACGCAATCGAACAAGTACATACGCCCTATTCGTGCGCATTTTCTCCGCTAGATGGCGCTGGCGAATCCGATAAGATTAGAGTACCTCTAGTAAGAGTATGAATGGCCTGTCCGCCATTAACGGGGAAACTGGCGCGATTTTTAAATTTATTTCTGTAATCTAAACGTAAAGGAAGAAATAAGAAAAACCTAACCCGGACGGCACGCAATATATTTATTTATGATAAATAGGTAAAACTTTAGATTAGGGGACGACACATTAGGTTAATATTAATAAAAATTTCTAGAGATATTTTAGCTCTGTTTCCTAGAAAACAAGCTTTATTATTGGACATCAGATGCAATATGAATCCAGCATAAGCTTTATGGCCTATGGTTTTTTTTATTCTGAAAGAGGGACAAGGATATTTTCTAATGATATAATTATTGTATATAATATAATAGAAATGTTTAAACTTCGATGTTATCATCTTGCAAGTTAACAATTAATTTTAACCTACGTTGGTAAAAATGGGCGTTTGGTAGAAAGAGTCTCTTGGATTAAACTCCAATTAATTTATCGTAGATTAACTGTCAAAAAGATTAACGTCAAAATTAATACATTTTTGCATATATAATATAATGAAAATTTTGGAATTATTGTGTTGGTCATTATGCAAATTAATCAACGATTAAGTTAATTGGAGTTTGCTCAAAGTGACAGATGAGAGAAACGAGAAAAATTTACGTGACCTAAATATCTAGCTATCATCACGACAGTATGCCACACAAATTGCATCCGGTATGCTGTAGATGATAGAGTCCTAAGTCCTAAATAATATTATTTAGGACTCGAGTAGATGAAGGGAAGGTAAATTATGGGAATCGAGCAAAATTATCGGATTGACAAGCTTCGCGATCGGACTCATGACAGTGATTCTTCAGCATAAGACGATATCTTATTGCACTCGTCGATTGCAACGTATACTGATGATGATGTGTCAATATTATGTAACTCCATCGTGATATATATATATATATATATCTCGTCATCTATCATCTTTGTGTCGCGATAAGGTCAGTATATCCTCTATTATCACAGAGTAAACAAGAGTAAAGTTGCATGAATGTCCATTAAACTACATACTGGCTTTTACAAAACTTAAAAACAATTTTAACAGCTTGATTATATTCTGTAAATATAGTATACATATATATACATGTATATATATATATATTTTTATATCTAACTCATACAGCTCTTAAAAATATGTTTTTATAATATAAGAAAATTATTAATGTCAATTATATAATTTCTTTTTTATTACAGTAAATTTATTTTTATTATATTATAGCTTATTATGAAGAAGCATTGAATTTGATATTGTATATTAAATTTTATTGTACTTTTTTATAATTTTTGCAGAAATAAATACAAAGTTGTAAAAAGTTACAAGAACATAAAATATATAAAAATATTAGATTTATAAAATTTGTATATATTAGTTTATATATATTTGTATGCAAACTTATAACAGCATTGTGCACAAAATAATGGCAAGCAAATCTGAGAATGTTTTGGTGACGGGAGGTGCTGGGTATATTGGGTCTCATACAGTCTTGGAATTGTTACAAGCGGACTTTCAGGTGGTAGTAATCGATAACCTTAGCAATGCACATAAAGGTGAAGTATATAAAAAAAGACAATTGATAAAACAGTGATGTATATACATAACATATGCTTCAATCTATTGGGAATTAGATAATATATAAATAATTGCATTAAAACTATTTTCCACATATTTAATTTTAACATATTTTCTACCTCAGGAATGTACTAAAAAAATGAAAGTTTTAACAATTATTTCTAGTAACTTGTTCATGCGTATCTTTTTATACAATATATTTCTACATATGTATAAAAATTTTACAGATTTATCAAGTTATTTTCCTTCTATTTACAGAATTAAATTCTGAGAAACCAGAATGCCTCCTTAGAATAGAAAAATTGACAAATAAAAATGTTGTATTTATCAACTGTGACATCACAGATATTAATGATTTAAAAAATGTATTTCAGAAGGTAAGATATTTAGAAGATGTTTATTGACTTATAGCTGACATTTGACAGCATATGAGATTTTAACTAGAAATATTATAATTTCATTGCAGTACACTTTTCATAGTGTTATACATTTTGCTGCGTTGAAGGCAGTTAGTGAATCATGTCAAAAACCACTTGAGTACTATAAGATCAACGTCAGTGGAACGATAAATTTATTAGAAGTTATGCAAGAGAACAATGTAAAACATTTTATTTATTCAAGCAGTGCCACAGTTTATGGTGTACCTCAGCAACTTCCTTTAGTGGAAGATATGAAAACTGGCAATTGCACAAATCCTTATGGGAGGACAAAGTTTATGGTTGAAGAAATATTAAAGGATTTGTGTATATCAGACAAGGTACATATATTATTTTGTAATTCATTTTAATAAGAAGCATTACAGGAAAATTGCTTACAGGAATTTTCTGTTATATCTTTGAGATATTTTAATCCTGTTGGCGCACATTCGTCAGGTCAAATTGGGGAAAATCCTAATGGTATACCAAATAATTTAATGCCTTATATTGCTCAAGTCTCTGTCGGTAAAAGGGACATATTATATGTTTATGGTAATGACTATGATACACCTGATGGCACAGGTAAAAGTTTCACATATTTATTATTGAAGAAATTTGATCAGAAATAAATGTCTTTTAATAGAGAGAGAGAGAGAAATGTGTATAAAAGATACTATATGAAAGAGTATATATTATAGGGAAAAAAATATATATCGAAAAAAGACTAGTTTAAAGACAATTATAATAAAATCTTTTACCAATTACACATTTGCAGGTGTACGTGATTATATTCATATTATGGACTTAGCAATAGGACATGTGAAAGCCATAATTTATCAAAAAAATCATAATCTAAAAGGATTTAAGGCGATAAATCTTGGTACTGGTAAAGGCTACTCTGTGCTTGAAGTTATACATGCATTTGAAAAAGCATCTGGAAAGAAAATATCATACAAAATAGTTGAACGTAGACCAGGTGACATATCTACTAGTTATGCAGATGCTAGTATTGCTAATAAAGAACTGAATTGGGTTGCTACAAAAAATATGGATGACATGTGTAAGATATATAATAATTAGTATAATAAATTAGTAATAATGTAATGCTAGACTATGCATATATTTCCAATTCGTTTATAGTTTGTAAATAATGAAGATTCATCAAATTTGGCCAATTGGATATTATTTATGAATCACGAATACACACATAATCTGGCACTAACTTAATAGTTATATAAAACAGTTTTTGTATAGTTTTGTAAAATTTATTATAATGTTCTAAAATTAAAAGTATACTGATATTTTCAGGCTCAGATACATGGAAATGGCAACAAAATAATCCAAATGGTTATAAACAGTGATAAATATTAACCTATTATGTTTAAATAATTAAAGCTTGAAGATATTACCTTTCATATATTATCGGAAAGATGAATGTGTGTGAAATCACGGTGGTATATAGTTACCAAATATATTACCAAAGTTCAGACCAAAACATATATAAGAAAAATAATTATTTATCTTATATCTGCTATATTAAGTAAATTTGATAATGCAAGTTTAAACAGATTTATTAAGAAGGTAATATTTAAGAAGATAATTCAATATCTGGATAATTTTACTGAACAATTTAATATTTAATTATATGTACATTAAAATTAACTTTTATTATTGCATTACTGTGCCATTTTAAGTAATTACAGAGTGTAAAAATCATAACATTGCATTAATGTTGCATTTTATTGGACAAAACAATGTAAAACTTAATAAAAAAATTAAATTTTATATAATATGCATAATTTTTTTTTTCAATTTACGCATTTTCTGATATTGTAACTTTTATAAGAAATACAGGTTTAAATTTAGGTATGAAACATATATTCAAGAAACATTTTTACAAAAGAAATTTTTTCACATATAAAATATGCATTAAAGAACAATACTTTCTTGTATAACAAATTTTTTGATAGAGATAATCAGAATGAATCAAAATTGTAAATATTTATTTAGCAATCACAACTGAAAAGGGAGCAATTATGTTAGTTATTTTGAGTAAGTCGAACCTGTCATAAATAAAATTTAAAAAAAATAAAAATAAATAATGATATATATTTGTTATATATATAAATTAATTTACTTGTATATTGTACAGTGTATTACTTATATTTTTAGAAATTGATCATAGAGATAATATTTTGACATTTGAATGTTTTATTTCACTTACATAATTGTTTCTTAAATTATAAGGCCTCTTTTGGAACATCTGTTTCGTTGATTTGATTGACAAAAAGAAATATAGAAATAAGCTGTGATTTTTTTCATTGATGATATAAAAAAATGTATCTCCTTGCTTTTAGTTATATTACTGTACAATAGCCTAAATGTATGATCTTTAATATTTCTGATGCCAAATGCCTAATACTACATGCAAAAATATATTTATATTTTGTGTGTAAAAAGATAATCATTTCTGTCTTTTTTTTGCTGATTTCCAAGGCGGAAACACTTGTTGATTTCCTATTGATTCAGGAGTAATCATTAGAGATAATTGAGATCCAGGATTTTGAAAAATTGCTCTCGATATGGATCTTTTGAATGCTGGTGGCAAGTTCAGAGAACCTACAAATTTTCTGCCTACAATTACTGCTATCAAAATGAATGATTGCTTTTAACATACTTGTTATATCATTTGCCAACGGAGTTTTAATTGCCTTCTTCACGTGTCGATTATGTTTCTCCATTTTAAATTTTTTCATAAAATTTCGACAAGTTTCAGTCACAATTTTTCCATCAAGATTCACTATGCATAAAGTAAAATGATAATTATGTAATACACATAATAGCAAAAAGAAAATTTATGAAGTTTACCTAACAAAATGCTGTTAGCAATCAGATTTTCTCTATATCTGTAAGACTGAGTAACAGGGTTGCCTTGCAGATACAAATCTTTTAATAAAGGTAATGTACTTATTACTACAGTCAAATCATCCATATCATTCAAGAGATTATTTTTTGCTTCCAATGTATTTAATTCATGAAATCCTATTAAATTTCTGAAGGATGTAATTTTATTATCAGAAATATTAAGAACTTTTAGACACTTCTGCAAGAAAAAACATATAATTATATACATATGTTTGCTAAAGGATATAAAGTAATCTCCTATTATTTAACTAATCTTAAATAATTAAGATTAATCTTTAATTACAGATTGAAATTCAGATTACACTTACAGATAAAGCAAGAGCACTGCGAGGTTCAAAGCATAATGATTCACCGAATGGTATTTTTTGACTCTCAACATGCAATTCTTGTAGTTGTTTTGCATTTTCCAATCCTTCAATTATAATGATATTATTATGTCCTAGATAAAGCTTTTGAAGATTTTGTAGAGATTCCAAATTTTCTATTTTTATTATATTATTATGTTGTAAATATAAATGTGTCAAATTGCATGCAAAATTTAAATTCTTTATTTTTGATATATTATTATTCTGTAGATATATGACTTGCAAGCTTTTATGAATATTGAGGTCGCCCTATATAAATATAAAATTTTATCAAAAATGAATTACATTGTTCATTAAATCTCTCTCTCTCTCTCTCTCTCTCTCTCTCTCTCTCTCTCTCTCTCTCTCTCTCTCTCTCTCTCTCTCTCTCTGTCTCTCTCTCTCTCTCTCTCTCTCTCTCCCTCTCTTAATAACTCACAATACTGCTGATGAACATGTCATTCATATGTAAATGAGTTAATTTCTGCAACTCTTCCTTTTTTACTGTTTTACTGAGCGATTTACTACTCAATATTTGAGAATATTTTCTTTCTATAATATTTGTCGTTAATTTCACCATAATTGCAATAAAATTATGACAAGCGGTCAATCAGCGGTCTGTTATCGTCTATCGCAAAATTTTATCGATCAAACGTTAAGCGTATCGATGATATGGAAATGTATAAATGCAACAATTCTTTTTTTATTATATTATATATAATAATGGCAATAGATGTTTAGTATATAATAAATTAAAAGAGAATGTCAGTGGATTATTTATTATGAGATGAAAGAGGTGCAATATATATTAGTGTTTATGAAAATATTTGAAAAAATATCAAAATTGACAGAATTAAATTTAAGAAAACTGTAATTAAAAAATGTAATAAAATATAAAATAAAATAAAATAAAATAATAATATAAAATATTATTTACATGTAATTTAAATCTGTGCCACGTATCGCGCGTGCGCAAGGAAAGCCCATCACCTGTTTGACGTTTGACGTTTAGGCCGGGTCTACAATAGATGTAGTAAGCCTTAAGCCGTAAAAAATTAACCAATTACATTTGACTTTAGAGAAGAAATAATGAATATGATTGGTTCATTTCTTACGACTTAAGGCTTACTACAGCTATTGTAGACCCGGCTTTAACCTCGTTAGATCCACGGGTTAAATCATGTTAGGTTAAGTTTAATTTAAATTAACACTCACAATTGTACTCAATCATGGCAGTAAGTCTGAAAACCAAAAAAGCTGTAGACTTAGAAGAATTGCATTCAATCTTTAACCTGCTATTCATATAAAGCAGAAGAAGAACATCCTCTAATTTATCTTCAATAGATTTGTTCCTGAACAAATAGTCACATTATTGATATCTACGCAAATATATCCGGTAATGTGGATTTCTTTCTTTTAAGTATTTGTATTAAAAAATTACAATATTTATAAGATGCATTCAGGTTTCTTTTTTTTTGCACTAGATACTAGAACCTAAATTCTTGGCTCTTTTCCAAATTTCCCGAGATAAGAATTTAAAAGAAATACGTCTTTACTACAAATGACATGTACATATTCGGGATTAGTGGCTTAAAATGCATTTACCAAGAAGATATGGAATGCTGTCACTTTTGTTACTATGGCGGTTAACCTCTGTAATCATAGTGCAAACTGCTCACGTGCCAGATGAATACTGGCAATCACTGGAGGTGGCTCATTATTTGGCGTTCGATTATGGGTACCTGACATGGGAATGGACACTGATGATTCGCAGTTATATTTACCCATTTCTCATATCGATTCTGTATCGTGCACTCACCATACTTTCCTTAGACTTTGCAATACTATTAACTATATTGCCTCGTGTTTTTCAAGCTGTTCTCGCTGCTTATGGGGATTATAGATTTTATAAATGGACCAAAAGCAAGTGGATGTTATTTCTTCTGTGCTTGAATTGGTATTGGTACTATTGTGCTTCAAGAACACTGATAAATGCAGTAGAAACTGTCGGTACCACAATAGCATTATCAATATTCCCATGGAAAGACAACTATGTACAAAGTATAAAGTTTTTATGGATCGTGGGCTTTCTCTGCATGATAAGACCTACTGCTGCAATTATATGGCTTCCGTTATGCTTATATCATATTTGTTCAAGTGCGGAAAAGAAAATAATATTATTTGGTCGTTACGTAATAATATGTTTCTCTTGCTTTTTGATTTCTATATTAATAGATAGTTACTGTTATGGAAAATTTGTAATAACCCCTTGGAAGTTTTTCCAAGTGAATGTGCTTGGAAGTGTTGGAGACATTTATGGCAAAGAACATACATTATGGTATATCTTTGTCGGTTTACCTGTGATACTAGGACTGTATTACATCCCATTTTTGATTGCCATTTGGCGAATATTTAGACATTCCGTTTACTTTCATCGAGAATTAATTATGCTCATAGTAATCGGTTGGACGTTATTCGTCTACTCTTTGTTGCCTCACAAGGAATTTCGATTTATTTTACCGCTTTTACCGATGTTGATATATGTAAGTTCCGCTTGTACTTATCGCTTAAACGTTAAAATTACAACATTTGCTCGTAAAAGTATTTTAGCACTTTTAATATTGAGCAATGTCGTACCTGGATTTTATTTTTCCTTGATTCATCAACGTGGCACGTTAAATGTAATAGAGTTCTTACAGCATGAAATTCGTGTTAATCCTCCATCAACGAATGTGCTACTTTTAACTCCATGTCATGCTACGCCATTATATAGTTATTTACATGTAAATGCATCAGTAAAATTTCTTACCTGTGAACCTAATTTTGATAATTCTAATAATTATCTGGATGAAGCGGATCAATTTTTTGCGAGTCCAACATCTTGGCTCGATAATAATTACGTCAATAATAAAAATGCTGTAATACCGACTTATGTGATAATATTTGATAATGTTGTGAATAAAATAACTAACTTTTTAAGTAGATATAAATTAATCGCTAAGATATTTTATACACATTTTCCACAATCAAATTATGGAGAATATGTATTATTGTACAAACATGTGTAACATTTATTTATAAAAATGATATATATTTTATATAAATAAATGTGTGTAATAAAATAAATATGAATGTTTATTATTATTCAAATAAAAAACAAACAAGAAGAAAATAAAAAAAACTACTAATCTATGCCACGTGGAATTGTCAAATATCACGTGTAATGCTGTTGCGCAACCGGTTGCCTACGTCACAGGCGGTCCGAACGGAAGGACGCGTTGAAGGACATGGGTTTCTTAATAAAAATTAATTCTCTTGACGAAACCCAACACTTTCAGAAATTTGTTCCATGGATCCTAAAACATCCTATATATGAATAATATATTTTAAATTTAAATAGTCGATATATAACAAATACTATATCCACATATTCATGAATTTAAAATAATATTTAACTTAAAATGTTATTTATGTATATATTATAATAATAAAAATTTATATATATTTAAATACAATGTCATTATTACTTAGTCAAAGCTATTTAGATCAATTAATAATGAAACTAAAATATTTACTTAAAATTTTCTATTTTAATATTTATTTATTTTCCGCAGCACTAATGAAGGAACCATTTATATTATTAATTACATATTATATATAATTATCTCTCTCCTCTCTCCCTTTCTCTCTTTTGCAAAAAATATTTTGTCGCTAAAGGTCATTATTTCGACAGACATACATTAATAATAAAAAGTAATTTAGTATTCTAATGTGTTCCATTTATTAATTTTAATTTTGAAGTCGAAGATTATATTTTAGGATCATTATACATGATTATGCATTGTACTTGATTACATACTAATGCATACCTACGATATGCAAGCGATAAAATTATATATGTGTATATTTAAAAAAAATAATTGGTATCTTAAAAATATATTAAGAAAAATAACCTCGGAAAGGAAATTTTCTTTCTTGATTTATATTTGCCTTTCAAAATTATTCACATTATATTTAAAATATTTATTTATATTGTCAGAGAAATAAAAAGATAATTAGGCGTTCTGTTTCTGAACGAACACTCTGTATGCTACAAATTTTTTCGTCTTGCAAGTCTGTTTTTATTTCCTATGCGTATAAATAACAATTTTATACAGTTTCTTAAATAATTTAATTTTTAATTCTCTTTTATCTTCTAATAACCTTCTAATAAGATAGAGGAGTGTAATAAAAGAAAATAATGTTCTTATTATTGATGATAAAACTTTCAGTTTACCTGATAATTAATACTGATTAATATGAAATAGTCATAAAGTGGACAATACTTTTCGCTAAAAATAATTTACAGAGTTGGAAAAGAAAAATTAGAAGTAGGGCAAGCCCTCTGTTTGGAATAAATGGATACCGTTAGTAAATAGGACTTGAATCCCAGACTCCCGATGCGAGAATGATTACGATTCTAACGGTATTCGCGCATAACGGTATTAATCGTAACTAGAGAACCAAAACGCAATTATTGCCAAAAACTACGTTATAAATTTTTCTCCAATTTATTTCATTTTCAGCAGTAATATGTAAAAAAATGATAATATAAAATTTATCAAATATTTCAGTGTTCTTATTTAACTGATGTTAAAATAATATTAATTGAATTATATATGTGTATATATATATATATATATATATATATATATATATATATATATATATACATACATTTTATTGCATATATACAGATATTTATACGTGCAATATATATGTATGTATGTATATGTGTACATACATAAAATCTTACTAGAACGTTTTGTTAAGATTTAACATTAAAAGTTAAATTTATGGATAATCAATGAATTTGTTTTGATATTTTCTATATTTTTTTACAAAACAAAATTCTGTATTTTTATTTGAAAAGATAAAATTGGAATTTATATTTTATTTAAACGTGAGTGTTCTTTGAATTTTTATTATTTAAATTTGCTGCATTAGAAAGGCATTGATTTTTTGTTTACAAACTTTTTTTGTTAAACTATTGAAAATGATTAAAAAATCCTGATTAATATATAGATATAATATATTCTGTATATACACTATTAATTAATACATATATATGCTCTTAATTAATATAATATATACATATATATATATATATATATTTATTTATTTATTTATTTATTTATACGTATATATAATGTATGTTTTATATATAAATATGTTTGTTATAAAAATATTGAAAATTGATTTAATTCATTAAAATTTATTCTGGAAGGGATACATATTTTGATGTTGTCGATGTAAAAATTAAAATCAATATAATACCTTTTATTTTTATTAAAAGCTTACTCTACCAATTAAAAAAAAAACAAACAATAATAGATAAAAATAAAGTTAATATACTCTGAATAAACGAGTAACGGAAGAAAAATGAGATATTCAGGAAAATAGATGAGGGAAATATGAAAGGAGAGAAAAGAAAATTTTTCAGAGAGATCTAACGAAGATAATCGTTCGGAATCAATGAACAACGCATAAAAAAATGCAAGAGAGATAAGATGAGGTAACTCAGTGATCGAAGGTATGCTACGCGGTAAGACCGGGTGTAAATAGGGAATGGAGGAAAATATAAAGAAGGGATTGACTACATGGAGTCAACGTTCCAGACGGGTCAGTGACCACAATGTGTTTGCTCGCTCTCTCTCGATCACGGCCTCTCACAGCCCTCTTCTCTCTTCTGTCTTCGACGAGAGCCCGCTTCCTCGCGGTTCTGCTATTCGCTCGAGCGCGCCAGATATTCGTGAAACTGCGCTTTGCGCGCTTCTCTGTGGAATCCTTGACTTCCTTATGAAGTCTGCATATTTCTTTATCGTTCCTATAAAGCACGATGGTACAATCGAATTGTTTAATTCGTTTGCATAATATTTGAAATTGATACAATTGATTTATTAGCGCCTAACTTATTTTCCATATTTTTTTAATTTAAAAACATTAATATAGTAAACATAAAAAAATCACAAAAAAAAATTAATAAATAAAGAATCATTCTTTGCCCTACAGAAATAAATGTCAGAATTATTTCTTAGGTGTAATAAATAGTAAAAAATAGTAAAATAAAAATAGTATAGTAAAAAATTAAATCATTTTATTTAAGAAAAAATAGATGTATATTAATTATTGTAGAAATTTTGAATTATGTATGCGTACGTATTTCTTTTCTTTAAGGCCTCGGAGTTTTTACAGTTATAATATATTATGATGTCAGAAGTGACAAATTATATGAATTTTTTTTCTTATACTATGTTGGAATAAAATTATATACTCACGCGTTTAATAGTATGGATTGTTAAAATATCAAAGGTTTTTTTCTAAATTATTAAGTAGCTATAAATCTTTATCAACTGTCACATAAGATTAAATTTTATTATAAACAAGATATAAGAGAATAATTAAATATGTATCTGTATTTATTAATGCAAAATGATAGGGCAAATTTTCGGGCATATTTTACTAATCTATATAATAATATACTTATTGTTGAATAAATATATATATGATATATGTAAATATTAATATATTTGAATATTTTATAAGAAAAAAATGTGCATCATTTTTTACTTCTGAGGTCATAATTCGATATGTGTGACAGAGTGTTAATTAATTTATATTAAATACATAAAAATATTCCTTGATAAAAATAAACCGAAAAATCTTGAATTTTTTTGTAGTATGTAACAAAAAAAGAATTATCAATAAAATTCACTTATAATTACATACATGGTGCTACAGATATTAAACGGATATATATTCATAAACTGTACAACTATAGTAATTTGTGTGGCTATATATTCTCCCTCTCCCTTTCTCTGTCCCCCCCCTCACTCTCGATATATATTGACAAAATATTTTTCTTCCTTGTATAATTTTCTCTCACGTTTTGTAATCTTCTTTGTAAAATTTTTCTTGACTCAGATATTATGTGTGTGTTTTTTAGAATATATGTGTAAGAATTAATCTCGTGTGCTTAAAAAAAACTGTACTTGCACAAGGGATTTATTGTGGCGTTTCGAAAGTTATGACACAAGAACCACGTGAACGTTGCTTGAGAGAAAGTTCCTCGCAACGGTGAATCCGTTCTCCATCCTTTTACTAATCATAAAAGAATTCAAAGTGGATTTCTACTTCGTCGCGAAAAAACGCGAAGTTTTTGCATTATTCTCTTTTTACTTTATTCGAATTTATTGATACATATTATGCTGTATGTTTTAATTTAAAACGACACTTTTGTGAAATTGGGTTTTTCGAAAAATATGAAGACGAGAATATATAATATATTTCTATTGGACTCACACATTTGCATTAGTACTGTTGTAAAATACTGATATTTTGTCACGTTAATCAGCTTTTGCATTACGTGTTGTTATTAAAATGACAGCTCTAATATGACAAAAAGGCCAATGAAAAAAAAGCGCGATTTAATAAAATGCAAAAAAATTTAAAGTGATAGTGATACCGTAGTAATACTAATAATAATAATAATAATAACATAGTAATATATTCATATGCTGGTGGCGAGTAAGCCGCGGTTTACAGGTGGTACAGAGTCCGATATTATAAACTGGCTCTCCTCGACGATACTGGAATCCAGATAGACTTCGCTCTCTGAGATTTTAACACGCGTGCTTAAATGTTTCCATTTGTGAATTTATAAGATATATAAACGTATATAAAAATCTCTTTCTGTGATGAGGGCGATAAAACATCTATTTTTGTTGAATGTAAATAAATTAAAGATTTTTCAAATCACAACGTAAACTTATTACAAAAAATCAATTATAATTTGAAGTATAATGTCATTTTGATGAAACAAGACGTTTTTCTGCTACTTTAAAATTATTATTTCTCAGAAACACATTATTTAGGATTAAAGCGTGATTGTATCATTAATTCGTATCTCTTCAAGAAAAAAATGCACGTGAATCAAAAAAATCACGTATATAAAAAGCTATTTAAATATATGCAACAAATATAAATTTTTAAATATGTTAAACACAATCAATAAATTGTTAAACATTGTTTAAAAACAGTTATGAAATCAATACATCAATTATCCCCCAGTACTTATACATATGTTGTATGCTATCAATTCATAATTGATGCTGAATGCGAGTAAGATTTGATTCGCACAATATATATCTCACAGGATATATAATTTAAAAGAAAATTTCTCGTAAACTCTAAGTAGTATAAAGTAGCTTACTCATTAATAATTCAAAGAATAAACAATACTGTGAACGATTATTTTAAGGATCGCACACACAAACTTTGCTTACAATTAGTGTTAATCTTAACGCATTCTTTTTCTATGCTATCTATTATATATAGGTAAGTATAAAATTATAATTTGGAAAGCTAATTAAGCTTATATTAGTTTTAAAGATAGCATAGAAGACTTGTGATATTCCAGTCTAATTTACAATTGAGATTATTTAAATTTTATATTTTAATGTTGATTTATAAACTATAAACAAAGAATTATTTTCAAGAGAAATTATAGTCATATTTTGTAAATATTTCTGAATTTGCTAAGATATTTATAATACATCTTTGCAATCTGTTCAATCTAAGATTACAAAAAATATTTATAAATATTTATAAAATATTCAAATAATATTATTATAAATATTTCATATGTTTTATAAATATTGTGTGTTGTCTGGAATTATCAAAAATATATATTACTCAAGTGATATGATAAAGTGATGAGAAAAATAATAAAAAATATCTTATCAGAAATATTCAAAACTGTTTAAAAGAAAGCGAACTTTTGCAGAATAATTTCAAACAACTATTTTCGTAATTGCCTCGATCTTAATCATCTATTTTCAAATTAATTAATAATTGAATAAGAATAAATTCCCAAGCACAAAAGTTGTTGATTGATTCATTTGATTTTCGCACGGTCCAAGTATTTCACTGTGAGAGAGCATCTTTTTCTCGTCGGTCCATTGTAAAGACCATCACCACCGCTCGACGATGCACTTGCCTTCCCTTACGACTTGTTACGCACCGTCGGCTTCGACCAATCACAGTCGGCGTGTAACAGGTGTCCGGCCAATCTCATGCGGTCGACGCGACATTGTTGATCTTGCTTAAGAACTAATTGTAAGCACTCCACACTCCTCAGAATATTCTTATTTCGCATCCGTCGACAGCTGTCCCAACATTTTTCTCGCTCTTTTTCTTTCCAAGTATATCTCCCATTTCTCTTTTACATCTCTTTGTCTATTAAAAAGAAACGGAAATAAAGAAATGGAATAGTGTTAATCCTGTCGTCCTGTGCCTGTGTATTCCTCTCTATTCTTCTAATATAAATATTAATACAACACGTGTCTTACATATATAATAAATATCACGTGCTTTTGATATATTTATGACAATAAAATATCAAATTGAATAGATCGTATTAAAAATAAACTGTTTCGTCTTGTAATTTGATGTTTATCCTGCGCGACTATTTTAAACTTATTTTTAAATTTTAAGACAATGTTTCATGCGACGATGATCGGGAATGAAATACTTTAAGCAAACGCGCACTATCATGCAAGTGTGATTAAATATGCATGAATACATACAATCTGACTGTGTCATTGTTGACGGCCAAAATGTATAAAAAATGTAAATTTATTACAGCCATTATATATGATAATATTTTCTCTTTAAGTAAACACAAGTTGAAAAACATAAAAAAATAATATTATAGCATTGTGTTTTAGCAAAATTTACAATTGTATATCCTATCTAATAAAATTTACATCAATCTATCATTACGCTGTGCAAAGATCATTGCGATTACACAGTTAAAAAAAATAAAAAATTTTTCTTGAATACAAAACTATAGACATCATTTTGTATGTCATTTTTTTTCTATTGAATATTTTGATTTCCAAATTATTTCTCAAAATTATAACATAATAAAACAATTTAGAAATCAGAATCATATTAAATATTAAAAAGCTGGAAGATTAATTTTATTGTATTTTATTTTTTAAATTGTGTTATAAGCAAAAAAAACTGTCAATGATGAATAATTCAACAACTACTATATTCATTACAATTAATTATACAAGTACAAAAATTAGCGAAAAATGACCAACATAGTCGTGATATTTTACACAAATTTATCCGAAATTTTCCGCATTTTTTTTTATAATATTAATAGCATCGTTTCTTTTTGTGCCAATTTCTTTCGAGTATTTTCGATAAAGGCAAGTATTTAATCTTTGATTTGAGATTTTGTTGGAAGAATTTAATTTTATACGTGTACCGATGATACCGAAAAATTTGTCATTAAAATTAAGGTCGAGAATTTTCAGATGCATAATCACAGGAAGTCGCATAAATTCGATGACGTAGCTGCATAATTATTCGCGCAATGGTACCGAGTTTCGAAACAAGAGTACTTATAAAATAAAAGTTATGTCGATATTTAGTATATAAAATATTTTATTATATCAGAGAAAACAGAAAAAGGAAATAAAAGAATAGATATGCGAGTCAAACGATAATTATGAAAAATAATACTTTATATAATGCTATACATTCATAACGAAGTGTTTATATTGTGTTTATTTTTTATTAACAAACTCTGAAGAGAATTTTAAAATATCTATAAATCATATATATATTTTATCTTTCTGATTTATTTTTGCATGTTATATCAATATATTTTGCATATTATCTCATTTATATCAAATCTACTATCTCTGTCAATATTTAATGATTTAATGTATCGAGGTAAAAGCGCTCTGTCGCCATGTTAATCCAGCTTGCATAATCCATATTACGCGTTGCATTTCTTCGCGGCTATTGACATATGCTATTGACAGCTCTTAGATTGAATATCTTGTGTAAAAAGAAAATCAACAAAAATATCGGAGATATCGACGTCGCGAAATCTGAATAATTGGAGTAACAAATATCGTCGCATTCACATATCATAATGCAATTCTCAAATGGATGATATGAACTTTATTTTGTACAGATTATTATATATATTAAAAATCTATTATTTATTTAATTATTTACGAAAGATAGATAGATTTTAGGTCAAATAATGAAATCAATCATCAAATATATGGTGATGTAAATATATCATAAATTGTTTTTCTCCCTCGCGTTCCGTTTTCTTTCATCTATAAGTGAGCGTTTCATTACAGTATAAAATTCAGTTATATTTTGAGACTGTCCGCACCTTCTGTCACTTGGATTTGCCTTTCCCTTCGATCGCATGGACGTCTCTAGCCCCCCGGATCGCGTGTCATTTTCATCATTTGCCACACTTCATTTGTGAAAGAGCAAAATGGTTGACCGCTCGAAACTGACGAAACAGTTTGCATTTTTCGTCTCAAACTCTTGCTTTATCTTCTTTTATTCGGTGATCTTTTACACCATAATTTCTTTTTCAATTTTTTCTTCTTTTTCCATGTTTCTTTTTTGTTCGACATATCGGATTATCTTCTTCGTGTTCTCTTATTCTGCTCACTAGGCAAGCAAATACTCGACCCCGCTTTCTCGTTTCTTTCCAGGTGACCCAATTACAGTTTCAACTGAATTTTTCTGAACGATATTTAAAGCATAATATTAAGTTCCAAGCTTATCAGAAAATTTAAATATTTAAAGTACTTAGCTCAATAGATACATATATCGATACGAATGATCTATCTGTCCTGCTTTAAATTTATGTTTAACATAAAACTTATCAATATGTCAACGTATAGCATGCAATATATAGCTTTACATATATATATTTCTCTTTTATTCAAGTTGTTAATTAAATTCCTGAATATTATTATATCTTAGTTTATATTTATATTTATTACATCTTAATTTATCAAATATAATTTAGATTCTTTTATTAAATAATCTACTTTTTCGAAAAGAACTTTTCCATAATAAATATGCAACAAATTACAATAAACAGTTACAAAAATAATTACAAAATACAATTTTCTTCTCTTTCTTTAATAATTTAATTCTTAAATGTTTAATTTTTTATGCCTGTTATCAGTGCAAATTAAAAATCATTATTTTGATTTACGAGGAATAGATAAAACATAAGTAAAATAATGAAATAAGTAGATTATCAAATATATGATAATGATATAAATATATCATCAAGATTTATTACTTATTCTTGTTCCTTTCAGGTGATAAATCAGTTATAATTTAAATTATAATATAAAAAAGTAACAATTACAGATAAAGTATCGAAGTATGTTATGTAAAGAGGTGTTAAATAAAAACATCCAAAAACAGTATGCATAGCAATTACAATATAGTAAATATGCAGTAATAGATAGAGTAACTATTTTTAAATAAGTAATTAAAAAAGGAAAATAGAGAAACATTGAAAAAGTTACTTTCAACATTTTTTATGCACAGTAGAATTTTATATTTTACCACAGACTGATAAACAGCATATTTGAAAAATATATTTTATATATATTTTATTTGTATAAATTCGAAAATCGCTCAAGGATATACCTGTATCCTTCCTGATAAAACGTTAGGTCTTCGATTGCACATGTGAAAAGCAAGAGAGAAAGAGAGAGTCGAGCGCGCAACAGGTGTTTTCTTTTCTCTCTCTCTCTCTCTCTCTCTCTCTCTCTCTCTCTCTCTCTCTCTCTCTATCTCTATCTATCTATCTGTCTCTACTTCTTCCATTCTGCCTCTTTCTCTTTACATACCTGTATGCTATGCGTGAACGCAAAATATTTTCACGTTATTTACGTAAATTAAATTCCACTGGATATTAATTTGTTTTCGCTACATTTTTCCACTCGACAAGAACCTTCTTATATAGCACGTATGTAGACATATTTCTTTCTCCTTTTCCCCCCCGCCCCTCTTTTCGCCCCCCTCTTTCCGCAAGACGCCAAGCGGGTAAGGGTTTCAGCCAACGAGAGAGGGACTGGCGTCGACGCGCAGTCGCCAGGTGAGGCAACGACGACGACGTGTTCGCCTCGTTACGTTCAACCGGGGAAACATACGGTTAGTGTTGCATAGAACTTTGCGACTTTCGACGGCGCTCCCCGTCCGAGGTGAGCGGCCAGGAAACGCGGAAAGAGACGGAGACAAGCGGCGAGAAAGATAGACGTAAGGTAGGATCTCGAAGGTTCAAATCTGCCCGCGGGCCTCGAGTTTTTCAGTTACTCCAGGTGTGTGCCCTCTCGGTTAAATCGCCGATCGTTGCCATAACCTCAAAACACCGCCGCGTCCGCCGTGTTCCGTGAGAAATATGTCGCGCGTGGTGAATAATCAGTGATTAAATATCAATCAGTGATAAGGACGTCTCTCGGACGTCGAGTGTGTGCGGTCGAAGAAGAAAAGAAAAAAAAAAAAAAAAAAAAAAACAGCGGGACGAGAAGGAGGAGAGGAGAGGAGCCGCGTCTTCGGTGGAGCCTGCCAGGTGTGCGGCTCCCGCGGGAACAATGACAGGGACAAGGATGACGGCAGGGGGAGAGGGCGGAGGAGAGGGAGGCTCGCCGAATATCCTGGTCGCCCTTTACGTCGCGACCGCCGGCCTTCAAGGAAACTCGCTCGGCTCCGATGAGGAGGAAATTACGCTACTCGTTTACGTGCTCATCAACGAGCTACAGAATAAGGTAAGCAGAAAGAGAGAGAGAGAGAGAGAGAGAGAGAGGGAGAGAGGTGGATAGAGGGACGGAAGGAGGGAGAGATTGTCCGAAGCGGAAGTGGTTCGCCACGGACGAGTTGACTCGGGATTTATCTTTTTTTTTTTTTTTCTTTTGCTACATCATTTGTAGTACAATGATGCGATGATCAAAAACTTTATTGCTTCATATTATAGACAAGATAGTAAAATCCTATTATTGCGATAAATTCACCAATTATCGGCTGTAATGATATAGATAAAATGATAAAATGATAACGATTGCTGAAATAAAGGTGCGTTCATTTTGCGTTCTCTTGTATTTTCTCTTAAGATGATAGTATACGAGTTCGAAAGAATTTGAAAGAAACGAAAGAGCTGAATAGACAAAATATAGAAGGTGTCATTGATATTAAATTTTTCGTGAATGATGGAATCTTATTTAATGTCTGAGAATCTGACATATTTATACAATTATGTGTGCGCTACCTGTCTGAAACCATAATAATAACAAATCATATATCTATCTATCATAGATTTATTTATTGCGGACTTAAAACTGTTTGTTATATCATTTGGAGTTATATAAATTTAGTTATATAAATTTTCTTTCTCTCTTACATGTTTGTTTATATCATAAAATTATAATTTAAAAAATGCAGGAAATCACTGATATCAGAGCTCATTGAATGGAAACTTTTAAAAACTTTAATTTTGTCATGACTACAAATTATCGTATAAATTTTTTCTTCGTTCAATCGGAATGAATATTAAAAATACAAGGCAATATAGCAGTTTATTGAGTCCGCTATCAATATTTATCTTACCTTTCAGTACATGATTTCGAAGGAAACAAACAGTCAATGAAGAGATAAATAAGAGTTGGTGAAAATTTGACACAATATGTCGTTTTTATATCACGAAAAATTTGAGACACATTCACGATGCACGCGCATGCGCACTCGTGTCGATTAAGCATCATGATTAATGAGATTTTCAAAACTTTGCACCTCGATCTCATCGACGTGTTGTAAGAAGGACAAATCGTATCCCGTTTTATTTGCATAGTTTAACAAAAAAGAAAAAAAAAAAAAAAAACAAGACTCATAACTTTTGATTCGCTGAATACGATTTTGGTTTCTACAATAAATTGCTTCATCACAAGTTTAAAAGCAATTAAAAAACAATTGCTCTGTCACAAATTTAAAAGTAATTAAAATTACAAAAAAGAATTATTTCAATATTGTTATTATAATTCTGTTATTTTTTTATCGTTATAATATATTATTATTTTTTTCAATTAAAATTAAGTTGTTAAAACCATCAAAAGGAATTTGTTATCGATTATTGTTAATAAGATTATTTAAATATATAAAGTTTATTAAAAAGATGCAAATTTTAAAAATTTGTAAAAAATGGTTTTCAACTATGTCTGTTTAAATTCTTAAGGATTTTTTAGATTATTAAATACGAATCCGATATCAAAATTAACAAATTGAAAATAATGGAATTAATATAGTCAAAATTCAGAAAGATTTGGATTTTTATACATATATTTTCAATTTTGACATTAGATTTATATTTAACGATCTAAAAAATTCTTAAGTCTGGACATAATTGAAAATTATTTGACAATCCTCAATGATCTCGCAACTTTTTCACAATAGATCTCATATTTAATCATAAATATATTATTAATTATAGTGGATACAACAAATTTATTTTAAGAGCAAGAACTCCTAACAACATACTTGATTTTGATTGGAATAAAACTTTTCCAATATGTCATATAGCTATATAATATGTCAAAATAGAGAAAGAAAGAAAAATCATTACGTCACAAATAGTTATTAAAAAATATTGATTTTGTAGATTATATATATAAAAGAAAATTATTTATTAAATACACAAATGAATGTGAGATAGCTGTAAATGAAATAATTCAATTTCTGATTGTAATAGTTGCAATCCAATAATCAATAATTATTTGTAACATACATGATTTTCCCTCGTAATTAAAATAGCCCTTTCTTGCAACTTTAATTACAAATTTCTCAAAATTATGACATGATGAAATAGTTTGGAAACAGTAATCATAGCATCAGAACAGTTACAGAAGATAACTAGTCTTATTTTTGTGATTAAAAAAGATTTTTGTTGAATTATTATTGCGTATCGCACTTTGATCTGTCTCGCTTTTGATCACCGCAAGATTTTCGTCGAAGACAAAGCGTTTCATTAAATTGTTTCTTTTTAAAAATTAAAAAATCAAGAGACGACAAATTTTTTAAATTAAATAAATAATAAGATTTAAAAAAATCAAATAAAAAAACAGAAGAGAACTTGTAAAAAAAAATTTAGTGAAAGTAATGATAATTTCTGATTTCGAAAATTAGGAATTCATTATTTCATGAAAAAAATTATTTATAAATTAATTTAAATATTTATTTATTCTCTTTTGCAAGAATTCGAAATTATATACATGCAATGATTGTATAATAATCACGTTTTAGTTAATATAGAGTTGAGTCAGAGTGAATGATACAACCTATATTTGCACACGTGCAATCAGATATGAATTTTTATATCACCAAATTAAACAAAATGTATTCGTATCACGGAACGTTGACAAATTCGTGAAAACGTGTTCCACAAAACTGCGTGATTTCTACTCTCACGGAAGCTGGTCTCTTTCATCACGAACACATGCCGGTGCATATCGTTGGCTGCCATTGTTTCTCGAATTATCCAGCGGAGGCGGAGCATCGCGCCCTCGGAAGGTCGTCCATTACCTCCAGCTTCGCGTCGCGCATTATTCGTTTTAATGCGGCTGGCATCGTATACATTTGCTTTCTTTTTTTAAATTTATTTTTTCTTCCTTTTCCTCCGGCTCCTTCGACTTTCTGTCGCGATATCCAATTTTTCGATCAATTCTTCGATTATCATCTCCCTCTTAAGCTAGCACCAGACAATATTGCGTACTCATGATTCGTGATTTATAGATTATTATTATATCTAGAGAAAAGTTTATATATATTTTTCTCTTGTATAATCTTTGTCCATATGTACAGGACAATAATTGAAAAATAATTAGAACAATGTTTGGTCTTTTTTTTAGAAAAAAAAATTTTTTAAATGCTTATACAATCATATATAAATTTTTTCTTACCTTTTCAAATTTTGTTTAAAAAAACAATGCAAAAATTAGTCTTATAGTTATTTATTAATTATTCTTTATTATTTTTTCCTGTATTAAATGGACAGAATTTATACAAAAATAAAAAAAAAGAAAATATATGAACATATTTTATACATAATTATATAAATTATATATAATTATTTATATTTATATTTGATTATACATATGAACATTTTTTTACCCGAGTAAAATTTACTTTGATTGGATGCTAAGATCATATTTGTTTAAGATAATTAAGTTAATATTATTTATAATTAATCAAATTAATGATTTTTTTATAATCTTTCCTGAATTTTTTAACAATTTTATTTATTCGTCCAAAATTATTATAATTTTTTCATCTACTCGAAGTCTATCTCAAGTTCTTGAATTTTATAGAATTTTAATTTAGTTCTCACATTTGTTCAATATATAAAACTTGAAGTTATAAAAGTAGAGTTATTTTCTGGTCGTAAATAACACGACTCATTGTTAGTGTTGCGTTATAAAAGTATAATGAACAAAAGGATTAGAATTGCATAGTAAAAAAAAGTTATAGTTGAGATTTCTATATTTTTGGAATTGTTACTACTACAAATTTCTATATTTTTAGAGTTATTACTACTACAAATGTTGATAATTAAAATAATAATCTTATGCGTAATAATATTAAATATAGTTGCCGTCAGAAATCACTATAATTCATAACAACTACAATTATTTTTTTCTCACGGTGTAGTTGTAATCTTTAGTGATCTTTGTTGTAATTTTAATCAAGGAAAGCTAAGGAAAGAAAAATCCTTATATAACGTTTTGCATGTCTATTTGATGCAATTGAGTACATTAAATGTTGCGTACCTGGGCTTACGTTTCTGTGTCGAAGCTAAAAATTTTACATTTTTCATGTGAAAATTCTAGTCTTTTTGGACGTAAATAAATAAATGAATTTTTTTTACAGAATCAAAATTATTTTGATTTTTTTTACTTAAATTCGATGGCATAAGATATATATCTTCTTAAAATTTCATTTTGTTTTTAAATTTGACATTACATAATAACTACATAATCGTGAAACTTTTTTCTGTCCGAGTTGCATTTCTGGACTGACTTGTGAGACTATATTTTCTATGAATATATATATTTGCATGCAACAGTGTAAAATATTTTTATTGTTAGATCGGGGATCGTTTTTTTTCGCAGCGTATATTTTGAGAAATCTAGCACGTACATACGCCCGCATTGCGACAACAGGTGTAATACCTTTATTTCTTATTGCGAATCACGTTTTAAAGTTGGGTTTACATGAGTGAATGCGAATGTTTGTTGCTGAAATTCAAAAAATACGCCATAACAATTGCGAATGGAACCTTCATCAGCGTTCGATTCGGATCCACTTATAAAATATGTAAAAAAAAAAAAAAAAAAAAAAACAGTATAGATGAGAATATGATGAACACGAATGTGAATGTCTTCAAAATTTGTTTTTTTTTTCTTTTTTTTCCCTTATATACCTACCTTTACGAGAGTGCGCCCGAGTTCCATCTGGTCGGCAGTTTCCTTTTTCCTTCGAGTCACATACCTGCCTGTCTATAATCTCGAATGGTGGCATCTCCCCCTCCCCTGAACGGGGACAACGGCCGCGAGCGAGTAGCGCTACTCTCGCTGCTTGCGAGGCGCGCTATAAAGAGGAAATTGTAAGATAAGCAACGCACACTCGCTGCTTTTGCCGATGATATCGGTATTAGATAGCGACTTTTGATGTAACGTCGCTCATCGTTTGAAAATCGTCATCCAGTTTTTCAAAACAGTATTTCCCTATTTGCGGAACTGTAGTCTCTAGAGAAAAAAACAAAATTTTTATATTTTTTAATTATAATTTAAAAGGCTTAGTATATTTATTAGAATTATTAAAATTAACGTATTAGAAAAGAAAAAAAAACTACACATAAATCATTAATAATTATTAATAATATAATTAGATTATGAAACAATTAAATTTATTTTTTATTTATGAATTTATATAATCATGTATTATGAATTTGTATATTATGTAATTAAAATTATGGGACGAGAGAAGAACAGTGAATTTTTGAAAGAGAAAAATTAAAGGATATCTCAACGTAAAGCTGTCCAATCGCTGTTTACTTACACGAACGAAGTTATTATATTATTGCTGTGTTCCGGAATTCATTACCAGAATATCGTTATCCTTGTTTACCGAATATTAAATAAGGATGACAACATGCTGGTAATAATTTTGGAATATATATATATAGATGTTTATAAAGATAAAGTCTCTTTAAATTTGGTTATATATATATATATATATATATATATATATAAATTTAAAGAGGCTTTACTCTATCTTTATGTACATTTTTATATAAAAAACAGTTATGTGCCAACTTTAAAAAAACTTTATTCTCTCTTTTGCGCGTAATTAGTTCATTTGTAGTCCGAAGTAAAAGTCAAACATTTCTCGTGATTGTTGGTTGAGCACAAGCGGCATTTTTCATAAAAAAATAAATTGTTAAAATCGGTTTAACGATAAACTGTTTTTATTAAAAATAACTCTCCATAGAAAGAAATCATGGTCACAATATTGATTAGGATTAATTGTCGTATATTAGAAAATATATCAATAAGTACGCATGCACATTTCATTCATAATGAGGTGGAGTGCTATTATGTTGATATTATATATATCTATTATTTAATATGTAAATTAACATTTTGCAATGAAATAAGCAAAATATTTTGTAAAATTCGAAAATATCTAATGTTTATTGTTTTGCAAAGAAAGACATCATTCACTATTCGACACCAGACAAACTTTATTGATTTTAGGAATCTATTTACCTATGCCTATAAAGATTTTCTGGTGTCCAGTAATAACGATTGTTACGATTTAATTGCATTATAAAAAGTAGTTTTATGTCACTAAATAATAATTTTAAAAATTTAGATTAATCCTCAATCTGTTGTGATTAGTGACAAAAATTTAATCTTTATCATATTAAGTTTGATGACTACCTGTTTAAGAATTATGTGCGGTAGCAATAATGATTTGTCAAAATCTTATTCGTTTTATCATGGAATAGTTATAGTTTTTCTTAAACTTATGTGAGAAGAATAAGTGACCATTCTTATTAGAACGAGAATTTGAAAATTATTAAACTGAATCTCTGCCTTATCTTATTCTTTTGACAATACATAAATATTCAATATTTGAACAAAATATATTAAATTTATTTAAAATTTAAAATTTTTAAAATACTTTAAAATTATCACTTTAAAATTTTTTAATTATGACTACAGATTTGAAATTAGCAATTACAAAAGTCCTTCAATATAAAGTTTCAATTAAATATGAATAATATTTTATAATTTTTAATTATATTTTGATCGTCTTTATTATCTGTATATTGTATATCCTTCATTTTAAATTTTCAAGCTTTAATTAATTTAAATAGATAATGAACTTGAAAATTGTAGACTTAGAAATAGCATCTTCCAAAACACTTATATATTTATTTAACTAATTATAAGTAATTCTTCAAAATTTTATTATTTTGGCTGCCAATATCGGAAATTGCTTTTAAAAGTTGAAAGTCTTAACAACTTACTTTTACTTTTAATTTTAATTAGAATTAAATTGCCTGAAGCAATTTGAAAATCAGAATAATATACAACGTAAAAAAACTTACAGAAAGTTAGACCGTTTTGTTTTTGTGTTTTTTATTGAATTAATTTAATTATGAAATTCTTATTAATTTCAAACAAATTTCTTTTAGGAATATTTTAATAATATAAATATTATAATGAATAAACATTAATATTCTAATAATATAAATGTATTAAGTTCCGAAAAAAAATAATTTTTAACACATTTTAATACATACTATATAATATACGTTAACATTCTTTTCCAATTTTAATCTCAAATTTTTCAAAATTGCAACGTAATAGAATATTTTAAAAACCAAAATTATATTTAACATCAGAAAAATTACTCTCTGGTTTGGAAAAAGATGTTATTTATTATTTTGTGGTATTCAATTAATTGTATTTGAAATTACAAATATAGCTTACACGACAACTATCAAGTATATATACAGGCATAAATATTAAAATCTGAATTTCAATTTTTTTAAATTTAATGTTTAGAATTATTTATTATTTTATCCAAATTTATCAGATCGATAAAATAAACTCTAATCTGTATTTATCAGACGAGTTAATTAAACTTATCAGATACTACTGAAAATATGAAGCCAAAACTGTTTTGATTATTTTATGAGTTTTTATAAGATATGTAATATGTTAATCGTAAAGTCTATAGACAAAAAAAACGATCAGAAATGATCGAGATTAATTATTTATTAATAGTTTTATGCATATAAAATAAATTTTTATAAAATTATTGTTTATTAAATAATATATAATGTAAAAGGAAATAAATGACGCAATACACAATTTGCAATATTTTGATTTATAAAACAAAAAAATTTATGATTGAATAAAACTATAAAATATTTAATAAAGTATAGCATTTTATAATGTGAACACTTTATGTTCTATAAAACCTACCATGTTCTGTTTATTATAATTAATTGTTGCTATTAATTTAAAATAAAAGATATTTTCTCTTTTTTTTGGCAAAGCGTTTCAAGCAAACTATTCCTCATTAAAAAGTAATAAAATTCACAAATTTTAAGATAATTGCCTAATTATTATGATAATATATACGTGTGTATATCTAATTATATATTTTATAACAATTATTTATACAATACAATTATATATTTCATTTGATAAGGATCAATTGTTTTTTAGTAACACAATTTATTCCAATAATTTTTGCAATAAACTAATATAATTGATACTTGATAGATATATTATTCTAGCATCACAAATTTTCTAAAGCATATTCCCATGAGAAGCGAAAGTAGATACTTGCTTATGGAAACAGCAAGGCCGATTATCTTGAACCGGCCATTTAGGGACACAAAACGAAGAATATATCCATTTACAAATTGAAATTAAATTTAAAAGCGTTTCAACCTCATAATCTACATGTTTAAAACACAATGTACATACATCCTTTTACACCGAAATTTTTATTATTAATAAATACTTGTAATTTCTAATATTTGAATGGCCCGAGAAAAAGTCATGTTTGTCAAATTTAGATTTTTTCCTTTATTCAAACATGTAACGTCAAAAAACTCAAGTCAAAGTCTTACGACATTCAGAATTGTTTTTACAACGTCTTTATAACAAACAACGTTTAATTATACATGCATGTTTTTTCATATGCACATGTACGTAAAAAAAAAAAAAAAAAAAAAAAACCTAGTGGCAGACTTATTTTTCGAGTAACGGCGACGAATGTACGCATGCCTTTATATACATATTCGTCTTGTTAATAGAGATTTGAATTTTACATAAGGTAGGTATTTCCATACGAATTTCTATTGAACCTTCAATCTCCGAGACTCTTCTGTAAGCTTCTCCTGTAACCAACATTCTGTTCGTGTATACGAATTGCTTTTGCAACTGACTGCCCCGTCTTCCGGGAGAAGGGAAAGGAGGGGGAGAAGTCCACCATCTTAACTCTTTTCTCTTTTCCCTCCTTCGTTCGCGATGGATTCTCCCACTCGGTCGAGCTTCAACTATGGTTGCTGGCTGCGAATCAAGATTGCAAACGCCAAGCCACCCAATGAAATATAAAGAACAAGATGCGAGGAATAGACAAAATAATTCATTATAAAATGAGTCCATTATTATTAAAAGTCAATTCTAATTAAAATAATGAGAGATCGTGACAATCTCTGAAAAATATCTTATTAATTATTTAGGTCGAATTATTAATCTACAATTAGATAAAATGACAATTTATAAGATTATCAATAATGATAATCTTATTTCTATAGAATATACATATATGTCAAGCGCTTGTGTGTAACTAATTGGCACAATTACATAACGTGCATGTCATGTCAAATTTGCAATCTCATTTATGTTTTCTTATTTCTCGCTGCCTTTCTTGCCACTCTTAGAAAACGATATACCTGTTATCTCCTGAAACAGAACCTTTAACCCCGCATCTTCCAACATAATACTGTTCGCTGTGACGTCACGTATTTATAATTTATGAGAACGTTGCGTGTTTGTGAGTCGACCTTGTATGCATATGACGTATTCTATATAGTTATCACGTTTTATCGAAAAAAGCACATTGTCTTTTTGCCTTGTGAATTTCTTTTTTGCTCTATGTTTTTCCTTTTCTACTTTATTTTCTTCGCATACATATTATAATTTGAATACTGTTCGGAGCAATAATAATGCAGTAATACAAATAATAATGAAATACTAATAAAAAGCTAATTTTGCTTCATGAAATGCTTATTTGTTGAATTTTTGTCCTTCAAAAGCTTCACTTTTCTTTTTTTTTTTTTTTTTTTTTTTTTTTTGTACAAGTCAAGATATATTTAATTTAATCATATATTTGTTTCTTAATAATATTTATGCTGTTAGATATATCAATAAACATTCAGAGAATTTCTCTTTTCAAATACTATTTCTTCAAAATTTTGAAAGAACATTGCAATTTTTATTATACCTATTAATATAAGTTTAACTTTAAATTTTATTGTAGGTAATGAAAAAAAATAATGTTGAATCACCAACATCATTATAGTTGAAATTTAGTTTATTAATTCAACGACATTATTAATCAAATCAATACGTAGCGTATTAATTTGATTATAATAATGTTGTTGAATTAATAAAATAAATTTCAACTACAATGATGTTGTTGATTCAACACTATTTTTTTTCAGTGTGTAATATAAGTTTTATTTTATTACATTAAATTAATGTAATTCGATAAAATTTAGAAAATGATTTTGTACAAAATATCTAGCTAGATTATTTTTAATAGGAATATGGTAAATTTGATGACTAAATTTTCGAAAGATTCAGTTTTCTTCAATTTTTTTAAAACTAAATCAACTAAAGTATTTTAGAATTTATTCTCAGATATTTGTCTGATTGATTTCCACTTTCATTGAAAAATGACAATTTTTTTTGTTATACTGTGACGTATATATATATATATATATATATATATATATATATACGTCACAGTATAACAAAATATATATATACATATATATAAAAGAATCTCTTGCGTAACGAAAGCCATTCGAACGAGAGACTTATATTTATGTAATATAACCGGCAGAAGGAGAGAAAGAGAGAGATTCTTCTCTTTTATATGTATATATTACGCCACGACTTTTCATTGACATGCAGTATGATTCGAAGACGCTGATTCAAGCTCACAGCATGATGATAAATCGCCTCTAGCAGAACTACCTTGATCCGTTAACCCCATACTTCAAAAAACCTGCTTATTAAGTTTCTTACATAGACACGACATTAGTGTCGCGATTGTACAGAGTTTCAAGCTGTAAAAATATTCTCATTTCTTAAAGATAACAAAATGTATTAAAAAATATTCAAATCTATATGCAAGTAGAAAGTTTAAACAATTTTTTGAATGAAGAATTATTAGACATTTGAAAAAAAATTATTATTTAAAAATAAGTATAAAATCAATATAATTAAAGATTGTTTTTGTTTTTAACCGGTTATCAATTATGTATCAATTTATAATGACTTTAAGCGACTTATGATTTCTTTAGTTTGTGTGTATTTACTATATTTTACTATAATTTTCTATTTTATATATATGTATAAATGTAATCTCTAATTTACTATATTTTATAATTTTAAAAAATGTATAATTTTACGCAAATTCTAAGTTGCACATGAAATGGTTTGAAGCATAAAACTTAAAAATGTAAAATTTATATTTACAAAATATAAATGTAAAATTATATATTACAAAATATAAAAATTTGACGTACTTGAATCGCACATTGAAATATGTTTAAAATGTTTATATTTCTATAAATCTGCCAATTATCTGAGATTTTTTAGAATAATTTTTTACAAATTTTAATTTTATATATTATCTATAAAAAAACAAAATTTTAAGCGGTATAAAAAGTAACATTTATTTATAAATTGCAATTTCAATAAATTACTTTGATCTTAAGCCCGTTTTACCTATATACATGTATCAAACATTAGAGAAAACTACGTAAGGAAAGTAAAAAAAATTCTAAAGAAATATCATCTATGTTAGAAGTATAATCTATCATTGGAATAAGATTCTTAAGAAGTCACAGAAAGTTCGACAAAGTGTCAAACAGTATAATGATATAATAACTTTATCGAAAGATAAATTTTGTTAAATCTTATATAAATTATTAATTACATAATTATAAAATTCGTCATTATTGGTAGATAATTTAGTATATATACTATATTATTAAATTGGAAAAACAAAAATATATATTATTTTATTGTGTGATTTAATTTATGTTATAAATTATAATTTATTATATTGTAATTATAATGATATTTTTTTATATCGTAATTTTATTGGTAATGTACTAGAAAAATGCATTAAATTAATTATTCCTGATATAAATGGTTTTGCGGCGCAACATTTCATAATTTTCGAATTATTTAGTTTTGTAATCTTTTTTTTTCTTCTTTAGTGATCACTAAAGTTAAAAAAAAGAAATTTAAATAATTTATACAGAATTTTCATACGTATTAGGACATACATTCGGCTCGTGTACTTTGTTTTTAAATATTTATACATTATTTGTTGGTTATTTGAAAAACAATAACAATTTAACAGTGTTTTTAAGGAGAATTAAAAAATTACTATTTTATTTGTTTTCCGAATAATTAACAATTATGATGCATGAGTATTTAGAGACGAAACATGCATGGAATATATCTCGATACGCATGCAAATTTACATGATTTAAGATATTCCTGACCTTGTGTACATCCTGATTTCACATGATGGACTTAAAATCTTTTGTCCAAATTGAATCTTTATAAAAAATGATTTTTAAACACATGTGGTAAACTAATTATCTGTAAGTTTTTTAATGAACTTTTGTGCACGATATTTTAAAAATATGTATAGTTTATATAAAAATATTTATTTTTACGAGATTTGTATTTACTTTATTACTACATTTATGCATGAAAAAAAATTATAAAATACATTTTTAATACAAAATTTTTAAATAAATACATAGAGAGAGAGAAAGAACAAAAAAATACTAACATGTGTTTAAAATAACATGTGTTTACAATAAAAGTAATGTATTTTAATAATATATATAGATTATATATTATTAATCAATTTTTTAAAGGTTATATGAAAATAGTGGAACTAAATCGTGGAACTCGAGATTTAATATTTATTATATATTTTTATGTAGAAATTAAATTCTGATTTTTGCCTCAAATTAAGAATAAATGAATAATAATTTCCATTTATGTTCCCAATTTGAAACATAAGCTGTTTAATATTCTGAATTGCTTGTTAGGGTTGTTTCAAAAAGAAGGAAATGAATTAAATTGATAAAAAAAACTTTGAATCTATTATGTTAGTATAGTCACTTGTTAGACTTTATATTTATTACAAAAATTTGAAAACGGAATAATTTTGTGTAGCAAAGGAACATGTATGTAGCTTGCAGAAACGTTAGCCTTTTTGTGAATTATTTAATGAGATTTTTCTATTTAATTATATTTTTTTTCTTAATCTTATTTTTAACTTTTAATTTTAATTATATTTTTCTTCTTAATTTATTATTTCTACTTCAGAAATGAACAAAAAATATCAAAATGTCTATCTCGAAACATATTCTTTATAATGCATCAAGTATTTGTAATGTAACTATTGTATTATTATATTATTTAAAATTTTATAAATAATTGATATAAATGTATCGTCGATAAATGCAACTAATGTTAATCATGAGTATGCAATATTTTAAACGATAAATCGATAAATGATAAGAAAGAATGATAAACGATAACAATTTATTATGATTTGATAATATAGAACATCTTAAAATTGTATTTATATTTATCTGAATAAAACTAAGAAAAATCAATTTTAACTAAAAGAATTGAATTTTGCGAACTGGCGATATAATTTATTCATGAAAAATAATTATTCTAAATTATCATGTGATAAATGTTGTATGTATGTATTTTTACTGCCCCTATTAATATGCAATCGCTGCAGCTGATGGAAATGTATGTGCATATTGGTTTCATTGCACAGGCGCACTTTGATGTTAATATTATCGCGATTATCAATTATCAATGCATGAAAGAATGTAATCAAATTCAAGGTTTAAGACTGGTAATCTGATCACAATAAATCTGACTGTCTGATTCTGTATATATTTTAATTTTAAAAAAAATTATACTTCATGTATTTAATAGTAAATGTAATAAAAAGATAGAAATATAAATGAATAATATATTGAATAGAAAATAATGAATATATATATATATATATATATATATATATATATATATATATGTGTGTATACAATAATGAAAATAATTGTTTATAAGGTTCAGAGTATTTTTATTCATAAGAAATCATGCACAAAACAAAAAAATATAAGCAAGAGCTGGTAACAATAGAATTCAAGGCAAAGCACTTTATATATTTCGCAAAAATAAGAATTTCCGGTTTTATTACAAATCTTGTAAATATCAGGAGAAATAATGTAATCATATTTATAATATTATAGTTTTATAGCAATTAAACACTATACCTAGACAGCACATAATAATTATGATAAATATTTATGAAAATATATTTTTTTGAAATATTATATAAATATGTTATACATAATTTATAAAAATCTTCATTTGACATATTGTTAAAATATAGATGAAATATATTTTATATAATATTTAAGTAAAGAATAAATATTTATAGTAATTATTTTGTAAATATTTCTCAATTATTTGCTAGGATATTTATGGTAAATATTTATGATCTATTTAATCTAAAATTTTAACGTAATATACGATCTGTATATCGTTTAGACATTTTTGTTTTTTATTTCTAAAAGCGAAAAGCTTCAAGCGCGAACAGACGCTTTGAAATGTTTAGTTGTGTACATATTTTTGCGAAGTAAAAATTTTTAAAGTTATTCGCGTTAATAACTCTTCAACTGATATTGGATAAAATAAAGTTTTTGTGCGTAAATCTTCTGCGCGCAAGAAGAATAATTGATATGTTTCACGCCGCATAGCAACAGTTCGCCAAGTTTTTGCAGCATCTCCTCACGGTGGACTTGTTTTTGCAGGTACTAGGTAGGCAGCAGTATATCGTACGGCCGATGATAATGGAGGAAAGTTGTACTTCTGGAACCGGTAGTGACAACCCGGCGATTGCCGGAAGTAGCGGTATTATTGGCGAGGCAGCGCTGGCACATGCTCCAGCCTTGACTGAGCGAAATCTTCGAGAATACGGGATACCTTTACAGCAAGCTATTGAAAAGGTGTTTGTCATATCAATATTAGTAAGAAAATTAAGTTTTAGATTTGTTTTTTACTGAGCATTTTATTAAGAGAAATTAATTTTTATTACGATTATTTGTTATTATGATTAAGAGAAACTTATTAAGAGGCAGTTAATGAGAAGTTTTTGTTTATTTTTTATCATTTATTTCTTTATTGAGATAAAGCAAGATTTGAATTTTCTCTGTTTGAAAAATAAATGAGTATTTATGAAAAAAAATATTCGCTTTGGTGACACAAACAATAAAAGTGTTATTTATAATTATATGAAAAATAGTTAAAAATTGATGTAGAAATTTGTGTAAAGTTTTGAAAAACAGTTTAGATGTCTTTAAAGATATATATGACGTATAATAGTAGTAAAAAGTCATTGAAATATGAAATTTAAATGCACATCGAATTTATATTGTTTGACGTCAAATAAATAAACTTGGATTAATGCAAAGAGTTAAGTTACTGCAAAGTACTATAATTTTTAATGCGTTTTTATTGAGAAGAAAATATTTATAATTAATATTTTTTTCTAATTGATGATTCCTGCAAGGAACAAAATATCGAATAATTTAAATTTTTATTGTGAAGACACTAAAGCCAGGAACAAGGTTAACTTGCGTGGAAGGAATAAATAAAAAAATAATTACTTAATCACTTAGTATTAGTCATAATTACTTAATACTATGTACAATACAAATGATACCTACAGCTGCTATATCATATAGTGCAACGTTGTACTTTTGCCATTTTTCATACACACAATTATTTTCCAAAAATTTGTTAAGATGATTTATTATTATATATTATTTATTATTATATTTATTATATTTATATTTATTTATTATTTATGTTTATTATATTTATATTATATTTAGATTATTATAGTCAATCTAATCAGCATATTTTGTTGCAAAATTGTGCATTCTCTATGCAACACTGCCGACATGATATTCTTTGTAATTTATTTTTTCAATACCAAAAAAATCTATACGATCATCATATAAAGTTTTAGGTAAATAATTTTCAAATGTTAACTCGAATAAAATTTTGCATAAATACCTATGTGAGAATTTTATTAATATATATAAGAAACTTAAGTTATACATATATATCATCTTTTAATAATCTGTGTTTTCTATCTTATATTTGTTAATAGTTGTAATATCAAATTTTTCGATTTTTAAAAACTAATAAAAACTAAAAATTAAATAATAAATTAAACCAAAAATTGTAAGTTTTAGAAAAATATTCAAAAGAAACAATAAGCCTCAATCTATAAAATTTTTTCACAATATTTAATACGTGTCTCATATATCTTTAAATTGTATAATATGTGATAAAAGTTATTTCTTTTAAAGCGCTTATTTATGGCAATAATAATGATGATTTTGTATGCATATATTTATTGATTATACTTAAGAAATTGATATAATAAATAAAAAACACATTTAGTATCGCGTGATGTCATTTTTATTTTAAGTTTGAAGCCTGGTGGATCTCCATGTCTGGTGTCACGTTCGGTGCTAAACCGCGATTCATCGTAGATGGCCAAGCACCGATGAGGCAATGTTTGCATCCTGAAGCCTGTAACAAAGATATTGAACTACCGGAACACTATAACTACTTCCACGATCTCCGGAAGGATTTTGTAGATTGTTATTCGTCTTACGGAGAATTATCGACCCTCGGAGTACAAGAGATGTTGCAATGTATCCTTTTAAATTTGTTATGCAGAAATTGTCATCAAGTAACAAATCAAATACTAATTGTAAGTTGACTCCGTATTTTTTTCTATTTTATTTTTTTACACACTTAACAAACATTTCTAATATCCATTTTCGATTTGTAAAATGGATGATATTATTTTTGACATTAATGCTACTCCATGCAACTAGTTAAATAATGGCGATTCTTTAATACATGTGTGTATTTTTTTCTATACATAACTTTCTATTGATAATTTTCTCGTTTTTGATATTCTACTTCAGAATATCAAGTGTAAAAATTGTGTGGCAATTTATTAACAATTTTAATCGTCATGATGTCTTGTCGTTACACTCTCTATTGTTTTCGAAGTCATCATTTTTTATTACTTGTAACTTAATTATTCTCTTGTCGTTTTTATGGAAAAGTTATTATTACAAAGTGGTTAATTAAGAAATTTTATTTGGTCTGTACCGATTCGAAACGCGCTTTATCTGTTAGGAAATTTCATACGATATTGTATGCTAATACCAGTTCGTACCATCTTTGTCGATATTATTGTATCGATAACGATTAAGTGTTCACCGCGCAGTAGCATTTTACAATCTTGCGGTTTAGCTTGATTTGCGTAATGCAGACTGGCATGATTGACGCGAAAGAAGCAAATTTGTTGCACCGTTCGTTAATTTCTACATCAAAGACTTTCGGGTCGTATGACCGCCAGAGAGCGCGTCGAAAGTCCGATTGAGTCACTCGGTCTTGGACGATATCGTCGTCCTGACTGGCGTCAGTAATCTTTGCGGTCGTATAAAGTACGAACGTATGTGTATCGTTGCTGCGTTGCTCCATCCATGAAGCTAACACGAATGTGACAAATCTTCAACTGTCTTCACGTGATTTTTATACGAAGCCAAGAAATTCGAGAACTTAAGCTTGGCAGCGGAGAGTCCATCATCATCCAAACATCGTCTTCCACACGTGGCAGAAATTAATATTTTAGGCTCGTCAACGCATGCATTTCAATGATGTTTGGAGTTAGAATCGTAGATAGGTATGTTTTTTTATTCTGTGGGATTCAATGTATTTGAAAGATTATAAAATCAGGTCGTGAATTGTATTCGAAAAATAAGATTCTGTATCTTTGTGCTCTTCAAGCTTGATGTGGGTAGATTTTTTAAATCTTTTGTGTGTTCAGTTAATCAATCTTAATTTTTATTTATTTAAAAGTGACACTTCTGATTCGATAAAGATATCGGCGCTGTCAGTTTCTTATATTTTTTTTTCTCAGACACTTTATGGATGAATTTATTTTAAAATTTTATTTTCTCCACACACACACACACGAACATGAAAAGACTTTCCTTTCTTAATCCGATCTTAATTCGGATTTACACTGGCTTTATATCTGCGCCGTGTTATATGTATCCATCTGGTAATAATGAAATAAAACCACTTGTGTCGGCTTTAAATAATACAAATATACACATGTGCATTCCAATCGACTCATCGCTCACCTGTTCAATACATCGAGATTAGTCAATCCACGTGCAACTTGGATTTTCTACAAGCTTGTCACGAACGCGCGCACATAAAGTTTATTGGTATAATATATTTGCATATTTAAGAATTTGAAAACTTATTTCAGAGCGCAAAGTTGTAAAGAATTTGAAATATATTTGCTATCATTATTTATCAATGTTTACAAATTTCTACATATTATTATTATTATTTATACATTTTGTTGAATATCATTAAAAATTAGAAATTTTTATACTATTTGAGTTATCTATATTTAATCATTGATACTATACTTTCATAAAATTGTTGACATTCTTACTTCTATCTTGATTAGAATTTCGAAAATGTCATTTCAAGAATGAGAGATTCCTTCTTAATTTTTAATTAAATAGTGTTGAAATGTGAGTTAGAATATTAATTTTGTTTTCACAATAGGTTTTCTTTCCTTGCAGCTTCAATAGAATATATTTTTAGATTATTTCTTTACAGTTAAGGAAAAAATTATGGGAAGGGAAAAAAAGAAAATGTACTTATGTTACAATCAATAACGACCAGATGACTTGAGAAAGCTTTAGCGATGCGATAGTCTTATCGAGACGGTTTAAAGGTCAGCTGTGTAGCAAAGATATTAAGCTAGTGATGAAGAAACGTCATATTTGTGTGACTATGTGTGTAAAATCCACACACAGTTTCTTCGACGGTTCCAGTTTTTGATTAGGTGTTCGTTACTAATCTGTGTGATGCGTATTATCGTATGACATGACGCTCGTGCTTATTATCTGGATATTGTAAGCATTCGTTCGTACACATTTACAATTAATTAAAAGGGTATTATAGTAACACTCTTCTCTTTTTCCTTATTTTTGTTTGCACTCTATCATGTTGGCACACTAATAAAAATCAAACTGTATAGGAAAATTTACTGCTTCTTTCGCTCATTCGTTTAGATTAGAGTTTCCAATTTTACTCGCTTATGCATAAACACACACACACACACACACACACACACACACACACATATATATATATATATATGCCAATATAAAAAATTATTTTTTATACTCTTTTATATACTCTTTTATCTCTCATCGTTATGTAAAATCTTTATAATTTAGGTCACATGTTAGGGTCATATGTAAAGTAGCACTGATGTCATTTATAATCAAAGACTTGATACGAAAAAGGAACATGTGTAAAAGTTACAGAAAGTTGATTACATAAATAATTATATTATTTTTCATATATTTTATATTTTCAGTTTGTTTCAAAATAATTATTTTTTTCTTTTTAAATTGCATCTTTATATCTTTTACATTATCTTTTGAAATGAAATGTAAAGTTATATAAATTTTTAGATTTATATTTTCTGCGAGAGGCTACGATATTATTCACTTTTACTTATACATTTTCCTTTTATCGTGACATTTACTCTGCATTTGTGTTTTGAATCCTATAAGAGAGAAAATGTATAAAATTCTATAAAAACGTTTCGTACGATTCTTGTTTCTGATAAATTTGAGTCAGCGTGCAAAGGTCGTAGTAAGAACTCTAACTTGACAATCCTGCTCCGAGAAACTTCTTGAAAACGTGAACGAATAATATTATGCGCGCCAGCATTATACGATACCGAAGTCGATTTTATCGAATATTCGAACAGATTTCTCCTTGACACTTGAAAATCAGATTTCGGACTGCCGCCTGATACTGACAATGATTTTCATGTCAAAGAGATACAGGACATGGTGAACGTGATACAGAGAATGATCCAGGACGGTAAGCGAGTACATCAGTTTTTCGAACTGCAATTGTACGTGTTCTATCTACCAATGTCATGGGGAATGCATAAAAAACATATCTACATTTCTTCAATCAGTGTTGCTAGAGAAAAAGAAAAAAACAAACAGTATTCAATTAATCTAGTTTATCTAATCTTGCAAAATAAGAGAAAGGGGAGATAAGAGTACTAATTCGATCGATTTTCTGAAAATTATGAAAAGGAAAAACCTTGTATTTTAATTTTAAAACATTTGCTTTCTTGGGAGCACGTATCTTTCTTTTTTTTTCTTACTTTTTACTTAGCTTTTATAAGATAAGAGCTTCTCACATGAATTACGTGTGAGTATACATATACACGATATAACATTGTGTATGCATTTCTTCAAATAATATGCAGTATGTTTACGCATAATGATGATGTCCTTGAAGATTGCAATTCGTCAGTAATTAAACCACTTTTGAATCAAAGACCTACTTCGCTTGAAAAAGTTACATGCAATTTTTTTTTCATTATACAGAAAATATTATCGTCAGAAATATATTTTTTTAAATTGCTTGTTTGGTTTCTGTCAAGATAGTTTCTTTTTTTAATTTTTGACAAGATTTCGAGATTTAATAATTGAATAATAATTTTCAATTGTTATACCCACATTGTTGCACTTTAATATAGTCTTTCCTTTAGTTGCATTCAAGTAAAAGAGCACAGGTCAAACTCTGTTTTAAGTTTAGTACTACTGGCGTATTATAGCTTTCTTATCACAGTGACACTCAACCTACAGAAAATTACGTCATTTACTAATATGTACTAATACCGTGTGCTATCGCGATATGTATGCAGAAAAAAAACGTTGCGCTTTTGACACCGCGTATTTTTTAATCTGCTATATTAGTGAAATATGCGTTTAATAATAAATCCAAACTAAAATATATTAGTAAAATATATCAAATCTCTCTTTCTTTCTCTATTTCAAAATAAAATAAGAAAAGATTTTTTAATTTTTATTAATTACAAATATAATTATTAATTATTGTATATTATAATTATAATATATAATTATTAATGTAAATATAATATAAATGTAATTGTTAATAAAATTTATTGTGTATGTATGACAAGTCAAGGAATATTTGTAAAACATAATATTTAGTTTCAGCGCTATTAAAAAGATATTTAAAGATATGTAATAATTTTAAACATATATTTATTTACAAAAAAATGTCCGAATAACAATTTTGTTTATTCTTTCAACTTTGTTTTTTAACTTTTTTTTTATGATTTTTTTCCTTTTGTTATTATTTTTGGATATAATTATTTGTTGCATTTTAAGTGAGAAAAAAGTACAAAAGTTGCTTATAAATGCACACGATTGGAGAAATGATGATTGATTCCGCGTACATTCCTTAAAATAAATTTCTACTTGTCGACGGCACACATTTCGCTGAGTCTGCGATTCGAATAATATCGTTTTCGTGCAGGTATGAGAAAGCAGAGACACAAACTGTGACGCATATAGAGTTACAGAGGAAACGCAAGTTCAGGAGGCATTAGAATCAGACTTTGTAATGCGTTCTAATTTTTTTTTTTTTTTTTCTTATTTTTAGATTTTTCATTCTTCGCTAGAGTAATATTCGAAATAACGATTTATGTGCTATTTTTAAACGATTAAAAAAAATTGAATATTTGAAATGTGGCATACAAGATTTCAAAATATAAACCCAGACAGCAGACGATATTTATGATAAATATTTATAAATATTTATGAAAATACATTTTTTTGAAATATATAAATGAATTTTTATTATATATAAATTAAATTTTTTGAAATATTATATTTTATACATATTTTATTAAAAAAACTTTATTTGACATATTTTTAAAATATAGATGAAATATATTTTATATAATATTTATGATAAGTAAAAAATAAATATTTATAGTAATTATTTTGTAAATATTTCTTAAATATTTGCTAGGATATTTATGGTAAATATTTATGATCTATTTAATCTAAAATCTGAATAAAAATATTTATAAAATATTTAAATAATTATAAATATTTTTAAAAATATGTCGAATAAAGATTTTTATAAAATATGTATAAAATATAATATTTCAAAAAACTTCATTTCTATAATACTTCAAAAAATATATTTTCATAAATATTTATAAATATTTTGTGCTGTTTGGGAATTACGAGAATTTTATAAAATATTTATGACATAACAAAATATGACAGATGTGTATTTTTGTTGTATTTTTTCACATTTTTTGATTTTATTAGGTAATATTATTCAATTGTTGGGTGGGGAGGATTGTGAAAAAAAAAAATTAAAGGAGTATTCTTCTTATGGGCCAGTCGGTATAGTGGCATAGTTCTATGGTGACATGCAACGTAAACGTGTGTGCATTCTGTGTGTTTATATGCCTAATGTTCGTGTATAGTTCCGATAAACGTATAGTTTATTTCTAATTGAGTTCGAGTGCTTTAACGAAGGAAAAATTATTCGAAAATTGTCATTTCGCGCATGTAAGTTTAAATTTGAATCAACTGTTGATAAAAATATATTTTTAACGATTTCTGAGGTTAAATCCCGTTTATCGATTTCTGAGGTTAAATCATGAGATTTTTCGAGACTCTCTTTTATATTTTGTTTCTTTTCCTTCTCCCAATTCTAAATACAAATGTACACTCCTTTTATTGTAAAATCTATAAAATTAAATTATGGAAAATGTGACAATTATGATTAAATTGTAGAAAGTGTAACACATATTGCAAAATTACAAAACATCACATTGCAAACATTCCCTACAATTTTTTTAAGTATATAAAAATCAATTAATATTTTTATTTATTTAATATGTTTATACTCAGATAGCCAACTCTGTGAGGTTGCTGTCATGTTGCCAATAATTGTATTATTATTGGCAACAAGACAGCAATATGATTATCAATATAATTAATCACGCTTGATTATTTCAATAGTTATATTAAATAATTAAATACATGTAATATATATTTGTAGTTATTAATTAATTAAATGTATGTATATATTTTCAGGTCACGTTTTTAAAAATCCAGAAGTAGTTAACATTGTCTTAGAACCTGGTATATGGTAAGTTTGAGAGTTTTATATATCTGTACATTTATCTTGATTATTTGATCTAATAATGAAATATAAATTTAGCTCGAAGGATGAAGAGGTAGATAATGACTGTGTAGTAAGAGCACGTGGTCTTCCTTGGCAATCTTCGGATCAGGATATTGCAAAGTTTTTTCGTGGATTAAATGTTGCCAAGTAAGTATATATATATATGTGTGTGTATAATACATCTTAAGATTTATGAAACAAAATTGAATACAACTAACGAAATGTATTTAGTTGAACCAAATTAGTTTTTCTCTATATAATATATCTCTTGGTATTTATGCACAAGCCACATGGATGTATGTGAAGCAGGTAATTGAGATAGTTGTATTCCTATAATGCACTTAAATGCACAAATTCAATTATTCTAATTTCTTCCATATGACGTAACAAGTGCAATTTGAGGAAATTTTCTTATTTATAGCTGTTATATGCAAGGTGTTTCGTAAAGGTTGATTTGATTATATATAATCATGTTTTTCTCATCAAACCAAAAAGTTTGTATAAAATATATCCTTAAAATGCTTTGTTAATAAGTTAATAATGCACAAGACAATTTATGATACAAAGAATTCAGAATCACATTGCTTTATGCTGTGAACATTTTGAATATTTTTTTTGAATTTTATTTTTTTAATTTTTTAATGTTATCATCAAAATTTATTCTTTTAATCTTAATTTGACATTAAGTTTTTAATGAAGCATTTTAGAGACATGTTTTATAGGAACTTTTTTGTTTGTCTTGATAAAAAGAACATGATTACATATTCCAATCTTTACAAAACAATGTTTATAGTTATAGCACTATCTGGAGTTATGGATCTTATGTATACTATATGGATCTAACAATGATTTTGAAAATTAAATGTCAGAGAGAATGTTTCCCTAATACTTGTTATACTTATTCTTTATAAATTTTCTAACAACTATTTGTAATAAAGAAGCTGATATCACTGTGCAATGATATGCTAACAATGGTGTAATAACTTTTTTAGAGGTGGTGTAGCTCTTTGTTTAAGTCCTATGGGAAGACGTAACGGCGAGGCATTGATACGATTTATTAATAAAGAACACAGAGACATGGCGCTGAAACGACATAAACATCATATGGGTGCACGTTACATAGAGGTTTACAAGGCCTCCGGAGAAGATTTTGTTGGCGTTGCTGGTGGTACGAGTGGGGAGGCGCATGCTTTTCTGTCACGTGGTGCTCAAGTTATCGTTAGAATGAGGGGCTTGCCATATGATTGTATTGCTAAACAAGTGGTATATATAATTATTTAATAATTTCCAATTCATTATTTAATATGAAATAAATATCTTTTCAGATATATATAAATATATATTTTTTTTTATTTTTCTATTATATATACAATGTCAGTTATTTTTCTATAGCTGGAATTTTTTCAATCTGGACAAAAACCATGTCAAGTGTTAGATGGAGAGGATGGAGTGTTGTTTGTAAAGAAACCTGATGGAAGGGCAACGGGTGATGCTTTTGTATTATTTGCAAAGGAGGAGGATGCTGTAAAGGCTCTGAGCAAACATAGAGACTGTATTGGCAGTCGATATATAGAACTCTTTCGAAGTACAACTGCAGAAGTGCAACAAGTAAGTGCAATGAGTGTATAAATGTCTTAACAGTTAAAAATGTAAAATTTTATTGACATTTTAATTTTGTCATTTGTACAGGTTCTAAATAGAGCGACTGATCCAAAACAAGTAATACTACCACCACCACCCATCACACAGCTTCCACCATTGCTTCCTCAACATATCATTACATCTGGCACACGTAAAGATTGTGTTAGACTCCGAGGTTTGCCTTATGAAGCGCTTGTGGAGCATATTTTGGAGTTTATGGGCGAGCATTCTAAAAATATTGTCTACCAGGGTGTTCATATGGTTTACAATGCTCAGGTATACATTATAAAATGTTTATCCCGACGAAAAATATTCTCAGAATTTCTTATAAAAATTTTCAAATTTCTATAAAACTTAAAAAATTTTAAGATCTGTTATGTGAATTGGCACACTTTCCAGAAATGTTCAGAAAAGGAATATGAAAATTATAAGTATAAATTCATATTATTTTTCATCATATTTTTCAGATCAGTATATCTGAAAATATCTGAAATATTTTCACAACCTAAGAAATCTACGATTTAACTTTTATTTTTCTGCCTTGTTTATGAATTTTATTTTATTTAGCGATACAAGAATGCAAACTTATTCTTTATTTTCCATTGGATATTGAGCAAGGTAGAATGATGTATTAATAGAAGTCAACGCATGTCTTATTTTATTTTAGTATGACATTCAGTGGAAAATAAAGATAAAGTGTAACGCTTGTGTTAATTTGTATCATTAAATAAAATATACTCACAAAGACAGGGCAAAATATAAAAGCTCATAAATTGTGAATTTTTCAAAAATATTCCGTTAAATGGAATACATTAAAATTCTTTATATAAATATTTTTAGTAATAAAGAGATATTTTACATTTTTATCGTAAATGAATTTTATAAGAATTTTTTATATGTTTAAATGTAAAATATTCTAAGATTTCTTATTCTATAATTTTTAAAAAAATATTAAGAAATCTGAATAAATCTAATATTTTTTTTAAATTCTTCATAAATTTAAATTATGAAAAATTCGTAAAATTATTTAGGAAATTATAAGATTTTTTACTAGATTTGTTTGCGCCGCAAAAATTATTTTATATATTTTCTTTGAAATGGTTTTATTAGGGCCAACCGTCTGGTGAGGCATTTATTCAAATGGACAGTGAGGCATCGGCGTACGCGTGTGCGTCTCAGCGGCACCACCGGTACATGATTTACGGGAAAAAACAGCGGTACATCGAAGTGTTCCAGTGCAGCGGCGACGATATGAATTTGGTATTGACAGGTGCGGTAACACCGCCGTCGACCAAGGCGCTACTATCACCCGGTACGTTGACCACACAAACTTCCGCGACCTTGACACATCCGTCTGCGCCGACGGCGATGTCGGTATCGGTACCGGTACCGACAGCGCAGCCACCGCCACCACCCCTATGGGATATTCACGCTCTGGTACAGGCCCAAGCCGCGCAGCACGCGCAAGCTCAGGCCGTCCAGGCGCAAGCCGTCCAGGCGCAGGCTATTAGGAATCAGGATCTGTGGTTGATGGCTTTGGCGTCGAATCCGTCTCCTACCTCGACCACCCCCGCTTCGCCTACTCCGACAGCCGCCGCTGCCGTCACGAGCAAGTCCCTCGCTCTACCGAGCCCAAATCCGGTTGCTCAGCTTCCTGCCGCCTACGCGGTGGCATCCCCGACGGCAGCCGCGGTCGCGGCCGCCGCGGCTCTTCACGGGCCCTCGGCAACCTCGGCGGCGGCAGCAGCGGCGGCGGCAGCAGCGCCCTTCTTGCTTTTCAACGTTCCCCATCATCCCCATCATCCCCATCATCCTCGTATTCCCATTTTGCGAGCGCCGACGTCGCATGGGTTATTGGCGCCTATCGCTATGGCCGCTACGCCGGCGTTAAATCCGGCCTCGATAATAAGCTTGAAACGAACGTGGGACGCCACTTTTCCCGCCAACGCGGCGAACGCCGTCGCTGCGAAACGCCCGACCTGGCACGCGCCGGCCGCCGCTGCGTTTCACGCGCCAGCTCCGACGGCCACGACGCCCGGCTTGCCTTATCCAGCTCAATTTTATCCCCAGATTTGAGATGCATTTTATCCGATGTGTCTCTACGTTCGATCCTTTAGCTTGTTTTTATAAATGTCTTCTAGGATTTTACATAAGGAGAATGATAATAATTATTTCTATCAATGATGATTTTCTATTGGATGAGCGAGAATTTCTCATTCGCACGAAATATGTACATTCGCCTACTATCGCCAATTGTTACGACTTATATATTTTTTATAACGGATTTATATACATATATTCTTAGCGAATAAATATTATTATTATTCGCGAGATCTTCGTGACATTCCGTTTCATATATTCCGAGCAAGTTTAACAGAACGTCATTTACAACGTTTGTCGAAATAATAGGGAATACTAACATTTTGGAATGTTTTTTTTTTATAAATTCGGGCGTTACTTATACAACGGTACTTAAAATAATTCCGCGAAATCTGATTTATTTTTCTTATCCTGATGCATTTAGGCAGCAAGCTTAATTTTAGTAAGCATGTTAATTATATTGATATATATATATATATCTAATTCCACTTAGCGTGCGCATATATTCTTTTTTTTTTTTTTGTAACTTACGCAGAATTCGTGTTCACAGAGTGCCTAAGAGAAATCAGCATAAAAATTCACGTTTTTTTTAACGTGAACGCAAAGTGCCTTATTTAACATAAATCTGAAATATTTTGAAATGCTTTTTTTTTGTTTTTTTTATATATAAATATATGCAGAGCGTTTCAAAATTATCGTGGTGCATACACAAAAATTACATATCTGGATTTTATAAAAAAATTAATAGGGTTTTTGGAATGAATATTGTTATCAGGTACTTTTTACCGTAAATATATTCTCTTACTGACATATCAGATATTAAAGTCTGTGATTCTCTGAGTGATTGTTTAAAATTTTTGTTAAAACAAAATATGAGATTTTATACTAATATATGATTTACGTTGTTTCGCGTTATAATATTGTTATTTAATAGCAATTGTAGATGACTTTAATATCTGATATTTCTTAATAGTATCTGCAGTGAAAAGTGTGGAATGAAAAAATATTTAATGACTCAAAAAACGCTTATAAATCGGTCAGAAATACAATATTATATTATGCGTGTATGTGTATACATCATATATTCACATACACAACAGATATAAATTGTTTTCCTAGCAATACTAATTTACAAGTTTTTCTTTGGTCACTAAATATTTTCTCGTGTGTATGCGTGTGTGTAATAATTTATATATATACATATATTTTGCTAGAAATATCTTTACTATAGTATGTAAGTGTATTAGTAAACATTCCATACGATATTACATATTTTGCAACTTTAAAATATTATAATAGATTCTTTTATACACATGGAATTTATTACGCGCATGTATGTTACAGTCTGTGTGTGTGTGTGTGTGTGTGTATATGTGTGTGTAAATAAAATTTCATTCTAAATTGTTCGTGAACGATGAGACAGTTTACCGTTAATTCATTTTGTCACGAATTTATGTTTTTTTCTGTCTACGATGATGACATAAGAGTTTCATCTTCAAGTTATTACATATAAATTAATTTCTAAGAAGTTATACGTGAATCAATTTCTATTTACACACAAAACTAAGTTTTATTCTATCCTATATTTGGGCAAAACAAATGTACACGCACTTTATATGTAGCGTTCATTGCACTTAATACACGTCATTATGCGACGAGTATTAGTCATCAATTTAACGAACATTGACGTATACGAAAGTGATCTGCACCACTAATTCAATCGTGTGTAACGGATATTTTTTAGTATATATTCAAGTATGTACATTAATAATCGGATTGGTTTTGGAAAGTATCCGAGATATAATAACAGGGAACAAAAAGATAGTGGAATTAAACACCGGCTCCTGTCACGCGGCTTGTGATTTAACTTGTGGTGTCGGCGGTATTTACTCCTTTCATAGCTATGACTTACGGCCTTTAATACTTTTGTGATGACGTAGTTGGTAAGATCATTAAGATCATTGCGCTATGGATGCTTCGAAACGTCATTCTACCTTTATTCTCATGGAATCTAGAACAAAGATGAAATGACATTTCGAAATATCCGTAGCGCAATCTTGATACATGGATGGATAGAATGATATAGTATAACTTGAGCAACGGCTTTTCATCGGAAATGCACCTTACCAAGATTTTATTCTTGCGTAGATGGGGGGGGGGGCTGATATTATATATATATATACGCACTGCCATGTCAATAACTGAGAACTTTCATCATTGATATCGTATAATTAACGCGCTTCGAAAGAGAAAAAAGATCTTGATTCTTGTTGCACGGATCGCAAATTACTGTTCTACTAATTTCACTTCTTTCTCTTGCCATGTTTTTTTTTATTAATTAGAGAGCAACTGGGATATAGCTATATATAATAGATATGTATAATCGACATGAGAGAGACGGTCGTTATTATACTGTTCCGCAAAATGTCATGTGGTTTTCTGGAGGGATATACTTTCCTCCTTTAGCTATTTTTCCACGAAAGATGATCGTATCCCCAGTCTTTTTCAGTTCTCTTTCTACATATGATATTTTTTCTTTGTGTATAACATATGTTATAAATTGGTAAATGTTTCTTCACAAGCATTATTCTATACAAGAATGCTCTCCTCGCCTTCCTTTCTCTCGACTCATCTCGTAAGTTTTTCCCATTTTGCAACGCGTGATTCTCTATCTATATAATTATTTTACTTTCTCCGCAAAAGAGAGATACAGTAAAATCATACACAATTGGATCAAAAGTACAATAATAATAATTATAAAAATAATTATAAAACATTATAATAATAATAGTTATAATAATTATGTATATATTATTATATATTATTATTGTTATTACTATTATAATTATAGGAGAGCAAATATATAATCTTGTTCTTATTCTCCTATTTTGTCATAGCAGTTGCAGAAAAGTATTTACCATAATGTGTTGGACATTCTAAATCTGATTCTTGTCTATTAATAACGTAATTGTACGAGAAAATATATTACTTAAAGATTAAAGATTATTCATTTTTTTTTAAATGAATGTTGAAGATAATTACACAGTAAATAATTATTCTTTAATCTCGGGTTGCTCAGAGTGAAATAATCATCATGTTATCTACGATTTTTGACTGCAACAAAAAAATACAATACGCTATTAGTCAGTAATCAAAAGACAAAAGAGGAAGAAATCTTTATAATAATAGATGAAGAATGAAGATGCATATTGTTAATTATATTGATTATAATCTTGGGATATAATTGGATTGTGCATTTCTGAAAATTCTGAAAAATATTGGGACCGTATCATTCGATTCGACTTTACATAGCATTACCTAATTCTTATCATAGACATAGCAACAGCGAGACGATGCGAAACGGACTGGTATGCAACCAAGTCAAGGTGATTTGTGTAGATGCAAATATCGGATACAAGTAGTGGATGCAAATCGAACGATGGGGGATCTTGATATGCATTAATGTCATTTCCGCATCGTTCCATAGGGGTGCATCTCGGAGTGTTTAGTATAAATGTATAGAGCGCGCGTGCAAATGTCTAAGCATAACAAAAACAATTAACACGCAAACATAACGAATATATACACATACACACTCTATATATGAGCACAAAACAAATATAAATATACATATATATTTATAACACACACATATACATGCATATATATAAAATATATATTATATATGTATATACATGTACAATATATATATATATATATATATATTTTATATATATGTATATATGTCACTGATTTTGAAACAATATATATATATATAGTGTGTATATGTGTGTATATGTGTGTTTGTCAAAACTAGATGGATGTCTATTTAATAACAATTATTTGGTTGATTTTTACGTAGATTTTTCTTTAGGAGTAATGTTATGGAAAATTATCATTTATTGACAATTTCCAATTTTCTCTATCATTTATCTAAATAATAAAGAGCTTAAAATTTTGCTAAAATAAACTCCATTTTTTAACTTAATAAAAAAAATATAAATTCTCTTGTTATTTATTTGGCTCTTCCAAAGTTTTGTTTGCGAAGAGCAAACTTTTTTTTATTTGGTAATAAATCGAAATATCGATGCCAACATTTTTACTAAGGAAAAATCGACTTCAAATTAGCCAAAAAAGTTGGATTAAAATATATCTATGGTTTTGGAAAGAGAACATTTTATATACGTATACATATATATTTTTATATTATGTAAGAGATATTTCATATATACAGAGTGATTCCAGAAAATTGTGACAGTTTTAAAAGGAGTGATCTCATAAAATTGAACAACTTTTATTAAGAAACCCGTATCGGATGACGCCTCTTTAAAATATTACTGGTTTGCAATTTTATTGAATGTTTCATTTTTATACGGTTTTTAAGATTAGAATAAAAAATATATTTTTTTATATTTTATTTATCTTTTTTTTATATTGTTATGCAATAAATGTTCAAACTGGCGACCCTCTTAATCTCGTTACAATTATTACACCTTTGATACATTGATTTATGCTTAATTAAAAAGGCATCGTCGAATATGAATTATTTAACAAAATTATTCAATTTAATGAGATCATTCTTTTTTAAATTTGACATAACTTTCCGGAATTGCTCTGTACATATGTATATAAATTTATTATTTTTTAATCAATATTTTCTTTCTCGAATTCTTATTTTTTCTTAAAGATATAGGACACTCAACACACACACGTAGTATATACATATTATCTACGCATACGCACACTCACACATGTGACATCTCAGTATAATCTCTTTTTTTTTATTTCCTGTATACACTCTGTATATCGACGATTTTATATCAACAGTCGAGAACGATCATGTTTAATAAATGTGCCTTGTGGAGATATATATCTTTTTGCTTGCCGGGCTGGTGGACTCTTACCCTGAGATTATATTACCTTGTCCGATGGTTGCACTTTTTGCATATCCCATTTTGAATATGGAAAACGATTATTTATAAATAATCGAATTAGGAATAACACGTTTTTTTTCATATAGTTTCCAAAGAAGACCGGCGAAGATTGCAACCACCATATTTTACTATACGTTCTATACATTTTTTTTCATTGGGCTCACAGGTATCTTGGTATCTACAGGTCACACACAAATTGGAGATTTCTGTAACTCTTTCTCTCCGTTCCTCCCCTCTCTTTATTTTTCTCCCTCTCTCTTTTTGGATTGTCCATATCGTTTTTTTTTTTTTTGTTGAATTTTTCTTTTTATCGTGCAAAAATGGTTTTTGTTTTTCTTTTCCTTTCTTTTTTTCTCTCTGTTTCTCTGACATTTTATTATACGCGAAACTTCCTTCTCTTTGTCTCCAGTCGATTAAGATTAAAAATTCTCTAACAATAAGCGTCTCTCTCCTCTCGCATTTGTTTACGATCGCTTTTCCTGAGATGCTAATTCTCAGTTTATTAAAATCGGATGCTGTCAAAAATTAATTAAAATCCCTTGAATGTGGTCAATGCCTACATGGCTTTCTGCTACGCTGATCATTTATAGAACGATCTATTGAAAGATTAATAAATAGTCTATCGGATTTTATCTATTTTTCACGTCGTGCATTTTTTCCCTATATATCTGTGAATACAAATCCACATTGAATTGTGTAAAATTCGCGATTTACTATTTATATCACATTTCTATTCCACCTATTTATTTCACGAACTAATTTTATTAAAATAATCTCTTTCATAATTTATTATTCATTTCTCTTGTTTGACGAAAATATATAAATAAAAGACTGCATAAATTTTATAAAAAAGATAAAATTCTTTACTATATTCTAAAAAAGAACAAAGTATATACATAAGTCATAATTTTTGCTATAAAATATGGCATAAAAAGGCTTTTTCGCAAGAGAGAGAAAGAAATGAGAAATGAGAAAGGGAGAGAGAGAGAGAGAGAGAGAGAGAGGGAAATAAGGGAGGAAGAAAAATAGAGAAAGAGAAATAAGAGAGAAAATGAGAATCTCTGCGTGTCTCTGATTATTTGGCAGTGGGGCGAAATCACAAGTTGGTGCTGCATTACATACACACATACATACATATACATACACATACATACATACATACATACATACATACATACATACATACATACATACATACATACATACATACATACATACATACATACATACATACATACATACATACTTACATACATACATACATACATACATACGTACATACGTACATACAGATACACAGGCACATTTTATATATATATATATATATATATACCTATACATCGTGTTATAATGGTGCAGTGTCGATTTCTGTTATGGTAGCGGGATCTACAAATACTAACTTCTGTGCTTCCAGGTAGGCCAAGTCCAAGTCATTATTCCTTTGGATATGACTGCGCTTTTGTACGTTCTGGGCAGAAGAATGAGCAAGGAAGATCATATTCCATAATTTCGCATGTGCATCGTATAATACATTTAATTATTGAATTATTTTTAAATTTTAAAATAGAGTACAGAAAAATATTTTTGAAATTTAAAAATAAAATTTTTAAATTTCAAATTAAAAATAAAAATATAAAAATATATATATTATATAAATTATATTTATTTTTATATATAAATTATAAAAATAAAATTTTTAAATTTCAAAAATATTTTGTGAGTACTCTATATTGTAATCTAACTTAATTATAACGCTCCGTGGAATATTTGCTCAAACCGTACAAGACCAGTCTGATTAAAAGTGAAATCGTGCAGCGTATGAACTTTTAGGAAATCTTAGTGGTCATTTTCCACTAAAAAAACTATTCACTAATTACTTTTATAGTACGGACACGCTGTTGTGTGTATTAGTCGACTGTATACTGGCGCATTACTGGTACTAAATAATGAAAACGCTTTGTGTGCTTCTAGAAACCTCTGCGGATCTGCACGATGTCACTCGTCGTAATTGTGGGGTGGTTACATTTTAGTGGGCATTTTCTTCTTTACGTTTGTACATACATAACGGACATTCATGGGTACTGAGAGATTTTTTTTTTTTTTTTTTTTTTTTCAAACAATACGCTAATATTGAAACGCAATAAATTTTGATTCATGATTTACAAGATAGTTACAAGAAGCTCGCGATTAGATGAAAAGTATCCGCGAGAATCGAGTATAAGTCAATAATAAACGAGAAATCCATTTTTTTTTCTTTATTTTATTCGCGTTGATTTAATCGAGCCGACTAATTGGATTATTTTAAACAAATATTATAATGAATTTAACATGTTTTCTTTCTTCTGTAGGAAGCACGATGTTGCCACCACCACCAGTGGCAATATTTCCACCTGCGACCGCGATGTTGCCTCGAGCTCCGCCGCAATTCGCGACACCCTATCCACCACCTATTTTCTACTGGCCTTACCCTTCACCGCCAGTTAGTCCGACTAATTATTACACTCCCGCAAATGTCGGTGGTATGGCACCGATTCCTCAACAAGCGGCTCTGGTAATTAAAATCTTATTCATTTTTTATTTTATATTTATTATATATTATTATATTTTATTTTATTTTATTATATTATAGTTTATTTTATTTAAGCTTATATTTTATTATTAATTAAAACTTCATATTTTTTCTTTATTTTAATGAAAAAAAATTTAATATATATTTTAATACACAAAAAGATATAAATTTTCAAACTTTTTATCGTTAATATATAAATAAATTAAAATAGAAAAATTATTGTAACTAGAAATTAAATGCATCCTTGATTGTTTCTTTTAGGATTGCGACCTATTCCATTTTTCACGTTATGTATACATTTGAATTTATGTATACAATGAATTTTTTTATCATTTTTACGTGATCATTTTTTCACCTTTAACATTAGTTATTTCAAATAAATCTTGTATTTTCAGTTGGCGCCAGCTGAATGTTTACAATTAGCATCAGGAGCGACGACGCTGCCGACAGCTACGTCTACACCGACGGGTCTCGACACGTGTCTCGAAGCGTATCTACCGCGGGTGGAGTTGGAGAAACGAATGGCTGCGTTGCCTCCACCACAGACCGAGTGCAATCCTTTCATTGAGGTTTTCATGGTTTGATTTTCTCGCTCGATTTTCTTCTTGCCAATATCCAATATCTCGTCCTGATTCCTTATCTTAGGTATATGTGCTGTTCCCGAGTCAGCGAGGAATCGAACCGTTGAAGCATTTTACTTGACTCGTAGAAAGAGATCGTTATTTTATAAAAAAAATTATTTACACGAATCCTTTTAGAATCATGATTGTTTCTGCTCTCGCGTCGTCGACGATTTTTAGTGAGAAACGTCTGACTTAGATAATATTAATACGTCGTATACCATGTATGTGTGCGACAAAAGGTGCAATTTCGCTTTTCCCAAAGGAAGTCTTTCCTTGTAAATCTTCGACGCACTGTTCGTTAGAACGGCGTATTTCTTTCTAGTCTAGAGATGGATGTGAGCCGTTGTAGCGCGTTGCAACAGCGGCGTCGTTCTTTTCTCGTTGTTTGTTCCGATTTTTGCGAGGATGAGACGAACTGTGTGTTGTATTTTCTTCCATTCAATCATTCTTTTAAAAAATTTTTTTTTTTTATTATTACGTTGCTCTTACTTTTCCCGTGTTTGCGACGATGGTGATCCATGATTTATACTTGGATCTTTCGTCGTAATTTTAAAGAGCCTACGGGATTAAATATTCGTGCGATCAATTCAGATGCGTCTCGCGTTATAAAAAAAAAATATATATATATATACAAATTATATAATTAAATAGATTGTAAATAATAATTATATTCGACGATCACGTCGTATAAGCGATTGCATCTGCAATATTTAAAGACGTAACAAAGTGCGCGCACTTGCAAAAACACGTAACAATACAAATGCGTTTACATAAATAAAATGACGTTTTATAGAATCAAATTTTTAAAATTCCATATATTATATAGATTATATATTCAGTTAATTTTTCCATTTTAAATGTGTTACATGTGCGCTACTTGTTTTAGGATATTATATAATTTAATTTAAAGAATTTTATGAGAATTAGGGTGTGTGCACGTGTAGACAGCACACAATATTTATGATAAATATTTATAAATATTTATGAAAATATATTTTTTTGACATATTATATAAATATTTTATACATATTTGACAAAAATCTTTATTCGACATATTTTTAAAATATAGATGAAATATTTTATATAATATTTATGATAAGTAAAAAATAAATATTTATAGTAATTATTTTGTAAATATTTGTCAAATATTCAATTTAAAATCTTAAAAATATTTATAAAATATTTAAATACTTATTATAAATATTTTGCGTTGCCTGGGGTGCATACGCATATTTTATCGTTATCGCGTGCGAATTCGTATTGTTTTTGCGTGTTGTATACATTTTTTTGTCCATTACCATCCGATCCAAGTGTCTTTCATACGCATGTCACTAAACAACGACAACGCACGTTTTTTTTTATAATACGTTGAAACAGCAAATATTACAAAAGTCTTCCGTTAGTCTGTCCTTCTTTCCGAGAAATTACGCGATCGTTTATTAATCCGCGTTCATTATCGAGATTTAGAGAGATATATATTAGGTACACCATATTAATACATATTAACCAACAATCACAGCACTTTAGCGTACAGACTTTTACAATATACATGTGTGTGTGTGTGTGTGTGTGTGTGTGTGTACGTATGTATGTTATGTATGTATGTATGTGTATGTGTACCTGCGTGTGTAAAAGTATGTGGTATAAGAAATATCGTTCAAAACTTGTAATGTTAAGTTAAAAACATGGCTACGAGAAATTAGCCATTATATAGCTCAACTACACGATTAGTTTAAATTTACGTACATAAATTTAGCCAAGTTGATTGCGATTTGAAGTGCGATATTCGGTTACTCTCTTACTTAATTTTTGTGCGAAAGAAAGTGATAACCGTTTATAGATATCGCGATATCAATTATTCAAATGCACATGTGCAATCTTAATGTTATCAAGTGCATGTCGACCTAATATCGAAGTTATTTTCGATTTCAAATCATATTCATAGCTCGTACAAATAAAAGTGAAATAAACGTTCTTGAGAAAAGAATTGATGATAAATAAAAATGTAGCTTGAAGTAAAAGTTAACTCTGCTGATGAAAATCTGATACAATGCAAATATAATGCATGGTTTACAGTGGTAGTAAGAAAAGTTAAAGTAGTGAAAATTTGAAGATATCAATGTTGTATTAAAAATGTATTAGAATATATAAAATTATAATGACCTATTTTTATTTTTTACATTTTCTTGAATTTTTTTTATAAAAGCTTCAAATGTAGATAATTTCAACATTTTTATTCATATTTGTTCGATGCGTTTATTTTAGCATTTTTATTTATACGACGATTCATCCTATTTCGTTTAAATGCAAATGAACAATCACTAAATGTTATGTGAACGAATAGATTTATTTAATTTAGTGCGTGAATTTTTGCTCCTTTAGTCTCTATGACAATTTTATGTCGTATGCGTTGCAATATTTTGATTCTGATCTTGATAAGCACGACTTAGGCACAATGTTCGCGGCTCCGCGTTCAGATATAAAATAATATATATTCGGAGCCCGCGTTCGTCGTGTGTTGTCGTTACCGTACGTGTGATCATGCACGATTGGTGTGCAATAGTTTTACAATGTATCTCTTCGTGGTAACTTGTGCAATAGAGATCAAACAGGTGCTGCCATTGCCTCCGATGTTGATAAATGCTAAATTCATTATAAAACGATGAATCGATGATTTTAATTGATGATCCGTTTAATCATACCGCTGAGTTTGCCAAATACATTTTTTTTCTTTTTGATAAGGATGCATAAATATATTTTTATTATATTATATATAATTTATATATAATAAAAATATGTATTATTTGTATATATAATTTAATATTTGTATGTACAATTTAATAATTATATATATAAATATTATATTTATATATTAATATATTTTTATAATATAAACATATATTTATATAATAATATTTATAATTATTCATAAATGATACATATAATATATAAAAAAGAACAATACATACAATATATATAAAAAGAAAAAAAGATTATAGAAAAAAAAATTGGTGATGAATTGAATTGCATAAGAATATATATGTAATTTTGTAATGAATAAGTCACTTGGCATTGATGGAACCAGGTATATCAACTTGTTGAACTCGCACTAAATGTGTTGACGTTTATTAAATTCGATTCAATTGTTTTTATTGATTGCAATGATATACAATATTTACGTGTCTTTATAGGCAGTAATGATGTGTGTATTTAGATGCATTTTTGTGAACAATGGAGGTACTGGGTGATCTTGATATGTGTATGTGTGAACCTTCTCTTATATATATATAATATAAATATAATATAGAGAAAATTGTACATGTATGTGTTTGCACAACACATACACATGTACACATACATAAACATACCTATAAAAATATTTTGCAATATTGTACGATTATATATCTACCAACTTGTTGCGTTAAAAAATGCAAGATCGAAAGCCGTTTTCGCTGATAACGTAAATCGGATTGGAGTGCCACATAGAGTATGGCATCACAAAATTTCTTCGTCAATTATTATTTGATGTAGAAAGAATCTCCCACACCAATGTTCGTTTCAGCGGTTCGAAAAAAAAAAAAAAAAAAAAAAAAAAAAAAAAAAAAAAACACGGCTGCGACGAATAGTAACCTGATATTTAATTATGTTATTGATGATATTAATATTAATATATTCGATATATATTGTTTTGAAGTTTGCTCGCTTTTTCTGACATCCTATCCGAAAGAGATGTATTCCTCCTTCATTCCACATATTAAATATATTTGTATATCGCATGGAATTGTCTCATAAAAAGTGGATAGTAATGGAAGTGTTAATTTAATGAAATTTTTGGACATTATAATTTTTGTCTGATTGCTTGGATTCGCTTGATTTATTTCTAGAGTACAAATATAAGGCAGCTTTTTGTAACATTATTGTTCCATTCGCGCGAGTGAATTTAAAAGAGAAATTCGTTCTCTGTTAAAAGCTCGTTAAAATTACAATTAAAGTTATATTTTGCATACATGAAATGTATTGGACATTTGTAAATTTTTCGCATAATGTCATGCAATATATATATATCTTTTTCTTTAAGAATCCCGCGAACTCTCTCGCCAAACAACGTTTATATAGCAAAAATTTAACTAGAATCTTATTTATTATTGTGCATCTTGCAAGAAGGCGCTTGTTCTAAATCTACGTGGACGGATTATTGTATTAAAAAGGTAAAAAAATTGTATTTAAGAACAAATTTGGTGAGATCACCTTACTTAAGCAGAATAGTAAGTCTATCGAGTAGCATATGTTTCCTAGAAAAAATACGCTTTTACATAACGAGTATAACTTTTTATACTCCAAAGTACAATCATATATCTATTATATATAAAAATTCATGTGTTCGATTTGCTGTTGCACATGAGTATTTAATAATTACAGCATACTCACAACTTTCGTAAAATATACATTTGTAACAATAAGTATTATCAATCTCAATAATCTTGAGAGAGTTATGTACGATATTGGACGTATTTGGCAGTGTAATATTATTTGCAACTTAATTTTATAAGTTCGTTGCTTTTGGTAACTGCCAATTTCTGATGTTACTAAAGTACGAAATATCAAAATAATAAGACAATTTGTTCGCTTTTCTCTACACGACTCTACACTAGTAATATATGCATATATTATATATAGAAAGAAAAAAGAGAGAGAGAGAGAGAAAGAGAGGAAGCTGTCTAATAGTTTAACAAAGAGCAACGAGACTATATAATTACTACTAATTACGAATATGAGGTCTGTTTTTATTCTCACAGCTTCGTCGTAAAAAAATTAATTATTATTTCTAGCTCTTATTTTGTCTTCTTGATTCTATGTTAAATATAAAATTAATATTTAATCTCTATATTTTGCATTCTTCCCCTTAATGATAAATATTTGACGTCTGATGTATATTTCCTTGTTTAACATTTCATATCTATATTAAATTTTTAATATTTGTCCATTTTCGTTCATTTTATGCAGCAACAATCAGGATTTATTGTGCATAGATTCAAATGATTTTAAATCATCATTAATTAGCACAAGCATGTTACTGTACGGATGGTTTAAAATATTCGATTGTGCAATAGCTGGCAGTGTCCGTTGTTAAATTTGGCACACGCTTTGGTTGTGCACCCAAAAATTGTAAACAATGCTGGTATATATTGTATATATTAATTAGAGAAATTACATCGCCGTTTCCAGCGGTTGACTTTTGCTTCGCGCTGCCACTGACAGTTGCGTGAGTTCCGTGGGCTCGTTGATTAAAAATGCGTCCAGATTGGTCTCAAGCAGGGCCTCGCTCTTGGAACGAAGCGGCTTCTCCTCGCCGATGTCAAAGTTGGTCTCCAGCAGCGCCTCGCTCCTGGGCCTGCTCTCGGGCTCGTAGCCATACGGATGCGGCGGTATCGGCGGCTGAAAACCTTCCGAAGACGTGTACTCTGGAACGAGCTCGGATCCCTGACTCGTCGTTAATGTGGCCATATCGTAAGCGCGTTTCGAGTCGTATTCCACGGGATCGTAGACGGCCGACGCTTCAATGTTGTGTTTCAACTCACTCATCGAATCGGTGAGCGCGAGACTGGAGTGTAAAGGCAGTGTAGACGTGTTGTGGAGATACGATGAGCTCTCGTTGTTGGGGTCCGTTATGGGACTCTCGTCGATCAAAGTCGGTTGGACGTTCGGTTGCAACGGCCAGTTAGAAGCAGCAGCGTTTCCGGCTGCAGTATTTCCAGCCGAGAAAGTAGAGTGATTGCGGAAGCCCTCGTTGCGATACGCCAAATCGAAGACCGGATTGTCGACAGTCTGTGCGCCATACTTGGGATGCGCCGCGTGCTTGAAGTCACTTGTACTCGGCGAGTATCGCGGATTATGAGCCTCGTACACATCGTAACTCTGATTGTCCTCTATCGAAGAATTCAGCTGAGACTTGTCCATCGAATCTAGACTGCCACCATTCAACATGCGCTTGTAATCCAGCGATTTCGAGTTTAGAGTATCCGTGGAATTTTTGCTCTAAAACACACATGTAGTATATATTAAAAAATAATATTAATTTCTTAAACTTATTAAAAATATAAATATTTTAGACTAGTAGTGTTGTACTGAACCTACCGGGATAGGTTTCCGCCGATAAGCAAGCTCCGTGAAGCCAGACGTGGAGCCGATCGATCGTAGGGAGTGCAGAGATTGTCTGATGGAATTACGTCGCTCTAATCTCTCGAGTTTACGCTTCTTCGATTTAGACACCCACAGTGCGATGGCCGCGGTCAACAATGCAAGTGCGACGGCGACAGATCCCAAGACGCCCACTGCGACGATATCTTTTCTCCAGGATAGAGGATCGATGTTGACTCTAGGATCTATCGAAATTTTGAAAATTATTTTTTTATAATAATCAAGATTCATTAAGAAATCATTAAGATAATTTGTTTTAATATATATTCTATTATGCATACCGATCTCGCAAATAAACGGATTGGGTTGCGCACAATGGTCAATCTCAATGGTCTGATACGTGAACACCGTGCATTGATCCACGCGTTCCAATTGCTGTATCCAAACACGTTCTGAATAATCAAAATGTTCTTGTTGTTTGCGCGCGAACTTCCAGAGTTCCAGATAATCTCCCATAATGAAGGGCATCGATGCGTTTGCCGACTGAAATAATTAAAAATATATATGTAAACAAAATCCAATATTCAAGAAATTCAAATAAAAAGGGTTGATATTTTATGTTTAAAAAAAAATCAAATATGTATAAATGTTACGTACACACAGGGTCATTTACCCTACTCACCCTGCAAAATTCTCGTGCGCTATAAAAATCCATAAGCGCGCCGATTAATATGTAACATGTATCGCCGACGAGGTCCCAGCCAGGTGGACATTTACCGCTTAATACAGATTTATTGTTCATATGAAAAGGTTGATAGTCGACTTGCAGTAGCTCGGGCAAGTCTCCGCGATCTCTGATACGTCCTGCCACCGCCAAAGTCTCGTTGTAACCCCACCAATTGTACCGGGCGTCTATGTGAGATCTCCACATTTCTAATTGCCTAAAAAACAAAGAATTTGCGTTTATAAAGAGAGTCTTTATTTTAATTTTGCTGCGTAATGTCCCAGACAGCACAAAATATTTATAATATTCATTCAAATATTTTATATTTATCAAAATATTTTAGATTGAATAGATCATAAATATTTATAAATATCCTAGGAAATATTTAAGAAAATAATTATAATTATATAAATATTTATTTTTTACTTACTATAAATATTATATAAAATATTTCATCTATATTTTAAAAATATGTCTGAATAAAGATTTTTATAAAATATGTATAAAATATCCATATAATATTTCAGAAAAATATTTTTTTATAAATATTTATCATAAATATTGTTTGCTGTCTGGCGTTGTACATTTTAATCAGCTTTGTTTTGACTTACTGAGATCTATTTGTCGTGAGCATCTCGTAATCGTTGTCAGGATTAAAGAACACGTTATCGACGTATTGCTGTCCGGGAGTACCGGCAACGATAGTGCTACGGCCTTCACGATCCACTGCATAATTCCTAAAATATTATAAATAATTTATTACCTCGACAAAATAATTCTTTTCAAAGATAAAGAAGTACGAAGCAAAAAATTGTAAAAAAAGAAAACCTATTACTTACTTGTAAAAGCCATTGTGAGATGTACTTTGATAAATCGGTAAACGAACCCTTTCGAATCCCGAAATCTCCAATAAATGCATACCGAGGTTTCCGTGTAAATAATTAAGCGTCATATTGCTGACCACTTGCTTCAAAACAATATTATTGTCGTAGAGAGCATGATTTTTGGTAAAGTAATTCCTGAATATAGTCACTTCTTGGTAAGGACTACTCTGGCGACCCTCGACATATCTGAAAATAATCCCGTAATGTTATTCCTCGTCTTTGCATAAGAAAATTAACATATACTTACAATGCTGGTTTGTTGAAATTCTCCGTGAAAAGGTTATTGTGTATCCATCCCTTGAGGGATGTGGCTGAACCTCTCGAATCGGCACGAATAGAAAGACCGCCTTGATTCCGCTGCACCAGATTATTCTAAACAAATATAATATTATATTACAATATATAAATAATATTTTGAAATATAATATAATAATATTTTGAAATATAATATAATAATATAATATAAAATTATAGAAATATAAAAACAATATAATAATATAAATATAATAATATAAATATAATAATATAAAAATATAGAAATATGATATTTTGACAAATTTAAATTATAGGAAAATTAACAATAAAATAAATGTGACGTTGTTTTTGCATTTGAAACTTACTCTGAAATAAAGTGATTGCGTATTTTGAACATCGAGCCATAAGGCAGACTTGCACGTGGAAAAATTACCATATAACTTTTCGCAATTATTGATAAACTGATTACGTTCGAGCGTCATTATAGCATTCACCTCGCCGGCACTTGCGTATTTTACAGCACCCTCGCGACAGTTCGTTATCGCAGAATAAGAAATATTGTGCTGCACATCGCGATCTGTAAAAAATAAATTAAATAATTACAAAAATAAATCAACAAATAGAAGAAATGTCTGAGATGCATAAGTATAATAAATGTATAATAAATATGCTGATTTGTTATATATGATTTATTACATATGATATTAGATACGATTTTATTATATACTTACTAAAACCAATGGCGGATATCGGAAGAGTCACGATTTCCGCGATAAATCCATGCACACTGCTAGCGCCATTAGCGAAGAACCTTATACTGAGACTGGGAGTCTGCGTTTTAAAGAATTTCTTCTCATCAAGAGCGTTAACTTCCAAGTGGCCGATCTTCTTAGAAGTAACATTGTAAATGTCTCCGTCGTATAAAGTTATACCATCGGGATGACCCGGCTTTCCAGTGGAGTTGAAAAGATTAAATTGTAAAAGTCTGCAGAAAACAGAGAGAAATGTTTGCTTATTTTTTTTTAATAATTACACTTGAAAAATCATTATCGTAAACACGAAAAAAACTTTACGCACCTAAATCCGAATGGTTTGGCTCTGTAAGCACTGCGGAAGATTTTCACACAATTCACAGGGTAATTATCGTATTTGTAATAAACTATCACACGCTCTTCGATCGTGATTTCTTTAGCGGTATCGCATATGTCGACCATACTGAACAAAGAATAAGGAATATTGAGATCCTTAATTGGCGTAAACGAGCTCTCATCCGCTTCGCGACCCTCTCCCGTCAAAGATAGGATATTCACGCCATTTCCGAGGACATTAGTAATCGTATTAAATAATAATTCCATCTAAAAAAAAAAATATATATATATATAATATATAAATTATTTTGTAAATATTTGCACCCACATACCGTGTGTGTAGGAGATACAATATTGATCCCATGATAAGCACTACGATCTATATTAACGTGTACTATTGCTGGAGACTTCATGATAGACTGTATGGCGGACGATCTTTCAAAGTGTAAGATTCCAGCACCGGTTATGTTGATGAACTTGAGAACCGACTCGACGCGTCTGACAGTCTCGTGGGTGACGATGTTGTGGATGCGGTGCTCGTACAGATGATGCTCGAATTCGCTGTCCGTGATGCGTATTCCGCCCCAGTAATCGTACGCGTCATCCAAGTTTCGCTGGCCACAATGTAGGAAGACAAACTGCCCATCCCACGAACATTCGTGACGATGACCATACAACTGACCGTTCAGTCTGATCTGACAGTCTTCCAGGCTCTGTTCTTTCCCAGAACACTGCAACAAAAAAAAGATTGTTTAAAGAAAAAAAATATTGCGAAAAAAACCCAAAATGAAGAGACGAATCGTACTTGCAGAGGTTCAGGCCAAGACCAGACACGCGTCAACGATCCAGGATGAAGTTCATATCTACGATCGGTCGACACATAGACGTTGAGGGTATCGTAACCGAGTTGCCGACATGCTACTTGGGCGTTTCGCTCGGTAAATCGCTGATCGCATATGGGTATCCATTGAAGAGTCGTTCTATTAAAGTATTCCAAGAATCCTGTCATAAAAAAAAGAGGAAACTTATAATCAAATATTTTTAAAAAAATTATACAATAAAATCATGAAAATTAGAAAAACACTGTCAGTATATCCAATAAAATGAGGATTTTTTTGAGAATAGAAATTCGTATTTTTCACCTTCATTGTACAATGAAGAGCAGCGTCCATCTTTGCATAAACGAATCGTTTCGTCAGACATTGAAGCAAGATTAATGGAACTCCTCATCGGTGCTAACTTGACATACGCGGAACTGACGCTTGCATTTATTCGTCTCATTGGTCTCATAACGATTTCGTGACCGGGTACCCCGACAGCTTTCAGCGTTCCAAGAACGAGGATTCCAACGTTAGGAGCGAATTCCATCACGACGTCGGGATAGATGTGTAGCGTGGCTTCCGGCATAACCGTGATGTCGGAATGTATTACGTAAGGCTCGGGTCTCGCGTGTAATGAGAGGCTCTCCACTATACGACCGCCTAAATTGTCCAGGTCAATCTCTTGATTTATATGCCACGACGCAGAGATAGATGAATCGAATGAGTCGCGCATCAAGTACGGCCGATAATTGGCTACGGCGTGATCGTTCCAATCGTCGAAATCGAAGATTCTTCGTCTATGAAAGAAAAACATATACGAGTTAAGTAAACATATACGAGTAATAATGAATTTTGAATTAAAATAAAATATCGCATATACACTCCCCAGACAGCACACAATATTTATGATAAATATTTCTAAATATTTATGAAAATATATTTTTACGAAATATTATATAAATATTTTATACATATTTTATAAAAATCTTTAGTCGACATATTTTAAAATATAGATGAAATATTTTACATATTTATGATAAATAAAAAATAAATATTTATAGTAATTATTTTTTACTTATAAATATTATATAAAATACTATATACAATATTGAAAATTATAATATAATAAATCTTTAATTCTCTATTCAATCTAAGATTACAAAAATATTTACAAATAAATATTTTGATAAATATTTATAAAATATTGAAATAATTATTATATAGTTATTATATAATTATTATATATTTTATAAATATTATATGTGCTGTCTGGGAAGTTCAAGATTGAGGATATTTATGATCTATTCAATCTAAAAATCTTAACAATATTTAAAAAATATTTAAATAATTATTATAAATGTTTTATGTTGTCTGGTCATTGATGGATCTAATTACATGAAATTACCTGATAATAGTGTCATTATCGGTACCCCACCAATTCTCCATGACATCTACTTCGTTGTTAATCTTCGCTGTTCTAATACCCGCCAGTAATTCGTAATCCAGCGAGTTTTCTCCGAAGAGATTTCTGTTAACCAGTACTTTTTGTATACCGTGAAAGCCGACAACGTAACTGGGATCGTCAAATGTCTGGCGCGGTCCCATGTTGACGAGATCGTACGTGTTTCGTTTAATCTCATTGTAATAGAAATGCGCGTCGACGTCGCCGAGAATCTCGGATTGGCTGTCCACGCGGAATTCAACCATATAAGCTCCGCTGTTACCGTCGATCCAATTGTTATCGATTCTGATCTTCTTTTCCATTCCGCGCACGGATATCAGGCCAGTCTTGCAGCGATTGCCGTCGAAATGATTGTAGGATATGTTGAGATGAGCGAAATGACCGTCTATCACGAAGCCGAACTGCTCGTTGTTGCGCCAAGTGTTGTTACCAAAGTACAAGGAATGCGTGAAATTCTCGTTGTATTGCCAAACGTCTGGCAACAACACTTCAAATCCACCCCCGTGATTTCTTTCGATCGTGCTATCTTGCATTATCCAATGGAAGAGATTGTTGGAGTGTCTCGCGTCACGGCTGAATTGATGTATCGCTTTACCATTATCCGTGATCAAACTGTTATTTATGTGGATCGAAATTTCCGATAAATTAGAGTGGAAGATATTCCAATGAGGTGAATACACATATACGGCCTCCTCTTGATTGTGTGATATCTCGCATCCGATCAATTGAATAGTCTCGTTCGCTTTTCGGAGAAAGTGATCTCCAATCTCGTTCAAATATCGATTGTAGTAAAACGCGAGTAGGCCCTTCTGATTACTCTTAATTTTCGTTTTCATGATGATCAATGAAGGAATAGGCCCGCTGACTATTTTATTGCGTATATTCTGTAATATCGTTATCATTATTATATTAATGCCTATATTAATATTCCTGTAAATGTAATATTCGTATTCATTTACCTGCGCTGGAGATAAGATCGATGTGACAGCCATGACAGCTCCACCGAGAGCATTCTCACCGCTCTGGTACTCTAAAATTACTATGTAGGAGCTGGATGAGACGGGGAAAACGCTCAGATCCCGTTTTACATGCCAACTTATCTGATTATTGTTAAGCTGCTGCGAGTCGTACAGTATGATTTGTTCCGTGCTTCGATTCTCTATTGGATTCAGCAACTGGATGCCGATGACATAACCGGGAGTGCACTATAAATTTAAAAAAATATAAATTATAAATAAATTTTAAAAAATAAATTATAATATATAATATATAATTATAAATTATTATAATATATATTATAACGTATATTATATATAATAACGTATATTATATATATAATAACGTATATTATATATTATATATAATATAATCAAAATTATAAATAAATAAATAATCAACTGACACATATATGTGTACGTACGTATATAAGATGTAGTATATTTTAAAAAACTTACTTTAATATTAACTGTACGACGGACAGATTCTTGAACGGTTGTTTTAGTCGTTATAATGTACTTGGTTTCTCCATTAGCGAGTTCAATATTTTCATCCGGTCCCGGTATGATTACAGGATTATACGGTGAGTCAATTGTGGTGTCTGGAACGCGTAGGAACCATCCCGCAAATTCTCTCTGCTGAACCGCCGAGAGAGCGGGATTGTGCCTTATTCCCGCAACTTTGTTGCTCTCAATTCGCGAGTTGACTATTCGCATGCCCAATTGCTTGAAACTGATACCGCTCCCGCCATTTTGAGAGAAATCGCTATTTGTCACAATATTTATGGCGTCCGCTGAATATATATCGGAATACAGAACTCCTAATCCATCTTGCAGATTGTTAACGAGCTTGATACCGTCCAACGAATGCCGAGCAAAATCAATTTGCAAAGCTGTTAAAAATAATATCGATTATGCACACATGAAATAAAAATTATACACAATAAAATGAGTCAATTCAATTATATTTTTCTTAATAAGAATATTTTTTTAAAAAGATTCTCTGAAGAAAATCTACCAATAGTATTATTATTTTGTAACCGCGATATATTTATTTTTTATTTTATTTTTTTGGTAATGTCAAACTCAAATATTGAATTCGAATTTTTTTAGTTAAATTTTAAAATAGTACATCTCGAATATGTAGTAATAATAAATTCTCATATTTAATTTTAAAACCTATTTAATTTTTTAATTATTATTAACAAAAGATCTATAGACTTTACATAAATTTACCTGGCTTGAACAAATTTGTTTTATAATCTAACAAGCCTGCTTTTTCGATTGTCACGTATTGCAGGTCACATCTTTGAGCCAACGGTCCTAATCTCAGACCTGCCCATGCCACATCCAAACATCTAACACCGACATCGTTCGAGTGAGTGCATGAATTTTCGAAATCTTGCTCCCTCTCTGCCTGACATTTTGTTATATCGTTGTCATTCTCAGTACACTGGACATTGCTGAGAAGTATATCTTCGTTGATTCCCGCGCTCGGTATTTGCGATCGCTCGACAAACCAATTCTCATAGTCTAGAATAAAGCCTAATTGATGGCAAACGAGCGCCGCATCCTGAATCGTCCATCCGTAGTTGCAAACGGTTCCCCATTTATTTCCGATTTTTACCTTTTACAAAAAAAAAAAAAAAAAAACAATTATATTTTTTTCAATTTTTATAAAGATTTAATAAATAAATTTAATTATAGGTTTGTAAATTTTTTTTGAGTATTTGAGTTAAAAATATTATTTAAATGTTACCTGTAGTCTTCCTTCGAGATTTGTTCTGCCACCGAGAAGCCTCACCGGCACGGACTCCGCTTCTTCATCAAATTGAATTTGATTCGTACCTTCTTCTTCGGTGACGAGAGTTTCATTGTCTGGTAATACAGGAAGCTCTTCCTTCAAAGTAAATAAGATGTCGCTAGGTCTTTTTCCACGCGCATCGAATTTGCCGGCTACCATTATTCCAATGGATGGTGGAAAACGTAACGTAACGCCCGGTTGCAATATTAATTTGCCGCCTGGTCTTACATTGATGTCACGCTCGACAATGTACTCGCCGGCCCTTAATTGCTCGAGACCGTCAACCTCACCACCGACCAGATTCGTGCCAGGTGTGACAAATTGCGATACAAACGTCGGATTTGCGATTATGGTATTCGCGTTGGGGTTACTGCTGTGCAACAAGTAAGGCAGGTACTCAATCTTAGCAAGATTGTACCTGTCTTTCCTATGGAAAAATAAAAATTATAATTATATCCCACACTATCCTAGACAGCACACAATATTTATGATAAATATTTATAAAAATATATTTTTTTGAAATATTATATAAAATATTTTATACATATATTTTATAAACATCTTTATTCGATATATTTAAAAATATAAAATATAAATGAAATATTTTATATAATATTTATGATAAATAAAAAATAAATATTTATATTAATATTAATTTTATAAATATTTCTCAAATATTTATTAGGATATTTATGGTAAATATTTATGATCTATTCAATCTAAAACCTTAAAAATATTTAAATAATTATTATAAATATTTTGTGCTGTCTGAGATATATATTACAATTTGCAGAGTAATAAAATTTCGAAAGTGTAATACAAACCTATGGAATAGTCGATCAAAGATTCTCTTTTCCTCCCCAGATCCCAACCAGTTGTAAGTACAATTAATGACTTTGCTCTGATCTTCCAAGTGGGAACCGATCTCGTAACGCGACTCAGGATTGTGCAAAATGTTACGGAAAACCTCGACATTGCTCGAAGATACGACGACAATAGCAGCTACTCTCGAGCGCGGTATTAGTTTGACATTTGGTATGTTACCATTGTCAAATAGTTCTCTGACATGATTGTCACGCAAGAAGTTCCTCGTAAACAATGCGTTTTGCACATCGCTGTAGGGTGATAAACCGATGCTAGCTACAAAGGTGCCCCGATTGTTATAGAATTCATTATATCGAATCATAATCTTCGCGGGCAGAACATTAAATTCCTCATAAAGCGGATTTCTTATCAGAATCCCACCGTCCGCTTGATCCCTGAAGTGATTGTACTCTATAGTTGCGTCGAGATTGAGCGCTGGACTTAGTTTAACGCCCAATTTCGCATTTCTTATGAACGAATTGTATCCGATCTGCAGTCTCATTAAACCATTGTCTTTCCTCCAACTGGATTCCACTTGTAGCGCTGTCTCGAGGCTAGTGTTAAACCAATTGCCCGTTATATTTACATACGAGTTGCCGGTTGAATTGCCAATCTGCCAAGTAAATCAAGATCACACATACTCAATCATAAAGTCAAACAAAATACATGTAATTATTGTGCAAAATATTCATACACATTCCAGACAGCACACAATATTTATGATAAATATTTATGAAAATACATATTTTTTTAATATTATATAAATATTTCATACATATTGTATAAAAATCTTTATTTGACATATTTTTAATATAGGTATATAATTATAACTATATATAATATATATAATATAGATATAATTAAAATATAGATGAAATATTTTACATAATATTTATGATAAATAAAAAATAAATTATAGTTATTTATTATATATATATATATATATTTTTTTATATAATTATTACATATATAAATTTTATTTATATATATAAATTTGTAGTAATTATTTTGTAAATATTTCTCAAATATTTGCTAGGATATTTATAGTAAATATTTATGATTTATTTAATATTATATCTTAAAAATATTTATAAAATATTTAAATAATTATTATAAATATTTTGTAAATATTTCATAAATATTTTGTGCTGCCTGGGATTCTACATTCGCACTTACCAGAACACCAATATCCTTATTACGGAATATCTGCGAGTATTCGATCACAGTCGACTGATTGAAGTGTACATATTCGGTAGCAGAGCTGTCATTCAACCACAATGCGAAACCAAAACCGCGATTGGATGATATACTGCTGTGCGATACGTTGCGATTGCCACCCGTAACAGTGATATTAACACCGTCTCCTTGATTAAACGAAATACGGCTGTCGGTGATATTGACATCCATCGCGCCACCTAATACATGCACGCCGGCTACGTGTTCATTATTCGATATCGAAGTCTCGTGAATGTGTACGGCGGATCTGAGTTTCTCCGCGAGGATACCGCGACCGTTATTACCCGCTATCGTACTACCAGTCACGTTGAGATCATACGTTTTCTCTGTGAAAAAAAAGAAACATTAATATCTTGATTATCAATTAATGCTGTAATTTAAAGATTTATATTAATCTGAGATAATACAAGCTGCTTTGACTTACTATAACCCGACGACAATCGCACAAACACGATGGTGTTGGTTCGAGGTTCAGCTACAAAATTTATGAAGAGATTCTGACGCGTTGAAGTCACACTTTGCGGTAACGTTCCATTTCTAACTTTAACTCTAGCCAAGAGTTTTTCCACTCCACTTATACCATCGTATACTTCCACAATGGCGCTATCATTCCTATCAGTTTTCATTTCCAAAAAATGCAACGTCAAAAGATGACCCGGCATCGTGAAGATATGCTGTGTAATAATAATTATTTTAATAATTATTTATAAACTTATTTATATTATAAATTATATTATTATTATTTATAAATTATCTATAAATTTATATTATAAATTATTTCATAATTTTTAATTATTGTATATATTGTAAATATTACTTAATAATTATTAATAATATTTAATATTATCGCTTTATCATTGATTTCATGCAAAGCACAAATTAATACTTTTAGTGATTAAATAATGCTCACTTGTGGACATCGTTTTACATTGGGCGCATATTTATTCTGTTCCATGGATATAGTGACAGGGAAGGTTTGACTAGCTGTCATGGGGAAGGTGCACAGATCAAACAAGTCGGTACGATCTAATTTGTCATCCGGTCGTTCGTCCGCGTGCACGTATTTTATTCCATCAGCTCCGTTTTCAAGTATCGAACAGTCATTGATATTCGTCATGCCGGACGAACTATTTACATAAATCCCGTAACCTGAAACAATAAATATACGCTACATAAAACATATTATCTAATATGGCATCTCTAGAGAGAACAAGATATAATAATACGTAGTAAATGACAAGATTGATGGAGTTGTGTTTTACCTCTATTATATTGCACGGTACAGTTTTTTATCACGACGGGTGCATCCGGCAAAGTAACATTGATACCCGTGAAGGCAGAATGAAGAACAGAAATCGACTCCATTATCGGTGGTACTCCTTCCACATGAATTGCCGACGTCACATTGTACTCTCTTCCAGTCCCAGCATATCTATTTACCAGATTAGATTTTTATATTATATTTTATTGTAGGTTCTATATATTTATATATATATATTTATATATATATTAAATTATAAAATATATGTAGAGAAGTCACTACCTTCTGACAAGAAATATAACCTAGACAGCACAATATTTATAAAATATTTACAAAATATTTAAAATAATGATTTAAATATTTTATAAATATATATCAAAATATTTTTAAGATAATAGATATAAATATTTTTAAGATTTTTAAGATTGAATACCTCATAAATATTTACCATAAATATCCCCGCAAATATTTGAGAAATATTTACAAAATAATTACTCTGTAAATATTTATTTTTTACTTATAATAAATATTATATAAAATATTTCATCTATATTTTAAAAATATGTCGAATAAAGATTTTTATAAAATTGTATAAAATATTTATGTAATATTTTAAAAAAATATATTTTCATAAATATTTATAAATATTTATCATAATTATTGTGTGCTGTCTAGGGAATTAGAGAGCAAAATGTATATTTTATATATTGCCAATAAAAATGTCCATCGTTTCGTTTCAAAATACTCACTCGATTACTATGTTTCGCAAAACAGATTTCGACTGATGCACATAAAGTGTATTTTCTTGGATGAGCGTTTTATCATGCAACGCGTTCTCGAATCGTATCCCTCGCCAATGCTTGATCGCACTGGTCGTACCATCGTGACGAGGTAGGCAAGAGATACCCAGATCTGGATGATAATCTAAAATCGAATACCAACTTTCATTAATTGATTCATAACACAGTAAGCTCTATCTTTTATTCAACAACTAAAATAACACGCATGATCTTCACCACAAAATTAATATATTCCCCCGACAACACAAAATATTTATAAAATATGTCTAAAATATTTATATAATATTTCAAAAAAATATATTTTCATAAATATTTAGAAATATTTATCATAAATATTGTGTGCTGTCTAGAAAAAAAATTTGCAATTCACCGCAAACACCGGCGCCCAATTGTCTTTCCGACCAACGTTCGCAGATCGCCAGCGAATACTCGGTACCGCGACATCTTGGTTCCTCGTAAAGAAGACGAGGCTTGGAGGGCCATTGTCTGTCGATCCACGACCACCACTGTCCGCCCTGATAGCCGAGCTGCCGGCAAGCTGTCTCCAAGTCTGCACGAGTCCAACTGCAATAAAAGTTACATAATAATATATCTACATTGTTGTCACGTTACACGTTTATTGATTACATACTTTCGTGAATTCGTGCAAACGGAACGCCAGCTGCCTCGATGAAAAAGCTGTAATCTACCCGTTAACGGATTCGGTCCGTCGACAAGACGTATCGAAGGTGATGTTTGAAGAGCCGGAACTTGCGTTTCCACTTCCGCTGCGGTCAGGAGGATCGGCGCATGTGTTTCACCCTTTTTACACACAGATAAATGTGTTATTATTAGATTTTTTTATAATACATAAATAATACATTTATAATCATTACAAAAAAATAGATAAAATTTATTCTCTTATATCATTATCATATTATTATGATTTACAGTATTTGCGATAAAAGAAAACTTTCAAAAAGTAGAATCAACAACTGTAATAAAAAAATTCTATTTTTTCCATTCTACATTTGATTAGGTGGTGTATTTCAGTTACATTGTTATGTTACTATAAAAAAAGGGAGGAAGACTTCAATAATATTTCAAAATCAGGTATTTTTAAAATTCTCATAGAGCGTTAATATAATAATAATAAAACGCTAAATCGAGAGTTGCTAAAGGTTTGATTATATTATAGAGTGTACTATAAATCACGTCCCATCTCTGGAGATTGAATTGTCGAAGTCAAAATAAGTCGAAAATAGAAAATGACAAAATTACATTCAAATTTCTTTTAAAGAATTACAAAAAATTTTTTTGGACTATTATTTTTATTCAAATTAAAAGTTTGTAATTATTTTGATAACTTTTTAGTTAAGAATAACCATATAACATTAATTATAACTAATAAATAGACAATAAAATAAAAATTATATAATAGAAGGGATTCTAAATAATAGCTATTCCAGATGGACATTTAAAATGCATTATTTCAATTATAACTGCATTTAAAAAAGGCTCAAATGTAATTTTAATTTACATAGACTTATTTTGATTTCATCAATTTATTCTCCAGAGATGGAGCGTGATTTATGATACACCCTGTATATGGTCATTTTCATCAGAAATCAATAGCATCGTTGATATCATTAACAGATAACGAGATTGAAGATATGTCGGTGAAGATATTGCGTTATCAGCAAAGTTTTATAAACGTGTAGAGATGAATAGAGCATAAAATGTATTAAAGAATAGATAATATAGACATAATTATATTGTAAGTATGTTTTCTTTTGAAATTTAGACACAGTGATTTAAATATAAGATTTAATTTAATTTTTGTTGTTTAATTTTTTTATTTGAGTTTCATATATATATGTATTATAATAATTAATTGTCCTATTATATATATTATTATTAATTATAATCTGTGTAATCTATTTAATCTAAATTAATCTGTATAGTATCTATAAGATAATACATCGAATAATAAATTTTGTATTTTAACAATAACTAAAATTAGAATTAAATTAATTTATTTATGTGTTTTATTACATAACTAATAAAAACTATATAAATATTAGAAGAATGCTTTTCTCTTCTCTCTTCTGCAAAAGTAAAGATATAAACCGCGCATTTTTTATAAATATATAATTTTATTTCTATATAAATAAATTATTTTTTTCATATATGCGTAGAGTAATTTTATATCTTTCGTTCCCTCGAATTCATTTTTTTCAGTACAATCGTCATAACTGCCGGATGTCTCTGCTTGGGCACATGTTACGGATTATTGTCGATATTTGTCGGCTTACTCCTAGCGAGCGAGTCATCCACGTAGTTTCCAGTAATAAATTTTTACGCAATACGATTTTACGAAAATAAAAAGTAATTGAATCATCAAAACACCGAATGTTGAATCTTATTAGAATAGATGTTATCAACCACTAAAGTAATGTTTGACAACTGATGGATGATACGATCACAAATAATTTTTTTCATGATATTTCTCGAGATTCCATTAAAAATATTCCTATTTAAACTATTTTTAAACTATTTGTTATCAAAATATGTTATAGTTATTTTATAAAATTCAATCAAGTTAAAATTATAGAAGAAAATAAATAAACTATATACTATCACATATATAGGTATATATTAAATATTGTATATAATAAAATAAATTAAGAAAAAAAGTAATATTTTTCTCCTTAGTTTATAATTATATCTTGTAAAAGCATAATAACATTAGTTGTCAAGAAAAGTAAATAGCATGTTAATATTCATCATTAAATTCAGCAGTAAATATTTATTTAATAATTAAATTAAAAGAAGTTTTAAAAAGATCTCGTGTGCTTTAATTTAATTCAATAAATGTAGCCGTGAAAAAGAATGCAAAGCTAGGTGTATGACAGGAAAGGGATTCCTTCATACAAAGAGCGGAGAACGCCGATTAACCGGAAATGCTACAAACACGCGAGTATCGTTGCCTTTATTGTTGCATTATTGGTGTATATAATAAAATAGTATATATTCACGTTTGTCTACGTATTAATGCTCGCTACAGGTATTATTAGGTATTATTTTGTTGCTATTTTAATTGTAAGTTGCACGTAACAATTTTAAAAGAGGAAAAGGGCACATACGCAATCTATTGTACAGATAAGCGTACAGAGAAAGAGAGAGAGAGAGAGAGAGAGAGAGAGAGAGAGAGAGAGAGAGAGAGAGAGAGACAAAGAGCACTTTATAAAAAGTTTATTAAAATATTTAATATTGAAAAAATCATATTAAAATATATTAAATATATTAAATATGAAATGAGTTTGAAATCAAGTAATAAAAAAAAAGTTTTAAATCGGATAAATCATCAGTAAAATCTAGAGCTTTAAAATAAATTATTATTTTTTAATTACTAATATTAAAAGGGAATATAAAAATAAAAATATAAAAATAAGACAAAAATATATATATGCTCTCAGATTTAAGAAATAATAATCCATATTAATGTACAATACTTACAAAGATAAGAAGCGATTATTCACGGATGAGTAATCACTTGCTGATTTATCATTTATTCTACTTAGAAGGCTATCACACTTGTAGCGCGCTGTAATAGCTAATAAAGAGGATTAAATATCCTGGAAGAGGAAGGAACAAGTTGTTCTAATCTCTGTAAATGGATATCTCTCTTATCCGCCGTTTCTGTCAGAAGGGTTGGTAATAGAAAGTTCACTAATCGAGTGATTAAGAACAGCGTGCAGACCGCACGGCTGTCTCGACCGAATCAGCCAACAACACTGCCTCTAAATGTCTCCTCAAGAATACGTTCTATTGTCTGTCTTTATTTAATTTTCAACGAACAACAAGGATAAAATGATTCTGACAAGAATTGCAAACGTCAAGTGGAGCGTGCCATGTGATGCGTTTCAGGTCGGCGGTTCTTGCCCCCGCACGATTAACTTATGACCTCACGTAATCCTCTTAAAAGCTCAACAGAGTGCCAAGACCTTCGGCATCGCTCTTGGCACGAATCAAACGGCGTAAGCTGGAATTCTTTTTATGTAGAGCCTCTAAATGCGGAAGTTGTGTAAAAAAAACGAGGGAAAAGTGAGCAAAAAGAATTTCATATTTAGTGTAAAAAATGGGTAAAGGATTTAATGTCAAATCGACCATTTGTCGACAATTTAATGTCAAACTGACAGTGTTGAAATTTTACTGGAATTGCAATTCGCAAAGCTTCCTAAGAACGCAGTTTGTCTTTCTTTTTCGATCTTTTTCCTTTATGTATACATATATGCAGAACACGTGCACAGTTACGCTGCGATGAATCATGTTCATTCAACGTCAAAATACACACACCTATGGATATTGTAATTTTATAAGGATGCTCTCTACAATTATACACATTGATATTCTATACGCACGTATACAATAAGTCACCTAATTCCTGTATCATATCATTATTTCTACATTATTCTATTTTCTAGATATTTTATTGGATATTTAAAATGTTTATAATAAAATATATATATATATATATTATAAAATATATAAAATATATATATATATATATATATATATATATATATATATATATATATATATACTTTCATTAGTGTATTGCATATCGATTATATATCTTTTTATACTTATTTATACTAAAAGTATCTCATAATTTAATTTCAAAATAAAAAATCAATAGAGACAATTTTGAAAAGAATATTATCTTAATATCGACTTTCTCTATTATTAATTTTGATTATTAAGTATCATCCTGCTTGTGTCAAAAGATATGTTTGACGTTAAAGCGACAATTAAAAGTTAAAAAATCTTAACAGGCTTTTGTTCTCGTCTCGAGAGCATTTGTGTAACTTTCTCTAAAAAAGCGTGCTCTCTACCTTTTTTTAGAAATTCTATTGTTAATTATTACCTTGGCACTTATGATACCGCGGATGGTGATGCCGACCATGGGACCGAAACGAATTTCCACACCAGGTTCTATTATAAGCTTGCCATCCCTCTCGATGAATAGATCCTCGCGCAACAAATAAGGGCTCTTCGATATTGGCAGTAGTCTTTCACCACGAACAACACGGCCACCGTGGAGCTCGTATAAACCACCATTGTTACCGTTTATTGTGCTAGTATTCACCAGCACAGTTGGTTCGGTGTAATAGATCGATGTTTGCTCATATCTATTGTCTAATCGGACTCCTGCAATTAAGGCGGCCAGAAACGGCAGCAAAATGCATAATCGGTGCATTTTTCGGCGCATATTTTCGTCGTCAAGTGCCTCGGTTCATCGGTATCGTTAAATAGAATTTACGAGCGAGAAGATAACCACCCACTCTCTAGGAATCTTTGTCCTTTGTTCACTATTAAAAGAAAAATACTCTCGTTAACGTTTCAACGAAGTTGATGTCTTTATAATGTTTCTAAATAAAGTCCATCGCGCGACTTTTGAATATATTACATGTAATAAATGAACACATTCCAATTAAATTGATCCGTGTAAATGAACACATTCTGTTAGACGAACATGTATAAAACGATGGCGTGCACTTTTTATGTCAATAGCCTTCGCGAGAATCATCCACTTATCGCCGGCTAATCCTTGATGTGTCATTCGCCAATTTCGTATACGTCAGACGTCAGACTTTCCTCGCGTAATATGTTACACTTTCACTGATTGTATGAATTTCTTCAGGCACACTATCTTCAGGTATACTTATTTATATAAAAGAACACTCGGTGCTTCGTCGTATCTTCGATGACCAAAATAACCAGCATAATATCCGGCACAGATCAGGTCCTCCTTAAAAAACAATTAGTGCAATTTAATCAGACTAACAATAAATTAAAAAATGAAGGAATTTATAAAAATACATAATTTTAAATATTGATCACAGCATCTAAGCTACACAGCACAAAATATTTATATTAATATTTCAAAAAAATATATTTTCATAAATATTTAGGAATATTTATTATAAATATTGTGTGCTGTCTGGGTATTAGTATACTATCTTTTTACTGACAAATAGAAAAATTGATCACAAAACGTCATATATATGTATATAAATAATGATTTAAAATTAATTCATTTCCAGCATATTTTTATTAGATTTAAAATAATATTTAAAATTATTTAAAATTTCTAGAAAATCTTTAAAATTTTTTAAACTTAGCATATCTTTATCAAATGTAGAATAATCTTTAATATATTTAAGATCAATTTCTTCTTGTAGTAATTTAATCCATTTTCGATAACTTTTTTATTTTTAGGATTAAATATTTTGATAAATTACAATTTCAAGTTTTATAAAAAATAATTTAAAATTAAATAAAATTAAGATTTTTATTATTTATTATAATTAAGAAATTTTTTTTTAAATGCTTATATACTTAAATATTATAAAATAAAAAATAATAATTGTTACAAAGATGGAGGATTTGTTTTCAGTCATTTTATATAATTTATTATTCTTTAATATATTTAAGATTTCTTCTTATAATAATTTAATCCATTTTTAACATTAATTTCAAATTAAATAAAAATTAAAATGTCATTTATTTTAATTGAAAAATTTTTCTTTAAGTGCCTATACTTAAATATTATTAAAAAAAATCATTGTTACAAAAATCGACAATTTTGTTTCCAGTCACAATTTATTTTTATTTTGTACGTCTCGTATGTTATTACTTTATCATTGTTATTTTTACATCTCGCGCAAAACATAATAAATCATCTTTGAATTTTAAATGCGAAAAAAACATTCTTCCCGATAATGTAAGCTGCTCTTTTAAATTCTCGCGAATCTTTATCATCACTCATCATCACTATATATTGCATATCTATTAATTAATATCACGGCCTTCGTACACATGTGCGAATGAATCGCGACCTGACGACGCGAGGCAAACAAGAAGGATAAGATGGAAATCGATCTTCGAACACTCACCACGATCCTCGGATCTCTCACTCTCATAGATGCTATTCGGATTCGAATTCGAGCGGTAACTCTTCCTGCTTTTTCACGCTTGAGGAAACCAACTGGACGCCGCCGTTATTCGCGCTTCGCTCGACGAAACCCTCTCGTTTTTTTCACGTAAACAATAAACGGCGGGTCTCCTCGCTCGCGTGGCTTTTATCCGTCAAAACTGACTCGAAATCGACCTGACGCTCGAATAAGCAACGCAACGATCTCGCGCTGGATCTTTCTTCTCGTAGATCACCGATCGTCCACGACGCCGATCGATCCTGTTAAATCTTCCTGACGCGACGCTGTCGTTGATCATCGGCGAAAAGATCGATGCCCGTCCGCATCCTGGACAGGTTTGTCGAACTGTGGGCGCGGTTTTGTCACTTCGTGCACGCGAGTTTTCCGTCGCGATCGCTCTTTACGCAATTTATCACCGTCTCGTATAAAGGTACCACGGCCACTACCGCGATCACCATGGTATTACACTCACTGTTCACTGGTAGCTGGTAGCGCGCTGACGCTACACCTACTACGATCGAGCTCCGTAGAGTGAGTCACGTGATGCACCCGAGTATGTATACGTCACGCTCTTGTGAAACAGGTGAGTCTCTCCCATTATACCGGGTGTTCCATAATCCACAATATTTTTTTTTCACTGTATTTTCTTTGATCAATCTTGGATTTCGTAGAGACAACACAATATTTATAAATATATACGAAATAATTTATAATAATTATGTAATAATTATATAATGTGTAATAATTATATATAAAATTATTTCAATATTTTATAAATATTTATCAAAATATTTATTTGTAAATATTTTTGTAATCTTAGATTGAATAGAAATTTATTATAAATAGCCCAACAATTATATGTGAGAAATATTTACAAAATACATATTACTACCAATATTTTTACTCTACTCTCATTGTTGCCACATTGCAAAAGCGTTAATGTAATATATAAGTCGAATACAGTTTTTACGATTTTTTTTTCTTAACCCAGACAGCACAAAATATATTTATAAAATATTTACAAAATATTTATATAATAATTAGTTAAATATTTTATAAATATTTTTAAAATATTAGATTGAATAAATCATAAATATTTACCATAAATATTCTAACAAATGTTTGAAAAATATTTATAAAATAATTACTCTGTAAATATTTATTTTTTACTTATCATAAATATTATATAAAATATTTAATCTATGTTTTAATTATGTCGAATAAGGATTTTTATAAAATATGTATAAAATATGTAGAAATATTTATCATAAATATTGTGGACTGTCTGGGTATTAATATACTATTATCTTTTACTGTTATGACAAATAGAAAAATTGATCACAGAACGTCCTATATATGTATATAAATAATGATTTAAAATTAATCCATTTTTAGCATATTTTTATAAGATTTATATATTTCAAAAAAATACATTTTCATAAATGTTTATAAATGTTTATTATAAAATATTGTGTGCTCTGTCTGGGAATGTATATAAAATATGTATAAAATATTTATATAATATTAAAAAAATAAATAGTAAAATATTTATAAATATTTATCATAAATATCGTATACTAAAGTTGGTCAACTGTTGAAATATTCTGCAATTTTTTACATTTAACAATTGAAGATAGAAAATTTAGATATCTCAAAAAATAAACGAGAAAAAATCGTATTTTCTTCGGTATGTCCCCGACAAGTTTTACATTAACGGAGTTTTAATTTGAGAAGTTTAGAATCAGTAAATATAAAATATTTAAAAAATTAGGAAGGTGCAATAAATGATACGACGAAAACTATACTTTTGATCGAAAAAACTATTTTTAAGATTGACCAAGAAAAACGATCATAATGTCCGATGATTCTGGAGTATCTTAAGATATTCTACCTAAATATTTTAAATACTTGTTTTTGATTATATAAAAAAATATCAGAGGAAAATAATATTTGTTTGGAAAAAACAAATATATTGGAATAAACAAAAAATTTTTCTTAGGGTCATATTTTTGGAGATTTTAAAATCATCGGTATTTTTTAAATGGGATTACACATGTTTTTTTCATCATATTGTAATAGCTGAGGTCAAAATCAATTTAATGGCCTACATACTAGATCTTTATGGCCGGTATTTATAGTCCGTTCTTATATATAAGATCATCTTAACGGACTATGAATACGACAGCTATTGTAGAATCGGCCTTAACGTACAAGATCGTATGGACCAATGAGCATCGAGCATTAAGTCGTCATATTGATTTATATAATATTATTGGTCTATACGATTTTATGCTATGCATATGCAGCTTATGCAAGTTCCTTTACTAGAGGAACTCTACTTCATACATGTGCAATATGACACGTGTCTATGGTACGTACAATGAGTGTTTTAAGGTTATATCCTTGCTCGTTTTCTTTCTTGTCGCGTAAAAATAAAAGTGGAAATTATACTTGTTAAAAAAGTTCTCATTAATAACAAAAATGTGCATTGCGCATGCGCGAAGAAGCAAAGAGTTGCTATGTACTTTCCGTTGTGTCTCCCTCTCACATTATTCGCAGGCGTCAGCTCTAATGACGTCACGCTTCTATTCATACTATAGGCACGTTCGGGGAGACGCTATTAGCACTAACAGCGTCGTCCTATCTTTGTTCAACTTTTAATGAGTAACAAAGATAGAATGACACTGTCAGCGCTAATAGTGCCTCCCCGAACGCGCCCTACGTCTATGGTGACACGACTTTTGATAAATATCTAGCAGCTGATTTGACCTTGAATCAGTGCTACAATCAAAAGAAAAAGACCTTTGACAAATACCCTAGGATTGTCTTCAAAAATTCATCCGGAGTAGATTTCTGAACGCAATCTAGGACAACCAATCAGCAACGAGCACCCAGTCATTCCGTTTTCCCTCCAAATCCTAGCTGAATTCACATTATTCGCATATATGTACATACCTGTATACGTAAAATATAGAACTTATGTGTCAAATACGTTCGTAAATACAAAAAAAATTGAGGATTAAGGAAATACAAATTTGACAGAATAATATAACTATGAAAAGTATGAAATTATAATTGGTAACTTCAAAGGTGTTATTTCGTGCGAACAATTCGTTATGACATGCTTCGGACACGTTCCTTCGATCAACGACGCGCCGACGCGGTTTGAAAGTTTCTGTTTATGTTATCTTATAGATGGAGATGAGTGTGATGTCGAGAGCATAATGGCGATAAAGAAATCACATCGGAGAGTACTTTGACTCTCGTATGTTCTCATTAGTATTCGCGATATTCTTGCCTTCATATATGACGACAAACGGTTTCGTCTTTCGTCGTTTCTGTTAACCAGGTGATTTTATGTCTCCGTCCTGTTAAATCTCGCTATTAAGTAATCGTCGTACACGTCAAACATGCCGTAAACATCGGTAAAGGTGCTAACAAATTGTTTAGTGATCGTTTGTCCTACCCGAATTATACAAATTTGGCTCGCGGTTTATTACCTTACGATTCCCGTTTTTCAATCTTGATCTTGATCAAGTTTTTCTGCGATCTTTTGTCATTTAGGCATAATGTCCGCCATGGGCAATTCCTCTCGCAAGGCCTGTTGTTTTTGCAACTTAACAGAAGACAATGAAGTGGAATATGGCAAATTCTATGAATATAATGGAATTGTTACACATTATTACTGCCTGGTAAGTCAAGTACTAAGTCAAATAATCTTAAATATATATAGAATTGTCTGGTTTTTATCTCACATTATTTATTAACATTTATTAAACGTGGAATTTATGAAATTTTTAAACTGTCTGAATATAGAAAGCTTATAATACAGCTGTCAGAATTATATTGTTAATACACATTATGTATATTTTTTTTAGCTTCTTTCATCAAATATGGAACAGAAAGGAAATGATGATGAGGGTATACTTGGATTTTTGACAGAAGACATACAAAAGGAACTTCGCAGAGGAAAAAGATTGGTATATAATTAAAAAATGATGCATTCTCTTAATAACTATATTAATATATAACTTTTATAATAAGTATTTTATAATTAGTTTAGTCATGTTTGTCTGATACTATAAATTATGAATTTATTTTGACAAGTACTTAATGTTTGTAGGCATGTTCATATTGCAAAAAGATTGGTGCTACTTTAGGCTGCTGTAATGTAAAATGTAAACGGATATTTCATTTTCCTTGTGGCTTGAAGGCTGGTTCATTACATCAATATTTTGGAGAATTTAGGTAAGGAAAAATCATCTGCTAAAAATTATGGTCAACCAAGCAATTTATGGTAATTGGAATGTTCCAGATCATATTGTGTAAATCATAGGCCAAAGCAACAACTTGATCAACATATTTTAAAACAGATTAGCTCATTAGATAATGTATTATGTTATATCTGTTACGATAAGGTAAACCCAAGTGATTTTGTGAACACCTTATGGGCCCCCTGTTGTAAAAAAAATGCATTCTTTCATCGTAAATGTGTTCAGGTTAGTTATAATAATACTTTCAAGCATGAAAAGCTTGTATTGATTGTTTGTTATTGCTAATTTTAAGTCAATAACATTTCAATTTTTTAAATACATTTATTATTATGCATAATATAAACATAAAAGTAGATGCAAGACATATTTTTTATTTCAGCAACTTGCTTTAAGTGCGGGATATTTTTTCAAGTGCCCTCTTTGTAATAATAAGCAAGATTTTCGAAATGCTATGTTAGAATATGGCATTTTCATCCCGAGTCAGTGAGTATAGAAATTTGACAGGTCGTTTTTTTTTTTTTTTTTTTTTTTTTTTTTTAACTACACATTTCTTTGGAATTTTTTAAATTGTGAACATTAGTTTGACTATAGAACTAAAAGTTACTTTTAGATTTTACTAATGGTACTAACATTGATCATTTGATAAGCATACGTAACATAGAGTAAAAACGTATATTTTTCATATAATATAGGGATGCATCATGGGAATTAGTACCAAATGCATTTGAAGAACTTTTATATAGACATGATCAATGTGACGCAGTAAAATGTCTCTGTCCAAAGGGAAGGAAGCATGTAAGCAGTAATGCGTAAGTAATAGCTGCTTAAAAATAATATTAAAATTATATATGCGAATTATTATGAAATGTTTATGAAATATTACAGTAAATGGGAATTAACATTATGTCGAATTTGTGGATCACAAGGTATTCACATGGCCTGTGGGCAATTAAAATGGGCCAATCCTGTATGGGAATGCACTGAATGTACTTCCATATTACGTAAGTATTTCTCAATTCACAAAAGGAAATACATTATAAATAAATGTTATAGTATTTACATAATTGTATTTTTTTCTCCTACAGATAACTCTAAAAATAATGAAAATGCAGAATCGGATAACAGTTTTGATGAGTATGTAATAAATTTACTTTTTTATTTTATAGATTAAACTTGTAAATCTTAATTTTATAGATAAATCTTTTAAGAATTTTATTTTATAAAATTAATTATTCATCATAGTAATCCAAGATAAATCTTTTAAGAATTTTATACAATAAATTTTATTATACAAAATTCTCAAAAGACTTATCTTGGATTACTATGATGAATAATTATAGTCTTTATATAATAGCAATATTTAACCTATACAATTATTGCTTTTATTTCTAGTTTGAATAGAGCTTCTGATTCAGATAGTGATACAGACATCTCTGTGGGAATGGACTTTCCTGTGTCATGTCCATCACCTAATTTTAGTTCTAGTTCATCTTCGATAACCTTGCCGGATTCCAACTCGGATGTTAAATTGCGTCCTGGACCACGTTCTTTTAAGTTACAGCAGCGAATGATTAAATGGTTAGACTGTAACTGTGTGTATATGTGTGTGTGTATGTGTGTGATAATAATTATAGTAACAATATTCCTTCAAATTTAATAGGCTATCTTAATAGAATACAATTAACTTATTGTTTTATTTAATAGGTTGGAATTAACAAATGAATTTATCAAGAAAAATACACCTAAAGTTAGTCAAGATACCAACACATCATTAAAAAATGGCGATAATGACAATAATACTCGGGAAGAAAAACAGGTGTCTAGTAATGACGTAACATCTCAACCGATTCAAAAGGAAGCGGATGTTATCACAATTGAGAGCGATGATGATAATGAAATAGAGGTTAACGAAATTAAAATATATTGATAAAATATATTATAAATACTTAAGAATTTTGCTCTTTTTATATTTTTTATTTTTATTTTTTAAACGACATTTATTGTATAAAATTATTAAAAGATTAAAAGATTTATCTTAGATTACTATGATGAATAATTATCATCTTCATATAATAGCATTGTTTAATCCCTACAGATTTTGTTTCTATTTCTATTAATTCTATTAAGTAGAGATTCTGATTCAGATTAAAAAATCTATAAAATAAAAATTTATTGAATACTTATCAGAACTGTTATCTGATTCTGTATCTTCATTATTTTTAGAATTATTTACATAAGAGAAAAAAACAATTATATAAGTACTATAACATTTGTTTCTAATGTATTTCTTTTTGCGAATTGAGAAAGACGTAATATGGAAGTACATTTAATGTATCTTCATACAGTATTGGCCCATTTTAATTGCCTTACATGCCATGTGAATATATTATTTTTATATAATTTATATATAAATATATAAATTATATATAAAAATAATATATTACATAATTTTTGTTTTTTATAATTCTTTTATAATTTTATAATTATAATTCTTATTGCAGATTATTACATTAAAACAAAGAACGGATTTTTTAGCTCCACTGCAATTAACCTCTCAGTCAAATATACATGTATTATCATCAAACGATATTATTAGGTCACAATTAAACACAGTAGAGACTGCAACAACTGAAAGTTTAAATTCTACATCAACTAATTTATTGGAAAAAGATAATATTGAGCTATATAAATCTGTTGCAACAAAACCAAACATTTCAAACAAAAGTGAACCTATTGTTTCTAAACAATTAGTTACATCGCAAGAATCCATGCCAGATCTGATTGTTTCAAATAGTAATGATTTCGATTACTTGGACACGGAAATGAATATTAAAATTACCAACATTACTTCTGTACCGCCCGAAGTGTTCGAAAGTGTACCTAACGAAGCATTATACGAGAATTCCATTGATACTTCGTCTCCTTCAACGAGTAAATCGTTGGAAAAACTTGTCACATATGTCGCTCCTCCAAAGCGTATATACGAAGAAGGTAATTTAAGAAAAAAAACTGAGTTTGTATACGTTATGATTACATGCATATAATTATGATAACATTTATATCACATTTTTCAGTACATAATGTTTACAATAATTATAAGAAAATCAAAAGAAACCATATTGGTGAAAAGTCTTTGGAAAATAATTCAACAGCCTTCTGCAATATTGTTGCATGTAATGAGAGTAAAGAGCAAAATGGAAAAATATCTCCAAGTAAGATCAATGAAATTCATGAAAAGAAAAATCCTTTGACGTGTACATCTGTAAACGAACCTTCCAATTCATATTATAATCAAAAAGATGACTCGTCTACCCAATTCATGTCATTACATAAGGCGGATGATGTAAGATGTACGAGTCAAGTTGCAGAAAATTCGGAAGGAAACATCGCATTACTTAATATACAGCAGAGTAATGAAAATTCTGCAGTTTCTGCAAGTCTGAGAAGGACGTATTTGCCTAGTAGCAAACGCAAAAGTCAAATTTGCTTGCCACTAGGAAATTTACCTCATATTTACCCCAATTCCGCTTTTACACACACATCAGTACCAAAGCCAGTTCCTATAACCAATAAAGATGTGGAAAACAATATGCAGTTTACAGGAAGAAATATGCTCTATACACCATCAAACACCATTATGCCAACAGATTTCACTTTGATTAATCATCCTTCAACTTTTCTAAGTAAATCGATGGAACTATATGCAGCTATACCTGTTATTGCAAACGGCAATCAGAAAAACTTGTTAGATGAGAAAACTAGCGCGATGAAGAATAAAGTATTTGCTAATGTATCCAGTCCTGACGATAGTTCTTCAAACGGCATGTCGGTGAGTAATGTATTTTTAAAAAAATTTAAACATTAAATAATTTAAATAAATAATGTAAATAATTATTATGTTTAGTTTTACACTATTTTTTTTATAAAATATTTTATTTTTCTGCAATAAACTTCTGTAAACCCCGCGTTTACGCTTTATAAAGTAATAATAAATATACAATAAGCACATTATTGATTCTGGTGAGAAATACGGTGCGGGGAGTGTATGTTATTTCAAGCAAATTTCCCCGTGCCTCCTCTCCAGTGTATATCTTGCGATTCTAACAGTGTGACGGGGATGCAGGATGCTGTCCTGCTGAAATTAAATCATCCGGCCAAAAGAAGACAGACCCATCATCTTCCTATCGGAGGTGAGTCTAATATAAATGTAATGCAAATTCTCTCTCTCTCTCTCTCTCTCTCTCTCTCTCTCTCTTTTTTTTCTTTTTTTTATATAGAGAAGTTATTGATGTGATATATTTGAGTAAATTTTTTTTGCAATATAAAATGACATGTCAGGACATGTATAAATACATATATGCTCTACTATATGCAAAAATAATTTATGTAAAAAAGAAATTGATTTTTTTGAACTTGTTACATGAGACTTCCTCCTTAAATAGTTAATTTCTTTAATTCTTATTGCAATGAATTGAGCTGTAAATTAATGTTTATTAATGATTTTGTTGGGAAAAAAGATATTTATTAGCTACAAAAAATAAAGCAAGCTAATTAAGATTTGCACTAACATAATATATACTGGTATTGTAATTTTTATAGTGATTAGAAAAATATAAAAAAGAAACTGAAAATAAAATACTGAAAGAAAACAAGGTTGATCTATATTAATATCTATATTAATATTAATATCTATATTAATATTAATCTATTAATGTGCAGTGCGGACAGCAGCAACGTCGTTGAATCGCACAATGTCGCGGCGACCCGCAGCGTCTTCCCCCGAGTCACAAACAATCACAGTACCTGTCATCAACCTAGATTGATACCGCAATATGTAAATTTACACGATCTAAAGTTTCGATGCTGCAAACCGGACCATGTTCAGGTATATTCACATGTAGAGCGATTAATAATAAATTATTAATCATTTTACCGAGAGCAGAAAATTTAATCACAATATCTCTGTATATGCAGATGGTTTTATATGATACTTTCTCTGTAAATATCTCTATAAAAAATTCCAAGGAGAGCAAGATTCTGACTGACAATGAGATGCGTCTTGTTTCAAGTGATATAGATCAAATAATTTGGAGTGCCACCCATGTTTCGAATAATATGTTTAACGAGCATAATATTCTAAATAAACAAATTGATGCATCCGATTCCATAAAGTTTATTCGGTGTTTAGCATTTGATAAAAATACTGTAAATCATAATAACGAAAACAATTTTAGACATAATGATAGTGAATCTTGTCTCAAAGTTAGTATAGATTTATGTAAAATACAAAGTCTGATCGATTCTAAACCAGAGCTATTTGTAAGTTAGAAATGCACTATTGATGATAAGCGGCATAAATGCACGAGTCGATTATATGGACAAGGAGATTATTTGACAGGTAAGATATGATATTGAGAACAGTGATAGAAACTATTACCAAAAAATAGTAACTTACAGAAAATTGCACGAGTAATATGGAATAAATGCAGATGTATAATATTGTTCCTGACGTGATTTATACACTTGTATGAAATTAAAAGCCAAAACGTGGAATTAAATATCTCGATAAACACATGTTGAATAGATAGATAGGTAAAATACTTTGTACGATAAAAAAAGTATAAATAGTAAAGCAGAAACAATGCTAATAATATTTTATAAAATATTAGTTTTGTATAAAATAGGAAAATATTCACGAGTAATTTTGTTTTTCCTTTCTCAAATAATAAGTTTCTGCTCGTATCTTTTCAAATAATAAAATTTTTGTTTATCTTAAAATTGTAACAATTGTATATATGTAATTTATAATAGTTATATAAAATTTTGGTTATTTTCTATATTATACTGATATAATAAAAAATGATTTTACTTACAAGCATTACTTTTCCTATCTTTTTTGTAATAATAATTTTGTAAAAATTAGAGATTGTATGTTCATTTAATTGAATACTCTATTTAGAACTCTTGCTTTTTCTCTTTATTATCTACATATATTATTTTTGTATTTTGACTGATTTTATCAAGATTAAAGAAATAAAAGTAATTGCATTTTTTAGCTTTAAGTTTTTTATTAAATTGACTTATACATATTAAACTGCTGGATCATCTCCCTTAGTAGTACGTGTATAGATAAGTTGTGCATGATGCTGCACAACTTGCTTGATTAAGCCCTTTTGCTGAAGCTCTATCAACGCTCGTCTGGCGAGAGAGCCTCTAATCTTTAACCTCTCGCTAACAATCGAAGGTGTAATCAATTTGTATTGTGGTACTTCTTTTAATAATTTTTCATATGTCGGCTTGTCAAAGAGTACTTGATTGTTTAACTTGTCACGTACTTTTCCTTTGGACCACTTCTGCAAGTAAAAGAGAGAAAATGTGTTAAAACAATTCTAATATTGCAAAATAAAAAATTAAAATTGTACATAATTTGAATCTCGTCAAACACATTAAATTAGATTTTGCTTCTGCAATTAATAAAGTTGATATATGTACATAAAGTGAGATTTAAAATCTATTATAAAATCATATATGATAAATTAACAAACCTTCTTCTTAGCTTTTCCACCAGATCCACCCTCCTTCTTCTTCTGGGTTTTCTGGGGTTGTTTGGAAGAACCTTTCGTATCCTTTTTAGGTGGCTGTAATAATAGATTAACATTAAGATACATTCACAGCAAGATAAACTTGATTACTTCCAAGGATAATCAGACTCATTAAATCAGTATTTTACTGTCACAGCTATCCAGAAAATAATTGGTCATCATATAAGGATGAAGAATTATACAAGTTATACTAAATATATATCTTTAATTGAAAACAATAAAAGAATATCCTTGAGATATTTTAACAATGTTTTGTATTATTATATATACTCTATACATACTTTTCACATATAAAATTCATAATTTGCACATTATATTAATATTAAATAATGCAAAAAATTGGAGTTATTTGAAATTTATAGAAACATTAACATAAATATACATACAGGTGAATATATGTTTCACTCACTATCAAGTATATTCAGATTATATTTCCGTTAATATAATTGTTTTTTAATTGCATCTTTGAATCATCAATATAGAATCGTAATTTCTTCGGTATAAAAAATATTGTATTTTATATTTTAATAGATTGTATGTAGCACATGGGTCCTTGATTATAGACAGGTTATATTTCTTATTTATAAACAAAAATCGCACCTCCGACACGTATTTTCAACTTAAATTTATCATTTTACGAATGCCTTTGCTCTCTACGTAATATTCACGAATTTATCGTAGGATTACGGTAAAAATACTTTCCGAAATCGCACAATTCACACGCGAAGACTTACCATGATGGCTGATGATCGAGTAAGAAGGAGGTCGGAAGTTGGCTGAGCGCCATGTCGATTCTGGCGATTGTGGTTCCATCTATTATCCCCGGATATCCGGTACTACGTTGCTCGAAGTCGCGACGGAAAGTCGTGTCGCGAAAAGTCACGATAACCGCGCCGTTACGATCAATTATTCCGACGCGTGACGAATTTTATTTCGCACGTGAATTTTCGCAGCGCGTGACGCATCGATTTAGCCACTTCTGCTCCTCTTCCTTCCCCCACCCCCTGTCAGGAGTGGCTGGTGACTGCGAAGCATGGCGCTCCGTTGTCCCGTATCCCACGCGCGGTCCGATTTTTCGCGTCTTTGACAGCCGGCATGTATCAAACGCCCGGTGATTGACGACGCCGAACGTTGTCGAACGTCAGTTCGTGAATTCGAATCGTCCATCGCAGTGAGAGGTGAGTCGAGGAAGGTGATTTTTAGGTTATGGTACTTATCAGTCTCGTAGACGTGTCACCGCATTTGCCGTACACGCGACCGGACGTACATACGTGCAATGTGTATGTATATACGTGTTGTTCCAATTAATACCGTAGTCAACAGCTGGAGATGTTGTACGTAGCGATTTACGATAGATTCAATTAACTACTTGTTTTGATAAGCAGTAGTAATAATAACGGGTTATATTAGACAATTAATATTTTATCTCTGATTTCTTTATAAAAAAAATTTCCGAATTTTCGAATATTTTTTAATAATGGGTATATTTTTACACTGAAAAATGATAAAATTTCTGTAAATTCTGAATAGTTAATTTGACAGAATGAAATATTCTACGGGAACATATACATGTGTTTTTTATTTTTAAAATAATTGTATTTAAAATCTTCTAATGAATATATTATTAAGCAAAATTTTTAAATCTTACTCTGATAATATTTTTTTTTTGTTGCTTTGTATTCTCTCACATGTTTAATTTTTTTCTTTATAGGACAGATTTTGACTCATAGGATTAACATTGAAGCAATTATAAAATGCTGCCACTTTCGCACAGTCCACGTGATTCACGTTCCAACTTCCGCAGTAGAGTGAAAGAGAAGCTGTTGGGTTGGAAACGTCTCATCTTTTCCGATCCAAATACTCGGAATTTATTCCTATTTCTGATTCTCAACTTGTCCTTCGCTTTCGTCGAACTGCTATATGGAATATGGACCAACAGTCTTGGCCTCATCTCTGACAGTTTTCACATGTTTTTCGACTGCACCGGTTTATTGTTTGGCTTAGCGGCGTCTGTCATTACAAAGTGGAGAGCAACTGAGAGATATTCGTACGGATATGTTAGAGCTGAAGTACTAGGTGGTTTTGTAAATGGTTTGCTCTTATTATTCATAGCCCTGTTCATTATGTCGGAGGCTGTGGAAAGGTCGATCGAACCACCAGAAATTAAACATGAGAGACTATTTGTGGTTTCTGTCATGGGACTTATAGTGAATTTAGTAGGAATATATGCATTTAAGCATGGACATGGCCATGGACACGGACATAGTCACAGCCATAGTCATAGTCATGGTGCGAAAGGACATCACGGTCACAGCCATGACAATCACTATTCTCTCTTGAATCACAATTATGATCATCATGTGGAAGTCGATATGTCATTTAGTGGAACAAACTCGCAAATTATGAAGGGCGTGTTCCTGCATATACTCGCGGACACTCTCGGCTCCGTGGGCGTGATTGTGTCTGCGGTACTGATGCAAATGTTCGGATGGATGATTGCCGATCCGATCTGCTCTATGTTGATAGCAGTATTGATAGTGTTAAGTGTAATCTCGTTGATGAAAGAATCATGGGAGATACTCATGCAGAGACAGCCAGTAGCTCTAGATCACATTCTACCACAGTGTTACAACAAAGTAACCCAGATACCTGGCGTGTATAGCGTACAAGAACCACACTTCTGGACACTGTGCTCAGACGTGTACGTCGGATGCCTGAAATTGGAAGTGGCCAGAGAAGTGGATTCCAAATCTGTCGTGATAACGACCCAAAAGATTTTCCAAGCGGCGGGCGTGAGACAGCTTACGGTTCAGCTAGATTACGCTCCCATGTGATCTATGAAAAGCATGACGCGCGTTGTGGAATATTCTTACAAATGTACCAGAAGTGTATTTATCTGCGGGCTCTGCCACAAGGAGACGGAAAATACAATGGTGCCACAAATCGTCTTCGCCGCGTCAAAAGTCGGTGATTGTACACTTTTGAATGGCAATCAGTCTCGTCTTGAACTACAAATCGTTTGAAAATTATATATGCCTTATAGAGAAACTCTGTTGACACAATACTGATTGAAAAATAAGTCCTAAAAGAATACCCAACCAAATCAAATTACTAGCTTAATCATTTTTAAATGCAAATATGTACAATTAAAAAACAAATCTATTTCCCACCAAGGCACGTTAGGTATTAAAAATACCAGGCGGTTACATTTCTTTTCTTCTAAAATCTCTCTGAGCAAATATTGCTATTTAACTTTATACAAATACCTTACCGTTACCAGAGTGAAGGCTTATTTCTTTGTTTGTACGAACTTTTACTTGTAACTATTCTAACTAAGCATTTCCAAGTTTAATTTAGTTTACTATAATGTAAGAGTAGCATTGCTTAGATTTTTTATTTTTGCAATGATACTTTATATATATATATATATATATATATATATATATATATATATATATTTATATGTATATTTATATTTATATATAAGTCTGTGAACATATTTTTAATGAGACCTCCAAGACAATGTGAACGAAAGAATATGCTGAATCTTACATAATTTGTCCACTGATTTATTATTTATATAGAATTAAATTATAATTTGTAAGCTTGTCATAAAGAACTCAAATGGCCATAGCAATCTGAGGACAGCTGTAGGAAGCTAGTCATATCTATGCAAGCAAAAGCAGAAGTACATACAGTAAATAACATATACATAATTAAATATCTGCAAAAGAATACTTTGACACAGAAAATTCATTATTTTATACATTGATTTAAAAAAAAGTTGTAATTTATATTTTCCGTCCATGCTAAGTATTATCTTTCTTTGTCAAAGTAATATGTTACATCAATAAATATAACTTAGCATGTGTGAAGAAAATACTTGTTGAACAATATTGATTATATATAATATACAATCTGCTGAAGATGAATTTATGTTATTTGTACATAATTTATAATTGTTATGTTATCAATTATAATTATATTAGAAGCCAATATCGATATTGTAGTGACTACAATATAGTTAAAATAAAATATTAGAGAATACTAAATTAACAATGAAAGATGAAAGCTTAAAGGCATGTAAGTCAGAATTCAGAAAGGAAAACATTCTTTCCCTTTTAGAAAAATATTTTCTTTGATTTTTATAATTAAATTTTTTTTAATCCAAAACAACTTTTCTAGATCTTTGAGAAAACTATGGATAATTGAAAAAAATTGTTAATATCGTTTTTCTTCAAATTTTCTTAATTTCACACATAAATAAATAATAGACGGCTCGAAACATTTAGAGTAACAATAACAATTTCATCGCATTTTCACGAGGTAGAGATCGATCAGCATATATATATATACTACATGTATCATGTTACATACATGTTAATATACATAGAGAGGGAGAAATATTATTCGAGACATTACTTCCAAGTGTGACGTGATGCAGGCCAAATTGTTAGCTATTACGTTACTAGTAATAGAATATCACAATGAAATTATTTCTGGTCGCTATAGACTTCATGCAGAGACGATCGCGCTTATACATCGCGACATTAGATGCGGCGATCAATGTTCTTTTTCTAGATTTTAGATAAATAAATGGTGTGACGATAAGAGCGAATATTTGTATAAGGCATGAGAGACTGCTTCATGCTTTACGGATCTTTGTTACGTTTTTTTTCCAATATCTTCATTGTATAAATTTATGAATGCGCAAATAAGTGTGGCTATTATACATAAATGGAACGTGTAAATATAATAATAAAGATACGTACTTATACAATGGGCTCTTCATCTCTTGCAATTCATAGTTTGCGTCTGTTTACTGATGTCAATTAATGATTATTATCGATGCTTTACAAACATCTGGAGCACAAACACGAATTTCTTATAATTTATGATAAAAAAATGAAAAAATTACATGTGTTTAATTTATTAACATATATATATATATATATATATATATATATATATTGATATATTATATTTATATTATATACGTATTAATATATGTATTAATATATATTAATATATGTAATTTAATATAATAAATAATATATTAGCTAATAACATTATCTATTTTTCTAATCTTCCTCTGCATATTATTTTTTTAAATTTTAGTAATCACTCATATTTATTCTAATTAATAATAAATCAAGTATAATCTTTTTATTTTATTGATAATAATGATATTATAAAATAATCGATGGCTTTAATATCGTATCAATTCTATTATGTAAGTTTGTTTCATATTTGTGTCAAGCATTTAAATCGCGGATAGCATAAAATTATCGAGAACAAATTCTCAAACACATATTACATTTATTTGAAGAAGATATGTGTACACATATAAATACATAAATATTTATAATAAAATTATTCAAGTTGATTCCCGGCACGTGCGAATAATGTCGGTCGCTTATCTCGCCAGTCGCCGTTTTGATCGCTTGGCCACGTAACTAAATGTACGTTTGTGTATTTACTTGTGTGCGTGGGTGTGTATGATGTGTGTATATTTATATATATATGTGACCATCAACTTCAGTCTTGCCGAGTGTTGGTTTTCTTGTAAAATGGGTCATAAATGTTAACAGATCGCGCGGTGTAATCTCTTTCGCTCCGCGCGATATAATCGAAGAGATTTTTATGTACATAGCAAACTATCAAAAATGACAAAATTCGTCGTACACACGCTCGAGCGGGAGCACTTATGTATCTAGTTTCGGATAATAAAAGATTACGCGGGATGGGAGTGCTGTACGTTCTTGGAAAAACACTAAAAGGGAGAGAAAACTCTCAATGAGTACTGTCCTCTAAAAGCGCCAGACAAAATCCGAAATCATAAATCAAAAAATTAACGAATGCAACGAACAGTCTTGTGTCCCTGATGTTTCAATTGTAATTTTTTTTATAGTAAAATGTATTGAAGTTAATAGGTCCTCTCTCTCTCTAGAGATTAATTTAATTATAGCATTATTTATAGACATATATATTATAGGTTTTTTTAAATTTCGATTTAAAGATTGATCACAAAAGATATTTAACATAAAATTTAAAAAATGTAATAAGTGTTTTTGAAGATGTATTGAAATTTAAATTAAAGCAAACTCAAGACAGTTTTTTAATAAAATTATTGTAATTGAATTTTCCAATAAGATTAAGATTTAAAAATATTTTTGTGTATTATTTTTATAACTTTTTAAGTATATAGGTACATTTCTCAATCTATGATAAAAATTTTTATATTTAATATATTTATTCCTTTTATATATCTTAGTAAATATTATGCAATTTTATTAAAACTGATGTCAGATTTTCGTTGGGCGCTTTATATAAGGCGGAACTCCAAAATAAGCAAAAATTTCCCTCGCATTTCGCCGATTAATCTTCTTTTTTTTTTTTTTTTTTATTTTTATCAGTGGTTCCAGTTGAATGGCAGTTATCGTTGGTGCAATTGATCACGACTGATCATCTATCAATCGAAATCACGTTGCGTAACATCGTTCTCAGCTCATGTAAGATACGTTTTATTGGATTCGTAGCACAATCGCAGGAACGACTTTCTAAAATGTTTACGCGACATTGATAAACGATACCAAAGCATTCGCAGTTCACATCTAGCGCTAAAGATGATCGAACGTTTATTCGCGATGAAATTGGAAGCGATCTTTTTTTCATTTGTATATATATAGATAACGATATATATATATATATATATTAACATCAAGTTTAGCGCTAAATGCAATACGCGAAGAATGCGGATCTTCAAGTATTATGTGTTTGGCAGTCATCTTAATTATAATAATTATTTTATACAACAATAGCCTGCATCGGTGCCTGCCTATGTGTGTACTTCTATCTTAAAGAATTATGAATGTTCGACTTTCTTTCCTTTCACGCCTTTCGCGGAAAAACGCGTAATATATACGTAATACGCGCATACGTGTATATGTTTTTCGTATATTCTACCGTTTAAAATTTACTCTATAAAATTTCTTCAACTTCCCAACAACACGCCACCTTTTCGGTAAAGCTATCGCATTTCCTCGCCGATCACAAATGACGGTCGGTCGTAACATTTAATAATATCGTGTGACGATCGTGTGATCTATATCGCTAAATAATATATTACTCTGAATCGTATTTTACATCTCCATCTAACAACAACATACTTATGTAATTGCAACAGCCTCTTGTGTTTCCCCGCTTAAATATTCTTTTCGCCTCGCGATAAGTATTTCCGTTTCCCCTCGTTCTCTAAAAAATATTAAAAAGGAGATCCTCTTACACGGCAATAAACTTTCGTTCATCCAACGGATTTCCAATAGATTTTTAAGAATTCTAACAATAATAATGAGATTTATTCACAAAAAATCCACTAATCATGAGTACGGATTATAAATATAAATAAAATATAAAATAAAAGTGATTTTGCTCTTTTTCATTAAAGCAAATCTCCGACTAATGATCGAAAATAATATAATTTCTCGAAATGGCATCTAAAAATGAAGATTTTATTCATATAAAAAGATGTAAATGAAAATATATATATATATATATATATATATAATTTTCATATATTAGACCCACTCTGATAATGATGTTACTTGAACACGCTAATATTTTTAAAACAATCATGCTTTTCGTTTAAAAGCAAGAGTATTTCAAATAAAAGATATATTATCTATTCTACATTTCTATTTTATGTTTTTACTTTTAAACCAATGTTTCTGCTCTTGCTATTTGGCATCATTTTTATTCATATGACACATCGATAGTTAATACCTAATATTCATTTTGTTAAAATAGTGAGTCACTTTACATAACATAAATTTCTTTGTTTGTGCTGATATCATTAGTTTTTTGAAAACGTTAGATGAATGAAAATACTTTCCGTTATCGCAATGAATCATCCTTGAGAGCTGATAAGATCGCTACAATCTACAGAGTCTAGAGTAGATTAACGCGCCTCGAAACACACGCGCAGGAAACGAAATCACAGTAAGACAAAAATCCATAAAGTTAACCCGCATTTCCTCTTTCATCTCCATACATTTTCATCTCTTATTCACCATGCGTCACACGACTGAAAACGACGTTGATTCTTCGATATTCTTTGATATATTCGTCTTTTCTAAAAAATCTGTATTATATCCACCTATCGCCTCTTTATATTTAATTCTTCATTTGATTCTTTACTTCTTCCTCAAAGTACGACTTTATTCTTCCTTCTTGTTCTCTACCTTTCTCCTCTTTTCTGAATTCTTTTAATCTCACAATCTAATCCGCGAAGAGATCAAATCATTTCGTTTGATCGACTCTTTGTTCCTTCTTGCCTCACGGCAAATTATTTCAGGCTAACTTCCTCCAATTACTCGCGGTTTCTTCATTTCTTCTTACCACGGCCACCCTTCTGCATCTTCGTGATCTTCAAGCGGCAGCTAGGTCCGCCGGTATAAACTACTTCTGTTCTGCCGCCTTCTTCGGCCGCGGTCACCAGAGCCTTGACCGATCTCACGTGCACGTCTTTGGCACTGATTTCCAAGGCGGTGCCAGGGTAACGATCGCGCACGCACTTGCCGATACTGGTAGCTTGTGTCTCCGTAAGCTCGATACCGTCCAGGCATAGCCAAGTGAGGCATTGCAGATGCGTGAGGATCGTCTGCACAAACACGTGCTCCATTTGCACCCGCTTGGCGCTGTCAGTGACAATCAGGCCGTTCGCCTTGAGAAAGCTTAGACCGCACAACTTGAGATACTTGGCAATCTGCCGCATCGTGCGATCGCTGTCCTCCAGAGTGATCCGCCAAAAGTTGATCCGGAGCGATTGCAGACTGCGAAAGTGTGTCGCCAGGCAGCTGAAGAATTGTTGCAGTATCTTGTCATCGATGAAGAGCAGCGAGCCGCTGCTGCCGCCGATCGTTGACTTGTCCAGCGACAGATCGAGTTCGCTCAGCGACGTGAAACCCGCCAGGAACGGCAACAGCAACGGTCCACGCAGCGCTAAACGATCGTTCACTGTCACCTGCAATCAGAAATAATTTCTTCGGTAAATCTTATCGGACGCTATTTGTTTCGCTCACTTTCAGCTTGAGAGACGTATAAAAAGAGAGATGCATAGGGTGTCCTCTGATTTAACAGGCATTTTTTTCTATGAATTTCTTTAAATATTTCCTTTAAATTAATGTTTCTTAAGTTTGAAATGACAAGTGAATTGAAACTGATTTGAAACTTCAAAGGTTAATATTTGTTTCATAGTGAAGATTTATTTTATTTTAAATAAAATTTAATTTATAAGAATTTGTAAATTAGATTTTTTAGCGGAACTCTATGCACCTTTTTTAATTTTTACTTAAGAACTTAAAAAGATCAATCTTAAAGTCACGAGAGAGAATTTAAATTAGCTTAATCTTTTCAAGCTTTTAACAAAAGTGGGTTAGATTAAACTGTTGCAACAAACTCTTCAAGGAGAGAGTTAATTAACAAAGATACTTAACGTTGAAAATTGAAAATTTGCGATAAGTAAAGATATTTTTAAGAAAAAAAAAACTGGATTGTAAATTCGTAGAAATGAAGAAGCCGTCTGCAAAGCTTGACGCTCTATTTTAAAGTCACCCTGTACAGAGGAAGGGAAGCAGAATCAGGAGTCGACGTAATGCGGGGACAACGAAGACGAATGTCGAGGGGGTTCGGGCCGTCCTTTATTTATCGCCGTCGTGGCACAACCGACTGTAATTGCGCATGTAATAGAAAATATATGAGTTACATAGATAAAGAAAGGAGAGTACACAAGCTCTGGCAAACTTTTCGAGCACGGAATTGGCATTTTGAACGTGAAATAAAATAAATAATTATTTTAATATCCATCTCTTCTTTTTATAAAATGTACAAATAAAATATACAGTCTTTACTGAAATAATCTAAGTATCTAAAAATATACTTTATATATTCAAACATATATTTAGCATTAAAAATAATTATTTTTCGCGCGATTTTATTTACGTATCATACTTATGTATAGATACATTCTTCCTATATAAAAGATGTGTTTGCCGGTGCACTGTAATATAACTGACACATCTTGCATTTTCCTTCTAAAAAATGTCCTAAATGAATTCTTGGACAGACATGCTTGGATCAGAGTTTCTTGACCCCAAAGCGACGATATTAGGCGAAGAGACAATATCCGGAATGTTATGGGATAATACAGCACGTTTACAATTTCCTGACTAGGGTCAAAATTAACAGGAAGAGGGAGACTATATATATTAGACGAGGGAAAACGATATTCGGTGGACTAACCGATTTTCTTCGTGACGTGGTTCATGAACCATGGCGCAGATTCATTTTTCAAGCGGAACGGATCATCTCCGTGGGACAGGAAACCTGGATCACGAACTGTTCTGCTCTGGATCGAGGCGCGAGTGTACCTAATGGATTCTGCGAGATCTCGGAAACACGATAGGTATACAGCCTTATATACATTCAGGGGAGTTGGGGCAGAGAGACGGACAGTTACATCTGCGTCTACTACTGATACCGTGATACTATGTACATATGCTATCTTCTCGTAACGATACGGATATCCGTATGTAGCGCACTTGAAGACATGTAACCACATCAGCGGATGGCAAGCTTCGTATGTTAGTCCAGTATAATGAGATTGCATATGTTATTAACGTCAGCGTTGTTATATTCCGGGATCAGATTCGTAAGCGAGTTTGTAAGTGAGTTTGTAAGCGAGTTAGAACATTTAATGGCTTCTCTTCTAATTATTTTATATACTCCATTTCGAATAACATTGTATAAGATAGTTCAGAGCCATTTTACACAAGTCTCTTCTAACTTTGCTGTGTAAATCGTGACCTTCTCGCACACAGTAATACATTTATAATATTAAAAGCGTTTGAAATGGAAATTATAAGACCGGAAAATTAATTAATTAATTAATTAAGAAAATGTACAAGCGCGTTTAAAAACAAAATAAATAAATAAGATAATCTCTTTGGGCCATCTTCAACACACAATAAATTAAAAAAATAAAATCAACAATCAAAAGTTAACTTTGCTCACCTGGAATCCCGCTAGTCTCAGGAAGACGATCGCAGGACAGGCCGGAGGTGGTGCAGCTCGCAGAAGCTCGGCGCCGGCATCGTCGCGACGTCCTAATCTCGCCAGGGGACCCTCGTGCACCGCTAAATGCAAACGTGCGTTGCACAGGCTCAGTTCACGGACGCTCGTGTATCTCAATAACTCGGAGAACACTGCCAGACTGTCGGATTCCTGTTAAAAGCAGACAAATTAAACTCCAAGGATACGACTATATACACATGTGTGTGTGTATATATATATATATATATATATATATATATATATATATATATATATAATGATTGTAAGATGTATATGCATATGTTGTATAATTTATATTAATCATATATGTTTAAAAATAAAAAAAATAATTTTTTTTAAATTTAATAATTAATTTGAAAATATAATATAATATATTTTATATATTTATAATTTGTATATATTAAATTTTATATATTTATAATTTATATATATTAAATATATTATAAAATATGCATAAATTTTTTTCGATCAATTATTATTATTATTATTTTCAATAGAGCTATTTTTTTTTTATTCTATTTATGTAATGACAAATGCAGGATTTGCTACAGCTGTCAACTATACATCTCGCGTACACCGCCTAAGGTACTGGCATTAGTTTACAGCCAGTGCGCTCGAACGTACTTTACGCACCACCCTCTGACGAAGTTACATTATGTTAAAAGAGCAAAGTGGTTAATGCTTCCGTTAAATCGCGCGTAAACGACGCGGACCTGTGAAAATGTCTACGTCAGAATCCGTAAGCGTGCAACATCCGCGCAGGCTTCGGGTTCGCCGGAGCTCCGGTTAATCCCATCCCGGTATGTCGTACCTCGTCGCTCCGTAGCCGGATTACTTTGGTCTCACTCGACCTAATCTGCCACGAGAATGTCGTTAAGTCGAACGGAGAGCGTCTTAGCTCGCGTTTCGTCGTCGTGACGATCTCGTCGACTACACGTCGGCGATATTACGTTATTCCGACAATAAGACAGCGAGGAAGAAACTGTGTGCACAACGTGAATTATACCGGCATCGCTGTGCATCGCCCGGGTACGGTAACATGGGATTAACGAGGCGATTAATCTACCAAAGTCATCTTGTGCGAATTAATCGACGTGCTTTCCGTCGTGAAGACGAATTCGTCGAATTTCTCGAGAGAGAAATTTTCCATCAAACTCTTTCTCACAAAGTCGCATCTGCTAAAGCGTTTAAGCTTCTATTAAGAGTTAAATTAAATGTACTATCAAATTAGATCTCCTTTCTCGATGTATCGAACACGAAGGGGCTGAGGAATGATGAAGGAATGAGAAGGATCCGAAAACATGGCGCAGCCCTGGCTGATTCTCGGGCCATGAGAATGGGACACGAACGATATAGCTTCATTATGCAAGAAACGTCGTCATGTACGGGGAGTGCATCTCACGGGAGTTGGCGAGCAAGCAGAGAGAAGAGCTCTCGCTTCTCTACGGAAAACTATGTAAGCGCAAACCCCGGCTGTTTGCCCAGTTTACGCGCAGTACATTAAACGCGTGCGTTCATTAATAAGTTAGTTTTACTTTCGAACCTTATGCGAGATTTATGCGAATCTCGAGCTGCGTAAACCAAGCTTGATGAGAGTTGTGCAAGACGCTGACAGCAAAGTTTTTCGAGGCCATATATGCAACATGATTATTCCATCGAACGTGATTAATAACGAGATAAAATATTTATACTTTTTAATAATAAATATTGAAATAAAAAATGCTTTACCTCTTCACACAACTATTGCTTATTATGTATATTTCGTCCAGATCATTATTAAATATATTATTATTATTATTATTATACAGAGAAATATTATTTAAGATTTTGCATAAGTATTTAAGATATGTAAATAAAAATTTATATTTTCTGTATTGAAATATTTTAAAGTTTAATATTTGGGTTTTTTTTGATAATTTTAACATTTTCCAGGAAATTCTTTTAATGATTACTTATATTAAAATTATATAAAAACGTATGTGTATTTCTTAATCATTTCATAAAATGTTATTAAAAATAAGAGAATTAAAGAGATTAATTCTCTATTTTATATTACGTAAATAGAATAATATCGTTAAAATATCAATAGAATATTAATTTTTTTTCTTTTGACGCACAGCTCGTTCCTCTCGGAGTAATTTATCAGTAAATGTAAAATAATAACGACATATCCTCTTTCTCGATTTAATTAAAAAATGTGCATCGTGCATCGTGAGGATTATTTTTGTATCCGGTGGACAAACAGGGTCGAGGATAGATCCCATTCTCACGAAGGACATGTTCGATAGTTCATTTATTTACCTTGACCCAGCTGACGTATCTCGATCGAATAAAAAAAAAGATTCGATATTAGTAAGCAAGTCTAAAAAGCAAGGTGCTTACAGCGCTTTGACAGATTATTACATTTTATTACACATAGCGTGCAAACGAGTGCCAACATGTCCATCTAATCGTTTATGATATTATCAAACACAAATGTATACATATACATGTATACATTACACATACATTGTGTATATAAATATCTAACTCAGATTAAAATGTGATTAAAAAAAAAACCATATCATTCTAAAATAAAAAAAACTCAGTATGTGCATATGAACTATAATTCAATATGAAAAAAGATATTTATTCTATTTTAAAGATATAATATTTCATGAATAAAACATTTTAATTTTAACGTAAAAAAATAATTAAATCACATACATACATACATACAGTATGATGTTATACGAGAAATTTCAACTTGCACCGTTTGTCGAAAATCTTTGTTTCAAAATTTTATAACACACTGTTGAAACTTGGGCTATCTCGAACTAGGGAATACCTTGTATATATTATATTTTCGTAGTCTGTCCATTCTATAGTTTCTCGACCGTGCGATATGTACACTTTAAATTTTCACGTGTATGTATGAGGCTACATATTCCCTTGATAATGATGTTAAACTTTACATTACCGTATACACATACTGTTTTTTCTCTTCACTAAAGTTTCTAAATTGGATAAGATATCTATAACACTAGTTCAGTTCCATGGGTCAGTGATATACATTTGGAACTGGTAACCCAGTTAGATTATCTACGTTTCTTTTAATTTCTTGTTTACCAAAAAAAAACTGATACAGATTTTGAAGAGATAGCTGGATAATTATGTTTAAAATATTCAAAAACAATAAAACAACTATAGAGAGTATTTTTATCTATTTATATGATTTCTAAAAACATAATAATTGTAACTAAAAATACACAAAAAATTCTTTTACTTTTTTATTTTTTCAAAATATTTGCAACCAATTATTTTACACTTTTTAATTGTCTCTCTAAGTGTGTTTTTAAGAAAGAATTAGACAAATCAGCTGCAAACGTTAATACATCTAATATATTTCGAGATTTATGAATTTAACCATTTTACCCAAAGCAATTTTCGCCTTTTAAAATATAAAAGTAATAATTAATTTATGAATTAAAGTACAAAAAATTACATGAAAATAAAAATATTAACTTGAATAGTTCCTCCATAAATACATAATTTCATTTATCCTATGTATTTTTAAAATATACATTGCATATATAAATCTTCAAGTGTGTTAAGCCACGTAAGATTAACAAACGTGTAACGAGAGCGCAAAATGTGGCGTTCACTGTCCTTTGAGATTCATCTCGTGTAAAATTCTAAAGTAACGCGGATTTATTGTTGCTAACCGCGATATTTACGAGCGGTGATATTTATTGCTTCCTGACAAGCGCTTGTTGACGAGCGCCGCTTCCTGGGGAACGCTTCGTTCTCCAACTCGCTCGCGAAATCCTGCCCGGTTTCATCAGCGTGCGGTTGAAGAGCGGAATGAATAAAATCGCGCGGCGCTGAATCCAGCACGTCGTCGTCAACGTCGAGATGAAAAGCGGATGAGATGCGTACAGTACATACGTGTCTGGAATTTGTTTTTTGACTTTATTTAATTTGAAAAGCACGTAAGAGAGTTGTCGACGACAAACGACACGAGAATCCATCTTTGACATTATCCCGCGGATGCGCGTACGAAGCCGAATTTGCGAAATTTCATTCGCGCTTTAGAGATTGTACATTCGATGCAGATGCAGATTCGGTGATAAAGTGCTGCGAGACTTATGTCCCTAAGAAAGTACGAAATAGTACCATCTCGGGATCTTAAAACGTAATTTTGAGTAAAGTTGTGAATGTACGTAAGCTTTCAATTCTCAATTCTAAATTTCAAACTCCCAACTATTTGGTCTCCACTCTTAGCTATTAACCTTTGGTCCTAAATAAACTCTCAACACGAGATTAATAAGTAGCGTTCATTTGTCAAAAATATAAAATGTATACAGAAACTGAAAAAAACAGTTTAAATGAATATTTATCTTTCTCTTACTTTTTATCATTATTAAATTTCAATGTCTCATCATTTTTGATCGAATTTAAACTAACGATGTCCAATATGTAATCTAAAAATGTTAAAATAATAAATGATGAAAAAACCATATATGTATTTGTTGTAATAAATTTGTTGTCTCGTTGAAATTAAAATATAATCGCGAAAGAAAAGAATATCATATCGTGTATAAGTTTCTTATGAGATATATTATAGATATATATTTTTAAGCACAAAATTGGTTATCAAATTATTATAAAATGTATTTGCTTTATAAAGTGTCATCTGTACAAATTAATTATTTAAGTAATTTTTGTTTTTGCCAAAAAAAAATAAATATATGAAAGAGCAATAATAAATGAACGTACTGAAAAACTTTATGAAAAAGGCAAATTGCAGCAAGTACCGGCAAAAAGCACGAAATGAGCGCAAAACCGCGACGTTTTTCGTAAAACCGCGACACGAAAAATCCCTCACTGTTTTTTTCCTCTGGAAGCTTTTCCGTTCTCCGGATGAAACCGTAGATGGAAAAGCTTCATCGCGCTCTAGTATGGCACGAGAAAGAGCCGAATTTGTCAATGTGAAAAACTGCCCCGGATAAACAATGAGACGAATTGCAGTGACGTAACTAGGTGAAAATTTCTTCAAATTAAATTAAGCTTTTCAATGGTTTTATATCATACACAACAATATCTTTTTTCTCTCATAAATGATATATAATAATGTGTGTGTGTATCGTTATATAATAAATAATATGTTTCTGCTTTCTTTATAATACCTATATAATAGACACAAAAATATAAAAAATTAATTCATCATTAATAAAAAGGAGTTCTAAAGAAAGTCGAAATTAAATTAAAAACTGTACAATAATAGATACCTAGTGTCCGATACAGATGCACCTAGCTAATGCAAATCAACTAATTGTTAGTAGACATCAGAATTCAATGTATGTACATATTTACATTTGGGGTCGGTACATTCGAATGGATCCTATACATGTGAGCTTAATTCAATCAATTAATTTCATCAATTAACTGTGTGCTGTATATTAATGTCAGCAAATGTCAGTTAATTTTACATTCTCTACTCTTCTTTTTGGACATGCACGCGTATCTTTATCTCAAAGAATGAACAAAACGCAGTATTTACTTTTATTCTATTGTAATGCAATTATTTTTTTTTATATTTTACCGCAGAAAAATATACGCGAGTTTCTACATGAATGGATTTTATTTTATTTATAATAGAATTATTTCTTTTGTTTACAGTACGATATTAAATTTGTTGTATGTTACCACCTCATCTAGTTACGCTCTTGAATGAAAACTGTAAAAACGTCGTCGGTCTTTAATGTTTTTTTTTTTTTTGACGACGTTCTGCTCGAGGGATGGGGTTGAAAAAAGAGGCACGTATGTCGCCCGTTGCGTACCGCACGCCCTCGTAATTCACCAACGGGGGATTTGCAGCGTATGGAACGTGTGATACCAGTTTTATGCACGTGATCTCCTCCTTCCTACTTTTTCTCCATTTTCTAGAAACAGCAGTCCTTTTTTTGGCAGGAAATAATTCCGCCGGCGGATCGTCAGATTTACGAGGGCACTCACTTGGCACTCCAGCCGAGCGTGCCAAGCGACTGGAATAATGCCGAGAAAATTGGCTGAAATTACGGAGACGCGCCATCCTGGGGATCGTGTAATGAACCCCGTGACTGTCAACGACACGGGTTCGCGCAGTCCTCTGGATAAGATTTTTTACGATTTTCGATTATATGTGATGGTTCTCTGGTCTTGTCGGTTAAAGTGAGCCATGTGTTTTGCCTAATATGATAAGTTTTCTACGTATTCGTAGTGTGCTTGTTCCAAAAATTTAATAATAATTAGATACATATAATTATATGCTACAGTAAAATGTAGATAACATCATATTGTAAATATTCTGAATAAAAGTAAATTTGTAAAATGATATGTTTAAAATGTACGGTGTGTAAAAAATGTTGAACTTTTCCAAAATTAATATATCGTTGCATTAAATTGGTGGAGAGAGAATGTGATGTGAAAAATTTTACAGAAATATTTAATTTTAGACCGAGAAGAGATAAAATCAAATATGCGTAAAAAATTTACAAAAAATTCTGTCAAGTTTATCATTTAATTATTAGAACAGTACGCATGAATTTTCACGAAATTAAATATGCGTATTTGGACGTAACGTGAAACGTTGCGATAACACAATCTGCTTAATTTGGAACGGATCAACGTGCAGATTACTAATTTATGCGATTTGCCAGCGTTTGATACAATAGCGAATAAAGTGTAGCGTTTTGATTGAAACCGGACAAATTTAGATTTATGGGATCGTTTCACGACGTAAATAGCTGATTCGATCTGTATGTACATCTTTATACGTGAGAAAATTAGACAGCATAAATAAATAATTGTATACAAAATTATGGAAATGATGCGATTTATTAAATTCTTTTCCAAATTTGCCGAATTACTATTATATTGAATCATTGATTCCTACAAGGCCAAAAATGCTCGAATAAAATACTCGAATTGATTATACATATTTTATTCTCTAAATATAAGAAATTAAATAAAATAAATTTATAAAACAGAAGAGAAAGAGAATTTGATTTAATATATTTAAAATATTTTATGTATTAATATATTTAATATATTTTATATTTTTTAATTAAAAATTTTTATATAAAAAAAGTTGAACTCTTTTTCATTATTAACATTTATAATTTATAATATTTAATATGTATATATATATATATATTAAATATTATAAATTATATTTAAAAGCAGTTGAAAATGAAAGAGTCGGGTTTAATTAACGACGGGAGTATGTTACGTTTACGCAGGTGATTTTCCGCGCAAAATGAGGTCAACTCTGTAAATCGAGAATTACATTCGGCAATTACAGCGCGTTGTGCATATATACTTGTCGGTTTGTTGATTATTGGCGACACGTGTCGGCTTCGTAATTTATGTTATTCGCGCTGGCAGCATTTTATGCGGTACACTGGCCTGACTTGTCTTCGGGGTCGGGATGGGATGGCGAATAATGCCAGAAAATTAGGACGGAAGGAAGCGGTGTTTAATAGTTTCCGACGCAAATTGATTCCCGCTAATTGCGGAGCGTCGGCAAGAGCGCCGTATAATTTTCTCTTTTCGCTGGTTACAAATTATTTTACAGCTTCACGGGATACCGCGACTACCTTTTCAATAAATCGACGTAATTTTAACGCATTATTATTAAATATTGTAGCTTCTCTGTTCGTTGCGTGATAAGCTTGATTTTGTTACTATAACGCAAAATATATTCGTTTCGCAATTTTATTTACAATAAAAATTCGATTATTATTTCGTTGATAGTAATAAATTATTTTCAATTATCTTCTACTATCTTCTTGTTAGTTTGTAATAATAATAGCTGCGTGTAACATTAACAAAATTAGTTTTAAAAATCTGTATAGATATACCATTTTTTCTACTACATTATTTTCGAATTTTTATCGTAATCTTTCATTTTACTAAATCATAATTGTTTTTTTTTCTTTTCAACATGAACTTTTATTTGTTAAAGCAATGGAATTTTTTTACATAATGCTTATTAAAGATCTGTTAAAACTGATCAAAGGATATGATTTTGTTGACTATTTTCGTTCTCGAAGTTAATTTTCTGAAAACACTTTAATTTTCCACGATAAATTACATCGGAGCCAGATGTCGCGCCACATTTACCCTGAGAAAAACCTCGGCTGCAAATTCATCGCGAAAAGCCGTAAGTTACGACGAGAAAATGCCGTTGGCCGTGCGTTCCGCTCACCATCTTACACGTTTGCGTTAAAGTAATCAATTCCTTTGTTCGCGTTTTCTATAGACCGGCGTCAGACGCAAACACCGTGTGTCAACTCCGAGTGTAGCGCGTATGAAAAGGAAAAGTGGTGGAAAAGGCGAGTCCGCGTTGCAGGTGCAGCTGGCCCGTTAAATTTTATCAGGATATTCGCATTCACACGAGGGTCGCCGACCTCGGCATTGTCCACGTCGTCGCGATTTAATATACGGCGACAAAGTATTAAATCTCGCCCCTTCGTCTCGCCTTTCGCGCCCAGTTGAACCCCGCGCGTTAGACTCATTTTGCGAACACATCAAGTCTCGTCCCTCAGAGCTTCAGAAGGGAGTAGACAATGTTGGCGATGTTCCAGAATGTTTTTCCGTCGTCCAGTAAATTTAAGGCCCGTAATAATAATTAATGATATACGTAGATTAAAATAAAAAAATTGTAGAGCAAGTTAAGGAGTATGTTTCTAATTTTATATATAATAAAATACATAACAAAGAGATGCGATTATAAATAGTATAAAATAGAATTATATAATAATAGTGCAATATAGTATAAAATAATAATAAGAAGAAAAACATTTGACTTAGTTCCCTAAAGTTTTTGATATTATAATCCTCTCTCACAAACACATACATACACATAGATCTTTATACATCTCTCCCTGACGGCTCGAAAGATAATTACCGGCCTCGATTATGATGTGCAGAATAGATGGAATTGGCCAATGGTACGGGGATGATTACTAAAAAGCCCCAACGGGCCGCATTGTTTATAATCGCACCCTCCACCCGTTATATTAAATCTAGCCCTTTGTGCGATATCAGTGAACGACCGGAGAGATTTTCCGGTTGTGCGCGATTTATTTTATCCGCGATGTTGCGCGAATTATACGCTTGGACCGGCGTGCACGTTTTATTCCCAACATCCGGATGGCTTATACGCGTTAAGGGTGGTGGATCGCATGGGGCGGTTAAGGGCAGACGGACGCTTAAAATAGAATGTAAGCGGTTGTAAGTATAGAATGGACATAATGGTGCGGTCAGTGATTCGAGACAAAGACTTTTAATCCTGAGATAACGTCTTGGTCTCGTGGATACCTATATTTTATTGATAATTCCAAAAGACAATATCTTTTATTCTAAACGTCGTGAATAAATTCTGCTTGTAATAGGCATTAAGAGTATCGTTAAAGTATTTGAATTCCCATACAATTATAAAATAATGAAGAGATTGTAGACGATAGTTTCGAGAAAGCAAATCATAATTTTTAAATAGACAATGTTTATGAACAAAAATATAAACCGAGAATACAATTTAAATATGTTAATGTATATTATTAATCTTATGTTTATAATTAAGAAAACAAAACAATGTTATGTATTCCAAAAATAAAATTCCAATTATTCCTGGCTCGCCATATTCACAAAATACCATATCAACGTGACAATTTATACAAAAGAATATTTTTTTTCTCTATTTTTAATAACTTGAAAATGAAAGAATTACGGAAATGATCTCGTAAGATGATTATATATGTATATAAAAATGCAATTAGGTTTAGGTATTCGGAGATGCGCGCGTTTAAAGAGTTAGAATTCCGATGATTCCAAGATACGGAGGATAGCAGATACAACGTCAGCTGACTCGACATTCTCATGGAAATTTTTGGCGATACGTCGTCCACGAGTCTCGACCAGGATCGTCGTCTCGGAGGATATTCGGGACGCGGATTCCGCGGCGAGAAGGGAAAGAGAGAGGGAGGAAAAGAGGAAGGCAATAGGGATGCTGGGCAAGAGGACCGCGTAATTTATTGCGAGCAATATTAACGACGACACGTCGAGCGAGCGGGATGGTAAAAGCCCACGTCTTTATCTCTCTTTCTCTCTCTCTCTCTCGTTTCAGAAATGTATTTTATAGCGACCGAAGATTCTTGCTACAACGCGACTCTGCTTACTACTCTTTCGAGTCGACATTGGATTTAAATAAGTCGATGCAAATGTGGCCTTTATTCATCGTTTTCTGACTCTCGGTCGCGTTATTCGTTTATACAATGATTTTATATACAAAGATTCTTTTATCTATCACATAATTTGTTTTTATCGGTTAAATAAGCTAATACTCTTTCCCATGACAAATGTGAAAACGTCCATATAGACTTTTTATTTCATAATGTTAACAAAAAAGTTTATTGTAACTGAATAAAATAAAAAATAAGTCACATGTCCCATTGCGTACTGTAACATTCATAATCATGTGACATTGAAAAAAATATCGTGAAATTTTAATATTCAGTGCAACATAATATATATATATATATATATATTTATTTATTTATATATGAATTTATTTATTTTGTAAATAAATGTTGTTCAAAATATAAAGTCTTTTTTATGTTATGTTTTTATAAAATTTGTTACATTTATTAAATTTTTATACGAGATTTTCGTTTATACGGACATTCGTAAAACCATTCGTATGTAATTCAGGGTTAATGGCATCGAGTAATCTCAGATGGGTCAGCATTAAATTTAAATAAGTCGGCCAATTCTACCAAAACGATTCTGGATAATGGAAAAATGGTAGCACCCGTTTAATTCGACGATGTAGTATTTACTGCCACGCTTTATGGTCCCTTTATTCCGCATTTTTACGACGAAAATCACTTAAGCGAACCACATAACAGATTCAAATAATCTCATTCGATTTATTTCATTTTAAATTAATTAGATGCCAACGATTGGCAAATATAGGTGGATAATCGTTGAAAATTATACAACAAAATGCAGCATATGAACGATTTATCAAATTTTATGACCCTAATTTATAAGCTATCTTGTAGTTTACTGCCTGAAGACTCGAAATCTTTTTTACATAATTATCCATTATATTATATATATATATATATATATCAAACATTATCTATTCTTAATTATTATATCATTATTTACTCTTTGTAGCTTATTTTATATAAAAAAATGATACAAAAAGAAAAAATGTATTAAATTTTGTATTTTAATTAAAATATTTACATTGATATATGAGATATTGTAATTTTGCTAATTTTGCAATTTTGGAAGTATCAAGAGGGATATTTTGTTTCATGAGCGTAATCTTATATGGTAAATTGAATGGTTCGAAATCAAAGTGATGCTTAAGAGAATCACGAAGAAAATCGGAAATCGATGATACTTAGATACTGCGCTGTTTATGGTCTGATGCGAAATCTGTGTAGGCAGGATTTTTCTCTCACAATAAAAACCCATCGACTACTAATGTCATATTTCCTTCCGACTATTCAGTCCTCGTTGCACGCCGAATATCTCGACGAGAAAGAAAAAGTTGTTATCTCGCTAATTTAGCTTTTCTGACTGTTCTCGAAACTAATTTAATTATTTATTAAATTTAATTATTAAATTTTATTATTTATTAAATTTAATTAAATATTTCTAGAAATGTTTCCTAATGATCGTCTTTCTACGATAAAATTGTCCTTTAATGATCAGCAATTTCTAAGTTTTCAACCGCATAGATAATAGTTTATTAGAATCTTCTCTTTCAAACATATATTGTAAATATACGAGTAAGATATGTATTGCAAAATATATATATTATAAATGTATATATTAAATACATATATTATAAAATATATATACATATATTGTAAAAATTTAATCCAAATATTTTATATAAATGATAAATGATATTATATATGTTTAAAAATACAACATTAATTCTCTCTGTAAAAATAATATATATTTCTGGAATCGATTTATATCGCATCCACGATATGTCAAGTAAATAAGAGAATATGATATGTATACGTTTGTCATATAGCAAGAACGTTTCCAGAAATGTATACGTTTGTCGTTTTGATATTGTGCTGAATCCCATTTGCCGTTTCGATATTCTATTCATTGTCGTGTTTTATTTCCTCGTTCAAACGTCACTTCAATGTTTTCATATCCATTCTCATTTCGACATTGTCGCGCTCCCTTTTATCTCAGTCAGGGATTTATATTTTTGATCGATACTTTAATTTTTGCCTCTGCCAGTAGTCTTTTGTTATCCATTTCAATTAATTATTTCTCTTATTTAATTACGCGTATATAAATTAACGTGTATGCTAAGAAATTAACGTGCGTGCTTCGAAAATTTAATTCAAAAAATAATAACCAGAAAAATAAAAAATAAAGATGTGTTATAAATGTATTAGATTAAATTAAAAAGCCATTTATTTGTTATAAATTGAGTTGTAATTAACTAATTGTCAGTAATTAAAAATTCGATTATATATCAAAATGACAAAAATTCTTTTCGTCAAAATTTAATAAAATTAAATGTTATCTTTTTGTCGAAACTTTCAATGTTCTATAAATAATATGTTTTGTATTATTTTATATTTATCATTATATGTATACTTTTATACTTATCTAGATATAAACACAAGTTATATATTTTTAAATAAATTATTTTATACTTTTTTTTAGAGTTTATTATTAGATATAATATCTTCATGGAAATCTTTAAAGGATATTTTAAAGATGCAAATGTATGCATATTATTTTCTCATCGATCCAATCATTGATCACTTTTTATTATGATTTCACACTTTAGCATGTTGGAACATATAACAAAAAAAGAGTACCATGTGCTTGCGAGAAAATTTGAGAAGAAGAGAGAAATTCTCATTTAATAAAAAGGAGAAAAAGAGAGTAAGGTATGAGGTAAGCTAGAATGGCTAGGAATCGGAGGAAGAAACTGGGCAAGAAAAGGCGATTCCGGTTTACGATAATCACGCATCAGCTGTTCTTTTCTTCGTTTATATACAGGTATATCATAAGATTTTTACGCGCGTATAAAATAAAAGCGCTCGCGCAAAAATATAGGCGTGATTGATTGATTACGACAAAACCCATAAATAAGTTTCATAGTTTACAAGATGCAACGACCATATAAATAATACTATTTTCCTATTTCCTAAATTTTCTGCTCTCGTTCTTCTTCTAGAGAAATTTTCTTTTTCCACTAGCAGTTTTTCGAATCGTGTTATTAAATGATAAACTAATGTTAGAATTATCATAAAGCAAGTAACGTTTTTAAGTTTTTTTGTTAATTTTTTGTTGTATAGAGAGCATTCTTAAATCTTAAAAATACGAAAGAACTAGAACTCGTGCGTTAAAGTTTAAAAAAGTCTAAGAACATCCTCTGTAAGAAATGTAGTAAGAAATGACTCTTGCAGAATATAATTTGCAATGTCATTCTAAGAATAATTCACTATTTTCATTTTTAAATTACATTAATTATAAATTTTATTTATATTACATATTGTGGCATTCATATTATATATTGAACATTGTGATTTATATTTTTGACATTTTCCAAAATAATATTTTTAATTTATCATTAAAATTATTTTTTCCTTGTGATTCTAATGTGAATAGAATTACATTACAATTACAAGGAAAAAATAATTTTAATGATAAATTAAAAATATTATTTTGGAAAATGTCAGAAATATAAACCACAATGTTAAATATATAATATAAATAAAATTTATAATTAATGTAATTTAAAAATAAAAATAGTGTGAATTATTACATTACAATCATATTATATTATAAATATTCATTAATTTATCATAACTATTAATTCCATTGTATTTTCTTTTTCCGTCATAATATAATTTTACATTCGCTTGTTCGATTTTTCCAAGTTCTCAGATTAAACAGTCAGACGTACTAAAGAAAAGTGGCAAAAAGCGTGACACGATTCTATATATATTGTAGTTAAAGTTTCTGTTTCATCTAGCAAGAAAGGAAAGTAGGAATCGGGTCGTAAAAGCAAAGTAGCAAACTAATGAAGTGCTATGAACAATGCGAGCAATACGTTACGACAGAAAATGAAATGGCGCACTTAAATAACATCTAATCCCGGAAGCGACAATCCGCGAGATAAGAATAGGCTGAGAATAACTGAGAAGTACGAAGAAAACGATGCTTATTAAAATCTGAGTGTTATCTCGAGTGACATGAAATGCCCGCGCGTAAAGCGATGAAATCACATAAATTGCAATAAATCAAAGAAATGTGACTGATAAATTATTATCAATGATAAGTTATTAATGTATTATTAATATATTATTAAAAGTTGCATCCAACGCATTTAAATAATATATACAAAGCCACGATTTTAAATTTCAAATATGACGTATATTCTTCAATCTTCAATATTCAAAATTAATATCAAATATTTTGATAATGACCTCTAATTAAAATTCCGAAATAATAAAGTTTACTTTTTTTATAAATAATGAAAAGAATAATATATATTGTTATTTAATTGCATCTTAAATCTTAAATACTTCTTCATTAGTAATTTAAAAATTATATATTAATGTGTTGAAATATTTTAGAAATAAAAATATTCGAATTATTCCAAATTGAAAGTCAAGATTTCTGTATTAAAATAAAAATCATATAGTCTAATATATTAACGTTCACGTCAGGAGAATCTATCTTGAAGAGGTATTATAATTGACTGAACATTTCGAGTAAATCGTGCGCAAACAGAAAACTCGTCATTTTCATGATGATCTTGTTATCAAAGATGAACGAAAAATTGCCGCCGTCGACGGAATAATCGATTATCACAGCGATATTTAGGATGGAAAAAGTTCCGTGAGAAATGTGTCTTCACACATTTTCTATAGATTTGAATAATCTCTTCGAGAAGTAAAGAGAGAGAGAGAGAGAGAGAGAGAGAGAGAGAGAGAGAGAGAGAGAGAGAGTTTATATCTCGTAACTCCCCGAAAAGAATTCCAAAATAAATTTGTGTGTATCGTCAATATGTTGCGATTATTTTTTTTGTTTTTGTTTTATTAAGTACAGTTAATTTGAAGAAATTGTCAAGTCGATTTTGCAAAGCTACCAAATTAAATTAAATATGCAAAATTACAGAGAGATAAATATAAGATTAAATAAAAATATTCAATTAAAAATCGAATTAAAATTTACACGAAGCAAATCAAGTCTACAGAAAAAAGTAAGTGTCAAATCAAAATTTATATACTCACATGAATGCCTGTGCATATATACGCAACAGTTTACAATCTTCTTAGAAGAATCTTAAATTTCAACAATATTATAATTGTCATCTCAAGAATACAATAATTATTTTAACTATAAGAAAATGATAATTTTCGATTTGAATATGTGATATATTCTATCTGACATTTTTTAAACATATTTTTTTGGTTGAACTGTATAAAATATCTTCAAGTAAATTTTCTTTGATTAATATAATCTTTTATATTTTCATTTTGAAACTAAGAATATCGTCAAAATAAGAATATTCTTTTTTCTGTGTACAAATTATGGATAGTCTTTAGGATAATTGTAGGTGTTACAACAGTAATACACGAATTTCAAATCCCTTATCCTGGTGATAAAACCGCACATTTAAAGATCCCTCGTAAACAGACCACAGAGTGGCGTCGCCATTAATAAACGAGCTGAGACAATGGGGTCCGGACCGCGTAAGAACAAAATAAATTGAAGGTATCTCCAGTGCCGCTTCCGCTCGGAGCGCGTCGAGCTCCCTAGCCGACTATTTCGTAATTAGTGAGCGTCTAAACAATACTCGAGCCATCTTCCGGCGACCCACCCCTCGCGCACACCGTGGCCACCCTTCCTTTACGCTTCTCTTAGCACGAAGCGGAATCGCCGATAATTAATTATCCGCTCGCAGGGCGTGTGACTGTTGGGATTATCCGCGGCTGCGTTCTTCTTCTTTCGTCTTTCCGTTCCTTCGATCCTAATTTCAGCTGTTTACAGGCAAGATCTTCCCTATCGCTTGCTCGTCGTGTCTTGGCAAGATAATGGTTCGTCGCCAGCAATTCCGATAGAAATACGACGAAAGAGACGGATAATAGAAGCGACTAAAAAGGCTACGTTATATAATTTGAGACGCAAAGTGACGCCTGTTAAATTATTCACGTATCTGTATTTCATTTCATATTCAAATTTAGCCCCCGAGCTACTATTATTTCACAAATGAAAAATGATAAGAATATAATTATTTTTAATAAAGAAGGAGATTGATTTTTCTCTTCGCGCTCTGTCTTTGAGGATTATAATTTAAATCTATAATTTAATATTTAACATTTTTTATATTCATCTGTGTGTTGCGAGACTTTAGAGAAAGTTTCTATATTTTTATAACGTCATGTTAATAAAACTGATCCTTAAAAATATTAGATTTTCTATTTCAGTATGTTTATATCTATGATATAATATTTGATATCTCTCTTTTAAAAAATCTTTCTTGTAAATATCTTAACATCTTAATGTATCTTGATAAAATATAATTATAAGAAGATGTTCCATTAAACTGTTTCGTTTTATATAGTATTTTACATTTAATATACATAATCAGAAGTTAAAGTTAAAATCGACAAAATAGACTTTCCCGCATTTTCAAAGTCCTTAAGAGTTCTAGAAAGGCGGTCTCAAATATATGCTTCAGAATTTCGTTATGAATGCGATTAAATGTCGAGCGATTAAACGCACGAGTTTGTCGCGTCGCACGATGGACGGAAGCAACCGCGCTCGTTAGCATACTTTGAAAGTCTTTAATTGCAGCCGGAAGTTTACCGGAAGCTTGCGGTTCACAAACAATATTCACCGGGTAAATAAATATACAACAAATATGCAACGAGGTCCTGCACGGTAAATGTTGTTGCAAGTTCGCCAAATTAAATTCTTCGCGGAAAATTATGTTCCCTGCCGCGAGTTTTCTTGTCAAAATTAAATTAAAATTAAATTATCAAAATAAGAATGTATATTTTTACACCACTTGAGGTTTTATTTCCGATTGTTCATATTTTTAAATATGAATATCTTAATCTCTAAAATGTGGAGAACAAAATACAACATAAAGAGTCCTTACGATTTCGCGATGTCGCGTGATATGATACATTACTTTCACGTGACAATAATGACTAAAAAAGTTAGTTTGCACGGTTAAAGGGTATAAAGATGCTTTATCCAGCAATTCTTTTCTGATTTGAAAGGCAGACAGCAATGGATATTCGACGAAAAATCGCAGTCTCAATCGATTCCCTTTGCGACGGACTACGAAGTTACTATTGGCAAACCAAAGGCCATCCTTCTCTCGGTTTATTTCGTCGATCTCCCGAAAACTCGAAAGTACACCCTAAGGGTGCAGCTTTGCAGATTCCAAACGCATACCGCGGAACTGCCTTCGCTTCATTTCTCTATCGCTCTCCCCTCTCTCATTCGACTCTTCCCAGTATTTCAAAGCTTAACAAAATGGAAACAATATTGACTCGCATGTCTAACTGAAGAGCTTTGTATCGAAACAATATTGCTTCATGATGCGAACGATTCCCTCTTACATCCCCTTTTATAGATTCCGCAGAATACTACTTACTTAGTCGCAACTATATAGGTGGAAAAAATAACTTTTTAGATTCTTTGACAAAATAATTAAAAAAGCTAGTTTGTAATTATATCTAATATATATTAAATGATAAATCAAATAAAATATATAATTATTAGTGTAAAATATCTATTTAAAATATATACATAATAGCTACATATAGTAAAACATCAGCCTTATTAGGCAAAACTAAATTGTTCTAGTCTATATATATGTAATTATTAGATAAAATATATATAAATAATATATAATAAATTAATAAATAATATATATATATATATATATATATATATATATATATATATAATATTATAAGAAATATACAAATAATATATATAAATAAATAAAAAGGAAGAGAAAAACACAACTAAATAAATGTACAGCTCATCTAAAATATATGTCTCTTCTAAATTAATTCGCGGCATACGAGAACTCTAAAATCAAAGAGCGACTCGATTATTTCTTGTCACGTTTGTGTACGAAAGCCCAGGATATTATGTATCGACCGAGAGTGAGGCGAGAGCTTGACGGAAATTTGCGGTGAAACGATTAATGGTAAACGCCACGTTGTTACAACATTGAAAACACGGTCGACATTCTACGTTCGTGTTAATCTGGAATTATTTAATGTCCGTTCATCTCGCGCGCCCCGACTTTGGGGTATATTAATTATTATCATTATTGGAAGACTGGAGAGGAGAGGAAGAGTAAAATGGATAGAGCGTATATCGTTCGGGAGAGGTGTTTGTCTGACGCGAAAACTAAAGCTCAGACGCACTGGAACGTCACGTGGCACAGTTTTATATCTTGCTTTACAACGGATTATCGACTAATAGCTCGCAAATATCGCTATTTGTTATTATTAGTTAGAACAGAGGGTACTGGATATCACCGAATAACACATCAATTACGCGACGCGGATAATTTAAATGCAGTACAGTTTTGCATTGCGTTGTGAAATGGCTGATGAGTGCAGCGCGCGAGAGAGAATACAATAATTAATTAATATTAATTAGAGTCGTATTGATGTTAATACTAATAGATGATTTATCATTAGCCGAAGCGTTCCGGCTAGAGTGGAATACAATTTCAGTTTTAGAATAAACCTGTGAATTCTAGCGTAAATTTATATCAATATTCAAACACGTGTCTATTTTACATATTTAAATAATCTTTAATCCTTAAAGTAATACATTTTTTACTGATCTTTTAAAAAAAAAAAAAAAAAAAAAAAAAAGATTTATGACATTAACAACCTCGATTACGTTTGCTTCAACTTACGTACCACTTTGTGAAAGAAAATCTTTAATGACATGACGCACGAACGAAAACTTTTATCCAAGAATACTGGTTGAGAATTAAATTCCTTCAATGTGGTTGTATCAATGAGTTCCTGCGACGAAATATTACTGTTTCGTACTTTTCCAAATTGCATGTCGGCACGAAAAAAAACAAATAATTCTCGTTTCTTCTAGTTTGTTCTTATTTCCCTGCCCGCGATTCCGTTTTCGCGAATTGTGCTTTCTTCTGAAGGTACGAAAATAAATAATATTACCAACCAAACTGACCTGGCCGCCTACTTTGTACAAATTCATTCCTCTTGGGATATAATAATAAATCTTGTCAAAATTTTTCTTCGTAAAAAATAAGATGTTTAATCGTTAACAAATAAATTCTCAAATTTATTATCAAAAATGATAATAAAATAGGTTCATTTCGATGATATCGCTACTTTATCATTTAAATGTATTGTAGTCAATTATAAGCAAGTATTTCACTTACCTCTATCCGAAAGGTCCATCCTTCCAGACTGAGCAACTTTAGAGTTGTATTCCTGGCCAGAGCGTGACACAACAGTCTCGAGGGATGATCGTCCAAAGCCAGTCGAGGACTGGATAAGTCCAGTAACTGAAGACACGGTGCTTCTGTCAAGGCTAGTACCAATGGCATCACATCAGCTGGCCTCGACGCACCAGCGGCCCTCAGAGCGTCCAAATTACGGGCTCTTCTAATGGTCTCGCCTAAACAGCCGGCGTCCAAGCCACCCAGAAGACACTTGGACACGTTCAAAGATCTCAACTTGCAGTTTGGTTCTCTGAAATACAAAACAAAATGTTATCGATTAGTCGGATTGTTTTGCAAGAGAGAAAGAAAACTTTTTTTGTTTAGAACTTTACGATATAAGATTTAAAAATAGATAAATAATATTAGTTATACAGAGCGTCCTGTAATAAAAAACCTGCTAATGACAGATTCTTGAGATCATTTTGGGGCGATTTTTCCTCAGCTAAAATGTCAGACATCAACAATTTCCGAGTTATAAACGATTGAAAAAAAGACGCTTTTCGTAAACTAAATTTTTTGGAGTTAAAAAATTACCAAAACTACATTCTTCAGTTAATTTTTAGACAAAGTTTATTCTAATACAATTTTAATTTAAGGCTTAATTACAAAGATATATAATAATAATAAAAATTGGAAACTTGCAAAAAATGATGACGTCTCTCGATATTTTTGTCAAGGAAAAATCGACTCTAAATGATCTCAAACGTCTGCCATTAACAGATTTTTCACTCATTACAGGACACCCTGTATAGAGTTACAAGAACAATTTTGAACTCTCATGTTTTCTGATTTAATATTTATTCATCTAATTTCACTGTTAATCACGGAATGTAATTCATCAAATCTTAGCAACAAACTGTTTGACTTTAATAAGAACTTGAACGAGAAAGAAGAAAGATTTAATCGAATTAGCTGATGAATGATTTAAGATTGATAGTAGTCGGATCGCGATCAAGACTTTACCGTTAAAAGAGACGAAGAGAAAAGCATCTAACCGGCAATCTCTGTCTCGGTTCTCATTTCTTTCCTTCCATCAATCTTTCATAACATAGAGAACGGTCGTTCACGATAATGAAACGACGCTTACGAATATATCAAATCATGAAAAACTTTAGTGCCCTCTTTTTGCAAGTTAAAACTTTAGGAACAACTTGGAACAGATTTTATCTTGACGTATTGATCTTTTTTAAAGAGATACCTTAAGAAAACATAAATTATTTTCTTTAAAAAGAGAAATTAGAAAGAATCTTGATCTTAGATTATCGAATTAAAATCGTGTGGTTAATATTTCCATTTATTAAAAATTAATCAGCCTTATCTTTTTTTAAGTTAACTCCATCTTAGTTCCAAGCTAGTTTAATTTGAAGTTAAAATAATAAATAATAAAATTTCTCTTAAATTAAATTTCTTGTTAAATTTCACTGCATGCGTATTTTCAAATTTTCTTATTAGAAATATTACTTTTTTATCTCAACATTTTTATAAAAAAAAAAAAAAAAAAAAAAAAAAAAAAACGTTTCCATTTTGTTACATTATTACTCGCAAAAACTTTATCGTACTTTCATTTCGCATTCTGCACAAGGGATGCACCCAACTTTGTACTTTCTTGTAATTTTCATTTAAGATTAATTTAACGATACACGGTTCACGTAATTATCGCGCTGCCCGCACGCACGCACGCACCTTCCTCAAACATCTCGCGCAATCTCGCGGCGAGAGATCGATCAACGTCACGACAACAAAACACATAATGAACAGACACGCGGCAGTAGCGTATAACACCCATCAGCGTAAGACAGCGGCGGGCCGAATTACAGGACGAATAATCGAATCGCGGTGGTGGGGCCGACACCACGTGGATTTACGCGCCCGTACGTGCGTTTAATGGCGGCAATTTAAGACGAACGATTCGGAGTCTGGCCAGCAACAGCCAGCAACCGTCCGGCTTCCGGCGCGTTGTATCGCGTCTGGATTTAATGGTATCTACTTTGGCCCATATTTACTCTCGACTGCTATTGCCGCCGCGATACGTACGTACCTATACTTATGCTTCGCGATACATCTGCTACTACGTACGTCTAATGGCGTACGCTGCCTTTAACGGTACCTGCTCGCAGCTACGGTAAATTCGCTCCAATGCCGCCACACTCTCTCAATGTATATATTTCTCTTTATATATATATATATATATATATATATATATATATATATATATAAAGAAGAGAGAACAAAAATACTGCAGGTACCTACAGCGAGAACGTACGCGGGCGTCGTGCCGCGAATTTTCAACAAAAATAAACGTTCCCGCCAGAAGAGAACGACCGGGCGCAACGAACCTTGCTACGTACCAGGCTTGCGTAATAAATAAAGTTCTGGATTTTGGAAATGAGAATACCGACAATTCTTACAGTCGCGTCTTCGATTTAAATTGCCTGCAATCGCGATATATTCCGCGACATTATTTTTCTCAATTCGCTGCCGATCCCTCCGTGACTTGTCATTCCTTCTTACGTAAGTCTTTGTCGTAAAAGTCAGAATAAAACATTTAATTTTATCCTCTAAATTATATATCTAAAAGTTATCTTTTCGCCTATAGAGAAATCTAGAATAGGATTCTGTAATGTAAAGATTGGAGAATGCTGGAAATGTTAAAAAATGCCTAATAGAAAATAGAAATTCAACAATGAACGATAAATAAAAAAGTGTACGCGCATTGTAGCATTAAATCGAGTAACGTACATACGAGATACAACAACATTTGGTGGCGAAAGATAATAAAATCAGTCGGTTTATTTATTATAAATCGCACGTGATCGGCGACCCGGTAATTTTTCGATCCTCCATCGTGAGTTTCGGTACTTGTGGAAAAGTACAAATGGCCTTCCAACGTCGTGGTGTGAAAGACGAAAGTTTTCCCAAAATAAAGCGTGGAAAATATGTCTTGAAGCTTGCGGATATTATTGCGCTAGCTTGCGTTTAATTTTCCGCGGCTTTAACCACGAGAAGCTCGATCGCGTTATTCAAATAGATTGCACCGAAGAGAGAAGGCTATTCATAAAAATACAAGCATTAGCCTCTTTCCTCTCAGTTTGTATACTTTACTTAGCGATATAATCTCAAAACAAAAAGACGCATGATACAAATGTAAAGTTCTTTCAAATTAAATCACTTCTTTTTAAATTTGCAGAGAGAGAATATGTGAAGATTAAAAATATAGAGCTATAATAATTTTCCTTACATATGTTATCTAATAAAATTTTCTAATTATGTACCTATGCACGATAACGCATTAAAGACATGTAATAATACTTGGCGCGAGATATTTTATCATGTCTCTCGATATATTGTATACATATATACATTGTATTACACTTTTAAAATAAATAAAATATTTTTCCTTATATATTTTAAATTACATTACAAAATATAAATAAAAACACACAAATATAAAAAAGTTGGTTTAAAATTTGCTAAAGATAAATTAAATACTTTAACTTTAATTATTAATACAGATTGTGTATGGAAAGTTAATAAATAATCATGTATTATAACATAGTACTATGCAAATTGAAATTTCTTAGCAAACATGCTTCAATATAACTTATGCAATAAATATTCATATATATATATATTCCTACAATCAATATTTTACTTATATTTACTTGGATTTATCTGCGAACTGCGGCGAAACGTGTCGAGAAGTAACGCGACGAGATTTTCGCATTTCGCACGGAGAAAACATTTTATTGTGATCTGAAATCGCGTAGATAAGCCCCGAGAGCGCAATAGAGTCGCAATCGTATGTCAAACGACCGCGGTGATATTTCCCGCGGACGGCGCTTAAATTTCGATAGTTTTACTGGCGCAGGGATTTCGCTGCGGAAACACATCGCATCGGAAGTCGCGAAAACCGGCTGCGGTTTGAAGGAAAATACAACTGCGCGACGATGCATTTTTACCGGGGGTGTTAACCCCTTTCCTCGCCATCGACTTTATCGCGCGACGCCTTTTATTGCCATCATATTCGTGCTCGAGTTTACACTCTTATAAAGAGCGGTATGCTACATTGTACCGATGAGAACAAACGTTTCGAAACGATTGCGAGATGTGTATTTATTTGCTGACGTAGTAACGTTATATAATTTGACGTTCAGAACTCGACGTTGTAGAAGCACGTTGGATTTTTACGCTTTTCATAACATCGATAAGCACGTCAATTTTTGATAAAAGTTTCTGTCAACAATTTATCGAGAAAAACACTGTTACTATTTATATTATATCATAATGTAAATAATGTAAAAAATATATACCTTAAATTATATTTCACCAGCTTATTAATATTTTTTCCACAGTTAATTCAGAAATTATTTCAATTTATTTTAATGGTAATGAATTGATTTCAAATTATTTTGGTAAAAGATGCTAATTTTATTAATACAAAGCACACTTTAAGCACAATTAAAAAAAATAGTCCATTATTTATTATTAGTGGTATTAGTTGGAATAGTATAGTTAGAATTGACATATTTGATTGCAGGTTAACAAGTTTCACAAAATTGCGTATAAATCTCGTGTTTTTCTCGGAGAACAACCGGTGAGTTTTCGCGGCACGAAGGTACATCGCGAAAGAAAAATACCGGACGCTTAATTGCGTTACGCCCGGCATGAGTCCCGCGAAATACCTTTCCACGTTCAACTCTGTTCCATTCTGTTTCTTCGACGACTACTTGCGAGTTGTACTTTGGGGATCTCTCGACGAGCTTTCGCGGAGCTTATTACGTACAGTGGAGCTCTATTTATCCGGAGAGATCCACGTGTGGTAGTATATCGCAGTCTTTGTTAAATCGTTATTATCCTAAATGTCACTACTTATACCCCATTGCTGTTTATTTACAGCTGTTATCGGATTATTGGAGAAAGTGCGCGCGACTAAATCCGTTTCATCGTCTTAAGAAACGCTAATAAAATGCGCTCGACTGGCTCGCGAAAATCTTTCAGTCGCCTTTCCAATCCCAACTGGAATATTGAAATCTTTCCTCGACACGCTTCATCGCGAAAATAACAGTGTTGGTTCGAATAAAAATCTCACGACTAGCTACAATTTTCTTGTTAGACGCGTTAAAGCAGAAATCAAGGATGTAAAGCGTTCCATTTTTATTAAATAACACTATATTTTTCGTTCTCATTCGTTATTTCTTTCTCGTATTGGATTGTTATTAATATTTTTTTTTTTTTTTTTTTTTTTTTTAGCAAATATAAATTATTTTTAATCTCCGATTAAGAATGTGATTAATCACATTCATATTTATTTAGCTTATTGTTAGATATTTTAATTTTTACAAATTTCTAATTTTCATAAATCTGTTCTATCAAAACTATCAACTTATTTAATATCTATAAAATTATCTTATCATCGATTAGTGTGCTATCTACAAAATTTCTTGACTTACAAATAAATCGAGAATAATCTATGGAAAACTCTGGCCGGAATATCTCAACTTATATGTGACCCATTGGATTTGCGCTATGAACAATGGACACAGACTGAACTTTTTTATCGCGAGTGCCTGACTGGCCTCTCTAATCCCGGTAACTGTGTCTCTTATCGCGAGCCGTGTTGCGCGCGTGATTTAGGAAGCTCGTCGAGAGCTCGACGAAAGAATAGAGGGAGAAGATCGTCCGGCGGCGATGAAAAACGTCGACGAAACTTGAAACGATGAAAAATCGCCACCGTCGACGGCCTCGAGAATTCGCGAACTCGCGTTAGTCGAACGAACTTCGCTACGGCCCGCCAGGTCGGCGAAATATCCCCTCGTCCCCTACTGAAACGATGTATCTTCGTTCGCGAGCACCCTCGAAAACGCGTTTCGCGGGCGTCCCAGTACTTATACCAAGTCCATGATGTTGATATCTTGCACTGAAGATGATTCGCGAAAACAGAGATGAGAAAAACCGCGGTATCGTTTATTACAAAATTTCTGGGACGACGATGAATTTGTCTTGAATTTGATTTACCGTACTTTTTCCTCGGGTCTGACAAGTTTGGATTTATGTTAGATGAAAGTGATTTACTTCCCCGATCTTAGATACTTGATATATTGCGAGATAAATAGCGGATTTGATTTAATATTGAATACATTGTGCCGACCCTGGACAGATCGGTCTTTAAACGAAAGTACATGTGTGTCTGTGAAATATTCATTACTGTTTTATTGAACAGATATTATTTTTAATTGTAAGATTATAAATCTTATATCATTAGTTTTATATTATATTTATATATGTGTGAAAAAGAATTTTCTTTCCGTTACTTTGATATATCATATATATGATCTCATTATATGTTATATATTTCATAAAGTTGCGTGGTATAAAGTTACTCATCTCTTCTTTATGGACTAATACTGCCAAATGATTTGTTTCTTGGAAGTGATGAAAAATACGAAAAAAATGGAAGACGCATTCAACCCTTTACGATATAAATTCATTTACGAGCGCGATTTCTACGGTATCCATAAAAATTCACGTGAATGACGAGACAGCTATGAAATTTTGAGAGAACGCAGCCAGATGCTACAAACTCTCAAGCTATTGTTTTTTCGTTTATGTATTGGGCAAAATCCCCTAAATCAGAAAACATAACCGTTCTTGTTTTGCTCCGAATTTCATGCTTGCATGTTATATGTTTAAAAAAAAAAACATAAAGATTTTACTTTCATGGTGACAGCGGCATCATAGAGTTTCGTCTTTTAGTAAAAATAATATTGAGTGACATATTTATAAAAAAATATATACATTTTTTTAATAAAAATATTTTTATATTGCAAATCTTGCGCGCACAAAACGTTAGAGTTAAAAATTGAAGAAATCTGAGAGAATTATTTAAATATTTCTTTTTTTAAGTTAAGCACTCTATTTTTTTAATAAAACTCGCAAATTTTTGACAAAGTTTTCTCAATTAAAGTCTACAAATTACGACAGATTCGCAAAGACCATTTTTTTTCATCAGCAGAATATTCTGCTGATTCTCAAACGAATAAACACTTGACAGACGTTGAACATGTTATTTCGAATGATTCAAGATAAAATTTTACAAGAAGAAAGGAAAAAGAATTAATACGTGATAGCTCGTATATCAGAAGCTCGAGAGCGGATTCAGATGGAATCGATCGATAAGTCTCGATCGTGCGTTTAACAGGCTGAAGAAAGATCGCCGCGATTCGGGGTGACTCGCGAAATTTCGGGGGTAGAATAGCCCGTGGTTATTTCGACGATGGAAATCGATTATGACGAACGATCCTTTTGCAAGGCTACTTCCTACCCAGCATATAGAACCTGTATATTTTGACGCTTATAGAAAATCTTGAACAGCACGTTTATGAAGGATGGAGGGACACGCGGGTAGGAAGTGAGATCGATTAGTTCCCTTTGTCCTGTATCTCTCTTTCATGGAGGAAAACACAGCACGTCGATAAACGTCACTTAGAAGCACCCGCGGCACATCGATCTCTTTTAGCCACAAAGTATGACGAAGCAAGTTATTTTTCCCCGGTTTATTTCTCTTTTTTTTTTTAACAAAAAATTCGTAATCAGAATTCAATCAAGAAGAATAATATAATTTGGAATTGTTTTATCGTTCGTTTTTTTTAAACTCACGTTCTTTAAAAATATATATATATATATACAAATGGAACATTATAAAAGAACAACTGATATTGTTATACTTGTATACATAATATTTACAAGAATATGTGAAAAAAATAACATGTTTTTAAATATTACTTTTGTGAAACGAGATATCAAAGTGTTTTCACGCTTGGCCATTATTTTTAATAGAAATTTTACGGAAGCTTGATGTATAAAAATATACATGTTTTTATATGTATACATAAGTGTAGACATATATGTGTGTATTTATATTTTTGTGTTACTACTCGAAATTCCTTAATTTTATAAAGTATAAAATATCTTTTTCATTTTAATAATCGCACATTTCTCACACAGAGATATAAATGAGTCGAATATAATAAAATAGCTCCGTACAATTGTATATATTTTCCATTTTCGAACAGACCTTAAATTTTATCAGAGTTAATCGAAAGTCCAAATATTTCTTTAATTCGCACGGTTTCTTGTGCTTTTATATTTCGATATTATTTTTCCACGCGCTCGTATGTTTAGATCAAAATGAAAGTCGATGAAGGCAACACCACGGAGGGCCGTTAAAGGCCGAGAACGGGAAATTTAATGGAATATATTCGCATTGGACACGTGATGCATACGCGTTGGAAAGCGCGTGGAAAAGCGCGGACAGGGTTCAGGTCCGGGAATAATCTCGGGAATATTTTTCCGCCGAGAGTTCCAATTTACCGCAAAACTCGCGTCCACTCGACGAAGGTGAGTTTTTAATTAAAAACATCAACTTCGCCATATGTGTACCTCCATTATATAATATTGCACATACATCACATCAAAGCCGTTGCAAAATACGATACCTATTTCGAAACTTGGCCAAAACGCATGTCGAAAAAAAAAAAAAAAAAAAAAAAAAAAAAAAAAAAGACATGTGACGTAACCGAAGTTTTGTCTGGGATCACGTGCTTGTCATTTCGATTTATAACGTAAGGGCGTCACTACGTGCGTAATTGCATTCGCGGATATATTGGAACCGCCTTTGTGTAAGCCAGGTCACGGTTCTATATTTAATATCGATAACGAATACAAATCCTCGTGAATTGTTCGGCGGGTCTATTCAACGGCAGCGAAATGTAACGGATAACAACGTAATTTTCTCACGTGATATTATGCGGCGATAATCTGCAATAATACACAAGATACGCTTCCATTAACCGCAGTCTGTGATACCAATCAGTGTCACATTTATCATTTTTTATACAAGTTAATTTACTAGAGCCGAAAACACATATCACAATTAGAGAACATGTTGCTAAAAATTATTTTAATGATTATAATTGCAAACAAATAATCGTCAATAGAATTAAACTAATGTTTGAATTTTTTAATTGATATTTTATATTTTATTTTATATTTCTATGAACTTTGTGTTCACAAATCAATAAATTATTTTTAATAATTTAAATTCAATGATAAATGTGACACTCTGAGAAAATTCACTTTTCCAACAATAACAAAATCGATAACCATCATTTTATTGAACTTATCATTAATTATTAGAAAATATTAAGATGCTACATTTTATCATCCCCTTCAGATTATTTTGATAGGATCGAATATTTTTTTAATCCGTACTTTTAATGATTGAGCGAGAACAATTAATCAAGATACAGAAGATTGCGAGTTATTTATTTATTTACAGAATTTTGAAATCAACATCGTCCACTTTATCGCAGGCGTAGACAAGAAAAATAGCCGATGGGGCAGATGGCGGTGGAACTTTTATTCCCCGTCGCGGTCTTAAGAAATCTTTTCGAAATCTTTAGAATACAGTTGGGAGCACTCGTGCCAGGGTTCGCATCTGCGAAAAATGGATCGACTCCCTTTCTTCTGCTGCCGGCTGAACCAGCATATCGTGCGACATCCCGGAACTTACGCGAGTTATAAATCATTTCGTGAGATGTGTGCGCTGTTTTAAATATTATTAATGGCTCACGGATATTACATAACACGTAACAATATAAGATTTACGTGCGAAAATAAATTAATATCTCATTCTCACATCTCAGTTATAATTATCTTCTTTTTTTCCTCGAATATCATAATTTCCCCCGTAAATGTATCCATCATAATCAGGTAAAAATCTGTGAAATCTTTTCTTAATTTATTAATGAATTTAGTTAAGTTCGAAAAAATATTTAATACCATATAAACATTAAAAAATGATACAAAATAAAGAAATGTGGTTAAGTGATCGTCATGAAAATGTAAACTTCGAGAAGAATTTTAAATTAATAAAAATTCCAAATGAGAGATTACAAATGTAAATTTTTGTAGCACATTATATAAGTGAAAATTTCATAAAAAGAAGATAATATTTCGTAAATTATTCGCGCGAATCTCATACAGCTTTGAGCAAACACCGCCTGTAATTATGCGAAATATCGGGCTTCTCGCGGTCGGATGAGCGGACGGCCCGCTGAACTTTCCGACGAGTTTCCCTAGTCCAGGAACTTTTGGAACGGTATCTAATGCTCGGCCGAAGTGCCGGTAAATGCGTCTCGTTTCTTCTCGTTGTCGGACTGAGAGAAGCGATAGCGGAAGTTTCGCGCGACTTCTCCGCGACCTTGTGGCGGAGAGAAGGCTGTTGACGTAATCGAGGAAATCCAGCAGCTTCCGGCCGAAAGTTTCCGCCGGCGCCGCCCGCAAAGTTCGCGTAATTTCGCCGACGAAATATTCCCGCTCGTCCCCTCTAATTTCCATAACAGGCCGTTCAAGAAGAAGGGAATCTGAGAAAGTTCGAAGATATCTTTTGCAGAGACATTTATTGTTAGATCGCGCGGGATCCTCGTTCACGAAAAGTCCCTTCTTTTCGAGGAGGTAATCAGAAGGGACAAGTTGTTCGGTCATTTGCGAAGCTTATTTCAAGGTCGCGAATGTAATATTTTCTTTGTATGCAAAAGAGCTTGCGGGAGAGACGAATTGAATAGTAAGATCATTTTTCTTCCTAAAATTTCTCCTCTTTAAGAAAGATTCTTTTTCTTTTAGAATTTGTTCCTTTTCCCTCTTTGAAAATTTTCTTCCGAAACTTCAGTAAAAACTTTTTTATTGAAATTATCAATCGAAGAACTTTCGCGAATTTATGCGCTTTACAAGATACGCGATTATTATTTTAAATGTAATATTCAGCATTGACATGGTACTCTCTGATGAATATTTTATTTATCCCGGATTACGATGCTGGGAATCTACTCTATACGATGAACTGATATTACATTAATTGATGCGTAAAAATATCTATATGCATCAAGACCGATCATTCGGTCCATCTCAATGCGATTCATATCGACCATAAAACATTTAATTATGATGGTAAATGGCAAATGCGATTAAGTCGATAACGAAATGTCGCACATAATTATTAACATTACCGCGTTTAACGTCACCGTAACGGTGAAATTATTGAGTTTTCATGCTAAACTATTGGCGTATATGATCGACAAAGATCGATCGTGATTTACACGACATTAATATTTTGCGATGACTTTAAATCTCCCCCTTCTCTAAATAATTAATAATGTGCATAACTTTACATATATATTCATATAAATAATAAATAGCGTCAGTTGCAATGAAACTTTCTCTAACAGAAAAAATATAAAAGCGGCAAAAAAAAATACAAAGAAACGTAGATGGGAAAATGGTAACAGTTAATTAAAGTGATACGAAAATAATTGTAATTACACGTTGACCATGTAATTATGTTTTGCATTATAATTAAAAATCTTTAAAGTCTAAAAAATATATTTTGCAAAGAATTTAATTTAATCTAGTATTTTTTTTGCGTTAATATTACATAATCTTCCTATGCAAATATATAATAATTTAAAAGAAAATTAGAAAAGTCATGTATACATGCAACGATCACATTAAAACGACTTACCTGATTGCGTTGAATATTTCATGAAAGCCGGTGCCCTGATGGCTGCTGACATCACACGTAGGCAGAGGATGTAACAGAGGTAGCCGATGACAGAGTACGCTGTCGCTGTTACGTTTGCTGCTACCGTTGCTGTCTCGATCCCGATCGTTTTGCGGTAAAGGCCCGTTGCCAGTACCGGGTGCCGGGCCTAGGCCAAGACCCAGGGGAAGACGTGGCAGGGTAGCGGGTCTTGTGAGACTACCATAAGCTGCCAATGCGCCTCGGGGCAAAGACGAGTAGCAACGGTTCAACGGTAGGGTGCCGAGGGTGCTGGAAGCACAGCCGCTGCTTCCAGAACCGGAACCTGAACCTGAACCTGCGCAAAATTAAATCAATGTAAAATAAACGGCAATCTTAAAAAAATAAATAAATAAAAGTTATCGTACTAAATAAAAAAATTAATAAATCTTTGAAAACAGTAAATTAAATTTTGTGTGTCCTAAATTACTTGTAAAAAAAATGTCAAAAAGTAGCAAAAGAAAATTCGGATAACTAGAATAAACGAATATTATAGTAAAGATTGTAACTTGAATATGAAAATTTTAGGTAAAAACTCTGTTCTCTTAGATTCTTGGATAGCGATACGGGCTTTCTTTATCACTGAGCATCGATTTATCAAATGTCACCAGATTTCAGCTACAACGCTGAGAATTTTGTCGATATTAAACTCGTAAACCGCACGATAACGCGTTGTTCTGTAATCAGGTCCGCTGTGTAACACGATCAATCAACGGCAGGCCACGTAGGAGGAATATCCAAGCAAAGTACACCAGCACGTACGATAATCGTGCCACCGCGTTGAGCGCGTTACAACAAACATTTCGTAATTACTAATTAAATTATGGAATGTTTATCGCTATTTCGGGAGCAAACCCTACCGTCGTATCCGTTTAGAATTGCAGTTGCAATGACGTAGATTTCTAGGGACTTGAAAATACCATATCTCTCTATCAATTGTATATAATATTATCTTTACTAGCTATGCATTATATTATTTTTATAGAAGAATGTAGAGAAAATATATATCACATCAATTTATATTATGTTCTAATATATAAAAAATACGCAAAAAGATTTTAAAGAATGGTCTAATAATCTTGGAATTTCAAATTTAATGGAATTTAAATTAAATCAAGAAATTATATAAAATAATTTCTTCCAGTTAATAAAATTAAAATTTTCTCCGTCTTTCTCTCTCATATTGTCCCTCAGTTTGCCTCCTAGCGATAGCTACGACGATGTCGGTTACGTTAACGTCGCTTCGAATGTTCACCGGTGAATATGCAGTCCAGGCGAGATCTAATTCGGATCCTGTCGTTTGAGTACGGGGTTAACAAACTCCTTTTTGGACGTGATCTCATCTACGACGTGTATATATGTATTATATATATTCTCCGCTGGTCGGAGAAAATTAGACGTACGGGAAAATTCGAGGAAAGTGGCCTGCGAGCTCCGCGATGAATATTAATTCGAGATATTCGCGCTATGTTCCTTAATTTCGAAACCGAGAATTATTCGGCTATATTCAAAGTTGAATTGATACGTCGAGCTCGAATTACTCAATCAATTTTTCTTCGCTCGACTTTTGACTCTTCGTATCAATCTGTAACATCGCGGAGTCTATGTATTCTTTGATTCTTAGTTCGTAGAGCTTGCAAGCTTTACATTTTTTAGTTTTTATAAGAAACCTCCAGTTTTTAAGAAACTTGACTTCCTCCATTCTTGAGGAACTACAAAATGCTTGGACTTTTTCTCTCTTGCCAGAAACTTTTATATATTCTAGTATAAATATAAATATTGTATATAGCAGATGTTCGATAAAAAATATTTTCTTTGAAACTTTCGCATTTCCATCCGGTAGCTCTTACCAGTCTGGGAAATTTAAACCGTTTCTTTTTTTTTTTTTTTTTTTTTTATAAAGAATACTTTCCTAATTTTCTTTTGTTATTTAGCGATCTCTCCAGCAATAACACGTTAGAACGTAAGATGATTACGGTAATTCTAGTCCTCGCGGTACACATTTCCCTCAAATTCGATCCGACAACGACAAACACGATGGAGAGATGGATCAGTCGGTTGGATTTCAATCTACCGTATCGTTTCCGCCTTATTCAAAGCCAGATGCTTCTGTTAGTCTCCAGTTACTCTTGTATACATATACAAGGCGTATACCTAGTCTATCCGTCGAATTAATTACGCGCTGTCTACCCGGTGATGAGAAAGTCGTGTCCACCGGCAGGCAGGGGAGATTTCTAACTTCGTTCTGTGATGAACAGACAGTCCTTCTCATTTTCTTTTCTCTTCCTCTCTCTCTCTCTCTCTCTCTCTCTCTTTCTCTTTCTATCGCACTCTCCGGAGAATTTCCAAGTTAAACTTTTAAGTGTTTACTTTTGTTCACGAATTTTGCGCGTACACACTTTTTCGAGCGTGTTCTTATTGTTAGACATGCGCGTGATGCAAATGTATCGCTCTCTCTTTTATCCTCATCGTTGTTGAGGATTAAATTGATGGATACCGTCGGGACACTGCTGGAGTTTCGCGTGATAGGAAGTTACATCGTAACTAGAACGTAAAATCGCGTTATCTCGCGCGATCATTCGGATGATGGTGATTAATCCAACGAGGTTGGCATTCGCAATTTCGTAATCACGATGCTCGTGAAGTGATTACGATAGTGTTAATCACGTTGATTTATTAATACAATGTTCATTGTTTTAAAATATATATAAATAAATAATGTATATTAAAAGATATATAAAGCCAATAAAAATAAATTTATATTTTATCATTTAAATATCTATACAAATATTTTAAGAGAGAAATGTGTTCTTTCTATATTTCTTATACTTCCTTACTTTGAAAAAGATTGTTACTTTTAATGACATAAATAATATTGCTTTGTTATCATTATTTAATGTTATCTACTATATTGATACAATATCTTGATAATAAACCATTAATATAAGGTAAGAAATAAAAAATCTTCAATATAAAGAAATTTTGTTATAAAAAAGTATCGGTATAAAAAATGTGTCCGATAACACGCGGCTTTGAACATCGATTAAAACCATTATATAGCTAGTGTTATGAAAACCTTTCATATCAATTTATTTAATATCGACGCAGCTAATGCGAAAAATAAGAAAGGACTTTTTGTTAATTTTTCATGCCTTTCCACACATTATTTTCAAAAGATACTAGACCATAGTAAAAATTAGTTTGTAATTATATCATATAATTAATTTAAAACAATTAGTTTATATTTTTAATTAATCGATTAATTAAAAAATAATTTTAAAATAATAAATAACTTATACAATATAATTAAAAAATGCATTTGATGTAAATAGAATAAAATAACTTTTTTCTTTCTCTTTATAAATAAAAGTAATTCATAAATAATGTTATAAAAAGTTATGGAAAATTAATTATTTTTCAAATATTACTTTGTAAAGAAGAGAAACATTTCAAATATAATACAAAGAGAGAATAAAATTTGTAAAAAATTATTAGCTCTACCACTCATATATGCCTATTATTATATTTGAATGCTTAATATACTTTTATGTAAAAGAAAGAGAACGAAAAAAAGAAAAGTCGAAAGAGACTTAATAATTTTTTGCTAAACCATATTATATTCGTTAAAATCTGTCTTTCGCTACTCTCGAATACAAAAGAAAGTTTGTTATAAATTCATTTATTATTCCTATGCAAGAGATTCACGATTGCATAATTTGATATTGATTATAGCTTCCTTTATGCACCGACTGATAGAAGTTTCTTATGAAGTAAGTAACTTCTTATTAAGAGAAATATTTCTTGCCAAGTCATATTAAGCTTAACGGTTGATTATACGACACAGCGGCAACGGCGGCTTTTTGCGCTGCGATCGATCAGCGCGGTTTGTGCATCGCGTTTATCCGCACCAAACTAATTATAATAGAGCCCGATTGGCAACAGGGGCGACAACCCAGTTGTGGCCATTGGTAACAAGAAAGAGGCGTCCAATCCTTTCAGTACCCCGGAAAAAGCAATTTCGTAATGCCAATAACTTATGCTTTGCCGTCCAATTTGCATTTCATATGTAACCCCAATTTGAAACGAGTACTTTAATAGTATTTATCACTATTTTTTGAAAGAGAGAGAAAGAGAGAGAGAGAGAGACTGATTATCCTTTTTACTTACGTTGAATTATTAGGTTGAAAATTTGTCATTACATTTAACGTGAAAATAAAACTGATAAAAAATAACACGCAAACAATGAAAATATTTTTAATATATCACTTATATATTTATAAATATATATGAATTTCCATTTCGAAGCTCTCGTAAGATGTGACCCAATTTTTACGCCGTGATTGATGGATTGTTTTAAATAATCAAGTAGATTTACAGTATTACTGTTACACGTATTACTTACACCAACGCTTCGGGACGGTTCAATGTTATCCGAGGCGTTTTAACGTGATTGGATGCCGTCCATCGGCGAGAAACCGAAACGAAGGGGCGAGTATTGCACCAAACGGCGACGCAAAGTGATTTCGAAACCAAGACGTGAACAGAGAGGAGGCAGAGCGATTAGAAAGGGATACTTGACTATGATCCTTTGGGCGTAACATTACTCTCTTTTGAGAATCACGATCGAAAATGATCGAGCTGTAAGCATCTCAGGAATGCGATGAAAAATTCGAGAGATTAATTCCACAATAATTCCTCTTTGAATTTTTTGAGAGAGTGAAATCTATGGTAAATTCTATGTAAAAACTCACATAACTCCGCTTATATACTTTCAGTAATATCTATTTAATATTCTAATGTATGTTTATTTATAATTAAATCAATATTAAATTAATATAAATTAAATTAACATAATTATCTTTTGGATGAGAGTAGAAAGAAAATATTGAGATTATTTACTGCATATTTTTGCACAAAAATGCCACTTTTGATATTTTATGGTCTCATTCCGCCTACATGTTAAAAAAGAAAATATTTTAATAACTGGCATTTTCTCTCTCTCTCTCTCTCTTCTGAGAGGCATTTAACTTGATACTAACTATAAACCAAATAAATACACACGGATAATTATATGTATTATTATTTAATGAATATACAGGGAAAATAGAGTCCATGTAGTTTCACGAAGTTGATAAGCAAACTTGTTCCGGGTTAACAAAATAATCGTTAATTGTGCCGATCTTATGTAATAGCTCGAAAGTTGTAATGGCGCTTAATTTCGAGCCATTATGCGACAGAAACGTAGTGCCATTAGAAAAACTTTCGGATTAACACTGCTACGCGATCGTGATTCTAAACGACGTATTTCTTTCCCCTATAAAGCGGAGCGAAAATCGCGATCAAATTAAACCGAAACGACCAACAAAAATTGTCATCTTCGCGAGATCCAATCTTTGATTATGTCCTGAAAAGCTTTTCATGATTTATGTGAGAGATTTAACAAAAAGAGAGAGATATATATATATATACATATATTTTTCGATAAAACGAACACGGCGTTGATTTCTTCGAAAATCCGCGAGTGATCTCTTGGTGCAAAAATCTACCACGAGCTTTTTAGCGAGACGCAGCCACTTTAAGTCGGCGCGTTCGATCGATTGGCAATTTCGCGGGAAGAGAAGATGCGAAAGACTGCTTTTACTTCGTTCGGTGAGCCGAACGACTCTTGCTTGCTCTTGTAAACGGATTGACTCCTTTCTAGATGGTAAAGTGTGCACTAGCACGCTGGTGTCTGTAATTGCTCCTCCTTCGAAGCTACGAATGAACGACGGCGAGAAAAGGGAATCTCTTGTCTCTGCGCGCGTGTGAGTGTATACATGTATATCGCGTGTTGTCTGCACAGTACATATTGTATGTTTATCCAATCCGTAAAACACGTTCACCGTGAAACAGAAAAGACAAGCGATGCGTATTGTAGGAAATTGTATTAATTTTTAATATATTCTTTATTATGTATATATTCTTAATTAAATTTTTATTTAAGATTTATTTGCATATATATACATATATATAATGTGTATTATTATATTTTTTCGTTCTGAAATGTCTTTGTGCGTGTGTTAGAAGTAATTATAATTCAACAGATTCAAACTCAAGTGATATAATAAATAACGCAAACAATCTTTTACCTCTCGACATACATTCTTATAAAAAATAATATCGATTATATCAAAGAGGAGATATATTAAAAATTAATTGATTACATTTGTCCCAATTTATTAATCTGTATACATGTCTGGTAAGCTCGGTAGTAAAAATTGTCGTTTAAACATGAAACTAAATTTTACGGCGAAATATTATGGTCTTTATAACGATAACGAAATTGCCAATCGTATAAATCTTCGCGTTTGCTCCAGAGACGAAGTTCCGGAAGAAGCAAAGTTTTAACATCATTGCAACTTTCGCTCGCGCGGATTTGTCGCGGTTCGCACACGACCGCCTGCCTCCGTTTCACGTGTTCCTAATTCCGAAGTCGGTTTAATGGCGAACGTACGTCCGCAACAATGTACTTTTGCCGCGGTCGTATCGGTTTATGGTGGTCGCGACGTGACCGCGTCGACGTTGAACGTGCAGTTTTCCCGGCGACATGTCACCATGTTGCTCTCTCCTATGTGAGTTATCGCGGTTAGACCGCTGACAACAATTTAACCATTATGAGACAGAGTCGTGAAATTATTATCCCATAATTATCTGCAAAGCTAATTTTCCGTTAGCGCTGAGCGAGCGGACAGCCCGAAAAAATTAATGCTGATCTTAATACAAAAATTGCTTAAGTAATATTTAGTAAAAATTATGAGAATAAGATTAGAAATTTAACTGTATAATGTCTCAAAACATCTTAATCTATGTGAAAATTTGTCAAATCTTTTTTAAAAAGAAAAGTAGTATTTCATCTACTTTGAATGATTTTTAATTCTTTCAAGAAAGAATATATTGATTTTGCTATTTATAACCCAGCATAAAAGAGAATATCTCGACCTACCACACAGTTTTGAACAGTTTAATCGCGCAAAAGAGAATGTTGAAATTCGCGAGTCAGTCAAATCATAGCAATAATGCACGGAATGTATTTGGTATCTCGCGGAATTCATGGATGCGGAATCTCGAGTCGCACACTCGCGTTTTATATCGGTACGAAACTCGGAACTTTGTCGACGCGATTAATCGTGGAAAATGTACATGTTCTCAATAATGTGCACATGTACATATGTGTTATGCAAACCGTATAAAAAAAAAATTAATTTTTCATTAAAGAGACGACCTCTCCCTCCTTTACATTCCAATGTGAATTAATGGGGCTTTTAACGTTTTCCATTTTAATTTTTAAAATTACGAACAAAAAGCCGTTTAAGTATTTTCCAATTAAAGACTAAAAATAATTGCAAATAAAGGCAACATGTTTTAATCAAGATAATTATCGATTTCTCAAATATATATCGAATGCTTCACGAAATATTCATTTATTCGAAAATCATAAATTAAACATCGACGAAGCATAACGCGTATCAATGTTAGCTTCGTTGATTTTTGAACGTATTCACGGAATCGCGTCGACAAATCGAGAGCAATAACAACAAAGTTTTACCCATACTGATGCCAGAGCTGGACGGATCCTCGTTCTTGGCGCCCCAACTGCCAGCCAGATTGAGTGCCAACAGCGGCCGTTCCTTCAGCAACTCAGCCACCGAGGCCAGGCCCTCGCATCCGCAGCCTAAATGGGGCAAGTGCAACGCCTGCACTTGAATGCAGCCGCGAAGTGCCTCGCACACCCGAGACACTTGCTCGCCGGACAGATTCATGTCGAGCACCAGACGTGACAGGCTACCGGAAGCGTGACTCAAGCCGCGACAAAGAGCGTTCACCACGCATTCCAATCTGAAATCAATCAAGTTAATTATGTTTCATTAATGGGACACTATCTTACAAGACACATGTTAAATGATTTTAAATAAATGAACAGATAAACTAAATTTAAGTTTCTTCTTTTTTTTTTTTTTTTTTTTTTTTTTAATTAAAGAAAATAAAAAATAACACTTATTAAGTATTCATATATTTACCAAATCAGAAAGTAGGAGTAATATATATATGTGAGAAAGAGTAATGTTGAATTATTCTTCATAAACCGATAACTTTATTAAATTAAATTAAAATACTCTTAGACATATATCCAGTCTCGATAAATTATCCCTCATAAATTTTAATAATTTTTAAAGCAAGCTTTAGACATTATCATATCGATTTACTATTAATAAAAGCACGAGTAACATTATGCTAGTTGTACGTGCATTTAAGTTTGAATTCTGTCAAATGGAAACCTGTGTGAGCGGATATTTTCGCATCGGCGTATTACGTTTTTCCGACAAGTTGGAAAAACGTGTATGCGGTAATAGCCGTGATTCGGGAAAAGGGACTGCATTTTCGAAGCTTGGCTTTTACGTCACGCACACACGACGCAGTTCCGGATGTAACCGCACCCGGATACGACTGATGTAAATTTGGACAGCGCGCCGCGCCGCGCCGACTCAGCAGCGCGGAAGTTCGACGGCGTATATTTATGCATGTATAATGCGCATTTCACGCATTTCTATTCGCAGCGTTATTCCTCTCGACGAACGCTATGCAGATACATTACGCATTATGTAAAGTCTCAACGCTCCCTCGGGGAGCGAGTAAGCGAGAATCTGCGATTTTCCTGCGTGTAGGCTATACTAACAACGAGAGAAACGCGCGGAAAGTGCACAAGAGAATGCTCGCATTGCATTACGATTATTCTGGTCTTGAAAATTGGTTCAAGTCAGTGACGTTACCGTTTAAAACCCCCTCCTTCTCCTCCCTCCCTCTTTTTCACAAATAAATGTAAAGAGAGAAATGTTAGCTCTCTTACTACTTAAACGATATTCATTATCCTTCTCTCTCCATGTGTATCCTAGACATCTATTTCAATAATCTGAATAATAATGCAAATTTAATTTAAAAAATACAAATCTAATAGTATATGGATGTTAATAAAGAATTGAAATAAAAACTATGACATTGTAATTAAAAAATGTTATAAATAATAATTTTGAAAATTTTGGCATCTTTTAAATTCTGTCCTTTTCTTGTTCTTTTCTTTTCTAATTCTCTTCCTTTCTCTCCCGTCTTATTCGCATTTTTCTTTTCCTTCATATTTTTTATTCCTCCCTTCGATTATGTTTCTTTTTCTCATTTACATTTCATCTCTCATTTCTTCTTTAGTTAGTTATGTCACTGCGGTCGAAGCTTCCGCGCGGAATTGGTTGTTCCGAATTCGACATGGTGGTAAGGGAATTGCGGCTAAAGTGCGCAAGCAGCGTATTTGCGAAAAGCGCAGAAACTGCAGTTAAGCGCAGTTGCAGGCAGACACGATTCTCGTATCTGGCTCGTAATATTAATTGGTCGGGGTCTTCCTCTGGGTTTCAACATCGTCGAAAAGTACGCCGAAAGAATTCATACTTAGAAGGCGTATCACAGCGAACGTTAAGTTTGCCGTGTGTAAAAAGGAAAAGAAAAAAGTGAGAATTCTTATGATGCAACTTGGCTACTTTGCATGGTAATCACTTTTAAACGTGCTATAAAATATCACAAACTTTAGATTTATTTCATTCGAGCTATCCGTCTCTCAACGGTATTTGATTGCCTAAACAAAAAGTTGGAACATCTTTTAATTTAATAATTTTTTTCACCAAATGTATGGTAAAATAATCTTATTGTGAAAATTGTATTTAAAACTTCTCGGTTAAAATAAATAATTCCAAAAATATTTTAAAAAATAATTACACACAACAAAAAAATCGACATTAAAAAGAATTCATTATTATATTTTTCGATTAGTTATAAAAAAAAATTATATTTTATCACTTGTCAAACTTTTTTTACCTTTTCTTTAATAACTTTCCATACGCGAAATCTTGTTTCGATAAAAAAATTATGAAATAATTAAAGAATTATTAAAAATTTATAAATTTTGGAAATAATAAATTATAAAATAATTTCTCTAATGAGATTGGTATAATGATGTAGATTTTAATATTATATCGTCGTGCTCAACAATAGCTTTTATCTTGCAGTAATATATAGCTTCAACAATATCAAATATATAAGACAGCGAACTTTTCACAGAAATATTCAAGTCGACGATAGCCCAATCGATTCTTATAGTTCGACTAGACAAAGATAGACAAAGTCGATCCTCAAAGTGCGTTGCGTCAAATACAAAAGTGAAGGCTGACATTATGGAAAGACGGTAGAATGAAGCGTAAGAGCAAGAACAAGTTCGATGGGGTGGAGGTTGAAACAAGGAGATGCGAAACAATGAGCCGGCAATCGAGAGAAAGAAAGAGAGAAAGAGAGAGAGAGAGAGAGAGAGAGAGCTTTCTACTTCGAGGCGAACGATAGTTAGATGTTCCTCTTCTTTTATATACCTCTGTTTCGTAGTTGTATGGCGGAAAAGATACTCGTCTCATGAAGCTTGAAGAGACTTCGAGAGAAGAGTTGAATATTCGCTGAAGAAGAAAGATGACGAAAAGCAAGGTGAACGAAAGCCTAGTATGAGATATTTTGCATTTAGCAGAATAGTGAAGAGGAAAATCTACATTTTCCATGTTGCAAATATATAGAAACGTATGATCCCTTTTCATTTAATTTCATTAAATTCAACTTCCATCGAAATTACTTATTTTTGAAAAAAATTTCAAACTTTATAAAATTTAATTTGTTGCAAACTAGCTGAAAATCTGTATTTTTATAGAGAAAACTGGAGCTTCGCCTGTGCAAGACGAAGAGTAGCGCGAGAGTACAGAATAATACTGCGATATACACAATGGAGAAGAGAAAGTCTCTGGGGAAAAGCTCGAGGCAACGATGAAATCAAAGAGCTTGAAGTTGAGAGATTCAATAAAAAGGCAAACGAAAAAAAAAAAAACAAAAAAAAAAAAAAAAAAAAAAAGAATAAGAAAAAAAGGAAATGGGAAATTCGGTCGCGGGTTAAGGCGTGTCTCGTCTCGTCGCTTTCTTTAATTTTCCGTCGCGGCTTTTTCTCCCTGCCCCTTTCCACCTTCAGGCTTTCTCTCGAACATCTGCCCGTACTCTTTACACAGTGCCCTCTTATTGTTACGTTCCATTCGCGTTTGTAATGGCCGAAAAAGCGGAAGCTCGCGCGCCGCGCTCGGAATATATAATTTGCGAAAGGCAATACGTTGTCCGAGAAAAAATTCCTCGATAAGGAAAAAGATAAAGAGGTACTCGGCGCCTCTTGACTCCGGAGATGGACGAGATTGAATTTTTAAGCGCAAAGTAACGAGAAAGGTTTCGCGTAAAATTAAAATGTCTATTGAGAGATCTCTTTTACTACGTCTCGTTTCACGAAATGGCAACATTTGTACAGAAAATACTAAATGCCGTACAGTAACGTATAATTATAGTTCGCGAAAATGTTTAGTCAATTCGTATGCTGTAAAATAAACGAAACTGTAAAAAAATTTTTTAAATATAATAAAATGTTTTTCCTTTTGACAGATACAAGAAGAGACAATAATAAAATTTAATCTGTAAAAATGATCCTATTTAAATTTAAGAGCTATCTCAATAATACTTTTATTTAAAAATCATGCGATAATCGTGGTAAGAATTCTAAATAATTTATCATCTTCCACGCGTCCGTTCTATTTTGAAATCGAGGTCGGCGACAGTAAGTCATCGGTAAATCGAGAAGTTCATGCAAAAACTCGCCCACAGGAATACTTTCTCCATCTCCTCGGGGACACAGACTTGGAAAGGGAGAGTAAAGTATCTCGGCGAGATCGAAAAATATAAAGCCTGAAGACGCGAAAGGCGCTTATGTGTAGACACACATAACGAGTCAATAAAGTTTGAGTTAAGTCGGGGAAACAAGAAATTAAAATCTATTACGAGAAAAACAACGAAGAGGAAAAAAGCGTTTTGCAAAGATTCCCTTGCATGTACTACGTATATGTAACAATTACATGCTCATACGTCCGTCGTGTATACAAGTATGTATGAAACGACTTTTTAACAATGAAATAACAAAAAAAATACGCGAAAGAAAAATACAAATTAGAAAAGTTGATACATAGATTTCTAGCTATGATAAACTCACAGGCTAATTATCATAATTATCTCAGACAGAGCACTCGCCATTTGTGCGAGAAACTTAGCGGTGCGAGTGTTTTATCGTGCGAAACTTTAAGTTTTCTTCTCAATTATTATTCTTTAAAAATAAAAAGAAATTAATGACGCTGCTATTACCATTTACTTTTGATTACAGAAACACTTAAAAAGAGTCAAGATAATGACTTAGTTTATCAATTGTTTTCAAAATACCATGACTCTCTCTCTCTCTTCCATATTTTAAAATCGTCACTAAATTTCTCACAGATAGAAATAATTTTCCTCGGCGAGGAATGGTAAAAGCTCTCATGTATGCAAGCGAGTCACACCGCAACTGTGCAAATGTATATTCGCAACCCGATTCTCGCAAGGTAAACACATTTTTTCGACGTCTGCTATTCACCCCCCCCCCCCTCAGGCGAAGACAAATATCCGCGCAGTAGACCTTTTCGTCGCCCTTCGGCGCGTAACAAAACAGATTTTTCAATTTTGACGTCTCCGTGGAAATCGTGGAGCTTAATGGAAATTTTAGGGGATAGTCGGCGAGTTAAACGATAAATCCTGATGATTTAGTGCTATGTACAACGGCGGCCAAATCTTTATAATATTCAGGAATATTACGAATTTATGACTTAATTTATAACTTAATTTACATTACCTACTTATGATTATTTATAACAAAAAAGGAATTAATAAAAATTAAAAAATAATATAGTAATGCAATTCGTAGTTTGTCAACGAAAACTTATTTCTCTTTCATTTTTAATTTAAATTACATTCTCAAAAAAGATTAATCTATGATTGTTTTTGTCAAAATATATGGCTCTATATATTTAAAAAGTATTAAAATTATTTTTATTTAATTTTATACTTCAAGCATTTTTTTTTCGTTCTGTATTGATTTTTCATGTAAAGGATCTAAAAATAAATCTCCCGGTATTTTGCGTTTCTCTTCACGATACGGAAGAGCAAATATTCTCGACGATTTGTCCTAGCAAACTTCATAGCAACCCAGCACGCTTTCTGTAATAGGTCTTCGTCGTCGAGGCTATCGACGGCGCCATACCTAGTGTTGTCGAAGCACAATAACGCCGACACGTCCGCCAGGCTCTTTATCCCTGGCTATTGAGTTGAGCTAGCGAATCGACTCGATGACTCGAGCCGTAAAGTGGTCGGGTACTTTTCGACGCGGAAGAAACGTCGTTATAATCTATTATTAATGAAGGATTTTCGCGGAATAATAGCACGGAAATTTTCAACAAAGAAACTCGAATGTAATAAAATAAAAGATTAATAATTACAATAAGTAGATATAAAAAAATAAATAAAATAATAAAAAATAAAAATACGAGTAAATAAACACGCAAATAGAGAAAAAAAAAAACAGATAAAAATGCTATATAAGTTTTTTATCGAACAAACTTTCCTCGCATCACGACAATATTTAATCATGTAATGTCTCATCTAATTACATGTACATACATAGTTTATTTCCTCGAAATGCTTAGTTGGCAATCTTATAAATTGTTCGAAATCTCGTGCAAAACGTCAGACAACAATCTAAAGCTCGTCTGGTTAGGTAAATACATTCGTAAAACGACTTACCTATCATGAGCCGCTTCCTCGAGACAAGTGATGACAAGCTCAAAGTCGTTGAGCTTCTTTTTGCTGAGCACGCTCTTCAGGTGTCCGGCCAATCGTTGCGCTTCGTCCGCCGGGAATTCTTGTCCCAACAGAGACGTGATCCTGACAAGTTTGACGCTCTCGTTGCCGGCAAGCGCGTCGAAGAAGTCGTCGAGATATCGAGGATCAGATCCTCGTTCCACTTGAAATACTACCTCGAGCGCCTCGAGTGTACAAGCGGGACTTTCGAGAATCCTGGCCCATCCTTCTAATTCTAGAGGAGACGTGTGAACCAACGGGGCCGGCGGTCGTTCGTTAGGCGCGGGTCCGAAACCGGGTCCTGCCCCGACTAATCGACAGACCGCCGAGATGTTGCCATCGGACGCCCCGGCCGCCTTCAGCAACGAGAACACAGCTCTAGGTGGCACTTCCAACGGGCATAATTGATTCAAAATTAAGTGGGTCTTCGAACCAAGTAGACCAGCCAAATGACCGATGATGCCCGAGGGCAGACCTTCCAATTCGCGGCGCAGAATATTGGCATACTGCGCCACTGAAGTGAGATAATACGCCGCCAGGAACTCCGCTACCGCCGTGTGAATTGGCGTATAGAGGTCAGGCTTGCGTCTCTGTCCAAAAGTTAGTCCCCTTGTCAGGAAGCCGAGTCGCGTAACCTCGATGCCGCCGCCCCGTGCCCTTAGCTCGGCTTCCGTATAACAACATCTGTTTTCCCGCAAAGCGGCCAGGGACACCTTGCCGAAGTCCTCGAGACGCTTCCTGCAATGTCCTGGGATCTCTTCGTTATAGGGAATTGGCGGGTCTAAGCTTCTCTTCACAATGCACTTCACCGCCGCTTGTACGAGAGCGCTTGTCTCGGTCGGTAGACTTCCGGAATCCTGTTAAGTAAAGTTGCATTTCATGGATCAAGCCGTTCCAGTGTTTTATCTCTATCGTTATGCTAACAATATATAAGCTTGTCTTAATAGAAATTAAACTATTATTTATTTTAATCGATCATCGATTTAATAATTTTTAATAAGTATCTTCTAGTAAAGGATATTTAAAATAATTTTGCAATTGCAACAAAATCATCGCTGCTATTCAATGAAAGGTATAAAAGTTGACTATCAATTACTTATTCAATTATAAAAGAATTTATTTTTTTAATAAAACAGAAAAATCTTATGTTGAGTATATAGTTTACAGAAATATAAATTTATTGCTAAAATAAGAACATTGATATCCTATTAGAAAAATTTAACTAATGGAAATATGTACAATTATCGAGTATAAGATTATTAAAAATTATTTAATGCAATTACCATCTAAAAGAGATAATTTCAAAATAAATAAACTTTAAATTTTAAAATATAATTTTTTTAATTATTGTACAATTTATCTAATAATTTATTTCTAAAAAATATTGCAAAATAGTTCTCATTTAATTATCATTTTTCTTTACATTAGTAATGAAATTATAAACAAAAATTAAAAAAACATTTTGATGTTTATGAAAAGGTAATTTTCACCTGATACAAGCAGCAGAGCATGATCCAGCCGAGCGGATGCTGGCCGAGTTGCCTGACGGATTGCGGCTGGACGTTGAGCGCCTCAAGGAATTCGCAGGCCTTCTCGGCAATGTCGTTGTGAATAAAGTAGGCCACGCAAAGCCGCTCAACGTGCGGCCATTCGAGGCCAGCCAGATGGATCCTGCGCTGCACCAAGGGCGCGAGGGCGGTTGAGTTACTAGGCGAGCACGTGACCAGGATCCTCGCGTCCGGAAACAGTCGGCCCTCCAGCAGATCTGCCGCGTCGCCGAGGGACGCTCGGCCGCCCACGCACTCGTCGTAACCGTCGAGAACGAAGAGTACGCGATCCTCCATCAAGTGCAACGTGCGCCAGACCTGGGCGACCGCGTCGCCCAACGCGGCCGTTCTCGGGAACAATTCTCGCGCGAGATAATTTAGGACAGGGCTGCCGCGAAGTTCGCGCAGCGGCACGATAAAGGCCAGAGCGGGACCGTCGCTCTGGGTCGCCCATTGATGTAGTAGTCGTAGACAGAGAGTGGTTCGCCCGCTTCCGGGACCACCCTCGACGGCGACCCGCCGCGGCGCCTCGGACACGGTACCGTCGCTTAGCTGAAAATAATCATTTATTCCGCGTGAATTCACGATGTAATATTAAAAGTTATTTTATCTTTGATAGAAGAAAAAAATCATTGAAATCATTGTATAATTAAATTCGATGGAGCGCAGATTCTCATAAAATACTTAGACCATTCCGAATAAGCCAAATTGAAATATTTTTACCCTTCGAAAATATTAAATTATATATTTAGATCTTGATTTAAATTTCATCTAGCAAGGTACAAGAATAATGCATTATATATCACTTGGTATTAAAAAGATGAGAAGTTATTGCGAATTAACACGCGAGTCAAAAACAGACAAGGGACGAAAATAAAAAGAACAAATGCGATTAATTACAGATTGTTTGCCTGGAAGGTCGGAAGCCGACCTTCGATAAATGGATGACTCGTAGCGCGAAAATAAGGGAAAAAGGTTTTAGTCACTTCGTGACCAGTTTCTTGGATGCTTCTCAGTTTTCTGATCTCCGGTCTCCGTCCAGCCAATTAGAACTTAAAACGTTTCCCACGAACCGCTAATCCTCTTGAGATGGATCAGAACACTACGGATACTTTATTGCTTGTTACATGCGGGACCAGCATTCGATACGAAAGTCGCGATATTACATCACGGTAGACAGTGTTATAATGAAATATGTCGACGTAGAAATCGATCGTTTTTTCTTATTTTCGTGAATTTTCGAGGTGAACTTTTCGCAAATTTCGATATCTTGTTAACTATTCTTAAAATTCAAATTTTCTTAAAGCACAAAATTCAACTTGGCAGTACGACATATAAATTACACCATATATATTCGCGTTTCTCAAGTTTTATAGTAAACAATTTACTTTCAAGAGTTTACAGTACGTATTAAAATATTAATACTACTTCGTTAACAAAGATCAGTGTCATTTCACGAAGAATAATACTTTCTGTGAATCTAGGGCAAGCTCCAATAGGATAATAGTTTCTATACTCATTTAATGATCGAACAAAGAGGCAACATTCAGTGCTGGCGTTACAGCATTATGCAAACGATTAGCATACACGCGTGATTAAACTTAGCGTACACATTGCCGAGAGCAACACGGTCAACTGACTGTTAAGGTGTGCGACGTCGATTGTGGCGGTGTACGATCGGCAACCGATATCGGCAAACAGTCTCAATTCGGTAATCGATAACAGTAATCCATAGAACGCGGAACACGTGGCGTTTGCCGGCCATTCACTCTGTCAGCAATAATCTATCCAGTCGCGTGCAGAGTACACAATCTGTCGAACGATGGATAACAATGTATGGCAATTATACAGCGTACGATTGCGACATATGATTCGTTGAAATGTTGCGAATGCAGAAAAAAGCAGAATACAACTCTGTTTATCGAAGATGTATTTTCCGAATTTTTTCGAGTCTATAAAATATATATCTGACAATTTTTATCTTATATACATCTATATACATATATGTATATCTACATGTATCGAGGTAACTGTATCTAGTCGATACAGAGTGGCCCATATATAACCCTTAACAGCTTGATTTTTCGAAAAGTATACCATCGATTTTAAAGATTTATATCTTGAATTGTACGGGACTGATGAGCCTTCAAATGTAAACGGAAGTTAATTTCCATTTGTGTGAGCAAAGCGTGAGATAACTTTAAAATTTTAAATGGGACACCATATATAAGATTACATTTGTGAATTCTACCGAAGAAAACAAATTATTTTTATCCGAAACATTTTTTTTTTTTTTTTTGTTAAATGCTGTTTTAAATAAATATGACCGTTTGAAGTTCTGACACATAACTACGTGAAACGCTCGAAAATAATGGCATAAAATAAAAAAAAATAACACTTTATTCTGACTTATTTAATTAAATTTTATTAAATATTCAAACTGCCTATCATGTGTAAACACTTGTAAACATTTATTTATTCGAATCAAGAAATTATTTCTAACATTTAATAACATTTTAGCAAGATGGTGCTCCTCCACATTTTGCAAATATCACTAGACAGTTTTTAAATTAAAAATTTAGGAACAAATGGATAAGCCGTGGTGGACCTATTCAATGGCCTCCTCGATCTCCCGATTTGACACCATTGAATTTTTTTTGTAGGGATATGTGAAGAACAAAGTTGTTTGAACCGCCGACGACAAAAGAAAATATGAAGCAAAGGATACGCGATGTTTGCGCGTCAATCAATAACTTCTGAAATGTTATTATAATAAATAAATATTAAGGGTTACGTGGGCCACCCTGTATATATATATATTACATTCGTATATATATATATATATATATACACACTACATAATGTTTGATATATATATATATACACATTATCTAGTTAGCTAACTTTGATATTCAATAGATTCTTCAATTAATATAATCTGCTTTTTTCGTTTAATAAAAATTTAATCATTGATAATTTTTTTGTCTATCTCAATTGTATAATTTTCATTGTATATTTAATATCTAAATGTTAATACATTAAAAAAACGAAATACCAGTTTAAAAATATCAAATTTAATTTTAATTATGTAATTTTAAGTCGCAAAAGAATTCTCTTAAAATAAAGCTTGCGAGTAAAATTAATTGATCCATTTTACCCAGAAGGATTAACAAAATGCCGATAACATGACATGAGTTTTGACAAGATAATGCAACAATGTATGGAGAGTGGTAAGCTCGTTACCGAATATTCCGCACAACGTATGCCTGTGTCACGAGAAATTTAGCTGTCAATCCTTTGGCATTTGTTCCAGCTGTTTCTCGTTGTAACCAAAATAAAATGTGCCAAGAAGTGAGTGAAAAGCAAAAAAATCTTTAAAAATGTCAAAATTACCGTATTGTAAGAAGAGGTGCAAAAAGATTTTCTTTTTAACATTTTTCATATTATATACTAGTATATTTTTTTACATAAAAAATTATTGTCTATTTATAGTTTTTTTATCTTCTTATTGTTAGTGTAAGCTCCCCAATTATTTCTATGATTTTCTCTCAATGTAAGTCTCTGATTATCACACATCGTCAATCTCTTTTTACACAACATTTTCATGTGTCTCAATAAGAAAACTCACCTAAACCGTCATGGCACGAGACTAATGTGCATCTTATGGTTAAGCGAACACAAATATGTGATCTTCTTTCGTTCAACGAAAGAACGATTTAGACAAGATCAAGGTTTTTTTTATGGAAACACGTGAAAAATATTGTGTAATTACTATGAAAATCAGAAATTTATGCCATTTCAGGGAATCAAAGAAGCAATTACAAAAATTATGCCAGATATTCTGGATCGAATATAGAAATTAGAGTGTTGAAATTTATGACATATGCCATGCTGTGAATGGGGCACATATCTAAATTTACTGAATAGATAATAAAACTTTGAGTTGTTGATTATTAGTAAAAAAAAATTTCTACTAGTATTCAGTTTATGTTATTCATAAAAATTAATTGAAATTTCATCATTTATTCTTAGACGCCTGGTATGCATATGTAATATTCATAAATATAAAAAATCAAATGTGCTACACACAGAATGCTTATAGTCTAAATTGTATGACAAGTTAAATAAAATTAAACTTGCATATATATAAATTTCTAATAATATTAATGATAATTTCATACTTCATTATCATACATTTTATATACATATAACATTACATTATATATGTTACATTGTTATATTATAATTAATGTGTAATTGTTCTAATTATTATACACTATAATAACGTTTACGTTAATGTCACAGTGTCCATTATTTTCTCGTAACTAGATATTTTTAGAGGGGAGAATCGAAAACAGGTAACAGTACGTCGACAAATTTTCACAAAAGAATCAGCGACCGGCGTTGATATTCATGCGGTAACGCTAGAGATATCGCGCTTCATTTTCCGTCGTGGAAAATTTAAGGAGACAGTGATACAGGGAGCGGTGTTTCACAACGGCCATGTGTCTCTTCGCGGGCGCATCGTAGAAAGAAACGCGATGAGAAAAATCCGCCGTGCGGAATCGAGCCAGCCGGAACGCCACTGTTTCCGGATATACGTCTCCCGTATCGAAAATGGCAGGCAACGATTGGATCGCAGATCGATCTGTCTAGCAGTTATTCTCCGCCGACCGATTTTTATATCGTTGATTCGATCGTATAAAACCGATGCAGCAAAATGCAAAAATGCAACATTCCGCGTCCTTTGGAAAAAGCAATCACTTGAATAATAAAACATAAATATCATTGCTTTTAGTTAGATGCGATGCTTTCGAGATATGCAGTACTCTCTGTATTTTCTTTCGAATTATGCGAAATTGGTAAGGATGAAATTTGCAAATATATGTTTTTCTTTATTTACTTTCATATTCCGTAAATTCTGATCCATCAATAATTTCAATTACATTATTTAAATTATATAATTTCCGTGTCTTTTATTTACCGGAACTGAGAGATAGAAAAAGATTTGTTTGTTTTTTTTTCTATTTTTTTTAAATTATCTCTCATTGTATCTGCATATCTCTTGAAAACACACGATATTGCAATCTCGTGATTGTATGAAAGAGAGAACTTTCAAGCATCCATTAGCGCAAATAGCGACCGCGAATAACTCGATCCTTTCTTGTATATGACTAGATCTCCCGAATAATGAAAAAAACACATCGCTGTGGTGACTGCTATAATTTTTTTATAGTTTACGAGTTTATCGAAAGCGGCGATCGTATTTTTGTGATAAAACGAAGTCGCTGATTTTTTATATTTTTATTGAAACCTTTGACACACTCGATTCGAGGGTCTTAATTGTTTTTTTTTTTTTTTTTTTTTTTTGTTTTTCAAGCATCGAATTCGATATTTTGATTTCGGTAACCTGTCATCGAGTAACAGAAGTTTCCCCACGAATTATATCCAATACACTGAAAGAACTGTTGTTTTTGCTCGCAGTGTGTACTGATTCGTCATTGGTTTCATTGATGAATTCTTTAAAAAAACTTCAACTGGAAATTAATTTTACAAAATAAATTATTCTTCATTATGTAAAATAACAGAAAACATATTTTAAAGGCAGTTAATTAACGAACACAAAAGCCTCGAAACATATATTGTGTATTATAATTATTTTATCGTTGAAATATTCCTGCGTTGTATTCTTTTCAATAGAAAAATTGATTGTAACAAAAAAACATGACCGTTTCAATAAAATACGGAGAAAATCAAAATACGATACAAAAAAGTTTATACATCATTTTCTATATAGTAGTAATAAAAAAAGTTGACAAAATAAATAATTAAACATATACATTTATATCTAAAGATTGAATTTTACTAAAAAAAATACGATCTAAAGTATACCCTTTATTAAAAATAAAATAATTATTGTTTTTATTTATCAGTTATATTTTTAAAGATGTATTTTGTATAACAAAATTTTACATACGAAGCTCAAAAATCCTCATTTTAGAAAAGTAGGAGTTACTTATGATACAAAAGTGTAAAGTGTAAGGTGCTTTCTTCGGACTATGGAATGAATAAAATATTATGTAGAAAAAAAGTAGCTTTTTTGAAGCATTTACTTTCTTTTTTACGACAGCCTTCCTTTATGTCAGCTCTTTAATTTCTGGTGCACGAAGAAATTGTGGAAAACTCGTGACAAACGCGAGTACATTTGGCGGTCCTAAGAACGATTCCTGAATGTTGTCTGCTTGGTTCGTTTATTTTCACGGCGGAAGCATGTCGGTTTTATGACACGGATTCATCTACCTGTATGTGCATGCAGTTCCAAGCTTAGTATGTGTGAGCTTGTGTGCTTGCACCTTCTTTTCTCCCTATCCTATATATCCTACGTATGTCCCGGTGGTTACGAGGCTCATTTTTTGATGCGAGCGTTTTCGGGCGCATTGTCTGCATTTTATGGGTTTTATGTTATATAGCAGCGAATTATCAACCCAAATAAAAGAGATTTCCTTGAAAAAGGAAATGCAATAATGAAACTGCACTTTTTTGGGGCGATCAAAAACGATTTTGATTTTTTATTTCATATATATATTTCGAAAGCTTTTTCTTATATATATATATATTTTTCATATATATTGTAATCATTCTTATTAATTTAAATAAAATTTAAAGTTTTATATATCAATAATTAGAATTAATTAATATTTTATTAGTAAATGCGTTTTAATGATTTAATATGATTCTTTATATGATTTTTTATAATTCTAAAACACTTGCCTTTTCTTATGTGCTTATTATATATCGTTATAAATAATCATTGTAAGATTATATTGTGTGTTTATTTTTAATTTATCATAATATAATTATCATAATGTAGAAGTGATATTGTGATATTCGATATGATCTTTTTATACAATAATTATTGTTTGTATTTGTTAATTACATTTGTAATAATTGTACTGTTCATAATGAGTACATTCCATAGTGTAGTAATCATTGAGTTTCACTTGTCGTTATGATGTGCCAGCATAAAATGCAAGTGCGATCTCGGCATTTGATGAGAAGAAAGGAAGAACTTTGCAGCAGCAGTTATGGTCGCGGTTGGCTTTTCTATTCAATAATAATACGAGAGAGCGTGACTTCTAACGCCTTTTGGGAAACCGTTAATGAAGCTGAGCTCGACTTATCACGCCCCGAGAAAACATTGCCTCATTATGTGATGCAAAAGAATGCTCGGCCTTGCTGTAATCGAAATGTTCTTTATGCTAGAGAGAACGAAGATATATTATCGCGAGACGCGAATGGCCATTCGTGAGACGTAACAAAACAGCGAAAGGGGTTGAAGCCATCTTCCATTCGTCGTGATCAACGTGCCATATATGTACATGTGTACCTCAGACTTACGAGAATACGTCCAATAATTTATCTAAATTATATTTTACGATGACTTTGCCGAAGAATTTTAGAAGATCGGTTTCGCAATTGATGGATATAAATAATTTCTTATTCAAGTAATAGTAATTTTAACTAAAATTAATATTATATTATATTATATCGAAATTTCAAGGGAATCGAAAAAAAGAAAGATAGAGAGAGAGAGAGAGAGAAAATTCAAGTCTTAATCATTTTTAATATTAAATTTAATATTGAAAAGTTTATGCGTGCTTTTCTGGTTTTACTATATCGTCGATATTGAAATAAAAAATGATGATAAACCGCTAATTTAAAGTTTAAGAATTCGGGAAAGTTTAAATTACTATAATTTACAAAAATCGACCTTTACTCTTTTATTCGTGAATTTTATCATTAATTCTTTCTTACGCTTAATAAGAGACATCTAAAACTTATAAATAAACCGAAACAAAATCATACGTCCGACTTAATCGTACTTAATACGTTCTTTTATCCTTTCATTCGTGGAAATCGATTCGGTGGAGCAATCTAATCAAAACAACTATCCGATAGCGACCAACTGCGACCATAAATAAATCGCAAGCGCGCCGATTCGAGCGTCAGTGCATTTCACTCGCGGGAGATTGCATCGGAGAAAGCAGTGAACGCAAGAACTCGAGACAGCGAATCGCGGGGGATAGAGGGGGGAGGGGAGAGTTCGCGGAACTTTTTCACCCTTCATGCCATTCTGAACTTCAGACGACACCAACTTGGCTTTCACATTCCGGAGGGAAGTTGCCGGCAGCGGTAGCCGGTAGTGAGAGAAGCGAGTTTTCGAGTCTTCGACAGTCGTCGGAAGAGACCCATCCCCGCGGACATCCGAGACTCGACTTGCTGCTCGCTCGCGCAATTACGTAGTCGATATCATGCAAATCCGCGACTGCCGCCGAAAGATCTCGGTCGTGCCCTGATAACGCACGGCGTTCTCCTCGCACGGATACTCGTATGCGCCACGTGGCATGTGAACCGGAAATCTGCTTGACGTTTTCAGTACGAATCTCGAAGATTTTTACTGCGTGCCGCACATGTTATGATGTTAGGCAGCGTTTCTCAATATTTCTCATCTAAATTTTATTTACTCCCGTAATTTTTATTCCTCTACACTGGTCATTATTTAGAAGGGCAAAAATACAAGTATACACACAGTCACCCCAATATACTTTTCACATATGTATATACGTCACACGTGGATCGAAGAAATTTTTAACTGATATAAAGAATTATATATCAGTGATTTAAATTGTCGCACCTTTCTCATATTTGCCTTATTTTCTAATTAATATTTTTAAAATAAAATATTTTCGAATTTACGTACAATATTTTGCGTTTTAAGCTATCGGCATAATTACATTTCAAGAACACTCACCCTAACGGGGGCGAAGATCTGGTCGGGTTTGATGTTCTCTAAGCGGTGCTCCTGCTCGCTTTTATGCACCAACTGCAAATGCGGCTGAAAGTGCGCCGGACATAGAGTGCCGAGCGGAAGCGGGGACGCCCATGGCGGTAGATGAGGTGGGTCGCGAGTGCCTAGCTCCCTGTAGAAGGTCTTCAGGAATCTGCAACGATATGGTTCGGGGAAATATTCAATCTGTGGGTCTTGTACAACGGAAATTCTTCGAGCGAAGTCGAAGAGCGGGGATACGTCGGATTTCGGGAGAGTCTGGGGATGAGCATGATAAAATAGTTTCGGTGCTCCAAGCAAGATAAATGAGGGAAAATTGGTTATCGCGGGATTCAAAATTGTTGAGAGGTATAAAAAGAATAAAATGATAAACGGTTTAATAACTTTCGAGTTGGACTTTAATTCGTGCGAACAATTTTATTTTTAATTAGAAAATTTCTTACTACAAATAATTATTTTATTCTTTTCAATATATATAGTAATAACATGAATCCCGAATTTTGCAGTTTAATTTATTTAATTTATTTCAGCATACATATAGGTATCGATGATAGGTATATATATTATTTCATTAATACTATAATTACATTCGTCACTTTCACTATTGTTATATATTGAATAACTTTAACAAGTAAGCAATATTCTTTACAAGAAAAAGATATAAAAGATAAAATTAAATTACAAAAATTTTAGAATTAATTCCGTCGTTTAAAGCACCGAAAATAACACTTGAAAATACGGAAGGGGGGGGGGGGATAAAAATTTTTGTCGGAAATCGATAGCTCTTTGTTGAGGGTTCTGGTGGTTCCCAAAAAAACTCTAACAATTAAGCTTAATAACTAAAGCTCTAAAGTTGATAACAAAGAAGTACTACCTTAAAGTTGCGAAAAATGTGAAATGGTAGAACTATTTCTAAAACTGATACACTGTAGACATTTTCGGGGACCTACTAGACTCTAATAATTTTTAAAAATTTTTGACAATAAAGGGTCAACTTCACATACGTAATTAAATTTAACAAACCCGATAAATAAAGCAGATTCAAATATAAAGTAAAGATTCGACATCGTTCGAAAAGTGCAAAGAGCTCATGTCAATTTAACATAAGTAACCTTCCATTTACCCAGTGATCGGTAAATTTCCCAAGACGACAAAATAGTAATACGAGCAAAATGTTGGATGATGCATTCGTGTATACCTCTTGCCACAGAGATTGATGGATACAGAAGGAAAGCCCGCAGGGCTATAAAGGTAATCAGGAGAAGAACATCCCAAAGGGAAGCGAGTAAGGAAAGCCCGTGAGGCTTTTACGACTTCCGGGTGATCGGTCTTAAAGCTTGTTCTGATTTCATGAAAGTCATTAGATCGAATTTCTATCCTATACACGACGTCTTTCCTGATTCGCCTCGATAGATATTTCTAAATAGTTAATTTAATTCGTACGCTCGAATGCTCTTACATTTATAATTTCAAATACTCCTATCGTTTTAAGATTATTCACTAAGGTCGATTAAACGGATAATCACGAGTTTAATATTAAATTTAAATTATATCATATTAATTAAGACGAAAAAAATGTATTTAATCATGGCTCAGTATTGAATTCACGTAATAATTAAAATTATAATTCTAACTATGTATTTTTGTGAAAACAATTAATTTTAAAAAACTCGAAGGAAAAATAATAGAATAAATTTGTATGATATTTAAACATAAAATTGTATATAATATAAATTATATATTCTTTTAATTTTGGCTCTGTGAGAGCTTTCATTATGTATAACAAATATAATTGCAAAGGTTTATTAATATTTATAACTTCAATTATAATAAACTCAAATACTTTGTAATCCTCAACGATATAACGGAATTTGATTCGAGAATCTGCAATATTTAAATTAGTTATCAGTCATAATGTAATGAAGAAACCAAGAAAAAAATGGCAAAGCAATCTGAAATTTAAATTCTAAAGTGTAATCGCAATTAATTAAAACGTACAACATTTCGACCAAAAGCAAAGTTTTTCCGTTGTACGACGTTGTCGTATCCATTTGTGGCCGAGTAAAATTACCTGCGCGAGAGCATCGTCTCATCTTGGGACAATACGAACGCAAGTGTCAGTGGACAAAAACACGTCTGATGGAATTAGACTTTCCGAGAGCGACGATTCCGCTCTCGAAGAAATAAGGATTTTGTCTCGCAAGAGAGCCTGCGGACTGGTCGACTACATTGAACGAGTGACTCACCTTAACAGTCTTCCCAGGGGATCTCTTTCCGGGGATGTGGGCCCGCCGAGGCCACTTCCGGCGAGTCTACGCGAAGATGCGCGCGCGCTCGATATGTATGCGGCCGGCGCGGGGGGCGGGCTGCAAGGCGGACAACAAACGGGGCTGCTACCCCCCGGGGTCGAGAGCGTATAACTCCTTTCCAGTTCCTGCAACAGACGAGCAAGCGGTTATGCAACAGTGGAACCTCGGGCTCGCGACATGACGCGGGCGAGTTACCTTTGAGAAGAATCGTTAAACGTATATCTGTTTAATGCATATAATAGTCAATTTGGTAAAATTCTATCAAGGTATAAAGAAATTCGCGTCATTCGATAGCGATCGTAATGGTTTATGATTATATAAATATTCGCAGGAAAAACAGAAAAAAATATATGTTCTAAGATCCAAGAAAAATTTAAACTCTAATGATTTAATCTACTTTGAATTCCAAAAGTAAAAAAATTGAGATTATGGAGATTACAAGGTGGTCCATTCCATAACTTTATCTGTTCTTATCTGCATATATTTTGTTAAAATCAGGTCTGAGAAAGAAAAAAAAAAAAGAAAGCGACTTATTACTAAAGTAACATTTCTCGATTTATATTCATTTATGTTTTATTTCAGTAAAATAGTACTTGTGAAATACTTGAGATTATATTTAAGATATCGAAGGATTTACGAGAATTTCACGCATATGTTTATAATAAAATTAACGTTTTGTAATTAATATTTACTACAAAACGTGCGCGCACAAGTGTCATCGACAATTAACTTCCACAATTTTTATTCGCAAGAAACAATGTTAAGTAGAAGTTAAAGCGTTTCGTTTTTATTACGTGATTTAAATTTCTCAAAACTATCTTTTATTTCATAACATTCTTTTTACGAATGTATAATATACATTAATTTATTTTATTAATTTTTCATGCTCATCCTGGTTTTTACAGATCTTACAAGATATCATCATTTCAGCATTTATTAGGACAACATTAGAAAATAGAAAATTGGAATCAAACTTGGCGAAAGAATGACCGTGCGTTACGACTCTCTCAGGAATCTTCACAATGGTGGGCACCAGTTTAAGACGCGAATACGATCGGGGCAAAGAATCGAATTTACGATTTCGAGGAGAGTCGTTCGCGAAGCTCTCGGCTCTAAGCGAACGTTTGATCCTCGCCCCGTTTTCGGTGGTCTAGTTAAACCCAAGGATTAAGTTTCGAGAAATTTTCAAGCGATTTTGCGAGAGATCGGACTTTATCGCGAGCGCGTGCACGCTTTCACGCTGTTAACGGAACTCGGAGATTAAACTTCGGAAACTGAACTAGACTCTCGAGATTTACGAGTAGACCGATGCTACACGTATACATATACACAAGCATCCGACGATGCTTCTCTTTTAAATTTAATTACTGCACACCAAAGGTAGTTTCATTTTTCAATATTGTTGCTAAAAACATCTGATCTTTAGATCCCTTTTTAAAAAGTGTGTAAAACCTCAAACTCGAATATATCGTGTTGAAGCCTCTTTTCCGCGATGCTAATTGGATATCTCATTCGTGTGCGCTTGCAGCTGTCAAATTGTTATGCAAATTTTGACAGTTTGCCTGATTACAATAGTTTATAAATAGATAGTTAATAATAGATTTACAATAATTATAAAGATAAATTAAAGAAGATGAAGAATAGAGAAGAAAGAAAAGGAGAAAATAAAGAGAAAAGGAGAGACAAATAAAGAAAGATACATGTATCATAAATATATGTATATATTATATATATATATATATATATATGACGTACTTATATAACACGAATAAAGCAAATCGCAGTGCATAACAAAAACATAATTAACATTGTGGAAAAGAAGCTTTAATATATTCGCGTTTGAAGCTTTATGCCATATTTCATAAAGAGAAAAATTAGATTAAAAAGAAATTAAATTAAAAATTATTATTATATATAAATATATATATATAATCATTACTATTTATATAATATTTATATAATAATAATTTCTAATCAAATTATATAAATATGTAAATAATCATTATTATTAATCTAATAATAATAATGATTATTTACATATTTATATAATAATAATTTTTAATCTATGACATATACATGTTATGTATATTGTGTTGTATGTATGTACAATACATACATACAATACAAAATAAATGACGCGCGCTTATAATATTCTAGTCTAGATTAAATTAGAAACGTTTAACAAAATTCGATAGTAATTATTGTTGACTAATATTTTTCATAATGATTTAAAAAATCTAAATCTATTCCAACATCGAAAAAACTGAAAATTTAATTTAAGATCTTTTTGGATTTGATTAAGTGTCCAAAGATCTCATACTACATTTTACGATAACATGTTCATGTTTGCACACATTTATTAATCTCGCTTTATTGCGTTTCGCACACAATATTGCGAGAGATTGCGTTTATTAACAAGGATACGCATTATTGAATCGAAATTTTCATAAAATTCAATGGACGGTACATAACTTCGATCGCAAACTGCTTCCGAACGGAAGTTTCGTTATTAACGTGCAACGTTTAACTTTCTGACGGCAAATCCGAACGAAATCAAAGCTTCTTCTTTCCTCGTCGAGTTTCGCCGACAGTTTCTAGAAATTTGCAGGAGGAGATCGTTGCTTGAAAAAGGATCGGCAACTTTTTCTCCCCAGTTTGTACGGTCGATCAGACGCGATTTAAACTATCGATCGCCTGCAACTAATCAGTAGCCCAAGTCAGCAGATATTCTCTTAATTACTCAGCTATATACACCAATCCGTCTGCGATCGCTTGCTCCGTTTAAACGAAAAAAAAAAAAAAAAAAAAAAAAAAAAAAAGTGATTCGGAGCTTCCAGTGCGACTAAAATCTTATATCAAACGACTAATCCGGAAAACAGTACGTTCATACTGTTTCAACGATTCTATTCAAATCTTCCTTTATCCTCACTATTTAGCTTCAAGCTTTTCAGTAAAGATACTAGTAACAAATGGTTATTAATGTTACATAAACTTTGTGATACATTCAAATTGCAAAATATCTTAAAATTAAAGATAAAAAAACCTATCTAATTTTTTTTTATTTTTACGAAACAATTATTTTCACTATGATTATGTTCACCACGTTCTCATGATTTCATTTCCCTCTCGAATTATCTCTCGATGAATCATGAGATAAAAACTTCGTTTAATGCTTATCTTTATATTTGGCCGAGATAGGCAAACGTGATGTGTCTAAAATGCGTACAGAGATGCATTTTTTTTTTTTTTCCAAACTAAAAAGCGGAAGACAAGAAGGAAGACAAGACTTGGCGTCGATTAAACCTTGATAATCGCATTACTCTCGGATATTAATTCCGCTCGAAGGCGAGGCTGCCTGTGTAACGACCTTCACTGAGTCGGGATGTTAATTGATAAAATGAAATAACGAATAAAGTAGAGAGATCTCTCTTTCACTCTCTTTCTCCTTTCTCAGGAATCCTATTAAATTCTTGAAAATGATAGAACTTTTGCAATCCGATTACAAGGATAATAGTACATCTTTATTAACGTATCTTCCTTCCTGTATTCTGTTCTATCCACTTTATATTCGTTATGTATATAAGATTTCTATTCTACACTAGACATTTATTTATCGTAGACTGTTAAATTCTCTTCTGGTTTAAATAAGTATTATTCTCGTATTTTTCCTTAGATGTTTTCATCCATACTAAAATCTTTTCTCTCTCTTTTGAAGAAATTGATTATAAAAATCGCGTTTAAATAATTTCCGGTTTTTACATTATAAATTATTATTGACACAGTTCATCACTCTTGGGCGTTCCAGCAGGAATTTCCAGGCATTTCCTCAACTTTGCGGAGAGTGGCGGGAGAATGAGTTTTCTCGAATCTCAAACACAAGGAGCTGCACGTCTAGAACGGGACGCGCACAATGGTCGTCGAATACCGCAAAACTATAATACCGGAATGGAATAGAAGGACGGGGGGGCACAAAGGGAGAGGGTGAGTGCCGGCATTAATTCGAGATAATTGCAGCCATAGTAGAGACGACAGAGCGGGGGAGAGGGGAAGGGGAGGGGGAAGGGGCTGCGCATCCACGTTTTCGATGCAGACACGCGCCTTGTGCCTTCTCGCGAACGGACAAAGGACCGCCCCGCCCTCTCGATCCTCTCGCCCTTCGTTCCGGAGGAAAGCGGATGCTTTGAGAGAGGAAAATTGCGCGTCTTCGTTCTCGTTAGCGCGCGAGATTAGAAGGTCGAAATTATGCGAGCGCCGCGCAAGACGAAGAGAAGTTCGCGACCAAGTCATATACCACGCACGCGATGCACACCACCTACATCTGTGTACACAGCGGTAGAATTTACTCCGCAATTATCCGCAGGTTACATTAGCTGTTGTTTAAGCGAGGGTAACGAGCGCGACTAAATTTTCCGAGTGCGTCTAATAAAGTTATTATTATCTAATTAAGCGCACACTCATTACGCGAGAATAATTTAAAATGTGCATGCAGATACTCGTCTTCGTAATATATAATGCCTAATAATTCTTTACATTCTCTGGATGTTCGATGAAACGACCTCAATTTAGAAGGCGATAATTTAACCGCACGCTGTAAAAGTTTTCCTTCTTTTACAATGCTATTAACATATCAGTTGTTGTAACTAAAATTCATTAGCATGTAAACAAAGAGATAAAATCTAAAAAAGGAGAGACTATTTTAAAAAGTAATATTTGTGAAATATATCGTTTAAAAAAAAATGGTATCTATAAAGTACTGTAGTTATTTATAATAGATAAATAATATTTTCATTTATAGCAGACGTTTAAAATTCTCGCTTTACTTTCTCTTAAAAATAAAGTATTTAAAGTATTAAAAATAAAATGTCTATGGAATAATAAATACATTATATTAAAAGAGTCAAAATTTTGTACCGTTTCTCCGATCGTTTGAATTAATCCAATTTAATGTCTCTTCTCTCGTTGATTTTTCTCCGAGATGTTGCTCTTGATATGCGCATTAATTTACTTATCAGTCGTATTCATTCGTCTGCATGCAGGTGCATTTCAGTGAAATTCATTTGCATTTAGAGTAACGCGATTATATTACACTCGTTGATTTGTTTAATTAATTAATCAGTTTGATCGTATTCAGCGATTCATTCATTGGTAATATGTCGCGATCAAGTTGCGTACTAACATAAGTAAGCCACGTATTTCAGATATACACACATCGCATTTCGAATAACCGATGAGAGAATATTCATAAAAGCATTACCATTTGCGTTAATAGATAGCGCCGGAGCATACGAAGGTATGCGTAATTGAAACCGCGTAATTAGTAAAACGTGCTCGGCATACTTCGCATAAGCAGACGCATAATACGTTTCAAAGGTACACCGAGCCGTAATTAACGTCATAGCCGCGATAATTCAAAGAACATAACTAAGAAATTGATCAACTTATTTTTTTTTTTTTTTTTTATACACAAGATGTTTCAGAAGCCCTTTTCGATGCTCGATACTCCTTTTCCCCATCACGCCAATATCAATGCAGATTCTAATAAAGTTCCTCTTTCGTAATTAGAAGTTCGTTATTATTACAAAATTAAATTTGTGACAGAAATTGAACAGCATTGTATAGATCGTAATAAAAGTGTTCTCATCGTATTACGTCGCGCGGTTTGTTTTCAACCGTTTTATTGTTCAATCGTATAAATTGGTCGGGGCGACGTAAATTTGCAATATAATTATTATTATCGTGCTGTTATAACGCTGTCTATAATAAATCTATAATACTTTTAAGTAATATGCATTTATTTGCGACAAGCGACATGGCATGGTAGTTTTTATTTCTATTTCATTAATGTGATTGTGGAAATAGAGAAAATATGAAATATTATGTTGTAAAAAGAAAACAATAAAGTCTCTCTAGCATCTTATAAAAAATTTATTCCCCGTTATAAGATCCTATTCTATGAATAAAGACACTTTAATTATATCACACATATTTACAAATTCACTTGCTTCGTGCATAAAACTGGATAATAATCATTCAAATAATCTTAACAGAATTGAAGTAACAAAAAGAATTGCAAATCAACGAGGCTATTAGTATTGAGATAACAAGGCTGGCTTATAAAAATGCGAATCTCCATAAACGGAAAAAACAAATCACGCTACGTGTGGAAAATCGACGCATTCGACTGGGATAAGCGTGAGTAATGAAAGATAAGAATCAGAAGCGATAAGAGGATAACGATTCCGAGCGTGAAGGCTAGATTTCTCTATCACAGCCGGAAGTGAATTTAATTCCGATCTAATTAAGCCGGATATAACGCCAAGCCTCCTCTTGGCGATTGGATGCCTGCAGTTACGGGCTCGCGGTACGTTAACCACGACCATGTAAATTGGAAACTGGCCTCCAATAAATATGAGATTAGCCCAATAAATCGAACGGAAAAGCGGTCCGCGACGCGTTATATCGTCGCAATTGACGCGGAACGGCGACGCAAAATTAATGCGCCACCGCGTATACACGTGAGGAGCTCTTCCGCCCAATCGACCGGAAATGTGAGACACGATGCCCGTATGCCGATCGCGTAACGGAATTCTGCAACTTGTCCCGATTTCGCTCCTTCTTGATCAACGACCAACGTGGCGGGAATTCTCCTCGGAGCAGGAAAACAGGTTTTCCTTTATCGCATGTGCTCACTTATATTTCAATCCGCTTCTATATATATATATATATATATATATATATATATATATATATATATATATATATATATATTGCACTAAATTTTTTCAAACAGATGCATCTTATATTCTTATAGCCGAACAATCTCTTTCCCATTCGTATATGTATTTCTGCTCGTTAATTTCTTTTTTACCGGAGAGACAGAGAATGAAGAAAGTATCAATTTACAAAATCTTATGAATCTTCTTTCAGAATTGTGTGCGTGTGTGTGTGTGCGCGCCAGTTAAGGAAAGTGGATGTGGGTGCACTGCCGAGACATTGACCCGGGTGAGCTAGCGAAGATACCGAAAGAAAGAGCATTTTTCAACGTCGCGGAAACAAATGGCCCGCGATACAGGTCCACCCACGTCACCGTTCCTTATAGTCGGGGGAAAGGAGGGGCAGGGAGGGGAGGGGGGGCGGGCGGGCGCGCGCGACCGGTCGTGCAAAGCTCAAAAAGCACGCCTCGCAGAAACCCGGGGAGGCCCACCACCACCTTCTCGCTTTTTGCGAGACACTTGCCGATACAGCCGTCTCTCTCTCTCTCTCTCTCTCTCTGCTGCAAGTGTTGGCAGTTCAACTGCTGCGCAGCTCATTTCCGAGCGAGCGGCGGGCCGAGATGCCCATTACCGGAATTGCTTTACGCGGCGTTTGGGGTCAACGTACATTTGTTACCGCTGCGGCCATCATTATCGGAACTGTCGACGGACGGTACATCTGAAATTTGGCCCTCGGATATTTACGATCCACCCCCATCAATCACGTAGTAATATCAATTCGGTCATATGTTTCTATCAATTGCATATATTCGACAAATATAAATAATATAATATATAAATATAGTTGACATAAATAATATAATAATATACATATAATCGACAATATAAGATTATATTTATATTATTTATAATAAGATATAAATATATTCGATAAATATAAATAATTATGTATACTGTAAACATGATTATCTATAATAACAATAAATATAATACGTACTATTTGTGTATATTACACTAATAAAATGAGATTAAATATGTGATCATATTCTTATCTAAATAAATAAAAAAAAAAAAAAATAATACTTGAAATCTAAAAGTATATCTGTCTTTCTCTTAAATAGAAATTCCAATATAATATAATCATAATCCTTTCTAATATGAATTCATAAAGAAAATATTCTTTGTTATCAATAGTATTATTAAATTCGCATCAATTGAAATAATTACCAATTATTGCAAAAATAATTGTAGTTATATTGAACTTAAATTGACCCTTCAATAAGAGTCAAATTTAATCAATCAATGAGCTATCTCTCAAAGTTTGTATCTCTTGTTACCTCTCGATTACTGAATGCCCAATGACTTCATTTTTTCCTTAAGAAGATGGAATCGTTGTCGTCCTCGCGGAAAATTGTAATTACGTAGACTTAATTGCATCAACCGATGCTGCGTATACACGATTGTTTATCGAGCGTATGATAAAGGGGAAGATGGGTGAAAATCGAGGGAAATTGAGGTACGATAGGAGAGGGTCGATCGTTCAATTTTCCATTAAAAGTGGAACAACAGAAGGAAAAATTTTACAGGAAATTGTCATTACGTAATCTTTTAACGAAATCGAACAATTAGATTTGATTAAATAAAAGCTGCATGAGATATGGAAAACACAGCGAAAAGTAAAAAAAAGCAAAACAGTTTACTGATGTATGAATTTACCGTTACAGAAAATAAAAACGTGTTTCATTTTTTTCATAAATGAATTAAAGAAATAAATTCTTTTTCGTTGAACAGAGTTGCAACAATTTTTAAATAGAATAAAAATGAAAAAGACCCTTTAATAAAACATCTAAATTAATTATGCGCGTAATAATTCCTACGAGGATAAAAAAAGAATTTAAAGGAAATTCACTAGCTGACACATCTATTTTAAACTGTGCTATTAAAACTCGCATCAACTTTTTATGGTCGCCATCCCTTTTCGTTACCAAACTAGTATATTTAATGAGGGAAAACGATCAAAGCCGACTCCATCTAATGGATAATCGTAATTATACAAAATTAATTGCGCGCAGGAACGAACGGAGCAGCCGGCAATGTTTATTAAACGCGCGACAAAGGCGATGAAATTAGTGTACTACCCTTCCCGTTGGAGGTAGAAACTTCCGATAGCTCACGGCTCTTACCTTGCTTCTTCCATCAGCGCGCAGTGAACGCTTTGATGTGATTGCCGCGTGATGGTGCATGCACGGGTTGTCTTGATTCACGTACAGACGGCTTTTACCGTACCGTTGGGTGCAATAGGGACGTTTAAGAAAAGCGACGACGGTAACAACGACCTTCTCCTCCGCGTTATTTTCTTCCTTTTATGTGCCATTAAGTATTTATTTGCGCAATAAATAGATTCTAATATACAAATTTGTGAATTCTATTCCAAAATTTTTCAATCTTTAAATTCTTAGACAGCTTGTCCTTTAACATTTACTACGCCATCAAAATCATATAGATTTATACGAAATAAAATATAATTTTAATATCATAAATACATACATTTTTCACTTTAATATACAATAAATCCGTATCTCTCTCGAAAAAATTAAAGAAGACTTATAACATTTAAAATTTTTATTCATAATTTTATAGAGAAAATTAATTTTTTTTTTCATACATACGTGTGTGTGTATATGTGATTAAGTTTATATAGATTTTTATTATATTTTTAATTTACGTGCTTCACACATTTTTTTTTATATTTTATAAATATATATATATATATATAAAATTGAGAGATAATTATAAGATCCAAAAGTTTAAATCAATTTTATACAAAGGAAAATGAATTAAAATGCTTCTAGATAAATGAGAACAAAGTAATAAGTAAATAGTAATAAAAAAGATAATTTTAACAATGCCAATTAAAACAATCTCACGTACTACACTACACATATTACTCGACTGAAAAAGTGCAATATTCTATTTAAATTATTCTCTCGACTCATATAGTCTATCATTCATCTCTGAATTCAAAGAGCTCGTTCATTTCAACGTCTCATTTAAAATTAAAAAAAAAAAATCATGATCTACAAAATGTTGGAATGAAAAGAACTCTCTGCGTTTTCGAAAATAACAGAATTAAATATGAGAGTAATCTTAATAATAAAAGTACACCGGCGATTCTCCAGAGTGGCTAGCCTGGTATTTGAACCGCAATTTCAATAGATAATTTCAAACAACTCAGCTGATATTTTTATTGCGATAATCACGGCGAACGAGCTAAGCTCGATGTAAACTTGCGAAAGTTTGCGTGCAATTTTGCATCATTAACTTTACGTTTTCCAACTTGTACGATCGTCGTTCCGGAAATATTGCGTTTCGCTTTGAGATGAGAGAGAGCACTAGAACTAAACATCGCCAGTTGTAAACTAATGTTTCAGCTCGCAGTTAAATTGCGTATTTCACCTAGATAAGGTGTTTCTGATCAATTTTTTATGCAATTTGATACTGTAATATTGTTCTTTTTTTTCACAAAAAAATACATAACTGCTATATATGTATTTAAAACAACTTTTTTTTTAATTTTTGGAGCTTTCTTTATTGTGGCATTAAATCCTTAAATTGTTAGTTGAATATTTTGTTTATTGTTTACTATAAAATATGTATTATATATATATATTTTTTTATTAAATTATATACATATATAATATACGTATAAATATATATTATATTTATGTACACATAACAAACATACTATTATCATGTATTATCATATGTAATTAATCAATTATGTCAAACAATTCTCCGAAGATTAACAGCCTAAGTTTCCTTCTCTCATTGTAACAAGTTTAAAAGATAATTATATCGACGAAACCTTGTTACATACTCAAACATACCGAAAATCGTTTTATTCTCGTGCTCGTTATCATTAATTCTGCATTGCCGTTTAATCGATCGGCAGTCTAATAAACTGCTGCATTCTATCTCATCGATTTTCCGTCGAACTTGCGAAACTCCCGAGAATTACATCCTACGCTCGTGGAAAAGAATCCGCGTGGCCTGGATAACTCGCGAGAATCGCCGCTATACAAAAGCAGTCGCTATTTATTCGCGACGGAGTGGGGTGGGGGGGGGGATGGTTCTCGTTCGACTGCAATTAACGAATACGCGCGCAAGAGTCAGCGAGATGCGTAATGAGAGCGTTCGGTCGGTAATTCGCCCGTAAATTAGCGGCGCTCGAAGTCGTTCCAGGGAGGTTTTAACGGCCGTGCGACTCGCAAATTGGAGGAAAAACGGGACCGCTCAAAGTTTCGTTAAGCGAGGTGGTGTTTTCGGCAGCCGGCGAGACGCGTGCGGACGAAGGATAAAAACATTTTCGAAATATACGAGAGACAAGTTTCGATTTTTGCGATTGTTTTGCGACGAGCAACAATTACAACTCGTACGTACGTTTACAAAAATGCTAAATAGCGTTAAAAATTTAACGATAACTAAAAGAGATATTTGAAACTCTTTAATTGAAATTTTAATTTCTCTAACCATTTTAAGCCGTGTCTCGATTTTTCTCTTCTCCATGTCCCACTTTAACGAAAAATAAGGTTGAAGAAAATATGGAATTAAATACATAGCTCTAAAATTGCGCTTGATTTTCCTTGTTAACAAACAATAATATTCAATGATATTTTTTTTTTTTTTATACAATTGACTTTTTTTTTTTTCTAAAAAGAAAAAAAAAAAAGATGCAATATTTTACTACCTTTAAATTTATCAGTGCAGTTTTTTCAAATCAATAATTTTGAAAATTCAGGATATAAAACAATGCGAAAACAGATTCTCTCGCACCTGCTCTCGTTAGATATTCGCGAAAAGATATAGCGCAGCGCGGTGCAACTACTTAGAAGTTATATACGGGGTCGAAAGGAAAAGAGCCCGAGAGGGAAGATGACAGGGAGAGTTTGCAGCGAGAGAAGAGTTAGGAGTGAACGAAGCCGCCCTGTACGTAACACGCGTCGTTGCGAAAGAGCGCGTAAAATATGAGGGCTCTGTCACTTATCATCCCTTTCCTACTTATCCACCGTGACGACGAGCTTCCAGTGCTGTTAACGTTTCCATCGTCATAAACGCGCACTGGCACCTACACCACGTGAACATCAGAAGCACTTCCGTGCCCATTTACCTTCGACCTAATTTACGCGAAAATACCATGAAGATAATTATACATCCTAATAGGGATCCTCCGAGGGATCTTTAATAATATCAAACTGTCGTACGCGCGCTAAACCCCAAAGGAGCAATGAAACTTGTGTCAAGATCTTTTCTTAATTATTTTTAGTAGACAAACGAGCACTATAATAAATATAACGTCATTCACAAGAGGATGGAATAAAGAAATAGGAAGATAGAAATTTATTAATAAAATAAATAATATATATATATATATATCTTTTTTCACTTAAGAAACTTTATATATAAAAAAAGAAGCAGTAATTTTCTTCGATATTTTACAATGCATTTTTATAGGTTCGCAGGAACGATTCGCCCTCAAGTGCATGTAAAATTCTGTCAGGGAACTTTCGTCGCGGACGGCTATTTACCGAGCGTTTAAGGTTCTTAGTGAAGCCCTGTCGATCCTTTTGTCGCCCTATCTCGTCCGTCTTTAAATATTCATGAACGACCCGGAAATCTGCTCGTTCGCGAGACGCGTGCAACGAACTTAATGCACTGTAATCGCGTTCGCAGGAAACATTTGTAGCTGTTTCGAGTTCATCTATCAAGCAACAGTGTAACGGCAACGTTTCCGACTCGGCTTCAAGCTGCGTCTTAACGATTAAGACGTTTTAAAGCGATAAAAAAGTAGATGCATGCGAAGAAAAATAAATTGCAACGCATTAATTTATTTATCTTTCAAACTTGGATAAAATTCGACACCTTTCCGTAATTTTAAAAAATTCTAATTAAAGAATTATTATTTAATCTGCCAATTATAAATCTTGACAAATTTTCAATATCACAGAAAAGCAAGAGAGTTTTATATTATATTAAAATATAACTGATATATAATCCATTTATAATATATACGCAAAGTGTAAAGTATAAAATTGATGCGACTATATAAATCTTGTAATAAAAATTTAATACATCTAATAAAATCTTTATGTTGAAAATCTTGATAATCTCGTGCATTTCTGTAAAAGATACATTGGTAGACGAGATATACGTCAGGAGATATACGTAGCCTCATCGCTACGAAATAATTTACCTAGCCACGGGTGACTGTACCATAAAATAATCTAGATGCGCTTCATTAGTACATACCATTTATCGAGAGATTGCACACGAGATGAGATACCGAGTACAGAGGACCAAACGAATTACTATTCGAAGAACGTGGGCTCTTGCACGATTCATACCTGAGATTATTATCAACGCGCTGGCAAAGCAAATGCATTCGAAATAGCCATGTTACTCTCGGACGGATCTTCGAGCCGCAAAGATTGCGTTCTCGATCTCTCGTTGTGACGAGAGCCTCTGTAGCTCTCCATTACGTATTAGCAATCGCGTGTAAATTCTGCCTCGAGAAGCCGCATTTTATGCGGATTAGCGGTAATGCTAGTAGAGTAATGTAAATCTCGCACGTGCCTTCGATCCTTCTTCAAGTTCCCTTACAAATCCGATGAAAAGTGATTTAAATTCGCTCATTATTTTCATCCTAAAACGCTCAACAAGATTTTATACTTTTACAGTTATTCTCAACATTTTACTTCGTCCACTTTACAAGAAAAAAAAAGAAATTAGTATTAAAGTTCTCAGCGCTGATGAGATTTCTCGTATATAGCGACATATTAAATCTTACAATAAATGGAAATCGTAATCTTGTAATTTCTCGTGGAAAATTTCATATCCGTTTTAATTGTGATGATATTTTTCGCTACATGTCTGAAGACATTTGCTCATCAGTGACGGATCATAAACATTAGGTGCTTACACAGCCTCTAGAATTTGTAATTTTATCTTGAAAATTTCCGGGATTACGACTGCCATACCAACTTTAATCTCTGATGGCAAAGGACGGTAAATGTCGCTAAGGGAATTTGCGCTTTTTCGATTTTGCATTTCGTTCGCTGCATTGCGTTATTCGCGAACAAAGATGCAGAAAAGAAAAGCAGCGTGACGGTACGGCTAAAGTGAGCCGACAACTCGGTGAAAGAACATAATAAAGAGACGACAGAAAGAATCGGGAATTCGTACAAAACGAAATACGATGTAGCATGAATTATTGAGCGGCAATAAGAAAGTTTCTCTTTCCTTCTTCCAAACGATTTGATGTCTTTGGAAAGAAGCAAAATCGGAAAATTTGTTCAATACAGTGCTCTCTCTTTTACAGAGCAGTTCCTGCTTAACGGATCCTTTGATTGTAAATTAAAAAATTCCGAAAAAGACTGAATAAAATTAATTTACTAACTTGCGTAAATTATTCATTCATGCAAGTATGCGAAACGATTTTTATATTTATGTGTATGGCGATGGCATCGAAGAAAATTAAATAAGATTTTCTTTTCTTTTTTTTTTTTTTGTAATTGTTGGAGATTGAACTCATAGAGATTGTATTAGCTCCAACAATCTGCGCAGCAGTTTTTCGCGAGTAATAAGAGGATAGCGGTCCAGAAAATGTGAGCCAGAGAATACGTTCGCCGGGAATCGTTGGTGGAATTTATGACGTTCTCGGTTGCGCCGCGAACAATTTTCTCCGGGGCGGGAGAGGTGAACGGATTTTCACCATTTTTCCCGGATTCCGTTGACGCGAAAGGCAATATCTCGGATAATTGCAAGCGAGACAACGACAGTTGCCTTTGTGATCAACGTCGGATGTTTGTATCAGGTGATGCGAGAATACCGGATACGCGATCGTTCAAATTAACGGTGAGCTCTTCTACCAACTTGTCCCAAATGCAGAAATCTAATATCGCCCCTCCGTGTGCTCAATCCCCGTAAACTTTTCCGCGGGTAAAAAGGAGAATAGATTCCTTTACGTAGGAATGATAAAATTCCAATTTAATGAAAAAAATTAAACAATCTTTGTCTTCACAACATATCCATAGTTAAAGCATAGAACGCAGATATTATTTGATTTTTTACATAGAAAGTTGAATTACATATACAAAAAGAGAAATATGTATGAGTCAGTTTTGAAGTTTCAAATATTCACATTAATGCAAACTCTGTCGCACATTTTTTTTCCTCGACTTTCTCAGATTTTTATTTCATATGTCCTGCACAAGCAGAACCAGTTTTGAATTTACAAATAAATTTAAAACTTTAAATCAAATTTAAAAAAGCGTGTTCATTTGCTTTTGTTACGTTATACATATATATCATATATAGAAAGAACAGTAGAAATTTTATAACAATTTTATAACGAAGAATTAAATAATCAATCGTATAAATAACAAAGAATTAAATAACAACCATACATGTTTGTATATTGCAGAAGAAAAGAAAGAAAGAGACTTGTATATAAACTTGTATAATAAAGATAAATCAATAGTACAGTATGCAAATACAGATGCTTCAGAGCAGAGGGAGTGAAGTTTTAATACATTTTATTAAATAGTTAAATTTTTTCTTCTTTTCATCTTTCTTTTAAAGATCTTCATTAAAATGTAATTTGAATGAAAATTGGGTTGTATAGCAAATAAAGGGGCGTAAGTTATTTTTATAAGGCAATTAAACTTTCATAAATAATAATAAATAAGAATTTCACAGTTATTTTCAAAGTTCATTCGCGCTTTGCGAGATACACATACATATAAATCAATGTATGAAATGAGCTCTCTTAACAATTCAAACGCTTGAAAGATAAGTTACATTCGACATTCTAGTAAATTTCTGAATTGCTATTTCACAATATATTGCGATATGAAAGTGAAATAAGGTAGAGTGCGTTGAAAAACCAAATTGTCATAAATGAGAAAATTGGAAGCATCTTCGTAAAATAGCGGTAAGTGCTAAATTTGCTACTTCCGATCTACTTTGTCTCAGAAATCTCCGCAAGCTGTTTTTGTCACCTTTTGTTCTTCCCATCGGATCTAAGCGCCTGAAGTATTCGTGTACCAATTCGTCAATCCATTATCTATCCGCGATTTAATCCGATTCTACGAATTAGTCCGCGGGATCAAGGGATTCACCACCTTTTGGTTATTATTGAAGGATTTAAAGGAATTTATTAATGCCATTATCCTCGTGAGCCTCGACCGAGTACTACTAGGTTAATTACTATACGGCAACAATACGGTATATCCATAACGCGATTTTATACAACGTAATTTAGACTAATGTTCTTATAAAACAAATTAATACACAATAATGCAAATTTAAGAGTTTATTCCCTCCTATAAGTATACAGATGATCGTGTCATTAAAAGGAATCATCTACTTGCAAACCTAATTGCTTTTGTAAGTTTAAAAAACATAATTAACAAATCAGAATAATAATTTCGTATATATCGTATTAATTGTACATTTATGTAAATATGTAATTAATGCAGAAAAGTTTAAATTCGCCAAACCAAAATTTTATCTTGATAAAATCAGCGCATGATCATTGATTGCACATTTATTTTGCTGCGGTACATATTTTTTATTAATATTATAATTAATACTTTTTCGTGTTTTTAATTATTACACAATATGTAATTGCAAACACTACTTTTTTCATTGGTGACCTTCTTTAATTCTTATTTCTTCATAAATTATAAAAAATTCGATTTTTTATAAATTGTTAACATTATTTATGCGAGGATAGTTATCCGAGAAAAATATGGAGTCGAAAATGCATGGAAAATTCAAACGTTAACAATAAATTATTGTATACTACTGAAGATAGTCCTAAAGATAGGTTTTTTTCAAGGAAAAACCTTACGTATATATGTTCTACAGATTTGAAGGGGATTGTAATTTCCAAGCTAAAGATTAAACGAACCGAAAATGAAGGGGCGAAGGAAACGTCAATATCACATGCCAACAATGCGATGTATATAGATTATACGTATATCAATACAATCGCGATACCATCTGAGCGTCTGTCAGGAGCTTTTCTATGCACATTTATTTATTCTACTCCCACCGTTACACCAAAGATATGCAGTATATGAATTTCTCTTTCTCTCGCTTTCTCTCGTTGTTTCCTAAATGCGGAAAATGCAACATAATAAAATATTTAGCAATTACCTGCAAAGAGTAAAAATTTGCCGAAAAAAGGCGATTTCAGTTTACGCGATGTTATCATTAAAACAAGCGTGAAATTCGCGAATTTATTTGTATATTTATATAACAAATATTTAAATATTTGTATGTTTAATAGTTATATAAAATAAACTTCATGCAAAATAACTTTATGCAAAATTATTTTCTTCTGTTTTATAAAATACAACTGTGTATGTAAAATTGTTCAATTTTATATCGGTTTATGTGTAAAATATAAATTTATTAAGTTGTAAGCACAATTGCAATCAAATTTCTCAACTAACTAGTAAAATTATTCATTAATTGATTAAAATTGATTGTATTAAGTATAAATTTTATAATCCGCGAAATTCAGTGTTTATTCATATTACGTGTATTATATATTAACATGTGCTGCATATAAAATATTTTTTGTTTTAGTTTAGCGCAGCCTATATTCCGCGCTTTTGATAAATAAATCGAATAAGAAAAAATGCACCGAATAATGCCGTTAGCGATGAGTGTAACAGCGCGATTTAATTTTCCATGCTGCGAGTAATTACTCAATTGAATTGAAACGATATTTTATCGAACATGCTAACGGAAATAAAACGGAGAATTTCTCGCTAGAGCGAGATTCTTCTGCAGAGGCATGTTATAAAATTATGTAATAGCTGAGAGCGTAAACGTTTATCTTCTATGAAACACGGCTAGTACTTCGTATAAAGTAAATCACTGAAGATTTATATGTTGAAATAAAAATACTGAAATAAATTTACTCTAGATTTTACATGTGCATCTTTGTAGGTTTAAAAAGAATTAATTTTACAATAATTGGAGTATTAAAACTTTAATTTGGCATCATCAAAACACATGTGTCAAATAATTTTCAATTACTTAAAACGCTATAAAGATACGAAATTTTTTAACATAAAGTTTTATACACATATATGTATCTATCCACATGTGAGAAAGTTTTATTTTTAAATTATGAAAGTTTAAAATATAATATATGTTTGATGTTTTCACGTTTGAACATGAATATATTATACTGGCTCTTTAGATCATAGAAATACTTTTAGAGTTTTATAATTCTGAATTTTAATGACTATACAGATTCTTGGATCGGTGAGTTCTGGTAATCTTGAATAACTCAATTCTTGAAACTTCCTTTACTTGCTAAGGTTCATTCTCTTTGATTTTTTGTTGTTTCAACAATCACTGTTCTTACGTCAGAAAATTGATGTAAAACTTATCGCTACTCGCATAAAATTGCAAACACTTAAAAAGCACGTGCAATTATTTCCAAGAGGTAATTTACTTTTTTCATCGCAAAATATAAATTGCTGTAAAAAAACTTTTAATATAGTGTTCAATTTCAGTTCATCGAAATGTGAGGTGTCCATTGTAATATGTTTTCATCTGCAGAATAAAAATGTATAAAAAACTGGAAAATCATCAAAAATATTTTCCAGATTAGTAAGTCAGAAAATAATAAATAGTAAATTAAAGGTATACGAGATTATTCGAAGCATTCATCTATTTTTCTTTTTTTAGCTAAATTTATTTATTTACGATATTGTTCATTTTATTCTAATTTCAAAAATTATTTGCAGTCACGTCTTAATATTTTAATGTATACGGAATTCAGCTTTATTTTCTAGCTGTATCTTCAATTTTACGCGGCTGACATACATAAATCCGACGAAATGTTGTAATTTACATTCGGTAAATTTTTAATTTACGTCACGCAGCTAACAGGTCTGTGCCATGCAGGCGGATTTCATTTCAGATAAAGAAACTTTCCGTCCTCTCTCAGTCGGCATTTAACAAACTTAGCAAACGGCTCGGCCGTAGAACTTTCATGAGACGCCTTCGGGATGGAAAAAGTTTCTCGTCTCTCTATCCGATAAATCGAAAAATGTCTCGGAAAAATCTCGCGTTGTTCATTTATAGAACATGCTGTAAAACTGACGATTCGCAATTTATTGGGTCATATAAACATGAGGCGCAAATGTTCTTGTTTCTGGCTTATGCTTCGCGTATGCTTTGAAAAATGTGAGCAAAGAAATTCGAGCGAAATTATTTATTATTATCTGTCTACCGAGTTATTAGAGAAATGAAAACGATAAAGTTACGCAAACTTGAAATTTACGATTTAATACTTTAAGCTGCTGTTATGTTGGCAGATAAGTTCCTTCGACGAGGAAAAATATTCTAGTCCGCCAAGCGTATATATCTATTAATACGTTTAATAAACAAAAGTAAGTTTAATCGCTCGCACATAATAAATTTGTCGTTATAATTGATATCCACAATACTTGGAGGCAAAAAGAATACCTGAATAGCGTTTTATATAACAATTAAAAGTAGATAACGAGAAAAAGAAAGAGAAGGAGAAAGAAAATATTGCGAAAAAGCTGCAACTTTTCATCCAATATCTAGCAGCTATTCTTTCCACGACAAAGTAATAGAATTTTAACTTAACACGAGAAATACTATTTCACACGAACCTTCGAGAGCTCGGCAAGAATTTCAATGTAAGAATGAAAAGCAACCGAATGACGGAGACGTCACCATCTATAATTTCCCGACGCGAGGGGTGGCTTCTCTTTTGAACAAAAAGTGAAGAAGCAAGAGGGTTGAAACGACCGGTGGAGCTGCCACGCCCCCTCGGGAAGGGGGGGAGGGGGAATTAACAAAATAATTCACATGCCCCGGCGTTAAAAGCGCCGACGGGACCGATGCGGCGGTGCTATAAACGCTGATGTGATTTACACAGGGTGTTGCTAAACTTCTCTCAGCATGCCCCCGTCCCTACCAGCTGCGCCGCCGTTCATCTTCGATGCCTAACTACTTTTGTTTGTAGCTGCGTACATAACTGGAGTGGCGATAATTGCGCTACCTTAGTACAATCTACAGATCGATATTGCGGTATTCCTTCTAAGATTGTTAATGCGACTCTGATGTAAGTAGTTCGTAAAGAAAAGTTGAAAGAAATCTTTATTCAATTGCAGAATATTCATATTACTTTTTTTTTTTTCTTTTAATTCATGCGCTCCCTTTGTTCATCTTTTCTAATAAAAAGATTATGTAGAAGAAAATTTAATTACTTTTTATCTAGTTTTACTTAAAAGATGATTAAGTTCAATGGTCTAAAAATAAATAATGTAATTCCTATAACAGCAATAAACTATTCTGAGATTGTAGCACCAAGTGCCATATATTTTCCGAAACCTTGAAGTTCCATAAAACGTGTCTTCCTGAATACCCCTCGCGACATAAAGAGCACACAAACAAGCGAATCCATCGTGTGAAAGGAAATATAGAAGAGCGTCCTGAACGATACCGCGCCGTTTCTTCCGTGTAACAAATAGAACGCGAATATCTCTGCGTGATTCACGGAAGCGGAAGATGCGTAATATTTCAACGTTCAATGTGATAGAAATCGTGCGGCCGCGGCCGGCGAAACACCATTCCGAACGAGAAAGAAGGCGACGAGAGAATGGACAATCAAGGGATGGTGGATCGGGTTTGGGGAACCGATTCGGACTCGAATCCAACTCTCGGCACTTCGACAAATCGTTTCATTGAGTTACGCGGTTCGCGCTCGTAATCGGGATAAAACGTTCCGTTATGGCGTCTACTATGTCGTCAAGCGTTTCATTTCGAACTAACACACTGTCCAAATAAATTCAATCCTCCTCTCGCATCCCCATCCGTGGATGTGTTACATTTAGTTTCCGTTTCGATTTCCGTGAGATGTCGAACAGACTTACAAGAATTGTAACGATTATTCGAACTGAATTTTATCGTCATAGAAATTGCTTTAAGAAAAAGAAAAAAGGAAAAAAAAAATAAGAATCAGCGTTGCAAAAAGTGAGAGTTAAAGAATAACGTACATAATAACTTTTACCTTTTCTATATTTTGTCATATTTAATATTAAATTTTTCTATATTTAATATTATTCTCTTTTAGTTTTATAATATTGTTCGCAGAAAATGTGACAGCTCGCACAATGGTTTTCCGCATCAAAAATAATATTTCCGTGGCTTCCTTGGGATGCAGAGAAGTCTATTTTCTCAAGATAAATTTCAACGGGACGCGATGCGCGTCGCTTAAGCGAGGCAACACGGCAATGCACTTAGGATAATGCTCAATTTTTAAACTCGAACGAAACTTTCTCATTATTACTACGCGATCGAAATGCGTTATCCAAGTTGCATATGCGAATCGCATATAAATCATGCAAGTCGCGCCGTCCGAAAAGAAACTTACGTTTCAAACTGTTATTTTTGTCTCCAAAGCTCCTAATGTTTCGATTTTACGACGTGCTTTAACACTCAAAGAGATTCCGTATATATTGCTCATCTGTTTTATGATACTGGCGGCCAAACTCTTTTGCGTCTATCTAATCTATTTTACTGATCTATTTACTGTAACCTATTTTATTAACTATTTAGGTTTTCTGCTAATAATCTAAATATTATATATTTCCTATCAATTATTTAATTTTTTATAATTATGCTCTATTCTTTTTCTAAGTTTAATTTTTAAAACATCATGACATTAAACTTTTCTCGCCACATTTCTCGTCTCATTACTTTTTTTCTCGTTTATCAGAGGAAGAGACACGGCGAGTGACCAATCAATAGTGCAATCAAGCGCAAGAAACGCTGAATATATATCACCGATTAAAAATCGATAACTTAACGACCCCACACGATGACCGCGGATTCTTTCCTACCTTGACCTCGTCCATTGCCGACGACAATTTTTCCTCTCTGTTGTACCGCCGCTTCCGGTCCCTGTCCCCGTCCGGCCGATGGTTCCTCACCAGGCCGTTTAGACTGCGATATGATAATAATCGACACATGTCACTGGTGAGATCGGGCAGACGATCTTTGCTGCAATCGTAGTGGAACTTGTGCTGCGGCATCGCACATACATGCACGAACACACGTTTTTCACTTCTCAATCGTTTCGTCTTTGACGTTTATCATTTTTCCCAGGTGGTATTTTCAAACCCTTTTAATCAACAAGGAATTCAATGGACATCACATTTTTTTTAATTCACAGAAGAATATCGATCTGTTGAGTATGGCAATTTCTTATTAATTGTGTCACTATTGATTAAGAATTCTACATTAACGTTTAGTTGATATCGATGCGATTATATCATGATATTACGAATATTTGCGTATAGATTTATAAAAATTGAATTTTTTAAATTGTAAAATAATTTTGATAATTTTAAAATTGATGTTTTTAATTCCAATGTGTTATATAGCAAAAACTTATATCTCAAAGTTAAAATTTTCGAATATTAAAATCCTAAATAAATTTTTTAGTCATCAAACGTAATCAAACTTATTATTTGACTTGTGTGTTTTATAACAAATTTAATAAACTTTTTTGAATATAGTAAAAAAATATATATAAAAGGTAGAGAAAAATTAATTTTTATAACCATGCCATTAAAATGAATAACACGCGTAGAATATAAAAATTTATATGTATAAAATAATACATATTCAAATATAATTCTTTAACATTTTTTCAATTATTCGATTTCGTAATTTATTGTATATAATCAAAATAATGCGATGCCACCAATAATCAATAAAAATAATTACTGTGAATAATTATTTGAGAATAAGAAAAAATTTAACAAAGTGTCGGATAAAAACTTAATATAGTTAATGAAAATGTACCTATCTCTCGCGTAACGAAGTGGCACAATTGGAATAAGTATTAGAACACGGATGTGCAAAATTGGGGCGATTGAAAAAGATGTCTCGAGGCTAGACTGTTGTTTGGCACCATTTTATATAGATCAACAAGACCACTTTCCGCATCGTTCACAACCCAGTTATTTACCGGCTATCTTTTGCTCGCTTTTCTGCCTTTGACATCTATAGTGAATGGAATCTCAAGCCTGGCATGAAACACGTTTTAATAAACATCTTTACAAACAAGATAAATTAAAGGCTGAATTAAAGATCTGAGTTTACAGACATTATATATTAAATTTAGGAAATCTTTTTTTTTTTTTTCTTTAAATCTTATGATCATTTTCAAGTGGTTATCTAATATGATATTTCTATTATAAATTCTTAAATTGTCAAATTTCCAATATGAAATGTATTACAGGCATGAAAAAATATTTGTTATTTACACCATGTACCATTTTCTCTCGCAAACATCTATAGATATATCAGAACAAGCAACACACACGACACGATTTTAAAAACGCGACACAAATACATCCATCGAAACAAACGCATTTTTCTGTCCGTTACTGCTGCAGCCTCCGGCAAATCGATCTATAGATGACCCGTGGAAAAAAACAGTGAAAAATTCGCGGTCGTTTCTCCTAGGGCGGTTTACTACCCCTATTTCGCGAGAACATCGTGAAAAATCGTGCGATGATCCACGAACGACTGGAGAGCGATGTCGAGCCACGGGTAGTTCGTAGTTCGATGTTCGAGAAACGTTTAAAAATATCCGGGAACGTGAACGAGGTCATTTCGACGAGACACGAGGCCTTCGGAAGGTTGGAATTTACATGAACGAGGTCGAGAGTACGATTAACCTCGCCGATATGACGTATAACAATTTCTGATATTAAAGAAGATAAAAACTTTGTGTCGCTGCTTCATTATAATTTTGATTTCAATTTTTTAATCTTAGTAATCTCCAGTACCCAAGAGAATGTAAAGAATTACTCAATTTAAGCAGGTACGATTCGCTAGAAAAATATTAATCTTTTTATCACACTATGATTTTCATTTAATGTTTTATTATATGAGTTATGCGATAAATAATAATACTTTTCATTGTAATGAAAAAAATTTAGAAACTGTAATAAGTCTAAAAAGAAATATTTATACAAAAATTTCTTATTCTCTTTGCATGTTATCATTTTCAGCCAGTAGTAAGCTTATTACATTATACAAAAACAATTTTTCAGTTACTACCATAGTATCTAACTTTTTAAATTAGATACTACAAAGTTAGTTATTTACTTTTATTTTCTTGTCGCGTCCTATATTAAGCTTGACATTCCTTTTCTCTCTGACTTCATTTTTTGAAGATGAATGTAAGTTTTATATCCACGGAGAGATTACGCGACGCGTAAATTATTCCTTTACGAGTCGAGTAGACGACAAATTTCATGAGAAATTTTAAAGCGTCTCTCTCTCTCTCTCTCTCTCTCTCTCACTATTATATCTTGTGCTGATTTAACGATGGATAATTATGCATCGTTACGTCGATTGTTAAGCGCGATACGATTGAAACGTAACTTGTTAGACTGGTCGACTTTACAGCAGCGCGAATACAAATAAAAGCACGATGAGCATCATATATGACAATGGATTAAATCTGCAAATTGCAAATGTGACAATAGTTAAAAATTATCGAGACGATCGCGGTATCATTTTTTCAGTTTTGACGCATAAAATACGCCACGCGCATAACAATACGATTGTCGATGTAAAAAGGGATTACGTTAGAAAGAGAATTAAAAAAAAATTATATCCTTTATATAAAATAGTTAATTCATTCACATTCATACGCTGTACGTATATTTTCGTCTTTGTGTCCGGAAATTTTTTATTGAACCTTTTATTTCAAATTATAACTGACAATATTATCAAATTGACATTTTGAATGTGTTCGCAATGTTATCAATCACTTGTAATCCTATTCTTAAATACAAATTTTATTTTGGTACAATAACGCGTCCCTAATAATTATTATTCCAATTGTTCGTTTTAAAGACGTGTGTGTGACGTGCAGACACGAAACACGGAATTACGCGCGTCTCGGATTCTTCTCATCGACGGCGCCGTAGCGTCGGTGTGCGATATAAAGAATAATCCAATTTCCGAGGCTTTCTATCCGTGATAGCGTTGTCGCGAAAAGACAAGGGCAACCTCATAAAGTTCGGGCCCATGAGAGCGCGATATTCAGCCAGACAACAGCGAAGAGAACTTAAATTTTCTGCAAGATTACGAATGTGCGTTATGTAACTCTCAGACTTTTTGTTCACTCTTCCTAATTATTTTAATTATATACTTTGTCATTGACATTTCTAAACCGTAGATAGTTTCAGTAATTTTTAGATTTTTATTTATTTAATATTATTTCGACTATAAATAATGTAAAAGACAAACTGATTTGTCAACAAATTAATCAAGATTATCAAACACACAATTTTAATTAAATTTATTTAAATTGATTAAACTAATATTGTCTGTTATGTAATAAACTAATATTATCTATTGCATATTTTCACATTAATTTAAATTATTATTAAAACATAAATTATTACTAAATTATTATTATTATTAATATAAATTATTATTAAAATATACACTGTAAGAAATTAAATTTATTCATTCTATGTATTTCATTTATCAGAGATTGTGTATGCGTGTATACGCGTACGTACAAGAGATCAGAATTTTGCGTAACGAACACAATTACATAAAGACATGGCGATACAAGATAATCCGAGAAATTACAAATTCGTTTGGCTCCCTTTCCGTCCTTTGGGACAATCCTAATTAACTTGATACTACCGCGAGAAGGATATCCTTCGTGTGCCAGTTTACGAAAACATACCTGACAATCTAGTTAGTTTGACTTGGAAATTTAGCGTTATCCTAGCGAGGCTGATGTAGCACTGTTTCAGAAGAAACGTGCAATTTAATTGTTAGCTTTAGAGATAAAAGAATTAAATAGAAATCTGATACGTATATAATGTTCATAAATTCAAACGTATAAATAATATTTAAAAAAATTTTCACATTTATTTTATTAAGGTATATGCGATAGCAGAAGACATATATCTAAAAAATGTTCTACACGGAGAAAATTTTATATTAAAAATTATTATGGTATATATAGAAACTGTAGACCATTAGTATCATTCCAAGTTAAAATTTTATGTAAAACTATAAAAATTACGTCAATTACGTCAATTTTTACGTCAGTTTTACATAGCATTTTAACTTGGAATAATCTTAATGGTCCACAGTTACAACATGCCATAGTAATTTTTAATATAAAATTTTCTCCGTGTATAAAATAGTTTATAAATATCTGTTAAAATTAATTAAACATTTTTTGTATATTTAATTTTTTTGTATATAATATAATAATCATTTACACACAAAACTTGACAAAAATAATAATATTTTTCATCAATGTTTTTTAATATTTTATCAACTTTTATATTATTGTAATATTTAGTTTCTTGTACAAAAATAATCGATCGAAATTCATTAGATTATATCAAATATTTGCAAAATAAAAAACGTCGAAAAAAGCAATCGACAAACATTAGTGCAAAAATGCTTGCGAAAAATATTCAAAATCACAGTTTTAACACAGAATTTTTTGCATAAAGCACGTATCGCGTATTTCACTTTGAGGTCCACAAAATCGAGATGTAGTCGTAATGAACGCGCCGGCAACCGATCACCGGTTATAAATACTCGGTAGGTACTACAAGGAAATCGCGATTCGAATACCAGCGGCCGCTAATGAGTACAAGAAACGTAGAAACGGACTCATCGCGCTAGTCAGGAAACGTCCGCGGAGTTAATGAATTCTTGTTTGACGAGCACTCGATAATCACGATCTTGATAATTATTGCTAACGAAATTCCACCAAACTAATTAATATTGTAAGCATTGTTAATGTTATCAATTATAAAGTGTTGTGTGAAATGTATTACATGTACACGATTGCTATAATTAAATACATGTTCCAAGATATAATTTGCGAAAGTTATACCGTAAAGTGACCTGCTTCAACTAATTAAAGAGTTTGCTTTCTTAAACATGCTCATATATTTGTTATGTAACTTTAGAATGTTTCCAGTTATATATTCTTTTAAATGTCACTAAACGACTATTCTTTTTATAATCTTACTTATAGAAATAAAAATGCAACCGTTCGAAAAGTATGACACACACACACACACACACACACACACACACACACACACACATATATATCTTAGTCGAAAAAAACTTGATTTTTTTATTATATTAATTGTTATTTTAAACACATGCGATATTTTTGAGGATCCATCGATAGATTCCCTTAAAACTAAAGTTTAAAAATTGCGAGGAAAATTTTAATCTCACGAGAGGATACACGCAAAGTTATCGAGACATGTCGATGTACGAAAATTCCTGATTTTTATTTCCGCCGGGAAAAGATAGGGAAGCATGCCCTGTTTAAATTCCAAAGTTACACGCTTGTAATGTTTTTCCGTTTTTAAATTTTGACTCATAAAATTATTATGTCTTAATTTTAAAACATTATTTCAATACTTTAAGACTCCTACGTCGTAACTAATCTTTCTGCTTTTCTAACGATCGTCACACATCGCGCACTTTATATCGCACGCATTTCTAAACGCAATGAATATAATAACTGGACGCGTTTTAAACTTTGTAGGGTAATCGCAAACTTCTTCGAATTTGCTATAGTTCATAACAGAAGCTGGAACTTCACTCGAAAGATGCAAGGCGGATGCATCATTTAGATGATAGCGCGACGAAATACAAACAAAAAGGAACTGAAATGGATTATGTCACTGTGCGATGAGATAAAAAAGTTTTCTAATTAACAGCTCGGAAATTTCTTCTTGGAATCGCCAACGGCCGCGGGAACAATTTGCAAGTTCGAAATAATTCGTTGAAGAGAAATAATCTCATTACGAGTGGCTTCGTTATCTCGCAAAGATCATTACACGAGTGAGATTACGCGACGAAGTAAATTATGAGTTATTCGTTGAAAATTATTTTACGATATGTTATATGCTTTTGCAATTACTTATTTATTTTACAATTATGTACGTATTTTTAACATAAGTTTATTATAAAATATATACATATTTACCTACCACACACACACACGCGCATTATTTATGTTCTTAAATATTTAATAATTATTATTAAGTAATATATTATACAATATTAATTTAAAAATAATATTATTAATAATTTAATAATTATTAAATATTTATGCAGTGTTTTTTAAAACACGTGCAAATTACTGACGTTATTCATTTTCAAGACGGAGAAGGCAAATTGTAATAAAGATATCAAAAGATTCTCGTAGGTAAACTTAATTAGAGTACTCTAAACGGCTTTATGTTCTGCAGCATCCTGCATTTATTCTTAAAGCTAGTTTATTCTGACTTAATTAAAATTATGGTATTGTCTTTCAAACTCTGGCATTTCACTGCGCTTATTTTATATAAAGAACGCTGTATGCATACGTCAAATATTCGTAGTTTTACGGTAGTAATAAATTTGATTCATAAAGCTTCAAACAACACGATATTATTCTATACGCTACACGTATATAAATAAAAAAATTTGTTAAAAGAGGATAACTCTTTTTTACAGGCTAATCATTGAAATCAAATCACATGCAGGCGTGCGAGGCAAAAGACATTCGCGGGGGATAAATCACACAAGGTTGCAGAGAGATCTAACGCTGGACAAAGTGAAAGCGAGCGCAGCAGGACGAAACGCGGTGTAGAAAAATTTCAAAGTCCGAGCCCGTATACGTAACGCAATGTTCCCGCAATTCGCTTATTCCGGCCCAGAAACTGCCGCCGTCGTCGCGCGCGGAATTGCGCAAAGTTCCGCGACCTCCGAAGTTGACGCTCCCGCGAATTTCTCCGGCGGGGGATGAAAACACCGGAGACGTCGCCTGACCTAACGACGTTATCGCGTACACGACGAGAAACAACGAGCGCGGTGCATCAAAACGACGACGATATATAGTTAGAGACACTTCGACTGACGTCTCAATAAGAAAGGAAAATTTCATTCTCTTCCTTTCATTCTTTCCCATGGGTTTATCACGCCAGGAGTATAATAATTTTCTTCCCCTTGCGCGAGAGATTGAGGCAACAATGGAGTGCAAGCGAGGATAAATAACGCGCGAGCTGACTCCGTCCAGTTCATCCCCCTCGGGAACTTCTGGAGATATTTATTAAGATGCCGCTATATATTTTGTCCTTTCGTCGCGTATAATGCATCTTGATACCCTGTTTCAAGCTATGAAATTTCGATATTAATTTAGACAATCCGACATTAATTGTGTATTTTAATAGTACTTATTCTTTCTGCCAGACGTTTAGAATTTGGTTGAAAAATCTAGGAAATTTTAAATATAAACGAGATAGGAGAATAAAACACGAGTTAGTAGAGACAGATAACGTGTTGATGATACGACTGTTTGTGCGCCCGTGGAAAAATGAAATCAGCGGATTTTATGGCAAACTTACGTTCCACTATACAGCATAGATATCACGGAACAAACGACAACTTTGCTGAAAGACAAACATTTCGCGGAAACTTTTCAAGCGCTTGCACCAGCTGCCGTCGTAAAAACTTATATCGAGAACTTTTCTTCGGGATCCTAATATCCTACGGGACTCCATCGTTTAAGACAAATCTGGCGCAGTCTTTTCGGGCAAATGCCTTTGACTCTTTTTATTTTTCCTTGATCTAATTGAATCTCTTTTGAACGAAAACCTGAATATTTATATTACATATACCTATATAATATATGTGATAGAATAATAAATATAAATTTAAAGTGCTTCAATTTAAAGAAAAAAAAAATATTCTGACATAATTTTATCTCTCTTAACATAAATATGAATATATTTCAAATAAATATATCTAAATACTTTCCAATAATCCCGACATATGTATCGAAACACAGGATTTGCTACTGCTAATTATTTTAATTTATTTTACATTCTTTAAATATATTATGACAGCTCTACACATATTTTCACAATATCTCGATCGAATATTCGATAAGCAGCTCAGTTAATTATTTACATTATACGAAAACGAACACCCACTAAACAAGCATATTTACTCGTCGTGAATTCTGTCGGAGAGTTGCCGATAAGAGACTGTTAAATTTTGCTGGTCTCTGTAATCAGCGGAGCATCATTGAGATCAGCTGAACGCATTGAACGCAGTAAATGCGATAAGCACGGCATACGCGTGTTTCAGCGTGTTCTCCAAATAAGCGTATATTGCGTCGATCGTATAGACCTGGATCGGAAACACGCGCGATGCACACGAAAGCTATCATTGAACCACCTGCGAAACGACAGGCGTGCACAAACGAACGCAGACCTTATTGCCCCACGTGGGTCGCGACGAATTAATTGGCCCCCGATTATCGTCAGGACGTTACCTCAATTAATCCCACAGCAAATACGTGGGCGTGGCTACACTTGAGAGAAATTCTCCATTGAACGGCCGTCTCTAACACTCGTAATTAAAATACGCTTTACAATCGCAAAGTTCAATATTAAAAAGCCGCAAAGTCCCTTTAAATATCGAAATTATTTGAAGCGGAAAACATTTAATAAATTTAACCTGAAATTATGTTTTCCCATTTTTTCATTCATGTTATTCATGTTATTAACTGTTACTACATATTTTTATTAAAATGCATCTTTTATTTTTGTTTAAAAAAACATTTTATGTAGGTATACTGTAAACATTTTTGGTGTATTATTATTATTTGAAATATGAATGTTCACACGTGTTTAATTGATTCGATTTCGCATTCTAATGATCATAAAAAATTGCCTAGTCGAAATTTAAACGTGTGAGAAAATAATGTTATTTCTTCTATAAAAAGTTAAGTGCGACGTTCGCATCCTCGAATAAAGTTAACGATGTTGCACGATGTACATATGTGAATCGCGAAGACTCGAGGCGATCCGCGCCGTGGCCTTTCGATGACTCGTTATTTTTGCTAATGGCGACATTAGCCGCTCGAGAAATTACGATCGTTAGAAATCACCGCTCGCTCGCTCGCTCGCTCGCCGAGCGAGGCCGAACGGTGGCGAGATAAAATCACGAAAGCGTGAACGAGCAGTGGTAAAACGAACTCTAACGGTTAGGTCTCTCGAGCCGACCTAATGACGAGGAAACGAAGAGACGTAACAACGGCAGTCCGTCCAATTTTCCAGGACGCCGCGCCGCGGCAATCGTTAATTGCGACCGAGTATAATGATTTTCGCGGCATCACGCCGCCGCATACAATTCCATAAACTTGTGGCAAGATATCGGCAAGAAGTATACTTTGGATGGTTTACCCATAATATCCCATAAAAGTTAGAACAAATAGAAATCCTTATTGTTTTTTATATTTCGATTTTATACTATCTTTTATATCTAAATTACTTTCGATGCACATTATAATCGTTCGATATTTCAAGTTATTTTTCTGTTAATTCCTTACGTTAAGTCTTTTGCAAAAATTCAATCTGAGGCTTACAATTATTAATTAAAGAAATGGTTCATGTAAAAAATAAAAATTTGTAAAGAGAATGTGATATTTTTGATCAGAAAAATAAAATATGATATATTATTGTATATTAAGTTTTCTAACATTTATTTGTACAACCTCATATTTCCGTTCAAAAGTAGTTGTATTTTTAACGCTTATTACATATATCGTAAATTAAATTAATTAAATTCACGTTAAATTTATCCCCGATGTTATCGTGCAATTTAGTGCGGTGCTAAAGTTAAAACGGTTGCAGATTACTCGATGATTGTCGGAGACCGACGCACGACACAATGCGGAAAAATAGACACGTTGAGTACCGCTGACGTAAACCTCGAAGCATGTTGACTTCGCGTCGAATAGTTTCGACCATTCACTCCTCGTTACACATTCCGTCGCGAATGCTGCGCTTCGATTAAGCCGGTTAAAGCTATCACGTATCGAAAGTCGCAATAAGGTTGAAACAATTTACCATCATTTCATGATAAAAAAATGTATTGTAAAGACAATTTTTCTCATTTCTATTGTGTGCATGTAAAGTTTCATAAAAAAATTAATACTTACTACTAGTAATAAATTAATTAATAAACATTATTTTTGTCATTTTTTAAATTATTATTTGATTTTATTATTTTTTGTTTGTATAAAATAATTTCTGTATATAATTTTTTCCAACTTCTTCTCATCTGACAAATAAAATCTTGCTTCGACAATGTGTCATCGCTTTATTTTTATATCTTTAAGTAACTGCTTTAATGTACATATAAACGGATCCTGACAATCACATTTTATGGAAGTGCGCGTATCATGACGGAACAGCAATTTCAGAAACGGTCGGCCGTAAATCGTACTTGCATGTCGTATGTTCATGTCGAGTAATAAAACGGAGTCGCGCATCTCAACTTTGCCAGTCAACTTGGTCAAATATATGTTTAACAACTTTTCGGCACGTTGTTGTAACTGCGGCAATGCGCGAGTGTTGCTTCTGTGAATTCGAGTTGTTGCTCGCAACGTGCCGGGTTTTAGGTTGATTGTGAGTTGGCTAACTATATATATATATATAAAGTTACCGAAAAGTCCCGAGAAGTTCTCGCGGGAGTTTCTCAAAAGGCTCGAATTGCGCGATTGATGCAACAAGGAAGCATCGAAAGCTGAATTGAAAGAGTTTCTCTCCTCCAAGTTAGTTCATATTTTTAGACAAAACACCACAATTTCAAGTAATTTCGATTGAAAATAATAAGTTATTAATTTTTGCGCTTGTTTGATTTGTTGTATCAGCGAAAGGTAATACAGTATCGAGCCAATGACTTTTTACATTTATTTTAGAATTTTCCTTTTGCAGGCCGAGATACGTACACGTATATACGACAGAGTGAAAGCAGCAATAGAATTCTCTGGGCAAGGTAAAATTTATTAGCATAATTAAACGTATGATCAACGTGTATATGAGTTCTAATGTTGGCGCGCATTTGCAAGAATTTCGCTTATGATAATATTTGCATAAGTACTATGGAATGTAAAATCCACGCGTTACAAAGTTACGTAATTCTATGTTCAACGAAACATTTCACAAAATATCTCGTTATTAAACATGATAAAGAAAATACAAAAAAAAAAAAAAAAAAAGAGAGAATTTAATAAAAGTTATTGGTAAGAGAAAGAATAATTTCATAATTCATGAAAGAGGAATTTTTTTATCAAAAGCTCCTACTGAATATATTCCCCTCTGTTTCAACGAATAATAATAATCTATTATACTAAATTCATTAATGCATTCTGCCTATATTAAAGGAAAATGTAATCAAACAATTTCTCATGCATAAAACAGTTTCTAATACTTTACACCATTAAATTCATAAAGCGAACGCAGGAGCGAAGCGGGGGAGGAGCGAGGGGTGAGTTAGGGACCTCGAAGAGTACGGAGCAGATTTTCAGGTCGTAATGCAGCATTATAACTCAGCGGCAGCCGACGTCGCGCCATTATTAAAGCGGATGCAGCGATATGGCGGCGTGGCACATCGGCTAAGCGCGGTGTTACCGTATTACAAAACGTTGCCGCCGAATAATAATCAACCTCCGTCGCTGGCAAAACGGCGGCTAACGAGAAGTTGGACAGAAAATTATGTGCCAGCTCAAAGCGGCGTCCCGCCTCCCTCGCAAACTCTCCGTTACTCTCTCGCAAGATCCCGGCCCGAAAACGTTCGTATTCGTCGTGGACGTCGCAAGTCTTGCGAAACTTGCAGCCGCGAGTCGGGACTTGCTTTGAGAGATATGTACCTGCGATTCGCCCGCAGCTGCGGTCCTATTATCGTCCGTTAACTGTAGCGGCACAAGTCACTCGTACGCGTCTCTCTCGCGAATGGAATGACGTTATTAACGAGCTCGTTATCTTGCCGAATAATAACTGCCGTGACGAACGACTGCGCGTAATAAGCGTCGCGATAATTGCGAGAACAAAGCGGCGGCAGTGGCGAGGCAAATTTCCAGGCGCGAGATTTATGCACCGGCAGAGTGGGTTAATCTGCGCGCCGATAACGGAACGCGCGCCCCCTCCCCCCCCCCTCCGCCCCGGTTAACCCCCTTCTCTCTTGACTGATAAAACTAATCCAGAGGCGAATGTATCCTTTGTTTCCGTGTTTCTCTGTGCTTGCTTCACTTGTGCAGTGCTTCTGAAAACTTACTTTATTTTTGTTCAAAGTTTTGCAACTTTTATCAGAGACACGCGTTGCTTGTTATAACGTAATAGCGTAGAAATTTTTTTTATATAAATTATTTATATTTCAGAATTACTTGTGTGTTCTATTTAATTAATGTATCAATTTTTGCTACCAGCTGCCAGCTTTTTGTTCAAGATTATTTTATAATGCATATAATTTTATATTTATTTTTATAATATATAATTTTTAATATATATCTATAACAGGTGTTAATAATGTATAATTTTATAATATTCTCAACAAAAAACTCGCAGTTATAACAATAATCGGCACATTAATTAAATAGAATACACAAGTAATTTTTAAATATTATAATAATTTATATACAAAAATTTTATTTCCCTCCCTCTTTTTACAATGTATAACTAATATTATTCAAACAATGAAGAAAAATTGAAATTCATAAAAAGATCAAGCATCGATTTAATCACGATAGAATGACACGGTTAATTGATTCCGCACGTGTCAGTTTAAGATCGCATGATCACGCACTCTCATTCGGATAGCGAATCGACTTGATTTCTAATTCTTGAGCTCGCAATTTTCACGCAACGTCACCGTGAAGCTTTTCGTTCGGCGAGGGCGATGCTATTAGTGCTCGAATATGCGGAAAATGTGGATACTTGGTCAAACGATAATTACCGGAGTCTGAAAGAGTCGTACGAAAACTGAGAGCCAAACGAGCGGAAATTTCAAGTTGCAAAGTTACAAGTAAGTAAGATTCGCGAGTCTGGAATTTTTGAAGTTTAAAGTCAAGCGAGTCTAACGAGAGATATCTCTGAAATATTATTACAAAAAGAGACATACAGTTTCTTGCTTGGCTTCGTTAATAAAACATCAGTTGCTTAAAATTATATAATACATAAAATAATATTTATATTTGAAATGAAATAATCATTTTGTGCAGAGGTATAAGCAATATTTTCCGATAATAATTTATATAAGTTCACTGAGAGTAACGATATTATTTCAAGTTGTCATTGCAGAAAAAAAGAGATCTTTCGAATGTAGCGCATCAATTTTCTGCAGAAAATTAAACGACATCGATAACATCTTCTTTGTATAATATTCCGACTTTGCGCGGATTTCCGCGTTTGTTTGCGGCGATCTTTACGTACAAAAATCTCAGCTAACATTGCAAGTGCATGGCCGAAGGCCATTCACATAACGAGATTCTACATGTAAGCGAGATTTAAATAGCCAGGCATGTGCGTAAACTTCTTGGTTGTCACGGCGAAATCTAAACATGCAGAGGAGCAGTGTATCGAGTTTAACGTAAAAACAAACATATAAAGTTTGTGTCTAACAATGGCATAACATTATAGATGCACATGACAAATCAACGTAAAAATAACTGAGTCTGTTCAAGACGTAGAAAATATAAATATATTTATCGCGCGATAAATGTTCTGCTGCAAGTTTTCTCATGAATGAATAAGTATAATTATCACAGTACAAATTATCATGATTATATTCAGAAATTATTCTCCGACTAATATCATAATTTTATAAAGAAGATATGAGATAGATAATTCTGAAGGTTGTTTGGAATTTGTGGCAACAATTTTACGATACCTGTAATTTTTTCTACAGTTACTTACAGAGTACTGAACTCAAGCATCGAGTGCATGCTACGTAAAAATATTGTAATAAATGGCTAGAGATGAGAATAGTATAAATTAAGAGATTAAAGGACTCGTTTTATTAGAAAAAAATCATAATTAAACTTATAGGCTAACACGAGTTAGAAATTATTTAACATTAATAATCAAAGAAATAAATAAAATAAATTTTGCGGATCTAAATTTTACATCAATGAAATCATAATAATATAACGTAAATATCAAAGAAAAATAACTCCTTTAAAAGTACAATCAGGGCAATCTTACGGAAAAGTGTAATTTTAATGGTTTCTCAAGTACGTAATTAACGCAGATCGCGGTGTTCATTTAATTATATAATCAAACGTACAATCCGTGACAAGAGAACGCCTGCGATATCGATCAACGGAAATTGATCCACAAGAATACACGGCTGCGATCGGAGCGAATCGCGTTCAAATGCACGTGCTGATTAGCCCACACACATATATATATATATATATATATATATATGTACACACCTATACAATCCGCGATATCGAAATCTCTGATTAAACAAGGATATTACATTGCACGCGAATGCAGCAGCACCCGGAATCTCGCGTTACATCGCGCGTGTATTTCGTAAATTATCGACTGACATCGCGCACGCGATATCAATCGATAATTTAATTATTAATCGCATATTATCTAAAGGCATGTGAATTTCGCCCGCTGGTATTCACTCAACATCCGGATTTAATATATCACGTGCGTGACTATTACATGCCTTTGATATGAATTTATCGTTCATCCTACTTTGTACGGTATGTCCAGAAAATGTGTGTTTCCAATAGTGATGTTATCAACAATGGAATTATTCGATCTACGATCATCGAATGCCTTCCTCTAAATTACATATCAGAGGCTTTCGACTTGAAAAATCTTTTTTTTTTATATATTAATAATTTCGTAGATAATAATTTATTAGCCTTTAAATGTTTCACCTTCCTTGTATGTAATAATTCCTTGTATATAATTAATTTAGAACTTAATGATATTTATTAATCGTTAATTATCTTTAATTAAACACGTTTTAATAAAATGATATTCCTCGACTTAAATTTTTTTCAACACAATTTTATTCGCGTCTTGCTCTTATAAGTACAGGATGTCCCAGAATTCTCGCGATCTCAATGTCAATGACAGTTTCTCCAACCGTGTCAGCTAGAGATACCCGGCCGTTTTTATTAACGCACATCTCGACAATCCCTAAGTCGGATCTCTCATGTCACGTCGCTGCTCGATGCAATCTATTTACGAGCAAAAGTGCATCCACGTTGCATACCGATTCTCGAGTACGTGGAGAGAAACGAGTTGACGCGCTCACCGGGCGCAGACAGCCAGCCGTTGCACGTACGTCGCGAATCAAGACGATGACACATGAATGAATCATTCGCGACAACCGTCGCCGGGCATACGATATTGTTCCATGATGAAATTTACGCGTCGCACTGCCCGGCGATACGGACGGACGGACGGACGGACGGACGGACAAAACGCCAGCGCTCGGACTATATATCGAATCGATACGTTGATCGAGAGACGGGTGGAGATGAACAATGGGATTATCCGAATCGAGTGTTTCGCGCGCGAGGGGCATATTATACAGAACGCTCCGCCGGCATTCCACCCTTCATCAATGTAGAGTCAATTTGTCTTTGACAAGAATGTCGAAACGATTGTCAAGTTTCAGAAATGCGATCGGATGAAAGAAAATTATTCATTGTTTAATTTCACAAGTGGAAATCTGAATTTTAATTTACGAGTTAGAGATTCGGGAAGAAATATTTCACGCAAAACATACAGACCCAAACGATGGTAATTAAGAGAATTTATCATTAAAGAAAATGAGCCTGGAATACCGCGAATACTGCTTCAACTTACTTTTCACATCGGAAGTAGTTATGCGGATATTATAGTTATGTGCAGCTGAAAAGGCATTAAAGTCACCGAAGTGTTAAACACGTCCTACATAATAGCTTACACTGTATAGCGCGCAATTATTCGGTAATAAATTTTGAATTCTATGGTGTTTCTTCAAAGAGAGACAAAGATAGACAGAGAGAGAGAGAGAGAGAGAGAGAGAGATAAACCGCGACCATGACATATCGTCACTGCAAAACTCGTCGAGAAACTAAGCACCGCTTACACATTCCTCGTCTACTCTCTCCGTCTCACGTCACCTTCATCTTCGCCGTAATTAATTAACACCCGATGCACCATCTGGTCTCCGTCGCGCTTATTATATTAATTTTTTTCCTCTTTCATGAACGTGTTACAAAGTCACGTGCGACGGGAAAAAAAAAAAAAAAAAAAAAAAAACGGAGACACACCGACGAGAGATCATGGACGACGGAGTTATTCGCGCCAGCAGCAGCAACACTCGCGTTAAAGAACGCCCGGGCACTGCGTGCAGCGCGCGCGTTTCGCTCGGCGAACGCCGTGGGCGAACGCGACGTCTACGGCGTCTACCCTACCTACGCAGCGCGCCTTCCTTCTCGCTGCTGACCTTCCCTAATGCTATGTCGCGTGACCGCGGCCGTCGATCGGAGTGCGCCACGTCGCGTGCCAGGGACCGACTGTCATAGCGCTCTGCGCTTTAGCTTGTTCGTGCTAAAAGAGCGGCGCTCTATGATCTTCTAGTATGAATGTTTATCAGAAAAGATATACGACGAATTAATCAATCCAGGATTGTCAGTCTCTCACTTGACGTTTCGGTGATAATCTAACATTGTCGTCTAATTTCTTAAATATAATAAATTAATTTTAATTCATCATCAAGGTAAAGAAAAAATGTAAAAAATCATGTTTTATAATCGATAGAAGAGTGAATTCAAGATATAATAATTATAGCTAATAATACCACAACAGAATAATATGTATTTAATTGTTAATTCCTCTAACGATTAATTTTGAATAAATCGTTGTAATTATTTTTAGTATGTACTTATATATTGCGATATTTTACCGATGAAAATGTTTGACTCGCGCGAAAGATCGGCGTAAGGGTCAATGAACGATGCGCCGAAACGAGGTTACGATAAATCTTTACACTACGTTTCCGTGATTGTACGAAAAAAGGTTTATGGTCCGAGCAGTCGTTTAACTTGTTAACAAACTCGACACTGTATCTAGGCTCTGAAATTATACACGTTGTATTTATCCGGTGGTTATAAACGTTATACACAGTTAGCAGTCTACATCTCTTCATCACGGAAGTGTCGGAAATACATATATGGATAATACATGTCACGCAAAGGATGAAACTGTTTTCACAACACGAAGAAAAGATTTAAATTTTACGACCTCGTATTTCGTGCGATTTATTTTTATAAATTTCGTGCCAATAACAAACAGACGATAATAACGGTGCATTCGGTAGGATAGAATGCACCGCTTATGCATTCCATTAACACGGCCCCTTGGCATACCCAACAAAGTGCGAAACGAAAGAAAGACACACTCGGCCATTTCGGTGTTAGCCGTGTAAAGGAGCTCGCGTGGTTCTCTCTTTAAGCGTCTTTGAAACGCAGCGGGTTAAATTTATCTTAACACGTACAGACGTAAGGCATTTACCGTCTCTTTGTGCCCGCGAATTGGCGGAGACGACGCGACAGAGTTGTCTTTCGCGATCAAGACCCGACACGGAGAGCAAACGATCCGCCGCAGACTGTGTATTCAGTTGCCTCTCTTCGGTGTAAGACCGAAACGGATGCTGAACCATTGCCTCTCTATTTCGGAGATAGCTCTCGACGTAGATCTATCGCCATAGAATGTTAACGCTATGTGCGCGTGCACCTGTTACCGTAAAACGCTAAAATTATCGATCGCGCTGCTGTGAGTACGCTCTGTTTCTCGCTTAGATGTGTTGATGAATATAATCATTCTGTGTGTTCAAAAGATAATATCTCTTTCAACACGAGAAAAGTGTGTAAATCGTCTTTTTAGCCCTGTACTATTTAAGGAAATATGACGTAGGAATAAATTGTGAATCTCCTCGCGCATGTGATGACGCATCATTCCGCGAAGAATATTTTCTTATTACTCATCCGTCAAATCTTTTTCTTTCTTTATCTATTAATAAGAATTAATTAAAAATTAATATTCAAATTCTTTTTAAAGGATTATACAAGATAACTTCAAGTTATTATGATAAATATTCGCTTGTTGGAATTCTTTTTCAATTATAATATATATATTTATTTCTAAAAAACGATGCTTTTTTTCTCAAGTATTTTCTGTCATCCTTTGATATTAATTTGTACCGTTAATCTCTTAAACAGTTTATAAACGCTATCATAACAATTCGGACATTGTTACACGATGTAATATTGCTACGTAATGTCGGCGTTAAATAATTTTATGCTAATTCGAAGGTATATGATCTATATGAACTGTGCAAGCTCTTTAACATGTCGTCTATAATACGATTACACCGATGCTATAAACGTTACGTATTTATATAATGATGCTTTTGATTTTCAATGGAACGTTCTCCGTGTTCATGCGAATTAGATTGATAAATAAAAGCGCGTTATCCAAATGCAAAAATGGCGTCATTATTCTCCGCGGCCGCGATATTCTCTTTTATCCCGAAGCGATAAATATTTCCGTGAATTTCATCGGTCGGCGCGACAAAAGCACGGGCTTGTTATTCCTCTCGAAAATGGGATGGTGGATATGTTGGCAAAATTAAAAAATGAAAAAGTAGCCCCGCCGCGGCCGCGGCCGCGCCAGTGGTCCGCGACTTGATCCTCTCACGTTTTCTACACATTTTTTTTTGTTTTTGAACATATTCTACGCATCGGAGACAGCATAAATTTGAATTTTTCATTTCGAACGTTTTTCAACATTTTTTCGTGTTGGAAAACCATTTCCTAACTTGACTCGCGAACAAGAATGAAAAGCTACATGCGTAAAATCGATGAGACACGATTAACGCTAATCAGTTTGTACTGTTAATGCTTGTAAATAATGTCATAGTTATGTCAGACATTGTTTCACGATATAGAGTTGATGCAAATAATTCTATAGTATTTCATAGTCATAATCGATAACCGATTAACAAAAAACCACAGACTAACGTGATCCTTTATATTACAAGTTGTTGAATTTCGCATTCAAAAAATGCCAGTATCATTTCACGAACATTTTACCAGTGAAAAGTATATATTATCTATCAATATTCTTTATTATAATTTAAATATTACGGTGCTTGCTCTTTCTCTTTTTTCTCTCACAAATACACACACATACACACACAAAACACACATGCGTACTTGTATTTAATATATAAGCTATACCGCTGCTGATGTAATCATATAATGGATGTCTACTCAAAGCTTTGAAAAAAATTCCCTGAATTTCCAGATATTTTTGTTCAAATTTTCAAGTAAAGAGAACATTTTCAAGATTTTTTTTACAACTTTCTCTATAATTTTTTTATTACATGCGTTTTGTGTTTTTCATATGAAGGAAAAACGTAGAGCCTTTTCAGTTTCAAAATTTGCTAAATTTGTAAATGTATTTAAAAAACGGAGTAACTTTCATAAGATAAGTATTTTTTATTTGCATGAAATTTTTATTTCTTTATCATAAAAAATTGTAAAGAAAATGTACTTCATATTAAATTACGTTAAGACATTAAATACATAAACAATATATATATATATATATATATATATATATTTATATATTTTTTAACCGCCTAATTTATTTGGCTAGCTGACTGATATGTGTGTATGCGTAAAGCTAGCGTTTCACTTCGTGGAAACTTATGGATTCTTGAGAGAATTCTAGCTTTTTTAGTAATTCTAGAATCTTTCACAAATTAAACAACTCTGCTATTAAATCAATAAAATTGCTCAGAATAAACTGAGACGGCAAATTCACGCTTACGTCACTTTGGTTGCCAACAATTTTTTAAGCACTTTTCTTGCCAGATTTTAAGCGCTTAAAAGTTTTACAATAATTTTACAAAAAGTTCTATGTGTAAAAATGATTAGAATATTGATTAAATAAATTAAATTGTCAAATTACGCTTATCATATTTCAATAGTTCTATCGATCAATGAGATTTTGTGATACATTTCTGCAAGCACTTTTTAATTTTCAGAGAAAGAATTCTATAAAAATAATTAGAATATTTATTGAACAAATTAAATCGCCCGTAACGCCAACGTATAAATACCGAGATGAGTTTCCACGAAGTGAGACCCAGCTTCACACACACCTCCAAATAGAATTGCACGAAATATGTTATGCGATAATCGCGACAAAAAATAAATTAATTTCGCGAATAATACGTAATAAATTTACCTCGCACGTAATATATTATCTGATTGCTCCCACAAAGCCCGATCCCAGGCCTGCTCATTTTCTCTTAATCCTTCGTTCATGTATTTTCGAAAGCACTTACGAAACATTCACGATTTCAATACATATTTATTAATACACGAAAAAAATGTCGGACCGATATTTTCCCGCTTATGTATCGTCACACCAATGGTGGCAAAACGACGCAGTTGCAGGACAATCGAACAATCCCGAAGATCACGAACGCCACCGGTTGCGATGAATGCGTGCGAAACAAATCTGTCTCAAGATTATGACTTGTTCCCACTCCTCGTTTTACTCCCGACGTACACGATATTTGCCCAAAATTGACAAAAACCACGCAGGACAATCGCGACTCGACTCAGCTCGGTTCGGCTCGACTGCTCAGCTGTTCAGCTCCGCAGACACCATGCGATTGTCGTATGGTGTAGCAGAGCTGATCTCGGTAACGCCGATGTGGAGGAGATAGCTCTTGTATCTCTGATATCACTACTGCGCGTGTGCGATAAGCGCGCGTCGACCACGGAAATCATCCGTAATGTTTTTTTTTTTCCCGAAATATGCTTCGCTGCGTTAATTCTCTGCATTTTTTGCTCCGCGACGAAATAATATAATAATTTTTCTCTACACGGAGAAAATACAACGATAAAAATTAGAATATATAACATTTGTAATCGTGGAATACATTAACATACATATACAAGAAATCACGCGCGATATTTTTATTCTTATATTATAATAATATGTTTAATAATATATGTATGTATATGAAAAGTAATTTTCATATGTATACGAATATTATATTTTACGAAGGAATAATTCAAATATTTTGAAGCACAAACAAATATATAATTTATTATTTATAGTACTAGGTAAAACTATTTATTTAATCTACCTAGAACTATTAAATTTAATATTAATAATTAATAAGAGTTTTCACAAAATGAAATCCAGCTTCATACGCTCAAATGAAATTGCGTGAAACATGCTATGCGATCATCGTGACAAAAAAAAAAAAAAAAAAAAAAAAATTAATTCCACGAAAACGTAGTAAATTACCTTATTATTAAAAACCTGATGTCATCCCAAGTTTTATCCTAATCCTCTGTCGATGTATTTTCGAAAGCACAAAACACTCACAAAACACTTGCACTTAAATGACCATGAGTACACTAATTAATCACTTAAGACGATCGCGCGACATTTTGCACGACACTCCCGATAATAATCGCACTCCTCGGCCCGAACTTTGTTTTATTTACGACATAGAATAATGCGAAAAAAATAATAGTATTCATCGCGCGAGCAATCGGCAAATTATATAACTAAATATTTTCGGATATTACATTATACAGATATACGTCGCGATATTTTCTCGCTTGATTGTCGCCACACAAATAATAAAATTACACGTACAACGCGTTATATACTCGGTGCATTCTTTTGCGCGGATTAATAAATAATACCCTGAAACGATTGTCTGTCTATCAACTCGGCATTCCCGAAACACTCGTTCGAAATCCGTCATTTGCAACGCGATAAATTATCTCAGTTATGTCGTTTACGAATATCGAAAGACGTAAATCACGATCGCGGAGACTAATAATAATAAAGAAATAATCGCCCGTTATTATGTTCGGCACTCCCGACGATACAAGACGCGAGAATCAGAGGATCGACATAGCCGGCAGTGATGGCTCCGATTAAATAATCGCGGTGACACTTTAGTACAGCAGCTATTTCCCTCCATAGGCTGTCTCACAATCAGTCGGTTTCCGTGCGATGTTACGCGGTAACACGACTTGTCGCATGCATCGCCAGCAATCGTCCCTCAGATACCGTTCCTCGTAGCGCCGCGACACGGCAGCCTTTACCCCCTCTATAGGCTGTCTTGCTTGTTGGCGGTACGCGGCATTAACGCGCGGTATTGCCGCGCGATGGCGCCACTTGTTCCCTGCAGCGCCCATCGACCCGTCGACCGATTTCGAATCACCCGCGATCCGCGACCGCGACGTTTTCTTCCTCATACGCTTCACGCTATGGGAGCTGGGGGCCCGCACTCAATGCACCATCTAGTTCGATAAATCAATATAATCTGGTATATGGATTAATAAATAATATGTTGAAACGATCGTCCGTCCTTCCTCTCGGCACTCCCGCAGACTAAATGAACGTCCTGAGATAATGGCCCGTTACTCGATTCGGCACTTCCGTTCCGACACTTGTTCATCCGCGAAATTCTCTCTTTCGACCGATACAAGACGCGAGAAACAGAGAGGATCGACATCGCTGGCAGCGATCCCTCTCAGATACTGACTCCTGTAGCGCTGTAGAAGAGCTCCCTTTCAATCGGTTTTTGCGCGCGGTATTATTACGCGCAGCGTCCAACATTCGAAAATTTTCCGCCATGTTTTTTTCCTTACGATACGCTTTGCGTATTTCGTCCGTCTTTCCACTCTCGGCACTGCCGCAGACTAAATGAACGTGCTGAGATAACGGCCCGTTATTCGATTCGGCACCCCCGACACTTGTTCACCCGCGAAATTCTCCCTTTCGACCGATTTAAGACGCGCGAAACAGAGGATCAACATCGCCCGGCAGCGATCTCTCTGATACTGACCTCCCCTCTACGGGATATTGTAGTTGGTATTACTGCGCGCATTAAGCCTTGTCTACAGTAAGTCGTTGGCTTAGGAAGCCCCAACCAATCACGATTGAATTTAGAAAAGAATAATCCAACGCAATTGGTTAAACTTCTTATGATCATCGACTTATTGTAGACAAGGCTTTGCGTAAATAGGCGCCTGGGAACGTGCAGGTGTTCGTCGACAAATTCCGAGAATCGTCTCCGATGTTTTTTTCCCGGAATACGCTTTGCGCTGTACAGACATGTTACTGCTTCGTATTCCTTGTTCCGCGACGAAATAATATGATAAAAATTTTTACATGGGGACAATATTACAGTAAAAAATAGAATAATTATAGAATATACTAATTGTACATGTACATATATAAAAGAAATAGCAGGATGATTTTATTCAATATTATATATTCAATAATATTATATAGGTATATTATATTTTAAAGAAATATTGCAATTATTCAAAAATCTTTAAATATCAAACTATTGCGTAATCATTTATAAACAATAAAAAATATACATAATTTATAATTTTTATACATATATGCACAATTAATTTTTTGTAGATGATCGGAAAATATCTCGCGGAGCACGCACTCGATACATTATATAGTTTAATAGTCTGATGTAAATTATTAGATATAGTGTAGTGATGATTATAAATCGATTCTGGTAGCATACGGAGGAAGTGGCTCTTTCTGGCATCACTGCGTGTGCGTGATAGGCGCGTGTAGCTCTCGTCGACGAATTCTGAGAATCGTCTCTGTTTTTTCCCCGTAATACACGCTTCGCGCTGTACATCTTACCGCTCTATATTTTTTCTTTCGCCACGAAATAATATGACAAAAATTTTTACATGGAGAAAATATTATAGTAAAAATTAGAATATATAATATATTGTAATCATAGAATATACTGCTTAATGTATAAATATATATTATATAAAAAATATACGCGCATAATATTTTTATTCAATAATATATATAAATATTACATACGAGTATTATGTTTTACGAAGAACTATTGTAATTTCAAATTTTAATGCAAACAACTCGACAAATAAATATACAATCGTTAACAAATAATTTATCATCTGTATAGTATGTATATGTGCACAATTAATTATTATAGACAATTTATTATAGACGAAACACGAACGTCTCACCTCGGTATTTATATATACGGCGTCTCAAATAATCTAATTTTTAATTAATATTTTAATAATGTTTATGTATTTTAATAATGTTTATATATATTAATATTTTAATAATATTTATGTATCTCTCTCTCTCTCTCTCTCTCTCTCTCTCTCTCTCTCTCTCTCTCTCTCTCTCTCTCTCTCTCTGTCACGACATCATCGACCGTCAATCACATACGCGGTAAAAAGGCAACAATACAGGCGATACAAATCGACTCGAAACGCAAACTTCTTACGTCTACATGACTTTTTTTATATTTGATGATGATTGATGTATGTACAGAAAAAATTATTAATGCCTTTACACGTGAATTTATTCACCCACATACATTTTCTATATATACAAAATATATAATTGTATTAATGTGTAAATTCATTTGTAAAGGTATTTAATGACGCCTTCAGTACATATGCACAATTAATTTATTACAGAGACGAGCGGAGATACAAACGTCTCATCTCGATACTTACTGTCCAACATCTCTATTTAATTTGTTTAATTAATACTCTAATAATTTTTACGCATAGAACTTTTTGTAGAATTTATAGAATTTTTAAGTGCTTAAAATCTAATAAGAAATGCTAAAAAAATCGTCAGCAAACAAAGTAAGCAGCGTGAACGTGACATCTCAGTTTGTCAATTTTTTTTTGTTTAATAAAACTAGTTATTTAATCTATATCAAGTACACTATCATTAAGAATAAGAAAAATCAGGAGTTCCAACAATTAATAAGTTACTATGAAGTGAGATGTCAGTTTCACACACACGCACACACGGCTATTTACATAATATGAGAGAAAAATGATCAAGAAAATTTTCGAAAAAATTTCCAAGTTTTCCAGGTTTTTTTTAGGAATAGATAGACCTTGATAAAATATCTTTCTTATTGCTTCGATGCAATTACAATATTTAAAACAACGTTTCGATGATCGAGGGAAAGAGAGAGAGATCGCATTTTCGATACATTATAAACAAACCAACGGAAGAGAACGCGAATGGCATATTAAACGTCACCACAACTCCATTCGTTGCGCGAATAAAAATTCACAAATAAAAATCTCGCAAACAATAACGAATGGCTTGATACCGGTGAGATACGCGATATCCTGATGATTATTTAACGTAATATCATATAACGAAATGCACATAATCGGAAGTAAATAATCGAAAATAAACTAGATTTGCCGGAAGCTGCGCTCTATGTTGCAGATATCTTCTGGCAAGATGGGGCGCAGCTTCCGATAAATACAAACATTCAATTATTTTCTTTTTCGATATATCAATAAGCATAAATTACAAATGCACGCGATATGCTAGAGATGCAAAGAAAAACCTGAGATCGATTGACAAGAAGCATTGTAATATTAGCGATAATTTGAGCTTCTTAATTACACCAAGAAAGAGAGAAAGAGAGAAAGAGAGAAAATAGAAATTGCATTTTCTCATTATAACAAAACATAGCAAACATTTCTGTGAAATATTCAAATATGCACATTTTTAATAATCTAAGAGTTTATTTTATTATTATATATTTGTTATACATAATTCTAATTAATATAACATTTTATTTAACAAAGTAAAAAGATTAAGCATAGAGAATAAACTATGCTTGATCTTTTTACTTCGTTAAATAAAATTTTATATTAATTAAAATCATGTGAAATTTTAAATAAAACTGCTCTCATGTTACATTATATTATCGCGTATATAATATTATTTGACCGCGTAAGACTAATTGTGAGATTGTTATGGCGAGCGACACAATAAGGAGCTAAACCGGTTTCAACTTGTGTCAGCTGTGTCTCTTTAGCCTCTATTAGATATAAAGCTCGCTTGTGCAATACCTCGTGAAATGTTCAGACCAGCTACTGTGTCGAAATACATGGTACAATACAGCAGCGATTAATATTCAAGTACCTTGTATATTATCGGTAATATTTAAGGGATTAAATTTAATAATCGATTATTCACAAACTGTTATGTAAATGAGCGATAAAAACAATTTGGTGTTCTATCAGTTGCTTACGTGAATATCAAAATATTTGGCGCATTTTTGCATCAGCGAACCGACAAGAATTAGAAAATATTCGTGAATAATTTAAATTAGATTTTGTTTTATTTTCCATCTCTCTTTTAATTTCTGCAGTTTATTAAAATAGAAATTATATTGTAAATTTTTAACTCCACATGCGTGCAATCCATTATTTACATTGAGCAACCGCAGCAGTATTAATCTTCAGTGTATGTGTGTGTGTGTGTGTGTTAAAAAGAAAATCGCTTTTATTATATAAAATATGGCCGAAATGAAATTACTCTGGAAATACCATCGCCCCCTTCGAGCTTCTGTTCGACTGCAATTAACTCCCAATTATCCCGAGGGTCTCACTCTCTCTGTAACGCGCGCGCTCGTTCGCCCTGAAACGCTTCCGAGGGAAGCGTAATTCGATTCCGTACCCTAAATTTACAAGCAAGTGCACGTGTCCCCGTTGACTCCGCAGGTCACCATCTCGTTTTCATCCCCGATTCGTATGCGTCGTCGATCGTCACTCCGTGTTTTTCCCGTTCGTATCTCGTCGTTGACGTCAGCGGGAGACCCAATTTTCGAGTAGTAACCGGGATGGAACATCCACCACCAAGAGTGGTTTTACAAGCCGGTGTAACGGAAGGGAAACCGTGGCGGGAGCACAAATGAGGAATATTCGAGCTTGCTTCAGCGCGCGGAAACTTAACTTTCCTACGAGTCGCTACTCGTCTCTCGTTTTCCATGCTGTAATTCTTCCAGACGAATAAAATTCTGCGACATTCCGGAATACGTTTTTCGTTTGTATGTATACGTTCCGAGCAACGTATTCTTCTCGGTGGCAAGTTCCGCTCCGAAAATCGCCCGGATGGCAGTTATTTGGAACTTGGTCCGCGAGTTCGAGAAACGTCCTCTTTCGGGTTCAACGATGTTATTTTTTCGAACAGATTCAGAGCAAAGTTGGATCAAAGCAAACATTGAAGAAATTTAAATAAGGCAAAAAAAAGCTAATTCAACGTTGTATAAGCGATTTCTTATACGCAGGCTGTATCAACATTTCCTCATTAAAATTTACTTTACATGTAATTGTATAATAATATAAGAATTTATACGAAAGTTATTCACAGTCTTCTTTGATTTCTTTTGTGTATTATTTGGGGCAATATAAAACGATAAATTGTAAGAATTAAACAAATTATATACACAGATTGAAAATTAAGTATTTAAAGACTGACTGATTGTATCAGAAGATTGAAAATTTATGCACATATTTAAAAGTGTACATTTACGCATATTTGTTATATTTATGTACTAAGTATGCCAAATAAATCTATTCAACAATCAAAACAATTTTACAAAAATTATGCCATAATATTCGTAAACTGCATCCGCGCGCTTTTCAATTCTAATCTATACTATGCTTTATAATTATTGTGACAATCTTGACGAAAGTTTTTCTAGAACACGATGTGTTTATATATATATATATATGTATATATAAATCCCATTCCCTTATAATCATTAATCCGTAATGTGCTACCGTGAGCATTGTTACGGCAAGGCGGCAGAAATGGAAATACTTGCGTAATACGCGATGCATAATACGTGAAAATGTAGAAGCTGGTTCGAGAAGCGCGGAGACCGAAATTGAAATAATAATAGTTCTCTTATTCTCACACAGACCTGGCGTTCTCATTTTATTTAATGGGAAAACACTTGGAAAATATATGATTCTCGAGAAAAGAAGATCCGTGAGCGTACTATTCATTAAATACATATACTTCTGTTTAAAAAATATATAAAAAATATTATTCATTATTCATTATTATTATTATTATAAGATATTATTATAATGTGTGTAATTTATTATTATTATTATTATTATTACTATCAGCTGTGCGCATATAAACTTTCGAGATAATGAATTCTTCATTGAGGCTTATAGGAATGTTACTATGATTAAATTACGATTTAATTTATTTTGAGGTCGAAATATTATTATCATAATGAAAATCGTTACTATTGCGTGCCATATAGTATAGCAATGAACATACTACAAAGCTTCTGCGGTACAGTAATCAGAATGTGCTCACAATAAGCTTTACATTCTCATTGATACGTGGACAAAGCGATAAATGTGATCGCAGGTCATAACGTATTTAACGAAATAAAATTCAGTACTTTACTGAATGCTCATACAATCAACACGAAATGTTGTAACAAAAGAACTTACACGAGATACTGCGCGTGATTCAATATAATTATTTATTATAAAATTATTGTTAATTAATAATTACGATAATAGTAATAATAATGTTAACCAACAATGTTATTACTATTGTATAGCAGTATGCATAATTAAATAATATCATAAATTAAATTACTCTTAGTCAATTATTATTAATAATTAAGTATACCAACGCGCATCGTGTTTTGCTGATCCCAAATATATCTACAAATGAATTAATCAGCTCGAATAGCCAGCATTAAATATATGATTAATATATATATTTATAAATAATAATAATTTATAATTATACAATATATACATATAATATGCATAATAATTATTAATTATATAGTTACGATTATCTAGTTCTGAGCGATGATTTTCCAATTTAATTTCGACGCGTGAAGAAGACTGTAGCACGAAACATCTATGACAATCCAAGTAATTTTTCCAGCCGAAAGAAAAAGAACACAACAACGTGCAACGTGATTCGCGCCCTCAACTGCGCTGACAATTAAACCGAAATCAATTCCGGGCAGGTATTCAATTGATCCAACGTGATCACGGACACCGTACGCACGCGTCCACTCTTTATCAGATCGGAGCGTGAGAGAGGCGCCAAAGCCAATCAACGTTTTCATCCGCAGTGTCAGCTGTCGTATCTCGATCCGATAGAATTCCGGACGGTCGGAAGTTCGAGGCTCTGACAGCATGATCATACTTCCCAATAATCCACGAATATATTCGCTCACCGAGAAATGGCCGCCGTATTAAAATCTGTAGCTCGATTACGGATTGATAACGCGAGATGTTAAATAATAACGTGAATCAAATCAAATTATATACTATGAGAATTATTTGTTTGATGCGTCAAACAAACATCTATCATTTTTCTTTTGCTTTATTTAGTATTTGTCTCTAAAAAAAAAAAAGATCATAAATTTAATTATGTCACTCGCTTGATATACTATAATTCTGATTTAATTCAGAATTTGTGGTTACAGATAAAAAATCATGTCCTGAGATAAAGAATCATGCATGCAGAATTATGTGCATCGCGAATATTATTTATCAATTCCATTAATGATCGCTCATTAATAGAAGAGGAGTCTCGAGTAACGACAATTATAGTCGTTATCGATGCACTCGACAGAGTATGCATGCACTGATGGCGGCCATGCACGATCAGTGCTTCAACACAACAGGTGGTTCTGTGAACAGCGACTGATCGAAGGAACTAGTAATTAATGCAACATATAATTCGCTTTATCTCAAACATATTCTAAGTAATAAATCAGTGGATATATATGTGGACATGCATCTTATCCCTTGTCGCTGTACACGCATTTTCATATATGTCTAGAGTCAGAAATTCATTCTTCATATGTAAACGTTATGATGTTTTAAAATAATTTAAATTAGATAAATAAATTAAAAGATTTTCTTCATTTTTTAAGTAAAATTAATCCACACGTCATAACTGTTTTAAGTGTCAGAAATTTTTCATGGCATATTGGCAGTGGAATACTCTTTTATTTTAATATTCTGGCCAATATAAAAGAATAAAAACGTCTCTTATATAAATGCGAATGCTGATACATTATATTAATTAAGTATAAATTTTTAAAACTTAATACTAAATGAATAAAATCTCATTTTAAAACAAGATTGTTTCATTGTACAGTAAAAAACAGTAAAACGTTAATGCTAATAATATCGTATGCGCATAAATTAATATTTTTATATTTCATTATATTATATAAATTCTGGTTTAAACTCACTCAGCCATTCGTTTCAAAAGTAATCGGTAATATTGTATGCGACAACGTTGCAATAAAAGCCATTTCTTCTATAAATTTTTTACGTCTTTTCATAAAAGGACTCGTAAAGCGTAAAACGTTCTTTAAAAACGTTTTTAAAAACGTCGACATTGCACAACCGGATAACGCAAACTTAATTATAAAAAAAATATTGAGCTTTTCAGAAGTGAAAAAATTTAATGATTTGAAAAGAAACACTCGTGAAGCTTTTCGAAAACTATTTTCAGAAAACAGACGAGCGTAAAATTCGATCACGTATTGACAGTACTTGTCCTTTTTCTCCTCCTTGGCAGGAGGTGTTCTTGCAATTCGCGCCTCCGCCCACGACCTGCACCCGTGAAAAAACTGATTTCCTGCGGGAACATTATCATTTTAGCTTGCAGAGAATTGCGGCGATGTGCCGATTATCGAGAGGGAGAGAGAGAGAGAGAGAGAGATTCGAAGACCAGCACCGTTCTCGTCAAGTAATCAAGAGCCGAGATCCGGCTGCGCTTCTTCTCGGTTGTCTGCACTTCTTTTTTTCTTTTTTCTTTTTTTATTTTCTCTGCCGGTGGAAACACCGCTAACGAAAGTAAATTTTCACGACCAACCACTTTTCGCCGATGCTCGATAGACGTTTTATGGATCTTTGCCCCCTCACCCCCGTCCCCTCCCCGGACAGGTTGAGATTTCTCGATGAATTTTAACGCGATTTCAATATTTTCGTTTTAATCTTCCTGTCTCTCTCTCTCTCTCTCTCTCTCTCTCTCTCTCTTTCTCTTTCTTTTGATAAATGATCGTAGAAGTAATCATATCATTAAATTTTGTATTCTGATTTATCTAAATTCTCGAATAAAATCATCGCGATTCTTTCATCAACGACTCTGTTTTATGCGGATTTTAAAATTACGAATTTTCTAGAATTAACTGCACCTTTGTGAAATTGCCACTCAAAGGTGGATGGTTATTCTCGCCCGAGTAAAATTGGCATTCTCGCGTCACACTTCGCGTGCATATTGCGTTCGTATATATATGTATATACCCAGCTCTAACAACTCTCCTTGCAACATAACGCGATATTAGCATCAACTAACGAACGAGATTCAAAGTGTCTCGGTAATCCGGCGCTGTGTGAGACGTACGAGCTTTTAGTAAAGCGCGAGAACTGCTTTTACAATCTTCTTTTAATATAAATACTTGCAAACACGACTTAAAATTTCATTTTACAAAAGATAAGTGTAATAGATTTTTCTAAGCTTTGCATTTACAATATTAATAAACATCATCGCAATGTTTTACATAAATTTCTTTAATGAAAAATTTTTCTCTATAATTCTACACCCTAGTTCAACAAATACTATATTGTTCACTTTTATTAAAACTGTTTTGTGCTGTGTGTATAACAGAATATATCTGTTTATCATAAAAATATTGAATGCCCTATTTCAATGGCGTTATTAATGTCGCAGCACTGGCTATTGTTTGTAATGTTTGTATATTTTATATATATATATATATATATATATATATACAATTTGAAAGGTGGTACTCTCACCTGTCAACATAACATAGAATTATTTTTGTTGCTTTTAAAGTATGAAAAAAATTATTAAAAATGAAAATAAATATACGTAATATATATTTATAATTCTTAAAAATGAATACAAATATATATATAATATATATTTGTATTCATTTTTAAAAATTCCGAATATATTGACCCTTTAAAAAAAAAAAAAAAACAAAGAAAGAAGATGACTGAGCACAGATAAATCTACTATACTCCCGCGTGCATTTAATGACTATTAGAAAACCTGAGCTTCTACAGAAAGAAAAGAATCATTTGTTCTCATTCGCGGCAGGCCTTAAAAAAGAATCGCGTAAACGACGACGACGACAGTTAACAAACGGTCGTAGCTCGCGACACTCCATTATGCAATGTAATGTCAGTAAATGCTGCATAATGCAGCGACGGAAGGAAACAGGATGAAGATCGGAGGAAGAAGATGAGGCGATTATTAATTCAAGCTTTATCGTCGCTCTCCGCTTTGGGATAGTAAAATAATGTTAAGAAACAGACGCAGAAAGAAAGCAATGAACATTAGGATGTACGTTGAAACAGGCAGGCTAAAATCAGTCATCGCGTCATTGTCATCATCCTCGTCCTCGTCGTGTGTTCCCGCCATTACAAAAGCCAGAAATGGAAAGCGATTTCCGTGATAAATGGATTTTAATCAAACGCGTTCCAGCAGAAAAATAATGCACGTGCACGGGTGCACGTTACGAGTTTGCACGCGACGTGCATTAACGATGAACTTAATTAGGTCATCGCTATTCGTTCGCACGCCACGATCGAGCGATTTCGTTTCAGAGATCTCGTCTTCTGGAAAATCGATTCGTCTGGATATTTATCAGACTCAAAGGATGACGAATCGCCGTCACCAGCGAGAACTCAGTCGCGTAAGCACGTGCGCATCACGATTTTCTCCGCATAATGCATGCAAATTTTTCCATTAATAGAAAACGATATATCGCCGCCGTGGTGATGTCGATATCAATATGATAAATTTCCCACTTGTTTTCGTGAAATCCATAACACGTATGTTTTAGAATTAAGTTAAAACATGGTGAAAGAATCTCATTTCTGTCTCATAATTGTATTTTTTGTAAAAAAAATTATTCGGTAAAATCAAACTTAGCAATAATACATGATTTAATTTTTTAAGGTTTGCAAAAATTAAATAAATCTTCCGGAAAAAACGATTTCTTTCTAGTATAAACAAGTATAGTTTAGAAAAAGACGTTCTTTGTTCTTTTATGAACAGTTTACCTAGAAGCTCAGAAAATCTAGAAGTATAATTAGATTTAACAGACAGAATAAATACGAGAGATTAAAATTATATACAGGCCATTTCGCAGAATTATTGCAGGAAAAGAGTACATATCTTTTATGGCGGGTGTTGACTGTTCGTTCGCAGTTTTATCGCGACGGTGTTTGGAGCGATAAGTTACGCTCTTAAGGTTTTTTCGATAACAGAGCGAACATAACTCAAGTCGTGTAAATTCTCGAATCGCTAGACGTTTTTGACATGAAAAATATTAAATATTGTTCATATTATAAATATGAATGGTTCGAATTAGATATTGTTAATAAATATAATTCACGATAATATATTCACAAAATTTAGCAAATTGCGAGAATGTTAATTTCCAGCATTTAAATGAGCTACAGCAAAAAATCTCACTAGCTTTGTTACAATATGCCATTGTTGATATAGTTGAATCGATTCCTTTTAAAATCCTACTCTGGCAGTGAGTTTGCAAAGAAGGATAGCTTCCAGCGATTGAACGAATTAATTCAAACACTTAATTCTGGACTTCGCTTATCAAGCTATCGTTTGAAACAATTTCCTAAAAAAAATAACATTATCTTATCATAATTTGTTCTGGAAATGAAATCTTCTTTTTTATATGAATAAAAAAATATAGGTATAATAGAAATTAAAATTTTTGATAAACTGTAATTTTAATAACAATTCATTATTTTAAGATTTATTATATTCGTATAATGTATAATTAATAGCATAAATATCACAAAAAAATTAAAGAATTATTTGTTCTTTGTGTATATAGAATTTTGAAATTTTTAGAAATTTATAATATTTTTGTGACATCTACATAAAGAAAAATAAATAGAGTATTATTTTCTTTAGTTTAATGCAAAATAAATATGCCTGGTTAATTTTTACTATCATTTGTCGAAGACATATATATACACATTTATACGAGTTATTCTAAGAGAACAGAATCTTTTCCTCCGAATGAAAAAAACAATAATGTCAGTAATCTCGCTTTGCCGAGGATGGAATCGCGCCTTATACGTGAGAGATGTGATCGCAATTCGAGTTTGGATCAAGTGACAAATACATACGTACATTCCTCATTAAGCCATCGAAGTAGCGAATGTAATTACGAGAGTAAATCCCCGCTTGAGATTACACCGTTAGTAGTATGCCGGCCATTAATCGGCGGATAATTACGCGCGGACCTCATCAAAGTCGTCTTGCGAACGAGCGAGCGATGTCTCTCGACTTTCGTGTAGCACTGGCAGTGGAATCGATTTATGCCATTTCGTCAGTCGGAGTTCCCCGTGCTCTCTGCACTTGACACATGTATATCGCCGATTAAAGGATCATCTCCGCTAACTCACAGCGGAGTTTAATTGGATCGTCTTGTGCCTGCGTTCGAATACCAAGGGAGAAATGTGCGTGTGATTTGCACGACTACTACAAGCGTCTCGGGTATTGCAAATTATATTGCAAGCTCTTGAATCTTCATTTTGCTCGCCTTTGAGCGCCGAGGGAAGCAAAGAGCGGCATAAATGAGGGAAAATTTTGACTCAATTGCAAAGTGACAGAACAATGTGATGTTAAAATGTTCCTCAAAACTATCCTTCTTAATCATCCTGTTATGATTTTTCTTACGAATTTTACTATTATATAATTATTAAAATGTGTTAAATATTAAAAAGATTCAATAGAAGATATTTTGATAATAGATAGATAATTTTACCGATTCGACTTATATATAAGAAAGCACAAATCTAAATTAATTTTAAATTTTCATGTTTGAAATATTTATTTCCGTGTCGTAATTAAAATGTCTGTATGTAGGTATAGAGAAGAACTTTCTGAACATTTTATGGCTCGTCGTGACGGTCGACCACGATCAATTACACGTCGAAAGATGCCACTTAAAGACCGTCGCGTTGCGAGGTTTCCGTCACGGAAAAAAGGTAAAAGCATTTAAGTGAAAGAAGTTAGCGATCCGGGATGGTATCAGGCTGTGTGCAAAAGACTCTGTTGACTTTAATTGGATCGCCCATCTTGCCAAGAATTATACGTGGAAATCACATGACAACTCTCTCCTTTACCTCTTCTCCATGTGTAAATATAGTCGAGTTGCTTGCGTTTATTTGCGAGATGTAAAGTTTCAAGACGACATACCGAAAGAAACAACTAATTAAGCAGAGTGACTCAAATAGTGTCAAAACAGAGAAAGAGAAAGAGAGAGAGAGAGAGAGAGAGAAGGAAATATAGACAATTAAAAATTCTTCTTTATGTAATATGTTTGTTTACTCAATATTCATAATTTAATTTATCTTGTAGCCAATAGTGCATGAATAGTATTTAATTCAAATTTTATGATTCTTTTAATACACAATTCGATATTTGGTTTATATGTATTTTTACACAAGACAGCAAAATGATATTTTTCATAAAGAAAATTCTCTCGTTCTTTTTTCACTTCTTTTTATGTGCATGTAATAAATTATTCTCTAAGATGTACAACTTTCAATTTTCAAAACCAAAGTTAGCGGCTATAACAAATTCCGTTATCCGAATCAATTACCGTGCTTCAACTTAGCAGCACTACTTTCTGGAGCGAGGAAATTAATGATGCATTACGACGGTCGGAATTATCCGGTGAAGGAAAACGGCCGCAAGTCACGTGACACGTGGATGATAAAATTCTTTCATTTTTTAAAAGAGATCTCGGACTACAATGAAAAAAGGATACACCGCAATATCCGACTCTAATATCCTAAAGTGAAATGGCACTTTTACGTCTCGCATTTCGTGGTACATCGTTTTCAGGACGTTTCGTTGCGTTTTGACGTTGTACATATGCGCTATAATAAACATCCAGCCAGCTTGACGAGAGTCGTTCTTTTGTTCATCACGCGCGATGAACATCCGACTTGTCACTTTATCACACCTGACGCACAGCGTGATGAGACAATAGTTATTTTCGTCGAAATGAGTACATGGAATATCCCATACATGCATGTTATGTATAATAAATTCATTCATATTTATCTAACCGTATATATCGCACTAATTGTAAGCATACAAAATGCATATTTGCAAAACTGTTAAAATATCGTTGTTAAATATTTTATTAATATAAGTGACCCATAATATAGCAATTAAAACAGCTGTTAAAGTATTAGCGATGCATAATTGCGGCTGAAGGAAAGTTTGCGCAAATTTCAAGCACTTTTTCCAAGAAACTCCGAGAATTTAACTTATCTCTATTTTAGATATTTTATGTGTAATGTTATCAGTAATAAGATTATACGATGTAATTTTACAGCTAAAAGTTACCTCTTTATTATTTCCTATTTGTAATTTACGTATCACTATAACATGAAATTTAATATTTTGAATTCAACTTTATAAAAGAGTATTAATTAAAATTGAAATTATTCCTCATATGAAATGAAGTAAGTACATTCAATAAATTATAAATTCTTCACAAAAAATCTCTTAGATTTATATTGCATAAATGATATCAGTAAATCGCGCATGTCTGTCATTTTCTTTTCAGCCCGCACGATATACATACATACATACATACACACACACACACACACACACACACACACACATACATATATATATATATATATATATATATACTTATAATAAAGCTTCTATCTATAAAATTTTTGACATATGCTCGTGAAAAGCGAGACTTAAAATTTTTATCATGTTTTCTGACGAATCTCTCGAGATTCAACGTGCTTCGAGTTTCCGCACAAACAAAATGCGTATACTGTTTTAATAGTTTCTGTCAACTCTGTTACTTGCCGCACGAACGGACGCAACGCGGCGCTTTCGTATTTTGTTTATATTTAGCGAACGCGGGTTTTATTTATACAATCTGGAAAGATGCCAACAATGTAGCATGTGTTGATTTCGTATACAAACGGAATTAATAAAACTGACAAATCGATGTAACGTTATGTCTACGATAAAATATTACTTTTATATTTCAAACTGATTGTAAAGTTACATAGAAACATTTTTTTCAATCCTCAGCTTTTACCTTTAGTTACATTTTAAGGTTAAACTTTCTTTAAAAAAATCTCTTATTGTACAATTAAATAAAAAAATAAAAAAAAGATTATTAAACAATAATTAATAGTCAAATGTTTTGAATCAAAATAATAATTTATCAATTTTATCCGAATTCTTGGGGATAAAAATATAATTTTAAAAATTATTTTATTATCTTAATAATTCTAAAAATTAATAGGTACATAACTTCTTATTTTATTTATTATAGAAGATTTTGTTTAGAAGATGGGATATCATTGTCAACATTGTTTCACTTCAATTTCAAGGATCTCTTGCTCTTGCTGTGTGTGACTCGCACCGAGATGTATATATTCAATTATCGCGAAGAATTTCCAGAGGGATAGATCGAGAGAGGAGAAAGTCGGTAATCCGCCTTTTAAAGTGTACACAAACCGCAACGCGGCGATAAATTCAGTTTACAGTCCCAGGAGTTCGCGTCAAAGTCTCTTCTCAAAGACTTCATCGTGATAAAAAGAAAACGACGAATAAGCTTCACGATGGGTCTCCGCTACTTCACCGCAAGGTAATCCAAAGCTCAGCGTGATAAGTCAGTAGGTTAAATTTCTTTATACAATAATAGAAGCAAGGAGAAAAAGTAACAGTCGATCGTTCACTTTTGCGGTCAAAAATGTTTGCTCGAGTGCTCAGATTCATTACAATAATCAAGGTTAGAGAAGACCGCATACCGAGGAATAGAACCTTATATTTTTGTCTTCTTGACTAATGACGCATTTTTACAATCGCCCGCGGGAAGATCGCCCATGCGGCAGGACAAAGTATAAAACCATCCTGGCGAAAAGAAAAAAATACTTGACGCGTAAACTGGGCAGTATTAAGATCGTGGTTGGCGTAAGCGATTTGTTGTAACCTAATTGTAGCTATAGTAATGGTAACGCGAATTTAATAAGCGAGCTATTCATTGAATTTAAACGAACGTTTTCCGTTCTTTCAAAAAAAAAAAAAAAAAAAAAAAAAATCAGTTCGCAGCTGTGCTTTACGAATGTTACGTTTTTTCAATTCTGTATAAAAAATCCATTTTTCACTGTGTTTAGTACCACATTATTAATTAGAAATAATGTATAATTAATTAATTAATTAAAATTGTCAAAAGACTACATGACACGACACCGAAAAGACACCAAGACTCACCAGAAACTCGCCGCTACCGAGGCTCTGCTGAGATCCGTCCGGTGTGATGGCGAGGTCCGCGACGATCGACGTGGAGAAGCTTCTGCGTGCCTGATGATGGCACTTGTGTGGATTTCTTTGCGTGGCGTAATCGGAGACTATGGCGCTCTCATTCAGCTTAGACGTCCAGATCTCTTGTTCGCGCTGCGGCGACTGGCTGATCGTGCGATGCTTGGTGAATCTTGAGATCCGTTCGGTCTTCACCCAGTCGTGATTCGGACGAGGCTGACGCGTGATCGTCTGCAGGGACTTCATGGCGTTGAAGCGCGAAAAGCCGTCCTCCATCGCGGCCGCCCAGAGATGATCCGGCAGATCCCGGGAACCGCACTGTGTCTCTACGGATTGCCGGTCCGAGGATGAACCCAGACCGGACGTGGTCGGTGTGGTCGGATAATATCTTCGATAAGACGTGTCCTTGGAATCCTCGATATCCGTGGAGTAAAAGTCGCCGTCGCGCGACTCCAGCGAGCGGTTGTTCTCGTGCAGGTTCAAGGACGAACCGATGCCGGTCGAGGTGGTCGACGTGCGGCAGAAGCGCCGCTCGTTTGCCGACGTCCATATCTCATCCGTGATCGAGGAACCGATCCCCGTGGAGGTCGTGGGCGTTCTGTGCGAGCGAGTCTTTCTATAGCTGCCGTGTGTTGATATGGGGGTAGTGGGAGAGAGGATAACGTTTGTATTTTCAAGTTGTATTTTCGCCTTCTTTAACTATACTCTTAAGACAAAACGAAAGAATGTACCGTGATAACGAAATTTCAAATAATTTAAGTTTGTAGTTGAATCGAAAATTAAGGTTTTTTTTTTTTTTTGTAAAAAAGAATACAATGAAAAAGTGAATGCAAATTAATCGGTAAGACAAACAAAGCAATTCATACTAATCTAGACTAATTTAGAAAGGACAGAAGATTTAGGAGCGTAATAAACTGCCGTGCAATTTTCTTCTTCCTTAGATATTTTCTCTACGATTTGTACTGCTGATAAGAAAGATTAAAAAACCAAAAAAAAAAAAAAAATAAATTCTTAATAAATCTAGAATATTTGTTCTAAACTTGTGTATAATATGTGCAAACTTTCACGAAGTTTTTTCAAAACAAAAAAATTTTAGAAACTTCCTGTCAGCAACACTTGAGAGATTGAACGATAATGAAAGTTAATAGAATAAACGCGAATCGAACAAGGGACTTTTTGACGTAGTAGATGCAGTAACTCACAAAATCGATCGATTCAAAAATTAATATCAATTATAAATTATATAAAAAAAAATATGTATATATATATATTAATATTTATATTTATAGATATAAATTTATAGATATAAATTTAGACAAATAAAATTTTTATGCATATAAATATAAATTTATATCTATAAATATCATTTTTATACATTTATATATTTATAAAAAATATATATCTGTAATATTCTTTTCTATAATATACAAGATATAAAAATTCATTTTTGTGTTATCTTTTTCCTCTCCTTCTCATCTAAAAAATTTTACAAAATTTTTAAAACCATCGATCAATTACGTGCATAATTGTGTATACCTATGAGGGAGATTTCTCTCTCTCCAGAGCTCATCGGGATTCGCGGGGGACGTGTGGTTCGAAGCAGAGGTCGCGAGGGTAGTGTGCTGATTCGCGTAGGAGCACCTCTGCGGAAACCCCATCCCCTCGTCCAGACCGGCCGCCCAGAGCGATTCGAGGGGTAGATCCTGGGCGCCCACGGGGGTGCCGCCGGCGCCCTTGCCACTCCTCGTACTCGTCCCGTGTTTCCCCCCGTTCCCGGTGGAGGGAAACACTCTCTCGGCACCCTGAAGGACGCAGCACATGCTCGTGCCGCCTCCCCCGTCGCTGCCCTCGACGCCACCACCCTCCTCCTCCGCCTCCGACCCCCTGGAACCAGAGCTTTGCAGGCAACCTATTGTGACCGAGCTTTTGATCTGGTGCCAGGCCTCGACCCCTTTTTTTAAGAGGGGGTGACGACCCTCCCGGCAGTCGGTTCCTCTTGTTCGCTTCTTCTGGCAGGCCCTGACAGGCCCGACGTATCCTTCAAGGTCGGCCCTTCATCCCTCCCGCTGTTTTTGTGCGTTTGCAAGTGTTTCTTTGATTGCTAATCGCTGGAATTACTTAATAGTTGAATGGTTGACACGATGCTCCAGTGTCTTCTTTCCAATGAATTGCAGGCGAATAGTAATTCGAGGAGATTCGAGACACTGAAAATTGATTTCGCCCCACTGTAGCTCACAGGCAGAATAATTTAATGTCGTTGCAGATCTTTCGTAGGATGATTTGTGAAGGAAAGCGGAAATCGTAGGAAAAGAATGCATTAAAACTACTCTAGAGATATTTGTGCGTAGAAACATTAAAGAGAGAAATTATCTAAATCTCGATGATATAAAATTTCATAGAAACACAATAGCACGATACCAGGATATTCTAATATTACTGGACTCAGTTCACGAAATGTGCAAACTCATCCGTAATTTCTCGTAATCGCATCTGGCGCATCAGTTACAACCATATTTCATTTGGTTCGCTACTAAGCGAATACAACCATTCGTTCTAATATTCATAATATAATCCTAAAATGTAAATATTTAATCTAATTTAGGACATAGTATTCATAAACATTTCTAGTAAAATACCCAACACAATTTTTATACTCAACGTAAAAATATTCATTCAAAATTATGATAATTTGAAATTGCATATTCAATAATTATAATTGTAAAATTTTTTAATTTTAATATTATATCTATAAAAGACAATAAATATAATAATGATTATTATTAAATTTGATTTACGACTTTATTATATATTATTTAATTAATTATATTTTTAATTAATTGTATTATATATACAGTAAAGCTATGTCAGCGTTATATGCCAGACATATACACATCTATATACACGTACACGCGTGCATAAGAATTGTTTTATGCGACGTCAATGTAACATATATAAATAAATTTAAAAAATATAATATTTCATGAAATTTATTTTACCAATAATATCATGACATTTTTATTTTCCCAATCTCTCTGTTTCTTACAGTTTAATACAATAAATTATTCAGATAGGCTATTTACAGCGTGGCAGATTATCAAGAAATGTGAAATATGCGAATCGAAATTTGATACTATATCCATTTCTGTCAATCATAACTTCCATACTCATTTTTTTGTTTATTCGTCAGGACATGCACGGCGCGACATTAATGAAGACTAATGTGAAAGTCGGAGTAAAGTTCGATCAATCCGGGCGCGGGCGCACTATCTACACATGCGAATCGATTCCGAGAACATCGGTAAAAAGCTTCCAATGCCGATGGAGATTCGATGGGATTTGACCATTATACCGTAAATACAGACAAATTGAAAGCCGCGTAATTCGTTATTTACCGACGCGGCTTTGTAATTGACCGAGGCACAACAGACTCGATGATTTATTGCAATCGTCGAGACCCTTTTCGCGGGGTCTGATCTGTCCCGTTCGTGTCGGCTGTCTCCGACGGAGATTTACGAGCGATATGCTGTCGAAACGTCAGCAAAAACATATGGTGGTAGCGACCCTGGATGGTCCATCCCCCCGTCTAACGAGAGAGTTCTCGGTCGGTCTGCTCTCATGAATGTTCGTATATAATTGTCAAACTAGCTTGGAACACGATTAAATTCATGAATTTACACAGTTTTTCGAGTCTTAATTCTGAAAAATTTGGAATAAAAAGAAACAAATATGACGTTTTTCAGTGATATAATATTGTGAATCTAATAAATCTCAGAATTCAAGAACCATTAGTTTCTGTTTCTGAATATAATATTGCCAATTAATGAGAAGTAAATCATGTTTTGATTCTACTTCAAGAATATTGCAGCGGCAACGTTGATATTTGCGCGATCAAATTAATATCTTGTTTACCCTTTAAATATGCTGATCTAACTCTCTGAATTAAACTTGATATATTTTCCTAGAATTCCCAGTATACACCAAACGCAGCGATAATAATTAGCAAATTACGGAGTTGAACCGATCATACACGTTGATTGCATAAAACGTATATTTCCCGACCGGGTACGAAATTACAACAGAATGATATATTACATCTGCCCTTCTCTCCCCTCTCTCTCTCTCTCTCTCTCTCTCTCTCTCTTTCTCTGTCTTCTACGGTTAAGAATTTTGCCTTCTAAAAATTTTTAATTATAAAAGTCACATTTTCAGTTCACCGAGAGAAATAATTTTGTGATAAAAATATAATAAAATATACGATGAGATTCGTGATATTTTGAGAGAACGGGAAATTTCTAATATAAATTTGCAATAAAATTTGACGGAGCTTCGAAGCGACGCGATGCGATCTATTTTATTTAATCTTTCCATTCACGTAGCGAGTCGAATATGTGCAAAGATCGTTCGCGATATAACTCTGCAAGGCGCTCTGCTTTAACAGATTTATTCGCGAAAACCCTCGACGAATGTGGAACGGCCGCAGCTTTGATGGGGGCCTTCCAACGAATTTTCCTTCTCGTCTTCGTTAAGAGCACGTTTCGCGATTTTGATATTTGAAAATGTAACGAGAAACGAGGATCTCACGTCAGACTGCGATAGATAAAGTTTCGCGACAGTATTTCTCAGTGTAGCAGCGCTTTTAATTGATTATAAAATTAGTCAAACGTAGAGAAATTTATTTTAAGTCCATTCACGTGTAAAGTATGCTCTCCTAAAGTTTGAATTTCTCGAGCGAATTATACAGATATGCAAAGTTTGTAAATATTAGTAAAAAGATATTCTCTTGTAAATATATACAATATATTTTTTATAACTTCGTTTAATTATTTTGCTAAAGTCGACAGTCGAAGCTTCCCCTCGTGAGTAAAGTTGAGTAAGAGTTTCTGATCTACAAGATTCTAAAGTATATTTATGTAAACTAAAATAATAAGTAAAGAATCGAATATCTAAAATATCCTAAAGCACTATTTGATGCAAGTAATATAAATAAATAAAATTATACATAAATATTCCAATATTAATAAAATAATGTTTTTCTCAGCGTTTAAATAAGTAAGAGATTAACTAAACACAAATAAATATATATGTATATCTTTATATAATTTCTTCTATTGAAAAAACTATTTAAAATGTGAGGCAATCGTAAAGGGAGAAGAGATTGTTTCAAATTTTCATAAAAATATTTTTATATTCCGTTTACGCGATCGTGGTTTCATGAATTAATAAAAAATAACTAAGAAAAAATCAAGTATGGCACAGGCGAGAAGAAAGAACAAGAGAATAGGAGCTTAAATATTTATCAAATACTCGAGCGTAGAACGATTCAATGTGCGCAACATGTTTGCAAAAAGATGGATGCATGAATAAGTGAATATTTTAAGAAGTCGAGGAAATGCCCGACGAAGCGTAAATGAATATGCGACTGAATCGAAAAGGACAAGAGGGAACAGTTTCCTTCCTTCGAATGGTCGCGAAACCAGCATGATTCCACATCGTCATTACGACGTGAAATAACCGCGAGCAGCGCGCGCGCGCGCACGCCGACAGAGTAAACACGGAATTTAATATTGCAGAATCGCGATGCGCGCATGCAACATTACCGATATGAAAATATCCGCGCAGCATCGCGGAATTTCCGCGCGACCGCACCCGTATGCAAATAGCCACGTTCGTGGAAATTTTGTTACGTTCGCGATCAGCGTATCCCGATCTCGTTCGACCGGGTACAAAAAAAAGATGCAAGCGCACGCAAAAAAAAAAAAAAAAAAGGAAACATCAAAGCAGTACCGAGCGATACCGTTAACCCGCATGAATTAAATTATATGTTAGCGATAGTAGGCATATCGGAAAATCTACGTTAATTAATATCATCGATCCATACTTAGACAAAATCATTTTTTTGCCGCAATAAAAAGAAATACACGCGCCACAAGTGAGTTTAGATATCTTATCAAGCCAAATGTCTATCTCTGAAAATATCGTTTATTAAGACAGTTTTCTTTAATATAAAAGAAAAATTAAAAAAATATCGTCTTCATTTTCGGAGTAATATCTGTATCACTCTTATCACGTCGTGTTTTCTGTGCAAAAGATAAATAATCTATAGAATATATATTGTGCCGTTAAATGTTCTAAAGGCAATCTTCCAATATCATAATATCTATAAAACGTTATATACGTATTATGATGAAGTATCGGTGCAGTGTCGATAAGAGGAAAAAATTACCTCCGGGGAATGCAGCAAGTAAAAATAAAAAAAAGGGACAATAGAGTGAGGAAAATAGGAGTCAAATTTACGAAGGTAGTTAGAGAGAGGCAGAGTGTACGCCGCGGTAAAGGATATAGTAAAGCATGGTCGTCATTAAATATTTATAAAACGGTTTTATAAGCACAAAACGAGCATATATTGGGTGACTCGTCTCCTCGTGTACTTCATAGCCGACTCGCGCGTAAAACCATGATTTTCATTTAATATCGTCATGAATACACGGTCTTTCAGTGCGTGCGATGGCAGCGGAAAAGCGGATGTAGGGAAGAAGAAAACAGCACGCTCGCTTGCAGAATCCGCCGACTTTTACATGAACTCTCGAGATGCATCGTTCACGAGCACGCGAATACGTAGATCGGACGAAGTGGTGCGCACGTTGCATTATTTCGACGTTGTAAACCCGACGTCTAGACTCTCGAAACGGCGTACACTCGTAAAAGTCGAACAAAATCTACAGAAAAAGACCGGTATTTAACAGAAACGCAAGTGTTCTGTAAGGTTGCATCGCGATTTCCGAACCGCAAAATATAAACAAAGGTGCATACAAACTCTGTAGAAACAGGCGAAAAATTTTAATACAACTGTCAATGAACAATCATTTTAATCGATATAATAGAAACGTAAAAATAATGAAAATATAATCAATATTGTTATTATACTTGTTATCAGAAGGAAAATTTCACGCTAATGAAAGATTTCTTAATAAATACGAAGTACATACAATCTTACACAATTTTATATATTAAGTAATAATTTTATACGTCACGCATATAAGAATGAAAGCAAGACAGAAAAAGAGAATTCTCTGAGAACGGACCTAAGAAAAAACGGAAATGAAATGTAAAAGTCGATATCACGTATTTATAATAGCCGACCAATGAATGATGATTAATGGTTTAAAAAAATTAAATGAGGTCAAAGAGACGGAAAACGTGGAGTACGACGCCTAGTCTGGCATAAATATTGTCAACGAAATTATGAAACGTGGAGCCTGCGATCGGCAGCACGCTTCATCTTCGCAGTCGATATCAATAACGCTCCGATTTTGGCGGATTTGTTTGGCCCATTCTTTTTTTCCCATGCCAGTCATTAATTGTCTGCAAAATATGATCGATGTACTTGTGCCATGGACAGGCGGCTTATCCACGTAAAAAAAAAAAGAAAAAAAAAATGTCATTCGCGATCGACGTTTATGATCGACGTGCAAGAGCTCCCAATGAATATCGAGGATTCTTATTTATCATTCATCTCTGACAGCTTCATAATACGCATTTTACGTTCGTGCGATGTTTATGAAAACGGGCGAGACGTGAAATAATTATATCCTATCGCTTGTGATCTCAATTTATAATTAGTTAATTGCGTATTTATCATACATCGCGCTCTACGGTACGTATTACGTTATTGAGATACAAATTATCTCATTGTCTCTCAATCAATAATAATAAATATAATTCCTCCTCTCTCTATTTCTCTCAAAATAGTATATATACATATATAAAACGATTTAATATGTCTAAAAGCCGAAATATATAAATTCTGTGCAATTTTATTGCTTTAACATACCTAATGTTTTTTTTCTTTTTCAAGCGCAAAATATTAAAAAAAATTATTTTCGAGCTTATTAATTCGATCTTATTTTTATTCGAATAAAATATTATCGAGACAAATGCAATAGAATCATGACGAGATACGATTGAAATGAGAGAAGAAAATATGCAGTTTGTAATAAAGATTATTTCCATAGAATTTCATGGAATAAACCACATAATATACATAGAGAAAAATCATATATTTCAGTCTCTCTCTCTCTTTCTTTATGCTTTATATTTCCCAAGTATAATATTCTAAGAAAAGGAAAAATGTCATATTCTGATGAATGCTGTGTCTGATAAAAAACAGCAAATCTCCAATTCTAGATTAATCTACTTTTTTCACTCGTCGAAAGTATTACATGTTTCAAAAGAACAATATTAATTAATTATTAATTTTCCTCCAACGTTACAATTCTTATTAAAAGTTAATTTCTATAAAAAAAGTTATCTTTATTCCGTTCCTAGAAAATAGCATTATGGCAAAACTATTAATATTCATGAACTAAATGTTCTTATAATTTCTATTCATTTTTATTAAAAATGTTATAAATTCTCCTTTTTTTGTTTGAAAAAGTTAATTTATCAATATACTACAACTCTGGATCACAAAAAAAATTTTTCAATTTTTAGATAAGACTTCAAGGTATCTAGGAAGGAAAAAACCTTGGGGAATTTTTGCAAAACTATTTGAGCAGGTTCACCCCTTCAAGCGACGACGGTGCGTTCATGGCATTTCTTTTTCGTGGCAATGCGGACGAAAAGGACATTTGTTTTCGCGTTAGAGCCGATGGAAAGTTGTCGTGGTCGCGACGCCGTGAAAAATACGGCTGAATATCCCGCTCACATCTTCTCGTCTCCCACGAGCTGCTTGTCGCCACCTTTTTATAGCTTGTCAAGTGTAAATCCCCAATGCGTCCTCACGAAGACGCGATGAATGGAAATAGTGTTTAACGCCAAGAAATTCTGTCCCGAGAAACTGTGGTGTGACAATCTCTCTCGCGTCATTCCCGTCGCGATGCGCTTATTTTGCGAGTATCGTAAGTAGAACAAGATGAATGTCTGACGCGACGAAGCTTTTGCTACTGTGCAGGTAACGGTCTAGTCGGTCTTGTCTATTCATGAGCTTTTTCTTTCGATTCCTGGGAACGATCCTGGATAGCGAACCTCACACTCGCTACGATTGAGAGCGACGCTAAATTGCGACTATTAATGACATTTGTAAGCTAAATTTTAACATATTGATATTTGTATTGCTTTATATGTATAATTTTAAAATTGTAATTGAGTAAGTTAAAAAAAAAAAAAAAAAAACCTTAAATAGAAATACACATATTTTAACGGGTAAAAATACATAAAGTTTTAACCGATAAAAAACTTAATTAGTTAAAAATTAAATAAAATAATTAAAGGTTTTTCAATTTAATAATTAAACAAAATTTATAATTAAATATATTCAAAACTCGTTGACTGCTATTACTTGACTTTTATATTGTATAACATAATATAAACAAATACAAACTTTGGAAAAAGCCAACGCTTTTTTAATACAATAAATTATGTTTACCTTGGCACACACCATTCAATATTGTTTATTGATATTATTTGCTGAATTTTCGCGGCTTTTGCATTCATCAAACGACATTGTTATGTCGACAATGAATAATTAAAATGCGTCTGAAAAAAAATGTGGCGATAAAAGTGTGTAAACCCGACGTCGTTGTGCTACGGCGCGCGTTTGTTGTAACACGCTCTTTAATTTGGCCGACGTTTAGCTCGCCGTTGGGAAAACAGTTGTTTCAATTTATTCGGCCAACACGGACGATATTGCTATACCTATCCCAGGACGTTCGTCCGCATTGCGGCGCGGCAGGTGCGAAATGGAAGCAATTGAATCCCTTTAAATCGCTTTAATTGCATGTATCCGTCGTTACCGTGCAAACGGAAATAACAACGGCGCGCACGACACCTCGGAAATATACAACACGCCGAAATTGCGATCATCCAACGCAAAATGTCGTTAATTTTTCGCACAAAAGTTCGCGACAGTTACGCAAACTCGCATAATTACGAGTTGGTGATTCGCGAGGACCATCGATCCTTGTTAAACGATATTTTTTAAATATTGCAGTATCGTATTAAAAAAAAAAAACCTAATATTCAGTTTTAGCTTTCCAACTAAACGATTATAGACCATCAGACAGTACTGAAACGTTACAATTATACACTCGACATTACTTTTTCTACAAAATTTTAATAATTCTATTTTAATGTGTTAGAGCAAAAGCAATCACGATAAAAAAATAGAAACGACAGCTGATTCCACATGATATTCCGAAATTCAACAAATGCTTGCAATCGCGCACGAGAAATGAGAAAATAACGCGGGAAATAGTCGACGCTAAATCCCACACGGCGATAAATAGTGCACCTGACGATCTCGTTATTACAATAGTTTTCCGGCTATCCCGGCCCGGAAAGTGAAGTGGCCTTATTTTTTACGCGAATCACTTTAGAAATGCCGCGATAGCACGCTTCACCGAAGGCGAAAATCATAACTTTTAGTCCGCTGTTCGCGTCTGCTTCCACACGATCGTAAAATCCCGACCGGTCACCTCGGTCTCTCTTTCCTGGTCATCTTCCTGGCCTTCCACGCTCTTCATCCCCCTCACGCACCTGTACACATAATTGAAAACGAATTGCCCACGGCCGGTTAATTTAGCCATTTTTCCGCTTACGAGTTTCCTTCCCCATCGCTTCATTGCGGTACAAGCGTTATGTTTTATCGCTTTCCCGTGATTTCTCGTTACAACTGTCGGCATGTAATCGACGTCGACCAGCTGTTACTTGTTCAGAGTTGAGTTCGTTTCGTTCCCGACATTTCGACAATATCAACGATGACACGTAATTTGCTTGCTTGTTTTATTAATATATTTTTTATCCACATTACATACACGTTATATGTCATATTTTTATCTGTTAATCACAGAAAATTCGAAATTCAATCAATGTTTGCAGGTGTGCCAGGGCAACATACATTATATTTGCAATATTATTTTTTTTTATTTAATTATCATATCATGACAATATCGTTTCAACATTATGTGTTTTAAAGCTTTTATTATTCACATTTTCACGAATTTTGCCATATATATTTATACTGTGTTTTTAGGAGATATTAAATATTTCTTTTAAAATTTGCTACTTGTCTAGAAAATTTCGGTCTTTAAATCGATGTGATTTTGACGCCTGACTTTATAAAAAATAAAAATTCATAATATAGTCCGTCTGTACGTACCTCATATGTTATTCATTTTTTATAAAGTCATGCGCCAAATTCACATCTCAAGGGCAACTATAAAAATAAAATTTCGTGTAAACTCAAAATAGACGGATAGCACGTAAAGTTCTTCGTGTATCACGGAAAAGATAATGCCGGCACGATTCCATCTGAAAAGAAACAAGTTCCGTCCTAGTCACTGAGCGAGTACTGTTATCGCTGCAATTCCCAAGCTGCAGTTACCATCAATTGCAATAGTCAGCATTCTCGATACTGGCGGAAGCCCGAGATGCTACGAGAATATTCAATGTGCGAAGAAATTCTCACGACCATCAAACTATGTTATTCATTCGAATTGTCTCTAATTGATAAGAAATTAATAATTACTCGATTCAATGACTGACTTTTCAAAATATGAATTTTGAAAAAAATATTATTCATAGCTGCATTAGAAGCGACATGACACTCGTAACCATTATACGAACCATTCCAATTGAAATTGCAAAATTAAGCAAATTAATGTTATGTTAATGATATGTAATTGAGTACTTTCGTACAAAACGCATTGTCTCTTACGTAGATTATATAAATGATCTCGTCGTATTTTTTCTCTTTATAAGTGTACACAAAATTAAGGAAATTAGCATAGTTGTATACCGAGTCACCGCTAATTGTAATTGCTAATTAGAATTGTAATTTACATTTGCAACTCTGCGAATGTAAATTCAACTTAAAAAAAGAGAAATGGAGGTTATACTTAATGGGGGTGGAGCGTGAATCGCGTAACATCGAGACAAATGCGCGTAGATATCACTTCTCGCGTACATTGGGATGTTATTCTGGTAAATGCGCGTGTTTTTGAATGCAATCAAGTCGTTCGCACACGGTTCACGTTGAGTAAATATGATCCGAAGCTCGTTTGCGCGGCAACGTAGTCGCAGTTTGCACAGTATCAAGAGGAAATTTTTTTCCAATATCAATGTCCACCAACGGCAAAGTATTATCACACTTACTAAAAAAAATTTTTTTTTATTTAATCTATCATTTATTCAAACGAGACACAACTGATTCCCGCAGACTCTGCAACACCTCATTTTAAAATCATGTAATGTCTTACAAAAATGTTTATAAGAAAGCGCGAAACCTGATTTTTGAAAGAAAAATATCCGACTGTTCACTAACGTTAATAATTAAATAAAGTTCTAAACAAATATTTCATCATTTTAATATATTTCCTAATTTAATATATTTAATATATTTCGCGTTAGAGTTTTTTTCTTTTACATTAAAAATTGGTATATATATATATATATATATATAAAATACTAAAAATTATTATGCGTATTACGCTTATATACTTTCGGGGATAAAATTGACAATGAGCAAAAGGGTTGGCCGAGAAAAATAAAAATGTGTGATCGCGAGAAGAGGACCCGGAAAATTTATAAACCTCTCTCTGGCAAAGAGGATTCTACGAACGTGATCGCGTTGAGCAAGCTGCTGCACCATTAGGATTAAACCGCAAAAGGAAAGACGACGGAAGACACTAATGCCGGTGAGGATTTAAACATAGACCATAAAAAAGTTTCTCTTTCGCATTCCTTCGTTTTATGGCAAGTACAAAATTTTTATGTCATCAGCAAAGCAATAAATTTATACGAAATGCTTTAATACGAGGGATTATCTACAATATTTGTTAACTACTAACAAGTATTATATGTATCAAACTTTCCTTCCACAATACACACAAACATATATTATTAGATTTTAATAAAGTCTGTATAGTACAGTTAATGTTTATAACGTTTTTAAAATTGTACAATATGTAGAGTAATTATTTCTGCGTAATAAAAAGAGATAATTACAGGATAAATATTTTAAAACATAAATATTGTATAAACTTTCTAAAAAGAAAATACTAAAGTAAAGAAACATATGTGAAGTTAGCCTCCCCAAATTTTTTTTAAATATTATTTTTCTAGAGGTGTGCAAACAATAATTTAAAAAGGGCGTAAACATGTGCAAATAGTGTCAATCAAATGACGTATAGAAATTGAAGTTTTTCGAAAAATTAATGTTAAAGGACTAACTTTATATGGGTAATAAAAAAAGATATATACGATAAACATTACGGGGATAAGAATAAAAAGATAAAAATGTAGGAAAAATAAACTCCAGAGTCTCTCTCATTTAAAATCCTAATTGGCTTGGTTATGCAATTAGTAAGTGGTTAATGCAGGGGAGGATTACAAATTACCGAATACTAGCTCGCAAATTATCGTCAGCATGCGAAATATTCCAGCGATTTTTCGACCGCTAGAATAATTGCAAATTTCATGTTCACTCATGTTTCTCACATTATCATATTGCTAAGATAAATTAAATCGCACATAATTTTATGAAATTAATTTGCTTTCCGTAATACTTGGATAATTATTAAAATTTATACTAATACCTTATAAACTGATAAATTTTTTTTTTAAATTCTAGATATTTCAAAAATAAAAATTGAAAAAGATAATGTAAATTTTCGAGCAAAAGAAACTTTTTCAATAATCTACAGTCTACAATAATCTTCAACAATTCCACGTCAATATATGTTTATTGAATGCATCGATCGGTCGCCCGGATATGTATTCGTAACATAAATTGGTACGACGTAAAAATAGCATATCAAATATACGTTTTATATATTTTTGATATTCACTACGAGAGGTTCAAGTTAAAATGCATTTGCATTATATATTTTTCTTCTCCGACTAAAGTTTACGTCAATATTATACGTATAATCCGGGTACTCCAATTCGATACGCTCCAATTAAGCTTGCTTCATATTTTTGTAATATTTACATTGAATTTTCAAATAGTTAACTCGTACTGCTTCCTGAATATTCAAAATTAAAAAGCTAAAATTTATCTTGTTTATTTTTAAATTCGCTCGCAATTAATACAATTCGTTCAGATATGCTGTGTTTTATTTTTATTTTTGATTATCAACAATTTCTTTGAAAAGTATATCAAAAACTCAAAGAAAAATCAGTAGGAAAAATAAAAAATTCACTGCAAGTCATTTTGATTTACTTAATAAAGTGTCTATAGAGATAAAGAATAATGTAAAGCTCTTTCCGATCCTCTCGATTGTCGCTCTTCGCGAACACTCCAGTGCTTTCACTCTGATGTTCCCCCGGGATATTAATCGAGAACGGTAATGCGTGACATTATTGCCCCGCCGAGAGTCGAAACGGCGTTAAGCGAAGCCCCGAGGCTCGAGCGTCGCGCCTCCATTGTTAATGTCGATAACCGATACTAACGAGTTATCGTCGAGACGGTCCCACTACTCGCACACAACTCACAAACGGCGCATTATAAACGGTTCCTCGTGACAGTCGACATTGAATAATGACAGTTGTTGTTCGGACGCAGGAAATCGAACGGCATTGCGGCTGCATTTGCGTTGCTGTCGCGTAACGCCAATGTTATTTTAATTTGACAGGGAAACGCAAGCCCGCCAAGTGCAACGTCGGCAACGTTACAGCTTCATGCTCTCTCTCTCGGAGAAAGAGATGTCGTAAATATCGTCAGAACGCGAGAGTTTCGAACGCTAAATTGAAAAGCGATGACTCGACGGAGATATATGTATGTACATGTATCGCAGAGTTTGCACGAAGCGTGCCGCATTTCCATATCTAAAAAAAATTACTTTGTCGCCACTTTCGAAAATTCGCACAATCAAAAAATATAAAAATAAAAAAACATTTCGGAATAATCGAGATCCATATTATATAAATTCTAATTTATTTATATATAAAAAAAAAAAAAAAAAAAAAAAAAGTTATATGTATATTGCCCATCAATATGTATTGAATCTCTATCGATAAACAAATATTGGGTTTCTTTCACTGTTTTCATATTTGTTTAGTTTTATATATTTTTCATATTTGTTTAGTTATTTCATATCGTTTATATATCTTAGAAAGAATTAAAAAAGTTATGGATAATATCGAAATTTGTATTACTGTAAAGTTAGTTGTGTTTAACAGCATACAAAGCGATTTTATTAAAAGCTATGTAAATTGCTGATTTGCATGTTTTTTTTTTTATATTTACTTTATTACAAATAAATTTTTCATAAAATAAAAATAGAAATTATATCCGAGTATTGTAAAAATCACTGACAATGACAGTGATAAGATAAAAGAAATAATTCAGGTTATAATAATATCAATCTTGTGAGACAAAGTTACTTTTCTAAAAGCTGTAGAACTGAAAAGTTTCCATAATCTCAACGTGTAGATAGTGTAATATCCATTACAGTTAATACAAATGGTTTCTTGGAGATTAAGTTACGAGAGATATCTCTGCAAAAATTTATACAACGTATAAAATTATTGTAAATATTAAATTTATCTCAACTTTAATGTTTTGATAAAAATAATTCGATTAAATATAATATATATCACATTGTTTTTTAATGTATTAGAATTCCCTCTTTTTATCGAATATTTTATCAAACAAATAATTCATCTTTCATTGACAAGTGTTGTAAGATTCAAGAAATAGTACCTCAAACTTTCTTTCTGGAAATTCTTTCGATTAGGGGGAAGTTGTAATTCTTCACACCCTCGTGTAAAATGACAGATGTTTCCAGGAAGTCACAAAAGATCGCTGTATTGGCGCGCGCGCGCACACACACACACACACACACAAGTGCACGCGTACAATTTCTCACCCTATGGTTTTCGAATGAGGAAACGAACTGTTTTCCTATCTGAATCAGGATGTAGAAATCTCGTTTCCGGTCCGTTTCCACAAGCCATCCCCTAGGGAATGGTTTCTCGCGGAGTGAGAACTTGAGAAGGGGCTCTGTATCGTACAATGGAAAACCAAGATAGTATCGCTTCCGTCTCTATCCCTCCTTCACTCTTAAAATCGACCATCCCTGCTTTTGCAATTCTTTCCATTTTAATGTGGGCGTTCCCCGATATCTGCGATAAAATCGAACGTATTGCGACGCAATCTGTTTCACCTTTCCAATAATATATCGAGTAAATTATTAAAATAACTAGTTATCGCTTTCAATGGTTTTTCTAATCAAATGAAATGAAATGTTGAAAAGTGAAATATGCTTTTCTAATCAACTGAAAAATGCTGCAAACCGATATCGCGAAAAATGTACATCGCGATCAACGAATAACCACGACGATGAATAACCAATTCGTACATTTTAATCAAAGCTGATAAATTTGACCGGTTCGCATTGCCATTCCGATAGAGAGCCCGATACAGAGCCCTTCGTTAACAATTACAATGTATAATACCACGCACGCGTGCGTCGTTAACGAATTTCATCTCTAATTGCGAACCGTTTCACTTGACATTCGTACGCAACATTATTCCATAGCGTTGCATACCAAAGCTACAAATTGAAAAGCATTAACGTGGCGGTGAGCTTTTACGTGCTGAGTGTTCCGCAACGTGTTTTATATCGAAATTTGCGACCGCGAAAACAACACGCAGATATTTACGAGAGACCAACAAACTTCAAAATAAAAAAAAAAAAAAAAAAAAAAAAAAAAAAAGAAGCAGTTGCCAACTAATTAATACGCCGATAATGCATATCGAATAAATAACCCCCTATGTTGAGAGAATAAAGTTATAGAAAAAAAATATACCAAAAGATTTTTAATTTTCCTCCATTTATCGTACGCATAGTGCGTGTAATACATTGCCTTCAAAACGGATATAGGAGTGTGCTTACTATTCGCGATTATGTCTCCAACTGCTTGAACGATGGACCATTAAATTACTCGCGAATGGAGCATAGAAACACGCACACATCCGTACATGTATACATATACACCGGCAGATGATATAATAATGTGGATACACATCGAATAGATGCTCTGTTCACCGTCCAATCTCCAGAGAAGTGAACGTTTACCTGACGAGCTCGCTGAGTAATGGAGAGAACCTCTTCGAGTTAGATTAGATAGAGTACATCAAATTGCCAAACCGAGACTCCATCTTAGTAAATTATTTGTCGCGAATGTGGAGGAAACTTCATCGAACGCCCACTCCCCCTCGCTAATTTTAATCGGTCGGTCCCGATGGAACCGGATATACTCCGCAATATACGCCATGTACACCATTCGCGCGAGTGTCCTCCGGAATAACATACGACGAAAATTAGACCTGTGCACGCGAGGCTACAAGCGATGAAACGTCGGTGCGTTACAACGTGATACATGACTGACAGTTCCCAGAGAGATTGCTTGTCGTTCGCGTCGCACAATGCCGGACATGGGCTGCCGCGCGCGAACCAACTTTGCCTTTTTCATGGTAAATACGCGTTGACGTGCCGGCATTTCCGCTTCACCTGTTTCCGAACTCATCCGAATTTCGGAAAGAATTTCCGTTAATAAACAAAAAGGTTGTTCCGTGAAACACACGTGTAGATAATGAATGATTTTTAAATAGAAATAAAGTCCAGATAATTTGCAAGGATTATTTTTTTTTTTTTTTTTTTTTTTATTTAAGAATAAAAGTATCTAACAAATTTGTAAAAAAAGAATTATAAGAACCGACTTGACGTTCTATTTGATTTTAAACCCTATTTTACTATAAATTCTTCAAATTTTCATCTTTTATTTATTATATATATTTACTCTTGAAAATATATGCTATCTATAAATATAATTGCAGGAGACTACATAACTTTTGTTTATACGATTTACCTCGTTATTTACAAAAATGCAAATATACATTTCATTCTGCATTCGACGTTTCTAAAAATATCCACCCGGATCATCCCCGGCGAAACAGTAAATATCGAGCACACAATACATCAAAAATCGCAAACTGTTGTGAATTTCGTAAAAAAAAAAAAAGAAAAAAAAAAAAAAAAAAAAAGAAAGAAAAAGGAGGATAGGCGACTGAAGAATATCCATGATCTCGCCATTTTTCGCGATTCCGAGCGGTCGTTCGGGAAGCTATTCGTATTTTTATGGGGTCACCACAAGGGCAATCGCAGCTTAGTGTAATCCTGATCTCTCACGCTATGTTATATACACCGCTTGATATACATATGTATATGTACATACATACCGACGTTGCCGAAGGGGTAACTCCTGAGGGCGGATAACTGTTGCTTTAGCATTTTCACCACCGTGGAATATCTCGTAAATTCGGTGCAGCGCGTCTTGCCACGATAACATCGGGAAACCATTCTATTATCCGACGAGACGACGTGTGCATGCGTGTGCATACATGTATGTATGTATGACGTATGTGCGTTTATCAAGTTGTAGCAACTCTATATGATCCAAACATTACTGTTAATGTTAGCGATTTTCTATGTTCTACTGTGTTCGTGTTAATATAATATAATATAATATATATATATATATCTCGCTCTCTGAATACGTTGAACAAATATGAAATAATTCACAATAAAAACGTAAAAAAATTTTATAACTCGTTCGTTTGAGAAAATTTAATCTAAAGAATTTCTCATGTGTTTTTAAATTATACATTTGGTATATTTTGTTGAAAACTGACGTAGACTTGAGAATCTTAGACTTCCAATTTTTATTCAATTCCTAAACCCCGATATGCTCTGACGATATTTATTTCCTATTCGTTCCGATACATTTAGAAGGATTTAAGAATATCCGACGCAAATCCTCGAACGTTCCAAAATCGAAACTCTCGACGCAACGGCTGATCCTTCGAGAGGCACCTTCGTATATTTACAACTTTGATTGTTCTCTTGTTGCCAGTCTCATTTTACTTGATTCCTTTTGATCGCTGTCACTACGTTGTGGTCTATAAAAAAACTGCGACATATCGAATCATCCTTTTCTCTATCCTCTCAACCTCTCTTTATACGATATACGTACTGTTTTTTTTTTGCCATAAATGACAGTTATATTGAAAAAAATTGCACCCAGTGACAGCAATGAAAACAAATTAAATATTAACTGATTTATGCTAGATTTTTCTGGAAGCTTTTCGTAGGTAATTTCCTGCGTTTTAATTGAGAAAATTCGATAAGAAATAATTGTATTGATATTCAAGCAAATCGATTGGTTGATTAGTAGCCGATGTAGAACAAGTATGTTAAAAAAAAAGTTGACAGCATGATATATGCGTAAGATCACAAGAGTTTTTTGCTCCTAACCGATTCCCAAAGTCCAATGCCAGCGTTCAATTCCATCGACAAACAATAGAGTAGTATAGAAAAAGCATAGAAAAATATATTTCGATATTACGCTACCGTGGGATTATGTGCAATTGTGTAGCGCGAATAAGATGTTCGATGCAAAAGCGACACAACATATTCAAAATATCAGGTTTGAAAATATAGCATACAACTTTTTTTATTTCGCATCGTAACGCTTTGAGTATTAATAATTATCGCTAGAAGGGAAACAACTGTCAATTGTCGATTATTGAAAAATTTTCACTTCGATAAGACAAATATTCAAAGTCTAACAAAGAAGTTATACCGCCTTAAAGTTGTGAAAAATGTGAATTTGGTCCTCTCGTACCTTCAAGTGCTATTTTCGGTGCTTTAAACTTTAAACGACAGAACTATTTATAAAACTGATAGAAAACTGGTAAAAATCTTCTACCAGATCTCTAATCATTTTTTAAAACTTATGATAATGTGGGGCCACTTCATACATATAAACTTGAATTTCTTTCTGTCAAAGTTATTAATAATCAAATCTAAATAAATAAATATATAATAAAACATTTAATAACTTTAATCTTTATAATTATAAAATAACATGTCCAAAAACTACATAAACAAATAATATTTTATATAGAAAATATTATAAAAATAAGATACATTAATATCATTATACGTTATTAATATTTAATAGTTTTAAGATAAATTGCTAAAGAAATCTCTTATTCTTTTTACTCGGATGGCTCTTGCCAATATTTAATTACAAACTTTGCATCATTCACATAATCAAGAACATTATTAATTTCTGTGTGTAATATTCAAAGGCCATTTTCCGTCCGCCTCGATACGCGCAGTGTAGCAGCAAGCCATAAATTCGCCGCGATAACGATCTACAAAATCACTCCACGACGTCGGCGTGTCAACAAGGGACGGCTCGAGGGTGTCACGAGGGAGGCAGAGACTATTAAACGGAATACCGAAATTCCATCGAAAACTTCGGCGCCGCTAACTCGCTCGATTATGAACGAGTTCCTCGCTTCACCTCCCGCCGGACAAGAAGCGACTGGGCAATTCCCCGTATCCGTCCCGTAGGAACCCATAACCATACGTAACGTCATCCCTCACATAGTTCCGAACTGTACGCCGCGGGACAATGATACGTTAAATTCAGTCGAGTGACAACGACTGGGAAGGGGAAACCAGAGAAACCGTCTCGGATTACTCGCACGACTCTCGAATCGCTTGCAAATGCGTTCGAGAATGTAACCAACTGGCCGTCGCGGATTTTTGCAATGCAAATAGGCAACATTGAGATTTCCGCGACGTTCGTCCAATGTTAGCGAAATGATGTGCTATGCAAAGTATCCTGACTCCGCGTCCCATGAATATTCCTCGTAATCCCAATTATTGTCGTGCCACGAAATCAAATGAATGATGATCAATGGTGAATCGCGAAATTCTTCCGCTTATTAATTCGACATTCACGATATCGTGAGAAATGATAATCACACGATTGTAAAGTGCAGTTCGAGAAAGGAGACTGTTGTATTTTATGACCGTGATCTGACAATGAGTTAAAAGCGTTCTAATATTTATGTGTGTGTGTGTGTGCGAGTTATCCTTTTTCAAGTATCATAAAAAAATAAATGTACGTGACATTTTTTCACGAACGCATATGATATTGATGTACTAAATGAGATATAAATACTGAATCAATATCTCTCCACATTTTACCGGAAATAATAATTGTGTGATTAATTTTTCATCTTTTAAATTAGGAAAAACGTGAACGACACATTGTCATTTACATATGTCGCTTTCGTTAACTAATATAATTGCAAATTCCAAATATAGCTGGACGTATGTAGTTTTTATAAAGCAGGGCAAAAGGTTTTATATTTGCACAGTAAGATCACATGTGAGTATTACGAGCGAACTCTAGAATAACTCGACAGAATATGCATTTTTTACGATCGCCACATGAGTATAACGAAAAGTTTATAACATTTTTTACAACAATAGACTTTAAAGCATATGAGATGAACACACATACATATCAAGTATATGTCTTTTCTTTCACCAGATGGATATTTGTTTTTGTTGTTTTTCAAAGCAGTAGCGAAATGAACAAATAAAATTCAACACAAACCAAAGAAGTTTAGAAGCTTCCTTACAGACTAATTTAAGATATTTAAACTAGTTGCGTAAATGAACGTGGAAAGTAACAGAACTCTATTTTGAATTAACTCATAATAATAATAACGAATAAATTCACAATACATTTACATGTAACCGTAATTTTAACTTCTTTTCTTTTTGTATGGCCAGCAGCAACGTCGACGACAACGTGGCATTAAAAGCAATGGTGATTTCACCACGGAAATTAATTCAGCATCCGTCGCGGTACTTTTAGAAGCAGAAGTTATACTCGGAGAAAATCCGCAATGCTCTCTAATTTTAATTACTACCATAAGCGTCGACAACGGTCTCTTCCACTGAAACTTGGAATTTTCATTTTCAAGTAGAAATTACATTCATAAGTCGGCGCATCAAAAATCTGTATTATTACTCTCTGTGTATTTATTACTATGGCATTACAAAATTTACACGATACATATTAACACTCGACAAATTAATTTACTCCAATTTATGTCTTTATGCATTTATCCGTACACGAAAAGAAACCAATCTACACACGCAGCGACTACACTATTTCCAATAATAATAAAATTCTGTATATCAGCACCATGTGCGAGTGAGGGATGTTTAATTATGATGATCATTTAATATTATTATGTCATTAAACGAGCGATCGAAAAGGTACGTTACAGAGTTAACTTACTATAATAACTCGTGCAACTAACGAACCGGCGCTAATGCAGGTCTAAAAAGCGCGCTGAATTTCGTTGCCTTCGAGGGAATATAAAAGTTCACTCGCCGTCCGTGAAGGAAAATATAAAATGAACTGGAGGCAGAAGAAAGAAAGAAAGATTGAGATGAAAGAGGAAAGGGCGACGACAAATCCGTTCCCCGGCGCACCTGAGGCATTGCCCGATCTCGTGAATTTCGGAGTGAATCGCGGCGGCTTAAGGGAATCCCGGGCAATATACCGTCGAGAGATGGAAAAGTGACGCCGTTCCGTGGGTACATATATTCCGTTTATCCTTCATGTCTATCACGCGAGAGACGAATAAAGCGCGAACTACAAATCAAAAAAATGTTAAAACTCCTACTTTTCTCTTAATATATGCATACAAATATGTTAATGAGATCCAATTTAAAATGGAATGAGAATATATAGAATGTTTAAGGAAAATATATATTTAATAAGTAATATTACTTTAAATTTCTATATTTTTTAAGACATGAATAAAATGTTTATATAAATAATAATAAAAGAAAAAAACGAAGTATTTTTCTTCTGATATTTCTATTTGTTTTTTTTTTTATTTTTTTTTTATTTAGATTGACAAGTTTCAACGGGAATCCATCAACTGCAATTCGCTTTTTATTCATTGGCTGTCCAAGCAAGCGATATTAACCGTTACATATGAATTTTTAACTACATGATGATGCTGTTACTTTTTTTTTAAGTAATTAAGTTTCTTATTATATATAACAATATATCTTTATCAAAAATTGATAAAAAAAATTGATTTTTAAAGTAATGATATTTGTCGTGAAATGTAGCCCTTCAATTTCATATCGAAATATGAGACGTTTAACGTAAACTGCAATCTAATTAGGAAACGTATAATTAATCTCTTACTAATGGAAACCGCAAATTTCTGCGCGTTATACGCCAGGAAACCTTACAAAACATTGGCCAAAGCAAATTCAATTTTCTAGCTTACTCATTATATCATGTATAATTAATATATGCAGTAAAGCTATAATATGCGCGATAAAAATTTCTATTAATAAAGTTTAACGAAGCAATTTCACTTTACATACACATGGCAAAAACATGTTCCTTTTAAAATTTCTAGCTTATTTTTTAGGTAAATAAAATATATCGGTTCAGTGCAATCTCTCTTATCGAGAGATTTCGAGACTATTTTATTTGATGTTTTGCTTTCGAGAAGATGTAGAGGTACTCAACTTTGAGTAGCAAACACGCATAATGTACGACATCCGCGACAGCGTCTTCCACTTCTTCGTCAAACTTCCGTTCGCGCACTTTGTATGCGCGTCACAACTTCAATATATATATATATATATATATATATATATATATATATATATATATATATATATATTGTAGTGAAGAAAAGATATACGAACCAGCGACGGAGCGTGACGAGAGCGTAAAATAGCGTGATCTTATATGCGCGAATACATTACGCAATTTTTCTACTCATTTTAGTTATATTTTTTTTCGATAGAATCGATGTGTGATGAATAAAGTAAGATATAAGTTTATGTTATGTACAAGCCTCTTTACATTAAATCCGCGAGAAAAAGAAAATGCACTATAAGAAAAACTAATAATAATATGTAAATGACAAAGAATGAAATGGATAAAATGTAATAGCACTGTGAGAAAATGTATATCATTCTCTTAAAAGGAAAAAATAAATTTCTACATAATTATAGAAATATAATTCTTGACAAAACTATGAATTTGCTGTAGACAAATTATCATATTGTGAAAAGGCTGAGATATTCCGCTAATTTACATTTAATTTTAGATCATTATTTTAATTATGGTGTTATTATTATATTAAAATATCTTTCATTTAGTCTTCAACTTAATTAACTCAGATTTATTTTAATATATGTATATTATGTTTTTACTTTGAAAATATATAAACAAAGTAAAAAAGAAAATTTCAAAGTAATGTCTCCTAAAATGTTTTTTTTAAATACTAATTTACACATAGTTGCGTTTTCGTCGAATTGCAAAAAGTCATTAAAAATTTTAATTAAAACAGCCGCGTTTAGAACACACACGTCCTGCCGCTACAATATATTTAACATTTAATTAAAGGCAAAAATTTGTAGTCCCGTTCTATTTGTTCGTGAAAATATTTAAGCAATAAAAGGTATCGTAATCTCTCCCGAATAAAACCCTTTTTCAAAGCTGCTCTTTTCCAATGTTTCGCGGAAACTGATAGATACTAGGTCGGATGTATTACAATGGCTAGTAAACTTTGTTTTTTTATCGGCGCAAACTTTGAACTGTCGACACTCTGCCAACACTACGTCGAGCGAATAAGAGGCGCAAACTTGGCGAGAAAGTTTGTCCTTTTATCCGAAGTTTCGTCGTTCGTTAATCGCCTCCGCGTGATCATATTGAAACCAAAAATGCCGCCGACCCGGAAAATCGGTCGCGATCAGCCGAAAACGTCGAGCGGCCATGAAATCGCTCCTTTCGGAAAAATGGAATATCTGGCGATGGAATATCAACTTTTCCACGCGGTCTAATCTCGCTCCTAATTGAATTTCTCCAAATCCCTATTCGAGAGAAAGACCCAGAGAACTCCTGATAGATCTTCGCGGCGAAAGAAAAGATATCCGTGCCGCGGAAAAGAATCGATAACTGAACGGTGGGAGGAAATGGAAGACGGGTGTAAAGAAAAAAATGGCATGAGAAGATTCCATTCGCGTCTATATCTATAAGATGAACTTTGGCGATTTAAATTCCACCTGGTCGGATTGCTCCGATAGTAACTTCCTTTAGGTATTAAATGCCGATAGCTACTTATAGCTATCTCCCATGATATCTACTCGTAGTTAAAGTTCGATTTAACAAGATGTATTAAGCAACAATCAATGTTAAACTGTATTAGTGTAAAATATGCGCTCCGCTTTTTCATTTATTCATAACAAATATTCTATATAAATTAATAAAATTCTACAAAAAATATATAAATATTTTTTGATAGTTAAATGAATGATTCCATTGGACATTTCCAATTGAACATCTATGCCTATCAGCAAATCTACGTTCAAAATTGTAAATTGATACATCCACTTGCGCACACATATTCGATATATAAAAATTATTGCAAACGTCGAGAGTATCGCTTCCAAGTTTGCAATGTGCGCGGCCTGTCACTCGTAAAAGTGTATCGCGATGTCGAAAGTATAGCGATCGCGCAATCTACGCGCGGTTGAGAGCGTAGATTGCGAAAAATGTCGAAAAGTCGAAATACCGAGCACACCGATGGTAACGATTTCGGTGGCATTCGTGTCAAATGTCCTGGCAGCTGTTGGACCGAGCGTTTCACTATTGGCAAACTGTAATCACATTTCACGAGCAGTCACATGCGATATATATTCATTCCTGTGTTACGTTTTGAGATTATATTTTTGAGCAAGAAAGCTCATTTACTTTCGTAAATTTCTGGCATTCACAACGTATACAATTCACAAATTGTTGCACAAAAATAGTGCTGTTTTATTGCTCCTGTTTTTTAAAGAAGACAGAGTTTTTTAAACAAATTAAAATTATCGTGTAATTTCTATATATTAATTTTGTGAAAAAAATTATATTCGCATTAGCAAAAACATAATCTCGATTTTGATTTAATAACAAAGATAAGAGATTACACAGAAAATAAATACTTTTCAAAACTATTTATTAAACTACTTATTTGGTAAAATGCAATCATTAAGAATAAATTTTGCTGTAATGTTTTTAATAAAAAAAAATGCAATTTAAAACGCGTGCACAAACATACCTATATTCATTAAAACAAAGCACTTTATTCTCGCAATTATGAGCCGTAGTTTACATTTAGAAACTAATCCTATTTCCATTTTCATACTACATACGCGTGGTTTTATGGCGACCCGATCGTCGTTAAAAGTTCGACCGACAAACGACAATTACAATCCGCACCCGGTCGAGAGGTTTGATCTCGCGCGAATTTGCACGCGCGCGGCGTGGTGTCCAAAACGGAAAAAAAAAAAGAAATACGCAAAATCCCACAGCCGGAAAATAGAGTCGCCAAGCTCGCGATAAAAATCATTAACCCGACGGGATTCGTGCATAGAATTCGCATCAGTGCAATAAATCCGCAACATCCATCTAAAAGCATTGAAAGATGAAAACGATGCGCCATTCGTATTTCGGAAAAAGGAATAAAAAATATTAAAAAAAAAAAAAAAAAAAAAAAACCAAAAGCGTGGATTGAAATGTCAACTTACAATTAAGTGCTCACCGAAATTAATTTTCGTGTATTAATGTCGTATGATTTGATTAAAATATATTGAAATTTCAGATTATATTTGATTTGATTTGAACTTTTTTCCTGAGTTTGTGAAAATAGAATGTATATGTATACCCTAACACGCCGCGGGTGGCCGCGCGAAATGAGCAATTCCACGTTCCGAGATTGCACGATTATTTAACTAGCGGGGTAAAGGAAGGACTCGACATACTCGATCCGAAACCAATCGTAGCACGACCGCTGTAGATTAACCAATTTCGAGGCCGATGCGTGTCTCTCACGAGAGATGACACAATCTGTGTTTCGCGGAAAATTGCAAATCATCGCGAGGAATATTAATCGACGTGTTTGCTCCAATTTGCAAATTTTGTAGGAAATAATTGCACGCGAGAGCGAGCAAGATTCCTTTTAAAAACAATAAAGTACATAAGTTATTTGGCAAAGTGAAAGATCAATTGCCTCTTGAAATAGAAAAACAGGCTTGTATAATTTTCTTATTTTCTTAATATAATAAAATTCAATATATAAATTTACGAAGAAAGAAATAGCAAATGTTTAGTTCTTATCCTGATATTCCCGATTGTTTTGAACGCGTGAAATATGTAGCAGTTATATACTGCATCGAAAGAGAGAGAGAGAGAGAGAGAGAGAGAGAAACTATATTTAACTTTGTCAATGTTCAAATATAATTTGACATGACAGCAATATTCATCAATACGACAAATGAAATATTAAAGATCGAGTAATGAATAATGAATCTGTAGATTGTATGCAAACACATTGATTTCAACAATCTCCATTAAAATTCTTACATAATTTTCGATTAATATTTTGTTATATCAACTAATTTAATGTTGTTCTCTTTTATGCTATTATGCATAGATATATGTATAGATAAATTGTCTCATTATAAAAAATTAAAAGTAATTAATTTTTTAAAAATTTACTAGAAAATAAAAAATTTTAATCTTCAAGAATGCTTAATGTTCGAGGATAAATTTTATTGAATTTCAACTTTACTATTGTATTTTATGGAAAGTATATACAAACGTCAGAAATGTCTACTGTACGGTATGCCAATAATTAGTCGAACTTACTCAAACATACCTATATGAAATACCGAATATGTGATACGCCAAACCAAGTAATGTACAATCGTAAATATTAGGAGTACATTTCATGTTGGTTTAATTCATTTAGCACTATTTACGATCGTGTGATGTCAGCTACTGTATCTCGTGGATAAGGTTCCTCTCATGTGAGCACAAGTAATTGATCGACGAGTATTATGAAATTACTATCACCAATCAGGAATTTGCAAATAATATCAAATGATAATGCAGAAGCAACAAAGAATATTCCAATAAAATCGTGTGAATATTATATAAAATACAACATTCAGTGTCGCATTCAGTTTTTATGCATGTATCGGTTGTATGTAATATACTAATAATCTGAAGGGAGTCTATGAATTGCTATTATTTATAAAATTATTAATGGAAAATAAAGAGAATATTTTAATAAGACGAAATAACTTTAAATTCTTAAAGTGCTGTACATTTTTTTTCATAATATTTCTATTGATATTTTGTAATAATTTATACATTTAAAATTTCTCATATAAACAATTTTATTCTTTTTTTTTAACAACCTTTTTTCCATGCAATCTTCTTGATGTAAATTCTTCAATTATTAAAACATATATGTATGTCGATATTATATAAGAGCAAAGGATAATAAATATGTTCGCGTGTCAAAATGCGCCTTGCATAAACAAATATCCTATAAGGAAATTGTCTATCCAATCTTTTCATGCGATTCTAATGAAATTGTTAATTCCATCACTTCCTAAGAAAAGTTTTGGTCAATATTTACTAGCGTGTCCAAAAGTAAGTTGCGTTTACTTCGCGTAGTTTATTTTTGTCCAGTCCACAATCGTCAGTGTTCCCAATTTAGAAAGGCAACAACCTAACTTTGGTAAAAAAAAAACGTACTTTAATAAAAAAAAAGTGTATCCAATATTTTGTGTCAAAAATTAATTAAAAATTATCAATTGTAAGAGAGCTAAGAATATAAGAAAGTATCAAAATGTCTGTTAATAATAATAAAACAACTTTAGTCAAGAATGTATTATAAATACGATCAAATAGTTATCAAAATGAATTGCCGAAATAATAAAAATAATTAAATAATAAATTTACCAAAATATTTGAAAGTTATTTGAAAATTATCTTTAACTCCAGTACTTTTTATTTTATTATTTTTGCTTTTCTTATGTCGACTTTTAAAATGTAAAAATTCAAGTACATTTTACGTATTAGCAATATTATCATAAATATCCTTTGTCCGTCGAACTAAAATGTCTCGGAAATGCTTTTAGTAAAACTTAGCGTAAAAACCAAGAACGACGTAAGAAGATATTTTTTCGCATAGCTCACTGACTTTTAACAAATTCTCGCGATTAAGGCCATCGCGGAGAAACTCGCAAATGTCGTTCCTTACTGTTCTGTCCGCGCGGAGAATACATTTCTCGCGAGTCTACGATTTATATTTTTAGAGAGAATAATTCTAAGGAATCTCGAAATGATACCGCGTATCAAATAAAGGATTAAGCGTTTATATTATGTCTTGTGTGATTTATTTTTAATGTCCTTCAGAAGTAGAAAATAGATATACAATAATTCGTGTTGTTAAGATTTTAATAAAATTGAGATGTTTATCATCTATATAAATCTGAAACAAATTTAAATCAAATGTATAACTCAGTAAATTACTCGATAAATTACTCAGATTCAAGCTAAAAATAATAAGATTTCTAAATCTAAAATTAATTTGACTATAACGTATAAGACTCAATAAAATGAAAAAGTAATTAGAATAACTTCTTCTTAAACTAATTTAAATTGGAACTATATCTAAAGTTAATAGAATTGTTAACTGTAATTTCAAACTTTTTTACTTTCCAATATTTTCTAAAATATCATTCGATTAAAATTCTATTCTTTTTTTCTTTTCACAATAAAAACGCAATCAATCTGGAAAAAATTGACGGAAAAGGTAAACAGCCGGACGCGGGTTAGCGCAAAAAGTAATCTGAAATCTCCGTTCGAGCGCCGTCGAAGATCGTCGACTGACGAGTGAAAAAACGTCGGCGGATATGAGAATGCAGAGAGTGCATATCAGAATTCCGGAAGCGTTCCTCCGTCATCGCTTTTCTCCGATCGAGAACACAAGAAAAACACGCTAGGAAAACTCGGTCACTGTTTTTTCCAGCTGTTCATGACATCCGCAAAAATTTGCGATGGCAGACATTGAACCGGAAATGGTATAGATTTGTGATTCTAAATAGCGATACACGTCACACGTCAATCCTTTCGCACGATCTCCCGAATACGAAATCACGACTTTGAATTCCGACGCTATTCTGTACCGTGTTCGCGATTCGAGGGGAGTTACTCTCGACCGCAAACTTCAAGTAGAGCTTATGGTCTGACTTAGTGGTAAACCATGATCGTGGATAATTGATCGAACTTTAATTAAAACTCTGTTGGAATTTTAAGAGAGAGAGAGAGAGAGAGAGAGAGAAAGAGCTTCTGCGAACTTTTTAAATAATTGTCAGGATTATCATTGAGAACCAAGTTAAACTTTCGCGACACAAATCCAATTAATGTTTGAATAATATATATATATATATCAATAATAACACATCATATTAATTATAATTTAATCACTATTTGAATCATAATTAATATATACATGGTTTAAATTAAATAATAAATTCCCAAATTTGCAACAACTGAGGAATACGCATACAATTTATTGTATATTTAATATTTGAAGACCATCTAGCAAAATGTGTGTGTATATTCATAATTTATCTATTTGTGGTTATAATGCTATTGTGTATCCTAATATTTATATATATAGTATTTTTGTGTTAATTTCAATACATTGCAAACGTTAATTTAAAAAGTTAAAGAAATAATAAATAAAAGTGACATTTATTAAATACATATTTTAGTTATTTAAAAAAGAATTTTAGTTTAACAAATTTTCAGATTAATCAATATTAAATGTTTTTATAAGAGTTCATAAAATATTATTGATATATAAATAACATCGTGTTTAACTATATATTTTTCTGCATAATCGACCTAATAATTGACATATAACCTGTTAATAAAATAATAACAGAGTTTTATTTACTAAGTAGTTAATATCTATAACTACTTATCTTAATTTAGCTGTAAAAAGAGATTGCATACCTGTATTACTCTTTCCAACAGCAAAAGCGTAAAAATTACATAATCTCCTAAAATGCAATACTTTTATACCACCACGAGCGCGGTTAAATCGTTGGAGATACTTAATAAAGTAATAATCCCCACGTGAGTTATGTTCGCGATTAATTGTCTCTAACTAGCTCGCTAGTAAAGCAAAATGTTACATAAAACAAATCCGGCTTTGCATCCCGTTTTCAAAATTGCGGCAAACGCGTTATCCTTGGTTGAGGCTCAAAAAGTACGATGTAATCCACGAAATACACGGAGAAAACGGTGCTTTTAACGAATGTACAATTCACCGGAGAATCAGTAGTATAGTGTATAGGCTAAATGACCGGCTTAACAGGCCTTCGAAGAGCCCACACCGGCTTTATTCAAGGATTCGACATTAAGCCGATTCGAAGATTTCGGAATCCCGCCTTCACCCGCCGCCACTTTATCTGGATTCGATGATCTGATTTCGAACTCCCTATGTGTTCACGTACTCGCATATGTGTATGTACATCTGTGCCCGAATTTACCATCGATTGTAAACGTCCAACAAAGCAATGATCCTAATTATGATTTTAATAATAAAGAAGTTTTTGTTTTCTTACACAATCTTAGAATCACATCTTTATTATTATCGGACGATTAAAAGTACCGCTGTTCTCACGTAAAATCTAATCGAATTTATCGTCGGCATCAATTCACGTGATCAGAAAGATCCGCATTTTAAGATATTAAAGATAGGTTTTAAAGCGGTCTTTGGTTCAATAACGCGCTTAAAGTTCTTTGCTTAATCATTAGCGAGGTTTTGCGTTTTGTCAATAATATTTTGTCAATAATATTTTGTACAGAAAATTCTCCAGTTTAATAAATGTCATATTCTAGCTTCCTGCATTGACCAAAGATTATGCAAATATTAAATGTCACAATTTATCTTCGTTTTCATATGAACTTTCGAGCATATTTGCGCTATATCGTAGTCTTCATCAATTTAGATTCTACTATCTCGTAAGAGTCATTAATTTAGTCTAACGAGCACTGTGATTAATGGGAGTGTATAATAATTGTTAGTTCACTAGATCTAATAAAAGCATTACCTCACGTAACACGGTAAACTTATGAAGTAATATAAAGCGAATACTGTGACGGATACACACAACGAATAACTGTAACAAGCGGAATTATTTATAATTGTTCTATTAAGTGTAATAATTACTAAATAGTGAAAAATTGCCAAAATTTCTAAATCGATTGAATAAACTCGCGCTATTTAAAAAATCATTTATTAATACGAATCAGAATTTTCTCTATCATTATTATTAAGCGTATTAATATCAAATTTAATTTTTAACTTTACTATAATATTTTTTACATCAACATGGTTAAATCCTTAAAATAGTAATTCAGTAAGCTTGATAAACTCTATGGCAAAAGCATCAAATTTATATCGATAACGATGCGTTCAAAATTTAAATGGTCATTTATCTAATGTGAGTTTCTCTCAACAGTCATATAAATAAATTGGCTCTTCGCAACAAAACGGCCACATTATTTTCTCCCCCGGCATTCGCTTTTGCATTCGATGCATTGCATTTTTCGGCTTTGCGGTCGCGACTCGCCATTCTTTCGCCCGTTGTGTTTTCCCGCCCTTCCTACGTATCTACTTCGTTGTCCCCAGACAGTGAAAAAAGCGCCACTTCCTCCTATATCTGTCCGTAGCTAGCCAAAGTTTTGCCTCAGCTCTTATCTACAGCTTACGGGCCATCGCGCCTCTGCTCTTCACCAGAGATACTCCTCTACGCTGCTTCTATCTCACGCCTCGTCGTTTCACGCACACATATGCACACGCACGCGTGACGGCATAACGCGGAAATTGCGATTTCGTCACCCGCGATGAACAACGATGGCGCCCACCGTTTATCCGAGAGAAGCTGCATTCGTTCGCATCATTGAACACACTCCAAGATTTATGATACAACGTAAGTGGAAGCGCCGCCGCGTCGTATAGTCGTATTTATATCAGTAAAAACAACGCTTGTGTCAATAATAAGAAAGTCTCTCGTATGAAATTTTATTAATAAAAGATTATTCTTTACAACGCGACTATGTATAGTCTCCAATTTGAAAAAATATGCTAAATATATAACGCTTAATTTATTTAATTATTAAATAAGAAGTTATTAAGTATGTTAGTTCAAAAAAATTGCACATATTTTCGCGAGTAAAAGTTGTAATAATACATATATAGCAGTAATTTAGAACGTTTAAAATTAATTTTTTTATTTCTAATTTAGATACGCGAAAATAAGTGAATTGAGTTTTAGGCTCTAAAATCAATAAATGCATTTTATGTTGTCAATTGTCAATTCTTTCTTATATATATATAGTTGATTGGTAATTTGGAACTTGCATATTTTTATAATGATACTTTTCGTAGTCTAAATGTAGAATGTGCATACGGGTCATTTAATTTTATGGATGTTCCTATTTTGTGGAAGCTTCAAAGCGAGAGACTACCTCTCCCTGTCTTCGTACTCTCCATCCTAAGTCGATCCTGTTCTGTATTCTCGACACCACATCAAGCACGTATAGGCTAAGAAATCTCTCTGGGCGATCGCGATCGGAATAATCGGAATAATTCAAGATACGCAGCATGTAAAATTCGCTGTCATGGCGTCCAAATGGAAATTCCGATAAATATGTGTTGCCTCTTTTTTTTACAGAATAATAATTTCATTTTAAATACATTTTCATAAATATATTTTCCATTGTATCTTTTAAGTAATAATATAATAATCACAAAGTATGTGGTTATTTTAAAGTGTCGATAATTTTCAAGTTATACGTAACGAAAAATTAAAACACGTGTCAAAAGATAGAATCATTTTTTAATTATTTTCAAATATAAAATTTGACAGAATCTTAATTTCAGGCTTAAAACGCTTTATTTAAAAATAGCACTTCAATGATGTAACATCTAACCAAATTGCTGCAGAAAAGTGCAGTCCTGCATAACTTTTGGAAAATCTAGAGATAATCTATTTCATTCCCGTAATAACGAATTCGAAAACCATGTGAAAATGATTGTTTAACGCTGTGGCGATGATACAAACAGCGAAGAAAAGTAATCCCAGTAAATTCGGCGGTAAACGATCAGAAAGCGTTGAATGGTCTGGAAGAGCGACCAATAAACGAACAATGTACACATACGGTGCTTTCAGCGGGTCAGAACCACCGCGAGGCAGTTTAACGCGCGGTTAATCGCGTGCAATTAACTCGTTACTTGGTCCCTTAATCGAATTTCGTCTCATGTGCTCACTAGCGCTGCTTTTCGTACTCGATTGTATATACTTGCTATTTTCGTGTGTGTCTAACTGAAATTCTGTTTGCATGTACGTCTATCTTATACGTAGTTGCGTTTAACAGCGTTTCGTTTGGCCGCATAACCGTTGTAATTATACGTTTGTTATTAAGTTTGATATCACAAGATTCTGCATATAAAGAATGAATATTTGCGGAGAATTAGAGAAACGTGAATCTTGCGGATGCTGGCAAACATAACATTTATTTCTTTATCAAATTTGCCGCGATTTACGTTCTAGATTATCATATACTTGATGTATTAAATTATAATATAATATATATATATATATATATATGTAGAGAGAGAGAGAGAGAGCATTCAAAATTTAAATATTAACCTATTAACTCTTTTATCCAACTGAATAAAATACAGAAACTTTGTAAAAAGTGTACTTGTCCGCGGCAAATTATCTTTTTCGTGGACTTTTTAAACGTAGAAACTTTTGCAAACCTCACGACTTAATTCTATTAAAGATATTTTATACATACATTAACAATAAGAAGTGACTACATATTTTAGTAGGTTGGAAAGATGGATAGACCAGGAAAACATAATATGATTCAATCAAGGAATCCGCAACGACTTGTTTTAATTGTAATATAAAAAGAATATTGAACTTACAATCGCGGTTGCAAGTGTTTGATCCAGGTAGCTCCTTGCTCTTGATAAGGCAAGAAAAACACGTGCGATAATCACTTTCCACAAGAATTTCAACTAAGAACGCTCACGATTAGTTATTTTATAATAATTTTCTGATGCGATTAATCACACAAGAAATAGTAATTATTTCAAAATCTTGCAATAAATATCAATTTAAGAATTAGGTTTTTATTAATTAATTTTAAATTAAACATTCTAATAAATAACAATCCAAAATCTTATATAATAATTGGCGAGATTGGTGGCTCTTGTCAATAAATTTTAATTCTCGAGATCATTAATCGTGATCTCTCCGAAACAAACAAAAATTTATTTTTTACGTGTAACTATAAAACTCACATACAAGTCCTGATAACAAGTTCTGCTGCAACTAAATATTTTTCTAAAATATATAAAAAAAAATAGATCTAGCTAAAACATTTTTTTAGGTATACTTTCACGATATATAAACACTTCTTTCCTTTGCAAAAAAAAAAAAAAAAAAAAAATCAAAGTATTATTATTATTTAATTAATAGTTTACTCTTTTGTTCTTTAATATTCTTTAATTTCCATTATAAAATGACCATACCATGAATTACAAATGAAATTGAATCGCGAACTTTATGATGCATCATTAATAGGATAACTTCCGTCCTCGAAGGATATCTAGTTAGTTTAGATCGGATAGTGTTCAACTATGATCACTGTTAAAGCGACAAGTGATATGAAGTCGGATTACATAAATTCTCTCTTAAGTGATGAGAGTGCTAAATCGAAGACTCTTACTTGATTACTAAATTTACTATTATACGTATATAAATTATTCGTGTACGTCAATATAAAACGCAAAATGAAATATTGAGTTACAATACCCACGTAAATAAAAAGTTCTTTTAATTTCACACAAATTGATGAAGGATATAAATCTAACATCCGATGGAAAATAATCGCACGATAAAGACTTTTAATTCGATTATCGCAAATTTCGAACTTTTGATTTTAACTCCTTTGCCAAATTGGCCGACGATTCATAAAATATTGATCGCCATTGACTTAATGCGCCACTGGAGTTCTTAACTCACAATTAATTTCCTCCAAACATTGCCGGCCAATCACAAACTTTCCTCACGTCGTTACAAGATTAACTTGGAGAACCACGTAGTCTTCGGCGAAGTTCCCTGACGCTCAACAAGGATCATCATTGGAAAATTATTCCGCAAAGTTGTACTTCAGTTAACGTTGATCGCCCGCGAGATAATCTTAGTCGCGACGATCATTTTCTCGAGTCAATTAATCGTTATGTTCGACTTGTTGATCTCTCTTTCTTAATCTCTCCATCGCTTTGTAGTCCCGCGGAACGTGCACCTTCAGTTAAATGACTATTTATTGATTAATCAATCTGTATTAATCTAATTTCTGATTTGTCATTAATCTCTTTTAACAATTTAAAAAAACTGATATTTCTGACACATCAATACTATAGTTTGGAGATTATTATAATTTTGATTATCATTAATAATATTTGATTCTAATATAGTATTCCTAACAATAAATACACGTTTTAAAATCTATTTTTATCTAGCATTTCTTTATCTATCTTTATTTAATAATACTAATTTTTCCGCAATGTTATTAATCAAGTTAAACATATGACATGCAATGTCATGAAATTATTCACGAGTATCGAGAAAAATTTCGAATATAAAAAAAATTGCGGAAATATTTACAATAATTCATTAAAAAATTTTATCTCGATCTACAACAAACGTTCTAATGATTTGTCACGTGAAACCACCAATCTCGATTCCCGACTTATTCTTTCGATAGCCGCATCTTCCCACCCTTTAATCTTCCTGCCTCGACACTTTTCAAGGATGCTCTCGAGTTCACGTCGCTGCTCGTCCGCCAATTAATCGATCCCGTTACCTTCTCGATCCCGTTTCACCCCGACACGACACTGCCGCGACAATTTTCCCCTTCTCTCTATCACGCTCTCTTATCATCGGCACTTTTTAACTCTCGACAAAGTTCTCCGTCGATTCTCAAACGTCCGCGAGTGTTTCACGAAGGTTGAATAAAACTCGCACGAGGATCTTGAGACTCGAGAGCCTGATCGCGTGGTCGCGACGACCTCGTCGTCTCGGAAGGAAGAAAGGAAGAGAGAAAGAGAGAGGGAAAGGGGGCTCGTGGGGTCGAGACGTCGCCGTTGTACGTGGTCAGTTCGACGTCGTGAAGCGCACTGAGAGAGTGTAACAGCCCCGCCCGCTCGCTACGAGGAAACTCGACGCCGGGCGTCGCGTAGATTCATCCCCATCGGTTGCCCAGAGCAACGCCGGCGTACACGGGGAGAGCGACGCGAGCGCGACGCAAGCGTCCCAGACAACCACCCCGGAGTCCCAGACGACGCGCCGCGTCGCGTCGCATCGCGACAAGATGCGTGCCGGACGAACGAGAACGATGGAATCTAACCAGTCTAAGCTTGTCGATTCGAAACCGTAAATCATTTCAATCATATCTGATAATCGAGCTACAACAAAAGAGAAGCTACAAAGCGTCTTAACCGCTCGCTTTAGCTCTAATTTATGAGTCCAATATTTTGTTTACGGTTTTCTTTTTTCCTTTCTTTTTTTTTTAAATCTACGTAGTCTGTAAATTTTTTATACAACAATAATATTTAATTTGAAGATTATTAGAGTAATATAACTGAATATCGTACAACTTAATACAATTTTATATTGGCTTTTATTAATTTATAATTATATATCTCGTATAAAATTGTATACAATTTATTATATGTATTATATAATATTGTATATTATATATTTTTTATTTTTTATAAAATATATACCGTAAATTTTATTCCTTACAAAATAACAATAATTAATTTTTCATGATTGTATAAAATCCAAATTTTATAGAAAATTACCAATTTTTTTAAAAGAATATCACTTATTTTCATCTTTTAATCCGTTTTGCAATTATGATTTTAATCATATGACTTTATATGATTCAAATACTAATTATTAGCGGTGTGTCATTTAAGATATTCAGAAAAAAATGTATTATCTACGTCAGAAGATGTTTATGATTTAACCATGACCTGATTGACTCAACGAAATCGCGATTATTGTTTCGAGAGACTATTATATATATTAATTTATAATTATATATCTCGTATAAACTTGTATACAATTTATTATATATATTATATAATATTGTATATTATATATTTTTTATTTTTTATAAAATATATACCGTAAATTTTATTCCTTACAAAATAACAATAATTAATTTTTCATGATTGCATAAAATCCAAATTTTATAGAAAATTACCAATTTTTTAGAAGAATACCACTTATTTTCATCTTTTAATCCATTTTGCAATTATGATTTTAATCATATGACTTTATATGATTCAAATACTAATTATTAGCGGTGTGTCATTTAAGATATTCAGAAAAAAATGTATTATCTACGTCAGAAGATGTTTATGATTTAACCATGACCTGATTGACTCAACGAAATCGCGATTCTTGTTTCGAGAGAGACAACAGTCACGAAGAATCATATGTACACAATACTGAAGCACATCAGAGCAGTTTGCGCAGGCAACGTGTGCATGCCCCATGTATTGCATCTAGATATTCATTTTTACACCCGTCGTAACAAAGGTACTAACCCGCCGTTACTGCAGCGCCGTGCATTAAAGTCGATGCGATAACACAAGCCGGTACTCACGACGATTCGCAGTAAGCAGCGGGACAGAGATATTCCGAATCACTGATCGAGTTCCGCGAATTGCAAGGTGGTGAGGTTGCACACGCTCCGAGTGCATCGGTTTACCGTGGACTCCTCGATACTATGCTATGCGAATAATGTGCCTATTCACGCGCTGTGTATAAGATCCGTTTCTACTTTCGAGATATTATTCCTATCAGAAATATATAATCATCTCCTATATTGAGTATTAAAATATGCCATTGTTTAAATAAAAGATGGTAGTGTGAAAGAGACAAAGAGGAAGAGCGAAAGAGAGATAGGGGAAGGAGAGAGAAAATTTCTATTTAACGAGGTAGCAGCATCCGTAGTTGCGAGTCGGAAAAAAAATTTTTTTTTGCGGAATTTTTTCTGTCGAAACTATTATGTCAATTATTCTGTAACTTCTACATGATATCAAGCAATATTAAAACTATATTATATACAACTACGGGTGCCCCCTTAATATATAAAGCAGTAAAGCAATGTTATAGTATATATGATGAATATTTGTATATTGGATATGCATATATATATGATGAATATTGGTTTGAAATGCAAAAAATATTTGATATGGCAAAATAATTCCTTTTTTTCACGAAAAATTTATCTGCTCGACAAGTTATTTATGGTATTCAAATATGGAAAATATAAAAATATAACTGTATATCTAATTTTAGCGTTACTCGTTAAAATCTAAATGTCAAAACTATTTTTATTAATTCGGAGGTATTCTTTTATTTTCACCTGCACCGATCGTCGCTATACTAATGATATGACGCAGATCATTTATGCTTTCGAGCACGTGGTCGCTGGAAGACTGGAAGATCAGTTATTGATTTTTGACTTCACTAGATCCTCATACGATTTTTACCAGATCAGATCCAAGCAACACACGCGACACGCATCAGCCAAATTGGAACTCAATTGTCCCATCACTTTCGCAACGGCAAATGTCTTTGATCGAGTCTCGCTTCTCTCTCTATACCCGTGGTTAAATTCCAAAAATCGACCGTAGTTATCGTACAGTGAAATTTTGCGGAAAGCGATCCATAAACATTAATGTAATTAAATCGCCAATTAAACGTTTCTAGTCAATTTTAATTCGGCGGATATAAAAAGCGAGTAAAATTGGCAATCTATCGAGAATTCGTTAAGCTCGATTCACGATATTAAAAAGAAGAGAAAAAAAACAAAAAGCAACGTCATTATTTGATATTCTTCTACAATAATTTTTTATAATTATCTACGCTAGTATTTCGATATTTTTTTCTCGTATGTTACATAAAACGGATTTTGCTATCTTCGTTTAATTTAGTTACATTGTAATTTACTGATAAAAATTGATTATCACTATTTATAAGAAACGATATTAAATAATACTTTATAAATGTACCTATACTTTTTTTGCGGCGTGTTTCTCGTTGCTAAACCGACCAACGCATATTATTGCAAACGTAACGTCTATGAGATGACAGAATGATTAATGTTGAATTGAAAGGAGATAAATTTTTATTGATAGATGTATTAATGAACGTCTGCCTGTATATGCAAAGTGAAATCCTGCTCGCGCATTACATTTTCATAATATTCTTTTTTTCTGAGAGAAAGAAAATATATTTTTTACATATACCTACATATATAAAATTTTTAAGTCTAATTCTTTCCAAGTGTGAAAAAATATTTGTACACAACAGTTTCTTCGTATTTTCTTAAATTACGTACGATATTCTCAATACTATACAAATCAATATAATTCAAATTAGTTGGCAATTAAGCGCATCTTCCCGGTTCGACGAAATTCATCATTTTTCCAATAATTATCGACTGTCTAAGTCTAATTACCGTTCTAATGCCGTCTAAGACGTGTTTATCTTACAATTAACAATTTGGCCTGAAATATCACAATGTTCTGATTTTGAGTCATGATCGACATTCAAATAATTTATCCTTCCGACAATCGCGTTTTGCATTTCATAATTGATCGTGTCGTATATCAAAGTACACTGTATGTAAGTGTACTTTATGATTATGAATTATAATTTAATTTCGAATAGAATAGTAATTCTTTTGTTCATATCAATATAAGGAATTTGACACATAAAGAAAATTAATTTTATATCATTAACTTTATAATATAAAATCTACGCCTTTAATTTCAATGCAATTATAATTCAACGAAAAATATTTTTTGTTCGAGATCGATTTTTGTTTGTATACATATCTTCCGATTATTGTTGGAAAATTAATTTACTAGCATTCTAACCCGAGTTTAAATGTAGGATAAATAGAAATTTAACTGAAGCAAAGCTCCAAAATGACAGGCTAAATTGGGTACAAAAAAAGGATGTTAAGTGGTGACGACAATGAGGTCAAGAGGAAAAGATACGCAGAGTTTCTCGTTAAAACCCTATATAATTTTCTCTATCAATTCCGTCTCTTTTCTTGTATTTTTTCCGTTATTACAATTTACGCTAATTAAATATACTCCTCCGTACATTCTGTCGCAAAAAATTCCCGAGTACATGTAGACGACATATCGCGAACGCAAAATTAAATTTTATATTCAATTTCTTCTTGACAGAGTATAAAAAAACTTATAACCTTACGATATATATAAAAAAAATTATGTGTGCGCAAAAGATTCGAAACTTGTTTTATTCATTTTTGTACTTACCGGTCAAATCTTTTATAATTACTAGAATAGAGTTACAAGGCATTTGAAAAAAAAAAAAAAAAAAAATAGATTTTTATCATTTTCCCGAGATATATTTAAGAGCTAAATGAAGTTTGGGCTGCGACGTGCCTTATCGAGCGTCGGCAAATGCAAATCAAATCCACTGTTGCGGAGAACGGGTTGCAAGAGAAAAGGGTACGATCTGATAGTTTACGATAAATGGACGAAACGTGGCGACCAGCTCGCGAAAGTTCTACAACGCATAAGAGGAAATGAGAAAGAGAAATAGCGCCGTCGGCCATTCGCCTGAATCCAGTTGAACTGCTGCTTCAGGTTTTTAAACGCAGTTTCTTGTCTGCCACCACCCTTCACCGTTCCTGTTCCCTTTTCCGAAGTGAATCGTTTCGTGACTCTAATCCTTAATAGTTTAGTTCATTACTATTAAGTCCACTGGTCATTAACAAAGAAAAAAAACAGCTCGCCATTATTATAATTAAAATAAATAATTATTATAGAAATATTATTTTAAATCTCAGATAAATCTTACAATCATGCAAGAATTTATTGAAAAAATAGGTTGAAACATAACTTAAAAAATAGCCTTTTAATATCTCAAATATAACATTTTAAATAGATTAAGCTACAACAAATTAGAAATACCTATATAAGATAATACAGCATAAAATTTTTTCTCAAACTAACAATAAGATATGATAGTCACTCTAACATTTTAGAATTTATCAGATAAACAAATTTCACTTTATCATGTAATGACTAGGCGTCAAGATTTATAACCATTTCCGCGAAGCTTTTCCAGCCTTTACGATGATGGGAGAGCAAGAATACAGCATTACACGATGGCAAGATGCAGGATGCGCTACTTAGGCGCATGCCTACGTAAATGCATAACATCAGGTAATTAGCGTGTATTGCTGGCCGTATGGGATGCACCTGCACCTGTTATTTATCTTATCTGTTATTATCCGTATGAGTACGTGATTTCTTACACCACCGCGACATCCGCTCGCAATTTGCTGATGGTAGAGTACCAAGCACGACGGACGGATGCAACTAATGTTTTTGCAGATCCCACAGGCTATCGCGAATAAACGCAACGTAAAGGCGAGAACTGTGTGTGTACTAATTAAAGAATAAATTTATTTGATTCAACGTTTGTCTCGTCTTTTCACAATAATATTAGAGACAATTTATCAAAATATATAACACACATATATATATATTACTTTTCAGAGAAATTTTATAGCGACTTTTAATTATTCTTTAATGTGAGATTAATATTTATAAATTTAAACATTCAAAATTTTATCAAATAATTGTATAAAAAACTTCAAAATTTTAATGATATAAAGTATACTTAATTGTAATTATTATATTATAATTAATTTTAATAATATTTTATATTTTTCACATTTAAAAAAATGTGGTGATTAAAAATTAAATTATTGGGAAAAAATTTTTTTAGTTTTTAATCAAATTTATCAAATATATTTAAAAGCTAAAATTATTTTTTATATTTATATTATCTAAAATCTTACTATAAACATAAATTTTGCTCGCAGAAATAAACTAAGTCAAAATTCATTATTTCATTTATATATAAAAATCCGAGTAAAAATCTTTTCTTAATTTATTACAAAATATATTTTTAATTACTTTTCTCAAAATGCAACATAACTTAAATAATCTAATTCTGAATCGCATTTGTAGAACATAAAGATTGTTTTCAAATTATGTCAATATGAAATAAAAATTAGCGAGTCACATTTAGCACTAAACGTATGCCTAAGTTTTCTAATACAAACAATAAACTCGTATCTTAATGCTCGAATGCACATGCGGGTGCATATACACAGGCGCGCGTTGCAGCGTGCCTTCTACACGAGAGAATTCAGCGCGGACAACCAACTGTACGCTTATTGTTTCGAGTTTTCAAACTGCCATTCCCAAACGTCTCGAAATATCGCGCGACCGACAAATAAACTCGGTAATATCCGACGAACTCAGCGTGAAATTCGCATGATCGTCGAATTCGACAAAAACGACTATCGAAGACAAATTTGTTTGAGAATAGGCTGCTTCCTTCCTCAACGACGTCCCTCGTGTCCTACTTTTGCACGTTTATCGATAGTTCTCTCTGAAAACCGACTTCACGAATTGTGTCAAAATAACAACAGTTCCCTGATCGTAAAGTTAGTTGCAATTTTTCAATATACGTATAAAGTTTTATATTACCAAAAAAATATCGAACAGAGATCAATTACTAAATAACTGTTTTTGCAATATCAAACACGAAGAAAGAAAAAACTACAAACAAGTAAACATATAATATTTTGAAATATATTGATGTTTATTTTCAAACAAATAAAAGATAATAAAGTTCACATATATGTAACGCAAAACAATTCAGATTAACTGAAACTGTGTCGCTGAAAATCGTGTCTCGGAAAATCTATGTATCAGAAGCGATGCACTACGTGATCGTTTTAACCTAAGGGTTAAAGCTAACGCTACTGGAAGATTGCTCATTCTCCTCTATCGTACGGTCGTCATTATACGCGGATTATCTCCGCCGGCAGTAAAATAAAGAACTTTCACGCGAACGCGATCGTAAAGATTTATGACCGAGTTTACTGGGAGGCGAGCAAACTTTTAGCGAATTACAGAGAGGAAAATGTGCGCGCTAACTCCGCGACTTCGTATCACGCTTGTCCCGTAGTATCCTCTTGGTATTAAGCCTCTCACGCTGCTAATTAATTGAAAACCGAAATAACATCTTCTTTTAAGTTTGTGCAGAAATGGAGGCTTCGAGTACGAGCAAAAATTCAAAATGCACAGGCAGAAAAAAACCATAATTTCTAATCCCTTAATTTTATGTAATATATAAAACACATTTATGAGATTTATATATAATCTTCTTCTATATTCGCATTTTCCGCAGATCAATAAAAAAACTTTCTATTTTTCATCATCACCAGCAGTAATCCTATGATAAGAGAAACGTGTGCATCGATCATGAAACCGCAATACGTTGCGGCAAACGGATAAGCGCGATAATGTCGAACTGACGTTTCATATAGTTTTTCATCAAGCGGTTTATTGCAGTGGACGGTAAATGCAACCGTATTACATACAAGCTGAATATTTTCCGTCCGATTGGATGGGACGGCAAATCAATTCAATGCACAATCGACCGCGCGTGTGTACGGTGTAAATAGCGATCGCAGCAACAACAATGGAGCGTATCCCGCACTGTATTCTCCATCCTCTCGCAAGAAGGATTCTGGGAATCATTCTCTGCTTTTATGACACCCAGAAGCACTTTTCCAACCAACGATACCCAGTCGAGAACTTACTTTTGCGCGTGAAAATGATTTTCGTCCTATCGACTGTCGAATCCAACGACGGTATATGCAATGCATCATGCAAAGTTTTTTCTTCTTAAAGAAAAACGCGAGTTAATGAGCAATTAAAAATCTTTCCAGAATTGTTAGCGAAAGCTAAGCTATTTGAATCTTTTTAATAAAAAAAAGTTTAATGCGTAAAATTACCGGTAAATTTTAACTTCTAATCGTTCAAGCAAATTTTCATCTCAGAGTGTAAAGTTTTCGATTTTCTGAACCGAAGATCTATTTGCCGTTATGATGTGCTTGAGAAAACACCCTTCGGAGGAAAATCACTATTTTATAGAGCGTGAAAGAAGTTTAAACTATTCTAGCTTCCTTAATTTCTCAAAAAGTTTACTGTAACATTTCATGTAATTTGCAATTAATATGTTTATATACCGAATGTTATATATTTATATGAAATATTTATATAATTATATAATTATGTGAAATATTGAATATATTAAATTATGTATACAGGGTGACTCTAAATAAGTGCAAAAAATTGTAGATGATTGTCAAAAATCAAAGGGAACCTTTCATATAAACTCTTTTATATCCTTCCTTGAAGAGCTACACTTCTCCAAAGGGAGAGATGAAGATTAAGGTTTTCATTATTTTTTTCTTAAATTTTGAACAAGTTAAAGAAATGAAATTTGATGAATATTTTCTACTAGTAAAAAGAATACTTATTAATATTTTTTTAATCTTCCTGCATCGTAATTTATGCCATTTAACATTGTGTTGTGTATGATAATGTATTTTATATTATTACTGGAAAATTTTTTAAAATAAAAAAGTTTCTAAAAAGTCAAACTTTGATGCATATTTAGATGATCACATTCCACAGCCAGTTCTAAAAAGTAAAAAAGAAAGATCCTTCTTTAATTTTAGATAAAAAATCATTTTCTAAAATTTACTTATTTAGAATCATCCAGTATATATATATATATATATATATATATATATATATATATGTCAGTTGTATCTATCTTTTATTAGAATCTGTGCATTTTTATTCTGCATAAGTCAATGAGTCCGCGAAGAATTATGGAATGATGGATGCTGCTAGGAGCTCTCTCTTTCCCGGATACCAGCAATCACTTGCAGAATATCCCGGAGGATAACAAACGAACGTGGCAGTGGATTATTGTTGTCGTTCGTTCAACGCTCGCGGTTTGACGCCGATGCCTGACAGTGTCTAGACATTGGCATCGTCGTCGTCGTCATCGTCGTAGCCACTTCGCGGAATCTCCCATGGGAAATGCGAGAGGTTTATTCCCGCATCGCTTTTCCTCTCGGTGAAATTCTCACTGGTACGGCGCGTCACGTCGCATTTCCAGACGAATGGACTCACGCGAGAACAAGAACATAGTAAGGTGCAGATAAAGTGCACCCAGACGCATTATTAACCGCATACGGAAAATAAAAAAAAATAGATTGGTGCCTGGACCAACGAACATGCGAACGTTTGCGGAGAATTTATAGACTGACCTCGTTTGTGTCATGATAAACTTTGTTGCGAGAAAATAATGAAGAATTTTTAATTCCGACAACTAATTATTAAGATATTATTATCTTATTATAGTAAGAGATATTTATCTTAATCACCGAAAGTAATATATTTGTGTTATTTTATATTTAGAAATCAACGATTGATTGGTACAGATTTTTCTCAACAATTATGGTATCGCAAAAACGAAAGTTTAAACTCGACATTTGATCTATAATGAAAAAAAATTCGTTATTTCATGTATGATTCGTCAACAATTATAATCGGTTAAATATTTTCCCCGCACGCGATCAGTACATAAGAGAGAATCAAAATCAGATTTTCGAAACTAATGCGCAGCGTTGCATGATGAACAGCGTATGACGTTCGGATCGCTAAGCATTATTCGAAGCGTACGGAGATGCGACATGGTGCATCGAACGATGAAACCATCGCGGTGCGGGAAACAGCATGTAAATCTCAAATGTTTACTCGCCATCAAATCGTGCACCGACCGCATGTGGATCTTTCGGTTTTGGAAGAAGAAAAGAAGCGAGGAAATAATTAAAAAGGAAATAATAATATTTTAATCTTCTCTCGTAATGTTCACTGACCAAACTACATATTTTTCAAAGAGTTTAGTTGCTACTAATATATAAATATATAATAAAGTATCCTACCATGTAATAATATAAAAAAAAAACATTAAAGATAAAAAATCATCATGTTTTCAAAAATATCAGATGACAGTATGAACTAATGAAATATATATATAGATTTTGTTTTCGGAATTATAGAGCTCCACAGAATGCGGTCTCTCTCTCTCTCTCTTTTTTTTTTTTTTTTTACATATAAAACACCGTTCTTCCGGTGGAAAAGCAGTCCGCGAATCTCGGAAAATCTCGACGTAACTCAAAAAAATGTAGCAAGCCGCGTGCGTTTGGTTATTTCGCGAAAATCTGCGGAAGCAATCCGTCCAATAAAATTGTCCGATGATTGCGAGCAGATCCGAAAGAAAGGCAGAGATTCATCGTGGGAATTAAAAATCCGACATGGACGGCGCGTGAGACACCGCGACTGATCTGAACATGAAGATCTCGCAAATGGAAAATACGCGACAGTTTAATAAAGCGCACGCAAACGTGCGGGCGACATAATGGCGACTCGTTAAAAAAGCGGACGTGATGTAACACGGTTTCGGCATCGCAGATACATGCAGTGCTCGACAAATTAACTTTTTGCGGAACAATGAAACCACGCCATGCGTATTCGAACGTTGTGCTGGACGTATACACGTCGGATTTGTGCAACGATCTCGTTCGTTTATGCTATTGTCGGCGAAATGCTGTACACAAAGCGAGTATATACATATATATCGGAAAAGTATAGCGAAAAATTATTGTTACGTTATAATATTTGAAAAGTATTGTTATGTGTTATTCTGTCTGTATTTTGTTAATAAAAAAAAATACGTAACTATGAAAACCATACGACATAAGTGTTGTACGTATTGTAAGTAGTATCTAAATCGAATGGGATTAAATTTATCAACAACGATCGATTTACAATTCTCATAATACATAACAATTTTTATTTCTAGCTTAATCCATTATTTGTAGAGAAAATTTATCATAATATCAATAAATCATATTTGCTCTGAGAGAAGATTAATCTAATTCTCTATTTAACTTATTGTTGGTTCCATTTTGTTCATAAAGTTCGTCGATTGAAAAAAAAAAAAAAACCGCATAGTAAAAATGTAATAAAAAAAGACAGACAATTGTAATTAATCGATCAAATCGGTAAAATGTTCGTAACAAGCCGCCGAATAATTCACGCACTTCAGAGCCATGTCTCTGCAATTATACACGCGGTTTCACGATATTCTATGTGTACACCGACGAACACAGTTGCGAGATGATCCGCCCATGTATCTACCGTGTGTCGTATAACAGATCGCACATGACATACGTTACGGTTTCACGAAATGTGTAATTGCGTGCAACTTGCATTGTCTGTCGTTCGCACACGTGTTGATATTATAATATGCACTAGTGTTGTGCACACGCGAAAATAAGTACAAAAGGTTTACTTGCTACTTCTCAATCAGAGAATTTGAAAATCAAATTATTTCCTAATATCGAAAAAACTGTGTGGAGCCTGTTTTAAAAATATATAAATACGTGTAGATGTAGAAGGTACTTGAAGAAAAAGAATAAACATACATTATTTCTGATAAATTTCGAATAAATAAAAATATATAATATATTTAATAAAATAAAAATGTAAATATAAACAATCAACTCCAACTTCTTTAACTGACAATGAAATCCTCTCATTAACAAACAAAAAACTGGAAAATCTGTATATTATATACTAAATAATTCAGACATGAGAATATGAAAGAGCTATGCATATGCGTTGAAAAATCGCCGTGTTGACTTTTAAAAAATCCTTTTTATGACGTGCTTTCAGATTATTAATCAAGATTATAAAGTCCTTTAAAGTACTTTTTAATTTTCAGCATGTAATTCCATATTCTCGTAAAGGTAACTTGTACTTTTGTCGGATATTATATACTATCTTCGCGTTACACAAAGATCAGCATGATATTCAAAGCATCAGCACAAAAAATTTTCAACCAAATTTTCATTTAATTTCAATCAATTCAATCATATACGGTGCAAACGATATTTTACATATTGTGATTTTAACTTCTAATTATAATTTAACTTAAATAAATTTCGTGCGGTAACGCTTATAATGAAACAGTTTCTGTGTATTCTTCTGAATACATTAAAACAAATAATAATATAGAAACATTTAATTGCGCAATGAATTATTTATTTAGTAAAATTTGTAATGACAAATTATTTGACACACATACAGTAAAATATATCTTAAAATTTGCCTCATAAATGATTTGTCGCGCGATTTATTAAACATAATTTTTGTTTTATGTCACGCGACGTTACGCATCCAATTTTTCGCGCAACCTGTCATTATTAACAAAATACCATTGGCATTTCGAACAAATTAAATCGTGATATCTTGCATTAACAGCAAACAAATGGTTGGTCATGACTGATACTATGTTCACGACAACGACAATAATATGATTATGGATATCAACGATAATTTCGGCTGCATTGTACATTATGCACAAATAGGAATGGAATCGAGTTCTTCGTAAATTTCGAAACTTCAGATCATTCGTTTATGCAGTTGTCCGTAATTTTGCGAATAAAGCAAAATTTACCTTATTATTTGTAAAATTTGCTAAATTTTTTAAGTATTTAATAATACATTTCACGATTAATAATATATGAGAAGAAATTATAAAAATTATAGATTATGAAACGTAAATTAAACTATACAATTTCTCTAAATAAACATAAATAAATATATACATATTTAATGACATTAATTCTGACATATTTATTCCATAATTTAATATATATAATATATAATTTAAGTACATAATTACTATATAAAATATATCTAACTGGCCGATAGAATAATTTCTATAATATTCGTTAGTGTAACGAAAAGTTTATACCTACGGATTAAATTAATATTGGGAGCGCAACCACACACAACTTTCTCTCTCTTCTCTCCCTGATTGCATTATGCGGCAAATAGAATATCCAATATGTATAAACAGATGAGGCTGCGGCGTGTGTGCCGATTCTCATCAATACTCGCGACACTATCATTGTGATAACAAAATTATCATCGACATTGAGATATGTTCGCTGGGCTTCGTCATATTGTTACATTTGCTGTATTATCGTTTTCATTCATATCAGCTAACGAAAAATATATTAATTTAAGCAAAAAATGTAATTTATCCATGCTTTGTGTATTTATCATTTAATTATTAAGCATTTTCAATGTATAGGAATAATTAAAAAGGTGTTATATTTTGATTACGTATGGTTAATCGTATGTGATGATGTAGATTGCATCGATATTTTATTAATTTGACAAGGATACGCGCGAGAATGCATTTAAATCGTATTACTCTGCATAATTGTAATATTGGCGTAAAGCAAAACGGATTGAGTAAAAAGATGATAGAAACGTAACATGATACTAAATACTTTTAATAAAATAAACTTAATTCTTCGTCAATTAATTAAATGTTGACATTCTATATTAAAATCTTTCAGAAATTCTGTAAAATCTTTTTTACTCGTATAAAAAAATTAACTAACTAAGTTGCCCTTTAAAATAAAATATAATAAATTATGTTTCGCAAAGAAGAAACTTTAAATAAAGAAAACAATTTAAATGCTTAAGTAATTTATGAGATAAACCGGAATTTTATCCGTTACTTTATATAAATATCTGCTTATAATTCTATATATTACTGGAAAAACTGAGGTAAACTGATATTTATTTTAATATTTTTTTTATAAAGTATATAGAAAATGGGACAATTAAGCTATCTTGCGTACAGTCAAACAACATTAAAGCAACCCGCAATGTTAAAGTTTCCGAGGTAAACTCAACTTATATTAAACATATTCTGTGCTTGTAAAATCGAGGCAAGGTTCGTGCTGACGGTTAATAATATTATACAACAGCAATTCGCACACACAAACATATAAACGCATTTTGTACGGATATTCTGACAATCTGCTCACGTTTTTTCCGTGCTAATTAGAAACGTGGACCGAGATCAAATTGTTACAAATTATCACCTTTAAAGTTGAAAGCGACTGACGAAAAAATGGCACGCGATATTCCATCGAGCGTAATTCGAAGGCTAAATTTCGCTGGGAAGAACATTAATGAGGAATTGAATTTTCATGAAAATATGATATAAAAGTAATAAAAAATCTCATTTCTATTCGAGGAATAATCCATGCAGTAATTGCCTCAGATACAAAAGTTTACATACAATGAACATTCTAAGTCTCATCGTTTATCGCGTTTTAAAATTTAAAATTTACATTATTAATCATCTATGAAAAAAAGGAAATCCCTAATATATGTATATAAATATATTATATACAAATATTATAATCAATAATTCCTTTAAAAATTAATAGTTTTTTTGTATAAAAGCTTAATCGCATGCAAAGATACAATTTAATATTTAAATAGTACTCTCAGCTTATCAAAATAATTACAATTAATAAATTTATATCCCAAACGATGAAATAACAATCTTACGTAACAATCTAACGTAATAATATGACCTCACTTGAAAAACCGATATTTGTCTCCCACTTGGTTATTTAATATAAAATCCGCCAATACATCCAATGTAATCAGGTTACAAACAGGTTTCGTATCGTACCGAAAATCACATTTTTATTTATCATTGTCGCGAGAACGTGTCACCGGAATGCCGCGGCTCAGCTCGTAAGCTCGTTATGATGCGGAAGCTCACGTTGTGAGGAGGAGCTTCGACAAATTTTCACGCGCACGTGCTTGCGATGCGACGCGAAGCTTAACGTACATATAGGTAAGTGAACTCGCGCGATACCGAGCGTGCAACAAACATGCTATTGTGTTATAATCATCGTTAGATTGCATCGCAATTATATGCCTATATTTACTAGCCCGTGTATATGCTCGCAGTAATTATGTACGATATAATTAAGGGTTAATGTTGTTTAAAAATCTTCGATAATTCGATATATAAAGAAACAAAAGCGCTGCAGTGTAAGCACAATACCATCTGCTCCCGAAATATTTTTCACGTCTAAATTGAAGGAATTTATATTTTGTTCTTAATTAGAGCCTGAGATATTTTTGTACTTGAATATTGACAATGAAACGAAAAATGTACAAATAAAATCTTTCTGCAGAAGATTCTTTCTCTAAATTCGTAATTAAAATATGTTTGATTTATACTTTTGTTAGCTATTATTCTTCTCGAACAATAAACTAAGAAAAGAAGCAATTAGTGATTGTAAATTTCGTTTTCACGAATAATCTGCAAATAAGAAATAAATTTAATTCACGATCGAACGTATGTGAAATTGGCTCGTCATTATAAAAAATTAAAAAAAAATGAGTTGGCCCCTGAAAAAGTTCTCACAATTATCCTTAATAATTAAAGCTCTAAGTTGATATCTTTTAGATATCAATTTCACATATGTCACGAACGAGATAAATTGTTCTTAAATCTTGCTGTTTTGAGCTTTCATGAGTTTTTCCGCGATTTAATCAAATTAAACTGCATGTTGTGATCGCACCTTTAATTAGGAGATAAAGAAGAAGGAGGCGGATAGATCTCGGAACGTGACTCGTGAATGACCGAAGTACCCCAGGTATAACAGCGGCATTGTTGCGCCGCGCAATGAGAGAATCCAAGATGAGGGAGATGCTGCGCGCAGTAGCTAATTAAGTCAGCTCGGAAAGCCACCGTCGCGGGAGCTTTATTAAACTGACGCCAGATGCTCGGCCGTAAATTCTCCGCACGGTCACGTTCCAATTTCCCAATTGGTCTGCCACGCACATAGAACAACGGCGATACGCAGAAAATGCACCTAGTGCGAAGAGCTTCCGTTTTGCATCCGGTTCCTTATACCCTTATTCCGCGATAACGACGTTGTACAGCGAGAAATTATGTGGCAGCCGTTCTCAACTTTCCCCGCCTTTACTACTTTTTTAGATCCTCGAAATATATCCTCGCGTCATATTATTTATAAAAATATGTATGTCAAGTTTTTCATTCCACGAATGAATAATGTAAATTGCACAAAGAGAAAAAGTATGTCATGTATCTATATCTAAGGAAGGGTGCACACACTACGTTAAGAATCGTTGAATATACAAATAAGAAAATTTTTATTCGATTCTTTTTAAATAATTTTTCTAGAAAAATTAGTAATTAACTAAAATTTAACTTTTCACTATTATAAAGTAATATTTGTTTCTCAATGCAAAACACGATAATAAAAATTATTTATTTTAAATAAAAAAAATTAATGAACGTATATAAAGCGAATTAGTTTTATTAAAATATTAATAAAAAGATTTACCGCGTAATTACATTTTTAATGAAAAAAAAATAGAAAGTTATTATATGTATTTAAAAATAGCATTAAAAATAATTAGTTTTTACATCAAAATTAGCTTTTCATGTTAAAATAAAAAAATAAACTTTTTAAGTTAATAATTATTCATTAAATAAACCAAATCTATATATTTACACAAAAAAGAGATTTTTCTTTAAAAATGAATTAAACTATGTTTATATTTATGTTTGTCTTTCCTGTATGCCGTTTATACGTGTAATATTCAACTTTGTGTATATTTAATTTTTGTTGAACACAAAATTTCCATATATTATGGATCAGTATTTGTCGTAAATATGGAATTACAATATCGCATGAGTACCTTATATAAGATATAGAATACCTCAACAAGAAATAATTTCTATCATCAGTATCAAAAAATATCTCGAAATTTTAAGGCAACAAAAGTACAGCATCGAATGATTCGTTGTTATTTTTTAGTTTTGTTTTAATATAAAATATATTTCCTTATAAAAATATATTTTCTCTTATTAAATATAATCGAGAATGTAAAACTTCAAGAATCTAATATAAAAGTCTGCAATTAATATTTATAATAGTAAATATGTATATTTTCCATTTAAATATAAATATAAATAAATCGGTAAAATATATATTATATTTGTTAATAAAACATATAATAATAATTGCTCATTTTCGTGCGGATATTTTATGATGATTAAAACATATTAATATTTAAAATGTAGATATTTACAATACGCAAAATTTCCATAACTAACAATAAGAGATTGAGCGAGAGAGAAAGAAAAATTGATGCAGACAAATAAATTTGTTATGTCTTATAAATATATAATATATATATATGCGCAAACGATCTCGCAAATCGTCGTGAGATATAGGCAGAATTTCGCAATTTCCTCTAGTCATAAAAATACCGATGTCCTCGTTTATCTTACTTTTATCAGTCCATGAACATTTAGGGATTTCTACGGGAAATGTCAGTCGAGTATATGCCACATGTATATAACATTATTTGAAATTGCCTTTATATACTTCATATTTTTTTGCGATTCGAATATTTGTGAACAAATATTATTCTCCTCTCTTCTTCCCTCCTCTCTCTCTCTCTCTCTCTCTCTTCTCTTCTCTCTTTTAAAATAAATACTATCATCAAATAAATATTTAGTAATATTAGTGTGTAATGGTACTCACCCTATATTATATATAAAAAATATAATAACAAATGCAACTGTGCATACAGATTTATAATTATCGCGCACATTATATTTATTTAAAATTAAATTAGTTATTTTAAAAGTTATTTTATTTAAATTTAGATAATAGGAGAGAATGGATTTAATTCTACATAAAATATAAATGTTATAAAACGGATTGAATAAAAATTTTGCAGTGAAATGTTATTAAAAAAATAGTGCACGAAAAAAGTATATTTTAAAACATAAATTTCTAATGTACGCAATATATACAAGGTGTTTGGTAATTCGTAAAAAATCTTTCGTGTACAGATAGAGCGGATCAAACTGAGAAAAAAGTTCTGTATCGTTTTGCGATTTTCAGAATAATTATTGAGAAATTAATTAAAATATATCGATCAATTCGCACCAATATACATATATTAACGCTCTAACGAGAAGAGACAGCCCACTGTTACACGGGTACTATGCGTGCGACTAGCAACCGAGTGACAGCGGGCTGGCTTTTCTCGCCACGTGCTAAATATACTCACACGAATTGGTTGATATTTTTAAATTAATTTCTCGATAATTATTTCTAAAATCGCAAAATAATGTAGAACTTTTTTGCTCAATTTGATCCGCTCTATCTGTACACGAGAGATTTTTTACGAATTACCGGACACCTTATATACATAATTTTATACGAAAGTAATATATATTTCACATCACAGACCTGTATTTTTAAAGTACACTTTTTATACATATATTATATTCTTTATAATAGTTTACTGCAAATTTATTTAAATCGTTTTATATACTTTGTCTTGAAATGGCACAAAAATTTATACAAGAAGCCAGTTTATAGCTTTATCATAATTTAACTCACGGTGATGCATCGAAATATGCAGTAAGCGTATATCGAAGGTTACAATACCAAGTCCAGTTTGACCGTACAATTAGGTGAGCAATTAATTACGCGCAATAAATTAACTCACCAGCAGATGCATCGCCACCACTTCCTTGTCGTTGTTTCATCGCCCCGGACTTCTGGACGCTCATTTACAGATGCAAACCGATTGGGAGAGCGCAATTAATTAACAGTCGCATACACTAATTAACGTAATCGTCGTATCGCTCTTCCGTCACTTTGTATGCACTCCTGGTACTTGTCGCACGCACTTTGAACACACACATATAAACAGACGTTTGCCTCGCGAGTAATACACTTCGACGCGTGACGACGTGTTTGAGAAACGCGCCGGCGACTTTACGCGAATCGTCGACGTGGAAACGTTGCCGCCAATATTGTGGGAAATATTACTCGAGTCGAATATCCCACTTCCGGATCCACGATCGCACGCACAACGCACTTCGGACACGAAATGACACATCTCTCTTTAAATAAAATTATATCGATAAGCGACACGCGCCCATCATCGAATTTCGGAGACTAAATCTTATCGCGAACGCACTTGGTGGCACGCACGATTACACCCTCGATACCGCCCGCGTGTAACATAATCCCTTTCTCGACACCGCTAATTGCGCGCGAAACGGAAGCAGGGTGGCCACGCTACAGTAAATAAACGCGTAGGAAGCACTGCCGTGACGTCACGTATTCTCAAGTTCAACGTACCGATACGATAATCAGTCATCGCAGCTTAGGTTACCGCCGAATGTCTCACTTGATCCGAATTATGCCCCACGCGATGCTGCCGATCCTCGATCTCACACACACGACGCACAATTTCCGACAGATACATTTTGATAAGCAGATTAAACTTTAGCGACGGCGGATTAAGACAAAGCGACACGCGACACGATTGTCGGATATATTAGTCTCGCCACACAATCACTGCGACACACTTTCGATCGCTCTCGAGATCTGTTCGCACCTAACGCTCATCGTTGATCAACAACCTACAATGAGACAAACATCTCGGATTCCGAGAGGCGAACGGTACGTGAGGCGACGCGAGACGCGGGAAGGACACAAGGTGACTGCGCTAGTCAAGACACTGAGGCGACGCTATGTGACGACGTGACGTGACGTGACGTAACGTGACGTCACGGCAAGGTCACATACCAGAGCTGTTATTACTATTGCGTACATTCTCGAGTCTACAACAGTCCGATATCGACGCTGCCGCTCTTACTGTCGAATATGTTACCCAGTCCGGGGATAAAAGTCCACACGTCACCCCCGATTCTCGATCACACGACGCACATTTCGCGGACGAATACATTTTCATACTCGGATTAACTTTACCGGCATCGCGAAGGGGGGATCATTAGCGACTGGCGAGATGGACACAAGATGACTGCACTAGTCAAAATAAAACTTGAGGCAACGCTTCGGTTAGCAAAGTAATAAAATTCTTATTATCGTATCCTCGAATTTAATAACGATATAATAATAAAGGATTTATGCGCGATACTTTTTATCAGTATAATATAATACATTTAAAAAAATAATTCACGCGGTGCTCTCGATAATACACGACGGACGAATAAATCATGCCTAATATCTCGATAGATTATTTCAAATGATTATAAAAAAAGATTTCTTTACGCCGATTGAGCGATAATACTTTCGTACGTTGTGTTACAAAATTCACTGTCCGTATGTTGTAATCTTTGTCTAATATTCATTGTCAGTGAATAATGAGGATATCCTGACTGGCAGACAAATTTTGGAACATAGCCGTAGCTTTCAAACAGAACCGGCACAGTGACGTGTGATGACGTAGCGCTGACGTATGCAAAAATTGGAGGGAAATGTTAATGACAATTTCATACCGCTTCGCGAAACCTCGAGGTGAAGACGTTGCGAGAGTCCGGTCCGAGAATCTCATCGAATATTGTGGTAAATATTACTTTGAAATATCTCAATTGTTCAACAAAATGCCCGCACGATGTTTTTGATATTCGATCTTACAATACGCAATACGATTCGGACGGATAAATAACGCGAAAGGATACGTTTCAAAATAAATAGGCTATTCCTTCGGAAGCTGGAATGGAGCCATCGTTTAATCGGAAAATATATGTATAATATTTAATTGCGAAAGTGAGAACACTTCGTTCGAATTATAGTTATTCTCGATCTTGCATTTATATAACACTCTTGATTAAAGAAAAATCTGTTGTAAGTAGATAATTACATACATAAAATGACCGTGAATTGCGCGCCAACATAACGTAACGTCACGAAAAGCGCGCGAAAACTACTCCGTCGTGTGCGTCACATATTTTATACATATATGAATCGAATCTGCAACTTTGAAACACTTATCATTCTTGTAATTCAGTCGCGAACTCAAAGCGTGGAACTGCCGACATGTAATATAAATACTGTCCTTTAACAGTGAATTTTTTAAAATAAATTTTCATTTTGTCTTTTTCTTTTCTTGCCTGTAATTATTATTATTAATTGCGAACATTAACTAATTGTTTATTGCATGTGTGATCGAGAATCAAAGACACTTTTGCGACGCAAAATTCCGAGGCGTTTCTCAAGTTCATTGTATATAGCGGTATATCGCGAGTATTTATTATTATCGGGAGTGCCGAATAAAGTGACGTATTAAAGTTAATTTTGCGTGTGACTCGCGTGTGTGTGTCCATGTGTGAGTGTTTCAAGCAATGAAGCAAGGGCAAAATCGGCGACGATCGATATTGGTGAGTAAATTTAAATTTCTTATTGCTCATAACTAATTGTTTATTTTTCTACGATTTTATTGTGTTAATAACTGCACTTTGTTATATATTTATCACAACAGACTGAAAATAACAACGGTCATTTTCACAGTCCATTTTCACGAATAAAATAATAAAAATACTCGAAAGTTATTGACAAATATTCCGGTTTTTATATTAATGGTGCATGATAAATTTTTTATTTTATATTTACAGCTGAATAAATATACGTTAATAATAAACAATAATAATTAAAACAAAATAGAAATCGGATTTTACAAAAAGCTACATTCCATTAATTAAATCTCTTTCTTTTTTCTCTTTTTCTTTATATTATTTTTATAATTTATTCTTTTAAAAATATATATATATATATATTTTTTTTTAAAGAGTAAATTATAAAAATATTACAACTATTGAAGAAAAAAAAGAAAGAGATAATATATGTACATTATATATTTAACATATACATATGTATATATATATATATGTATATAAATATAATCGTTTGAACGACAAGATTGGTTTTGCAGATTACAATTGACAATCTCTAAAATTTGAAAAAAAAAGAAACAGGTTTTCAGAACTTTTTAGAAATAAAATTAATTCTTTTTACAGGACTCGACTTCCAGTAATACAGCTCCATTGCATTATCATTCATATGGTGAGTTATATCAATATTCTTTATTGTTAAAATTAATATATTAAACTAATGTAAAAATAACGAACCAAGGTAACTAAAAAATAAAATTTTTTCTGATTAAATATAAACTCTAATTAAGAACAATAAATTAATACTTCAGCAAAATATCTATAATATCTAATATAATAATATAATAATAATAATTGAATATCTATTTGCTTCAGAGAGAAAAATTATAGCATATCGCTGTTTTATGTGACATCTTTTTACAAGAAACTTATTTAAAGTGTAAAGTTAAATTACAAGCTCAACTATGTGTCGCGGTTTGAATCCATTTCGCAGATAACATCCGGATGATTATTTCCGCACAATCTTGTTAAAATCTTTACCCAATCGTGATACCGTCGTCGAGTTGATCCTTTCCGTCTCCGCACTTGCAACGCATTTCTCCCAGAAAGAAAACTTAAGAAACAAGGTCTTCAAATTAGAATGCGAAGAGCATTTGTGCGACATATTAATTAAAAAATAATAAGCAATAAGATAATTTACAACTTTTTGCTAAATAAAAATATTCTTTTTGTTACATAACTTATTAAAAGAGTAAAACGATAGATATTTTCTGTAACACTCATTAGTAATTAGATTAGAAGTTCTAATCACCTACTTATCTGCGAAACTCTGTTATTATTTTTCTTCTCAAGTCTTAAATTTTTCTCGCAGATATTTCACATAATATATTTTGAATGCAAGATAGTTTGCTAAATTTTACACATGATAATTACAACGTGTATGACGTATGTTTCCTTCATCATCCTTATCGAAAAAAGCAAAAGAGTGAATATTTATGAAACAATCATTCACGCGCCGTTCAATATTTTTATTTCACGTTTTATGACGGAATTTGAAGATTAATGACCGAACATTGTGTACAGTAGTCGCACCCTCTCTCGTTTCCTCGATGCGACGAAATGCGAAGATGGGTCGGAGAGAGAGGGTGGTAGGTTGTTAAGCTTAAGCTAACTCACTTGTCTTGGTGACGTGAAGGATATACCGTACGACCTTCTAAGCACCATCGCGGATATTTTATCGTGCTCGAAGATTAAAGGACTTCTCGAAGCTCTTTCAGGTCAGAGTAGAAGGAGAAGGAACAGGTATTGCCACACAGGATGGACAGCCTCTCCTCCGCGACGCGATGTAGAAAACGGCGTTGATGAATTCGCGTCACAAAGAGGCGTTAAGCTTTGCACAAAATTTTTTTTTTTTAACAAAGTATTCCCGAAATCAGTGGCATAACTAAACCGTAATCTTACATCAAGACTCTTCTTTTTAATATCAAAAAGTATTAGAAAGAAAATTTTGTAATTAGAATGTAAAAAAAAGAAAAAGTTATTATAATAAAATGTCAATTTGGTAGATTGCGTTTTTGTTGCAAAGAAAAGAATAAAAAAGTGATTAATAAGATTCTATGACATAATGTTGACATAATAATATGTAACAATATTATTATATTATTTTTATATTTTTCTAAAGATTCAGTTATTATTTGTAATTTTTTTTTTGTTTTACGCAAAAACATTTTTCTTGACACTTTTTTATTTTTAGCATATACATATCGTCTTAATATTTATAATTTTCAGATACATATTTGTGTTATTAAATATTATTAAGATTATTATGGCATGAAAATAAGATAATCGAAATCCAGATAATTGTTTAAAATAAGAATTGACTAGATTCCTTAAATTTCTCTCCTGAACTTTTAGGCCACTGATTTCTTCGAGGGATACGAAAGGAATTCTCGTAGTCGAGAGTTAGCATATGACATTTATTCCTGGAAATCAATTTAGCTTCATCAAAGAAGCGAACACGTCTAGCTTTTGAGATGAACAGTCGCGATCGACAGTTCTTTCTTCCAGTTCTGTACATTTTTTTTGTAGCGAGGAATCGCGTATATACAGAGTTTAAATAATAAATGTGAAAGAAGAAGACGGTAGTAGATTTAAAATTGTCTACTTAAGTTGACAAATTGTTGAAATCGTTAGGAAATGATCAAATACATAATGAATGCAATGATTAAATGAATTAGCTCTTCTTTTCATTCTTTTCAAGTCTTATAACTAAACATTTTACGTACTAATGTCTGCAAAGTGTAAAAAATATCATTTTGCAAAAAAATCTTATAATTTACAATTTTGTATTTAATTCTTTTTATACAGAACATAATTTTATCTAGATAAAATTATAATTGTTTATAGTCCAGCGATTTTATTTCAGTTTTCTTACATAAATTAGAAATAAAATCGCTGTTTACTATTACTATTGTTTATAACAATTGTAATTTATAATAATTTAATCTTTCTGCAATACGGAAATTGATAAAACATCGGACACATGGTCATGCCAAGCTTTAAAGTAGCTTAGAAACAGCAAAAAAGATGTTACATGTTACAAAGAAACTTTACTGAATCGTGCAGCGAGCAACTGAATCGTCAAACATAGAATGGCGCTATTGTAAACAGCGATAACCAGCGAGTGGCGATATCACGAATTTACGCAATTCGCGGAAAGCACGTGTTACAGCGAGCATCAATCTATCCGTCACTTTTGCCAACGAGAAACAACTTTTCCAATTTCCACAACTAGTTTCTTTTATGAGACCGTGTATTGTACACTTCGCATATCTCTTATTTTATGACCTCTTTTTCCCTTTCTTTCTTTCTTTCTTTCTATACACAGTTTAGAAGAGTCTCATTTGAAGCACCTCAAAAGGTTTCAAATTTTATATATTTTATCCAAGCTTTTTCACCTATTTAATTTAAAAAAATCAAAGATTGAAATTCATCAAGTTAAAATCATTTAGAAGCAGCATACGCAATGAAAGTTAAATGTTATGTAAAGTTCAAAGTGCTGCAGAGATTGGTAGAAAATGGTAGAATTCTTTTTTCAAATTTTTTCATTGTTTTTACCTTTCTAATGGGTTGGAACTTTCGACGATTCGCCATTTGATTCTATTCGAGTTCTGCTTGAAAACGTGCGAGATTGCCTCGTAAAAAAATATGCCGCGATATGGTATTACTGTTGGAAGTTAACTTTGCGACCGGAAATTTGAACGATAAAATTCATTCCTGATTTCGCTCGAGGGAGAAATCCAACTCTTCCACACTCGCTGCTGGCCGATCCGCGCGAAAACGTAGTCGCGATAAATACTAATTAACCCAATGTCGCGATGTTACGCGAGATAAAGCGTGGGGGTTCTTTGTTCTTATTTTTTGTGGTTCTTTCCTTATGAAACTACGACCAAAGAATCACGCAGAAGGACTTTGCCACGAAATTGTATGCATATAGTGTCGCGGGAAATAATGTAAAAATGTAGAATTTAAATCAGACCGTAACAAGATTCATGAGATTCAATCTATGGGGGAGAAATATTGTAGAACAAAAAGTGTGAAAAATAAAAGTAAAATTATATTTTTAAATACGAACAGTATACTGAAATTACACTTCTTTTACATATATACACGTTTGTTTCATTATTAATTAAAATGTGAGTTTTAATAATTAAACGAATGTATAATTATTTTTATTAGCGAAAATTGTTTTAACTCCTACGACTTTCATTGTATTAAAGCGTGATTTTATCTATTTTGTGGTCCTTTCGGAGGGGGTAAAACTCGTTCTAATAAACGTAGTCGGAACAAGTGTGCAGCGAGGCGTAGCTTGCACATTTGTGCAATACTCAAGAGACGAGCACCACTTCGGAAAATTGCTAGCCCTTTTTAAACTGTCCTTCGTAGTCATCACTTCCTCTTTTGATCTATTATCCTTGATACATAATTCATTATCAAAAAATCTCGCGTTTAGAAGCTGATTTTACTGAACATAAGCAGTTTTAAATTTGATAATTTTTTAAAATATATCTAAAAAGATTCGTACACACACACAATTTGATAATTAGTTTATTCCTTTTATTTTTAAACTATTAAAGTATTTAAATATATATATATATATATATATATATATATATATATATATAGATATATTCGTATTTATATTTAAAAATAATTTCAATTTTAATAAATTAAAATTATTTTTAAATATATAAGTACGAATATATCTATATATATTTTTTTGAATAATTTTATTCTGCAAAGAAAGCACAAAAAATTAAGATTTTTCTTAATCAATCAGTTGAAAATAAATTAATTTATAAAGTAGCTTTTGTAAATTTAATATAATTTTGTAACTCTCCAAAATTTTAAGCAATGTTAGAGATTTTTCTAACGATTTCAACACTTCTATAATATATAATCTGTGATTTTAATAGAATTTATACTAACTAACAATAAGTGTGAAGAGAGAACAGCAAAGCTAAGCTTAATTTTCTTTCATTCTCGATCGTACTTGTCCGGCGTCAAACTTTCGTTCGAAAGTTTCATTTTGCAGAAACTGTCTAGAGACTAAATCTTATCTCTTCTGACCACGAAATCCCAGTGGTATAGGTTTTTGCGACAAGAGATATTTCTGTGAAGAACACATGGTATCATCATGAGATTATACAACGTTCACACTTTGAGATTGCATTTCATGCAATGCAATGTATTACGCTTATATGTTTTCATAAATGCAATAATAGATGCATTCTTTATACGTTTTTATAAACAATTTGATACTACATCTCTAGTTATCGTCTATAAGCATTATTTAATTTAACACTAACAATTGAATAGATTTTTTATTAATCCTAAAACATAAACTTTTTATTATCTCTCTTTTTTCAGGCAAATTAAAATATGTACATATATATTTTTTTTCTTTAATTTATTATATAAATTTTCTTATATATTACACATATATAAAAAAATATCTCACAAAGAAGAAAAAAAATTTTTGATTTATTAGCAAAAACATTTCGTGATTTAATAATAAAAAAAATATCTGACTTGTGTCACTTCAAGTTTTACGTATCGATATTTCACGATGGCCTCTGGATATTGTGAACAATACGAGCGCAAAAAGCAAGGCTTCCATATGCTGAGAAATGAAATTTTCGTGAGAAAACTTCAAATACTGTGCGAGTCAGAATAGGATAGAATAGAAGACACAATACGATACGATATTTTCTGTTGTATTATCATGTTATATATTGACTCGAACGAACGAAAGAACTCGGTAGGAGTTATTTTGCATGAAAAACATAGAAGACACAGCTTCATCTAGCGTCATTGTAAAGAATGCAATCCACGTTTGACTTTTTTTACTTTTAATTCTGATGTCATATTTCTTAGATGTCGATTTGAAATCGAATCGCGTTTTTAAAAAGAAGTAGGGAAGACATATATTTATACGACATATTACGTAGACTTGCGAAGAATAGAATATAAAGAATTTTCATTCGGGCTTTAATATATTTCCTCCCGATATGGCTTGGCTCCAATATCGCTCACTTTAATTTTTCTGAACAATTCTGTATCGTACAGTCGAAGCGTCTTCGAGAAATTATGAGAGGGCTTTTTTAAGAAAAAGTTTCTATATAAAAGGCTATATCGTGAGATGCTTGAGGTATCGCGAGTGGTTTTTCTATAATTTTATGACTACTGAACGCGAGATGTGCGCAACCAGCAAACCAAGACCACTCCGTGTTGTTTGCATTTTCCCTTAAAGGGTCGCCCCGAGTGCAATGTAGGTCAGGACTATTGCGGTGTGTGTACTTTGTTTGCTGCTTGTCGCAGCTGCACGCTCATGTAATACACCGACAAGTGGTTGAGCTCCGCGGCGAGGAAACCGACCCGCTAAATTGGCACGACAAACATATCTGTCGCAACTCTACTCGAGTTTTTTAGTATAAACTTTTTCCTTCTTTCTGCCCCTCTGTCTTGTCAAGTTTTATCTTGAATAGTTTTAAAATAGTTTAAAACACACATAATCAGGGATGAACGTGTGACATAGATTATTTAAAGATTTACGAGAATAAAAATAAGGAGGTCGAAAATTATGTTTAATTATTATTCTGCGAATTACGCTTTTTGAGAAAAATTTAATTAATAATTAGAATTACATACACACATAGTTCTTAATATTTGTGACACTTTATGTTGCAAAACTTGACGAAACACATAGATATCACAATTACAATTTATTTTTGTATCTTTGACGCGACATATTTGTTATTTATCACAACTTCCGTTGCATTGCAGGCGTAGATTTAATTAAGCATGTCGCGTTTCGCGAAATAGTCTCAAAAAGTTCCAATACGTATATATTTAAATGCAGCTTATACATCTTTATTTTACTATAACCTAATAAGGTTACAACAATGGAAGTTTCATAAATGTAAGACGATGTTGTTGAGTGAAAGAATTGTGATTGAATGAACAGTGCATTGAATTCCATTGAAATTGACTAGGAATACGTATATCTAACAATTTTTTTTTATATTAGATCGATTCTTTATACCGATCGATGAAGGAATGTGCACATAAAATCAGAAATTAATATTTGAATAAATTGAAAGCAAAACAATGAGAGAAAATTACTCTTCTAAATATAGATCCATTCTCATTTTTTCTAAATTAGAGATGAATGATATTTGTATTTTTGTACTTCCTACTTTTTGATATATTTTTTTTAATTTGATATAACAAAAGTATCATGATATAATTATATATTAGAAAACGAATTAGTGCTCCTTAATCTTTATTATATAGTTACTCTCGATTCCGTAAATTGTTGAAAACTAATTCTCGCTCGGTTCGGATCATTGTCGGCAAACGATTAATATCGCGTTAATCTCTCTTGTTGATGGCTCTCCTTGTCAATGGATGGTGGTACGTTTAAGCACACGAGAGAGAGAGAGAGAAAGAGAGAGAGAGAGAGAGAGAGAGAGAGAAAGAAAGAGAGACTATCTGACCGTCGAGTGGTTCTCGAAAGCGATGAGTTCGTCGGCCAGGGTATTAACGAGATTATTAACGCGTTAGCATGTTCTCCAAAGAGTCGTCTCATCATGAGATGATCTTGAAAATATCCTTACCCTTTCCAAAGATGAAAAGGTAGGGATTAAGGTAATTCCGGCTTCTTTCCGAGTCGTCGATCAAAGAGATCAGTCTCGTAAAAAGCTCGTCGTATCACTTAAAATGGCATGTAAATTAAATGACAACGCGCGTGTTTATTTATCGTTCCATGATTGAATTCAAAATATTATATACAACCAATATTGTATAATTAAAAATTCACAAGTTTTCTAAACAGATATGATAAAAATAGAAATGATTCAAATAATATTTCTATAATTAATTTTTTAAATTATTTATTAAATGTATTTTGATTTTATATCTTCACAAATACATCAACTTTTATATATTATATTTTTACTTTGATCCTTAAACATGCTTTATTTTTTTTTTTTTTTTTTTTTATTGAAACATCTCGCAGATATTTCTTGTTGTTTATGACGATACATTTAGATTAATCGATGTTCGGGTTCGTGCAACTTTCTACTGTGAATAGACGGAAATGATTTTTTCATGAGCGGAACAGACCAAAATCGGGACAGATGGCGGTGCACTGCCAGTCGAGAGAAATGGAACGGAAAGCAGTAAATTGCATGGAAGTACATTCGGCGGATTGGATTAGCATTTTATACGAAAGGTCTCGTGTGTGCGCATACGTCACCGGACGAGAGCGCGCGCGTCCATTCGACGCTGGCTGGTGAAAACGTGCGAATGAATATTACTAGCGACACACGCAAAACGATACCGATAGAAAACTCAAAACTAGTTTTTCCGCTGGAAACGTACACCGGATGTCGCAGAAAAGACTCGATCTAAAATTTATCAAGGAATTTGTAAATGAAAGCTGTGTGATTTCGTGCTAGATCCGTGAAAAGAGGCACCCTGTATACGCGCGTAATCTCAAACTTGCGAAACTTCGGACATCGTTCTTTCGCGTTAGGAAGAAACTTTTCTTCAGATTACATACACACAGAAGAAGTCGAGAAACGGGGTTCGGTGGAGCTTGCTCCTAACTCTCTCGGCCCCAAATTGACTGGTGTGTCGCGTGTGTAAAAAGATTTTTACCGTCTGTGCCATAAGTGCGCTCTCGTGTGTCTTGGTCTGAAATGAGAAAGGCGAATTTGCGCCCCTCCGATGTTTCCCTAAGGCCAAACTGTATTTGCGACGTACTTTTCATAGAAAATAAACCCGCTTTCAACTTGTGTGATCAAAACTCGGATATTGATAATTTTATTTTACAGTGAGAACTGCTTAATTCATTTTCTCTTATTTGCTGAATACAAATTAATATAAAATTAGAATAAAATTTTACTTTTATATTATCGAATTGTTATATTATTTATGAAAACATTTCATATTAAAAATACAAGTAATATTTACATATTTCATAATATTTTATAATCATACTTTCCATTACATTTTCACAGTAGTTACTTCTCAAATATGATTTTTTAAATATGAAAAAAATTATATTATCAAATTATTTCTGATCAATCTGATTATATTTAAACTCTTATGTTAGAAAAAGATAAGAAATAACAAATAAAGGTAAAGAAAATTCATACATAATTAATTTTAAATATATAAGATAGCACAACTTTATAAATTGGAATGAGAGCAGAAGTTATTATTTTTACGAATAAAATGCATTTTAAAATACAATCGCTGTGTTTGTACATGTATATATATCGAGTCAAAGTTTATTAGTATAATTCGAAAAATTAAATTTCTATACGTTATTTGATTATATAGTTTACCATTTTTTAATTTTTATTTGCACGCATCTAGAAAAACTTATTTAAAACAATTTAAAAGGGCTAGTGTGAAATTAGCCATTTCAATTTTTTTTTTAATAACTATTTCTGTAGATGTGTTCCAATAAAAATTCAAAAATGGCAAATATGTGCAAACGGTATGCAATCAAATAGCGTATGGAAATTTAATTTATTTCGAATGTGAAGAAGGGGGAATTAATTCCACGTATACAAATTTCGTAGGGAAAAAATAAAATAAGTTTCTTCTTTTATCACACAATTAAGTAGTTAGAGCATATAGGGTAAATTAAGGTATGATGGTCATACGGAAAAGATGGCCATAGGCTGTAATTTTTCTAATAATCACTATATATAATGCGCTTTTTTAGTCATTAACCGATATTTTTACATCAATTATCTTTCATAATGACTAAAAAAACGCACTTTTTCGTATAGCCATTATATCCTAGTTTAATGTTTGATAGCACATAATCGAGTTTCAGAGTGTTAAAATAAAATCTCAATTACTTGATAAATGTAAAGTGAGATTGATTTTATTGTAATCTGATAAACGCACTATAAATTGATAGACCAGTCCATAGTGCGTTAACTTATTTCACCGTACGAGTTTCGGTCAGTTTTATGGATTGATCGGTATAGATACGTGCCACAATATAAGGTCGCTTGTTTCAAATCCTGCAGCTCGATTCACCTATAATTCATGGCCAATAGACTGGAGCGCATTCGTTCTCGTTTTTCGTATAACCGATGCAAAGGCGCTGTTCTAGATCGAACTGGTTTCAAGAGATACTCTTTCCCGCCGTCTCTCTCTTTTCCACATCTCGTTTATCCTTCTCTCCCTCCCTCTCTCTCTCTCTGTTTTTCTCTCTTTCTCTTTCTGTCATTGCGGGAAAAAGGTTCAAAGATACAAAGGGACCGGAAAACCGCAGGATCAGCGAAGGAAGAGAGAATAAAATAGAGAGAGAGAGAGAGAGAGAGAGAGAGGACAAGAAGAAGGATAGAGAGAACGACGAACATCCAACTCGACATTATACGAGATCTCCTCTCCATCTTCTTTCGGTACTTTTTATCCCCCTTTATTCCGTCTACTTCTTATCATGCCGCCGCTGCTCTTCTTCGCATCGTCTCGCGAGGAATCTCGACCGTCGTATCGTATCGACTGCCGCGAAACGGCTATACAGATGGATAAAAGCGTTTCTCCGAATACCTTCAAAACTTTACTCAGAAACTTGGGACCTCGATAGTCTCTTGGAGGACCAAAGATCCATGACAGAGAGACCACTATGTGATACTTCTGTCGACTAGCGTGATGTTTCTAGTTTCGGAATGTTTGGAAAGCCACGAGAAAGCGTCTTTTTCCGAAAGCGATTCTTTTACACTGTCAAGCATTTTTCACAATCGCCGTTTGCAAGACATCTTTGGCGAGATTACCATACAAATTCATCTCATGCGTAATCAGACTGCGAGTGAGATTTACATGACGAGAGACAACGTGCATACAGTGTGAGAAGTTGCGAATATCATAGAGAATATCCGCATGCATGGTCAAATCCGTATCTGTTCAGGACACAAAGGAGATGACTATTTCGCGATATTATGTAGAGCATATCCATTGAGAGAATCCAGGATTATATGTACGTTCATGTATGTAGATACATATTCAGTTGGTTCGCTAACAATAATAAGACGATCGTAAAAAAACTCGCGAGACAGAAGTTACTGCCGGAGAAAAAGCACGTCCGACCAGTAACTGTATATCAGGTAGGTAATCAAATTTTCGCGAGCTTTTCGAGATTTACAAATAGACAGTCTTGACGCGAAAATCGAGTTGTCGATCGAAACAATGAGTGACGACGATAAACGAGACAAGAATCATTGTTCTTCCCTCGAAAACTTGAGAATGCAAATGTGTTTCGCTAAAACGTGGTGCGATATTGCGCTTGGAAATGACAACGACCTCAAAAGATTTGCATCTCGATAATAAAAATAAGGCGTGAAAAGTTGCATTGCAGAAATTAATAGATTAGTACAGTAATAATAATAATAATAATAAAAAGTTATATTTAAAAATAAAAAATATTTTTGTTTGTGAAAAAAATATTCTTATATAATATATAGTAATAACAAAAACTGATGAAAAATATTTAAAGCAGATAAAACATGATAAAAAAATAAATAAAAATATAAATAAATATTTTATAAATGTAAATATATAAAATTAATCTTTTCTGAATATATTATTTGAAACAATGCAATTAAAATAAAGTGGAGAGGATGAGGAAGAGAAAAAAACTCTTCTTACTCAAAGACTAAAATTTTATTGCTGAGTTCTAGTAATTCGATTAATTAGTAATTCAGATAATTAGCGTTTTGTTTGATACCGACTTCTGTATAAATAATCATTATGTACAAAATGCATAAAAGTTATAATATTGATAGAGACCGTGTACAATTTGCAATAAACAGATGCAACTATATATTTGTAATATCTTGCACGCATTTATTACAAGCCCACGACTGATAATCAAGCTTGCCCTTATGCTGGTCATAAACACAGACACCAACACAAATCCATGGCTTATTACATGCAGAACGTAGATATAGATCTATGTTAACCCGCGGCTCGTAGATTAAAGATCAAAGGACGTACAGGGTATGATGATGAGATATTACAGTGTTTATGTATTCCTTCCCTCATCAAAAAATAGCTTTTTACATATGATATGTTATATAATTATATTTTATAATTTTAGTTTTGCAGATAAATATATAAAAATTATTAACCCTAAGATAAAAGAAAAAACATTAAATTTAAGATTTATGAAAAATAAAATTGATTACAATTAAATGCAGTATTAGTCTATAAATGATACAAGAAAATTGATTTAAGAAACTCGAGTGTTCTCTCGTAGAAACAAGAAAATAAGCTCTAAGACTTATAATATTAAATATATTATAAAACATATAAAAAATTTCGCGAAAAAACTGCTCAGGCAGAAAATTATATTAAGCGTAATTAGCGCTTGGCTCATTTGCATCTGCACCACCGACATGAATATGTAAATACTAATCCACGGAATATATAGTAAACTTAAAAGCGGCAACTTTACTGAATCTCGTTTTAGCGTGATCACATTCAGTATTCATTCTTATTCATCCTTATTCATCCTTATTCATCCTTACAATATCCCACTTTTGTTCTGCGCATTAAGCATCTTATTGCGCTTTTTCTTTTCATCGTTATTATTGCAATTCATCAAGAATCACTCAACAGACAGTTACATTAGCACTTAGGCTTATAATGCATGTGTATGTGTGACAGAGAGAGAGAGAGAGAGAGAGAGAGAGAGAAGGAGACTCATTGTCAGGCTTATTTCAATAAGCGTTATTTAATTATACAGATCCAAACACATGCATATAAATTTACTAGACTCTTTACTAAGACTTTCTCGTAGAGAATGACAGAAAAGCATAAGGAATATATGAGATAGATAGAAAAAGGAAGAAAAGAGAGAGAGAGAGAGAGAGAGAGAATGCTGTAGAAATTACCAGGCAGAACGCAATATCCTCGCACCTCTTTACGTTGGTGTTTCTCTGTACAATCCACCTTCCTGTTTTCTCTCCACCTTTGGGAACTTCAACAGGACGTCACCATATAGCATCTCCCTAAGGCTACATAATATCCTCTCTCGAATTGGCCCTTCAACCACCGGGAAAATACCAACCTGCCTTCCGACCTGGAGCTTCAACGGCGTCGATATCGCGAAAAATCGCTAGTGAGACAAATGAGTGCATGCATTGTGCAATAGTCATTGTACGTAAAACGAGAATGTGTGTACATACAAAGTGTACACGAATAACCATGCATGTTTAGTTTACAATACAATCAGATTTATTCAAAATTTATTCAAAATTGAAATGCTCCTTAACAAAGATCTAAGTATATCAAACATCAATAGTTTTAAAAAAAATTGTAGCTTATACTTTTTTGAAACTTGAATTAAACTTAATCTTCAATCAATCAATTTTAAAAGAGTATTAATTGGATTAATCAGTAGTAATCGACCATTATTTATTCACACTTACTTATTACTTGTATTATAAAATAAAACAATGTAATTTTTGTATGTGGATGTAAAATACTTAATACAGAAAATTTTATACGAGTATATCTCTAATATATGTATGTGTCTATATTCTTCAAATACTTTATAAACATTTTTATTCGACTCCGATGCATAATATATATACAGGTATATTAAGCTATCTTAATCAGAATTATCAAAAAATTTGCTTCGTTAGAAAGTTACGAAGGGCTAGATAGCTTAAGTTGTCTAGCTATTATATAAAAAAATAACGCATACAGAGATAAAAACAAAAAATTAATAATACATAAACTTTTTGCTATTTTTTTACTATATTTTACTTACAAAAATATTTCTATTACTCCAAATGTTTAAGACTTACAAAAGGTTAGATAACTACTTTAGGCGATTTTTAATTTATTTCGCGAGGAAAAAATTCGAGACCTGCATTTTTTGACAGCAAGTAATTCGAGAAATACCATGATTATGCGCTATTTTTTTATAATGGCTAGATTAAGATTAAGCTATAGTTCTTCGTAACTTTTTAACAGGGCAAAAAAATTATTTTTTATATTATTTTCATATAATTATCAAATAAGTTTCATATATATTTTTTTATGTTTTAATAATTTGGCTCGGTTAGCTTAATATATCTAGTATATAGTTAAAAATATATATCATAGATAACTATGCTAGCACACATTTTTCTCATTTTGCGGACGCAAAATATCACTTTAAAAGGGAACAATATATTTTTTTTTTATTTATGATCTATTCATCCCACACCTTTTTCTTTCTCTCTCGATGCAACTCTCGCGTGCGCGAGTGTATCAGTACTCACGGCAAAATACACGCTTGAAGTGATCGCAAACATCGATGCAGCCGACGGTGTGTATGTGTGTGAGTGTGCACGTGATTTATGATGATAATAAACTATTCGGAACTGATACAAGCCGACGATGGCCGTTTGTACTTTCATGTTTCGCGCTGCGCGGCGATCTATCGATGATCGAGCAATTTATAGCGGAATACATATTTCGCGTTGCGAACGACTCGTATACGCGTAAACTCTCGTCAGGTCAGATTCTCCAGGTCTGCGGCAGAAATCGATACGTCGTCGGGGATACGCGAGAAGCTTGCGTAACGAGCGGCAGCTTTGGGGATCGAGCGAGGCCTTAATAATTGCGCATCGATGCGCGCGGTGCAGTGTGCATCGGAAACTTGTCGACAACGATGTCGCGCCTAATTAAGCGTAAATAGGAATTATTAACTTTCCAACGCGCAAGACTTACGAAAATACACACGAAAGTACAACGTCCTTTTATTTGAGACTTTTGCAGTTAGCGAAATAATATGCGATTGACGTGATTAATTATAATGGGTAATTTAATTCCAATCTTCGCGTAACTTTATGGTTTCTTACATTGTTATACACGTTTGACACAATTTAAATTTAATTTAATTTTAATTTAATAAAACCGGGAACGAATATTAAAATGCAAAGATATATATATTCAGAACACATTTTAAAAATAATTTTACAATTAATATAAATTCGACAATTTGCAATTAATAAAAATTAATATAATTTAATTTATATTAATAACAGAACAAACTGTTTGTCAGTCCAGATAATTAGAATGAAAATTTCAATTTATTTTATTGTCTTTTTTTTTTTTTTTTTTTATAAAGAAACAGTATTTTAAACGCTCTCATCGTAGCGGTAACAACACGATGTCAGGATGTTTCCGCCGCACGATGCGCAAGGATGGTTGTAGCGTCCGTAGCATCCTTGGTCTAATACTAAAGTACTCGAATGCTCTTTGACCTAGCGTCCAAGGTAAATCAACCTTCGGTTTCAAAGAAACTAGTGGAATACGTCGAGGCAACGTTCATTACGCGATGTTGTATGACTCTCCTTTATGTTTCAACAAACAATTTTTTCAGTCTTTCAGCATGTAAGTCAATAAAATCCTCTTTTCATACAACTTATTGTTAAATGTCTATTATGAAATTGAGCATATGCAATAAATATCCTAATCATCTACCGAAAATTATATGCATTCAATATTGAGATGATATGTATTAATTACTTCTCGCAGTTTGCTAGTGTTAAATAATAAATATTAAATAAATCTGAAAGAGAGATAGCACATATATAAATATACAATTATAAATAAATTTACGTAACAAAATTAATGATAAATATTATATTCATAAAAATATATAATTCGGATGAAAAAATGATAAAAAATAACATGCAAACAATCTATCGTTTTACTATCAACGCAGAACGAAAATAATGAGATTCGCGAAACAACACATTTTCGCGACAAAAGGCAGGCAATCACCTTCCGTTTCCGTGTCCCCGATACTTTGCTTTTTTCCTCCCTATGTTGCGTATTGGAAAGTTCGCCGGTGTTGTTCGACCTGCGCGTTATTAAAAGTTGACAATCGGTGGGCGAGTCAGCACCGATGCGTGTGCGTCACGACACGCACGTGTCGTGCGTGGCACGAGAGAGCACTCGGGGCTCGGGGCAGGTATGGCATCGCCACCTTCGCACTGAGAGAGAGATGACATCCCTTTGTGCGTTCGAGTAGGTTTCTAAATAGCGTAGCGTTTGTCATGTAAAGGGCTCTTGCTCGCCGAGACGAGAGCTTTCTTCTTCGCGGAAGAGATCAATAGAACAAGAGACACCGAATTGAATAGAATTGAGATTCTCTGTTATATGTATTATTGACCATTATAAATACGCGGATAAATTCTTTGTTCCTCTTTGTCGATCGAGAGACAATCAAATTTAATGTTCTCAAAGTATTATGATGGATAGTTTGTTCTTAATTTTTTAATATATTGAAATCTTCGATAACATAACTAAAGCTTGAGGTATTGATTATATATTCTCATGAAATTATAATTATTACCGCTATTACGTAATTGAATTCGAGATGATAGTAAAAAGTTATTAAAAGTATAGTAATAATAAAAAAGTATCTGATTCCTTCAAATTCCGGATGCTTTTAATAATGAGGTTACCTTTTACCGTAATTTGATTTATTACAACTTTTATATTCCAATATCTGCAATTGAAGGAGAAAGCATAAAGATAGAAAATCTTTGATCTTAAAAAAAAGCGAAGATGATGTATAAAAGGCAAATAATATTTCAACGAGACCATGAACGCAATGAAATGTATGAAGGCTCTTACTATGCAGTAGGGCTCGTAAATTTTGCACACCTGTTTACTTCAGTCTTGGCAATATCTCCGCGTAGTCAAGAATTCTTTCATGCTTGAACGACGATCGGTACTTGACCTTAGAACGCTAACGAGCTCCGTTTATATCTGCACTATCGCTGCTGCATCGCCGCCGTTCGCCGTTGCTGCTGTCATGATGAATTGAGAAGGGTAATCGAGTGGCGCAAGTAATTCAACCGAAAATAATTTCTGTGTCCAAAGATTAGGTAAAATTTTAATAAAATAGTTCTATACTTGACGTCACTTTTATTTATTGCAAATATTTGATTAGAATTAAAAAGATATTCAAATATTTAAACTACGTCTAATATTTATAAATCTTGTATGTATAAATTCGATCTTTTATTACTCTCTTTTGTCTCTCCCTCTCTTTCGTCTCTATATACATATAAATGTATATTGATTTATCGATCTTATCAATCTCTCCATCTTATCTTTATACATATTCCCTTATAAGCATTTACTTCCAAGTAGCTTTTTATATATTTTTATATTATTTTATTATATTGTTTTTATATTTTTTTATTATATTATTTTTATATTATTTTAATTATCTCTACTTAACATAATTTATGACGTAATAGATTACAATTATGTTATGATTACTAATTACGTTGTAAATGATCAGACATATCAATGATACTGACGCATATAATTAGGGAATAATATGCCGGAATCTCACATGACAATTATCTCGTACCCCGCAGCGTATCATCTGGTTGGCACATGTGCCGTGCGCACTATCACAGTATTGTCTGTGTATTTGCACGAGGGTCACTCGCACACGTGTGTTAGTATTCATGCACGTTCACATTCCAATGTCCTCGATTGCATTCGCCGCTAGCCTACATTTCACTTCTTCGTGCATGAAACACTATGCGCTAAATCGGGTCGCTGCTAAATGTGCATCTTTTCTTGTCTCATCTCTCTTCTCTCGCAAAAATTTATTATGATACACATACGGTAGTTTAATCCGATTATTATTCAGATAGACCTTATGCATTCGGATACAGAAACGATGAAATTTTGCATTTTAAGAAATTTTTAATTAATCCTTCGAATACCGCTGCGAATAGAAATTTTATATACATATTTTTATTAGTAATGGAATTGATTACTTCAGAATCGCATAATAATGTCAAATATTAAATTAACGTATTACTCTTGCTATATTAAACAGTTTTAATGTTACGAGTCATAATATCACTTTACATAGGAAAAACAGAAATTTTATACTAAATTAAATATTTTGCTATAAAGCCTTATAACATTATAGTTATAATATTTTATAAAAGAATTGAAAGCGGAAATGCCTACCTTAATATTTTTATTATTTTTGCTCACACATCTCACTTTATACTTGTAGAAATTATGTCATACATAAATATCGATTTGAACGTAAAAAAACTTCTTCATCAATTTATTAGAGACGGGAAAATATATTGTACATTTGAATAACATTATATTTTATGATATCTATAAAACGTAAATTATATCATTATATTTCATAGCCTCTACAGAATGATTCAGAAGTCAGTGCAAAAATTTTAAAGTGATACAAGAGGCTCAAAAAACATTTTTCGTTAGACAACATAGTATTGGCATTGCATCATGTATTAATATATTAAGCTGGTCACTTCGGTACATTCGAATAAAAAAACTAGTCAGATATCTGAGGAGAGTCGTCTTTCGATTCGTGAAAGCACATACAATCACGGTGAGCACGATACGTAATCCTTCGATACAAAACCGAAATAATTATATGGACATTGTCTGACAAAAAATATAATATTTGTTTTATCCTCTTTTATCACCCCTTAAAATTTTTATACTTCTGAATCAGCTTGTATAACGTGAATTATATTACTTTTGTTGTTTAAATTTCGCAAATAGTCGATACTCTACATCTACACAGTATTACGGACACATATGTATATACCAGTGTGGCCTGCTTAATGCAAGTTACATATTTACACATGTATATTGATCTGGTTATACGTCTGCATGTGTATAAAGCACACATAGATACATGGTCAAAGAGCTTGATGTTTTCTACTGTATGTATATATATATATATATGTATACATGCATGTGTTTTTCATTACATTCCATTCATTCGTAGCGTACTGAATAAGGAAAACACCATATTGCTGCTTTATATTAGATTTTATTTTTAATAAAATATTCGAAAGAAAGAGAAAGAAAGACAATGTTCAATTATTTTTATCTTATTTTTTCTTTTATCTGTATATACATACACACACATTATATATACATATATATATATATATATATATATATATATATATATATATATATAAAGTATATATCTACAGATAAAAGAAAAAATAAAGTTAAAAATAATTAAACATTGTCTTTCTTTTTCTTTTTTTCGAATATTTTACTTTATTAAAAATAAAATGTAATATAAAACAGCAATTTGATGTTTTATGTAGAATACATAAACATTGGTTATCTTGTAATTTATGAGCGATACTACGTAATATCTTGCCTAGAAAGGCGTACAGCCTTTCGCAAAATTTTGAGATTATAAATTGGTGTATACATACCGATCCATTCTGTATATTTGTTCGAGTTTGCACGTGAGTTTATGTGAGGGGTATGCTATGTAAGTGTGCATGGACATCGTCAATCCGGAGTTGACCCAGGCACGCGCGTGTACTCATCGAGACCCTTCTCCATCACGTAAATTTACAAGCCCGAGCTGTTTGATGCAATTTACAAAGAGCGAGTGCATGACCTAACATCTCGAAGGTTTGTGTCATTCAATAAATTTTGCGTGAATTTAATCGATATAGTTGTATCTATAGTAAAACGGCTAATTACATCAACAAATACGCACGAATAAATTTCGTTATTAAACAGATTTTTTTCTCCAAAAAAATGAAGAACTATGCTTTCTGACATATGTTTTTAAGAATTGTTTTTTGTTTTCTTTTATTTTATATTGCAATCTCTGGAATAGAGATAAAAAATTTGACTTACTGTAGTGAACATATAAATTGTACACCCTACTTCATGAAAGAGATGTACGTATTTTACAGTTACGAAGTAATGCTGTAAAGCTACTTATTTCTTATATAGGTAACTATCCCAGTTGTAAGTCATGTCCCAATAGTAAGTCACTCTTGCATTTTAATATATTTTATTAAACAATTAATTATTTAACATATTTATTATAATTAATCATTAAACATATTTAAAAAGAAACATTATTACACCATCTATTAGTAAAATATCACATTTTTAACTTAATTATAATTTCAAAATTATTAGATTCAACTTCGTCGTTCTACTTATATTACCTATTCTTAATTATAATATTGCAAAAAAAAATTTTTTTTAATTTTTTACTGGCGATGTTTTTGTTTAATCTGCAGTATAAATATCAATAGTAAAAAAGACTACATATTTTTTAAATGAAATAAATATATATTTCTCTGCAAAATAAGAGATATGTTGTTTCGCATTGCAATTGAAACAAAAAGATTATAAGTGACTTACAACTGAGTCATCAATAGACGGTTATTAAAATTTAAATAATTATTTTATATACAAATAAAAATCTTTTTATTTTAATTAAATATGATAGCAAAGTTCAGAGAATTATTATGTAAAATATATATTCGACTTATTATACTCCTTTCTGTAAACATAAAAATATTGTAGTCATCAAGCTTAAATGATTTAAGTATAACTGGTACGCACAGGTATGTTAATGCTTTAAAAAAAAACTTACGTAACACGGATTGTAAGCTTAATACATATTGTAGAACGTGCATTCTAAATAATAAGCAATTGAAATCAAACAATGTTCTCTTATAATTCTTAATAATTCTAAGTTAAAGATATATGATTGAAACAATAAAATCTCGAGAATTATAGAATATTTATCTTAGAATATTTTCTCGTAGAATTTCATGATATATTGTAATCTCTAGAATAGAGATAGAAAATTTGACTTACTATAGTGGAAACATAAATTGTATATCTTATTTCACAAAAAAGATGTAAATAAAATATACATATACGTATATTTTATATATATATTTATCTGTATATATACAGATAAATATATATATTTTACAATTGCGAAGTAGTGCGAAGTAGCAATGCTTTAAAAACTTACGTAACACATAAAAAAACGCCTGATTTCAATATATTACTTGAGAGAGAAATAAATCTTCTACAATATATGTCAAGAATAAGTTTTAATTTCTAATAAGATTTAATTAATGTAAATAATAATACCTAGATGTAAATGTAAATATGACTATATTGGCAATCATTTGTTTGAATTTTACAGTTTGTATCTAATAAATATACAAGAAAGAAAATAAAAATAATTGAACAATAAAGATATGTACGTGTGTATTAGTTGAGTTATAAAAAACAGATTAATAAGATCGTGTTATAGCCCTAAACTATAAATTATAAATATATATATTAAAAAATATTAACAAATTAAAGAAAAATATACTGCGGCCAAAACATTGCGCATGAGCTGCTGATGCCCAGCGAGCCATGAATGCGACCAAGATTAAAACCGCGGAAGCCAAGAAGCACTTCCGATATCATTTAATTGCGAAAAGGCGCAAACAAGTTTTTGAACGTTATTTGCTTCCTGGCCTCGACACCACTTGACAACCTGGTCATATTTGCCTATCGCAATTAAATGGCAGATAGTAGTTAGCAAAGAATTGACGATCGTTGTGGGTCAAATTCAGTATAAAATTTGTAAAAATAGAGTGTAAAAGAACTCGCAAGTAAAGTTGGAATAATTACATATGGATTTTGCAAATAAATCATCATTATTACAATAAACTATGGCTTAATATGCTCTTAAATTTCGAATCTCCAGATTCTAATCCGGTAACGATCCCAAATAAAAATCCCATTCAAAATTTAACAGTTATGTCTCTTTTATGAGTCTTGTATGAGTGAGTGTTTCTCTCTTGCTTTTTGTACGTCTGCGCAGATTCAGTGCGCAACTATCACTTGTGACCTACGCAGTATATAAGAAATGTAAATTCACGACTGACTGAGTAATAGTTTAAACTCTGGATAGAATCGTGTGAGTGATTCAACACAATTAATTGCTATAAATAATTTCAAGGGGTTATTCAGATGCAGATAGTAGTGCGTCCGTTATATAGAAAATTAATTTTTCTATGAACCTATTTTAATTTGTACATGAAGCACGAACTTTTTATTCTTTTTCACCAAGTATAAATAAACTTCGATTCGAGATTTTAATAAAGAGTCTCGAATTTCTTTTTTTCTGAAGAAACATATGTGAGAAAAATATCGCAACAAAGTCGCTGAATTGGAAATAATTAATTGCATATTAGTAACATCCTAGAATAAAGAAGCAACATAAAAATGTGGTTTTTTAAAAAAATGTGTACAAGTAATGCGCCTCTTGATGGAAAAACTGTGGTGATAACAGGAGCAAATAGCGGTATTGGTAAGGAGACTGCCAGAGATTTTTATGGAAGAGGTAATATCTTGGAAAAATGATTATCCTAAAATTTGAAATTTTTTTTAAATAAAAAAATATAATAAAGAGGAAATTTTATAGAAGACATTTTAATATAATACAAGGTCTGGCAATAAAATAATGAGACCAATTTTTTTATTGATTTATATTAATAACCTCTTTTATATTGATAATCTTGTAATCTTTAACCGTATTTGATTTTACAAGGAAAAGTATGGAAGTGTCCCTTTCCGATTTTAATAAACTTTTATATGTTATAGTCTAGGTCAAAATAGGAGACACATTTTTTTATACATCCCCATGCGGCCGTTAAGGGCGTGAAACTCTTGAAAAAAATCGATTTTTTTATTTCTGAGCAAATACCGTCGAAATGGTAATAGAAATAAAAAAAGTTTTAAATAAAAGTTTTACGGTTCTTAATGTACATACTCTAAAACTGTGCCATTAAATTTTTCTAAAATGTCAAATTTTTCGAAATTCCCCTTCCCTGCTCAATTTTTCAAAATTTTGAAATGTATTTTATAATAAAACTTGTAGCATATTTAATGACAAATTCACTAGTATAGTATAAAATATTTTGTAAAAATAAAATCTTTATCGAAGACTGACAACGCAGTAAACGTCTGTCAAGGATAAATGTAAATACCAAGGCAGAGTGAAAAATACGCACCTTCAAAATTTAAGTAATTATAATGAATGTAATGGCATATTGCTTTGCGAGTGAAGTAAATAATATTATATAATCTTTTTTCTTTTCTTTTTTGTTTTATTGTAAAAAACTGAGAAGAATTTCAGTCGGAGATAAAAACTTTGCTCACACACATCAATTAAAATAATCTCGTGATGATATTTATTAGATTAACAACTTGTTTTGAATGTTAATGTAACTGATTAAATGACTTTTATTAACTGATTCACTAATTGTTTAGAAAATTTATTTATAAATTTATTAAATTTATTTTACTGCTGTCATCACCAGTTTCTTAATGTATGTAATTTATTATATAATTCTTCATACAAGGAATACAAATCAATCTTAACATCTCAAGTATTAGCTCAAGATTAACATATTAGAGTGAGTTATTCTAACTGAAACTGAATTGAAAAATCAATATTAGAAGCTGCAGAGTTAAATATAGGATAAACAATCAGTTTCATTATTTTATTGTCAGACTTACTATTGTCGTATACTTGTATAATTATTTATATGTAATTAATATTATATTTATATATAGAATTTTTATTTAGAAATGTTTATTGATAAGTAATAAAAATAAATATAATTTTTCTGTTGTAATATTTATTCTAATAACTAAGAGATTTTGTAAATACTTATATATAAACAAACGTATGCATTTAGGAGCTAGAGTAATTCTGGCCTGTAGAAATATGAAAAAGGCAGACCAAGCAGTAAAAGATATAAAAAATAACCCACCTTCAAGGTAAATATATAAATATTATATATTATAAAATCATATTAGGAAGCAATTAAATTAGCGGTTATTATTTAGAAACTGTCATTAGAAGGAAATCTATTTTCTTTCTTTTGCTTTTTACATGAAACTATATTTGTTTTAATAAAACTTTTGTACGATGAATGAAAAAACAATATAACTTAGAAGCCTATCTTTTGTATTTCTAGAATTAAAGAAAATGAGTATCAGAGTATTGCGGGCCAGCTTGCAATTTATTCCCTTGATCTATCTAGTTTGGAAAGCGTGAGAAAATGCGCTAAAAATTTACTAGCAAAAGAAGCAGCCATTCATATCCTTGTAAACAACGCTGGTGTGAGTATGTATCCGTACGAAAAAACGGAAGACGGAATTGAGATGACATTACAAACGAATCATCTTGGCCATTTTCTTTTAACGCTTTTACTGCTGCCAAAAATGCAATCATCTTCCCCCGGTTGCAGAATAGTCAATGTGTCATCAATTACTCATATTTGTATGTAGCAATACAATACCGTTTTTATCACTTATCGGAAAATAAGAATATTCTTCTCTGAACTTTTCGTTTAGTCTAAATAATAATGTAACTATAAAAGAAATATTCTATTATAGGGGGTGACATACATTTTGATGATATTAATCTGGAGAAATCTTATAGTCCAAGTAAAGGTTATATGCAAAGTAAATTAGCAAACATTTTGTTTACAAAGGAACTGGCTCGTCGATTAAAAAGTAATATCAAACAAAGATATATTTTATGATAATTCAATTACAAAACAATTCATATAGAAAGATAAACTTTACGATTTTTTAATTACTAATTGATGGCTGATAACACAGTGCAATGAAAAATTAATTTTTTTCGAACACGAGAAAAAGACTAACCATTTTCCATAGTTTTTTTATGCTGAATAGAATATCGTTTTCCAAATTGCTCCATCCCACGAATCGAGAAATTTTGAGCATTTATCGGTAAAGTTTAGTATCAAAAAAACTATGGGAAACAGTTAGTTTTTTTATGTTTTTATTAAACTGTATAATCATTAATAGTTTCACAAAAGAAAAAAAAGTGAAACGGATTAATTAAATAAATAAAATATTATTTCAATTTGCAGATGCAAATATTGGTGGAATAAATGTATATTCTTTGCATCCTGGTCTTATACCAACAGAAATAACTCGGCATGCTAATAGCACGATATTTTTCGGTGCAGGTTTTATTTATAATTTTTTAACATGGCTATTTTGTCAGAATATTGAAGAAGGAGCACAGACAACGATATATTGTTCAGTGGATGAAAAGACGGCTAGCGAGACTGGATTATATTATTCGTGAGGACATGCTTTATATATTATATATAGAATTTTTTTTACTTATAATTTTTGTTTTTTATATGTAATATACTTCTCCTCTTTTTATTATGTAGTAATTGCACGGTTGCCAATCCGCAAGAGAAAGCAAACAATGATCAATACGCTAAAAACTTGTGGGATGTATCCTGCAAACTTTTACATTTAGAGCCAGAAGAAGATTTTACTACATTTTTACAAACCGTCTCATGCCAAATAATGTAGAAGAATATTTCATTCTTTTTAAACAATGTTGTCATAATTTATATGTTTTACTATTTTTCTCAAGAAAACTAAAAAAATATATAGATATTTTTTATTAATTTTATTAATTTTTTATATGTCTTGAGTTCGTACGTTTCAGTACATACGTTTCGTATATCTGTTATTATCCCATTGATATTGCATTGATTACATATAACACAAAAACGAAAGAAATAAATTATGAAAATATTACTCTATTGATCTTACATAATTTGAAAATATCGATGACATATTTATGTCTCATTAGAAAATGACATAGAACAAGCATATTTACAATATCCACCTGTTTCTTTCTCTAATGGTATATGGATCTAAGTAATCACAAAGTAAAAGGAACATAAAATATGTAATACATCTCCGAGTCATATATACATATGATATGTACTTTCTAAATATACTGATATTATAACATTTTATTGCATAAAAGTTATAATAAAAAAATTGCTATTATAATTTTTTATAATTTTAATTACCGTTATATATCGCAAAAGAAAACCAAAAGAATTTCTTGATCTTGTAATGGCTTTATGATAGTATCCCTACGAAAAACTCTTAATTTTTTCCTTGACATCACAGTTTTTTTCCGTTTGATCGATGTCACGAAAGAAGAAGAAAACCTTCGATGTGAAATTCTATATGAAGCCTTCTTTCTAAAGATATTAACTAACGCGGATAAGAGATGCAAAGTATCTTGTCGTGTCAAAGTACCTTTTAATAATATTGTGTAATTGAATATAAAATGTTTAATGATATATAAACGTATTCTCCAACTACATCGACTAATTTCCATTATACAATTATTACTAAAACGCCGAGATTTCAAGGCCGTCGCGAGAATTCAAGGCTGCACAGTTTACCCAGAATATAGATCCTTTCAAAACGAGGGACTGCAGTTGACAGGGTGCTTGAGCTTAATCGAGATTCGAGGAAGAGCGAAAGAGTCCATCTGCATTCGCTTTGAATCGAGGAAAACTATCGTATTAATCTCTCGTATTAACGCTGGCAAGTGAATATTTCCTTTACGGCCGATTCAATGCCGACGATTCGCGAAAGCGCCCTTTTCGCGGGCAGCTAGATGAACTTTTGAGAGAGCCGCATCGCACGGACGATAAATCGTTGATGCATGCGCTGCGACGATACGTTCCGTCGCGTATAACGACGGTCGCAGAAATTGCGCCACTTATCTCACGTGTCACGTTCAGAATTTGTGCATCGCAATATTCACCAGAGAAAAATGGTGAACGATTCTGCGATGTAACGCTTAATTATTTTCGAATCCCATTTTCTTTCATATTTATTTGATTTTTATATTATTGCGAGAAATATTTTCAGGATTATTATTATATATATATATATATATATATATTAAGATGAAAATAATTGAGAAAAAAAATTGAGTGGTATGATAGGATTTAAAAATCCATAATTAATTCTGCCTTCATTTTTCTCATAAACAGGTAATATCGGGAAAATATTGGTAATAGTATTTTTTTTATCGTTATTTTTCCCGATATATAATAGAGATATGAATTTGCATACATCTTTCTACGTAAAAAAAGAAAAGTATTGCGTCAATGATATATAAAAGCACGTTAGAGAGAAATGAGTTCGTCACGTCTTTGAAGGACACATCGTAAGGAAAGGAGGAAGAGCGACCTCGTCCTGCGAATCTCGTTAAGGGCGAGTCTCGCATTTACCCCCGGCTCTCGAGACGCATTTGCACGCGCGGAACAATTTATTGCACCTTTCTTGCGCGTTAAAGCATACTATGAACCGCATACCTTATGCTAGGTTCCCAGCTGGGTCGAATCATAAATCGTGCGACTCTCTCTTTTCCGCTCTCGGATCTTGGTCCGTCTCTTACCCTCGGTCCACCACGGTCACCCTTATTTCTTACACGACGAGTCGAGAAATCCTCTCCTTCGTATACCTTTAAGAGCAGTCACGAGCAACGTCCAGAAAGTCGCTTTCCTCGGGATATGTACGAGTCTCCTTCTGTTCTCCACTCATTCCATGCCAGTTATTTAAATCTTTGCCCTACGTGTTTCGCGCACGTTTTTACAACTCGCGCTTTTATGTTTTGCGAGCGTTGTTTACGAGCGACTTCATTCGAGATGCCACATATACACGTGTCGCGGTATTTATTCATCATGCAATTACACGACGTCTTGGAAGCAAAGTTAATATTTGTGTCAAAATCTAGTGCATATTAAAGAAATCTTTCTCTTTCTGTTGACACATGCAAAATTGGAAAATATTTTTTTTACGAGAATATTTTTTTGAAAACTTGAAAAAAAAGCTCTTTTCCAGCGTACATATGTATGCCAGATCCGGAGTTTTTATTGAAATTCCTTCTGTATGCTGTAGAATTACCTTTCGATTTAATAGACACCGCGATGAAATAACGCATCTAATCGATATCAAAATATCGTTGGCGAAATACCGATGGTATCTCGCATATCTCAAATCGAGTCTGGCGAATTATCCTTTGGCACCTGCATGCTACACCGGAAATGAAATATTGCTTCCCCCTCCCTTCTATCTCGGGGAAAATTTGATATACCGAGACATTTGCGGTGCGCACGAACCCTATTACATCACGTTTGTGGCAACCGCGACGTTGAAACTTGATAATTACATTACGTCACAATGCTCTTTTATGACACGCAACATTATTAAGTGACGCATGATTAGTACCAGTGACATTTTACGCGTCTTACAAACTCAGGTCAAAGATGCAGCTTTTACAATCAATTTGATTTTAATGTAGCCTTTATTAGCAAAGGTAATTCACCGATTACACACACACAAACACTATTTATTCCATCAGTTATTGTTTATATATATATATATATATTATATAAAACTTTGAAATGATTTTCAAATTTAATTAATGGAATACTGTAGTATTTATTCTATTATTATAATAATTCTGCTTGTTATAAATATACAATATTTTAATATTTAAACATGCAATTTGTATAATACAATACAGAATAATTTATAATCTTCTATAAATAGATCTATAAATAGAATAATTGGCTGAGAACGGCTCACACAATTACTTGTTCTTTATAATAAATAGTTATATTGTTTCTTTAACGTTGTGCAATGTTACAATCTCAAATTTATTTTACTATCATAATTAGCTGGATTAATTCCACTCGTCGTATCGTTGGAAAATTAGAATCCGCACTGTGTTAAATAACCGGACATTCATTGACAACGCGACAATTCGTAAACAGCATCGTGTCATTGTGTAATAGCAATTTGGTGTATTTATTACCTGATCGGAATAAAGAATCGAATGAAACGTACAACCTCGATTATATGTATAATGGCTTTGTAATTATAGCGAAGGAACGCGGATTCGTCGTGTAACGGCACGCGCGTAATTATTGGTTTACTGTCAAACCTATCTTGTCGGCAAGTTTTATCGCGATTAAAACGAGATACGTATTTCGTTGCAGGGGAAACAATCGATGCGATAAACCGAATCACGCATTGTCGATTCGTCAGGATTGAATTTCAACTGCCGGATAAATTCGCTTTTTCTGGCAGCAGTAATTTGTAAATCACTGCTGATGAATATATGTTATTGTTTAATGCAATACATTTTTTATGTCAATTATAGGAAAACAGACATTATTATGTAATGAAATTGTAATGAAATACTATATATTACATATTAATTCTTTTAAAGTGTTGAATAGAGGGGGATTCAACATTCTGATAAAAGTCATCAAACTGACATAAATCGCTAGTCTAACTAATAAAAAATATAAAATTGTTTTTTACTTTGTTACTCACCATTTTTAGCGCTTCCAAGTCTCCCTTCTTCAGCATATCTATTAGTTTCTGGTGATCTATCTCCTCTTTCGTCATATATATTTTTTTGTTCTTATCATTCTCGTAATCGTCGCACAGAATATTACGAAAATTTACTTGTTGAACACTATGATTCACTCTTATTTCCGGCAAATCTTGCTCAAATCGCAAATTTTTAACAAGAACTTCATTAATCACTGCACCATGCTCTTCAGCATTCTTCGCTGTCTCTTCAACGCGATCTTGCGATTTTTCACCAAACTGAAGTTTATTCCGAGAAGAATTCTCTTCACTCTTTGATCTTGAACTTCTTTGACTTTCTAGTTCATCGATAGGAATTGTAGCAGTTGATAGATTGCTATTTTCCCGCGAATGGATCGTCAATCGATCCTGATCCTCTCGCGACGCATTTTGATAGCCGGTTACTAGATCCTGAAGAATCATCGTGGTCTCGTCTGAATTTTGTCTAATCTCCTCCTTGGATTCTTTCATCTCCGATGATCGAGACTGGACACTTGACTTGACATTACTCTGACAAGGTGGTGTTGTTCGGAACGTTGCAAAATTCCTCACAGGTTCGTTAAAGACTACAGGTTGCTGGTCCTTGGCATAAATCGACGAATTATCCTTCTTCTTATCAGCCGAGTCTCTCGATCTACCGTTCGGCAGACTCTGCTGCACCTTCAGGCACTGCTTCAAACCAATCTCCGGATACTTGCAGATGGAATCTTCGCTCTTCCGATCGTCTTCCTCGATAGTCTCGAGATGTTCGTGCCGCGACTCGTCGATTCTATCGAACGGCTCGTCATCGAGTGTCAACGATGTTTCCTTCACGGGCGAGTGTCGATCTGATCTGGAAGCGTCGATTCTTTCACCGTAAGGCGACACTTGTAGCGAAGGTCGAAGAATCGATTCGAGATCGTTCACATGGATCACTTGTGGTTGCAGACTACGCTCGTAAATCCTCTCCACGTGATCGGGCGAGGTATAACGCGTGATTTTGCCAGACGGGGCGGTCTCGCAGATTGCGACCTTGGATCCCGTCACGTTCTGTTCGTTCGATTTTTGCAGATCGCTCGTCGCGATGTAAGCTCGATTATTCGGTTTAAAGCTCGACGAAGACACGTCAATCGGCACTTTTGTTCGATCTTTTATTTCGACGTCTCGCGAAGGAGACACGCCGAGATCTTTGCGCGAAAAGACCGGTGGCTTTCTTATCTCCATCGATGTGCCGCCTTCCATCTTATGACATCTGATTCTTGGATCGCTGCGCGACTCTTGACCTTGAAAAGCCCGCACGTGAACGCCAACTGTCAAATCATATGTCGGTTGTTTCTGTCGCGATTGATCGATCGATCTAGCCTCCCTACGAACATCGCTGGAAATCTGAAATCGACGCGATCGTGGTTCGATGGCGATTTCCGATTCTATCGAGGTGATTTTCGACGGATTACCTCGGGGATGGTCGGTAGCACAACTCGCCGGTATTTCCATCAATTTACAGATCGTCTCGGCCGCTTTATCGGCGGCAGCGGCAAATCGTGGCGTCGGTCCGCTCGCCGCAGCAGCTGGCTGCCTACTTTCTCCATCCTTATTTGGTGAGATCAGCTCACCTTGGTCACCAAGGTTGCCAGTCGACTGTGGGCCCTTCGAGAAGCCAGCTCCGCGCGGCAAACGCAGATCTGTCTCCTCCTTAACGAGCGAACGTGCGACTGCACAATTCTGATCTGCGCTATTCGCAGAACGCTTTAGCGATGGTTTTCTACAAGAAATAATTGATGTCGTTGTTGTTGATGTAACGGTAGACACTTCGGCCATCTTGGAACAATTAACGGTCGTTCTGCCATGATTGGATTCGCTTCTCGTCTTTACTAAATTCGTAAACCTGGCGTCGGTCGAGCTTTTCTCTTCCGAATTGGTGTCGGCGCGCCTGGTCCTGAAGCTCGAACCGAAGGGTTCTCTCTGAGGAATTCTCGAAGGATTGGAATCGCCAGATCTCGATGACGCGACGCTCGACTGAGCGCCGAAACCGTAATCTTGCTGCTTGCCTTTGCTCCTCATCGCTAGGTATTCTTTGTATGTGCCTCTGCTGGTGTTCACGCCAACATTCACTCTGTCCGGTCTGCCACGTTCTATTTTACGATCCATCCGAGTTAGATCGTCGTAGCTCGACGAGGCACCACCGTTCAATCTACTTTTTGCCTCGTCGATTGAACGCGATCGATCCTGGACGCGATATCTTCGCTGGCTCTTTTGCTCGGCACTGCTGTTGGACCTCGTCAGGGGTTTCTCGCGAGGAGACAACGGAAAATTCTGATTATGTGCCTGATTCAACCACTCGTCTACTCGCTTTTGGACCTCTCCTTTGCGCAGTAATATCTCGGGCATTTTTGAACGATCGCTCTCGATTGCGTCCATCGTCGTCGTCCTCGTCGGTGACGAGGTGCAGCAATTATCCTGTTGATGTGTTTTGCTGGAATCCTTCTGTCTATCTCGCGAACGCTGTCTCACCTGAGTCTGCTGATTCACCTTCAGTACTGGTTGAATCTTCTCCCTCGTTGGGATCGATTTAATTTGAACTTTCGCCCTGGATTTTGATATTTCTTGTTGCTGCTGCCGCTTTTGTTGGTCCATTATTATCGCCTCAAAGTTGGTCACGTTAATATTGCCGACGTCGCTAAGATCCGACGATCTGCAATAATCCAAATCCTCGTATTCGTCCAGAATATTGTTCACTGATTGCGCGTCTATCGAGCTGGTGCTCTTTGACTTGTTCCTCGCGACGCTCTCGTCGCTGCTCGAGTTATTGTTCTGCTGCTGCTGCTGCTGCTGCTGCTGCTGCTGATGTTCCCGGCTGATCTGTCGCTTGGATTGCGGTCTTGGTTTCTGGTACCTAAGCACCGCGTTCTCATAGCGCTGCAAAGCGCTTTCGATTTCTTCGTTTTCGTCTCTCCTCGAGACGGACGATTGTCGCGTGTGACGTTGTTGAAGCGACTCCCGCCGATGATTGAGCATTTTGCCGTCGTCAGACCCCGACAAGTCCCACCTTGCGATCGCCGACGGACCGGAAACCGAAAAGGTCGTAAAGCTTTGCACGTTCCGCGAGCACTCGTCCCCCGCCTCGGTGTTTGTCAACCTCCTCGACGTGATCCATGAAGCAATCGGAGAGGCGCCGCTGTCCACACTAGGCGCATCCTCGTTGGCAGACGGAATGTTACTGGACTTGGAAATTATTTCATCGTTCATCTTCCGTCGCAAGGCGGCATCTTAAACGCGCCTTATCGAAGAGAAGAAATACCGGTAACACGAGATTCTGAAAAAATGATTGAATCTTAATGTATAAAAAACATACAAGATGACTATTTTATAATTTTAAATTTGAAAAAATTTCCATGTGGCAACAAATAATGAAGTATTTCATATTCATGAGAAAAGCGATTTGAAAAAAAAAAATTTCAAAAAAAACAGCTAAAAAAGAGTTTAACAGTTTTTGTAATAGAAAATTAGAATTTTATGATTAAAAAAATTTATCATAGGAATTCTCTATTTATTTAATGAAAGACCATGTTGTTTAAATATGAAAAGTTATCACTGTTGGGAAATATACGACCAGATACGCTATAGCAACTAAAAGTAGGAAACTCGTGCAATTTGTCGACTAATTTATCAGCCTTGATAACGCGATTAACTTGGCGTAAAATTCTAGAAACTGCTTCGCCGAGTGTGCTCCGAGCTAGTACCAAAAATTATCCGCTGGAAATGGTCTCTGTTGCAGTAACTGCTTTCGCAAATCTAGCGTAACAAACTCTCAAACTAGCGGACGCGCAATATAAAGCGGCCGGCGAAGAACGTTCACCTCGTTAATTTTTCACCTAGCGCGGAAATTTACGTGCGTGCTCGGCTAAATGGCATTGCCGCATTTCGACTACATGCCTCACATGCGCATTACGCATCGCTTTAATTTGCGAGGACCAGCCTTTCTAATCCATCGTTTCGCCAACGAAAGTTCGCACAAATATGTTGCCATAAATAATCAAAATCGCAAAAGACTGACATAAATATAATTTATGCAAATGTAATCTTAAGAATAATTTTAAAACACACTTTAATTTTGTAAACGAGAGAAATTATAATTCAGGTTGCAAAAACCACCAGGGATGTGTCTCGTAAAATACAACGTTAAATTTAGGAGTTAAAATTTCCTCGGCAAAATTTGCCATTTCGAACTCGACCACGTTCCGGAAATCGACGATAAATAGCAGAAGGCGCGCTTCCGTAACGATTGCGCCGATCCGACGTCGGCGGCACGTTCTGTCGTTCATGGAATTTCCGGCAGTTGACCGATATCCGGTTTGAATTAATTTGGTTCCTCAACTCGAGGACAGTAAATATTATAATACGTTCACCGTGAAGATCGTGCGTGGAATCATTAAAAAATCCAAGAGACTAACAGAATTTTATATATTGTAAGAAGAGACCAGCAACAAGGATCAGCTTATTTTTTCACGAAAAAATGTATCTTAAATCACAGATTATCATCATATAGAAAACATAATCAATACGTCTATATGTATATAGCAGTTTTTTTATAAATTCTTTTTAATCATATATCTAATTTATAAATATCTTTGCGAGATGGGTCAAAATATTTTTCTTCTTAACGACTTTTTTATAAAGCACTTGGGAAAGAAATTAATATGAATAAGCAATTATAGACTGAATCATTTTGTATATGTACAAGTATAAATTGGTATTGATTGTATTTCACAAGAGAATTTGAGTAAAAATAACGCTTTCAAAATAACACTAAAATATTGATAGAAAACACAATGAAACAACAAACACAAATAATTTCGTTATAAACAGAAAATAAATTTCGATTTAAATTTTATTTCAATTTCTGTTCCGACTCTCTCTCTCTCTCTCTCTCTCTCTCTCTCTCTCTCTCTCTCTCTCTCTCTCTCTCTCTCTCTCTCTCTTTCGCATACATTTTCCTTGGGGTATAAAATAAAATCTCTCAGATAAAATCGCGATAACGCACGTTGATAATGTAAATTAACATATAATTAACAAGACTGGATTCGAAAATCTGAAGATGAGGAGTTATTAAATGCGTAGCAGCGCGAGCCTGAAATATAAATTAAATACAACACGTTTAATGGAGCGAGTTTAAACGAAAATGCGAAAAACCATGCTTATCGGAAATGCCGTTCGGATCAATGTAAATTGCGTATTTTCGGCAAACAATTGGTTTTCAGTGACGATGTATCGTCCGACGTGAATAAAGGTCGACCCAGCGGTAAATATTCATAAAACAGTGAACGATAAGAGGATGGAACAAGGGGAGAAAGAGGAAAAGGGATGTAATCGGATAATATACAATATTCGCAGAGGGTGTGTTAAAAAGGGGATGGTAGATTTTACACCATTTAATCACGATTCGTTGCGCGGTAACGATCGATGCATCGATATAATTCGGCAGCCTTGCTGAAATCAGCAAATGCGCCAGGTAAATATTAAATAGTAAAATCGCACGCGGACTCGGCGAACGTTGCCGACCCCCCACGGGGAGGGTAGTTGCAATTCACACGAGACGGTAAGATCGCGCGCGCGAGCGGCGTAAATTGAATTAAACTGTCGTGGCTTTTCGTGCTGTATTACGATGTTATACTCGGGCTCTAATGATTCCCACGCGAAAATACACACACACACACATACACACACGCATACACGCTTTGAAACCCCCCGGCTGGAATTCTACTTTTAGATCGCAGATAACGCGTAACCCACGTGGTAACGAAACGTCCGTGAGTCATTCATAGCATGAGATCGACCTTTAAAACGGCGAAATCATAAGTGAGCATTCGGCAAAATTACTCGATTGATTTAATTCCAATTAATCTTATTTAGTGCTTTGCGCAATTGCAAAAGTGTTCCACGTGAAAGGCAGATTCCTCTAGAAATTTGTTAAATTCGTACTCTGTGAGAAATAATTACATATTAAAATAAATTTATATATCATATCACGAGATATGTAATGGAGAACAGAGACTACTAGAATGAAAAAGCAGAAACAGAGATAATGAAGACAGCATGATAAAAAAAAAAGGGAGACACGTCCCAGAGACGGGAAAAATAAATTATTCTCGAAAATTTATTTTTTTTAATAGGTTTTAATTACGTCACGCATTACATAATACAAATGAGAGCAAAGATTGAACTTGCCGCTAGGGAATATTAATTTCGATGAAATGTTTGCCGCGGTTGCACTCCAGGAATGTGTTAGCCGACGTAATTAACGGTACTGCAAAATTCAGTGTTTCCGCGAATGCACTGACCCGAATCTTCTACGCGCACACTAGTGTGCGATGCACGAAGGTGACTACAATTTGCAGTGATTATCACGATTTATCGTCTATAGGCAATCATCGCGATTTAGCTCGCGATATCGTTAACCCTCAGGATTCGTACAACAATTTCTCTTGCAGTGGATTAAGATGACGATGTTAAAAGTAAAAGATAAATAAATAAATCGTTCCGTTGGTTGAAAAGCAAATCTGAATTCCTTTTTGGAGACGCGGAAATATTTTGATTCGTGAATTGTACCATGATAATGTTTGCATTATTATGGTGCATAAAATTTCTTGGTTTTAATCTTGGAAAATTTCGTTTCGCGAACCGCCTCTGCAGAGTTGCACAAACATCCATAAAAGACAATGTATTCAGTTAAGAGAATTGCAGATTGTCAGCTGCAAATAGTTGCCGCGCATATACATAATTCATCGATCGACATCCCCGGACGAATCACAGCGCGCGAGAATCTCTCGCTAAGATTACAATGGAATGCAAAAATGATTGCGTGGGCTTACCTAGCCGTGACACGGTTGCGTAATAACGAGAGATGATAATCAACCGACGATCACGGAAAGAAGCGAATACGTACGTCGGGAACTGTCTCGTTAGCCAAGCGTGAGGTTCTTTGTGCACGCCGTTTAAACCTTTTAACCTCTTAATTAATCGAGTGACGAGATCTTTGATCTCGCCCCATCTAAAGTCTGATCAGCTGGATTATTCATGCTAGAGATACTGCCAGTAAAAATTTATTCTAGCAACAATATAAGCGTAAAAATTATATTTTAACGAAAAATATAAAAACAAATATTAAATATCGAATGAAAATAACGCAACGCATACATAATAATAAATATAAAAATTACAGTACTATTAAAACAATAAACTTTTATCTTCTCTTATTGTACGCTGTTTCTTCTAAAATAAAAAATAGTTATAATAATAAATATTAAAAGAGATGCGACACGTGATGGATATAGATTTTCCTAGTATTAATGAACATATAAATTTAAAATTTGGGCTGATGGAAACTTATTTTATTAATCGATTATAAAAGCTATGATCAGTATTAGCCTCCGGGAAAATTTTCTATAAAATTATCACGAGTATTTTCAAGTTGATGTGATTATAGAATGAGTGTTAAATAGCTAATATTATAAATAGAAAATAAGCCAACCAATTTTGCTTACCAAGTATACCACGGTAACAGAAAATTTATCAAATGTCCATTTAGAACGAAAATTCATTTCTGTACTATATTTTTTGCGATATTTATTCTGAAACAAAAATATTTATAACTAAGACAAAAAATAATGAGAAAATTACTCATTTATGCGTGTCAAATTGTTTCTATTTAATCAAGTGTTTTATCATCATGTTGGAAAGAAACATTTACTAACGTGCATTTAGCGTCTAAAAAAATTAATAAATTTCAATTTTTTCCCGTCGAATAACGAACAATAATTTGTTTCTCTTACAAATATTCTCTTACTAAACATATGGATTATTATTCTGAAATATCTATGTATACATGTATATATACATGTATCTTTTTAATCTCTTTTCAATTAATTCTTATTAATTAATATATTTCGAGATTCCTGAATTTGACATTACGCAAAGTATTTTTATTCTTTAAAATATAAAATTAATAATTAATTTGTAAGTTAAAGTGAAGATTTGCTTTGTAAAATATAATTTAATTTCAAAATCGTAAATATTATCTTATACCAAACTAACTTTTTTATAGTAAGTATATGACGAAAAGTTTATAATAACTGCAAACAAGAATTTATGAAAATAAAAATTTTAATTTTGTAGGGGAAAATCTTTACTTCAACTCACAAATTAATTATTAACTTTATATTTTAAGAAGCTAAAAATACTTTACGCAATGTCAAATTGATGAATCTCGAAATGTATTAGATTTATTAACTTTTGACGTAGTTGATTCGTTCAGTTTCTTCTTAAATTAAGTTTAAATAACTACATATTCGATCATTATTAAGAAAAAATGATCTCGAAGGCAGACGCTCGCCTGGAAATCAGCTTTCAGATTGCTCAATCAGAATAATCGCGGGTGTTTTGTCACTTACTTCGTTCAAACGAGAGGATGTATCTCTCGTAGAGGCCGGAAAATATGGTCGTTTCCTGTGGTAGCGCCTCGTAATAAAATGTCTCATACGACACACGAGAATAATCTTATCGAGAATCGCGCGTACCGTGTAGTACATACGTGTGTATGCATATGTGATTAAGCATCGTCGTGGGATAACATTATCCGGCGATATGTAGGTAAACACCAATCCTTTAGGGAGATTAATGGCCCTATATTATCTGGTCGATATAGCGTCGCGGTCAGATCAAGGTTTTTTAAATGCGCGAGGAATTTTCGCCTTGCACTCGGCATTCCGCCGCTGTTCATTTATCATTTTGACGAGTACTTGTCACGTGGTATTTCCGATCGCGTATCGCTCATAATTCAGATCATCCCGTCCGCCGTTTATATCGTATTATTAGTAGCTATTATACGATGCGCGTTTCGTATCACGGCCCGATTTTAATGTCACGCATGTCATAAAATTACACACAAACTTATTATTTCCGAATTAAATCATGTGCCCCTCGAGCGACGAGATAAATCAAGTTTGAGATTCTGAGAGCAGTCGTGGATATTTTCTTTTGGCTAAAAATAGACACACTTTGACATCGTTTATTTTCAGCTACGATTCAAAAGTAGATATTTATTAGAATTGTTTTTTTTTTTTTTTTTTTAAGCGTAATTCTCATAGAAAATTTTCTGCTATAATGTTATCTGTTCGAATTCATTTCCCATGAGATTTTGAAATTCGTCGAGATATAAAATCGTTGAATAATTCTTAAGTGATGGAGAACAATAAACCATCTTTCACATATCCCTTCTTTTCAGATATAGCTCCCCCCTAAAAATGATATATCGATTTTGTCCGCTCGTTGTTATCATTTCTTTCTTCTAGACAGAGTATACCGGTATTTCCTAGCACGAGTGACTTCTGAAAACATTCGGCCCTCTTTCACAATCCTCTCGCCTTTTCTTTTCTTCTATACCGATGGGCTATTCACGTCTTTCACAGAGTTGCCTTCGGGGTGGATAACCCGAACGCAACTATGTAAAGCCTATACGCACTCAAGAGTCTTCCGAAGGGACCGCTATTTCTGCTCTCGTGAAAGGAGATATATCTTTATAATTTTTTCATACATAAAAATCTAAGAATATCTAACTTTAATAATATCTAAATAAAAAATCTGTTTTAAATAATTGAGAGGATCTATTGCTTTAAATAAATTAGAACAAAGTTTTTTAAGAAAATTTACTAAGAGTCTCGAAATCATTTAAAAAAATGTGTTATAAAATTATTTTGGTAATTTTTATAATAATAATTTAAAATAATTACTATAAAATTATATTAATAATTATTATTACCTATTAATATTATTATTAATAATTATATATATTATTATAGAATAATATATTTAATATATAATAGAAAAAAATTATATTTTTATAATATATATTGTAACAATTATATTATATTGTATTATGATGCAAGTTAGATATACATGCTGTAAGTCCGATATTTTCTACAATCTTTCCATAGAAATTCTGATTCCTGACAGAGATGTCCCTTACGGCGGCTCCGAGAAATACTTGGCAACCTTTTTGCTCGTCTTAACATTCTCCGCGTGGGTCTTTTCGCCCTAGAGACCGCACATGCGGCCTCTGGAGCCCAGATCCTTTTGTGTTCTCGCCGTACCTTCTTTGTCCCTCTCTTTCTCCTCTTTTTCCCCTCTTTCACTCTCCCTGTTATTTTTTTCTCTTATCCTCGACACACGAGATCTGCCAAAAGAGACTCGCTTCTTTTTAACAAACAAACCATGCGAACAAATAAATGTCACGAGCCGCTCGAGACACGTTACCACTGCAAAGCTAAACACCGCTTTGCTCTTGTTCCACGCTGCTAATTTACGTTCGCTCGTTATTACCACGTGCGAAAGTGGACCTTAGTGCCTTCGGCGTGCTTTTTGTCCATATTACATCTTTTCTGAAACTACAAAGTACATTTTTTTAAATTACTACGTTGTGACGAAACTAGCAAATTATTATAATTATTTCTTGCGCAATGAGGAAAAGGAGACATTCTCTATCTATAATATATACATCAAATAATATAATTAATAAATAGATATGTTCTCTAAATATGTGTATGTGTGTATGTTTTACTAAATTCTAAGCAAAGATCTTTTATACATTCTTTAACTTTTAAATAAACTTAAATTCAATGAAATAAACATTATATATACATATAATTTTTTTAATCAATGTAAGGAGTCATTATTGTTCCTTTACGAAAAAATGAGGCATAAAGCTAAAAGCAAGAGACTAAATACAAGACTGAGAAATGACGATTTAATTCCTCGCATCGGAAGAATGCTCCACTGTATTTGATCTCGGTTTGGGGCCGGATACGCTTATTACGAGACGCTCCTTTTCTCTCCGTCGTTCTCTCACTTCAAAACTAATGAGTGATTAGCAACAAGTGCATTCACACGCAGATAACAAATACTAATAATAAGTGGCAAATACATCGAACTTGTATTGTGAGACTCATTCACGAAGCTGATAATAAATGAAACATTACACAAATCGTTCAACGCGGATGATGCGTTTTTTCATCACGTAATACAAATATGCATAGTTTTCATTTATAGGCGCATGTGTTTGTTGCAAATGCACATATAGTCCTAACATTTATTCGATTTCCTTTGTCGAGGAATTTAACTGTTTAATACAAAATTTCTAGTTTTAGTTTCGCTGTATTATATTAGGAACTACCATATCAGATCTTGTGTGTGTGTTTTCAATAAGATATGCGATATTGTAATAAACAACGAAATATGAGATATATGAACGGTAAAATGGAAATCAAAAAGATAAAAAAAGAGAGCGTGAGAGAGAAGGAAATTAGGTATAAAATTATTTCCATTATTAAAACAGCAAAAATATATATATTTTTAAATAAATTACGAAAAAGTAATTTCAATAAGAAGTTATATCATATTTTATATCATAATATATATCTGTTACTTTTGTATTAATTAATTAGTTTGTTTATATATCAATATCTTACAAAAATATTTTGTTATATCATTTTTTACGTCAATATTTCTGTTATCAATAAATTTATCTAATTGTTTTTTTTTTTTTATACGAATATTTTACAATATTATTTTGTATTGTTAGTTTTAAAAAATAATTTACGTTATTACTTGTTTTTGTTAAGCTTCATAAAAACTAAATGATGCTTTCGAATCAATGAAAATAATTTAAGATACTATTAGAGAAAAAAAAGATGATATTACTTCATCGTTACATCATCGATTAGATCAACCTTTGGTTACTGAAATAAACACCTCCTACGACATCACCAGCTAATATATCCTGAACGAAACGATTAAATATATCCTCCTCCTTCTCGAATCTTCTCCATTAATTCTTAACGCTTAACGCTTAACTCAACCGCGAAGCCGACACAATCCCTAAAGTTAATTCAACTCAGTATAGATTGTGGTATACATTGAGCCCTAAAGTTGAAGTCGCTTAGTATATCCAGAATAAACATACCGAATAAATAATCCAAGTATATATCTCTGTATTTGAAGAAAAGTAAATATAGCTTATCTTATAGTTCGCATTCGAAGTAGAGTCTTTCCCATGATGTTAACGTTATTCCATAATTAAAAAATTTTTTCCGTTAAAAATAAGAGCCAAATCATACATATAAAAGATATTATTATACAGCTTTTACAACATAAATGATAGGTAGGGAAAAAAATGTTTTAAGAGATACGGAAGGTTAAAGACTCAAGTCCTGGCAATCACGTTCATATTAAAAAGCCTCACAATTTACTTTTTACAATTCGTACCTTTTATTCGTTGACAGTCGTCACTCTTATCCTCGATATAATCGGCTACTAGTGCGTTATTTAGACGATTACAGCGCGATTGACGTGCAATTCCGTGTCGGAGAGCCGAAGAAGGTCTCTCGGCAGTCAATGCCGCGGGATATGGACGAGACAATTGTCGATTGCATCAATCCTACGTCTACTTCTCTCGCTATGACTTTGTGCTGTGGACACGTCTTGACGACTGCATGCCGCGCTGCATTATTACTCACTGCACTCGGGACGAATTCCCGTGACGCGCGCGACCAACTTGCTCAAGTCTGCCGACCGCGAAGTATCGCGAGTCGCGAACACGCCTCTCGGAGTCGCAATCGGGCCACTTCTTCCATATACGACCGAGAGCTCCCTCGTTCTCAGTTCGGTCCGCAAAATGTAACGCGATTCGCCACGCAAAGGATAACTTCTTCTCGTCTTTGTCCTTCAATGCGGTGATTCACAATATACGGTCGTGCGGTTTCTAATAGCCACTCGGCTTGTCTTCTTCGGAGATTATTGCTACCCGAGATTGCACGGTGGATTTACGCGCGTCCGATGAATTGCCAAAAAAGGAATTTGTAGAGAAGCTGCTGCATCGTTATTTGCTCGTCAATGCGTAAATTGCGATCGAGAAACGAAGACGAGAACTAGATTTTAATAAACTTTCAGTCACGTTAATTATCTTAGACTTGTATAAACTTGATGATTCAGCAGAATGGATTAGTGAACTTAAATAGATAAGACGAGTTTTCCAACAAACATACAATCATCACATCTTGAAAATAAGTTTGCTCTTATCTTTCGAGTCTTTCAGATTTCTCCAACGTATCGAATGTGCTCAGAGACTTAGCAGCAATGATATAATTATAATTACATTGAATATATTTTTGTAATGTGTAATCAGGCGGTGCCAATTTCTTGTATAGAGGATGCTGTTTATTATTGCGATTGGTTGACCGATCGTACAATCACAAACCTTGATTTCGATTTTGCAGCGAGTTTTGTCAGTACATTATCGAGGCAAATTACTGAAACATATCGCCAAGTTTTCGGAGCAGAAACAAACCGCGGCAAACTGCGAAACTATTATTCCGCGCTGGAAACTGTCTTTTGAAGTACCGTGAAATTCACCGTAGAAGATACGCAACATCGAGCCAGTTGGTGGTTTGAAATTCGCGAACACAGTTGGAAACTGTGATAAATTCAGTGACAATATACGGGAGAAATGCTGATTTTGCGAGAAGGTATTCAGCAAATTTCTTCAAAAAATTCGTCACAAAATCTACTCATACAAATATATAAAGAGTCTTTTCCTGAGCTGCGGATCAAACCGTTGCACTGATAGTGGTTGAGACTGGAATAATTATTTATTAGTCTCTTGCATTATATTGCAACTTGATGCAATTAACTACACGTCAACTTTCTCGTAACAACGTTTTTAAAACTCTCCTAAACTTTCGTAGCATCGTTTCCAATTACAGTCCAGGCGTTATTGTATGTTTCTGTAGGTCGAGGTACGTTTTTTGCAAACTGTTGTATCACGGATAGAGAGCGCCAAGTGCCGTTATCGTGCACGCGAACACCGCAATTTACAGGGATGGTACACTTCGCGGTACATTGATTGCGTTTTCTTCTCGTGACACCAATCGCGATGCAATGGTCTCGCGGCCAGTTTCTCAAACACGACGACGATCGATGGTCTCTAGTTTTGTCCGTCGTCGCGGTAGCACGCGTAAAAAGTACATTCCGGAATTACCGCCGCGGCTGGACTGCGTTGTAATGGCGTTGTAACGCGAATTTCACCGTAAGATTTCACCGGCAGATCGCCGCGCGTTAATCGCATCCTTTTCATCCGCGATCCGCGCGAAGCGACCTGGCAGCGACGTCGCTGCTCGAAAAGGTAATTGCAGCCCCTTGTGCGGCACTTGAAAAGGGGAATCTAGCACACTATCCTCGTACCATTACTATTACACAAGATTATGCATTGTCACCAGGATAGAGCGCGATATTGATCGTATCTCCGCACGATTTTCAGAAGCACTTGGTGAATCACAGCGGTGATCAACGTCACATCAGCGTGAATCTCTAAACTGTAGAATGTTACGAACGATTAACTTTTTATTATTTTTTTATGCAATTTAAATTTTTTATATAGCTGTATAAACTAATTTGCGAAAGAGCCGTGCTTAAAGTTATACGTTTAGCTAAACTTGGGGACGAAGGGTTCGGCTTAATTTGCGAGGAATTTCAGCTTACGCTAATAACTTGAGGATTACGTTAGTTCGAGGAGAGTGGCCTTAAGAAACTAGCAGGAAGACACGAGCTCGAACTTCCTTGCTTTAATATTCGTGAATCTGTCATGAATTATGACTTACGAAGATAATACGAAGATTAAATCTGACAATTCAATCCGCGTCTTGGCAAAGCGTAATAACAAATTGTATTCTCTTCTAATATCTATTATATAAATTTGTGAGATTCTAAATATTTATTAGATTTTGAAAGCTAATCGTATTTTTCGGAAAAGGGAGAAGGGCCGGGATGTAGAAGGAATAATAATAACTATACAGAGTCTGGAAAAGTCACGAGATGCGGAAAAGCATGGCATCACGTTGATGTATGCGATGTAATTCGCGAGCAGGAAAAACCGCGGTGAAACGGCCAGGGAAATGAACAAACGGATGTAAACATCGAGCGATGGACAGAGACGAATGGGGCGCATTGCGGGTAAGATAAATTGAATTAACATATTAACGGACAACGAATGCAAAAAGAAAGAAGAAAGAAAAAAAAAAAAAAAACATCGGACGCTTCAAAATTCCATCTTTCTCTCGCTGTTGTACAAGATAAACAAAAATATTACTAGATTAAAGATGTCTGATAAAATGTTTTCCCGGCTCTTTGATAACCTCGGTGAACTGTTAACTGACCCGTCCCTAAAGAATCGCATATTTTTTAAAAATCGCTGCAGGGCTTGATGGATGTATAGCCACGGATTAAAACAACCATGCGAGCGAAAAAATTTATTTTTATTTTGAAAAAATTTTATACATTGAAGCTAAGGAGAAAAAATGTCATTTGTCAAACTCTTGTGAGTGAATCAGCCCATGTAATCGGTGAATTTCGTTTTGTTTGGCTCGGAGCTACTTCACAAAGATACTCGAGGGAATTCGAATGATATATTTAACAAAGTGTCGTGTAGGTACGCGGAGTTACGCGGTCAATTGGAATCTAAATCAAACGTAATAAGCTGTCGTTCCAGGCAATGCGAGTCGTGATCTCATGAGAAGAAGGAAGCTCTTAATCGACATTCATTAATTTAATCTCGAATTAAAGACGAGAGAGTTTTATTTATATACTTGGCCTCTCTGCAGCTCTAAAAATATATTTGAATAATTAACCGCGTAAGAAAAAAAAAGAAAATATATGTAAGCCATCGACCATCCGTTCCATCGTTTGACAGATTCTTGGCGCAGTAAACGAAATGAAAAATGGAGAAAGCTTGTGAATGATTCGTAGAGTTTATCGGAGGGATTTAATACATTTGGGAAAAGTAAACGAGTTGCGCACAGCGTTAGTGGATTTATTTAATCCAGGAACCCTTCGGGCAGATTGCAGCAGATCCACGCGACATATCCGGCAAGTAATTGCACAAATGGAGACACGCATCACCGTCGAATCCACTCTCCACTATCGATCTTGGTTGATTATATTGAAAATCACTATGTTCGAGTTCTCGAATCGGAGTATCAAACGCGCGCGCGAACCATGCAGCATCGATCCTCTCGATCGCGCTGGCGCGGCAAGACTGGCCGGCATGGATCGGGATCGTGATCGAGGAACAACGACCAGGGACGGCGCAACGTCAGGTTCACCAAGAAAATGCCATTAACGATCCATAAATAGTGCAGCTGATGAGATATTCGAACCGTGAAATTAACAGCTTTGCATTGATATCAGAGTTTAATAAACTTTAAGAAAGTAAATTATTAAAACTTACTAAAATGAATAAGATTAAAAAATGCACACACACACACACACACACATACATTGATATATGTATAATATATATATATAAAATATTATTTTTATATAAATATTCAAAAGTATATAACATTTAAATTTATGAAAAATTTGTACTGTTTAAATTATGAAAAAATATTGCAAGGATTAATAAAATCTTAAATAATAGAACATGAGAGAAATATTTTTTTATTGTTAAAAAAGTGCAAATTTATACTGCATATAAAAACTAAGAATTTATAAAATAGAATATATTAATCTTTATTTCTAATTTAATCGTTAACTAGAAATATCATTAAGAAACACATGGCTTATCCAATCTGGACAGCCTAGAATTTAATCTTATTGTTAGATCAGTTCCTTGAATGGCACGTAATAAAAGAATCCGACGCGTTATCGCAACGTTGATTTATTAAGCGGAATCTTTATCTCTTTTCTAAATTGCTGCGTGAATTCGTGACTCGTATATATATTGTGCGAGATATGCACGATGACGGAAGAGAAAGCCGAAAATATATACGCGAACATTTTACTCTACCTTGCATTATCTTGCGAAATGGAGCGATTAAAGCGGATTAAAGATGGATCTAATATACAATGCGTTATAATTTCTCAATTTTATTAAATAAAATTATATTGAAATATTCACATTGCAAAAAAAAGAAATGATTTGAAAAATTTCTTTGAAAAATGAAGAAAGACTTTTTTTCAAATATAGAGACAAAAAACACGTCTAATGATATTTCTCTATTATTTTAGAAATTTTAGAAATTGAACAATATAACAAAGAATTTAGACAAAAAAGAAAATGACAAAACAAACTTTATAAATGCGAATTGATTTGATTTATCCCCAGAAAAAGTGTTATACTTTTTTTTTTTATTAACATTTCCATAATTTAGTTTTGTCCTTTTTTTTTTTAATTCGCCATATCGTCATCGTAGCACATTTTATACACTTCGATCTAATCTAGCCTGTCAATTATATCGAAATGTAGCACACGAATCAGTTATACGAGATCGAATGAAGAAAACTTCGAACTCACATTCACAGGCGTGTATCTCGAGAATCGGAAGCCAGACTCTCTTTCTCTCTCTCTTTCAAATTCTTGATTTGACGACGAGCAGGATCTTTTAAGAAACTCGAGCAGGAAACGCAGTCCTTAGATAGTCGCGAAGAAGGGAAATGCTATTTCCATGAGACTTTTCCATGAGCGCCCCGAGCCACGTGCCCACGTTGGGCACATACCTGTTTGCGGTATGGCATGTGTGTAGCTGTACCACTACCACAGACTTACACCAAGAGCACGCTGAGATGCACACGTAGGTACGTAAACACGAGCATCTCCCTCATTAAGGTACTCGACTGGTTTGGCCCACGGCACGCACGATGTTTTTCGCACAGGCACGCACACGCAGATACGCACGCGAATGCACGGTACGGAAAAGTGGCAGGTATACACGCGTTACAACTTGTGAGACCTTCCTCACGTGGTCACTTGCGACGTTTTATATAATCCCGGCATTATTTTCACGCGGTTCATTAGCGACAGATCGTGACACTGCGTCGGTTTAATTAAAGGGAGGAAATTATGAAAGAAAGTACGGTGTGAAAAGTGGACTTTTTTTAGGGAAGACACATTGCTCATATTCACTTCTTTTATAGTACGATATTTTTAAACTTTTATTAAATTCAAAGAATATGAAATGAAGCGTGCGTCTTTCTGTGTAATATAAATTACACGATGGTTTTTGAATTTTTTAACTTGCTCTCGTACATTTAAAATATCATTTTAATCAAAAGATCTGTTAATTAAATAATGTTCCAATATTATTGATCGGATAATGCAATCAATATTTATTCAATAATACAGAGGAAAGATTCAACTATCATAGCCAAAGTGTTTCGCGTTACACACGGAAGTAAAATATCATTTTGCAGATAGGGAGAGTTAAAGATGGCTGTGTCATGTCGTCGAGAACGTCGACGTCGTATTGTGCGGATGTCGAGCATCGAGGTGAGCGGCACTTCCGCCCACGTTGATGCTTCTTTATTTCCCCCTTGCTTGCTGCAAGAGAATGAAGATGATGCTCCCTGTAGAATCGTCCTTCGTCGATGGCAAATGTGTCGTATTGTCGGCAACTTTCGGCTCTCACCAGAATGAGTTTCCGCTGGCGCAAACATTACGACGAATCGTACCGGTTTCTCGTTCAATTCTAAGAACCTATTGGGTTCCGCTTCGCTGCTTTCGGCGAGATAAAGTTGTTTTACCGAGCAAACGGATCTTTGCGATTCGGAAATCTTCGAAACAGTAGTGGATAGTTTGAGAATCGAATACTAGTTGTAAGAGGTTTGTGTGTTTTAAACCTTTTTATTTTATCCCATAGTACTCGATCTAATTGTGATAATGAGAGAAATTTTAATCATTCATAATTGAGTTGTTGGAGAATTAACCCTTATTCCGTACCGGTGGATCATTTTTTCATTTGTCTGTGATTTTTCTAACAACGTCAATTTCTCGAAAACAAATAACCATAAAATAATATATTTAAGTAAATTATTTTTCAAATTTATTATTTTAGTCTTTATTTAAAATGTTCAAAGAAGGTATGTACTTTTTTTCAGATTTTTTAAAACACTTTTACGTATTAATAAACTTATCGAAAATATGCTGACCCACCTGTACAGTTAGAAGGTGCCAAAAATAACAATATGGAGTAAAGGTTAAAATGTGTCAAGATATTAATATAATTTTTATATAATTAAATAATGGGAGAATTTTTTTTTTTATTTAAACAATATAATTTTTCTCTGCTCTCTTGAAGAATTCAAATTTGACAAAAGATCTGTCATTTAAAATTAAGTTAACGGATTTAACTGTACGAGATATATGTATATGTATGTATGATATATTGTGTCGTCTCTGTTGTATCTCACCAACTGGTGAGCTGATTTAATTCATGATAGTTGCTTCGTTATTAGACGCGTTACGCCAAGATTCGCGCGCGACGTTATTTACGATCCGTGTATGTAATTCGTAATGTGTTAACTGGTTCATTGCATGTATGGATGCAAACATACAACTTGCTTACGTGCTTTACGTGAATTTCGTGCCGGATGAGCGATTAATGGAATACCTCGCTTTGAAATCATGTAACACGTGATACTAAATTTTCCTTGTTTAATAAGAGTTATAAAAGATTAAAAAAATGAAGTATTTATAGGAAAAAGGAAAATATTAACGTCAACATATAATACTCCTGGCACATCTCTCGCAAGTTTATGTTTGCTTTATTTCAAATTAAAACGAAAATATAATACGAGAAAGCTGATTATTTTAATGATACTCGTAAAATTGATTAGAAGATGGTGATTATATTCATGCAATAATCGACAGTTATCGACAGCAACAAAGAGGCAGAAACACGAGAAAGCGGCTAATCATTCCTCTTTGTTGCTTCTCCAAGTGATATTTCAGTGATTGTCCGGCGAAGACAAGTAATGCCTAGATAAATTTATAATTTTGCCGTAAATTATAGGGACGATCATGCCGGTGACGTGTATTTACTCAAACCGGTTTCGACGCGCTCAAATCTTTTTCGGTCGGCAAGGGTCCCCTCCCGCGTAGCCATAAACGCCGAAGGCGGTTAGTATTTCATTCCGCGTGTCTTTCGATATCAACGATATGTAGCCTCTGTGAAATTCTTAATTCAAGCGTTACAATCGTAATTCCATGGGGCGCGATTCCCAGAATCAAACAAACTTTTCGACAATTTTAATTCAAGTGTTATAAATTATTTTTTTTTTTTTTCTTTTTTCTTTTCTCTGTAACCGTAATATTATTATAACAAAGTCTTATATATAATAATAATAATAATCACAAAAATAACGCGTTGATCCAAGGTTTGAAGCGGTAAACTTCGATGATCGATATTTCCGCGCGTACAAGTCAAGTTACGGAATATCTAAACGATCGCTTTATGGTTAATTTAAGAAGAATGATGAAAAGCAGCGGCTATTTCTTATCTACTTGGGTTACTCACGAAATGATGGTTTAGATGTAGCGCGCTAGCGTACTATCAAGTCTGAAGGAAACTGGATAAAACGCACGGCGGAAATCGCAATTTATTGGGCCATGCAAAATGTAGGAAATTGCACTCCGTATCTTTACGAGCTGCAGAAGAAGTCGCGGTGCCGCCCTGATATATCCCTGAATAATCTCACGGGATCACGAGGATTATGTAACGGGTTATGAGAAAACGGTCGTACATTCGATTCGTTATACGAAGAGCGGTAATGGAGATTAGAGCAACTGCGCGATAACGGAAATAGGTAACTCTGTCGAGGCTGTATCAGTGAATGTAAAAACGCTCAGCTTCGATTGCCTCGTGAATGCCGGCTTTATTTTACCCCCACTTCCTTCTCTCTCTCTCTCTCTCTCTCTCTCTTTGATGAACTCGTGAGAGTGACAATATTTTATCATGTCCCAAGATAAAATCTTTACGAGCGACTGATTAAGGAACCACAAAAATAGGATTACGGTAATAGCAGTATAAACTCATTATATACGACAACTATAAACCAAAGGAAAAAAATTCAACTGAAAAAAAAAAAAAAAAAAAGGAAGGGCTTTGATACACAAATCTCTTCGATAGAATTAGGCATACATTTCTCTAGAGAAATCTTTAGCATTCGATTTCTCAGTTCCGTGACATATATATATATATATATATATATATACGCTTGCTATCTCTTGATATAACAGCCGCACAATTATACTTTCTGCGTTCGGGATTACGTTGCCGAATGGCGCGAGCGGATCTAACCGAACCGGTCGTCGGACTTTGGGAGAACGCGGACGATAAACCCGAGAGTCAATAATAATAACGCGGCAAATTCCTCCGCGGTCAACACAATGGTATCCCCGGATAGGCGATAATCTACGATCCTGCGATAAATAACTTGAGAGAACGCGGCCGTTTTCGGCGCCCGAGATTTGTGCGCCATCCTCTCCTCCCTTCTGAGGCAGCGCCTCGGCCTCGGTGTCGAATTATTTGAAATACGAGAGCGGATGCAACACAGGCTCGCCAAATCGTCGAACTTTCGCCGTAGTTTCCTAGTTTTGGTCGTTTCGAAATACGGCATACACGACCGTGGAACAATTCGCCGCCATGTCGTTTCAAGGCTGTTTCACACTTGCCGCTATCGGGACCGGTGCGGTATGCCAGAATTGTACCCCTGAATTTATGTTATAATTTACGGCGCACTCTCCGCGATAGTGATTCATAATCCTGGATTTTTGACGTGTCAATATTAGTGTAAAACTTAAAAAAAATGTGATAGAATATGCTGTTTAGGAAGAAAATTAATTGGAAGTCAACAGGAGATATTCGAGATATTTTACATATCGCTCGTTTTCTCGAATCTTCTAATTATCTTTGATCCAATTCGTAATTATAGTTGTGTTTCTTTTTTATTAAAGAATATATTAAATGTAGAAAAAAGTGTCAATAATGAAAATGTACATAAATGTAGAAAATGTCAATCAATATTTAGATAAAAGTTATGTGAAAAAAAATTTGCTTTAATCTTTGCGATATATAAGCTCGACTCGTTAAAATCATATTTTTCAAATTGAAATTTTTTAATGATACTTATACAAGTATTTTTTTATAATACTTTCACATTTCTCAAATCAAGTACGACTGTCATCAAACAATAGGTCCTATCCAATAGCTTTATCTACTTGCATAGCTCTGCTTCCATATCTTTAGTCAAATTATTTTATACGATCCAAAAGCCTCATTCCATCAGCATGAACGTTCATTATCTGGACATTATACGACGTCATCGTATAATCATTTCGAGCAGGCCTTTCATTCGGTTCAACAATAAGCCATTGACGTTGAAATTCGCCTACTAAAAACGAGAGGAGCGCTAAAAATGGGAAGAATTATAGACGAAAAGCAAGGAGAAAAAAGTCCGGAGAGAGTCAACGATGGCAAGACAAAAGATTGCGAATTGTGAAAAAAGGACGGCGAAAGAGGAAGGGCGGGGGAGAAGAGAGGTAGGCAAGAAAGAGATCGGCGTACAAGGGTGGTACGAAGGATATATTCACGGTGTTCACCCTTTTGTCCCCTTAATCACCATTTGTGCGCCCTCAGATGCAGCGCATTTGTTGTACGGCAGATGTGCGCGCGGCTGTTGCATCTCGTTGCATCGCGAATCGAACCGGTTTGTGCGGTTTTATTTAATTTCAGTTTATCGCGAGAGTATATAAGAGAGAGAGAGTATACGCGCGAAACAACGACGTGATCATGCTAGCCGGGCGATCGCGAGAAGATTAAATATTAAATAAATTTCTCACTCGGAAAAGAGAAGTTTTATTCGCGAAACTGCATAGAGGAATTATTTATGGATTTTTAGGCATTTTATAACATAAGATGCGCTCTGTAATCTTATCACAATGTCACACAATATTGCAATACGTATTCTTAATAGAAAAAGGTTTGATGTCTGTAAAAGTATCATAGAACGCATAAATATATAAAAAAAATAATTTATAAAAAAAAGAAATAAAGCTCGTATTATTATCATTTTTATTGTAAAATGTGTGTCTATAATTAAATATTGGCTTTTTGGAAAGTTTAAATTTATATTTTTTTCTTAATAAATGAAATTCATTTTGTACATTGTTTCTATAAATTGCTCGCGTTTTTCACTAGAATATAATTTCAAACCTTCGTCAACAATGGAAAAAATGTAGTCTCTTTAAAAGTTTAAAAGGGACGACTATCTTTACGTAAATTCATTTCCAATTAAACATAATATGATAAATTTATTTATCCTTATTTTTATAATATTGTCATTTAAAAAAGAAATTGCTTGCACAATTTGTCAGATTTTCTTGAAATTTCTTTTGGTAATTTCTAAATTAATTCTTGAAAATGGAAATTATTATATTTTTATATACGCAATTAGATTTATTTTGATTATTTTTTCTTTAACTATCGGACGTTATAAAATTTATTGATTAATCAATTAAAATTCAACTTAACGCTTTTTCTATTTATTCTTCCTAAAAACTTTAGTTGCGTAATTAATACACGCCATTCACCATTTTCCTTTTTTTATTGTACATTTCGTGAAGACGACTGCAGTTCGTTCATTACAACCCCATTACTTTGTCATATTAAAATAAAGTGTCGTACACGAGGAATAGAACTTTCAAGAGCATCAATGATGCCCCATGGCTTTCTGCCATGTTCTAAGCTTCTCACGAGTTACGAAACATCAACATCCGGAAGCCCCGGAACTAAAGAACGAAACATCGCGATATCCTCAACGGGAAGAAAAGTCAGTTTATTTATTTCCGGCATGAGAGAGGCGTGGACTCTAGCAGCCGCGCCGTCGTTGCCTTCTTTGAAACGAAACTGCTCTCTTATCCTCCGGGAGCACCCACGTGTAATCGGTGGTATAAATATTTGGTACGTGCCCGGCGCTTTTCGTGACGGCGGCAGTCACGAGAAAAACTCGCGAGTAACCTTGAATGTCGACTTACTGTAAGCATGCCGTTAATTCTTGTCTCGGTCTCGTAAGTGCATTACGGAAATGACGGTTCCCGGACAAATCGCCAGCTGCAAATTGCGAGCACGATGCTCTAAGTACATGTTATAATATTTAGTATCCTTTACGTTACCTAAAGTCTCATGGAAATTTAAAGCATTCTTGAAGCAAAAATTAAAAATTTGCTGACACACTAAATGTAAACTTTCCATAAATGATCATGATAATATTATTTAAACGCATAATTTATAATTATAAAAGGCAAATTTTTGAAATAAATGAACAGACAGTACTAAAATAAAATAAAAGAAACTAAAAATATTAGAATCCTAACATTTTTACGAAAAAACTACGGTAATTGTGCCAAAATTAAAAATTATAAATGTTGCATTGCTAGCGATATCTTGTGGTAACAAAATTATTTAATAACAGAATTCGGAAGGTTTCTCCGTATATTCCAAAACTTACGCTCGCATATGTATTCATGATTAAAAATTCCTGTGGCGGTCGCTTTTTAGTTTTGTGTTGAAAAATGCACGAATATTTTGTCATTCTTTAAAATACGCTGATAATGGATAAAAAAATAATTTATCAAGAATTAAGGTTTGAAGAAAACATTTTTTGCAACGAATTTTTTTTTATTTTTCTAGGCTTCTAAGCTCATTTCTAAAAGTCTACAAATATTCTTTCATGCAATTCTGACCTGGGAAAACCTATTTTACTTTATGTGTATAAATTGCAACTTTTATATTAAGCAAATATATTGTTTTGTTAAATTAGAACTCGATCGATAGTCCGGCATCCCTTTAATATCAATATTAATTTTATTTTCACGGTTTGATCATTTCTTGTCAAAATTGAGCGGGTTATCCCCTCCCCCCGCCCAGGATCCGCCAGTGTATATGTGTATGTTAAATATCTCTATCAATTGACAACACAGCGCTCGGGTCGTTAATATCGCCTGTGCTATGTCAAGGTTATCATCTTATTATCATTCGCGTGGCGACACTCGAGTAGAAAGGACAACGATCTGAGTCGCTCCATGTATTGGATTAATAAGATAATTTTTTACAATCATTATAATTGTAGCAAATAATAACTTGGTCAGCACATAAAAAAGCGGTGACTATTTTATATAAATTAAGGTAGAAAATTAACAATACAGAAATTAAAATTATAAATTATTATTTCATTATAAATTATTGTTTTATTTCAATTTTTGTTAATAACATTCAAATATGTTTTGTGTCACGCTTTATATTTTCTATCGATGTAATTTGTTAATCGCTCCCGGATTCAAAGTATTATATATACATTGATACACAATTTACAAAATCGAATGATCAAAGAAAAGTCACGATACATCAATTCTTTATTAATAATTAATTATATTAATAATTTAAAATTCAGGACGCTTATAATATTCCTCATGAATTTATTTTATACGTTAAATATTTCGTGATAATAACAATTGTCGGATAGTATTTGACCTTCGCCTGTGTTATTGGCAGGTTGACAATATTAACATGCGCGGTCGTTTCGTTATTCGCGCGGCGACACATGAGTAAGAAGGACACGATGATTCAAGCTCTGCGTATATTTTCTTATCATATTATTTTCGAGATACACTATCATTTTCTACGATTATATAATTAACGACAATGGATGACTGATAGAGAGTAAGGTTTATGTATCGTGATTATTTATTTTGCGCGATTTATTCATGAAGGTAATAATCGTGAATTAATAGGAAATAACAATTATAAGATAATCCGATGTTTAGGAGATTACCCTCTTTAAGCATACTTCGCATCGCGTTTAAATTTTTCATCAATTTAAATATAATTTACTTATTATTTTTTCGAAACAAAATAATACACAAATCATAGAATCAATCGATCGGATCAGAAATGCTATTTGTTAAAAATAGAGATAGCATTGCTGCGAGTGACACATAAATTTCGTGGGAGTTTCGAATGTCGAAAAAATTATAGCGCTCTACAATCATGGTTTTCGTTTTACTCTTCAATCACAACGTAATAAAGTACACGCCGGATACGATTCATCCTGCGCCGGGAGTACTGTATATTAAGCTCCACGTGTGTGATTACTAATTAATTATGTATTTTTGCGAGTGAGTGCGAGTGCCATAAAGAAGTCTCAAAATGTGAACAAAAAAAGGGAGATCTGAGAAGATTAGATGATGGCGGATGGGTCATGGAATTGGTATAATAACTTATTTAATTTATAACTCATCAAAATTAATTATTTACTTACATATTTGTACGACAATAATCTATTTTACGTGATCATATGTTTTACGTTATCATACTATAGACATGTATAAAATAAATTAAATTTATTTTAATTTGAAATATTTAATTTTGTAAAATATTTATAGTAAATGTTATTTTTATAAAAATATAATGCAAATATATTTTAATATTAACATTTATAATTACTCAGAATATATATAATTAAGAGAATTAGATTTATATTTTTTTATTACATTTTACATAAGTTTATATTTAAAAATAAAATCTTGTCTAAAGTTATGTATGTAACTTTTTTATTATAAATAACTATTTAAAAAGAACACGAGTGAAATATTTATTATATGTATTTATATTTCTTTGCAACATTATTTAGTTTAAACACTGCTTTATAATTTAACTTTATTTGTATGTTACAGACCACCACGTTGTTGTGCTACAACTATGTCGCTACGCATTGTGTCAGTAAGGTATCAAATTATTTTTAATTTTATTTTATCTATTATTATTGTTTACGACTTTACATGTATGTGTAGTCATTTCGATAGATTTGCTTAGTATAATATATTTATTTTAACTTCAAAAACTTTAACGAAAGCTTTTAAAATAAAAATATAACTGCTTACTAAATTGTCCCAAATTAAATGGAATGGCTACATCTTTCACAGAGCTGCACAAGTTTTACACCAAGTATAGATTTTGACTGAAAAAAAAGATTTTCTTTATGAAAAATATTTTTTTGCAATTTTTTTAAGATCAATCAAGTGTTAAATTATTTTGAAGCATTCAATATAAAAATTAAAAAAGATCGCCGATGGAACATATCTAAGATTTAAAGAAATTTAAATTAAATCGGTTATTAATTGTTGCATTTAACCGACATCCTCTCTCCGCGAAATTATAATTTAATTCAAGTACAATATATATATATATACTTCAATATAAAATTCGCTAATTCACTCGCGTATTCGTTGTTTGACTTTTGCATCTAATCTCCGCGAAACTAACCCGAAAGCCCGAGTTATCCGATCGCGAAAATCTAAGACGGTGCATTCTTCTCGTGGTGAACCATAGACGTTACCCAGCATGGCTATTGTTCCGTTCATATACGTATCCATCCATTTACCGTTCTCGTGTGGTCATTGAAGTATGGCCGATATACATATATCCAAAGAACCCGGAGGCTACCGAATTACAATGGCGGAAAGCAGCCTTTCTCCAGGTCGTCGTACACAGACATAAGGAGGTTTGCACAGGTGTGTACACACATTTGCATACGCTTTGTGTTATGAATGCACTTACTTATATAAAGAAATATACGCGCGATTTTATATGAAATCTCGGTTAGAATATGAGCAAACCAACTGTTGTTTCTTAACCGATAACGTCCGGCCTTAACGTATAAGTGAATACTGTAAATTATAAATTATAAATTAACTCTAATTGCAAGTTATGGAACACTGCAATATAAACAATTATTCCTACTTCCAAAGAACTTATTATTTTCATTTTTGCACACTTTATGATTTTTCTCTGTGACATCAGAAATTAAATTGACAAAATAACTGAGATATATGAAAATTTTAATTTTTAAATTATTATTGTATAAGTTACATATTATACGAATGAATATATATACAATCTATTATAAATAAGTCAACAAATATAATTATAAAACCAGATTACTTGTTTTATATGTTTACGTTAATAATTTTATTATAATATTACTATTAATTTCAATAAAATACAACTGATATTTAGTTAGATAATTTGAATCAGGAAATCTAATTATTCTAATATCATAAAATCTACTCAAAACAGTTATTATCTATAATCATAATATTCATTGTCAGTTACGGAATAATATGTTAAACAATACTCGCGTATGCATCATGGTGCAATTATATGAAAAACTAATTAATTTCTTTTTATCATAATTAGAATAATATATCGTATACAAATACTAGCAAATTTTTATTTCATGTTTTCGATAAAGTTGCTTCCCTGCAAATAGACCAATTCGCTTTTTCAGACCAACTTTGAATTATCTTTTTGCAGTAACTCTAAATTAAACTTTTTGGAATCATTTCTCTGTTAGTTTCTGCAACTCTTCGTTACAAGATTATTTGTTGAGGAGTTATATAGATCAACAGAGTGAGTCGCGTTTTCTGCACAAGTAGTTACACGCGAGTTACAATAACATAATTTCATCGTACGTACACAGAAATATCGAAGACACAAATAAAGCACCGATGAGTGTCCATTCGATCGAAGAGCGGAAATCCCGTTCTCTTCGTTGAACTTTCGCCCGCGAGACGGACATTTATTTCGATTCGCCATGGCTACGTGCGCAGTGCGCGCGCATCCCCCGCATGAATATTTACATCCAGATGGTGTACATAAATAGTACTCAACGAAAAAATGGGTTAGACCCGGAATACACCCACCCCCGCGCCATAGATATCCGCCGGAAGCGGTCACAAATTCTCCGAGTCTCCGGTACAACCGCATTGCGCATTACTCTCTTGGATCCCCTTCTTCCCTTCTGTGCGCTTCCTCTTTTAACTTGTGGCTGTGTTCCGAATTGTATTTTCGCTATAAATTATTTTCATTATTTGGCATTCCAAAATTAAAGACTATCAATACGCCATAAACATAATTATAACATATGCAATAATTATGAAGTAACACTTGTCACATGTAGTATAATTGAGGAAAATTGAAATAATAAACGTTTTTCCATAAATGAATTTAATTCTAGTTAAATATGTCGTTATTTACGGACTATAAAATAATCGTTTATTAAACTATAATATTTCATACATATATTATATAACGACATTATTAGCAATAACTATAAAAATATTTTGAATGTCGGATCTTCCAAGACGATTCTTAAAATTCCTATAACAATTTACGTCAGACTTATTTCAGTCCCCCAAATGATGTTAATGACACGATCGGTAGTTTTTTATACAGCGGTTTCTCTGAAAAAAATAAAACCGCAACGATATCATTCCTGTCTCTCTCTGTTTTTCTCTCCCTTTCTATTTATTTACAACAAATAACATTTAATGTCTACAGAAAATAATAATATATACAAAAATACCTATTTGTATTTGAATAAAAAAAAGATGCTAAAAAGTAAAAACACATAAGCATTAGTTTTGCTTATCTGGATGTTTTGTTTTCTCAAAATTTTCAAAATGACATACAGTTTTCTCAAAATACGACAAATAACATCTACTTTATGGCGCATTCATGACGAATGGCGTATTACGTGTATGCGCGAATGAAATATCGCTTTTATCAGGCCAATCGTCGTCGTATCCCATTCGCTATTTTGGGGTCACGTACTGCGCCACACGTGCGTGCTCGCTCGCTCGCGCGAACGTTTTCGCGTTTACCTTCTTCCTATATTTTACACATATCCGGAACTCTAATCTCTCTCTGCACTCTAATCTCTCTAATCTCTCTGCGTACATACACATACGTTTGCTCGTGTTTTATTTTCATGATGATAAATTCGATTCCCAAATATACGATCTTCAAAAAATTCTTAATCTCGTTCATAATCAAAATCAACACGCGTGATTATTTTTCACTCGGTTAACGCAGAGAAAAAGTTTCGATTTTTAGAAACAAAAATGGAAAAAATAATTTGCAGAATATTATATAAATATATCATATACATGGAAAAGTTGATTATTATATATAATTCTTACTTTTTTAATTTTTAATCTTTAAACAAAATATTTATTATGAAATGTTCCAAACGTTTAGATTATTATTATTTTGTTTTTCATAATTTCGGAATGTTTAGTACAAAGAGGCTTTATCAGATAGAGAGACTAAAAGAAATGTCATTTCAAGTAAAAAGTCTCATTTATCTTCTTTATTTACTTGTCTTTATCGCTGTTATTATACTCTATTTTTTTCATTACTCATTTTATGCTTACCTTATTTCTACTATGATTACGTAACGATTCTTCAGACTTTTTTAATTCCTCCATCACGTACTTGATGTCCTCGGCTTCCATTTGCGAATCGCGACTATCGCCATAAGTATTCACGCAGATCGTTCTCGAATGTTCGCTCTTGTTGGTCGTCAAACTGATCTAGACAGAAGGACGCGGAACGCATGCCGCAATAAAGGAGATAAGATTGTGTCGCGAAATTCTACTCTAATTTTATTTAATATACATACACATAACAGGACGAAGGGGGATGACTCTTACTTTAGATTCGTCTGAGTAAGAACGTCTTTGGTTGTGTTGAAAAAATCTCTTGAGACGATGACAGCAAACCGCAAACGGAAATATCAGGAAGAACATCGTATTTAGGAAAAATTCCGCTTTCCTAAAGAATACGCTCGTTAAATCGCGGCTGTGTATGCACCTATTGTGTTCTCACCTGCTGCATATTCTGACGGTTCTCTTGTGCGTATCTGGATGCACCGGTGCACCCTGCTCATCCCTCACCACGCGCTTACATTTTAATTCTCGTTCGAAATACTCTGGCATTATAGTGGTTTCCAACAATGAGTCTAAACCCCAACGACCTATCGCCGGTATATACAGGCCCATAAACCATTTCAAAAAACCTAGAGAAGAAATGAATGCTTCAAAATATAATATAAAAATTATTAAAATATCATTAAAAATAATAAAAACATAATTAAATATAAGAATTATTAAGAATATAAAAAATGAATTACAACCTAACCCAAGACAATGCTAAATAATAAAATAACTAAATTATAAGATACTATAAAAATCAGGTTAAATAAATTGTATAGCTAAATAGTTAAGAAAAATTAAAAATACAATGCATTAAAAAGATCATGAGTTGTGAAAAGATATATTGATGAACGAAAAATATTTTAGCCTATTGAAATGATTACACACTAACCCATCAGAAGCAAGAGGAATATTAACAAAGTGATAAAGACTGTAACATCCATAATTATGTCTGAGAAAATTTGGCGATGATGCGGCGGGATGGGACCGCGAAATCCAGCGGCGCGACAAAGTTCGGGCGGCATCGGTTGACAGCCGGTGCCACGCGCGTCGCCCACGCAAACGCATAAACAGTGTAATGTGCAGAAGCAACGATCCATTTTTCGTACCTTTATCTTTCTGGTGGCCACCGGTTCCCCGACACGGTTTAGCAATTGCACTGAAAACACGATTATATAACTTGCACGTATATACGATTTTTCACGTATATTTCGAACGCTATGACAATAACATTCGTACAATACTCGATATTACAATAATTTATGCGGTGCTATATCAGCTTTTTCTTCTACTTTACATTTGTGGAAAAAATCGATTCGCTTTAAAAGAAAAAATATAGGAAACGGTTGAATGTAAATAGAAAGAAGGAAATTAATTAAATGTTATTTAAATAAGGATTTAATTCTTTAGGTCATATTGTTTTTATAATAGTTATCGTGGGTAATTGAATTTTTTTTACCAGAGCAGTAAAACTCGTTTATAGAGAGCTCGCCGTAAAGATTCAAGCTCATTGCTTGGTTTCGTCGAGGTTGAACTAGTTTTTTAGGAAATGTAGCATTCACCCAGGACTCTGGAAGGTTATCGGGACAATCCACGATCTTTGACTGATAAGACATCGGAATCAGTCCCGTGTTGGTGATAACGATCGTTACTATGGTATGATCGAGTGCTATGCTGTTCACGTTCACTTGGCTGATGCGGCCCACATATATGGATCTAAGATTTAAAAAAATAATCATAAGCACATAATTGAATTGAACGTTCAAATAATCATATCCTTTATTTATTCTCAAATTTTATTATTTTTAAATAATTTAGTTTAACTTATAAAATATCGTTTTTATAATATCGAAAAATTTGATCTGTCAGAACATCATCGGTTATTTATTGATGATATTAGTTAGAGTGAATTAATGTCTTGAATCATTGTAAGTACTTTACTTTCTATATTAAAAATTTATATTTAATATTTACATAATTTTCTAAAAGTTATGTTAAGTTAAATAATTACCTAATCCTTATGTTAAACATATTGTGCCATTGCTATCTTAAAATTATATTTTCTATTCTATATAAAAGAAGAAACAAAATTTTTTTAAAGAACATATATCCAGCACAGGTAACTTTAAGCCATTCGAAATAATTGGCAAGTGAGATAATTGAGAAAATTAGCTCGCGAAGCTAGAGTTGATATCTCACACTCAGTCCTTTAAGATCGATATGTATCGCTTCTCTCGAGACTCACCCTCCTGCGAGCGCTGCAATGTAACCCGCCCCGACTTCGATGTCGATCGCAGACACGTGCGGCGAATGATACTCCAGAGCGAGAAACTCGCGGCTTCCGCTTCCGCTCGCGCTGTACTTGATGGGCTCGCTTGGCACGGATGCGAAATTGCTCAAGAAGTAGCAACCAGGTCGACCGGCGACGCGAGCTTCCTGTCGACACGTGACACTAGATCGAACAGCGGTCCGACCTTCGACAGCCGACGGACGGAAATGTTCGCGGGAATGCGAGGTGGTTTCCGGCCGAAGGAGGAGAGACTACGTTTGTAACACGCATCTGTAACCCGTCGTCTGCGTTCGCCGATAAACCTCGAGATGACGTATTATAGTTCACGCGGGGGCAAATAGTTGGACAGACGAAATCTAATCGATTGCTTCTAGAGCTTCTGTAGCCTTACTCCGATAAAAAAAGCTTTTGATCTCTTTTATCTTTAATACTTGAACATCGTATTTGTGAAGAAAGGAGTAATGATAAATTTATAAAATTAGAATATAAAATGGTCAAAATATTGAATAAAATATCTTTGTGTGTTGGAAATTTTATGATTTGATAGAATCTAAAAGAGAAACGCTGAAAGTCCGCAGTGCAATAATTCAAAATGACATAACAACGACGGGCTCGCGTAGCGTGGAACCATCAGCGCGTACATTTGTGACCGCGAGACAAATTCGGTATTTCGTTCCAAAACGAGATGCGGTTCGAATTCCTCGTCTCGCGTATCACACAGAGAACGAGCCGACGTACATAAAAATCCGCGCTGTCTCTCGCCGGACGACCGATTTGTATGCGACTGTCCGTTTCCCGTCGTCCCGAACAAATCTCCGCTCGTAACGTTTTCACGTGAGAGGAACGGGCAGGGTATAAGTATTAAATTCGTGTGCGATAAATCATGTTACACAGCCAGAGCAACGGGCGCACTTAAGCGTCTTGCACGCTCGACACTTAGGAGGGGTGAAGGGAGGGTGCGACAGGCTCCGGCCGGGGATAGCCCGAGGACAGGAAGGCTATTTCCAGTGTTGTTTCATTTATTGCACCTGTCATACGTACCACGTCGTGCCTACGGTAGGCCAGAGGCTGATTTTTCAAACAGGTTCCACTGACATGTCCGCACCGGTCAGGTTGCTTCGCAAACGCCGCGAATCCCACGCCCGCTTTGTCGCACTCGTTTCCGTTCTCGTTGATGCTGCTCGCTGGTACCACGAGATATTCGTTTGATTCGCCTACATCGAAATAATCGCCCATGTAACGAAATGTTAACGAAAATATCGTTTTATCGAATGTCAAACTTCCCAGGTTCTTATGTCATGTTGAATTTTGTTAAATGACACAATAATTAAAGCATAAAATCTTATACATCTAGTACAAGTCTTATACATACATTCAAATCTTTCGTATCTTTCAATAATCAATATTTTGTTGTTTAAATTATTTTTCGACTAACACAGTATAAGACACAGTTTAATCAGAAAAGATTTCTTTTTCTCAAACACTATTGTACACTTTTTGATATACCTTGAATCTGAACTTCAAAGAAATCTTTGAACTCTTTCTTTAATTAAACGAATAGGAATTATTGATATTATTCTTTTTATATCAGAATAGTTATCTTAATCTACTTCATTTCGTACTGTCGTTGATTATAAACTCGCGTCTCGCTAATTTTGAAGGGAAGATATTAAAAAGGATTCAATACCTTCGACGAGATATCCGGAAGCTTTTGATGTTACCGACGACGGTACCAAAAGACGATCATGAACGACATCCAAATTAGGAACCTTCTCTTCTTCCCTCCGTCCCGACATTTTCACTTTCTTGTAGGCGAAAGCGATCGTATCTTGATTGCCTCTATGGTGCCTGTTGAACGTGCCTAATCTGATGGCATAAACGACCTGTCTAGCGTGAAGTTTATCGGACCGCTTCGAATATACTTGAGCGCACATTCAATCGCGAGACATACACACACTCTCCCTCTCTCTCTCTCTCTCTCTCTTACCTGACTACGGAATCTCCGGTGAGATCCTCCCAGTAAATCGATCCATTCCCTAAAGTGCGTTTTTCGTAAACCTGTAGATAGACTGTGTGCTCGACGATAGGATCTTCCAACTGATATACGGAATACCTAAAAAAATGTTTCCCCCGTGTAAACGCGCATTTATTTTCTACAAACCTTTCTAAAATCGATAATTAATATATATATATATATATATATATATATAATAAATATAATAATAATAATGACACATTTGTAATTGCTAAATAAAAATTGCGATAGAATTTTAATAGATATGCACAGACTCTTTTGAAACATGTCGGACATTATTATGAGACGATATCTTATAAATATTGATTATCTGTTAATGAATTTACAGCGCACATCAACTGCAGAGACTGTCGAAAGCGCGAAACAAAGCACTCATTTTTGCTTTTGTTACGTCTAAAGTCTATAATTGTTATGGCGCATAGCATTGCGCTGTCAAACTGAAAATAAATGATCGAGAGCTGTCATTTTAACGCTTTTAATAAACCATCGGTCGATGCCACTATTGTGTGCATGATTGTCACCCAATTCTTTTAATAAACTTTACATTGACAGATAAAACAACGCTCTCTTCATAACAAGTGTGAGACAAAAGTTTCCCATTATTCACTAAACAACAACATTATTTTCAGACAGAGTGGATTTACACAAATAACACCATTATTCACGTTAATACTTTATATTCACAATTTATGCGTGAAAAAGCGCTTGTTTTTTTTTTTATTCAATTTATTATTGCAATTTTAACTCTCAAATCTTTTTGAAAAATTTTATTATATTTTCTCTTTATACTTTTCATTGTAACGTATTAATTACAAACTCATTAACTTTTTACCAATTTTGATATTAATATCGGAGAACGATTTTTGTGCTTTTGGCCCCGTCTGTTTCTCGAGAAACGAAAACATAAACGTGATACTCGACATGAATCACGATTCGATCCCCTTAAATCCCCATAGGCGACCTACCATAAATCACTGAAGCGCAAACAATGCGCGGACTCGAGATATTTGGCCGCATCGATATTCGGCGGGTGTCCGCGATCCGCGCAATCTTGGCCGCCCCGGATTTGCGCTCGTCCGGGATCGACTTCCGATCTATCGAGCGTTCGGCTTTCATCCTCGCGCCGTTTCACGTTTCCTCTCGCGAACTTTCGAAAATTCTCAGCGTTTCGTTTCTCGATGACATAGCGTCCCGACGGTCTCACCGCGACGTCATCGGCGTCATACTCCGGCTCGAGAGATGCCATTAATAAGTGTCTCTTGAAGCGCCGTTGGTTCCCCGTTTCCGAGATATCTTTGATCCGCTGACCGCCCTTTTTCTTCTTTCTCTTCCTCTTTTGCCACTTTGTCTTCTTCTTCGACCCGCTCGGAACCTTCTGCCGTCGCTTTCTAAGTGCGCGATTACCTTTCCGGAAACCGACATCCCGTTTATTATATGGAGAGCTACAATGTGAGAAATTACAAACTCTGTCATGTAAAAATAATAGGACCAATTACATGGAACATTTTCGGAAGACGTAGAAATTTTCTCCTATGATTGAACGCCTTTTTTAGAATGGTAAAAAATAAATCTTTGAAAAATATAACAGTTTAATTAACCCTTATTCCGTACTGATGCATCATCTTTGTCTGTGATTTTTCTAACAACGTCAATTTTTCTCGAAAACAAATAATCATAAAATAATATATTTAAGTAAATTATTTTTCAAATTTATTATTTTCAGATTTTTTAAAACACTTTTACATATTAATAAACTTATCGAAAATACGCTGACCCACCTGTACAGTTAGAAGGTGCCAAAAATAACAATACGGAGTAAGGGTTAAGTATAATTTCACGTTATATGTATATAATTTTCTCAGAATTAATTTTATTATTTTCGTGACAGACCTCATGGGTTCTTTCGCCTGTTCCTCGTCAACATTGTCGTTCATGGATGAAATCGATGAATATCGAATCGCATTTGCTTTTTTCGAGGAGTCTGCTCTTTTTAGCGAGCTTAAACCTTGGTTGACAGGAGGTAAAGCATCATCGCTCGAAAGTTTGGCCAGAGGGTCATTTGCAGCGACGTGTCTCTGGATCTTAACCGAATCACTTGCACCGCCGCCGAAATTTGGGTCACGAGGACGGTTAATCTCACCGCGGACGCGCCGAAATACGACTTTTTCCGACGCTGTAATTCCGCCCGGTATTTCGCGCGATTCCCCGAGTCTCTTATCGATCGGCAGTCGCCGCGTGGCCGTCGCCGAATGTTCCCCGATCCAATCTGCCGGAGAACCTTCTCTACTGGAACTATTAAGTAATTTCGTCCTCGTGTCGCTCCGATCAGATATCCCAGCCCTCTTCGATTTCTTCCTCGCGAGACTGTCTTTCCTTACGGCACGGATCACTTCTAATGAAGCATCTCGCGAGACACGCGTCGGTCTGACGGTATCGTTCGTGACACCGATCGATTTCGACGACCAGCGAACTCCAACATTTTTATTCCTTGCCGAACATTCCTCCCGGAGAGATTTCGGTGCGATTTTATCCCCGTTGAAATTTGTCGTGGAAGCAATTTCTTGTTTACCAAAGTGAAATCGATCGGTGAAACTTGGATTCTGCGGCCACAAACGATTGTTTTGGCTGTCGTCCAATCGAGATTTCTTCGCTTCCGAATCCTTCTTTGAATCGTTAAACTCGATGCTCGAGTTTTGTTCTACATCTATTAGATGTGGGACGCTGATATTTTTTCGAGATAGAAAGGACTTTGGCGTCGCGGAGAAAGTCGTGCTCCTCGGTAAAGTGGACTGAAAGAGTGCGGAAGATACTTGGTTCTTGAATGCTTCATCGGAAGTACTCGGTAAGGTGGACGCTTCGAACTCAAAAGTACCGTCGTTCAAAGGCGACGATTCCTCACGTATCGTTTCCGTGATTGTCGATTGCCGTTCAGTGATCGTAAAATTTGGCTTCTGTCTTTCTGATATCATTGTCGTCCTATCAGTAACACTTTTCTGCTCTCCGACGTCATTCCCTGTACGATTCGACGCGTTGACGATAACATCCTTCACGCGAATCACCGTCTCTCCAACTGGCATTGTAAGACAAGGCTCCTCGTCCTCGATGATTCTCAATAGTTTCATCATAAATCTCACTATGGCCATCATGTTTCTCATGCGAATTGCGTTAATCGATTTATCGTTGCATCTGTCGCACTGTGCTTCCGTAGAAGACGTCTCGTTAATCGCGTATCCGGTGGTGACTCGAAGAACATCATCCTCCAATCGCGTTGATGACGAGAATCTCAAGGTTTCCGCATTCCGATCGTTTGTCGTCGCTTCCTGGATATCAGGTGCAAAAGTTTCAGCGGAATCGCTGTCGCGATAATTGCTCGAAGTTTGCAGTTGGCGCACAACCGTCTCGGGAAGTTCGAGTTTCCGAACGGTCGCGGGAATTCTGTAGCAACCGCCGGAAGTGACGTTCCGCGAATCTTCACCGGGACAAGGCGTGATTCGGTACCTCGGCTTCTCGATTCTGACGCGCAATAATGGTACGATATGAAGATCAGTCGTATTCGATCGATCGAGCTCGGGTCGGTTTGCCTGGCCCGAAGAAACGTCGACGCGACATTGCGATTCTTTGATCAAGGTGCGATTCTGATCTTTTACATTGTCTTTATCGACAAGGACAGATCCGAGAATGTTGGGGAAACGCACCGCGGATGCACGAGGATTCAATTTGTCGACGGCCTCGTCGATTTGCCCGGATGTCATCCTACTCATTTCGTCACTCGGTGCGATCGACGACTTTGAGTAATCCTGTAGAAATATCTGCTTGGCTGTTCCTGAGTTCGCGCTATACTTGTCAAATCTCTTCTTGATTCGAGAATCTGTTTTCGCTGTCTTCCGTTCCTCTTTTTCACTTCCTCGCGCCAGATCGAAAAACTTCTCGCGAGACTTTATCGTGACTCGGTTGATATTTGTCTTCCCGGCTTCACAATTCTCGTCCGCTATCACGTTTAAGGAATCATTCGTTTTGTCATTCGCATGTTCAACTATTGACGACAGATCAAACGTAGATGCTGTGCTTGAATCAGGGAAATTAATAGTTGTTGTTTCAATTACTACGATTGAGTTTGACAATTCTGTAGAAACCGAAGACTGCGTTGCTGAAGATCCATCGGGAATAGCATCAAAACTTATGAGCATTGGTGTTTGATTAAAGCCGCCATTCACTTGAATTCTACCAGTTAGCGAAATTTTTATGCTTCCTTCGTTTCTTGACGTTATCGGCTTTTGTGAAAATTCAACGCTTTTGTGCGTTTTTCCAATTGATAAGCTTCGATTAGTCGTAATTTCTTTCGCGTCAAATATCATGGATGTTGGTTGAGTATCGTAAAGAGATTCGTCTCGCATGTCGCTCCTGCTGATCTTCTCGCGGAATGAAAGTGGCTCTTCGTCAATCTTTTCGTACGTTCGAAAGTTTCTTAAAGTGTTTTCACATTTATCGAAACTTTCCTTCTATATAAAAAATACTATTATTAGCAATGCTTTTGATAATAGATTATTTTTTTTTAAGAAACCTCTAATACCTTATCATTATTGAAACTTGCTGAATCAACCAATTCATCTTCGATATCGTGTCTTTCGTCCAAGTCAGTATTCTTATTCATAACTTCCTTCTCGTTGTTCCTGTAAATGCTATTGCCATTAGTAGCGGTTGACTGACAATGTATATAAATGGATAGTTGAAGTTATATTAAAGTTATTTTTTATTGTAAAAGTTATATTATTGAAAATAATTACCGAAAATAATTAGTATTTGTACATTTTTCTATGAATACGTTGCTTTTTTTATTCTCGTCAAATAATCTTCATATTAATTTTATATAATACAAAGTAATAATAATATATAAACATTTTTTGATAAAATATACTTTTTTATATATAGCTTTATAATGTTATATAAAAAATTATAAAAAGAAATTAATATATTTATATAAAAATAAAGTATTATATATACAATATTATAAATATAAAAACTAAATTACTATATAAAAAATTAAAAATATATATTATAATTAATATATCTGTGATATATATTTGTACATGTATATTATATCGATATACATGTATAATATCAAAAAGAACCTTGAGAACGCTCCTTCGCTAATTCTCTGCACGTCAGAGACCACCGTAGTATCGCGGGCCACAACTATTGTTTCCTCCGGCATTACAGTTCGTGCAGCATCGGCATTCTCATCTACCAATCGATCCGTCTCGTACAGCAATTTCCGCGAATCCCGATCCTCGCGCAGAATTGGCTGATCCTCGAGATCCGATAAATCATCCCTCCTGGCAATGGCTTCATTATCGCTCACCGAGTCATTCTCCTCGTCCGTCTTGCTTCCGTCGTTCTCGTAATACTCATCTTCGACGTCCCCGATATAGCTGGATTTTCCACTCGACAATAGTCGTCTGCCCGATCGATGCCAACGATCTGTCAACGATCGATCCTCGCTTCCCGCTGGTCTGATGTTTCTCTCGTCCGATACCGACGACGACTTTTCCTTCTTGATCTTACCGATCGTCTTGCGAAGGGTGTCATATACTTTACCTCGAGCATGTTGAAAATATTCCCCCTCGACGAAAGCGCGATGCACTCGAGGATTTTTCGCGTGAATTCCATTAATCTTCCTCGCATCTTTGCGACGTTTCCACTGTTTTGCGCCGTAGAAAGGCAACGGGATCTTTTTATCGGTACTTTTAGTCGCGACGACGTCGCGCGTCTCACCCTTATCGTCCGCTATCATCAATTTCGCACCGCGAATGACAGTATCCGTTTGACGATTTTTGTCCTGCTCCCCGGAACTTTTTGCGCGGCCCTTTAATATTCCGTCTGCCGCGAATTGCCCACGCGCTTCCGCGCCGCGATTCGACAAATCATCGGCGTTCACCCTCGCCGTTCTTACGTTCTCAAACGGATTCAGCGCGATTTTTCGCGCCACGATCTCGTCGAGCTTGGCCGTCGCTCGCCCGTCGAACCCGCGTTTCTCCGTTCGCCGATCTATCTTCGACGTTTTGCGCACGGAACCGGAAAGATCCTTCCGCGACGTTGGAATTTTTGCGGGAAACGGAATTTCGAGCGACGTCGAGATAGCGACTTGGCGACTTTGCCAAGTAACGTCCTCGTCAAATCTGCCAACCGCGTCATCTCTCGCGTTACGCAGCTTCGGAAAAGCGACGTTCTTTAGGATGTCTCGCGTGTTTCGTTCCTCCCCCCGCGCGTTTGAATCGGGATATCGCTGGTCGCGATTGTCGGTTTCAAGTCCCACATCACTCGTCGCGATATCTCGAGGAGCAGCATTGTGTTTTTGTGTCTGATCTCGGCTTTCGCAACTCTGTCGAGAAGATTTCCGGTTGGCAGAATAGTTGAATTTGCCGGCTAATCCTTTTTCGATTCTAGTACGTAATTCACTCGCTACCATTGTCATATCAGGAGATTTTCCGCCTTTACTCAAAGTCGCTTTTCCGTTCAGCGCGTGATCCTCGTCGTCTTCTTCTTCGTAGTCGTAAAAGATTGAAGAGTCACGATCGCGGATAAAGTCCCATCCCTTGCCTCTCGTCTGCGCGACAGTAACGTCGTCTGTGACCCTGGAAGAAATAGTCGTCGATGAAGGATTCGAAAAATAATCCGACTGTGACTTGTAGCGTTGTTTTATCTTCCTTCTATCTTTGACCTTCTGGGTGGGTCTATTCGCTGGGATTATCTGTTGCATTTCCGTCGTACGATACCAAGGATGATCCTTGGCTTCCCTTTCGGCTTCCGTCATCTTTATATTCGCAACGCGGTCGACAGTTTTCTGTCGTCCCTTGGTTTTTCCAATTTCGCTCAATACTCTCTGTACTTTTCCTTCCGACGTGAAACTGATGTTAGATCTCTCAATTTGGAATTTCCATTTAGAGATCGTCGTTTCCTCACTCATCGTCGTTGCTTCCGTCTCGTCGACGAAAGTGGTCTCGTCCAAAGCGATTTCCTCCTGCATCTCTCGCGAAAACACCGTCGTTCTCAGAGGACGTATCGAAGGTCGGAAGGTCGCGTCCGTGATTCTGGTGGTCGCCAAGGTCGTTGTGATTGGAGTGACTGTTGTCGTCTCGTCTTCGGACGGCAAGGTTTCCGCTTCCGTGATCTCGTCGAAGGTTGGCATCCCCGGCATTATGGGCGTGTATACCGCGTATTGTCTCACGATCCGACCCACCAGCTCGGCGATCTCTTCCCTCTCGCGGGACCTCTGTGACCTCGCCATAAAATCTTCGCTCTCCGGGATATCCACCGAATTTTCCCGAAGCGGATCTCGGATATAACGAGAGCCTTCCTTTCCTTCCTCGCTCCGTGAAGCTTCCGTCGATTCAGTAATCGCACCGCTACCGCGTAATGAGAGGTCTGCGCCGATCGGCGGACCTCGAGGCCCCGTAAAATTGCCGGCAATCATCCGCAAAGAGTCATTATTAAGCTCGAGGAATCTCGCGTTCACTGCCTCATCCCACTTATTCTTGGTTCGATTGTCGAGCGCTTCGGGATATATTGTCGTTTCCTTGGAATTCGTACAACTGCTAGGTAACGTACTAAGCGACCCGTTGGCGACTGGCAAATAACTATTGACATTTCTGCCACGTGGAGTCTCGGACGATAGTTTCGACACAAACACTTGCATCTGCTTCGTCGTGTTTGTATAAATCCGACTTGTTGATTCGTCGAAGTTAGTTTCCTTCGAAACATTATTATGATTAAACTTTCTCATAATCGGTAATGAAAGAAAAGGACCGATGACAGTATCGGACAGTTTTCCTGCCGATTGAAGAAAAGCGAATTCTTTACAGTCGACAGAATCATCTTTTAGCATAATCGGCGACGAGATTGTAGTAAGTTCGTTGTTTGTCGTCGTAGATTTTGTGATTGCGAGAAAATTTTTATTCATAATCGATCGTTGACGGGTGTCGGTTAATTCAGCGGGATATTCAGATGTTGCTTCACGTGTCGCGATCGGCTCATCCGGTTTGTCACTTTTATGCGAATACGAATCGTCTGTCAATTTATCCTGAATTTCAGAGATATCGGCTCCTGTGACTTTGCTCCTCGCAGTTCCTTTGAGAGTCTCTGGAGTTTCTTGAATAATTCTGACCTCGGCAGAGTCTTCCTTCAGAACGTTGCTTATTCGTGCGAACTTGTCCTCGATCCGCTTATCGACGTTGCTCTCTTTGCTGCTTTCCTTATTGAAAAAAAACGGATTATCGCCCTCCTCGGATCGGACTTTCTTGTAGGAATGACCTGATTCCAAAATCACTTGTTTCTTCGGACTTTCATTTCCTCCATTCTCCGACAGCTTGCGTTTAGAGTAAACTACCTTGGGTCGAGCATAGTGATCTACGATGACTTGCAGCTTGCGACGGGAGTCGTCATCTTTCAGAAGATTCTCGCTTTTCGTGGAATTAAAATCTTTCTTTTCGACTCGAAGATGTCTTCGACGACGTCTTTGGAAGCATCTCTCGCGTTTCGAAGATTCGTTCGGCAATATATTGCATTTAAGATCCGGTGACCCGCGCTCTTGCCAAATCAATTCGCGAGTGGATAAGGACTTTCCGAGGAAGCCTGGTCTCGGATTCTCACCGATGCCTTTGTCCCCGCGAAACTTATTGGTGGTGCCCTTCCTCTTGCGCAACTTGCGACGGGAGGGCTTCCAAAATTTGTAACTGTTTTTCAAGTTTGCGTCCTTCGGCGTCTTTTGGTCGAGCGAGCTATAAATTCTACGCGATGTCCGACCCTCGTATAAATTGCTAAACTCGTCGGAGAATCCCTGCAGCTCGTTCGCTGGTAACGAACTGCGCGTTCTCGATTCGAGGATATCCGTCGATGATTTATCCCCGGGACGATCGAGGAGCGCGGGGAATTCTTCGAGCCGCGAAATTCCAGTGGTAGACGAAGAAGAAGAAGAAGAAGAAGAAGAAGAAAGATTTCGTAATCTTGTAAAAGCAGGAACGCTAGAGATTCCCGTCGATACATTAGCATTTTCCACTCCTATCTCCTCGCTGCTCGTATTACCGTTTCGAAACACGGCCGTGCTCAAATTCCGCCTCTCGGCCAATGTATTTCTCAACAAGCTAACATTATCCGAGATGTTCTCCGGTATCCTAAATCCATATCGTGGCTCTCCGCTCTCCGTCGACCGATGCGTTCGAGAAATCACGATTTCCGATAATAACGCGAACACATCGCCCTCGAGACTGCTCGATTTTATCGTGGATGACACGATATCACGATTAATACTCTTATTAGTATCATTTCTAAGAGGAATCCCGGACAAAGTGAAAAATTCAATAACGAGACTGCCGTTATCAGGCGACGCGTTAGAAAACACATTCCTCTGTGTTTGTCTCGAAAATTGACTCTCTTGCGGAATTCGCGACGGTTGTACTGCCAGGAACATCGGTCTGTAGTCGAAGGTATTTTCCAGTCGAGCTGCACCGTGAGATCGATCCCTCGTCCTTTCCTCGAGATTTCCACTTTCCGAAAAATTCGTCGTCCTATCACACTCCCCTTCAAGAAACTTTCGATTATCCTTCTCGCCGTTCGTTTTCCTAAAACCCTGTTCACTTTCCAACTTTGTTAGTTTCACGATTGGATATCGGGGATCACTCACAACTGATCCACGAATCAGAGATCGGCTATCGTTGGTCCATCGGCTCGATTCTTGAAATCTATTGTTCGAATCGTTGAAATTCAAATTAAAATTGAAATTTTCAGCCGATGGCCTCTGATCCTTATCATTTTTTTCCTTCATAAATCTCTCTTTCATGGCTTGCTCATACACGGCATTGATGTAGGCCTCGATTTTTTCCTTGCTTGGTGACGGATCGGAGAGCACGTTCTTCAGTACAGGCGACAGCGTTTCCGCACTATTCTCGTTCTTTATCCAATGGAATCCTTCGGACGATCGGATAGACTCTCGAGTCGAATTGTTTCTAAATTGTTTTTCGTCTCGATATTTCGGAAGAAACTGCTTTCCTTCGCCAAGTGGACCATCAACGGCGAAAATATCATGGCTCGTTACTCGTCTTCGCATCCCGCCAGTTTCGAGTTCAACTCGCTGGTTACGTTCTTCCTCGTTTCTGCTCCTTTTGACTTGGCGTTGTGCCTTGACATTGTCAAATAAATTCGCGCTCGATTTGGACCTGTTGCGAGGTCTGTTTGTATTGTTGTTCCGCTGGTAAAAGCTTGATTCGGCGGCGACCGAGCGGAAACTTTTGGCGTGTTGCGCGTCCTCGCAAGAACAGCAGAAACCCTGAAAGCGAACCGTCGCCTTGTTGTGCGCCACTCTTAATTGCAGGGACAGGCATAACTTGTCTAAAGTTTAATTAAATGGCTTGCCGCAATTTGGGCAAACTGACGTGTAAACGCGATGGCATCTCGAGATTATTTTTATCTTTTGGATAGAAACACAGGCTTGATTTTAAGTATAATTATAATTAATAATAATACAAATAATTAATAATAACAATAATAGTTTTATTAAATAAAAAAATAAAATACAAATAACAGCCAGAAATGTATAATACAAAAAGAACATGATAATCTAGTTATTATCATCATAGTTAAATATTAACGTATGTCTTTAATTTTACTTGACAATTGCAATATAAAAAAATGAATATTTTTAAAATTGATGTACATAATTAATCTCATAGTCCTATAATTTTATTCATAGTTTATTAGTTGCTTAGTTTCTTCATTATATAGAAATGCATCTTTCTAATTATATTTTTAAAATTGTGTAGATATATACAAATTAATTTCTTTTATCAGTTTTTCTTTTTTTAATGTTATTAGATAACAACTTTATAAATTATACATTTTACATAATATTAACAACAGAAACTATTATTGTTATTATTTTATTTAAGAAAAGTGCACGTGTGATTGTTGTGATAATTTGAGATGATTGTTTTCCTTTTTAGATATTTTAATTAATTCTTACTTGACTAAATGGTATTGGTTTGCCGTTAAGTAACATTTGACCGCATGTTGGGTTATCTAAACCGTCGTTACATCCAGTAAAGTTAACTCGATGATTGTTAATTACTTCCTCTCTTGCTTCCGCGTTGACAATCTTATTCAAAGTAATCGAATATTTAAGAAACATTCTTATCTCTATTATAAGCGAATGATTAAAACAAGGAGAATTTATCAACAATTAATAAACATGATCTGTATCAGACGCAGATAATTCAGATTGCGTTAATGGAAACTATTTTGTCCAGCTCAGTCAATAAAATACTAACAAACTTATTTGATAATTTATCTAAAAAAACTTTGACGGATATTTTTGACGGCTATATTTGATAAGAATTTTAATTTCATTCTTTAAATTTACTATCAATCATCATTATATAAAGACTTAAATAATATAAATTAATTATTACACGCACACACACTTACGCTTTGAAATTTTAGTCCATATAAATGCAGTAAAGCTTCTTGGCGGATTTTTATGACATATGGATTATGCAATCTGATTTTACGCATTTTTATCGGGTCCAATACGTGATCTACCAATACAAATTCTTCCCGCGTATTCGTCTAATAAAATATATTTTCTCAAGAATATATTTCAATATTTGAACTTTGGATTAAAATTAAATTAATATTTATTTACAGTAATATGCTTAATTATAATACTAATTAAAAATTACGATTATGATTTATCAAAATAGAAAATTCAATTAAAAATCACACTGATAATTGTGTAATTTTAAATAAATTTATATCGATATACCTTTCCAAAATTGTTAATCTTCATGCTGATAATCACTTTTCTTCTGCAATTCTGTTGCGTATGCATTTCTTTACTATGGGGAGAAATATTGATAACCGAAAAAATATTTACTATAATTTATTACACGCCATAGATTTTGTGTCAATTTCGTAATTCCAATAATTTTATAGCAGATTACGTTTGCATACATTTCCTTCCGCGTTTTCGAACAACGAACCAAAACAGCCCTGATTTCAATCCACGGATGATCAATCAATGGTTCTTCGATTGAGGAACGTGGACGATTGCCATGATCGAATCGCTTTTCGTAAAATTCGCCTCTTTGCCATTGTAATGTGCAGTCAGGATTTCTCGATGGATGATATTGGGGAACGTATTGGAACTCTGATACATAAGGATGAAAATGCGCGGTGGCACTTTCGGGATGAGGGCCAATTAACGCGAACACCATCTAAGTATTTTAATTAATTATGACGAGGTCAAGGAGAAAAATCAATCATTACTGGAAGAATTTTATTTACTTTTGTGTGTGAATCTGTTCTAGGAATAATATAATAATATATGAATTCAACCATGATGACAGTAAGACTAAAGATTACGAGAATTAAAAAAAAAAAAATATAAATCAATATCAGAAAGTACCTGTAACGTTATCCAAAAGATCTTGAAAGGGCGCGAATAAGCTGGTGGCATGTTAGTTCATTTGGTGCGACATTGTTATCACTTGTTGGGCTCATCTCAAATATAGAATAATATCGAGCCCTGCAAACACCCCATCGCGAATCTTGACGCTATGCGCATGTCATAATTGGCCAAACTCTCGACTAATATAAGATTAAATAATCTCGAAAGTTATGTGTCACGGAACTTACGTATTCTCTCTCTCTCTCTCTCTCTCTCTTTCGGCGTACTTTAATATGTATTTGAATTAATCGACAAAATTCAAAACTTGTGCAGGGTTATAATTTGATTAAAATCGCATGAAGTAAAACTCGATATCGATCATGAAGCTGCTCGCCTGTCAATGCGATGCATCTAGATTCTCGTTTGTCTGTTAGATCTTGAAAATTATTATTTAATATTTAATTTATATTTATAGCAAGAGGAAAATAAATGTAGAATAATATGAGAGAGAAAGAGAAATATAATTTAATAATTAAGTCTTATTATACAGTCGTATGTGTGTACAGAATAACGTCAAAAAAATCTTTTTACTAAAGCTATTTTATTTAATTAACACTTGTGAATACCAAAGATATTTTAACATCAACATCTATAGTTAATTTTATTATAATCAACGCAATCAAATACATGTGTGAATAAAACTTTACTAATTTGAAATCTTTATCGTTAAATCTTTATCATTGTCATGTGGATAAAGATTCTTAGCTCGTCAAAAATATTACTTAATCGCAAATAAAGTACTAACAATAAGAGTTGATAATATATCACAATTACTAATAGATTACAATAGCTTAATTGTAATGACTTACGATTGACAATTCTCGTAATTACGATAAACGAGGAATAAATAAAAAATAAGCAAATAATTTTTTTTTCATTATTAGTTTATTCTGACATTTTAGATGTATGGACAATTATTATTACATAATAATTTTATATAATGAAAGGTTCTCCATGGTGGTAACTTTATATAATGAGACGTTTCACTCTTTTTTTTTCCTTTTGTGTAACGCTCGCTCTTACTCCCCTGTTGATCATACCCTTCTTTTTATAAGACTCTCATATCATCTTACACATCATTCTTTCACAACGAAAATCAAATGATTAAACTATGAATGCATCATGAAATACGTGCGCTCTTGATTATTGATCGTCAATTAAACATTATTATCCACTTTTTTTAGTTATCTTTATCGTTATCAGTGTGTTATAATAATTACCATTAATCATTATAATTACGATATAACGCTATAATTAATCCTCCCACTCAATTTACTGCATTTCGCTCGCTTTCAACCGTAATAACGGCAGAGAGACCATATTTTTATATGATAGGATGCATAGCGAATAGTTGTCGCAGCTGTTGTCGACACAGTAAATTTCATCTCGCCTCGTATAGTCGTCATTACAGTAGATTTTCACCGGGAGGCCGTGTCTCTTTGAAAAGAACGTTCTTATCGTCGTTCCCCTCAACTTTTTCCGCGAACACGACCCTTCAGGGCGGCCTAGCCACATCTCTTCTTCGACTTTCTCTTCCTCGCGACAGATTAAAAAAAAAATAATACAAGAGTAAAAAAGTAAGTAGAGTGAAGACAACTTAATATTTCTGATAATAAATCAGCGTGGAAATGCAATGTTTTACAGCTCACAGTCTCTAGAGGTTGGCGCAATCCTTCGCACTGTTTCGATCAATCACGATTCGTTCCCTTTTACGATGTGTCACATGTGAAAAGCGCGCAACTATATCTGATATACAGGATGTTCCAGATCTATCAAGAAATATTTTATGGGTTTTGACCGATTTAAAACTTTTTTGTTTGTTTTTTTTATATAACGCAAGTCAAAATTGAAGAGAAGTCATCGCTTGAAAATTTTACAATCTTTGACTTTTCCAATTATCAATTTTCAGGCCCAACTTGAAACTAATTGAAAAATAAAACATTTTTATTCACCAATAAAGAATTTTTATTCACAACGAAAATTTTTGTATCTTTCTATAATTTAAATTTTTAAAGAAGGATTAATATATACGTATATTTTATTCTTAACATAAATATCTTAAGCATAATCGATTTCAGAAATAAAAAATTGGTCGAAAGATTCGGCCGTAAAATGTTTCTCGCCAAATCTGGGACACGCTGTGTGCAAAACTTAAACAAGCAAACAATGTCAGGTATACACGTGTACGTACATGTACGCGTAGACATTTAGTTGTTACTTTTTTTTTTTTTTTTTTTTTTGGTTCGATTACGTGACTAGAAATGCTACACACATACGCGCCATCCATCCGTCTACGCGCCCGCACACATACATACATAAAAGTATGACTTAGCAGTAGTATAACTAATACGTATCTCTATATTTATATATGTATAATTATATATATGTATAATTATATATATATTACTTGTCACAATAGCTTCTATCGGCTGTCTATATAATTAAGCTAATTTTACAACAATATGGCAATCATGGTGAATAATGAACAATATAGCTACATTATCGCGATACTACAGTCAATAACACTAATCTTAGAGACGATAATACAAAATAAAAAAAAAATCGTATCATAGATACAGTTTCAAGCAAAATTAAGTCGCACTTTACGCCACGAAACAATTCGCGCTATACACAGGCTCTCTGCACAATATTTAAATATGAAATATTTTTAGATTCATCGTGAAAATTTCGCAACTTTAATTCGCTATAAAAAATAAATAAATTTTAATATTTTTAATAAATAACATACCGATAAAACTTTTTTTATAGAAAAAAAAACGAAAGTAAAACAAGTACCTGACGTATCTGTATATGATGTACAATATTATCGTCTTTATAGTACATTTTTATATGAAAGAAAAAATGAAAAATTTTATGTTACGTATAAAAGTAATTATGCACACAAAAGCTGCTACTATTTTATGCCACAAAGTTACGATGTTTTCACGCAAGTATTCCGCGTTATTGCTGTCGCAATAAACAAAGACAAAGTAAAATTCCCCATCGATCTCACTTCACAAAAGCAGAATTTTTCCACTATTCTAAATTATCGCGCGTTTCAAGTCCTCTTTTATCAACGAGATCTATCTCGTACAAATCCTTTGCGTGCAACATCACATCCTTGAATTCCCAATTCAATTCGCACTTGTGGTCAAATTGTCTCGCCAACGAAATCGCGATCGCACTAAGCACTTTCCTTTCGTCTAACTTCCTTGCTTATCGCGATTCATAAATTGATATGAAAACGACATGGATGCGCGCAATCGCTACATGTTAATACAGTACGCATCGGTAGAATGTATCCGAATAAAGACAATTCAGAATAATATCTTGACAAAAAATAAATCAACTATTTATTTCCTTTTTATAAAAATAAAATAAAAATGAGACAAATAAATAAAACAAAGGCGGTAAAAATCTTACATAAAAAAAAGGAATCTTTGAGCCCACGTCATTGTTGCAATTAATGCAATAATCTAATTCTAGATATCCTAATTGTCCAAACGCGCCTTTGTTATCGTTTGAAATACTTCATCGTTAATGAATACGATTCTCAGAGAAAAAAAAAAAAAAAAAAAAAAAAAAAAAAAGAGTCAATCTTCGGATGTCGAACTAGGCCACCCTGGTGAGATTATCCGAAATATCGGATCATCGCGCTCGATCCGGGACCCGTTGTGATCAGTTGTGAGACGAATGTGAGGTGACGTCGAAAACGAAATGAAGTGTGTGTCGCGAAATGTGCTGCGAAGGGAGAGGAGCTCGCTTACACATGTGCGTGCCGTGCGAAACAACGGAGCAAGAGACACGGAAGAGGAAACGGTCGTGAGGCCTCCACCGATCACTGTGACACGCAACGAGTGGTCCCCCACGTCTCAGGCGTAGATATGTGTATGTAATCATATATGTATATCGTTTTAACATAATATTACATACATATATATGAACTCGAGACGTGTCCATCTCTCATTGAGATTGACTCGCATATCTTTCGATCTCGTTTATCAGCTTGTGCGATCATCTTTCAGTCCAACTCATTTCCTGCCGACTTATTAAAACGTGTAATTTAATTTTTATCGATCTTACCAATTTATTACAATACCTCTCATTACCGGATATGGGTCTCTTACGTCGCGTTTTGAAGCCGCAGTTACGACAATTAAGTCAAGCTTCTTGCGCTTATACGATCTCGCAACCGTTTCCGTCTGATGCCGCCTGTTTCGTTTCAATTTTTCGCCTCTTACTCGGGAATTATGCATTCCACACGTGTACACAGAAACATCATCGCTTACATCGCTTTTCTTAATGTTGAATCATTTATAAGCTAGTAACGCAGTAAATCGGTAGAGACTCTTACAAATATATTCTCGCGTATCACCCCATTCGCACCCTAGCACTTTTAAAATAACACATATTATCCTCAGCGTCTCGCGCGCTTGATATCTATGAACATTACATAATTAAATTTTTACGCGTGCGTTTTCCCCCAGCCCTCTCTCTTTTCCAGACCCTTCGAGAATCTTCTCATCTTTGTCGTCTTGTAAGACGTTTCATCGTGTCGCCGACGATAGTTGACTAGAGCCGAGAGACGACAATCTCTGGACGCGACTTAACGATCGAACGTTGCGTCACATCCTCGTCAGAATCGTTCAGTCTGTCGCTAATTCCAAATTTGCGCGAAACAGGTACGAAGACAAATCAAGCAGCAACGTGAATTCTTGATTTTCTAACGAATAATTTGCATAAGACAAAGAATTTCTCAGGCATCGTTTGTCTTTGTACTCGATTTCGCGCATCAGCTTCGCGGCGATACGATGATAAGTCGCGCGAGTGACGGAAGATTCGACCAATGTCGACCGTCTCTTTGTGAATGATAGAGATTGGACGAATTCTCGTATCTTTGTATAATTAATTTATTTCTTTCAAATAGTCGTAGTAGTCGAATTATAAAATGGTATAGTTGATAATCTGAAGTTGCTGGTCCAACGGCGAGATAAAAAAAAAAGACTGGTCGAATCTTCTTATCGCGCGACAACAACCGAAAAATCTCTGTGTATTTTATCGCTCTTTTTCTCTCTTTTTTTCTTTCTCTCTCTCTCTCTCTCTCTCTCTTTCTTGACAGAAAGCGCAGCTTAACAACTCCGCTCGATACTCTATAACGTTAGCTAGACTAAAAGTTAAGTCATGCGCATTGGCACGCGCTATTTGGTACGTTTCATTTTGAGACCTCTTACATAGTTCCTTCTTTTTGGTTTCCGTATAAATACTTTATCCCTAAAGTCGCGATTAGCTCATCAGCCCTTCTGCTGGTGACGCCTCGATGCCATTGATTATTCGCGGATAACGGATGCTGATAAAGCGTCAACTGTTGACATTCATGCTCGTTCGATACTTAAAGATTAAATATCATGTGATTGAAGCCTACTATATAATATATAAAGAGCATCACTGCCACGCTTTCGACGTTTGCTTCTAAAGTATCGATCCTTTGTCGCGTTAGTATCAATTATGATCTGAACCACTAGTACAAAATACTCGATACTTCTGAAGAAAATCTATATCCAAAGTCTAAAAAAGATGTCTAGAAATGTTTAGATATTCAACAAATGTATCGCTCGAGTCTTTTGAGATTGCGTCCTTCTTCAAGTATCGAACAAATATGAATATTAATATTTATGCCTGATATTTTCAAGCGCCTCGCTTCAAAAACGACCCTTGGTCCACCCTCGATACCGCATACAAGTCACATGTTCTCATTCACCCTTTCATCGGGGCCATCTGTCGTCGCCTTTCCTCTTCCAAGAACATGATTATCCTCGCTGGTCTCAGACAAAGTGACTGTCAGGCGACAAAACGGAATCGCAATTTCAAGACGATGCGACGATCACGCGAAAGGAAATAAACTGGCCAACTTCGTCGAAAAGACGAAACGCGCCGGCGAGGAAAGTCACGACGATTACCCAGACAGGGACTTTAAAGACGAAGAAAAACGCGTCGACTCGCTGACAAGACTAGACATAGACATAGAAGCACAGTCTTACAGGATTCGAGTTGGGATCGCAAATTGGACAGTTGTAGATTCTACATTTTCTTCTCTCGTGTTCAAAAGCCGTGTTCTAGCTCATGTTATTTCGCTTCTGTCTTCTATCGCGTCTCGTGTTACCCTCACGATTTTTCTAACGGATCTAATGTGCGCGTCTATTCTTCTACGCACGCCTATCTCCGTTTCTATCTTTTTCATCCTCTTTCATTCCGACGCGAAAGCTAATTGTCAGGAGACGCGCGCCTCATGGCATTCGTACGATGCGGCGTGACGATGCGTCATCGGTCGTTTTTCTTTTGCCTGTATCTCTCTGCCCCCCCCCCCTCCCCTCAACACAACCCTCGTGTAATAAAATATAGCTTATGCGAGATAGCCGAGTACAGTACGATTGTGCGCAACGAGATTCACGCCCGTTCCGGAACACGTTACACACGTGCTGGTTACGCGCACCTAAATATGAGGTCCCATATGTGCATGCTCTGGTACATTTCCCCCGTTCTCTCATCCACTCACCCTCACTCTCTTCCTCCCCCCTCCCCCCTTCCCCCGTATATTGAACTTAATCAGCGGTATTGTCGATACACCCCATAGAAAAAACGAAAAGGAAGAAAACGAAGCACTTAGAAAAATACACTCTTAGGATTCCCGCTATAGCATTTGTTTCGCATTTTTCGCAGGATGTCCCAAAAATTATACACGCTCATGCATACGTGTGTCGTTTCTGCTTGAACGTACGGAGCGTTCAACGGTAAAATCTTGAATCCCTATCAGTAATGTCGATAACAACGTCAAATGTCTCGTATTCCGCAAAAGTTTCTTTGATATTTGCAATATATTCCGTGCGCGCGCAAATAAGATTCCGCAAATTATTTTCTAGAAATTTGATACAATTTTTCATTTCTTTCTAATATTTCTATCAGGAGATATTTTGCAAAGCGAAAGGATGATTCAACGTTGCGATGATTTTTCAGATCGACATCTCGTATATATTCTGTATATTCGTGTACATGTATGATGATAAAAGTATGTGTGACACTCACAGTGACGATCATTAATGAAGAAATAAATCTTTCCGCTGCGAAATAATTATGCGTGTTGTATGTGCGTATAGATCGATATCTGTGGCTAATATTAGTTCCTGTGCCTAGGAATATCCCGTGTGCGTGGTCGTTACATTAACTGTACATCAATTACGCGATATGAAAATGACGTAAAATAAAAAAAAAGTAGATAAAACGTTAAAAGAAGTAATCAATCGAGCTTGGAAACTTCGCAGTATAGATACGTTACACTCTTGTGTTACAAAATGCGCCGCTTTTCATTTGCCCTTTCTACTTATCAAAATGCAAATCTGGAAAAGACTCTCGGGAGATACGTCCAATCGCGAATGTGCGGATGTGCCGTTCAATGAAAAGAGACGTAAGATATTATATAAACGTGTGCGCGTATATAAACAAAACTTTGAGTGCGCTTAATCATCTGTGTGCGAAAGTTGTGGGAAAAGGTTTCGACTCGTGTGCGTGGCGCGCACGCATGACTCTCTTTCTCTCTTGCTCTCTCTCTCTCGCTCTCTCTCTCTCTCTCTCTCTCTCTCGCTCGCTCTCTCGCTCTCTGTTTCTCTTTGCGTCATGGAATGCTCGAGCGTTTCTCGCGAAACGAGAACGAAGCCGAAGATCGCGGTATAAAAATGCTCGAGCCTCGACAATCTCGATATTCACGAGAGGACATGATGATGCTATTTCGATCGATTGATTCGCGACTATAGATTTCTATTTTCGTAGACAATCTTCGCATTTTCTTTGCCATTGGTGGTCAAATGTGCGCGCATTCTGCGACACATTTCTCGCCATGGAGAGAAAACGGGTTGTGGAAACGCGAGCGCATAATTAGAATTCCCTTCATTTTTTTTTTTTTTTCTGTATAGACTAAGATCGTAGACATTGTCAACGAATCCGTCTTCGATCGCTTCGGTCTCGTTTCCTGTGAAAACGATATCTACCCTGTCCGAAAATCGGAGTCAACGACAGCTCATTCTTAATACACGCGTTCCTTCCGTAATCGATCGTTCTTCCACGCTGCCGAGGAGCGTGCCGTTTTTTCGACCGACATAACGAACGATTGAACGACGTCGGCTTCTCGGATTCGTTAGTATAAGACAAGACAAAACTAAACGCGTTCCGCCATGTTCTGCTCAGCGTTGATAACGAAAGGGATCGTCTCTATCTCTCTTTTTCTTTCTCGAGCCGGAATGGAATCGAAACAAGCTTCCGAACCTGCTGAAGTATGTCGTCCGGCCAGCCGTGTCGTGGTAACGTTTTCCTCCTCCGTTTGCGCTTAACGTAGAATACAGAATTAGCCTAATAGAGACCGCAACCGCGCAGATTATTAGCGATAATGACGTCTGTGACTGCGTCGAACACAAATTGAATGTTGTTCGTGTCGGTGGCACAGGTCATATGGCAGTAGATCTCCTTCGTGGTCGACTTGTTCTTTGCTTCGAACTGCGCCTGGATGTATGCAGCCGCTTCACCGTATTCTTGCGCACCTGCATTCGAGACACTCGTTAGCTAATTAAAAGTAAGGCAAATAAGAATAATGGCGTGTATAAAAAGCACTTACCAGCGTATTCGGGAAAACAGATTGTAAGAGGAGATTTGCGAATTTTCTCTTCGAACAGATCCTTCTTATTCAGGAAGAGAATAATCGAGGTATCGGTAAACCATTTGTTGTTGCAGATCGAATCGAACAACTTTAAGCTCTCTTGCATTCGGTTCTGTAAAAATATATCAGAAGGATATCATATGTGATTTTGTTCATTTACACATGGATAGATATTATTTATACGAGCCGATATTTCCATGCAAAATGGATAAACTTTTAATAAAACTCTCCTCTCTTTTTTTGCAAAATACAATAATCGATTAAGCGCGAAAGAATTAATCACGACCCATTTACGTAACCGCATCATTATAAATAGTGCACGTATAAATCAAGCCGATGATTTATAAAGTCCACTTTATGTATAATATTGTATCCTCTTATTAATGGCGAACGTGATTTACTCGTGATCTACTCGTTCCGCATAGTATGATCCGTATAGATTCGTGATGGATCGACGATCCAGATCACGACACAGGCATCGACAATGGCAATCAACATTGGTGAGATGATAACGCGCGCGTGTCACTATACACGCAAACGGAGAGTTCAATGGTCCTTCCCACGTGCAGCGACCCCGGCAATTGATCCCTTGATTCTTCGGAGCTTCAGTTTACGCGTACTCTCCGTCACGTTCCTAATTTTGGGCTTGATATTCTTCTGACGAATCGTACATTCAACCGTGCCTAAGATTATCTCGCTCAATATAATGCATGAACGCGCACATTTGCAATTGAACACTGCGAGGAGAATGAATCCGGTTGATTTCCATTTCCCATGGATTAAAAGCATTTTTTATTTGAATATTAAAATAACTTGTATTTAAAAACGTGATTGATTGCAACATAAAACTCGCAATAATTTTTGCATATTTTAATATTACAAACTTTTTATTAATTAAAAATCAATTTATTACAATTTTATTATTATTATTTTAATGCGGTATAAATAACAATTTTAATATTAATAATGTATTAAAAGAATATAAAACGTTGTTATTTTACGATAATATTCATAATATAAAATCGTGTGTGTGTGTGTGTGTGTGTGTATTTAGAGTTTTGAGATGACGAAAAATCAAATTAAGGACATCTGGTACTTACCGTCGTTTCGTCCTCGTGCAAAACCTGATCGTATTCGGACATCGCCACGCAAAAAATAATTGCAGTCACATCCTCGAAGCAATGTATCCATTTCTTACGCTCGCTCCTCTGACCACCAACGTCAAATAATCTAACAAAAAAACAAGTATAAAAATAATAACAATTCTCTCTCTCTCATTTTATTAAAAAAAAAAAAAAAAAATAATAATCTCGATAAACACACGAAACGTCACTTTATATCTAAAATCGTATCAAACTTTTATACCGTCCCGAGTATACAATGTCGCGTCTTTTAATTAGCTTTTAATCGACATTTAATTTCTCTGAGAGAACAGGCGGCTGATTTAATGGAGATATAATGTTATCCCGACACGCACGACTTTCAACAGCTAATGACGCTAATTTCGAGTTTCTCCGACAAATCAAAAAAGAAATATAAATAGAGTCAACGGTCGACAAGCGAGTGCTCGAATTTTCACAGTAATGACTCACTCTACGTCGACCATTCATAACAAGACAGCCGCCTCGCCTCTCCGAAATGCCGCGCTCACCACAAGATTACAGAAATGAGTCAACATAATGAAGCAAGAGCGATTGATATCGTTCGTTTATTGCAACATCGGGCGCAAGACGATTCTACATAAAATCACGAATCTAATATATATGAATTTATTTCTATTTTAATTTAATAATTTTTGTTTATTTAATTTTATATAACAAAAAAAGTTCCAATATAATAATAAACGGGTAAAATAACTTAAGGAACTTAACAGAAATTTAATTTTACATAAATTAAATGCAACTTACTTGAAGTTGAGGTTTTTGAAGGAGAAGTGGACCTCCACAATTCCCGTCGTTTTCACTCGGGTCCTAAGAATATCCTGTTCTGTTGGTTGGTATTCCCTGGCTCCTAATCGATCCAAGTCGTCCAGGAAGCTATGAAGAATGACAGATTGGTAAAAATAATATCCTACTACATAATATAAATCTCTTAGTAACACCATTAAGTATTTTGACAATTAATGTTGATAAATGTATTATTTTGGACATTTTATTTTGAATGTCTCTAGCATTAGTTTCATAAAATAACAACCAATTCCGATTTATTTATGTATTTCCATGAAAGAGAAAGAGAGAGAGAGTGCTTCTTAAAAGCATATATTTATATTTATAACGACAATAAATTCTTGACCGAACAATTAATCGGCAATAAATCTAGATTCGATTTCGAATGGTGAAAGTGTTGGTTTGACAAAGATGAGAGTTTAGGGCGCGGTTTGCAACAAGTAACGGGCGCAGATATAATAAATGGTGTTACTGTAATCGGGTCTTCGTAAACTATCGTGCGAACTAGCTGCTGCAAGGAAACGTTTTCCACTAGTGCAAACGCTTTAGAAGTTTTTCGCCAATTGTCCGCGAAATCGGCACAATACTTGTAACTCAACGTCCACCAAAATGACAAGTCTGATTATTTTTTCTTAAACATATTATTTTAGTGATACTTGCCATAGAAATGGCAAGTTTTAAATAAATAATAATAGAATGTTTACATGAAATGTTTGTGAAAATTATTGGTTTTATTTTAGCAATAAAGTAGAAATTTAATATAAATATATTTCTCGATATTGAATATAAAATGTTGTTGAAATTTTGATGAGAGGATATGAGTATCAAATACTGAATGATGAATGCCTAGCGTCAAATAATAAATGCTCGCTAATGAGAGCATTACGTGCTAAGAATAATAATAATTATTATTTTTCAAAGCGAAAAAATCAAGTGACGATGATTCAACAATCCCTAAACTTCCGTATAAATTTCCAAGAAGTAGAAGAGGAAGTAAGAGGAAAACCATGAGGATGAACCACGCAAGCGCCATCTTTCTAGGCCACTGCTTACGGTTTAGGGGTTGCAAGGTGAGAAACGTCATTCCTTTTGGTCTACGTAATGAAAAAAAGAATGAGATGAACAGAGAAGCAGTCGAAAGCTGATGCTAAAGAGGACAGATAAATGCGTTTCTGACAAGAAAAAAAAAAGAAGTAGAAAAAAGATGCAAAAAATAGTAGCAAGAAAATATGAGAGAATAAAAAATAATTCGATGGAATGAAAGAGTTCATGATATGAAAGAAATGAAAGAGAAAGAGAGAAAGAGAGAAAGAGAGAAGAGAGAGAGAGAGAGGGAGAGCACAGGAAATGAAGGATAGGTTGAACTATGGAAGGAAGATAGAAAGTATCGAGTCGCGCCATGAAGGATCCGGTAATTTAGGACATGCCAAACTCGAGGTGAACAAGAGAGTCCAGATAATATCTCCCTAGAGAGGGTAAGAGCTTAGATTTTTCCAACGAGGGAAAAAGCGAAAATGAAGAAAGAAAGAAAGAGAAACGAATAAACCAGGGAGAAAATAGGAGAGAGGTTGTATGCCGGAACCCGGTCGGCCATCTTGGCCGTGTGCCACGTGACACGGGCGTGGCGTGACGTCATCGGCGATCAATAATGACGAGGGAGCGAGGAAGAGGGAGAGAACTTCGAAGAAAGAGGTAAAGAGAGAGAAAGAAAGAGAGAGAGAGAGAGAGAGAGAGAGAGGGAGGGAGGGAGAAAGAGAGAGAGAGAGAGAGAGTATATTTCTCATACATTTCAACTATCAGAGTCCGCCACCGCCGTATCATCCCCCACCCCCTTATCCGGTTGCCCCCTTTCGAACGACCCGATCTTCCGCCAAACCTGTCGCATCTCTCGACGCCCACCCTTCGCGATTTCTTCCTTCTTCGAGGGAAATTCGCGTTACCCTCTTCCGGCCTCCTCGCGAAATGAAGTCTTACTAGCTTCCTAGCGTGTGCGTTCTATAGACGAAATTCTTAGGGGTTGTTCATGTACGAGAATGGTCCCTCTTTACGGAATGTTCATTTTTCGCTTCAAAAATTCACAATTTCAGCGTATTGATGATATATTTTTTGATCAACTTGCGGTGGAGTTTTTCCTAATTAACATTTCAAGATATTATAGAGTTAACATAATAAAAGTATAATAAGCAATCGGAAAGATGAAAAGAACATCCTTCTTTCCACAAAATTTAAAAACTTTAAAAAATTTTAGAAGTTTATAATTATATCAATGTAAAAGTATACTCTCTTTGTATGTTTTTCAACGTGAAATTTCATTTCATTCGCAATAAGCAAAGCTTTCTTCTTCGGCCATGATTTCTTCTAACAATAAAATTTATTACAATGTAGTATGTAAAACTTTGAAATGCTGCATCGTTGTAAATTGTTGTTTTGTAGTGAAATTCATAATAATTTATTTGAGCAAATTTGATCTATTAAAAGCTTCTTTTTTTTCTTTATATATATATATATATATATATAAATATATATCCCGTGAGTGATATAAAAAGTTTGGCATGTGTTCGAACTCCAAATATATTTCTAAACATATTCTTGATTGATGCAAATATGACATAAATAATTGATACAATTATTAAACGTTTCGCTACTTTTTTCTTACTTCGATTCTGCAATATCGTGGCTTTTATCGAAAAAGCGATTTTCGTTACACACGCTTATTACCGCGGGTAGGTCTCCACCCCCGATGAATACGATATATTAAGTGATGGCGGGGAGAAAGAGAGAGAGAGAGAAAGAGAGAGAGAAAGAGAGAGAGTATATGCGTACGTTTACTTGCATGTGCAATAAGTGTACGCGATAACGGTGGTATCGTGCAGCCCCGGTGCGAAACCGCAGTGCGGTTCATTAAAACGAAAGGACGGCGCCAGAAACGGCATAAGCCCGCGTAGCGTTGAAGAAAAAAAAAAAAAAAAAAAAAACTACCGCTTTTATACACCGGCTATTGCATGCAGAAGGCAAACACATATGCAGTAAAATCTACTGCTAATATCAACGGCGCAATAGTACCCACACGACATATCGGGGAAAATTGCCGGCGATTAAATCTTTCGTGATCAATCTATTTGTACAATGCTCTGATTTCTTTTAACGTCAAGCAATGAAACTTTATAAGGAATGAAGATGCTCGTGATTCTAAAACCTTGTCTCATTTTACAGATTATTATTATAATTGAAACATTATTGTATGCGAAAAAATATTATAAATTATAAATTTCAAGTAATTACATTTAAAATGCAGAATTTAGCGCTGGCATTTTTTTAAAGCTTGCATTAATCAATCTATAGCATCGTAGGAAAATATTGATGACATAAAAAAAAGTAGATAGGGAGTTTATATGATTGTTCACGAAGATAGTTGTATTTGCTCCGATAACATCAGAAAAAACTATTTTTTTTTTAAATCATTATTTACGATTAACTCGGCGAGTACCGTCATTTGACTTTATATCAAAGTAGATAGATTCGCAGTCATCATTACACGCGTTCAAGGCATTTCGTTAAAAAAAAAAAAAAAAAAAAAAGTATGCTTAGTGTGGAGATAACTGATGAAAGTATTGGAAAACGGTACTATACCCCGAGATACAAGCGCTACTACAAAATCAATATCCAGCGAAGGGGCAGCGCGGAAATATGCCTGCGAAACGCACCGAGAGAAAAAGAGAAGGGACGACAGGTCTCGTGTTCAGGATGAGGTTTGCTCCTTCTATCCGCGTCCTTTCGAGCACGCGAATTCTCTAGAGTAAAATTCAAGTCCTGAATACCTTCTCCATGACGCGTGACAAAGCCAGGAGCAAACTAGCGCCGATGCAAAATTTACAAACTCAAAATTAGTTTCCCGTGAAATTCTCGCAAATATAGAATGTGTATGTGTTATTTTACTTGAAAATAATTTCCGATTTACATAAAATAATTTTGTAAGCGGCCATTTTATGTTAAACTTTTAAATTTGACCTTTTATTGGCAATTTTGACAAAATTTGTGCGAGTATGTTATAAGGCTGTTACAATTTGTCACAGGTGTTGTAAGATTAACAACAGCTTTTCGTGTCGATTTTATAATGTCGGAAATTTTTAAAATGTACATATTCTTTGATAGAGTAATCATTATCACTTACTATTTTGCGGAGTCGTTCAATTGATACTCGTTGCTCCTGCCAAAGCACTCCTGTACACCATTGTCGGACCACAGCCTCTTCATAGCCGCCAATAATTCTTCACTAAAAGGTTCCGTGTCTTCCATTCTTTGAATTACGTCAAACACCATTTTTGCGTCCGTCTGTAAGCACAGAATAACAAAATATGTTGAATTTTTACGTCTCCAAAATATTGCCATAATGTTGAATTATAAAATTTGCTTTGTCTCTCAAACTTTTCCAAATTGCCAATAATTTTACGCGTTGCAAATAATAATACAACTTAATATATGAAAATATATCATAAAATAACATTAGTTACATTAACGTTTTAGCTCTATCTACTCGTATGTTTGAATATTCTCAATTTTTAATTACTTGACAGGAATAATAATTCCAGTCAAATTATTTTCATGAAATAACTGGTTGGTGTCGAGTTAAATCTCTGACATAAATTCAATATTGGACGTTTTATATATGATCAACATTCCTTATGTACAGCTATATTTTTTAATCATAATAAATAACACATTTACGATAATTTTTTTCATGCATTGTCGTATATGTGTATATACGTGATTATTATTTAATTTATAATACGTTATACACAATGACACATTCGCGTTTATGTATAAAGAATTCTGTGTACTAAAGAGTAGTAGTCAATAATTATTGGGGCGATCTTGGAGGCAAGCATTGGGGCAGTCGGATCGCTTTACACGATCGCTTTAGACGGCTAATCGACCAGGCAACACGTCGTGATTCGCCGTTAAATGCTTCATTCATTAGATAACTGTCGGCGTTCAATGAACTACATTCTGGATGTCGTGTCATATCTCTCGCGCATTAAACTAGTCGACATGCAATATTTAAATAACATATAAGATATACGCCATTAATATGCTATTGTTACTAAACATATTTCCATAATTTTATAGTTGACATTTCATTGAAACTGAGTGATATACGCGTGAATATATGTACTGTATGCATAATAACAATATAAGATTCTGTCACGTTAAAATAAAATATAAATATATTAAAAAATTAAATTAAATGATTGATAATTTTCTATTGCATGCATATTTTTCCAAATTAAAAAACTTGTGGAATTAATAAGAGAAAATTTTTAAGCAAATTACAATAAAAAATTATATGTGTCGTTTGTTAAAACATGTTACATCAATACATCATCTTGTCCAAACTATAAAACAATCAAAAGTATTTGATTTATATTGGCTAATTTCCAAAATTCAATAAAACCTAATTGTTAAAAGTTATTCAAATATTATTATGAAATAATTGCAGTGCATGATACTATGCACATATTATAATTTAAAATTTATATTATCCCGACACAGTCTTCTCTCGATAACAAAATCGCTATTTTTTAAAGCGTCAAAAGTAAACGCATAAATATACATTACCTCTCGCTCGTTAGTTGAAAAACTGATGCCCAGGTTAGGCATTGCTCTGAGAATAGCGACTAGAGATTGTATCGTGTTACTGTATACGACGGGTCTATACTGCTTGAAGTCTTCCGGCGTGAAACCGCTCTCGTGGATAATTCTGAAAGCAGAATCGGACTCGCTTTAGCACGTAAACCATCAAACGGACGAAATATATTTTTTTTTTTTTCCCATAACCATCAAAAAATAGAGAGAGAGTGAGAAAGTTTAAAAATGACGCGTCTATTCTAAATATATAAAAAATATACTGTGCACTTCAAAATAATTTTTTGAAGAAACGAATATTATGTCGAGTATCATCGATACTTGTTTTAATACATATTAAATGAGTACACACGTACGAATATTCCATTTAATTTAAATGTCTCTCTTACTCCTTCTCGTAAATAGTTTGCGCAGTTTGCTATAATATATACGCGTGTCACGTACGCAACTGCTCGAATTAATGTATGTCACGTAGTGCATCGTTTGTAAATGTATGAATTGTAATGTACGCTACATATATTAATGTGACTTACATGAGTGTCCATACATATCGTAACAATGTTCAGAGCCAAGATACGTGAGTTATAGAGTCGGCGGCATTATATATATATATAAATCAAAACATTTTCACACGTTAGTTAAATATATATTTTTTTTATATAATCTTTCTCTCTCTCTCTCTCTCTCTCTCTCTCTCTTATCTTCCAAATACCTTCAACATAATTTTTAGAAAATATAAGCCATATATTTCATTCATCTTTCATATTATTATATGCAGTACGTCTATTTATATTCGAGAAAATCCTAAAGTTTTTCAAAAATATAACAAAACATAAATTAATTGTAAGTACCTACATATTTTAACAATCTTTCACTGATACAGTTTTCTTCATCACGTGTATATTTTAAAATACAGACATTTAAAATTTTTAATATCCTTTTACATCGCAGTATTTTCATTTTTTTTACTTTAGACATACGAAAGAAGTGTAATTTGCATGCTTTAACTCATAAATATTAATAATTAATAATTATTATAATTCATATTTGTAACATTTTGTAATACAATACTCCTCGCTTTGTCAAAGCAACCACGCATAAAACAACAGTTAATATTATATTAATCCCAACAAAGAATATTATACCGCCTATTAAGTTAATAAATGACACAAAAACATGCAGTGGCCCTCTTTCCCTCACTATTTCGAGAGTAATGATATTAACGACGGTATAAAGAGCACTATGTACGCACGCACATATCACCGGATTTATGGGTACTTGCACGCGAAGGAAAACCGGGTATAAGGGTGTACGTAAACTCACGAGCTTTGCTCGTACTTCAGCCTCAGGTACCCACTGTATGTACGCGCATCAATAAATTATGCAGCCGGAATATACAAGAGACGCAATTCTATTGTACATAGGGATCCTTATTTTAAAAATATTATGAAAACACGGAGTCCCGATTAAGAGAATACAGTATGTGTACATGTTAATATTTAAGTAAAAAATACAATATTATAATAAAAAGGATATCCTATTTTTATGGTATGATTAATATCTATAATAAAAATATAAGAAGATTGCGAAAATTTATGGCGCTTTTATCCGCTTTTATACCTCAACTCCATCAAGTACCGTGATTCGATTCAATGAATAATATATCAAGGATAACGTAAGAAATTAATAATCAAAATCGGGATAAAAATATCGATATTATTGAAATATAACGAGCATCTATAAGGCGATCAGCAGCTTCCCTTCCGTCGAGGAAACATGCATAGCGGTAACTTTGTTCGTGGGACCCCTTGAACGGGGCCCATTCATAGCGCAGGACACAGGAAGAGAGAGACTCGTTCCATCGGAGGGAATATGTTAATCTAGACGAGAGTGCACGCGGTTGTGCTAACATCTCGAACGAGCGCGCATATCACGGAACAGCTGCTGTTCACCAACACCATGCAAGGCGTATCGTTATATTAGCGGAGTATCGATCTCGCCGAGGCGAGGCAACAGTTTGCCTCGAAATAATGCCGATGCACGGACGCGAAAAGATTAATCTATTCGCACGTGCGAGAGATGGACGCGCGCTATTATCCGCTATTCTACTTATTCTTGCGACGCGGCAACAATAATTCACGAGGAAATTGTGTGCACAACATGCACGTCGTAAAAAGTTCTTTTCAATATACATTTGATGATTTATAATCGAAAGATAACAGTTTTGTAAAAATTGTATAATGGAAGAAAAAAAAAAAAAAAAAAAAAGGAATGAACGTATCGAGTCTGCCTGCGATGAAATAAAATTTTCAATGTAAATCTCACGCTTCCTGTTACAAGTTTTGGAAAATATGTTGTTGCACATAGTTACACGCATACATGCACGCAACATACATTTTAAATGGAATTTTGATTGGATTTTAGGACAACTTGAATCGCGTGTCACGATTTATTTAACAAAATGATGAATACAAGAGGAATTGTGAGCGAGGAATGTCTATAAAAGTATAATGAAATATAATTCAAGCAAATTTAATTTTCAAGTCAAATATAGGTACATGTTATGATTCAAACCAACTAACTTTTAGCAAGCAAAAATCAAAATTTGTCTGATTAAAAACTTGTTTTATTTCCATATTATCAACACGTGTTATTTAAATTAACTTCCATTTTTTAATAAACCTCTCATTAAAATAGGCAACTAAATAACTGCGATTCATACAAATAAAACTAAAAAATTGAAAATTAAATATTGCTGACAATAATAAAACAATACAAGTTATATTTATATATAAAATTTATTAATTTATATATAAAATTTAAAGGACATAAAAACATGTTTTAATCCTCTACGACAAAGTACAAGTTAAACAATGAAAAAACGTATATCGCAGGATTGTGAAGGATTAAGATAATCGCTGGATCTTTCAAATGCGAAAAGCTGGCAGTCTAGCCGACGAAAGAAGCGTGGGAAAATATTTCTCGTAATCAGTGTGCAACTGACTGATGAGCGTTTGCAAATTAGCATTTCCGCGACGTCGCGAAACATCAAAGGAGTAGCCTTGTTTGACACCGCATTGTACCATTGTATCCACGGCTATTCTTGTCGTATTCTTCCCGTCTCATTTCTCAAATGGAAGAACCGTTAAATCTTCAGTTGTCAGAAGCCCGTGAAGAAAAATTCGCCTAATTAGGAGCCCAATATGTGAGAATCATCCTCATCACCGCGTAAGAAACTCTAATTCCGAATAATTTTCGATGCCGTATATTTTCGTAGAATTTAAATTTTATTTTTTACTATAATTAGAATAAAAATTCAGTTTAAAAATTTAAGAGAGCGACGTTTCTAAAAAAAAAATAAAAAAAAAAAAAATAAAAAAAAGTATAATCAACTGTTAGGATTAATTATTTTAATTGATAATCGGGAGCAGCCGGATGATACATGTTACGGAACAAACAACAGACACAAATGTATAATCTTGTTTTAATAATAGAATTTCTCCCTTCTAAATGATAATTAGTGTACATGTAATGGCAAAGCGCTAAAGAGATTATACTTACTTCATTTGTTTCACGATAGTACTCTTGCCGGACTCGCCCGCTCCTGAAAAACAAAAAGAGAAGCGTTAATTGAAGGCAGTCAATCTCGCGATTACGTATCACCGAATTACGTTGCAAAATGCACTTTGCGCAATGAACAAAGGAAAGATAAACATTCTTGTGCTCTCTTTAATTTCAGATTACTCTGCTTCAACGTACTCACGATAACAGAACTATTTACAAACATATTTTATATCAAAGATTAAAAAGCTGTGACATATAATTTCTACCCATCAAACAAATTGCCGTCAAAGAAAAATTCTTCAACATAGATATATCCTTTGAATTCAATAATATTTCTGATCATATAATAATGGATTATTTTATAAATTAATCATCACATAGATATAATTCAAATGTTAATTTATTATTAATAATTATCAGCAAAAAAGGAGAGATAATTTTCGGTAAATCGTAAATCGAATCGGTTAAGACAGCACGAGTCGCGAGCTGTCACGAAATATGTCGCTCTATTTAATCGAATACATCGATGGAGCTCGTTTTTCCTGCTTAATACCTCACACTTTTAAAAGCACTTGCAGTGTAAGTAGGCATCTATAATAGCTACTCATGGTTAAAGTCGTTTAGTATCGACTGAATACACATGAGATGTCGAGTGAGCGCTCTACAGACAGCGACCGGGAAGAAAGGAGTCATCATCTCGAGACAACGATGATGATGCTCTCGTCGCGCTCTTGTCGAGGTAAAAGCATCGAATAGAACTAAACGAGTTAAAAAAAATTGTCTAGAGTTTATCGGAACGGATTCATCGATCAGAGTTTCGAAACTCTGTTTACTCTCGACAGACCGATTGTACCTCAAAGTCTAGTATAAGTCCTGTTAAACTCTAACTCCGATAACTCTAGTTAGATTTTATCGAAGATACTCTGTGCTATATATATATACTGTATCGTATACTTCCGGAAGAAAAATATGACTCGGAGTCAAGTCACATTTACTACAGTGTAGTGATGAAATTTAAAATCTATCAACCATTTCATACTTTAAACTATTGTTCTGTTAAATCTTGAAACTATTAACAATTGCATTTACCTTTAAATTTCTTTCTCTCTTTTACAATTCTCACAATTATTAATATTTAATCCATTAAAATTTCATATCTATCTATTACAAAAAAAATTTAAACCAGTCTGCAGAAGATCATTTTATGTATTTCGTACAAGTCTTTCATTCTCATTTATCTGTGACAAGTTCACACTTTGAGAGCATCTTTAGCCTTATGCACGTGATAAGTACGAAAAAAGAGAGTGAAATAATTTAGATAAATTTCAGTGTGCGAAAAGATAAGAAACAAAAAAGCTGTTGGCACTTTATTGATGTTAAATATAAATCTAGTATGTAGCTAATTATGAGAAATTTATAAAACACATGAGAAAATTTATAAAAATTTAAACCAGACTCTTCTGCCATTCTCGTTAAATTAAAGAAAATAAGTAGATTCAGATTTATACATTATATATTTAATAATTCTCACGAAGAGAGAAAGAGATTTAAAGATAGATGCAGTTGTGTCAATTTATATTGTATATTACGTGTAATATTTTTTAGATCATAACTTTTTCGTTCAATGAATCTCTCTCATCGTCTAAGTGCGACTGGGAAATAACTAATATAATTTGTAACGACGTTACCATTATATTTTCTCGATAATTATAACGATAAAATCTGCGTTACAAAATGTATAAAGCATAGAGTAACTTTAATATATTTTTTCAAATGAATAACAAATTCAACGATTACTTTTCTATCTATAAATCTACGAAATCTATATTCGACATTTTTGTTTAAAAATGTGTCTATTATATATATATATTTTTTTTGAATGATTATTAATTAGAAGGGAAACGAAAAAAGCTATTCAAATGTTTTATTTCAAGTGTCTCATTTTATATATTTAAAAAAAATGTATGAGAAAAAGAGAGAGAGAAAGAGAGAGAGAGAGAGAGAGAGAGAGACTAAGATTCAAAATTATTAAAACTATTAAAATTCTTATACACTTAATTCTTATACACTCGATATCGATATGCCTTGACTTTGTTAGCTGTAAAAATAACAAAAATTGTAATGATTTATATTAGTGAATTACTTTTTAAGATCTAGTAACTTAATGAGTTATTTTTTTAGGAAAAAAGAACGCTAATGTGTTATTTTTATAAAGTTACTCTTTCAACCCTGTCTAAACGTTTTTTTATGTATCAGCGAGTAATTATCATTTACAACAATATGATATATATACATATACATATATATTAAATTATTTAAACTATAAATTCATGATGTAGTAGACAGTCTGATTCTTTGATATAAAATAAAATAAAGATACCTCATAATTAAAAACTCTATGGTTTAAATAATAGCTAAGAAAGGAAATATTTAAGAACCATATATTTAAAAAAAAATTAATATATTATAAATTAAGACAAATCCTACATAATTCTATACATTATATAATGTTTGTTGAAAGATAAAATAATGAATAAATGTAATTAAATATGGAACCTAATATTTATCACATGGAAAAATATCTCGTCCATGTTATGATTTGCAAACTGTAATAAATTATATTTTATTGCAATTTCTCCTTTCAAGCATTTCGACCAGTTTTATGAGCAAATACACCGTGTTCTTTACTCCATATTACATTTACTCCGTTTTACACGCATTCACAGTAATGTGTAATCAATATTGTTTTTAGATACGTAAATTATATTTGATATGTCTGTAAAACTTCATAAAACTTTCGAAGGAACATATCATTTATGAACAATGGACGATGACTGTAACTGACACATGCTTATTTGATAAAATAACAAAAATTTAAAAAAATATACATATATATATATATATATAAATCTCTGTTTAAATTCTTTCATAATTAATCATGTCGCATTAAAATTTTGTAATCAACCTTCGTATAGCAATATCTTGCCTACACAAGTGAACACGCTTGTGCCGAATCCAATTACAAAACTTCAATAATGAGAAATAGAAGTAACAACAGCAAAAATAAAAAGATCAGTTTCTATTCTTTTTAATGTTCTTTATATTGACACTCTACAAAGTAGCAACAAAGCGTCTCAGTCCCTGACATTTAATGCCATAGAGCAGTCCTGCAGCGCCTTGAAATACGCAACATGCGTTTGTATATTTCTCAGCCAAGGCACTATTAATCGGATGAAAATACTCGCAGCCAATTTGCGCACGTACATACGCACGCACGTTCCACTGGCGAATGACGTCACTTGTTACACCAATAAACAGGACCCATATTTCGCTGGAAAACGTATCTTTCACGGTTCTCAATGCGCCGCGTTTCAAGCTAACTCAGCCTCTTGTGATTTTTAGAATGTATTGTGTATCGAAAAAGGCGAATGTGTCGTTAAAAACCGCGAATGAACTGCGCTTCTTTTTGCGCTGTAGTAATTAACTAATAAAATTTTTATTTTTATTTAATCTCAAAACGATCTTAATTTTATCGTGTATTAATTCAAATCGTAGATATAATAATTGATGGTGATTGACTAAATGATTAAATATTACAATGATATTATATAATTGAATGTTAATATAAATATAAGTTAATATAAATATAAATATAAATTATATATATTATGTGATATAATCCGCGACGCGGATCCCTATAAAAGATCAAATTAAAATTAAGATCGACGATTCTTTTCGGGACACCAGAGAATATCTCACTACAAAACAGAAAATGATAAAAGGCGAGAAAGTAAATTGAAAATGTGCAAAGCAATTAGTACGCAGACGGATAAGAGGAGACAATACGCCGCGGTGCATTTTATACCGCCCCCGCACTGATTTTGCTTTTAATTATAGCGCGAGGTCAACGAAGAATTTCTCATTAAGACTTCGATGAAATCAGAAACACACAATTAGCGCACAACAATATCAATAAAATATAATGCAAATTTAATGATGAACGCAATTATCACATGCAAATAAAATGCCACATAACATTTGTCTCGTTAATATCGGATATTATGATATCGAACACAAAAATAACATCACGATAAAATATGAAAATTATCGACACGTGCAGATTCATAAATAAACGACAATCAGGAATAAATATCAATTTTCAGATAATTGTAACTATCTGTATCTATGTTTATATAATAATCGTACAATATAAAATCATTTATAATTCATCAGTCATAAATCGTTGTATGAATTTATCGCTATATAATAATATCTAATCGATTCCGAAAATCTTATCAACAAAACGAACAAATCTTTGAAATTCTTGTGCTCTAACTTTTATAATTATTAACGATATTTTTTGATGAGATAAAACATTTTTTATAAATAACAATAAATTTCAATACACATCCAAGTACAGATTATGTCTAAAATATTTTCTTAAAATGTTACAAGTAAAGAAATCATTTGGATGTTCTATTTTTGTACATACACACACACACACACACACACACACATATATACATGTGTCATGTATTATACAGCTGTGATAATGTGGCTCGATCGAAGATAAAACGCGTTGAAACCGTAATCCTAAATTATTTTTATATCACCCCAGCCCTCGGCTTGAAAAAATCTGATGATAGACTTTTCCTGTCGACTAAAAATTTCATAACTCTCAACCCTCTCCCCCTCCCTCTCGTAACCCGAGGGATACCGACATGTGGCAGCAGTATGTGTCCCGGTAAATATCAGATCCCCTGACATTCCTCATCAAATCGCCGACAGATATCACAAAAGTTAGAGACCAGACGGGAAAAAAAAGATTGTGCCTGATTTATTTTTTCAGTTCTATTTTTCCAGCGATCATAAAGTCGTTGATTTTCGATAAAAATATTTTTAGCTACGTTATATATATATATATTATATTTCAATGCATATTGGCATACTGCACATGCAGTTTCATCATTTTAATTTTTAAATCATTAAAGTTTTTTCCACCACAATAACACCCGATGGCAAATAATGACACATACTATCTCCGTGTCATCATTCCGAAACGCTGACATCATCGTTGTGAAACATTGACGTCAAAGATATTTGATGTCGACACGGGCAATTATGCGGTTCAAAATCCACCAGCGTGGATTAAAAGAACTGTCATTGGATTGACGTCGGATGAGCGATCGGGCATTACCCTTCCGCAATAAGGAGGAACATGCTTGTTGCGCCATTCTTCCGGCTTTACGTCGCGTTCAATTTCCTGTGCACCCGTCAATTTAAAAAGCTATCTCTCAATTCGCGAGAACGCTCGAACACATGCGGACAAATTTAAGCGAATCTTCTTTAACCTTTTATTTAACACACTATAAGACTTGATTTATCATTTCATCGAGCATTTAAAAAGAGTATCAACATGTGTGTCTATAATTGAATTAGATATAATTACACAATAATGTCGAGAGATTAATTTTAAAAACTGATGTTTTCGGTCACATTTTTTCCAGAGAAATATTATAAATTTTTACTGCAGTATTGTATTGAAGATAATTAAAAATGAATTGAATATTCGATCAACTTTCTACATGCAACAAAGAACTTTTATATAATTGGCTTGCAATCTAGAAAATTAGGTAGATCAATAAAGACGAGAAGTGCACGTGGTGCGCAACTCCTCACCGATCATCATAGATCCGCCATAGCTCATGAAATATCTAAAGCGCGAGAAAAGCAACGTGTAGATACAACGTCGCGACGTTATCGATAGAATCGCGGCTGGTCTTCAAGTTGTATCAAACTATTTCCGGAAGATTATTTCTAGGGCAATATTTACACGGCTTGATATAAAAGTTACCTTTCCCACGTTTCAAAAGAACACTTTCAAGACTATAATTCTTTCTAACCAAGAACATTGCGATTATTTTGTAACGGTTTATTATTTTTTTTAACAGCATTATTTAACATAGAAAAGAAATTATTCTATATACAATTGGAAATCGAAATTATAAAAAATTGTAACTTATAATAATACTTGATTTTAAGCGAATAATCAAGAACAAGTATAAATAATATTTTAATAAATTAATTATAATTTTTAGTAAGAAACATTATATTCCTTTTACAATTTCTATCTCGATAATTTACAATTGAGATGTCACACCCCTTCTGCCCATTTTAATTATTATTATAGATAGCGTGTATCACCCAACACTTGTACATTAAATATACAACAAATAATATAATAAATTTAATAATATGTAACAGTATAAAAATTTAGTAAACAAAACAAGACCTGATAAATTATTGACAAATCCAAAATCATTAAATTGTTAAATTCTAATTCAATCGCGAAACGTGAACCGAAATAGTGATATAATAAGATAGTGATAAATAAGAGAATTCAAACTCAGACAATAATAAGAGATCTGATTTTATATAATTCTGCTTTCCAACTTTATATTGAATCATTTCTTTTCTGTATTTGAATAAACGTGAAAATAAAAATTGCAAATATTAACCTTGTGATAATACTTGAACGAGCACGTATCACGTATATATTCTCTCGGAATACATATTTCTCGTATAGTTAGAGTAAAGAAAGATACACGTACCAAGCAGCAGGAGCTTGATGTCCTTGGCCGCTTGAATGCCATCCTCCTTGAGATTCTTCTCGATCTGCTTGCTGCGAGCCAGAGCGGCCCGCTCTTCCGCGGACATGGCACAGCCCATCTTGCTACACGTTGCCTTCACAAATGCCACCCTCACGCACTTGCTGTATCACCTGCTGCTGCTAAACAGCGCGGCCGGGTAGCGGCCCGGTCGCCCCGAAGAAGATGAGACGACCTCCTGGCGCAATCACTCCCCCTTCTCCACCTACTTGCCGCCTCGTTAATCCCGTCCTCTTCGTCGCACTTTGCACCCGCGGCCGTCGCCACCACACCAGCCGACACCACAACCACCGTAAACACTTTGGCCACCGGCACCACTAACACCACTATCTTCACCGGCACTGCCTCCTTCACCGGCACCGTCTCCTCCGCCTCCTCCTCCTCCTCCTCCGCCACCACCACCGCCGTCCTCCTTCTCGTCCTCGTCTTCGTCGTCTTCGTCTTCGTCTTCGTCTTCGTCGTCACCGATGGCAACCTTACCGAGGCGGCAACCGGCACCGAGTAGACCCCTAACTACCTGGGCGACCGCAGCCACCCGTACGCAACCCTAACCACCGCCACACTTGCGCCGATTTAACCGCGCGAGTCAGCTGCGCCTGAAAACAAAAAAGAATAACCCTGTCAAATTGCATATAAGTACTAAGTAATTGCACATACCATCGTGTAATTCTATGCGTGAGAAATAAAACTCTACGAAATTTTGTTCCAAGTGTTAGATCTTGCACAGAAAAAAAAAATAATAAGTGTCAAATCAAAATTTATATATTCATAGGAACGCGTTTATTGTTTCATGTATGTACGCAACAATTTATAATCTTCTTAGAAGAATTTCAAAATCTTGAATTTTTCGCCAATATTACAGTCTTATTTCAATATAATTGTCATCTCAAGAGTACGATAATTATTTTGATTCTAATTTTCTAAGAAAATTATTCTTAAATTAACAAGGATATATATTTTTCTTGGTTGAACTATATAAAATGTTTTCATTCAAGCAAATTTTCTTATCTCATTTCAAGATTTCCATTTTGAAACTAAAAATACTGTCAAAATAAAAGAATATTTTTTTCCGTGCGCAAATATATCTTGCAGATATACAATATTTTTCATTATTCAGAATTAAATGAAAAAAATGACGATTGATACCGTATTGTGTATTGTTATACATGATTCGCGTTTTTGACATCGCTAAAGTACGAAAATCTTTTTCTGAGGAATCGGCTCGTCTTTGTCAACGCGAATGCTTTGGAATAATCGATTATATATAACCGAGTAGTTTCCGGATTAGATCACCGATATTGGCGTTGTTTAACCAATCCTCGCCTCATTGAACGTGTACACCGAGTACAAAGAAGAGAACGATACTCAGATTTTCACTCTTCCAACAACGAGTATATAAGCCAGACTTGGCAGATTGCCTGCATTTGATACGCCGAAAGCTTCTTTCGACCAATCGTTACTGATAACGTCGTTCATCGTGTCTCGTTATTATTTCTTGACGCGAACCGGATAATAGTTTTATTACACCGATGCATCTCGTATAATCTCGCTTGTTGCGATTTAAGATTCCCCGTTCTAGGATTGAAATTCAAAATGACAGATGTAAAAAGTATTACTTTCTTGACGAGTTGAAGAAATTCTGAAAAATTCGGAAATTACAAAAAGTTACAACAAATTTTCCGTATGTAAAATTTTATTTATCTCGTAATTGACTAGTAGAATACTCGTCGTTTGATTAGACGCGATAGTGAAATAGCTTTACGGTTTAGTCAGCCTAGTTTAACGTGGCTCATAGAGAGAAATGTCACCGAGTGGAAAGGCGACATTACGATGAAACAGAAATCAAATTGCGGGTCTTGATGAGCTATTTAAGAAAACTCAATCCAAGTTTCTCTCTCGTTCCCTAGTTACCGAGAACAAACCTAACTTAAACGGAGTTTTATGAAAAGATAGCAATGCTAAATTAGATTCTAAATTTAATTGCAATTAAAATCTGTAGGCAATTATTCGACAATTTAGTAAAAACAAATTAAATTTCAAGATATCGAAACAGTATTATCTTTTAGTTTAATAACTTGATCTCATCTCATAAAATGCCGACTAACAACAATAATCTCAAATCGCAAAATTTTACGTGATAAATAACTCTTCATAATTTCTTATTAATTTCAACGCGAATAATTCGAAAACCGAAATGTCAAAAATATTCCTTATTGTAATATCGATCACTATTCTGATGTAATAAATTGCAATAAAAGTCGATATTAAAATACCTCAATTTCGACGATACTGGAAAACCAATGCGCGAAAATTTAATAAGATATATCTTTATTTATCTGATATATTTTTATTTGTCTGGTACAAGCTTGCCTTGAAAATATCCAGTTTCAAGTCTTCAATTTTCGCAACAACGCCGCACGTTGGTTTCTCGTTCAGAGTTCTGAATACCCGGTACATATACATACATACATACATACATGCCATTGTCAACAAATCGAAACTCATCGAAATCGTTCCGGTAGCTGAATTTTTAACTAGCGGAAATCTCGGCGCAACGAGAATGTCCATGGTTTATTCGTTTGTCGGATTGCATGATGTATATGTATGTATGTACATCTTTGCAAGCACACGGCATTACATGGAAACACACGAGCGTACGATCAATAAAATGCAACGACCTGATATAATGGAAGCGATACGCGTCGCGCTTCATAAAATACCATCTCGCCGGCATAGTAAGACTAAAATGTGTCGAACAGACGTAAAGCGTGCGAGCGGGGAAAAAAAATATCCCGCAGAAATCGGACGATCGTAATCGACTTATCGATTTATCGAGTTCTTCCCGGTTTCATCTCCGGTCTCCCCCGCGTTCTGCCGCTCGCCGTAATTAACGTGTAACAGAAAAAAAAAAAGTCCCTTATACGATATATGTATATGCGAGACTCATAACATTGACCCGCGACAAGCTAGTAAACAAAATTAATTATATCTAATATATATTATTATATCTGATATATATATTTTATTTTCTAGATTCGAGAGATTGTGTCATTTGATTTTCGGTCTAAAGGCAATCGTGATCACAAGATATAATATCGGTTTCATCTTGCGACAGAGATTTTATTATCTGTATGGCTTTCAATCAAGCTTGCATTCAGTAGTGCATATAAGACGACAGAGAAGAAAGAATTCAAATCCTTAAACATATATTACATAATCGAGCTTGATTCCACAAATATCGCACTCGAATGAAAACTTTTTGCGTGCCTTTTCACACACCTGAATAATTGACAGCTCTCACATCATTATAATGCATTCATTTTGACAATATAAAAATCTTTTAATAATTAACATTACAGTAAAATAAATTATGTATTATTTATGATTTAAGAATAATGTTGATTGTTCAATGTCATACAAGTTATCGATTTGAAATCTTTCTCTCTGTAATATTAATTAAGCATTAAGAGCACTTACATGACAATTTACAATTATTATAAATTTTAATATGATTTTTTTAAATTAATTTTCTAATAGTTTTTTGACGAATCGACCAGACAAATACATTATATTTCTCATATTGAAACGATTTACTACAGTACGTAACAGTAATACGAAATCTTTCTTTTTCTCTCTATTTTTATATGGTCACGTGATATATATATATATATATATATATATATATATATATATATATTCCGGATATATATCTGAAATTTAAAATCATTTAAAAAATGCAACCAAACGCTTTGTCTCATATCGTTAAGGAAGATTAAAATACATTTTACGAGAATTATTATCGTGTTGCGTTATCGAGAAATTTTGTACTTCTTTTTTACACGCCGGGAGACCAAAATATCCCGCCGTGACTTTTTGACGAAAACACGTTGACCCACATGTATCGCATGTATATATTGCAATTTTATCGTATATCATGAGCGCGACATGTCGCGCCGCTCGCTAATATATTCCGCGCATCACGAAGAGCTTAACTGAATCGTAAAGCGAAATTGTTAAAATGTTTACCCTCACTTTTTATACTCCTGTTTTCACCGATATCTTTCGCAGCATGACCGCAGAAGATACGATAGTTATTACGCACATGAACGAACACAACAAGTAGCGCAGTATAAAATATAATATTCACAAGAGCCTTCTTTTCCGAGTCTTTAGATTTTTTCAAAAATATAATTATTTCGAAAAATAACAATTGCTCCCTTAATTAATTCTGAAAAACAATAGCGAGTCTTTTAAGATCGAGAAGATTGACGAGAAATCGATTACTTCCTCTCTCCTTCTCTCTTTTGTATCTCTTTTAAAAGCCAGGGTGCAAGTTAAATACTTACTTCAAATTTGCTGATTGCTTTATTAAACCACATTTTAAATAGCGGATTTTTCAACAAAAGTAACTTTATATAATCTCTTATAGAAGTTTCGAAAACAAAGAGAGCACTTATATAAATACGGGCACTTATTAAAATAATTGAAAGGAAATTGAGATACAATCATATATCTATTTTTAGCGAAATTCGATCAAAGACAAAAGCACGAAAATAAATAACTAAATAATTTACAATAGAGCCGCGTATGTACAATTCGAACTCGGTTAACTCATCAACTGCTATTCTCTTTTTCCTTATCAAAATCTCTCATCGTAAAACGAGTACATTTCGCACTTTCCGAAGAGTACTCTTACATTTTTACTACCCCGGGAACAGGATCGTAGCAGTCAACGGTAAATCGAACGTCGGCGTAGAGTAGTCGCGCGTATTCCGAAAGAACCCTCGCCCTCTCTTGTCATACTGTCTTTCTTCTCCCTTCCAGTCTATTCTCTATCTTTCTCTCCCTCCCTCCCACCCTCTCTCTTGGAACAGTCCGCGGCCAGGGGTAGCCTCCTCGATGGTGTTACTGCGGGCGCGCACACACAAGCGAGTGCTCTCCCCGGCAATTCATCGATAGAAATCGAACGTAAACGTTTACGTACCTTCCTCGCGTATCCTGGATGACGTTGAGATTCTCTCTCCGTCACTCCTTCTTTCTTTTCTCTCTTTCTCTCTTTTCGTCCTATTCGTCACACAGATTCTCTCGTTTTCTTCGCCCCCGGCTCTCTTCCTGGAATAGTTCCTTCACTCAATTCAGTCTATTTGATCGATATCCCGGGAGAAGGGTTTCCGGCAGGAGAGAGAGAACGGTCCATCAGCTCGATTCAACCAGGGGATCCGGGAGGAGGAGCAAGTTAGGCGAGGCTCGATCCGCGCGCGAGAGGTTCTCGTTCCGGTTAGGCGATGACACAACGACGACGAGCAACGAGCATATACGGCGCGCGCGAGAGAGAGAGAGAGCAAACGTACGAGGGAGCGAGGGAGCGTGCGTGCGTGCGTGCGTGCGTGCGTGCGTACGTACGTGCGTGTGCCGTGCTTGGTTGCGTGCGCGCGAACGACAGATTACGGTCCGTTATCGCGTCTCTCGTTCTCCGGTCACCGACGGCCGCGCTCTCCCTCTGACGGTTTTACACGTCTGTCGTTTCTCGTTCGTTCTGAAAAACGAAGGGCGCCGATTCCGGCCGAGCGCGTCGACTCTGCCAACCGCGCCGGATACCCGTCGCCGAATGACGTCGACGTCACGAACGCGAACCACCGATCGCGAGGGCCGGGATGCGACAGCCGGCTTTACAGTCCCCCGCCGAATGATACGCGAAAATTATCCGCGTAAAACTCACGCGCGACGCGATTTTCGCGCTAACTCCTCGATGCGCGAGGGGGACGGGAGGGAGGGAAGAGAGAGCGAGAGAGAGAGAGAGAGAGAGAACAGAAGGCTCTCCGCGCTCTCCGAGACCGAGAGTAAACGGCCGAGGGCTCGCCCCGCTCGTTATTCCGAATCTCGAGGGGAGAGAGACACCGCGGACCCGGCAGCTTTCGTGCTCCGCGAAAATCGCACTCTCCTTAACGGCAGCGAGCTGAACGCGTACTGGCGACGACGGGGGAATCGGCCGACGATCGGAGCGACCTCTCGCCCCGCCCGACGACGCCGCCGTCGCCGCCGTCGTTGCCGCCGCGGGTTGCGGCCGCGTCGTGCGTCGCGTCGCGTCACGTCGCCAGGAGGAGAACGGAGAACGTCGATCGATCCCGGGGCTGGCCGACCGACGTTCACCGCGGCGTTCACCCGATGCTCCTCGTGTCTCGTCGCGGGAACGCGACCCCGATCCGTTGGCGCGCGCCGGTCGAGTCGATCTCGATTGTCAAAAATGTCCATGTGACATCGGATGACATTTGACCGGACGGCAATGACATGTGGCGTCGTGAAGTCGAGATTATTAGATCGAAGGAGATTTTGCCTTGGCGAGCCAATCTGTCACTATATTTCTTGTATCATACAATTTGTGTTTTAATTTTTTTTATCATTATTGTTATGGTTTATAATTTTGGTTTTTTCAGGAAGCTAGGTTCTCTTCAATCAATAATAATTTTTATTTCTGAAAATTATTAATGTGTAGCGATCATGCTAGAATTTTAGATAACGTATGTAAGGATTATCGCAATTTATATTTCTTATAATATACGTGTAATGGTATTTATTGATAATAACTATCGACAAAATGTTTTACAAAAATTGCACGCCTATATAAATATATAAAGAAATTGTTGTGGACTTACCTTGACATTATAACTTAGCGGCACACCATTAAAACGATCGATCTTGACGAGATTTACATGCTGCGACATTAGAAATCTATAATATTCTAAAATCATCTGAAACCGAATGACGTACGCAATAATTTATGCAGCTTGCACATGTAAGGGAATACAGCTTGCTTTATTACCGAGTAACGACTTTATAACGTAATCGCTGATAGCGTAAATAGTATTGAATATAATTGCGGATTAAAAATGCTGATTACACAATAAAATTGTACGACACATCTTCTTCAGATTCGTATTCCGCGTGCACGTGCACAGATATCATACGAGATACTCCCGATCGGAATTCTTGGCTAGTAAATCGATTGCTTTATCTTAATTGCACATGGTTCGAAGCAGGGACCAAATGTCGTCAAACTTTCAATAATCCGTATGCAATCACTCTCGTGTTTCGTTTAAACAAGAAGAAAATGTAAATTTGCTAATCAAGTGTTCAAGCCAATGATTGATTGTTAAGGATCACGAATCAGGCAATCATAACACCACATGTTCTCGATTCGTTCAACTTGTCATCGAGATTTTATACATCGACTTCGATCCCTGTTTAGAAAGCGCCGTGCCGTCAAATTGCTCGTCTGTGTACTTTGCTTATTTACATATACATACATGCTTGCGTGTATGTTTTATACACTCGAGAATTTCTTGAAATGTCAGAAGCGTTTTGCCACAGTAATCGGAATCGAAAGCTCATAGCCGATACACCTTCGTGCTTCGAAGCTCGCCGCGATTGCCGAGGATTCGCATCTTCGAAAGCTTTGTGAAAAAAAATATATATATATAATAGACGTTCAGCGCTGATATAAAAATAAAAAGAAAAAAATGCATGGCAGCATTATCGCTGTTTGCAGAACGTCGTACGTTGTACTTTTATTATTTATATATCTCGCAGTTTTTCTTCTTTTTCTTTTTTTTCTCGTTATTACAAAGTATTGCTAAAAACATGTTAACAGTATGAACTTTCGATTTGGTTTCTTTCTTTTTTTTTTTTTTTTTTTTTATTCACAATACAGAGTGTTTCGCTGGAGAACGCAGATCCGCTCACCTGAATCACCCTGTACATGTTTCCTACGCGGAGAAAACTTATATAGCGACAGAGTGTTAATGTTTTTCTACTAACATGTCACGATTTCGTTACACACACGACGCCACGCAGCTCATTTAATATAACTACATCGTACACGTATAAAAATAACATTTCTATTGTTAAAATATGTTTCAACGTACTCAGAGCGTGTTAGAAACAACTAATTCGATGGCCGTCGCCACTGTTTTCGCCCGTCTTAAAACTGGATTCAAGAGAGAGATATTTGACTCTCGTACATAAACTACAATTATATTTCGTCATATATAAAAAAGCATATAATATATATATATATATATATATATATATATATATATTTTTTTTTTTTTTACTGTGTGTGCATACCACACGCACGCGCGCACGTACGTAACAAAGGGATATTGCAAGACGTATACAGCGTGAATATTGACTTTTTTTAATACGAAAATGCAAAACAGAGTCCTGTTATCACGAATTGTTACATATAAGTAAATACTCCGTATCTATATAAATGAATTAAACAACATTTATAACTCTCGTATCCGGGCAAGCTGAATCTTTCTCTCACAATTCCTTGAAATTTAAAGCTATTTTCTCTAAAATATTATACATTCCTAGCTTCATAAGATTACATGAAATTTTCATGATAGTATAAAGACACAAATATATATTTGTATGTGTGTACAATATATTTTTGTGGGACTCTCTCTCTTACAGAAAAAATAGCGTTACCCGTTTTTTATGTCTTTAGAAAATAGACTTCCTGGATGAAGATTAATCCCACCGTAGTATAAAAATATGATTTGATTTGCCTTGATATATATTTCTCCAACAATGTATGAGAAAAACAAAAAAACACCCTCGAGATTGACTAGAATATCATTGACGTCGGAAATTATGCGCGTGCGTGCGTGTGCGAGCGCGTTGAAGAGTGCGAGTAGTCCCTCAAAGTTAAAGGTAAAAGCGAAAAAGTGTGTTTACTGCTTTTCTACTTAAACGGGTCACCTTCTGCATACGCTAGCTACATTTTGTGCACGAATCGCTTGAGTGAGAAGATCACGAGGAGAAATCTTTTCCGAGTGAACATTTACTATCTTTCGACGATCGACGTGGTTGGTGCATACTCTACACACGCATGTGCATCATCATGCTCTCGTTATGAGAACGGAGATCATCCTCCTGCTTTTCTCATCGCGGACGTACGCGATGCGAGAATACAATGCGACACGGTTTTCCTCGGCGTTCTGATGAATCTTGGACGAGGAGAGAAACGAAAGCAGGTGTATACGATGCGTATCAAACGTATATGCGTAAATGCACGTATATATACATGTTCGTACGGGTGTTAATCGAACAAAAACGAAAATAAAATTACGTTAGATAGGCACAAATATATATGTGTGTGTGTGTGTGTGTGTGTGTGTGTGTGTGTGTGTGTGTGTGTGTGTGTGTGTGTGTGTGTGTATATATATATATTACAATGTATCTTTTTATTACCTAAAATATATATGCATTTTGAAAGTATCGTGTCGAAAGACTTAGAAGGCAGGCTAGGAGCAAAACGATATTCGGAATCAATCCAATCACCGGAAGGGCGCGAACGAAAATGTATCCAGGGACAAGAACGTCGACGATCTACTGAGCACATCTCAATGATTTGGCTAAATTGTTGTCGTACCGCGCCGGCGAATATAATCCGATGCACAAGAATGAGCAGGTTGTCCATTTCCCTTTTTTTTTTTTTTTTTTTTTTTTTTTTTGCGCCGGTCACGTCAACAAAACGAAAACTTTAACAAATCTCGAAGTAACAATGACGATTATTCCCGAAATCAATTTCTGATCAGCCTAACAATAGATCATAAGTGAATTTACACAAAGGTTCTGGCGGGATAACCGCGATAACAACAACATGTGCGACGAAACGAAATGATTTATCAAACCATGTTAGCCAAATCCATGCTGTATTCGCACATATTCATATTATAGCTCTATCTATAGTACACAAAACAATAACACTAAAAATCATTTGATTCGGGTAATTCTATTTTAATTAATATGATTTTTTCGTGTATATATAGTAAATTATTGTATTTAAACGCACGCCTAGCGGCATACGATTTTCTTATTTGTGATTTTTCTTCTCTCTCTCATTTTTTTTACTCTGTAATAATATATAATATAATAATATACTATGTCGCATATAAAAAACAATTACTTAGTGTAGAGTACAAGATCGCTCCTTAGTTAAGTTTACAGGTTTTTTTGTTTTTCGCAACTATTTATATAAACGTAAGATGTCGTCCATTTCTAAAATGAACATGCTTCCGCCGCTCCCAGAATAATTAGAAAACCGAATTTAAAAAAAAAAAAAAAAAAAAAAAATCGTCGCGCCGATTCGTCAAAATGAAGCAAAGAAGTAATTTTTTATTGTTAGAATGTACGAAAGTTAAGTTAAAAAAATGGTTAAGCCAACGCGAAATTAACACGGCTAAATTTTTCCGAAACAAACGAGACGCAATGTATAGTAGTACGCGTCCCACTTGTTATTCCTCTCCATCATCAAAATTTGGCTAATACATCTAATCAGATTGAATATTCAATAGTTTTTCTACTATTGTGGATATAATTTAATTGAGACAACCCGCATTTAAATGCAAATAAATTTGAGATTACGCGTTACCCTCCTCCGCCGCAAGATACGCGAGCTAATTTCCACTTGATGGCGACAAAAATGATATTTCTTACCGAAACGTCACTTTGCACGGAGTGTGACTTTAACTGTACATTCCGTTTTATCGCCGGTAACGTATTCTCGCGTCGTGAAACCGTCGTATTGCACAATACTTGCGGCTACTAAACTAAACGCGACACGCAAATTATCGCGGTTTGGAATATTCGCGAATATCGCGACGTGTCGATGTTGTACGTTGGGGTAACGCGCTAACCGCGATAAATGATCGAGAAGTTCGCGAACCAAGATAAACCGTTGTCGGATAAAAAAAACAAAAGAAAATACAAAGGGGAGAAAAATAGAGGATACAGAAAATCATATAAATAGTCACAACAATGTCAAAAACGTAATGTCATCAGCCGCGATATGGCCAATCGCCGGGAACGGGGGATCAGCATCATCATGAACTGCCGTTTCTTGCTCTTGGTCGGCGTAGTAGTAGGGATTACTATCCCAAAGTGACCGTCCATCCCCGATTTAAGCTACAAATTGATGAGGTGTCATTTTTGTTGGCAGGTCTGAGCGTTCATCTTGCATTTTCGTGTCTGTGGTGTGAGATCGAGCCAAGGCACCGACGAATCCGGCTGCTCTAGCTGAAGAGGCACGCGACATCGCGATGTTGCTGCGTCAACAGAACAATCTGCTCCACGTTCCGCCGCCTCCGCATCCTACAAGATTCGCTCGTTAAATATTTTTTACAATCTTGAGACAGCTCGCATGCATATCATAGCGAGAAAGAGAGACAGAAAGAGAGAGAGAGAGAGAGAGAGAGAGAGAGAGAGAGAGAGAGAGAGAGAGAGAGAGAGAGAGAGAGAGAGAGAGAGAGAGAGAGAGAGAGAGAGAGAGAGAGAGAGATAGAGAGAGACACCCGTTAAACGCAGTAATAATTGGATCGCCGCGCTTGAAACCGAAACAATTTTCAAAGTGATCAGTTCCTGAGCACTTCCTACCTTAATCTTTCTTTGTATGGAGTTTCCATACCTAGATAAAAAGGAAAATCCGCGTTATTTACCTAGAAGAGAGTTCACACTCCTTAAACATTTTATTTCTAACAACCATTCTAAAAGATTGTCCGCGATAGATTTGCGTTTTTTTTTTTAAATTAATTTAGCTTATGTCGAGAATAAAATTTACGTTATTTTTTATCTCCTTTAAAAATAATCGGACTTTAACTATTCGTACGTGTCTGATTTTACACGGAAACAAATTTCTAAGCAGATATTTTGGGATAAATTAATTTCGCGATTTTATGCGCAAATGGAAGTAAATATTACTTACCATACTCGCGCTGGTAGAAGAGGCGGACGTGGTAGCAGAGGTAGGCACCGTCAATATTGGATAATATTATCTACTACTGCAAATCCGCAAGCCCCTAAGTTGGCAGTCGACATCGCGCGGACAAGGTCTCTCGTATGGGATGCCGCGACTTCCAGTGGTGGCCGACGGGCTAAGTTACTCGATTCTGTTGATCGTAATAATTCATATTTCTCCCTTCCTCATTTTCGCTCATAATTTAAGAGATCAAAAAAAGAAGCGTGCCCTTTCTTTTTTATGACATTAAAAAACTTTATTCTTACCGAGAAGAGCAGAATTCAGCCTTTGGCAGACTGTTTCCCTCTCCTGCGGATTTAGTTGCCAGCCGACAGGTGAATTCCACGGATTGGAATATGCCAATAGACTGAAAGCGTCCTGCAACATCTTTTTATTGCTGTCGTTTTTTCCATACTGCTGTCTCAGGTGCATCGATTGTGAGTACAATTGCCTTCCAAATTCTAACATCTTCTCGATTGCCTGTTTGTTACCACCGCACAATTGCTTCTTATTACTTTTACTTGTCGTACTACTATCGGTAACGTTGCTACTCTGTTGCTGACTTTGATTGGCACTGTTGTCGATTTCTGCAAACAGGTATGTTTGTCTAATCTAAGAACAGTACATTCTACATTTGTCCAAGATAGTAAATCACATTTATCATATAAAAGTAATTAAACACTAATTACGTATACATTTAATATCTTCTTCTATTATATTCTTGATTTAACTCATTCATTTTACTTTCGTTTACCACATAAATCTTATGAAACATTGATATAAATGTTTTATTTAAAAGACAATCTATCTTCTACATAAATTATTCGCGTCACAGTATCAATTATAGTGAGATCTCACCCATATCTACATCCTCCCCATTTTGACACTTGTACCCATTCGAGCTTAGATTACCGTTCTGATACCCGTTACTGTTCTTGATACCATTCACGGCGTTGACACCGCTCTCCTCCATGTCTACGTCATCTTCTATCTGACCGTTGACGAACTGCGGGCCGCTAGTGCCATTCATTGCATTACTGATATTCATCTCTTCCACGGTACCGGTCGCCGACTTCGCGTATGCTTTGGTCGATTGTATCACACTGGTCTGATTCGGATTGCCATTCTGACAAACCTCCGAATCGCTGCCGTTCACCATTTCCACGAATTGACGGCATTTGAGCGCAAACAGCAGGTTTGGATCTCGATCAAGTAAACCAGGGTATAACCGATTGGTCGTATCTATCGCCTCGCCCACACGACCGGATAATACCAGCTTTATAATCCCTACGAATCATGATTGAAATGTGGTGAAATAAAGGTAACGATACAGAGATTTAATAACAAAATTGCCACTCTTTATGCCAAATTTTAAAATGTGAAAAATTTAGAAGAAAGCTGTATAAAAAGATTTTAATAATTTTTAAAAATCTTTCTTTATAATCTTTCTATTTCTTTAATTCTTCAGAAGAGCTGCAACCTTTCGAATGAACAAGCATGAGACGAGAAAACACCTACTTTGTCGATTTTTAATGGAGCTGTAGTCCTCTTCGAACACTTGACCCGTGCTGCTGGCGAATGCCTCGGCGCTGTCGAGGTACCCATGATGGACGAGATACGTACACACCATTCTGTCGAATTCGTACAGAGTACTTCATTACTCTCGAAAGATATTGTGAACATTGGTCCGTTGGCGATATTTTCCCGCTAACTGCCTGATTTATCCGCGCAAACGTTTTTGAGAGCAACTCTCGCATATCAAGGCGGATCTTAACGGACAACAATGACAAACGAAGGAAGAGAAAAAATAACCACGAAGAAAGAAAAATAGTAGAAAATCACGCACTCGGTCGCCGTCTCGTTTTCTGGTTGGATATGTACCTGTGAAGGATTGCCTGCCACTGGCCCTGGCCGTGGTCTGGCGTGGGATAGTTTATGATCTGTAATCTCGTTCGTACACGCAATTCGTTGATCATGTCCCCGATGTCGAAGACAAACGGCAACTGTCCAAAGTTGGCGTCCACCACTTCGCCCGGAGTCTGCAGACCGACCGTTGGAAAGAGATTGGTCTGCAAAAGCGAATTGCATTTAAATAAAACATTCAATATTTAAATCTATTTTACTTAATTTGCAAATTTAATTCTGGTTTCTGAATAATAAATTTCATAATTTTATCAACGCATTAGAAAAAAAAAAAAAAAAAACAATAAAAATTTACTTGTTATAAAAACTTAAAACATCAGTTTTTTCCAGATATAAAAACATACGAAAAGAAAATTGATTTATTATACATTACTGAGATTAATAAGGTGTGAAGAAAATACGAGATTCGTCTCAATATTTCAGGTCTTCATTAATATCGCTTCTTCTTGTCTTTTATATATGTCTAGGAATTTTAAAATGTAATACGATCTGTTTCAGTGTTTGTATCAATTGACGTGGCGAGTAACTTACGGGAAGGTCAGTGAAGGCAATGCCCAAGTGATGCCCATTTTTCGTATAGAAGGCGGTGTTGTCAACGAGGTTTACGCCGCAGCCGATCACGTCACCGGTAGTGAAGGTCGGTCCGTAAGGTTGCCCGGTGCCGCTTGAGCAGAAACTGTGACCGTCGTCACCGTGATAGCCGTACGAATGCTTGTCCCAGCCTGGTAATCTATTTACATTGACGTCGCGTGCCGAGAGGCCAATGCCCATGTAACCGTCGCGTCCCTTGCTCACGATCTTCACCTCGAAGTAATACAAGCCACAGGCGGCCGGTATCGCATGCGTTGTGCGAACGCTGGCAGCGTCTTTGTGAGTTTTGCCGTAACCTGAGGAAAGAACGCGGCCCCGACTCACTTTATGGGAATCGGTGAATCCGACAATTTTAAGGTAATCCGGATATGTACAGAAACAGTTACAAGTTGCAAATAACGTATATAAAAATGTAGACAGAAACGCATTCTCGTAGATGGAACTTATCTGTCACTTGAGATAAAACCAAGGTCATCGTGCGCTTCGGAGATGCCATATGTTCGAATATATCTTTTCTGCCTATGCGTCCAATTGTTTTTCTATTAGCAGGATGAAGGCATGATTATCAGAATGTGTGTGGAAACATGGATTTTTTTTTTCAAGGATAGTTATGTTATTGAAGATGCGTTATATAATTTATTTTGTATACCATATGTTTTTTTTCTGCATCAATCGACTCCCATCATCGTGCATGTAAAGGTATAAATAGTAACAATCGAATAAAATTACCAAAAAATGAAGAGAAATATTTATTATAATAATTGAAATATACATTTCGCGTATTTTCAATTTCAAAATATTATCTAGGAAAATTGAAGGAATAAAGTGCCAAAAAATTTATTTATCATTTCATTCGTTGTGAAATTTGGTTAAGCAAGGGTAGTTAGCAGTAAACTCTTCCTGTCAAGATAGAGATAAGCGAGAACCTGTGATCCCCTTCTCGAGATACGCTATGCGCCTTGGACACGATGTGAAATATTGATTTCGAGTAAGTCGCATAGTGCATACGCGGAAGAACGCGCGATCTAAAGACACCCAGGTTACTATAAACAAGTGAAATGCGACCAGGTGCTTTCACGCTGTTGTAACTTGAAACGCGAGCGATGTATTTTTGGTGCATAACACGCGGTGGCGATGAAGAATGCGCGCTTTAGGAAGCGACTTTCGCGCGCCCGTTAAGAAACTTTAATGTCAAATCGTTCCTTCGATGTTCATTATATAATAAAATATCGTGTAAACACATCGTATAAACATCTGTACAAATATATATATATATATATATATTTTTAACGTTAAAACGTGACGTCAGTTTGCCACAATGTTGGGGTTTTTACTTATCGTGACTTTCTGATGCGCAATTTTAAACATTTCAATATGTGTACTCCGAATGAAATGTTTGAGTGAAAATAAGCTCTTCATTGCTATGAAAAAAAAAAATTAATATACTACCACATGAAGCTAAAGCACAAATTGATCCGTGCAAATACACAATTTAGCAGAGCAGATGTAAGTAGGGCATTAGGTCAGCGCGCGGCACATCGATGCAATATTACAAGCTTTATCTGCCGATCTGTGATCTATGAGTTTATGTTATGCGCATGTCCCGCCCTTACACAATGTAATATACCGTATCTATCTCTCTATCGGGCATCATTTATATAGCTTTCGGATATATCGTTTTTATTAGGTCGTTATGAAATTTATATTCGTATTTGTGCAAACATCGTTGCACAAACTATAGTAAAACTGTTCTAAGTAACTGTGCGTTTGAGAGATGTAATATTAGTGCGCAGGGATATCCGGTTTATTCCAAAATAGCTAGAGAGAAAATCGGATACTTGAGTATACCGGGATCCTTTCCGTAAAAAGATTTGATAAAATTTCAAAAATGTCACGTAGAATTTTATGAAAACGATATGACTTCTCAATATGTTCAAAATATCACTTTTTTAAATCAAAATACGAGGCTTTTACATTTTATCCTTGCGTTAAATAATTGCGATAAATTATGGTAAAATAACGATGTACATATAATGAATAATGTATAATATGTTAAGTATCTTTAATTTTGAGAAGTTTTATATTCAGGAAAAAACCCAGAAAATCACCCAGTTGCTCGATTAATTTTAATTTTAATTACTTTAGTAATTGTATGTTAATTATAATTATACTTTAATAACTGTATGTCGTACTTTATAAAAATGATAATCAATACTCATAAATTTCAGAGATTTACAAGAAGATACGTAAAAGGTACAAGAAAGATCAAGATGCGTGTTTACGAGAATCAAACGTAAGTGCAAGTACAAGGAAAATGCAAGAACAGTTAAGGGCTAACGGTAGATGCACGGATGGACGACCTTCCGTTTTCTTAGCTTGATCTAAGAAATATCACGTGCATCGGTGCCGTGCTTCGTAAACAGATGCGTTTGCGAATCGCGCTCCAAGACACGGTTCCTGGCTGAGCTCTTAAACGGAGTTCCCGCTACGTTTATTCGAAATTGTTATCGTGGACTTGCACGTAAATAGGAGAGGCCCGGATCTGGCGAGTCTTCGAGGTTCGCAATCAACGATCGCACGAGTCACTAACAATTTAATTGGAAAACGCAAAGAAATCGCGATTCTCGAATTGCGTCACGAACAAGTTTGCGATTATCGCGATATGTAAAATTATTCATCTTATGCAGAATGCAATCAAAAATATGGCTTGTTTAAGTGATAAATTTCGAATTTTTAGATTTTGCATATTTTTGCAATTCCTTATATTATAAAAAAAAAAACGATTAAAATATTCAAGTATCGGTAACTTGTGAATTACGGAGTTGATGAATAAAAAATACAGGAAAAAAAAGAAACTATAATAAATAATAATAAATAAACATTCGTAATGAAGCATAAACATCTAAAAATATATATATTTTTTTTATCCTTTAATTTATTATAATATTTGATAGGTTCTTGAAAAGATTACAACTGTTGAAATATTTACTCGCAAGTTAGAACGATCTGAAATAAATGCTACATAGACTCTGTAGAAGAGACAACGATCGAAGTTAAATTAAAGAGGATTCGCCAGCAACGGATATTATCGACGCGCAGCATAGCTAAAGTCGAGTACTCGTGCATTATGTTTCATCATGTCTGCCACGAATCACGATATCTTATTCCATGTTTTCCAATTTTAATAGCCAATGCAATTAATCATGTTGGTATTTAATAAAATTCTACATTTATTATACGTATCGAGAGATAGAATATTCGTATTCCAATAAATTGCATGTGTAAATAGTGTAATTTTCTAAATATTTGTCTTACAGTTCTGCTAACATTATATATGATTTGTATAATATGTATATAATTTAAAATTATAAATGTCACCTGTATGTAAAATAAAATTATACATATGTATCATTTTATTTTACACATATAAATATAATAAACGGTCCTCTTTTATTCTATGGCATATGTTATAACATTTTACAACATTATGTAAGTATATTCACATTACAAAGCAAAAATCTATATTCTATTCGTTATATTTTAAATATTATGTCTCAGGTATCGGTATTATTCTCATACATAGTAATAGCGCTCAAAAACGCTTTTTTTTTTTTAAATAAAAAAGAATTATTATTGGCATATCATTTTTCCCTGCAACAATAATAAATAAATAAACGCGATAATTTTTATTTGCATCTTTTACTCCGTTTTCTTTCGACACAATCTTTGGGTCTTGTCATGGATTAAAAAAAAAAAAAAAAAAAAAAAACAATATTTTCCTTCGCTACGCACATCACGCTCGTCGAGCGTGAAAGATCGGTTGAAACAGATACATAACGCACATTTACGTTTTAAATACGTTGTATGTTTCTCATTTCATGCATACATGCAGTAAAGGAGCAGATAAATGCTCGCGGTATCGTCAATACCGCAATGTCGAGTCGTCATCGTCGTCATTATGCAATCTGGAGCTTACGGAAGATCCGGAGTATACTCTGTATCCATAATAAACTCTGAAGGTGAAGAGAGCAGAAAAGAAAGGGCAGTTTTGGCATTGTTCACTGCCGATACAAGAAAAAAAAAAAAAAAAAAAAAGTATCTGCTATAACAAAAATAATGAAAAGAAATTGTATCGTTAAAGCGAAATTTTTTATGGGCATTAAATGTACAGGATGTTTTTCATTTAAGAATATACGACATTTATTATATCAAATTTTAATGATAGATTCCTCGACGGATTTACAGCAGATGTTTTTTGGCAACGATAGTTGAAATGAAAAATGACGATTCTTTATTTTTCATCATCAAATATTTCAACAATGAAGTCTGTCCGATAATCCCCCTTTCATCCCCTCTCCCCCCCCCCGCCCGGTCAATAGATTCCATCTTATTGTTAATAGACTATCATTTTAACTGTAAAATTTTCTTTGTTTACTTATCTATCTTGTTAAATTCAAAATCTGTTTTATTTTTGAATTTGTTATTGCTTCGTAGATTTTTTCTAAAATAATTGATTTCGAAAATGTGTTAATTTACTGAAGCTAACGAAAATGGGACACCCTCTATAGCAGTAAACTGACATGTCTGGAAATTCGAAACGCCAAAAAATTCCACTTCGAATGAAAAATTCAAACACGAGAGTCGATTTTACGCGCGAGGTCGAGTCCACATATCAGTCCATGTTCGTACGACGTAGCTGTCATTGACATTGTGCGTGTCGTGTCTATACATGTATGCGTAAGCGTTGTCTCTTTCTCTTTTCCCCTCCTTCTCTCTCTCACCCCCTCTTTTTCACTGTGTATACTTTGTCTCTCATTCGAGCTCTCTCCCTCTAGTTTTTTTTCTCCTACCAAACGCACCAGCAAGAATCCGGGAAGCGTGCCGAGGAGTCGCTGAAATTCGCGAAAATCAACCTCGGAAGATGGACCCGACGTCGAGTATTGTCTACACAAATCGACGCCCTCGACGACGACGATGACGCCCGCATAGAGAGTAATAGCCCGACCCTGCCGGGAGACTGGCTGACTGATCAGCTGATTCCTTTGTTTAGGTCGCTGACACACACGCGAAAAAGTGCCCTGCCATTTTCAATCGATACTCCGTCCCTGCCCCGGGAGCAGCCCCGATCGTTGCCACAGCCACGGACACGAGGCCCGGGGACATCAGGGCCCCGTTGACAGGCCGCGACCGTCCGCGTAAAATCGCGCGGAAGGCGTACACGCATCCAGGGGGGACACGCATCGCCTCGCGCGGAGAGGTCGCGCGCGCGTACACGGGCTATCCACGTACCTTTGTAGTGAACGCGAAGATTATTTTGCGACAGGCCTATGTAGTTGTACTTGTCCCTCGTACTCCAGGAACGCGGCAGCGGCGTTTCCTCCTCGTTCACCATCGGATAGAGCAGCTTCAGCCGATCCACAGGCTCGCTTTGCCCCGAATTCCTTCTCCCAGGTTCCATAACACTCCGTTCATCGCTGGTGGCGGCCATCATTGTCATCCGCTGCCCCACTCTCGCTCTATCGCCTGCCTGTGTGTGATCCTGGACTGCGAATGCCGTCGCGCACGTCGCACGCGCAACTCGCACTCTCGTGACGACACGCGAGAACCCGAACGAGGGACAGACGCTAGACGCGCGTGCCACCTGCTCCCCCTCTTCTCCTTTCTCGTCTTCTCTTTCGGTCGCTTCATGGTCGCTTCGCATGATCCTCGCTATTCGACGACGAATCACGTCAAGAGAGCCATATTGTTACCTCTTGCACGTTAGACGCCTGATTGGTCGATTTTTTATACAATAAGTATTATATGAATATTTCGAAATGAGCCTTTATTAGAATTGTAACAATATATTTTCTCTTCTTTTTTATTTAGCTGCGCACATTTTCCACATTCGAAATGAGATGGCACATATATTATATCAAGTACAAGAAAGAAAAAAAGAAGCGGAATTAAAAACTGAGAGGAAATATATAAAAGATTCAATCTTTTTAGAGAGTAAATCTTTCAGGGACGCACCAGTAGCGAGTATAGGTTTAGCAAACCCAAGGTACCTGAACTACCAAATACTTAGTTTTTTAATTTAAAAGACCTACATCTCTTAAAGAATTAAATAGATTTTCTTTTAAATAGAATAATTCATACCTCGGGCAATGCCCATCATTTTAAATATAAATTTTTTTTTTTAAGCTGTTTAATGGGCTCCCTATATTTTTTCGTCCACGATAGTATGTTTTTCCAACACAATAAAAAGATTTATATTATATATCTAAAACTTCTATATATATATATATATATTGCACTAATAACATAAAAACAAAAAAAAATTTAAACCTCAAAGAGAGAGGGGTCTATTGTTCGATTATCACGAATCTGATGTAACATGATTGGTCACAAATTTTTAAACAGCTGTTTCCGTCAGAAAGCAGTGCAAGTGCAAAGGATATAAAGTGCTATATATATATGATTCTTCCGGAATCATTTGGTACCACGAACTACGTCCAAGACTTTATTTTCTGCAACTTTCTGTATATCACGTTAAAAATTTGTATTGTTTTCTGAAAGTAGTGAATAATTAATATGTTCGAAAGAAAATTGAAGGCCCTTGGTTATATGGAATGGAATAAAGTTGACGGAAATAGTGAGTGATTGTTGACACATGTCATAACCTGTGATACTTCAAATTTTATGCGATATAACTCTTCAAGTAAAAAGTAGTAAAGAAAAAAGAGGAAAGATCACTTTGAATTTTACACACACGATAAGTTATCATTATTTATAAAATATTCTAAAACTTCGATGTTTGCTTCATAAATTATGTATGTTGCATCATATTAGCCTTTTGACTCCTAATATATGTCGTTTCATAATATTCTGTCTTGCATTTTAACCGGATGATTGAATATTGAAATATTGTTAAGAATATCTCAATTATTATATTTATAATCATTGCAAAAAATTATATTTGACTCTTTGAATAATTTATAGATAAAGTGAACAGTGTTTCCTAGTAAAAATATAGCAATATAACAAAAAAATATCATTATTACTAATTATTCAAATATTTTAGATACTCAACACTTTAGAAAAGTAATTGTGTGGTTGGAAGATCAAAAGATACGTCATTATACAATAGAGGACCGTAAACAATTAAGGAACATTACATCCTCAGAATGGCCCAAGAGTTTTGAAAAATATTGCAATGATGTCAAGTGTCCAATAAGCAAGAATGAGACTGATCAATTAGAATGGTTCCTAGGATATGCTATTTGGCTTGAATTTGGAGATGACTGTAAGTATTATTAGAAACTTATAATATTGAAACTTTCTATATTCCACATTTATATGTTATGTAAATAGTTTTATATATATATATATATATATATATATATATATATATATATATATAAGGATTTGATTAATTCTGTTCTATATATGATTAATAGACACATTGATAGAAAGTATATAATTTATTATAGGTCAAAAATACCAACAAGTTGTAGGAAATAAAGCAAAGGTTAAGGAAGAAATAAAGATACCTAGTGTCAAATCCACAAACCCTCTAGATAATTTAGATTGTAAGTAAATTACAGTTTGTAACATCTTATGTAAGAATGTATCACATATAAAGCAAATATTTTAAATCTTGCATTTTTCATTTTTAGTTGATAGTGATACTTTCAAAACTGGAGTTAGTTCAATAGCAAAATTGCTAAAAGTACCAAAACATACTGATCATCTTGTAACGTTACAAGCATGTAGTAAACTTGTATGTAATAAATTGAATGCAGATGCACTTAAGCAACCTAATAATGCTGTAACTGTCAAGGGTAAATCTCTGACAGCAATGACTATAGTGCCCAGTTTCAATATGGGGGACATAATGCTGGACAATGCTGCCAAAGGTCTTTCTTTGTTATACATACAGGATCTCAGGAATCTCCAGACTAAGATTAACGAAACGATAGTCGCTGTACAAAATATAACGGCTAATCCGAAAACGGACACCAAATTAGGAAAAGTCGGTAAATGAACGGCTATTTATGTATGTTATCTTTTAGAATGACACCTATGTCTTATCTTTACCTTAAACAAAGAATATGGAATATATCAAATCAGAAAAATATTCCTTCTTACATATATGTCTTGAAACAATCTTGGAAATAACGTAAAACTAAATGCATATTAAACGATTTATATCTATCAAAATCAGAATAAGATAAGTCAATTTATTTTTACTATGTTAGTTTGTGCCAAGTATAATAATACATCGATTTTGTGAAGAATTGTAACGTATAACGTTCGTTTCTCATTTTTATAGAAAATCGATATTTCATACATATTATAATAACCATAGATTTTTGCTATTATAACAAAAATACTCAGCTCTTGTACAAATAAAAATTACTATCTCATTAATTTATATATGCACAGGTAAATAGATTAAGAACATTAGAAAATAAATTGTTGCATCACATCATAATACATAAGTGAATAATAAATATATATATTAAGTAGTGAATAATAAATATATATATTTGTAATTTCTAATCCTATTAATTTATTTAAAAATTTGCGGAGAAAATTGTGTAAAATTTTGATAATACAAAAATTATTTTATTTTCTACATCATTATACCAGTGTCGAACTAATATACTTTTATTAGAAAAAAAATATTCTTTGAAAAAATAAAATATAAATTTATTTCATATACGACATATATTGAATGCAAGTTACTTATTGTTAGGCTGATTAGCTAAAAATAAATTTAGTTTTTTCTTAATTTAGTTTTGTCTCTATTACTTTCTCTAACTAATTTATATTAATATATATGTTTAGTTTTATTATAGCTATAATAGGATAATGAAAATCCTAAGAATATCGGAGTAAAAGAAAAAAACTGCCTCCTATCATTGAACTATCAATTAAACTGATTTAACTGATTTATTGTATGTGTATCAATATTTTTTAATATCAATGTGTATATATATCTTGATTTGAAAAAAAGTGTTAGAAAAATTATTTGATCACATTTTTATGATGAGTATTTTATATAGCAAATTGAATAAAATCTGATAAAAAATAAAAAGATTACGAATTGTAATATCAATAAATAAACTTTTTATAAACATATGTTAGTAATCAATATATTTCTGACATTACTTGTTTACCATCTTCTTGCTTTTATTATCCATTTCATATTCACTGTGTTATAATATCAGAGAATTCATTAAATATAAATTGTTACAGTATATACGAAGATATGTGAATATATTGGAATGTATATAATAAACTATCTTTCCTTATATATTTCGAATTTCTTAAAAGATTTATTAGAAATACTGAAAAGCAATTATAAGTACTCTTTACAAGATGTTAATATGTTATAAAATAACAAAATTATATTGGAAAAGTAGTCTATTTCTCCCTAAAATATAATAACGATTTCGAATAAAAAAAACATCCTTTTACTTTTCGGTATTTCTGATACATCATAGGCGAGTATACAACAATCTTTGAAATAGTAAAAAAGCGTATTTCTATCTACATATATATATATATATATATATATATTTACATATTATAAAGAATTATATTATTTTTGAGTTCATTTAATATTAAAAGCACATATTATTTGTCAGTAAATATAAATATGTAGTAATGGCAAAAAACATGCACCTGATATATGGTTATTAATTGTCAATGCAGTTATTATGTATAATATTTGGCGAAGTATTTCTGTTTATTGTAATTATTTTAAAACTCATACCTGATATTATTTTTCTAAAAAGAAAGTGCTTAGGTATTATATACACTTCCAACAGAATTAAATAAGTCAAAGAAAACTGAATTTGTATATATTGTAAAATTATATATATTTATAAAAATATGATAATTAAGTTATCACAGAATTTATGAATCAGTTTTCTCAATATCAATGCTTTATCTTGAATATAAAGCTTATACACCCATGTATATCCATTTCTTTTATAGCAGTATATTGAAGAATTTGTATAAGCTTGTGAGATTATGATATGTCAAAATGTAATTTCTATATATGTCGAGATTTTGCTTAAGTTATAATATTTGAACACTCTTAAATATATACAGTGTATGGGATTTCCTTCTGCCATCACAGTTTTTGATATTGCATTAAGAAATCAAGGTGTACTTTTTATATTACTTGTTAAAATTGATAAGAAGCACCTTGTACAATGGTAACAATGATAATTATGTATATTTTCACACACATGATAATTAAGTTCATAATTGACGATTTTATTTGAGGACAATATTAAATGTATTAAATCTGAATGTACATTTTTGTATCAGTGAAAATCTACACAATAGCTACTGTTTGGAAATATAGTTTTTAAAGCAAATTGATTACAAATGTTAATATGTGTGAATTTAAAAATTACTTTTATGCATATTTTTATTATTAAAACCAACAGATATTTCTTATGAGCGCATATTCTAATGTAGATTATTCTTCATCTACTAAGGCACTCTAGATTGAAGCTTTATCATGTAATACATCATTAGAATCATTATGATAGTTCCGCAGAATATAATTTCTGGCTACAAGCCAAAGAATTTATAATCCTAATGAAATATTACGATCATTTATGATTTATGGAAGAATATAATAAATTATGTGAATAATTTGTACCCATGCAACTTAAAATTTTATATAATAGTGTCTATAAGATAAATGTTTTAATTGTTGTGTGTATCATATGTGGTTTAAATATTTCCAAATATAATATACATATTAGATATATGCTAATATCTCATCACTTGATTTTTTTTATAAATCTTTAGCTTACAAAATTTCGAATTTTACTAAGAAATCTCACAAAATGCTGTAGTATAATGTGCTTAACTAGGTGAGCAATTTTATAAATATGTTATAATTTCCATATACACTACATAATAACACTTTGTAAGTGTAACAAAGTAACCAGTTACACCTACAATGATATATAATAGCTCAAAAATTAATGCAGCAAGAAATAGAACCATTTAAATTTAGAACTTTTGTGTACATTGGATAAAAGTGAATTATATATATTTTTTATACAAATTAATGATATTTCAGGAAACAAATATTTCTTCCTATAATAATATAAAATAATGTATAAATAGTTACGAAAGTCTACACCTATCTCTGTTTCCAGAAGGCACTGATTGTAATACTCTTCTGCTTCTCTCTTCGTCCTCTAAGGAAGCTTGGAGAGCTCTAGCTAGTGCTTCATCCTCACTCATTGTCCCCTGAAGACTTCGGAACGAATGTGAATTGCTGTTACTGCTATTCTGTGATATTGTCGTTTGAGCTTTTTTATTTAGTGCTTCCAGTCTACGTAGTCTCAATGCTTCTTCCGCTCCAATGCAAGCATGATCAGTGGGGTGCCTGTGCTTTAAACAAAAATTGGCACCGCATTCATTGCACTTCACTGGTACCATTTCTTTAACCTTGCATCCCTTTGAAGAACACTTATTGGAGAATATTTTGCTACGATTTTCTCTACAGTCATTATCTATGTGCAATCCTACAGCCATATCAGGTAGATCACCACGTTTTATCGATATAGGAACATTGCACAATGGACATACAGGCACCTGTACATCTTTTTTATACGCACTAGGACAGTCATGATTTGCATATGATATATGATCTGTGCAAAAGATTCCCGCACAGGTGTCACACTTTAATGGTAAGAAATCCAAACGATTACATGTGTTCTCAGAACAATGCTCTCCCAAATTTGGAAATTCCATTTTGATTATGTTATAATCCTATCAGAAGCTAGTATTAATAATCTTGTGAGATTCCTGGAAAAATAATTTTAATATATAAATCAGAACAGTTATTTTATAATGAGTCACATGCATGTACTCTTTAAAAATAAAGATATTTTATTAACAATATAAGCAATTTTTATTATAAAAAAATCAACAATTGTTTAAATAATAATAATATATAAATAAGTTTATCTTGATCAATAATGGATTTAAACATTTTATTAAATTATTAATTTGTTTTGAAATAATTACACATTCCTTGATGCAATAAAATTAGTAGATACATTAAAATTTATTATAAACTGGATCTCTTTTAATATCAGTCAAAGTACTTTATTAAAGAGAACATATATAAATGTAGTTATAGAAAGCGCGAGGAGATAATGCAATTATCGTAATTAATTGTGTAATGACGTACCTTGACTCAGCCAAAATGAAAAACTACACACACAGGTCGTGAGCAAATTTCCTTCTCCCTCTTATACTCAATGTAACTTTTCAGTAATATGGATCTTAAAGGTATTCGTGAAAGAAGACGCAGATTTTTGGACCAGATGTTTCTAGAAACTGCGAATAATTTCGTCGAATTTTTCACGATATCAAGAGAGTAACTTAACCTCGACGTCAAACGATTTCAAACGATAATCACATATGTCACATACCGATGAGGAATGAGGAATGAATCAAACACGTGCATCCTCTTTATATATTCTCGCGCGGCGATAGAAACCGATGACCAACGATGATTGACGATTTTCGGACCTACACTCTCGGAGGAAAGTGTATCTCAAGCAGAGAGAAACCTGAATCCCTGAAAGCGAACGCCCTCTGTGGACATTGAACTACATAGCCAATGTCCACGAATGTTCTCAATGGATAACGCATAATGTGCACAGTTTTGGTTGCGATCCCTGCTATGTCCACAAAATTTATTAACACATTTTGCTTATCCACTTTCACCTAAAAATAATTTGTTATTTCTCCACACTGGCAATAATTTACTTTTAATATCAAATAACCAAGTAAATATATTGTCAATATTCTAATTTTGCCAATAATATCTTGATTTTTTTGTAATTCTTTTTCTTTTATTAAACGCTATTTTTAAATTCTACATTTTACAAATTAAAATTTATTTTATATGAAAAGAAATTTTCTTTCAACAATGTAATAATTTAGAGTATTATATTGTTCTACAAATACAATAATAAACTTTTAGATATTGAAAGATTCAATTAAATGAAACAATATTTACTTGGTTATTTAATATTAAAAATAAATTATTGCCAGTGTGGAGAAATAACAAATTATTTTTAGGTGAAAGTGAATAAGGGGGGTTTAGCGTGACACGAATTACCAATTAATCTTTTGGGCCACCCTGTATATATTTACATATTCATATATTAATATACACATATATTGATATTTTTTTACACATCTAAGATATTTGTAACTTTAGAAATAACGCTTTCAGATATCGCGCCTCATAAATAACCGTCCGCTTGCCTTGAGGTGAAATATTGAGCATGTCTTGTATATCGAATGGCTGTTCTATCACTGTCATTATGTCTTTACCATAAACTGAAATTTCGGGAGAAATAAATGAGTGTGTAAATTAAGTAAATAGCAGACGCATTGAATACAAAATATACATATATATATATATATATATATACCCTCGCAATGTTCCAAGAACTGGATGCATTCTTGCAACGTAGAATCTTTCAGGACCACCAGCTGTTTCGCCAGTTGCTCCAGAAGCGATAAGAAGCATCTCTTGGCGTAGAACCAGGTGTCGGTGCCGAGTTTTTTATTATACGGCTCCAAACTCTTCATAACTCGTGATATACCGAATTCGTAATTACCCTTGGAACAGTACAACGTTCCGATTACTAAATTTACGATACACAAGTGAAAGAGTTTCTTATCTTGATCCTCGAACGACACCGCCTCTTCCTCCTTCTCGATTTTTTTCATCAGCTCCTCGGCCTCCGCATTTTGCGAAGTCATAATATAGCTGACACATAAGTTTGCGAGAACTATGGCGCTTACATCTAAAATCTGCAAATAACAAATTAAAATCGAAGAAAAATTCAACGGAATTATATTTTTGTATACTAACGTTATCGAATCTCTTTTTGACAATCGGTTCGTAGAACCGAGTCGCATCCTTGAACTTATTCTCCTGCATGAAAAGTGTGTGCGCTACATTTAATTTCCACACGTCGTTCTCATTACAGAATTCGACGCTCTTTTTAAAGATCTTTTCCACTTGGGTATAATTTTCTAGATCCCAATAAATTTTCGCTTGCGCCATCAAGACGGGAACATATCTATCCAAGGCCTCCTCGTAATCATTTACGGCCTTTTTGACGGCATTATCATCGTGATTCAACCTTGCCTCTTGAACTTGCTTAGTCGCTTTACGTAATGCTTCTGTATGTTTATTAGCGAGATCGTCGAATTTACGATATGCCTCCTCTGGCGAAGTTTGTTGTGTTATTAGCGCATCCAGAAAATCGTACAAGTACTGAAAAAATAATTACAAAGAAATCTCTTTTAAATACTTTTAAATTAAAAATTTTCCGTATACAATATGTAGAAAAAATATGCATATCTAAAACGGATATCTGAAATGGAATTGATTTCAAAATCTTTTTAAAATATTTCTTTTTGCAAAATATGATTTATTAATAATAAATGTGATATGATAATATTTATGATAATAGATGTTATATTTCTTGCAAATATTTTGATATAAGTTTGAAAAATATTTATTAAATAATTTATTTTATTATTTATTAATTTTTTATTATTAAATATTTCTGTGTATAATATTATATTAAATTATCTGATTAATAAATAATAGATAATGTTTAGTCAAAGAGAAATTCTAGATATATTAGTCATTAATGACATTTTGAATGTCTTCATTCAATGGATTCAACAGCTGGGTGACATTACTAGATTTTCAATGCTTACTAGACATTGATTTGTTCTAAAAATAAGAGCCAATCACATTCGATTGCTTCCACGCGGTTGAGAATGCGCCCATTGATGCTACTACGGTCCTGTGTTTGTTGTCAAAAACTTAACCTATATTTTTTTCTTGTGCTCGCCGTGCCTAAATAATCATAATTAGACCAAACTGGTTGAAGGCACATTAAATATTAAGAAAAAAAAAACTTGTGCTCGTCAAATACATTGATCATTAACAAAGTGTGATCATATTACTTCAGTGAAAAACAATATGACAAATTGCGAACTGAATCAAATATTCTTGGGCGAAATTGCGTCCGTCCAAAATTATGGAGCTTTTGTTAGAATACCGGGTAGCTCGCAACAAGGTTTAATACATCGCTCACAGGTATTATTAGATTCAAATACGTTAAATATTAATAGTTTCACGATAACATAATTGACATCTATACAATTCTGTCAGGTAAGCTCGGCTCATGTCGACAATGTTGCAGACGTTTTGCAAAAGGGCGAACGAGTCTGGTGTAAAGTGATCTCTGTGGCGGAGGATGGCAAGATAGGACTGTCTATGAAACATGTAAATCAAGGAAATGGTATGGATTTAGATCCTAATGGTGTGGAATTACAAAGGGACATACAGCGGCGAAAGGCTCCAGGAATGATTCAACGTAAAGCCATACAGTTGGAGGCAGTGCTCAATACCACATGTTCAAAGTGTGGGACTAGAGGACACTTGTCCAAGGATTGTTTTATGTCTGCCGATGGGAAAAAATACGAATTAATTCCGGAAATTGAGGAAGAGAGTATCCCTCCAGATCCAGTTGAAAAGAAGACAGAGAAAAAGGAAGAAAAGAAGCATAAGTTGAAAAAGAAAAAGAAAAAGTCAAAAAAGAGTAAACACTCTACCAATGACAGTGATATGGAAGACAAAGAGAGAAGTAAGAAGAAAACAAAAAAATCTTCTAAAGAACGCAAGAAGCACAAAAGGAAACATAGTAGCAGCTCAAATGATTCCTCCAATAGCTCGTCGTCCAGCCATGATGTAAAAGCCCATAAGCGAAAGCACTCAGAGGACAATGAAAGTTGTACAAAAAAACATTCTAAAATCAAGCATTCAGATTAATATGTCAACTAAAGTTTTTTCATAAATAGCTTGACCTAGTATGTGTTGTACATACATATGATATGCAACTTCTGAACATGTATAAAACATATGAAATGAATCTACAGCATTATCTATAAGCATTTTAAACCATCAAAATAATATTTAATGAATAAATGATCAATTGTAAAAATTAAACTTACTGGTGTTAAATATTTGTAAGTTAGATGTACATTTTCAGCTAAAACATCGGCAGCTAGATCGTAGTACTGATATTTACAGTACAAAAGTAACAAATTGGCAAAAGTCTCAGGTGGGAATGGATTCTGCTGCAGCAGAAATTGCAACTTCTCGAATCCTTCACTCGGTTTTGTGTCCATATTTAGCAGTGCTTGGTTGTGTAAAGTAACAGCATCAAGCTCCTCCTCAGAACGCGGTGGCATATCTGTTAACGCCTCTTTCGCTGCATCGTCTGTAAAATAGCGTAAAGAATAATGTGTAAAAAAAGTTTCTACTTTTTAAATCAAAATCTACAGTAACGCATAAAATTACAATTTTGCAATTGATATTCTATAGCAGCTTTCAGATTGAATGCCTCTGTCAGAGCTGTCTCGTGCAGAGTCAGCGTATTTCCAACACTTCGAACTTCAATACCCTCAGTAGTCATTCCCACACTTAGCTCTGGATGTTCTCTTATACCATGTTCAATAATACTAGCTGAAATGTAATAAAGTTCAATTACAAATGCGATACCCTGTTTTATACAAATATAATTGATAAAGATAAAGATATTTAGTGTACCTATATGTTTCAGTGATGCTGCATACTCTTTCAACTTGAAATAACAAAGGGCAACATTGTATGACAGATGAGGTTTGAAACCTGCAATTTGTAACGCATTTGCAAATTTCTTGAGAGCCTGCTCATATTGTTCCTCCTAAAAAATACAATTCGTATCTTCAAGTAGGTCTATCAAATGAACTTACTCATAGTTATCTATCTACCTTGTACAAGAGACACCCCAGGTTGATTTCTGTATCAACATCATCGGCAGGACATTGATCAACGAGATTCTTCGCAGCAACCATATCTTCCTGCCCATATTTTATAGCTGCCTGTAATTTTTTCACCTTGAACTCTAAGTTACTTTGATTGATAATACTTGAACACACTGTCCATGCTTCCTGATACATGCAAGCTTGATGCAATGACTGGGCATAGTAAAGTTTGTATAGATTTTCTTCTGGACATAACTGGACCAGTTTTTCATAACATTGAGCCGCAGCTATGAAATCTTGCGTATAAAAGTAACAATGAGCCAGAAGAGATAAGCAGGGTCTAGACTGAAAGAACACTTTATTCAAAATTGACAATGCTTATGCAAATTGAGGAATATATAATATTATGTCATAATATACATACATCAGGATGAGAATCTAAAAGATTTAGCAAAACTTTAAGAGTTTCAGTATATCGCTGTTCTTTTATCTGAAATAAAATCAATTATACATTTATATCTTTTTAGATTAAAAATGTAGTGTTTGTTTTTTTTATAAAATATCTTGACTATTGCCGCTTTTATTTAGTGGCTTTTCAATTAATTTACATGTTCACTCTTTATGTATTTGTTGAAAATCTTTATATATATATATATAATGTACTTGTTAATGTATAGTACATATAGCAACACATAGCTGATTATGTATACCATGGAGTATATTGTCTTCGTATACTCTCCATCCTTTATATGCACGTTTTCTATGTATGTAGACATAATAGAAATTACAACACAAAACTTGAAAAAATATTTAGTATTATTCCTTGTTTTGATATGTGAAAGATGGCTGCAGAAAGCATCTCTTCGCACGCATTGTTTTGACGTTACATGAAATCTGTTGTCAAGGAAACGATACGAGAAAATGTGTTTCAACGTGTTTTAATTTGCTTTATTATTTACATTTCTGTCACTATAGAGACTAATGTTTAGCTGTTTCATGAAATGCAGTCTATTGATAAAATACAATTAATAGGGATAGAATCATTTTATGCTTGCATTATAAATTTTTAAAAATCATTCCTTTATTTACATAATACATTATAATTGCAGTATCCAGTAAAAAATGTGCAACATTATTTACGTAAATCAAGATAATAAAAAATCTGCAACGATGTTTATGCAAATTGGGATATGTAATATTCATGATACATACATACATCAGATGAGAATTTAAATTATAAGTTAAAAAATATATCTATTGCCACAATAATTTATTTATATTGTTCGACTTGTTCTTTTTAATCAGATCTAAAACAGTTTTCAAGTTATCAATCTTTTCTATCATTACTTGTAATTTCTGTTCTTGTGTCTTTAGTAGTTCAGTTGCTTCGGAAAAATTTTTTTCAAACATTGTGGAGTGTTTGTTTGTAAAAGAGGATAAATCAGGAATTTTTATTGGCTTTACAAGAACCTTGGCCATCTGCAATAAAACATGCTGATAATGTCAAGATAAAAAAATATAATATAATAATAGTTCTATAAATAATACCTACACATATCTCGTTAGTAAGTTTGATACAATTCCCCAATTCCTTTGCACATTGCAGTGGGTATCTTTCACGAGCATCACAGACTTCAAACATTGCATCTTCACACTGTTGTTCGAGATCATCTGAATTTAAGGTTAATGATATCATAAATAAAGTCATCTTTAATTTTAAATTTAATGCAACATAATGTAAAATATACTTACCCATTTTTTAATATACAATTGTATCTTTACACCTGATATTTATTTTTTTATATTTGTAAAATATAATAAGATAGTAAGTTCAGATAATATGAACCTTTATTATTCTGTAATTATCTGAAAAAGAAACATATTATTAAAAAAATCTATATATGATAAACGACTTTACATAATAACATACTTAATAAGTAGAATGTCAACATATCAAAGGCATGAAAATTCATAGTTAAAGTTCTTTCCAAATGATGATATAAACAATTTCATATATTTCGATTTAACTCGATTGAAAAAGTTGGTAGAGTTGGTTACACCGGGATATAGATTTGAAAGAAATACATTTAATAAAATTAATATAAGAGAAAATTATCTTACCTCGCTTTTCAAAGAAAATCCTTTTCTTCTTATTTTTTCAAATGACAACTGTCACAAAAGTATTTTAGGTTAAGATTCGCGAGAGTCAATGAGCGACGAGAGACGAGGAGATAGCTTTCGCCACCCTCTACACGGAGACCATATGATTTGCTTTGTTGTCACACGTATAAAATTTCTAAATGAACGTGACATAAATTACAACAAGAATTTACCAATTAATTGTTGATGCATCACAATTGTAGCTAATTTTTAAGAATACTGAAATATATAAAAAAAACTCATCTATTTAGAATACATCTAATGGTGTCTCTGATAAAAGTGTCGATTTGTTTGATCACGATTTAAAGCTGACAGTTTGACACGTTTTTGTTTAAATGAATAAACATATGATTAAAAAGCAAAAGATGTATATTATGTATTAAATTAATTAGCGTGAAAAAAATATAATAACACTAATATCTAGATGCGTACACTTCGTATGATATTAAAGGCCGGTATTCATAATCCGATCTTAGATCTCGTTCAACCAATAAAATGATGCTATGCAGCTATTTGATTGGTTGAACGGGATATTAAGACGATCTTAAATATAAGATCGGACTATGAATACCGACCAAAGTCATGTATGATAAGGCAGTGAGAAGAGAAAGAAGTTCAGTAAACAGAGACTAACAGCACAAATCGCATGTTTCTCTATGATGTCACGCTGCTTGATTGTATGCAAATTTTTTTACAAAATAAATTTGCATAATTATACAAAATGTTTTAATAGCATATGTATGCGCAAGATATATAATGAATATTGAATAATTATAAGTATGTATAAGAAATGTTATTGCTACGATTCGTGCCACGTATCTGCTCGATCTTTATCATGTTTATAACAACTATTCACTTTATATTTTGTGCCCATGCGCATTTCCTATTAACGATGGAACGATCCTTTCATGTTAGCCGAGAAGATCGCGAAATAGATAAGTTTCAAGATTATAACCGATGATTTGCGAATTTGTGGCAGTCACCTTTATATCATGACTCAGTGTAAAAATCGTGTTAGAATATTTCCAATCGCCATTAAATACGTGAATGCCGTTATTCACATCGCGCATCGCGACAACGGTCCTTACATCGTTACATCGTTGCATCGTCTCATCAGTCAGCTGCCTAATACTCGCAAAGTTATCAATCATCAGTGGGCTGCTAATAACGCAAATAGTTTTTTTCCTTTCTCCCGATAGCAACCGTCCAATTTGTTTCATAATAATTAATGTCAGACGGTGAAAATAAAGTACAAAATCCGGAAAAAGATAAAAAACAGATAGTGGTTTTTTGTTCCTTAAAAACCGGATTTCAAGATAAAAAATTGTTTCTTGAGTGTCATTCTGTCAGAGAAGCGTTCGTCTCACCAGCAAGATGAGCTACCTTAAGTCGATCGGCACCGCTGTCATCTATATTGGCCTCTTTTTGGCAATCATTACATTCATTCCAGGTTTACCACCGGACTCGGAGTTCCGGGAATTCAGGTATATACGTATTTTATATTTATATTTTATATATATATATATATATATATATATATATATATATATATGTATGTATGTATGTGTGTGTGTGTGTGTGTGTGTGTATTGTATTAAACATATATGAAATATACTATGAGATACAGGAGAACAATCCAAATCGAAAAGTCCTGTACCATTTTTTGATCTGAGCTTTCTGTTGGTTTTTATAAAGTGTCAAAGTCAATAATCAGCATGTGGCTATAGCAGAAATGCCGAATTGGATTCGCCGCCCGATCTTTTCCACTTTCCATTATATCCTGATTAGTTAACTTTAACGTTTTAAAAATGAACAGCTTGGATCAAAAAACGGTACAAGACTTTTCAATTTGGATTGTTCTCCTGCATCTCGTAGGATGCTTCATACTATGTTTAATGCGATACACACATTTGACCTTTTCACTAGTCTCTCTGATTTGCGGCCTTTTTTACAGCCCAGTGCCACCGCGCGATTACGACTCTAAAAAAGACACGAAGAATCGACTGAACAATGCCCAAAAGTTGTTCGAAGGCAGATTCCTTGGTCCAGAGGCGTTGGATTCATATGACGGTCAGCTCTACACCAGCATTTATGACGGTTACGTCGTAAGGATCAATGAGGACGACTTTGTGCCGGTTGTCAAGTTTGGCAAAAAGTGCGGTGAGTTGAGTGCTAGGAATAGATAAATAAGTGTATATATACATATATATATATATATATAGAGAGAGAGAGAGAGAGAGAGAGAGAGAGAGAGATTTACCGATATTATTGATAAATTAGACAAATTTCTCGATAGTTTAAATCATGTACGATTCATTATTGTATCCTCATCTAACTTACTAAAATATTTTATAATCTTTAATCTATATATATATTGACAAATATATTTTTTTAATTGAATATAAAATTTAAATTTAAAAATTGAATTAAAGATATATTTTGAATGAAATATTTAGTATAACTTTGAAAGAAAGCTGGAATAAACATGAATATTTTATTTTATTACAATTATGAACAATAATTAACTAATCTCATTACGATTGATTAATCGTAATGAGATTAGTTAATTATTGTTCATAATTGTAATAAAATAAAATATTCATGTTTATTCCAGCTTTCTTTCAAAGTTATACTAAATATTTCATTCAAAATATATCTTTAATTCAATTTTTAAATTTAAATTTTATATTCAATTAAAAAAATATATTTGTCAATATATATATATTTATATATTAATTTATCGATTGATAAATTGATTAGAAATAAAATATATAGGCAAACAAGTATCAAATAGGTAACAGTTTCATAATATTCAAAATGGATTTATAAATATTCAAATAAATTGCTGCAAATTAGGTGCACTATTAATTATTAATAATTAATAGTGCACCTAATAATTTGTTTATATGTATATAAATTTTATCTATTTAAATAACCTTACACTAAAGTGACCAGACGTCCTGGATTTGAGCTCTTTGTCCTGCATTAAATTTTTGTCCCAGAAAATGTCCTGGATTGGGCCGAATTGTTCTGGAGAGAGATTTAACTCTTTTAATTTTTTAACATATTTTTACTACTGTTGTCTGTCTGTTTCTCTCTTTCTCTCTTCTACAGTTAAATATATTAATAAATGTATAAAAATATAAGGCACTAAACATCTGGTCACTTTACCTTCCTTACACATTCCACTTCGTGGAGTAACAAAGCAAAGTCGTAGATAGCAGTCATAGATACTTAGGGAACTTTTCAGCAAGACAATGTAACACAGTGTCCACTAATGTGAGTAAGACACACTGATATGTTCTCCTTCACACCAATGAACACTAGCATCTGTGCTTGCTGAAAAATGCCTTTAAATATCAAAGATCAAAATAATCATAAATATTAAAGGTGCATAATGTAATGGTCAAATTATACTGTTGACTGCTGTGTACAATTCATAAGCAACTTTAGGGAATATTTTTTAAAAAAGCTTGACACATGTTTATATAATATTTATTATATTTATTATTATATAAAAGTACATAATTTATTATTTTAAAATTATGATTATTGTTAAAAAAATTAATACAAAATCTACATCTCAAAAATCATGTTTCAAACAAGTTAAATAAAAGAAATATAATCAACATAAATATTATTTTAATTAACACGATTATTATTTAACAAAAATTTAACATAAATTTTTTAGTTACATCAATCAATATAATCGACATAAATTTTATTTCCATTTTAACACAATTATTATTTTTTAAAATAACGTCAATCCTTCAAAATTTTTAAAAGGAATTGTATTATGTATAATATTTGTATAACTGTATATTGTAAACTTTACAGTTTAATAGCTACTTTATAGTTTAATTTTTATTATCTTTAATATCAATGAATCTGCTATCGTTTATCATTTTTGTTTACATTTATAAAAGCAAAGAATTAATAATTGACACATTAAAACTCTCCACTATTTTATTCTTTATTTATTCTTTATGGCTGTGCACACAAAAAGAGTGAACATTTTGTAATTTATATTGTTGCAAATAAAAAGAGCTTATTTTATATTAGAATCATTTCTAAAATATTTTATACAGTATCTTTAATCTTGATTTTTAGTCTTATACTTATTTTATAATATGTCACAAAGGCAAATTTTGTATCTATTTAAAGATATTTAATGATAAACAGTATAATATATATTGATAACAGTTTCTGTTATATAATATTATATATGACACCGAGGGGTTGGTCACTGAGGTAATTTTTGTATAAGGGCTAGGTAATTCAGCTGCAATCCCAGCAAAATTTTGGGTAATCCAAGGTTATTTTTGGTAAATCTAAATAATCTTTAGCGTTAAAATAATTTAAAGTAAAATTTCTTTCTCAAAATTTATTTTCAATTTGAGATACTATTAGGTAATCTTAAGTAATCCGAGGTATAATTTAAGGGTAATCTATATCAAAGGGTAATTTTTGTACATTATAACTGTTAGTGACCAACCTCTCGTATGACACTTAAAGTTATTAAGAATTAACATTTGAGATATCAATATTAATTAATATAATGTAATTCTAATGTAATATATATATATATATATATATATATATATATATATATGTATGTATATAAATATTTTTGATATAATTAATATATAATTATTTAAATGAAAATAATAATTAATAATATTATTTCGCGAACTTTACAGATGGCATCTGGCAAGAGCAGAAATGTGGCAGACCATTAGGATTAAAATTTGATAAGAAAGGCAACTTATATGTAGCGGATGCTTATTATGGAATTTTCAAAGTAAATGTTACAACAGGGGAGTACAACAATGTAGTGGACATTTCTAAACCGATTAACGGAAAAGTTCCACTATTGCCTAATAGTGTAGCTGTAGCGGAAAATGGAGATCTTTATTGGTCTTCTAGTAGTATGGATTTTACTCTTTACGAAATAGTGTACATATTTTTTACAAATCCAACGGGCAGGTAAGAAAAAAGATATAAAACAAGAATTATTTTATATTATATATATTTTTTTTTATCTTAATTTTTGTCGTTATGTAAATATGTACTCATATACGCGTAGATATTCATATATATATATATATATATATATATATATATATGTATTGTAATTTTTCCCATCTGAGGTCATTACCCGAGATATCAGTTGTTTCATATAATCGAAACTTGTTCACTTTAAAAAAGCTATAAATATTGTTGACGGAGTTTATACTGTGTACACACACACACACACACGCGCGCGCGCGCGCGCACACACACACACACACACACACACACACACACACACACACACACACACACACACACACACACACACACACACACACACACACACACACACACACACACACACACACACACACACACACACACACACAGGGTGACTTATGCATCCAAAAGCACAAACAGTCAACGCTCAGTGCTTCTCGATGCATCCATTTTTATCTTATTCTTGACTATATACAGTATAAACTCCGTCAACAATATTTATAGCTTTTTATATATATATATATATATATATATATATATATATATATGTATACAGGGTGATTTATTTTAGTTTATTCCCTTCTTTCAAAAAACTTTTTTATTTTTTATTATAGAAAAAACTGTTTTAGAACTATTTCTGTATATATATATATATATATATATATATATAATATAAAAAATATAAATATATATAATATATATAATGAAAAATAATCTAAATATATTAATTACAGGCTTATACGTTATAATGCAGCTAAAAAAAAGAATGAAGTATTGTTGGAAAATCTTGCAGTTGCAAACGGAGTTTTACTAAGCAACGATGAAAGTTTCGTACTTGTAGTAGAATCTACAGCAAATCGTATCATAAAGTATCACTTGAAAGGACCAAAAGCAGGTCAGCACGAGATATTTATCGAGGGCTTGCCAGGTATACCAGACAATCTTCAAAGTGATGGTCAAGGTGGTTTCCTTGTTCCTATAGTTATTACTATGAACTCTGAGCATCCTCAACTTGCTCTCATTCTTGGACCACATCCGTACTTGAGAAAGATGATTGTACGACTGTTAGTAATGATGAAATTACCATTTAAATTACTGCACGATATTTATCCAACTATCTTCACCGAGAAAGTTTTGCATGCGTTGGGATCATATCAAGGCATAGGAGAATTATTTACTAGTTACAAGAAGAGTTTAATGTTAAGAATAGATGCATCGGGTAACATTATGGAAATGCTTTCTTCAGATGATGATATTTTCAATGGTATTAGTGATGCTTATATACATAATGGCTTTGTATGGTTTGGCAGTCCATGGCGAAATTACCTCGCGAGAGTCCCGTTAAAACAAGCTTTCCCTGATTTAGCTAACAGCGAAAAGCAATCGTTTCGTACAAGAAACGAGAATGCTGCTGCTTCAAATGTAAAATTAGAAAGAGCGAAGCGAGATACGATATCAACCTCTACATCAACTACATCTAAACCAACTCCCACTCCTACAACAACGCCTAAGCCGATTGTTGCTTCCACAACCACCGCGCCAAAACCGTCTCCAACTCCTAAAGTTGATAAACCTACTACGGATAGTAATAATGCAAAACGATCGGAAACTAAATCAACTTTGAAATCTGAGAATGTCGAAGTTAAAAAAAATCCAGAAACCATTAGCAATGCGAAATTTGAATCAGATAATAAGAAAGAAGATGCTAGAAAGAGTTCAAAAGTGGAACAAAATGCTTCTATTAAAGAGAAAGTAGAGAAATCATCTCCTAAGAAAATTAAACCGGAAGCAACTCGTTCAAGAGATGATCTCTAATAAAAAAAATATATTGTCGATGATGCATTTTGATATCATCAACACTTGTTGAAAACGGTACATTCCATTTTTAGATATTCATTCCAATGCAAAATAAATATATATAGTTGTAGATTATATTGATTTTTCATAATAATTTGTTTTATATACAGTTATATGAAATATGTTATATCCAAGTCTCATGTACACAATCAATTATGTGTATACAAAGTGATAATACAATCGGAAAATTAATTATCTTAGTAATTTTACATGAAAAAATAATTTAAATATAGAAATCTGTTTTTAAGAAAATTAAAACTATCTTTGTTATACATTTTTGAGCTAATATAACTTTAATTGTATTGCAACATAAATTGTTTAATTTATGTATTACGCATGTATGATGCGTTAATTCATATATAAAAAAGTATATAAATAATTGAAGTTAGATATATTACAAAAAATATTAAGAATATTCTTATTATTTTTTCAAATAGAACATTATTCTATTTTTATTTATATATACACACATATATATATATATATATATATATTATCTTAATATAAAGAGATTCTTGCTAATTTCTTAATTTTTCAATTCAATTTTTTTAAGACATACTTTGTTGTACTTTTACTTCATGTGAAATCACTTTTTCCAATTGTACTGTCAACAACTATTTATTTTGTGTACATTCCAGAATAAAATGAGATAACGCAACAATACATTAGAAGAATTTAACAGCTTTATTACAGTAATTAAATAGAACAAAAGTTTAAAGAGTGAGTTTATATATTAAAAAATGATGTATATATAAAGTTGAAAGTATCATTCTCGCACATTTTTAAATATATTTTCGATACAGTCGGATCTCTTATCCTACGACATTTTCGGTCCGGAATCTTCCCCTTAAACCTCTGATCCTACGACAAAAATTTGAAAGTGGGGGTATAATTCCCCTTTCGCGGTCGTAGCATGAGAGGATTTTTTTGTCGTAGGATAAGAGGTCCGACTGTATTTATATATCTGAAATTGTGTATTCCCAAATTCTTATAATAAGAAATGAAAATAAATGAAAAACAAATTTTTATTTTTATTACATTTTTTCGCGACATTAATAGTTCTGGGCATCACTTTTGTCTTCATATCATCTTTCAATTTTTTAATATAAAGATTGTATTAAAATAATTAACCAGTAATATAAATCCATAAGAAAGATAATAATATATTGTCAAAGTGTTAGTTTACATTTGTGTTTGTGCAATACACAATCTTAGATTAAATCTATATAACACAATTCACAATATATAAAATATATACAAAAATATATTTTATTCACAATATGAGAAATATTCATTAAAATAATTTATATAAGTTATGTATAAGTAAAAAAATCTTAAAACGATACGGATACGAGATAAAGAAAAAGATTGATAATGAATATTTTTGTTAAGTTGGATGTTAATTATAAATTATAATAACTTTGTTATATGGTGTCAGGTGTAAAATGTAAGATAATTACAAGAATTATATTGTTGACAGTTATAAATAAAAACAAATTTTTAAATAATTGTACAAGTATTGTGCAAGTATTTAAAACTTTATAATAATGCTACTTGCTTATATTAAATTTATATGACACAAATTGTGATATTCAGAAAAAGAGTTCCAGAGGGAGAGAAAAGTAGAAAAATTAAAAATTATTTTTACATCTCTGGGACCCACAAATTTATTTTTAAATTGAATACTTATATGAACGTTCTCTTAATGAAACATGTAGGAAATGATTAAAATAATTTTTATTATAAAAAACCTTAAATATACAATATTCTTTCTCATTAAATTTGAAAACTATTGTAATATGTATCTATGATAAAAATATATATGTACATTTATTATCATTATCAAAAATCAACACTTTTAAAGATCAAGCCATCTTACTATATAAGTAGGTAACAATGTCTTCATTCTATCAATTAAGAACATTTGCATTTTCCACAGAACTGTAGGCTGTTTGATAAAATGCCAATATCCGTTTCTTCTACGTATTGCCCACTTTTGTGCACTTACTAAAGATTTTTCATACGCTGATATGTGTTTATCCTTTATCTTTATCCAAGGTTCGTGTATTGTTCCTAGGCCTAATTTGATTAGTTCTTCACCAATTTTTAATGAATCCTGTTTGTTCAGAAATAACATATAAGCATAGTATAAATATTATATACTCAACATATATACATATTTATGTAAAAATAATTCTTCCTGCTTCTCTTACTTGATCTTTCTGTGACATTGTAATTATACATTCCAGATATTTCTTTTCTTTGACTACAGGTATAAATGTTATATATTTTCCACTGACTACATATTGCAACCAGCTTATACCTAGAAGATCGATGTGTTATTTTCTTAACGACAGCTTTATAGACTCGTAATAGATTTGATACATACCATTACCTGTAATGTTAACACCACTGATCTTTACAGGTAAATAATTTTTATTATTAAAATTAAAAAAAGGCAGTAAGGGTTGATGGTTGACCATTAGTAGAGCACCGTGACTTGGTTCTACACGCATTACAGTACCCTTGAGTGGAATTCGTGATTGCAAGAAATGAGATGGAACATCAGATGGTTCCTTAAATTTTGCAAACTGAAAAATAATGGAACAAAGCAGGTGTGAGATTTGTAGGACAAAATATTAGTAGTAGCAAGTGCAGAGGAAAAAGAGACAGTTTATACTTACAGGTTTAATCTTATACAGAGCAACAAATAAACCGGCGCTAGCGATTCCATAGGTAATCAGCTGGAAAAAGAAAGAATAAGTGAATGATTGGCAATCATATGATGAGAAGAGAGGTTAGAAAAGTGTCATATACCTTGCCTGGTCCCATTTCATCCTCCATAAAGCTTTGGAAACGTTCGAAAATTGTAGGTGCTTTTTCGTGCGTCATAATTGACTCGAGCTTATTAAGAAATATCGTTCGTAATGTGTTCTCTGTGGTCGATCGAATCAAAAATATTTATACACACCGATCGCGATCGTTTGACCACGTATACTGTCACGACCTATCGGTTCGTTATAGAGCAGCGCTTTTTTAAATTCAACATTATTATTATTAAACATATCGAAATCGTAAATAATAATAATTATACAATTAAACAATAGTCAACATTTTTTTATAAATGGTTATAGATATATTTAATATCTTATACCAATTCTATATGAAATCAAAGATTTTTAGCTACTAACACTGTACAATATTATGTAATGATTATACACGTAACTGAAATAATATATACAGAGATATCACAAAAAAGAAAGAAAAGAGAGAAAAACTTTAAAAAAATGCAGTTACAATAAAAGAAATAAAGAAAAATGAATGAATTACATAATCACCTTTCGAATGCCGAAGGATATATGAATAATTCTTAAAATAAGCACAAGAGACTTGTGTACCCTTCTTCCCTCAGAGAATTTAAAATTCTATCCCATTCACGTCAATAAAAGCAACTCGAAAAAGCTGAAAAGAGCTAATTTGACACGTGAAACGACTACTGATCTCATCTTTCAAACTTACACTTATACACAATATAAATAATTTAACTAATTTAAATAATTTGTTATTATAATTAGCACATTTATTGTGGTATGTTTAACATTCTAATTAGTTATTGTTGTCACTTTTGTTTTACAAAATTTCGATATAGAAAACTCAACTAAAAAGAGGAAACCTCGGTCAGTCAAGCGTTGATTTATCATTACGTCGTGTATTACGTATATTTATTATGTCGAAAACTTGGTCGTAAAAAAAGATGTGACTTCACGCGCGCGAGATCGGACTCGCGCTCTAATTCCGCGCCGCTGTCCGGAGCGTGCGCCAAGTCGCGTGCGACATCAGCTCGTTCGTTTTCGAAGACGTCGAGTCGCGACACGACGAGGCATCGCGCGATCCTTTCGAAACGACGGAGGAAAAAGCTCCCACGGATGCTGGACAATCGTGCCGCCGCATCTACGCACCAGCCAACGTACGTCGAGCGCGAATATGTTCCGGGACGGCCAGTATCTGGAAGTGATCAAGGTACCGCGTGCAACAGCTGTCAACAGCTGGTTGTCAAACGTGCGCGCGCGCACTCGACTGCCGCATGTACGAATTCGCACGGGGAATGCGTGTAACATCTGTGAAGATGGAACGATGAAATAATATAGCGTATTTTTTGCAATGTAACTTTTATTAGCGATACTTGTCGATATTTTTAATCATTGAAAAACGTCGTCTGCCACAATGGATGGAAGCATTTATGCTTCGAACAGAAGTACTATATTGAAATATTATACTGTTATGATTACTTTGATAATTGAGATACAGCAAGTATATCGGTTACGTGGCAAGGGATATCTCATTAATTTTGCGGAACGATTTGCGGCTCGAGTATATATTCTTTTGTACTGATGTGTGTGCGTATTTGCAGGCTTCGGACGATTGTCTGGCAACCGCCGTAGTCACCGTGCAAGAGAAAACAGTAGAGATTAAAAAGCAGAAGGTCACCACTAACAAGTGGCTGCAAGTCGAGGATTGGGCAGCGCTTTACAAGATATTGGAGCGAGCGATTCTGCGAAACTGTCAGGATGACGGATCACATCGTAAAAGTCAGGGGTGTGAATGGAAAAAATCTATTCGTCAATTGGAAATCACGTAAGAAATGCAATACCGATTCGACGACTTTGGATTAATTGTTTTTTTTTAGCAATGATACTTTAATTATCTTGTTAATTAGAAAATTGAGAAATATATATATAATTATAAATAATAATTACAATAAATTTAATGTTAAAACTACATATTTTTTAAAACTAATAGAGACGAATTTAGCTTGCAAAAAGTAGATAAATTAAGAAACAAATTTCTGTTATAATCGAGAGTCTATTAAAAAGCAGTAAAAGAATAATCCATATTTGTATTACAGGTACACTTTTGAGTATCCAGACTGCACAAACGACATGTCATCTTTGCCCACGATTCAAGTACACGTGTCACCGGCCCGAAAGAAATCAGTAAAGCGAGAAATAGACATTTCGAAAAGGAATAAAGTAACAACAGATGACAGTGTGACGAAACGGACGAGAGAAGAAAAATCTCCCGATCGAATGACTGATCAGAAAGCCGATCGATTGAAGAAAACATTCGAGAAACAGACGCAAACTTCCCCGAAGAAGATTGAGATCCCATGTACTATTGCGACGAAACAAGAAGATCCGAAGAGGAAGAAGAGTCGGAAGTACATGCGTTCCGACGATTTGGAGAACGCGCCGTTGGAGGAATATATTCCGGACGCACCGAAAGCGAAAAGATCGTGTCCGGACTTCAAGTACGTGCCCAGTCGGAAGAGCGCATTGGAGAATATGCGTTTGACAACAAATGAGTACACGCCGACTCTTTGCGACAGCAAACGCGTAGAAGAAAGCGTAAGCTACGTGCCAAATTCTGTCGAGAAGCTGGAAATGATTCACGAGACTTACGAACCATATGCCACTACGACAATTCCTGACAGTATTCTCGAAGAATACGTACCTAATTCCAAAGGAGTTAAGCCATCCGTAGAAGAGTACGAGCCTGATTTCAAATCCCCGAGTAAATTGATGAGGTTCGATGATAGTTACGTACCGTCGAGTATGCCACCGAGCGAGCCGAACGACTCGAAAAAAATTTCTCCGAGTAAGTCAGAAAAATTGAAGATGCAGAGGCTGGAGGCGCGTCGGAAGAAGACACTGGTCAAGAAGAAGATGGATCTTTTTTCGTGAGATATACAAATGCTTAAAGCTACATGTCGATACGCAATTCGCAAATAAGAAAAACAAAATGAAAAAAATTGTGCAGGGTAAGACAATAGATTTTGGATACGAGACTGATGTTTGTAAGAAAATTATAGTTTATAATAAATGTTCAGTATAAGGATTTTTCCTTTGATTTTTTAAAACTCACTATTATCCTTATTTCGAGACAAAGAAATAAAAAAATCATTGTCTTCATCATTATAATAATGTATAAAATTAATTTACGTTTTAAATATGGTTATACAAAAAAATGGAAGTAATAATTTTTTTTTTCTTCTGCAGGTTCAATTTCTACGTCTCGAAATATGCGAGTTGTCAAAATATCGATGAGAAGACCTATTAACTGAACATTTACTAGTTTATTTTACAAGTATATAAGAATACTTCTATATATTATTTTATAATAATAGTAATCTGTAATAAAACGCTTATTATTGATATAGTGTGACTATATCAACGATTAATCGTTAACCTATGGCGATTACAATATATACATCAATATCTTGGAATTGAAACAGATAGTGATTTCATTTCCAAGCTGTAAAATTAATTTTTTTATTTTACTAACGTATCAGTCCTTGCGCGAGCATAAGTATATCACGGCGTAATCCATTCAGTGGTCATCTTCGGCTTCACTCGGAGGATCTTCGACTAAATTCTTTATGATTTCATATTTATTCTCTACATCTTCTTTTTTAGATTCTTTCATTTCATCGTCTTCTTGGTTAAGTTCTTCCTCTTCTTCGTCATCGGTGTCGTCATCGGCACCTGGATGAGCAGGAATCTTATGTGTCGGACTGCCCATTGTTTGCATGGTTCCTGGCTTCTGCCACATTTTCTGCGACCCCTGAAAATAATACAAAAGAGACCGTAATCAATATACTTATTCAAGAGATAAGATATATTATATGAATCAATTTATAATAATTCTTTCTGACAGTTTACCTTCATTCCGCTGACTTTCTCCATGTAATAATCGTAAACGAATTTAGCCATGTGTGGCATATCCTCAATTTCCATTGGAGCCATCGAAGGCACAGCATTGTTCAGTCGATCGACTGGATATAGTTCCTGCGGCAGTAGTTGCAGTTTCAATGGTCTCTGCATTAGTTGATCGAACGCCGGCGTAAGCTCAAAGCAGTTCTTGAAGAGAGACACGCGGGCAAAGACGTAAAGACCGAGACGAGCACGTGACATCGCTACCACCAGACGTCTCGCGTCCCTTAGATGACCGACCGCGCGCGTTTTCACCAGAGATAACAAGATATAGTCGTTTTGCTGACCTTGATATTTATCAACAGTCGTCACCTTGTTCGGCCGACCTATTAGAGGATTATTCGCGCAACGAATGTTTATCACGTCTCTTATCAAATGCTTTTGACCGTTGTACGTGGTCAGTATACTGATCTTATCAGCCGGATATCCTAACAAACGCATGTACATGAATACTGCGACGCAATACTCGGCTTCAGCGAGATTCTGATAGAAGTAAGCGCTAGGCTCGCTCTCGCCGACGCCATTGAAATCCTCGACGTTCACCAGTTGGAAGTCGTACAAGAAACCGGCGTTTGCTACAAGATACTCAGGACTACGTTCCACATGCGCCAAATTGCCCAATTTTTTGTATCGCCAATTGTAGAGATTGCAGATGCTAGGCCTGGCACGACCCTGGCCATCGAGATCGACCGTGGGAACCCCTAGCCTCACAAATCTTGCGAACAATGATTGCTCCATGTTCGAATACTTTTGGAAAGCCATATTTTTAATAACAGGCGGTAACTGATGATGATCTCCAATCATTATCCAACGTTTCAAACGATTGTATCCGTCCTGGGGATTTTGCAACAGCAACGGTATAAAAGTCTCGATCTCCAAGATCTGCGCGGACTCTTCCATGAGGATATTGTCATACTTGAAACCCATGTCAACGAGTTCGCGCCGTTTGAGCGCTGCGTGTGTACATGTCATAGCAATCACTTTGGCTTCCTTCACAAGTAAATATTTTGATCTATCAAGACCCGATCGTAGTAATTCGAAAGCGCGGAACTCCTCTAACTGCGCAAATATCCTTTCGATATATCTGTATAAATGACATCTCGTTAGAACATCTGCTAGATTTTTCATCCTATAAAAATTTATCGTGTGTATTCTTACCTAAAACAGCTATACGCAATCTTGAGATCTTCCTCGTACGAATTTCGCTTGAAAAGGGGCTGCGGAGCGTTATCGAAAAATTTGTGGAAAGGAAACTCCTCATCGACTATAGAAGATAAAACGGGTTTATCGCTCGTGTGCTGTCTTTGTTTAACTCTGGCTTCAAAGCGATCCCATCTGGTAGATACTTGATACATAAAAAAGTATCCCGCCGTTTCACATGTGTATGCAACATCACCTTTCACGTTTAGAGATTCCTGAAGAAAGAACATTTTAAGTACAGCTGGATATTCCACATCAATTTAGATAGCTTAAGGAGAAATAAATTAATACCTGTAATCTCTGAACCTCCAGAAGCAGATCCAAACGCTTGGCGAGAACGTAATTGACTCTGCCATAGCGACTGAAATCCTTTTCAGTTTCAAGAGCCTCCTCTCCGTGACCGAGACGCAGTAGATGCCGTTCGTCGATATCGAGGGCCATTATCTTCTCGAACAATTGATTGAGAGCTTGATTGGAATGTGTTACGATCAGCGTTCTCTGATTGGGAAAATTGTGATATAGATTCGAGATGATTTGTACAGCAACGTCCGTTTTACCGGTACCGGGCGGACCGACGACCAGCGTCAGACCTGGCTGCATTCCAGCTCGAATAGCCTCGACTTGCGTCGGCGTGAAGGGGATTTGATTTCTGCAATGTAACGATATGTTTTTTTCCTCCGTTCAAAAAATAACACGCTCTACAATATACTCTATAAATACACGAAAGAAAATAAAGTGAATGCTAACTTTTTCGGTTCGTTCGCTCTGTATGGACCTCTACTGGGCGGTACATGTGGTTTAACTTTAATAATTTTTTTAATCGGTTCATTGTTCCGTTTCGCTAAAATATCCTCGAAAGTCAACTGGAACGGCCGCACGAGATTTCCTTCGTCCTCTGGATCCGTTTTAATTTCGTATTGAGGAAAACTAGCTCGCAAATGATCTATATCAAGAAACGTGTCGTTGAAGTCCATCGTCGCAATTTCATCCGGCATTCTGACAAAGAATTAACATATTTTAACAGTCAATTACAGCTTTAATTTGTTAAATAAATTATTATGCGAATAATCCCAAAAAATAATATAAAATTATTGAGTTACTCTTCAAACGACATTAATGATTAATTACTGTTTGAAAATATTGATAACGATGTAGTTATAAAAGATACATTGTATCTTCTATTAAAGTATCAGACAGAATCGTTTAATCGTTTTCAATTGATGCTCTTTCTCAAGCAATAAAATAGATATATAGATTCAGTTTTATTATAGTAACATATAGATATACATATAGTTAGATAAATTACCTAGAATAGCATGCTGCACCGGGATCACCGTAGCCGAGAATTATATCGTGCAGCCAGTCGGGCACGACGCATTCAGTATTCATGAGCTCTCTTATAGTTTCTAAAACAGCTTTGAAGTTGTTCTCCTTAGGTTTACGCCTCATTATAATATTAAATCCCTCGTACACGTCTTCGCCGCCGTGGCTCGCGTTGTCCATGTCGATCCGATATTGATTGCAGTCCAACCATACTCTATAAGTTCGCGAATCGCCCGGTAGAATCGGTCTTGGCTCAGGGCCGTCTTCTATCACTCTGCCATTCGAGTCGAGCATACCCTCGACCTCGCATCCTCGAACCGTCGTTAGACCTACTTGCGGTACGAAGGGGAGCTTGTGACTATACTTCGTACCTGCGTTATTATTTTGTTATTATTATATGTGACTTATTATATAATCGCTGTAATAACATAGAAAAAAAATGTTTGCAGGCAAAATTAATATCTTTAATCAATTTGTTAATTATATAAAAAGATCAAATTTACTACAATATATGAAATATTCCAGCACACATTTTTTTCTCTATATATTATTTATTTATAGAATGACATATATTTTTCTTTAACATTTGTCTTACCAATAGGATTCGGTGGCTTGACTGTGATGAGGAAGCACACATCGTGTTTGCGAAGGTTCTCCCATTCGGATTTAATCTCCTTGCGAACGCTGAGATTTATCGTAACATCGGCGCGTACCCTCGACGGCCTGTTCTCGCCGACGTTAGGCTTGGCTACCTCAACTACGGCGAATTGCGTGATAGGTTGTGCCATTCTGGCCCATCCACCGAAGTAAACGCCGCCATCCTCCGCCCGCCTACGAATGAAAAAACATTGATTATTCTTATTTTCGCAAAAAAGAAAGGTAATTAAAATATGACATATGACATATAATAACATACCAAGGGCTTAATCTGCTTACGGCATCCTCGATGTCCTGTCGTATTTCATCTATAAAAATATTATAGATAGTAATAAATATTAAATATATATATACAGCATTGAGAATAAATATATACCATATATAGTCTAATGATTAATAATAATTAATAATCGTAATAAATATTTAGATATAAACGGTAATGTTTTTCTACCCGGTCTACCTACACGTGGATTCCAACCGGAATAAATTAAAGTTTCGCAGTAGATAATCGTGCAACGTGAGAAACTGCAGATTCAGTTTCGGCAGAGCCAGACAGCCCTCGCCAGAAAAATACTCGGTCGGGACGATGCTCTCGTTCCAGATGATGTCTTCGGTTGGGTAGAGGGGCATCTCATTCAATTCCTCGAGTTGTGACGGCCTACGCTCGTGTCGCGATATCTGAAATTAAAAGACGCTTTCTCAGAATCCAGCATCGTAACTCGACTGCCTCTTAAATTTACATTTTTTTTTTCTTTTTCTCACACTTACCAGCAGCTCGCGCAAAAACTCTATGTCCAGACGATACCAATTTTCTTCCTTTTCCCGTTCCTTCGGTGGAACTAAATTTAAATAACTCGCAATAGATCTCAGTTTTTCCTGGCTGAAAATAAAAATCAACGTCACTCGTCATGTTTCATCCATTCATAAATGTTCGCAATGCTTTAACGTATGATAAAAAAATTTTATATATTATAGCATTATTCACCTGAGAGAACCGAAATGCTTGTGAAGAGCGTCCCTGACATCGACGCTTGCTACGTTGGCCAACGCAAAGCTTCTCAAGTCCGGAAATTTCACGAAAACAGCATTCTAAACAGAGTTTAAAATTCTACCTGTTAGTCTCTCGATCTCGAGAATATATAATTATGTTTAATATACAAGCACGCATTATAGCTTATCAATGACACGGCTGATCGTAGAATTAATTATCAAATTTTGAATTCCTGTGTCGTGATATTCTTCTCTGATCGATTTATGGAAATCATATGCAAAAAATGAAGATTATTGTTTATATAATGCAAAAATAATTTGAGATTGATGTATCAAAAGTATTTGAAAGTAATTTTTAAATACTCTAGTAATTATGGCATATATTTATAAAATCTATTTACTTGAAGAGACGTAATTTTAGCGTAGTGTAACTGCGTCATGTCGTGATCCGTTAATGGGTTGCCGGTTTCCTCGCTGATCTCAAATCGTGCGTAAAACTTGAGCATTTCTAGAAGCTGCAATCAAAGGCAGAATTGATTATTTTTTCAGGAGTCAGAATCAATGACATTTATTGTTACGAGCGTTACGTATGGTCAATTGTTCATAGAGAAACGTCGTTTCACGGCTGCGAATGGTGCTTACATCGATAAAATCAGAATCAACAGAGTACATAGTACATAGTTGCATTTATAATCGTTCTCGACGTCATAACCGATGAGAGGACCAGTCGCAGGTATGTTAATCATTTTTCTTGACGGACGAGATTCCTCTTCCTCTTTCAACCTTATGTTTACTAGAGAAGCTCAAGATTCGTCTATCAAGGAGTTGATATTTATTTTCTAATTTCATTCATTGATTTAAAGCTTAGCTTTCGAGTCATTTTAAATACATATCTTTAAAAAATCAAGATGAGATTATTAAATTTTTATTATTACACATTAAATGCATTACAAAACTTTCTATTTATTAAGACTATGTATTTAAAGCGATAAATAAGGAATAAAGATTACATTTAAATGCGTATTTATTTTATTCTTATAATTTTCCTCGTATTTATTTATTTAATTCTTATAATTATTCTCTCCCAACGAAGATTGATTAAATTAATCAGCAAAGTAACAGAATGTACTTTTAATAAGCTACGAGCTTGCAAGCCAATTATTGTGGCTCATAACTGGTAACTCATTCGCATGTTCGACATACCAAACAACTCTTCAAACGCGATTAGTTGACTGCCGTTTGAAGGCAACATCGTAGTGAACATAAATGATAGCAATTAATCGTAGTAATCAGAACTTCCTATCATCAGTGGCTTTCATTTATATGTTACAGGTTATTGATTCTTTTTTAAAATATAGTTACATTTGCACAGTTTAATACCCGGATATATCTCTGACATTATAATTTTTATATTAAAAAAAAAATGCATAATCATATACTCGCTTCTTCACCGCAATCTATTCGCGTAACGTTCGTAAAGCAACATGATAACGTGCAGTATATTCGTCCTTTACTTCTTGATAGAGATAATATCTTTTCTAGAGATATCTCTTTTTTCATTCCTTTTATAGACGTTTATCCTTTTGAAGCACGCAAGTGCTATCCGTTCTCTTATCATAAGTTAGCTTCAAGACTGTGTTACATCCCAATTTGACTATCGGCATTTTAAAAAAGAGTACCAAGAAATCTAATAACGATTCGGCGAACCGGTCCTTCTGATCATTGTTCCTCCATGTAATCGAATGGGGCGCTAGACAGGACGAGAAGAAAAAAAAATACACGGTGCTCTATCGCACAGCACAGGCCCCGTTCAAACGCAAAAAAGTGGGAGAAGATATCTCTCTGATCGCGCACTTCGCGTCGCTGGCAGACTCCGGTGAGCAGTTCGTCGTCGCGTTCAGTTCGGCTCCTAGCACAAGTGCGTGAGCGTCTCATCGAGCTCCACATTTCAATCCGCTTATCGTGGCTTCGGTCGTATCGACAATATAACACACCTCGTATCGAATATTAAACATCGATTTCTCCGTAAAGACTCGTGTAAGGACTTTTCTCGCGATTTAGATAACGATTCCAGGTCGTTCTAAAAAAAAAAAAAGTATGATTTTTCCACTTGACTGTCTACGTCAGTTTTCGGAATTTTCAAAGTGAAAATCAAGATGGATTGATAAAAGGATCGATAAGATCGTCATAGCGTTCTCGCTTTTTCTTCGAACCATCGCGCGACTTTGAAAAGAAGGGTAGAAGAAAGAAAACACGCGGACCGAAGAAGGCAATCGTAGACAGATCGCATTTTGTTGTCACTTGAACGGTTGAAACCGGTGAAGAATTTCCCACGGAAATTGCAGAAAGCGGCACGCTTCTTCTGGTGACCTGAGCGGTCCGTTGACCCCGATCGAGCGGTGTTTCTTCCCCGAGAGAGAAAAGAAGAGAGACCCTTTGAAATTCGCTAGATCCTTTTAGCTTCTCTAATTCCTCGACTACCTTTAGGGGAAACAAGTTCACTTCGTGTCATAAAGAACGAAGAAATGCGGTAACGAGAGAGTGAGAAATAATGTCGTCGTCCGATGTAAGTTCCAACAGGCAGCTCGGCGCGTCATCGATCAGAGGTGCGTAACTTTCTTACGTTTTTCCTCGCTTGGTGCGTTTGATTCTCCATTTATTCGTGTTACTAATACATCCTCGTTTCTACGGAAATTTATTTTCCGTTTTTACCAATATTGCACAATATGATGATGATGACGATCGTTGAATTAATGAAATCATTAACGATCAGCATTAATCAACAAAATTAGTCAGCTTTTCGCATTTTCTAGTTCTATTTCCCAAGACTCGACGAGACTAATATGGAAATCTTCCCGTGTACAAAAAAAAAAAGATGTACACCTTCCGTCAATCAACAGAATTCCAATAATATTATGACGTACCGTTGTAAAGTCCGCGCCTTTTGTTTATAATCTTGAAATATTATGTTTCTGTCACGTAAAAATATCTTCATAAAAACAATGGCAATATTCGAGAAATCATATTCATGCTGTAAGCTATGATTAATAATATTTATCGCTTCTTGGTAACATTTTTTTTTTATTCCATAAATGCACCTTGATTTGTCGCAATTTTTATTCATGGCGTATGCCTCAGAAAATTACTTTGTTAATGTGAAACGTAGCTCATCGGTATTTTCTGCGCGATGTAAATTTTGTCTATACACACAATTATAGTTGTTTGTGTAGGTATATATATGTTGGGAATAGAACACTCGAAGCTGATAATTAATTGACTTATCAATTATCAGAACGAGCGATTGGACTAACGTTATACAACGGCTTCGATTCACTGTCGTATTAACTATCGTAGGAAAATTCACGATCGTCTATAAAATATAATCAATTTTAATCGGCAATATTTCTTTGACAAGGAAGACGCTATATTGAAGAGAATTATTGTATAGATAATTAATTTGCAGTGTCGATATTAACGAATACATTAAACATATGTGCGCGTTTCCCGGAATAAACAGTATTTCGTTGTCCACGCGGGAAACATAAATCTGATAAAAGTCGTTGAAAAACAACGTGTACTGTAAATCGGTAGAAAAAAATTTCAACCAAAGTCTACAAATAAATGTAAACGATAAGATTGATATCTTATCGTGACATTTCATAATTCTCATAAAAATCTGATTTAATGAAAAGATACAGAGTGCATTAAGCAAGTATCTTTGATTATCAACAGGACGCTCTCCGTTCCTTCATTTCTGTGAAAATGAAATATCTCAAACACAAAACAGTGTCTCGTTTCACGTTTTCATTCCGTTCGGCGCAATTATCTGTTCTCAATTATGCGGTTATCGTGAAACGTCAATGCTTTTTGTGTTTTTCCGTTTTTGTCCTATATAAATTACATTCTATAGTATACGAATGGCTTATCGCATCAAGTTCACGCGATAATCAAAACTGAATGAAACAGATATTCGCGAAGTTTATTACTCTTTTTTTCTTACAATTCTTCCTTTTCTTTTCTCATACCGATAAACGATGTAAATAACGTCTGAGAATAATGTGTTTATTTCGCTCGGTCATTATATGCATTATACAAATTGTACTTAATTAAATGTAAACGGCATTTACATCTGCGTTAATTAAGTCATCGTCACAAGTAGCCGCAGCAAGTATCCAAGGTGACGAGTTTGCTCGTACGATTCACGGTTAATTGCGCCGTTTAAAAATTAAAAATTTTTATTTCAGCACCCCGAGGAATTATATGAAATTATGACTATACACGGAGAAAATTTTATTTTAAAAATTACTACAGTATGTAGTAACTGTGGACCATTAGGATCATTCCAAGTTAAAATGCTATGTAAAACTGTAAAAATAAAATTTTCTACGTGTACAAAATTACAACATTCGACGATTATTACGCTCGACGAAATATCGATAAAATATGATTTATATATAGATTCTGTAATAGTTTATGATATGTGATCAAAGTTTCATGTTCTCGAAGTTGAAAATCATGATGTTGTACGCAATGATAAGATAGTTACAACTGTCAGGTCAAGAAATTGACTTAGAAAACTCGAACAGTAGAGAGTGAAAAAGAGAAAGAGAGAAGAGCGCATGTAACAACACTTGTACACCGTATTGTAAAAAAAATAATGTTATCCGTCAAGAGATTACAAGAGACCGATATCCGTTTTAAATGAAAGATGCAAAAAATAAATGAGGCGTTTACTTTAACTGATAGCAATAAATCTCGCTGGGGTATAATGTTAAAAAAAATAAATAGAACACGCGATTCTTTCGTAAAAAAAAAAAAAAAAAAAAAAAAAAAAAAAAAAAACACATATATCGCGTACCTATGGATAATTAAAATATAATCTATTCTTATCTCGTGACTGCAAATAATTTTTATGTAATAAATCGAACTGCTTTAACGCTCTTAAACGAGCGTTGGAAATTTTATAACACGCGAAGACATGATATTGCAATTTCTATAAGATAAATTATTCGCTGCACATAGTATTTGCTTCTTGCATTTTTCGTCGCTGAAAATGCATTTAACGATTTGAATCGAAAATACGAACTCGTGCGAACGGTATGCGGATGGACCGAGGATTTACACACGCACGTGCACATCTGGTGCACATGCACGCGTGTGCAGTCCAGAGCGCCGGTAATGAAGAGTTAGCGTACAGTTAACAGAGAGCCTGAGTCATATATCCCTTCTTCTTTCATAACGATTGTTTCATATCGTACATCTGCCATTAAGCGTTAAACTGGGTTACCATCCATTACGTTTTTTATTGCGAATTGCGTTCTTTGGACTCATTTCCCATCTCTCATCTCAGAGGAGGAGAAACACGACCATTTGCAAACGAAGCTGCATTACATAAATATGTAGGCGATATGCGACCCGTTCATTATTTTTTTCGTTGCAAATCTCTATCTCTCGTATCCCCGGACTCTGATACAGTCACGCGATAAGGCCGAGCCTAGTATCGACCAAGATAAAAGAAACCGATTTCGGTATCAGACCGATCCTCGTGTGACGCACACACGGAAACTCCGCGACAACGCTTTTGCTAGAATGTTGCTTATTGTTAGACGTGACATAGAAACGCGAGATTTTTTTTATCATTCGTTATACTATCAATTAAACGGCTTTTATTATTTTAATATACACACCACATTTTACCTTGACATTCTGTATTTCATATATATAAATAAAATATCAAGTATTACAAGAAAAATAAATATTTCAAGAAAGGAAAAATATATCCTTGTTAAATTAAAAAAAAAAAAAAAAAAATCATTTCAAGATAATTAATAAGCTTTTCGAAAAGATAGTTATGTTTGCGCAACGAAACCTGATGCGAAAAAAATAATTCCTTATCAGTTCCCCGTTTATAAACAATTTCTAGCAAATAATATGACATGACTGTACTATATCAAGTGAAATCTTTCCGGATATGTTTTCATATAAAAAAAAAAAAACTGCGTATATCAATTCTACAACGCCTCTCATCGAAATGCGACGTTTTTCAGGTTCCCTCTGGTTGCCGTGGCTGTTGCTGCTCGCGAGCACGATCTCCCCGAGTCTGTCCTTCGACGTATCTTGCTGCCCTGAGGGCACGCTATGGCAACACACGGCCAACTGTTCGGATGGCACGAAGATTCGTCTGCAATGCCCGAACGGCATCTTCCTGATCGATCCCAAGCAAAACGAGTACGATAACTTTACCGTCGTCTACGAAGACGATACTGCCTGGCTGCTGCCGGACACGAATCACGAGAAAATCCCGGTTGACAGGTAAGGTCATCTCGCAGCTTCCGTGCGGCTTATCACACGCGTAATCGTGCTGGGGGCTACTTATGTTATTTCTCATGTGTTCATATGAGAAAAAGAGAGAAACTTGCAGTTGTAAGCACCGGGATGTTGAGAAATATGAGGAAAATCCTGATGTTTGGAGATTTCCCAAGCTCGCGTGATATCCTGTTATTACGACGCGAATAGTAATAGCGAATTAATATTCGCTTGTAGAATCTTTCGTAATGGATCATCGATAAATTTGTAATCGATGATGGTTTTTTTTTTTTATTACTAATCAAGTTTTTCGTTAATTTTTTCATTCAGTTTTTGCATAGCCAAATCGGCACGAAATGGCAGCGAGGTCGCCCTCGCGTGCTTTGACGACGACCTGATAAACGAGAGTATGTTGATCATGTGGAAGAGCACACTCGTCTGCATCGTCAGCATCATCTCGGCCATCTTCCTGATCATCACCCTGGCGGTTTACGTTGTACTACCGGAACTGCGAGAGCTCCAGGACAAGGCTATGATGGCCGCTGTCACTACTCTGGCGGTCAGCTACACCGTCCTCTCGATTCAGCACGTGCAACCGATCATGATCGAGAATGATTACACCACTTGTGTATCTTTCGGTACATATATATGTATAATTATATAATATTAAAGAGCTGATAAATAAATAATAGATAAAGGAAATTCTTATCGTGCAACTCGCGCATATATAAATATTAAATTTTCTTGTACCTTTGCAATCTTTCATTAATATTTAATTTATATAATTATTTTAGGATTCATATTGTATTTTGCCTTCATGTCTGCGTTTTTCTGGTTGAACATCGTAGCCTTCAACGTGTGGCGTACTGTGTGGTGAGTGACAGACAAATTACGAGAGAAATGCAGAATGTCGCGTATGCAAAATTATAATAATGTCAATCGATGAAATGTTTGAAATTTCGCATGTAACTTTAAAGCTTAATATAATCGTCTGCGTAGGTTTAAGAACTTCAGGATCAGGGATCAATCGCTCTACTACGCTTACTGCGTTTGGGGATGGGGCGGCCCGACCTGTTTCTTGATCACCTCGTTGACGATGCATCATATACACGGGCACCACTTGAAACCGGGTTTCGGCGACTACAGTTGTTGGTTCAGCGGTAAGTTACGCAGAAATTATTTTCCATTCCCTCTGGCAAAAAGATCAACAATAGACTACAAACGTACGTCGACATCGGTTTGAAAGATTGTTTCATGTTTTCCAACGCTTAGATAAAACACGAAGCCTTATTTACTTTGCAGGACCCGCGCAAACGTGGGCTTATTTTTACGGGCCAGTCGGTATTTTATTAACGTTAAACATGACCTATCTCGGACTAACCAGCTGGCGTTTGTGGCATCAATATCGCGATTACACGGGAAGCAAGCTGCGAGTTTTGCGATTCAAATGTCTGTTGTACATTAAACTGATACTCGTCATGGGCATCACCTGGATCTTTGAACTAATATCGTTCGGCATCGATACGAAGACAGACGAATTTTGGTAAGCAATCTATAAAATATTCTCGCGATGCGCGTACACATCTATCATTATGAAATAAAATAATCAACGAATGTTCTCGTTAGGATACCAACGGATCTGTTGAATGGTCTCCAAGGATTCATCATATTTTTGCTTCTGGTCGCGACACGGAAAAGAGTGCGGAAGCTGTTGGCGAAGAAGCGACCTTGCGGTATCGTTTTTCCAAAATCCTGGGCGGCCTATGAAGACGAGGAGTGCGAAGAAGTGCTTCCCGAGGAACTCGAACTTTCTCAACAGGGATAAAATAAGGCACATTTTTACGTTCTTTCTCTCTCAAAATACATTTCCCGCAACATCATTACACGCGGGTTAGAAATATCGCCTAAGAGAAAAGACACCGTCTCGGATTATCTATATTATTATCTGACAAGACAAGCACAGATAACGCGATTATTATCGTGCTTTGAAATTCGGTTTAAAGTTTCAAACATAATTTATTTGTAAGCACATTTTATTCTTTATACGAATATTCTCGTTATATATTAATATCGCGTTATATAAATTATCTCCACTATATTGATCCGTTATCAGTCTCGTCATTAAGATTCGCGAAATCAATGTTTCCTCGGCGTATCTCTTAGTGTATACACATTACTTATTCTTATATTTATCATTATTCTTATAACATCTCAAAAAAGACACATTGACTGATAACGGATTAAATAATAAATATCGTATATTTCTGTAAATTATCGATTATTGTGGATTATTGTTCTTTGTTTTTTTTTTTGTCTCTTTTTTTACGATAATCGGATATGTTTTATTATTAAGTACTGTACAAGAATCTCTGTAAACTAATTATATAGATTTATTGGACCGAATTGCTATGTGCGCGTGGAGAAACAATTAAAAATATAATGAAGATTACAATTATTCATCGGTGCGTAATGTCATTTCGCGCTCGTGATTCAGTTTCTCCTTCGTGGAAACGTGACAATGACAGCGTCATCCGTCACCGTAAGTCTCTACCATTTCTCACGAAAAATAACCGCGTGAACTCGATTCATTCACGAGTATCGTTTTTATTCCACTTCTACTATCGATCGTCATAAATCACGCTCATACCTCGTTACGTATCATGTAAATTTTTAGAGATACACCAAAATCTTCGCATACCGCCTAAATAAATTACGTAAGAGAATTAGTCAAACTCGATTATCTCCCCGGCATTGAACCATCTGGTATAAAAAGCTATTGAGAAATAATTTACGGTGCAAAGGTCATTTGTTCCTCCGAATTCGAGGCTATTTGATGCTTTCACCGCAAACAAAACAATACGCGCGATATACATGTGACTCACAGTCGAGTATGCATCCTTGTACACATACTCGAATATCTTTGTACATATATCCTTCTCGATGAAATCAGATCTACTCAATGTATATGTGTGTGTGTGTGTGTGTGTGTGTGGGTGTGTGTATGACATAAGTCTAGAAAACATATTCGTAAAAATTATCGCCGCGAGCAGACATCGAGTATTGTAAACACACGTCGCATCTGTCCTACTTTTATTGATTTAGCGCATAACACGTCATTCTTTAATTCCATGCGTATTGATATGAGTTTATGCGGGATTTCTAGAAACTACTTATTGTTAGTGTCCAATCTTTTTACTTATACAGATCCATCTGAATCCCGAATTCCAATTTCTTGCCGAAAATGTCAAAGATAATTTATGACATCAAAATTATTAATTCTCATCGACAGTTTTATTTTGTAAAAAAAAAAAAAAAAAAAAAAAAAAAATTATCGATTCCGCATTAATCGAAGAAGCCAGATTATCCCTCGTCATATGTACTATTATCACGCTGCATCTTGTCTATAAAGCGAATGACGACGCGTATACAGATGTAACGAACTCGATTACATTTGCTCGTTGGTACTGACAGGCTTGTCATGATACTGACGCAGATAGATAGAGTAGGTCACGATTGCATGACGCGGACGAAATTTGTTAAGCAAATCGGATCGTTCTGTGACAATCGATGCGGTTGGATGTGACGAGTACACCTCACGTTCGTCGCTCGCACAAGATGGTACATTGAATTCTTACGAAATATTTGCAAGCATGCAAGAATATGTATATTTGATGAACAATAATTCGTTAACATTATTCATACAATCGCGTAAGATAAATCATGAGAAACATCGCGCTATGCAAATAGAATTTTTCCCATTAAAAATATAAAAAATTTCATAATTCTTCGTAAACAAGTCAAGCATTTTGTTAGAATCTAATATGCTGATTCATGTTGTTATGCGGAGATAAAGGTATTCATTATAATAACGAGATTCCACTTTTATATGATTTTTGTGTTTTTTTTTTTCGTTTGCCTGTAGAATAATAAAATAACGTGTAATTGAACGATCGTTTGATATAAAGATGAAAAGATTGAGAGAATACGTAACAGAAACGGAGGAAGAAGAGACGATCCATAGACATGCAGATATTACGTATATATATTGTATGTTGTATTGTTTGTTCACACCTATGATTTGTATATGCATACTACATCATGATCGATTATATATAGGAATATAATAATGGATTAGACAGTTATAAAAATTGATCCACGACAATCTTAGAATTTTATCGTAGCTTTAATAAGATATAGTTAAAAAGATTAAAAACGACAAAAGAGGATATTGCAATGATTTTTACATGTCTCTCACAATCAATTGTCTTCAGTATAGGAAGAAATTAGATGTGAGAATAGGACTCGAAATATTTATTCAACTAATTTTTCAACTAATTTATTCAACTAATTTTTTGGGCCAACTCACAATGTACGAAAAAATATTAAATGTACACTATTACTGTTAACCTTTAAATGTGTATATACTCGATATAGATGACTCGATTGTGTTTAGATACAAAAGAGAAATGATGCACGATTTTCATGTATAATGCATTGCCAGTGTAAATAGAATATATCGCATATATTGCATGTCTTGAAAGAGTGGCTGTAAAAAAAGTATATCCAGAAGGGGACAAGAGACGCCACAAATTACCGCGGCTCGACGATCCGGAAAGATGTCCGGGACTGTCTGTCTTTCTCGGGGGAATCATTATTGATTTATTATTTTTTTTTTTATACATTCTAAGGTCAGTTTCAAAGTTCACTTATTCTTCGCAAGTTTAAAATAAAAATAATATATATATATATATATGGTTAAAAAAGATTGAAGAAATGTCACATCCTTTCATATTTTATTTATATACCAAACAAAAAATACGCGATTTATTTTTTCTTTCTTATGCGTTGGTAGAAATTTCGTTATATCGCAAGACAGGAAGTGAAAATATTTTTTCATCTGAGGCCGAAACCATTTCCGGTCTTAAATATATACGACAGTGCAGCTGTAATACACGTCCGCGATTCAGCGTTTTCTCAGAGTACGTGACAAGACGAACACGTGCTGTATTTTACACGCGCCCTTGTGGTCTAAAGTTAACGCGCAATTCATTGAAATAGCGGATGAATAACACAAACACACTAAGAAAAAGAAAAAAAATGAGAAAAAACATAAGGAAAAATAATAGAATTTTATAAAGAGCACGCTTGTAAGCAAATACGGTGAACTCATATTACGTATGTAATTCTTACAATATTTAGAAAAAATATTATCGTACACATTGTGACACAATTTCGTTTTGCCTCATCATTCTACACATTGTGACATTTTGAACGAATAAAATGTCATACACGTGGGAATCATCTTTACGATTATACATTTATATAATGTTGGAGATTAAAAAAATAATGATAAAAATAATTTTATAGAATATAAATTACTGCATTAAAAAAATATTTTAAATAATTTTTTTTGTCTGTGTGAAAAATTATATATATATATATATGTATATATATATATATATATATATATATATATATATATATATATATATATATTCTCCGATAAGAAAAATATCAGATTAAAAAATGTTTGTTTCTTTTTTATATATTGATAAATAAGAAAGTAAATTATATATAAATATTTTTGATAAATTAGATAATTTAGTTCCCATGTCATTCACTTATTGACAACGTTATCATATATCATATATTGATAATCCTTTAATATTTCATCGAAGTTTCGAATTATCGATACTGTTTCATGATAAATATTATAATGTTCATTTAATCTTTAATTACAATGACGCGATGTAAAATTATTATATTAAGTTTTAAAAAAATCATATATATATATATATATATATATATATATATATATATATATATATATATGCATATGCGTACAGGCATGTGTGTATATATATAAAGGAATATATCTCATTTATTTTAAAACTACTCCCACATGAATACTCATGTACTCAATATATATCATGCAATTTTACGTAGTATATTAAATTAATAGTAATTTTAAATAGTATTTTAAACTGTTTTTACTAAATTAAAAAAAATATTGTAAAAAATTTTATTTTCTTTGTTAGTATTTAAGGGTAAAAAATGCATCAACACGAGCGCAGAAAGACACATGTAAGCGCAGTAACGACGCGTGCTATTGTGCTTTGCAGCTCCGCCGCAAAGGTTTACTCGTGGTCGTTGAGGGGTACAGAGAGGGGATCAGGGGGCCCCCGACGCAGCGGAGAATGGGAATGTCATGGCGGCAGACGCTGGCAGGGGTAGGTAGGTAGAGGTAGGTAGGTAGATAGATAGCCGCGGGAGGCATTGGCGACGTATGGCCAGGTATGATACACGCCGCTGACGATGAGCTGACAATGAGTGAATCACGGACGGACTGTTCGCGAAATACGAGCGAGTAGACGGCAACCCGGTGACATTTCTTTCGACGGAGAAGAAAATACGAGAGAAAGCGAGTAGACACACGAATGCGAATGTAAGGAGGAACATCCGTGAGCGCGCGCGCGCGCGCGTTTCGGCGTCATGTATCCGAAGAGTCTGCTGCTGTTGCTCGTCGTCGGTTGTGGTGTCTCAGACCTGAGGAATGCGCTCGCTGACGCCGAGACACGACCCGCAGGGAGCGGTCAGACGCACGATGCCAGCAAGACCTCGGTGAACATCGGGAAGTGTTGCGAACCCGAGGAGCTGCTGCTCGACGACCGATGCACGTCGTTGAAGGAGACCAACGAGACCGAGTGGCGACCGGAGTTCGTGGCGGAATCGCTGCGAGACGCGGCAACTGGGAGATCGAGATTCGTCAGACCCAGATACGAACTGAAGATCGGATGGCCCAGGTGCAGCCCGGACGAGCACCAATGGCACGTGTACTGTTATCCGTCCGGACCGGATCGTCTGGAACTTCTGCCAACCGGAGTGCTACGTCACTATATCGTCGACGTGACAAAAGGCGCGAATAAGAACAGCGATAATGTCTACGGTGCCGTAATGTCGGATCTCGACGGCGATGAGGACGATGACGTTGAACGCGCGACCATACACTACGACTATCCCTTCGGGCATTATTGCGCTGACAAGGCGGTGCTGATCGGTGATCGGCTGGTGGCGACGTATGCCATGCTCTGCGTGCCGGACGTCGCCGTGCGTTGGACCGACACCAACTACCTGATGAAGCATGCGATCGATCCCGCTTTCCACGCCGTGTCGATGGCCTGTTATCTGATCGTCGCGGTGGTTTACTTCGTGCTGCCGCAGCTGCGCGACCTCGTCGGCAACATCATCACCAGCATGACTCTATGCCTCGTGATCAATCAGTGCGCCTCCACCGTCAGGATATTCACAGAGTTCGGCAATCACGTCAGCTTCATGATCGCCGGTATGTTGTTTTTTTTATTTGTTAAAGCAAATTATTTTCTTTGTGGTTGACGCGTGTCTGTTTGCATAACTCCTTCAGTTATCTCCTTTTTGAGTGCAAGGAAATGCAAATGATTCTCAGAAATCATTTCCTATGACGTGATCCAGCGTGTCAAAGTATATCCGATGTCCATTGCTTTAATATATAGATTTTTTTTCACGAAGTTAGAACGCATTCTGTCTATAGAAATAAATATCTTAATAATTCAACAAAGTCATATTTAATAATTTTATGCAACAATGTGTTGAGACACTCTGCACAAATCGTTTGACGAAATTATAACAAGTTATTTTCTCTCAAACATTAATACTATGAGACAGCGAAATTTGCGGTCATATCCTTTTCAAGACCATTAATGCTGTTTAAGATCCGCAAAGTCGAGCGTCGCGAAATAGAGTCGAATGAGTCATGATCACGATTTCAACGTGACGGAAGGACCAATTAATAAGCGCGATCGCTCATAAGCGGCCTTTTATTCCGAAAGTAAAATTGCCAGACAAATTTGTCTGGCTGAAGATGTTCACTAAAATATCTTATTTTCATTTCTTTTTCCAGATATGGTCATGTACGTTTCCCTGATGGCCGCCTTCTTCTGGCTTAGCGCCCTGGGCTATTACGTGTGGAACACGTTCAGGTCGCGCAACGTTTTCCTCAGAGTGACCGACGGTAGGAAGTACTGCTACTATTCGTCCTGGGTCTGGTGCTTGACAATCTGCATAGCCGGAACTGCGATCTTCGCGCACTTCGCCCTCGAGACGAACAAACCTACCGTGGGCGGCACGACTTATCCCGCCCAGGAGACCGTGGGCTGGCTTGGAATATCCGTTATGTTTATGTGCATCGCCTTCACCGTCGTGATCGATCTCTGCCTGGTAATGACGACCGCAAACAGAATCAAACGGATGAGCACATACGGTCGAATTCATCACAAAATGAAGTACAGCTTTCGCATGTTCGTCTTTCTCTACGTGATCCTGAGCACCGGCTGGTTCTCGCTCTTGCTTTCGCGACTCAAATACGATGGACTGATATACTGCCATATCGTCGTAAACCTGCTGCAGGCGTTGTTCGTGCTCTACGTATGTGTGTTCGGTCAGCGCAGGGTCACGTTTTTGCTCGGGAAGACGTGCAACTGTTGCAATCCTGGCGACAACACCGAGGGTCTTGATTGGGGCGAGGAGATGACGGCCATCAACGCGGGTTATTAACGCGGTATTTTATCTTTCATAGATTGCGATCTATAACATATCCTGAGCGCGAATCTGAAGTTCTGATCGAGCAATAACGTCAATCATCGCATTTAGATCGTGAATCTGCACGAACGGCCATAGTGAGGAATACAAAAAAATACCAGAGATGCATCTATATATATATAAATGAAAAATATTCTTCATAATCAGACTATATATTTAAGTTATATTCGAGAATTGATATACGTATTCCTTGTGCGAGATCGAACTTGTCTTGAAATTAATCTTAAAGTCATAGTTTTTTCATAAATGTATACTTCTCACGCGTGATTTTTATCATATTTATGTATATTATAATAAGTATGTATAGTTTCAATATCATATATATATGCATATATAATATTGAAACTCAAAAGAGATATCCTCTATAGTGTGAAAAATGCGTGGATGTTTTTTTATTTTAGAAGGAAACAGTATTATGCACGTAGTAACGTTATTATATAAATAAGAGTAAACGTATAAAACGTGCAAAAAGATATATATATAAATATATTCGAGACAATATTAGAAAAGAAAAATGCGGCAATTTATTATAAAAAATAATGATGCGAAAATCAGAGTGATTGAATCAATGTAGAAGTAGAGTACAAAGCAAGAAATGTTGTCAAATCTCACACACATTGAAGAATTTTAGAAATTTAAACAATTTTTAAAAAGTCATATATGAGATACATAATTGATTAAAAGACCTGAATTAATAAGCAAATGACATGGCACTGGTAAAATTGTGTATCTGATATTTCATGTTTAGTGATTATGCGTGCCTTAAATGAAATCAATCTCTTGCCTTATAAAATGTACATAAGACATTTTTTTGACACTTCGCAATTTTGACACAACTAATATCTTGCATATATCAATGTTTATAACATTAGTCACCACAAATGTACTAACTATTGATAGATTCTATGTATAAAATTGATTATATTGCGCAATATTAATGATATTATTTAATTAACAGACAAGTCTGTTATACAAATGTGTTGCACAATATAATTAATTATATGTCACTGAACCTTAAATCATCTTATACTTTTAATGGTATTTGCATAGTATTTATATAGCATGTGTGTGTATGTATATTTTATATGTATATATATATATATATATATATATATATATATATATATATATATATTATACACATACACACAATTCGATTTTTGTATGAGAAAGATATTAGATTCGATAAACGAGAGAATTCGAATCGATATTCTGAATAAAATTATTTGACACCTATCTACAATATACATTTTGTGAAAAGACTTACCTGTCCAAATAAACTTCCTTCTGGACGATGTAATAAATTAGACAGCTGACAACGCACCACCAGATGATTGTCATCCATAACAGTATTGAAGAAACGCCTGGTAGGAAGTAAAGCCTCGAGATCGATGATCAGTTCTAAAAATCTTTCGCAGTATCGTACTTTATCCGGAAGTACAGGTTCTGCCAAGAATATTCATATTGTTAGAAAAATTATTTTATGTACTAAACGTTATCTCATTATTTTAAACAAAATTTATAGAAATTATGTTCTTTTAAATAATAAATAAATAAAATTCGATTTTTTGCATACGACATAAACTAAGACGTACTTTCTGTAGAAATTGTCTCCAATATTGTCATGAATTTTATCATAAGCTTGTGCAAGAATCTTCGTTCCCACTCAAGTTTTTCCTTCTGCTCTGGATTATCCTTCTTTCTAATAATTTTCCAATATTTCCGCCATTTTGGATACTTTCTAAATTCAAGTTCCCTTCTACCGTGTTGCAAGGAAATCCATATAGCCAGAGATACCAATCTTTTGACTTCTTCTCTAACTAATGATATCTCCATAGAATTGAAACAATGATTTAAGAATACTATCAATGCTGTCTGTTCCTTTAAATCAAAGTCCATTATACTTTCTTCCAAGCATGCTTCGAGAACTTTTTGGAAGAATCCAGCAAAGTGTGTTGGATTCTTTTCAAATGCTTCCCAAACTTGCACTCGCTCTCTGAATTTCTCATTCACCATGACAACAATGGACATGGTATGCGCTCGCGTTGCGTTCTCCGCGTTGTAATTCGGCCAGAGAAAATTCTCCAGATACTGACTGAACTCTAACATCATGATTCTTCGAATGGAGAATTTGGACGCGCATATTTCTTGTATGTAAATATCTTCCACTATCTGAGAGTTGAACGGTAGATGCGTATCTGTAGTGTGTGGCGCCCAATATTTATTCGCAAGCTGCACAGAATCATAATGTAATGGTTAGGTAATATATAAAAAATGAAACAAACATTTGTAAAGATTCATATTATCATTGCTTATAAAATTCAGCAAAATAATAATCCATGAAAGATACCTGGGTGATTCTGTCCGCATTAATCTGTTCTACAGTCGGAGCAGGATTATTATTCTTGATAGACGGTGCGTTTTGATTCTCCATCGTATTTGTAAATTGTAATCAATTAATTATAATCGAACCTCACTTCGCTCACCGGTAAACAACATAAAATCGCATGCAATTAGCATGCAACTGAGACTGCGCTTGATTGATGCTACAAATGTTTAAAAGCATTTGATTGACCAATCAGGACAGAGAAATCCTTGTCACTTTCGTCCTGATCAATCAAATCATTCGAAGTATTTAAAACGCCAAGTGAAATACAATCACACTCACAACAGCCATGAACTTAAAATACATAGATAAAGCATTATTGTCGATATTAGGAGGGAAATACTTTGTCCTGATTGGTCGATTAATTATTACTCTATTGGCACAGTATATATACAGTATATAAGAAGTTATTTTTTTTTATATATAGCGTGACGAATTAACGAATCTGAAATATTTCTGTTACTTGTAAAAAGAAAAATATTTGTTTTGAATAAATAAATTATATAACAATAATTTTTTCTTAAGATAAAAATGTTTGTTTTTGTATTATATTTATTCGTTTAAAACAAATATTTTTGCTTTTAGAATTTTTTGCATTCTCAAGAGTAACGGAGATTCAGATTCGTCACCCTGTATAGTGTATGTCATATGTCTGATGTTAGTTGCCTCACCCTGTAGAGTGTGTATTAGAAAGAGAAAGAAAAGTGAGGAAGGTAAAGTAAGTGAAACAGAGGACACTAGCCATGATTGGTTACCTACCAAGTCCGCGCATGTGCACTTCATTTTTAGATACGCTGACATCAAAGGAGCCAACAGAGAGTTGCACTGTATATACTGTGCTGTCGGTCAAGTAGATTTCGAACCTCCTAATTGAACGTTCTTTTTGTAGGGAGTTCCTGTCAAGGCGTTTTCTTCATCTATGGTGCAACGAGAAGCGATTCTTTCCATCGTTTTCCTCTCGAACTAAACGTTCCGCGATTGGGAGATCGCGATACGACGAGTTTCGATGGTACGGTACAGACAACCGATTTGACAAACACTTCGGGGCGACATATTATTGTCACAACATTCACGAGGTTTTTTGAAGCACGAGATCTCGCGAGACGCTACTCGGAATTCCAAGGGATATGCACGCCACGAGATTAGCGAATCGCGATCGCAGTCGCGTTCTCTGAAGGGATCCCTCTGCGTTTCGTGACAGCCTGAGATAATCTGTGCTAGAAGACGACAAGGATTTCCCGTTGATATGGCCGTCGTCGAGGAGTTTGATTACTTGTGCCGTTTGTGCGCGACCAAGACCGGCATCCTGATGGGACTGCCGATTTTCGAGGCCGGCGAACAGATGCGCAACATTGACAAGAAGATAGCAGCTTGTCTGCCGGTTCAGGTAAATGAAAATGTGACGAGCGATCGCGGACCCAAGATCAATGGATTCATTTTTTACTCTGATCTTGGTCTTTCAAACTTTTGTGCAAAGGTTATATTAGAGTGTGTAAAACAAATTTATCTTTGGCAGCTTACATATTTATTATCGGAATCGATATATTTATTAATAATAATGTGCAACGTTGAATAACTGAAAGAATTTTTTTTAAATTGATATAATTTTTATAAAATATAGATAGAGAAAAAAATAGTTTTCCTAAGATTACTCTGAATAGCAATGCAAGTATCTTTTAAAAATATTTAATTATAATCTTTTTTATTTAAAATGTGAAGGAAAACAAAAGTGATATTATTTGTGCAGTAAAAGTATATAAGCAGGCTATATAATATTTATACATTGTATATTATAGTTTAATAAATTTCAGGTATCATTGACAGATCAGTTACCCAAAGTGGTTTGCGAAGAATGTGCGTTTAAACTAGATCAGCTGTTTGATTTTCGTGAAAAATGTCTACATACAGAAGGAATGTTTATGGAAATGTTGAAAGAAATTGGTAAAGAAGAAATTGTGCATATATCAGAGCACAATTTGCCAAGTGTTAATAATATAGGCACAGTCAGGAGAAACCTGAACAACATACAGATTAATAACGAAGATGTACAAAGTCATTCAGCTATATCCCATGAGACTGCCGAATCTACAATGCATACAATGCAAGTAATGGATGAAATGGATCTAGCTGGTGGCGAACAAGTGGTTACTCAGGAAGAGATAGGTCAACAAGACACAGACATTCAAGTAGCAAGCATGGATTGTTTAGATGGCGATACTGTGAGAATCGTCAATGAACACATACGAGAAGTAATTGAAGCAATCTCTATTAATTTTTTGTAAATTGAATATATTGGGTAACTTGTAAATGTTTGGATCAATGCCTTACATTTGCATTTGTGTGCATTATGATTATATCGTTGCAATTAAAAGAGATTAATTCTTGTGGATTATGGAAAGAGAGAGAAAGAGAAAGTGAAATAATTTATTTACATAATTTCTGGTAGTTTATCTAATTAAATATAGGATATATGATTTGTTATTATCATGTTTTTAGTTTGTAAATTATAAATTGTAAATTATATTTTCTAGGTTTCAAATCATCAGATTGCGATGCATTTGGAGAGTGATATGACCGTAGTGGGAAATTTGGATGGTCATTTGAGTCAGTTAGGAATTAATTATGTTACTTCTATCAGTTCTGAAGATCAAAACCAAGAGCAAATAGTGCATTATTGTGAAAATGTAAAGTATGAGCCGGGGCCAATAAAACAAGAATATCGTACATTACAAAGTAGACTAACAGAAGAGTCGCAACATGTACTTGAAAATAATGTAAGTATATTATTTGTAACAATAAGTAACTTGTATAAAGAAAAATAATTGCAATCTAAAACATGTATAAATAAAAGTATAAAATAGAAGTAAAAATATAAAAATTACTTATGTGATTTTGTGTGTGTAATTTGAAAGTTGTAATTGAAATTTATAATTCAGGTATCGGCGGATAATTTTGGCTCTTCTCAAGCTGATACAGAAGGTGAGATAGAAGAATCGTGTATGAATGAAAATGGAATTCGCGAACATGTCGATTCAGTAAACGCTTTGCCATCTACAAGTCAGATGAATGATATATCTTGCGAAATAATGGTTAAATATACAAAGGAATCAAAAGACGCGTTATTGGAATCCACACTCAATAATCCTACCATGGATGAAACTGGTTCGCATTGGTACATGTGCCCGTTTTGCAACGAGGCAGCTTTGGAAACGACCAATCTGGCCGCACATTTCGAGCAACATTTCTATCGCTGTTGCTGCGATTCATACTTTACCAACATCGAGCTATTAAATTTACATAAGGAGCAGTGTATTGTATATAAAAATAAACTAGTTGATAAGAAAAAGAAGGACACATTAAATATAGGACAATTAAATATAGCGACACCGTCGCGAGAGAGAAATGGCAATCAAGAAGAGCAAAAGAAACAATCACCGACGGTGAAACGAAAATGGACCGCGAAGACATGCGACGAATGTGGCAAACAGTATAGAACAAATTACAAACTGCAGGAGCACATGCGCAAGCATACGGGTGAGAAACCCTTTCAATGCACGACATGCGAGAAAGCATTTCGTAGCAAGATTGGCCTCGCGCAGCATACGGCCACGCACACGGGTCAATTTGATTACAATTGTTCCACCTGCGGCAAGGGATTCCAATGCAAGAGCTATCTCATTGTACATCAAAGAGTACACTCGGATGTGAAGCCGTACCCGTGTCTGACGTGCGGTCAGAACTTCAAGACGAAGCAATCATTGTTAGACCACGAAAACCGTCATCTCGGCGTAAAACCGTACATGTGCGAGATCTGTGGCCGCGGTTTCATCACCAAGGGCCTCTGCAAGAGTCATCAGAAGATACACTCGGGCACGGACAATCGCCAATACCCGTGCGCGGTGTGCAACAAGATGTTTGTCAGCAAGAGTTATCTCAATACGCATTTGCGCATTCACACAGGCGAGAAGCCGTATCTGTGCGAGGTATGTGGAAAGGGATTCCTGACGCGGGTTGATCTCAAGATTCACTCGACCATGCATACCGGAGAGAAAAGCTTTAAATGCGAAATGTGCGGGAAAGTGTTCGCTCGACGTGCGGCCCTACGTTGTCATCGGCGATCGCACACGGGCGAGCGTCCTTACAGATGCGACGTATGCAATAAAACGTTCACGCAGTTCAGTCCGATGGCCATTCACAAGCGTTTGCACACCGGCGAACGGCCGTACAAGTGCGATGTGTGCGGCAAAGGTTTTGTGTCCAGGTCAACCATGATGTGTCATCGAAAGAAGCATCACGATACAACGACCGCTGTACAAAAGGATGCGCCTACAAACGAGGACGGGGAGATCAAAATCATCCTCTCGTCCGATATCGTGGTCAGAGATTCACACGATGGAATTCAAATTAGCGTAGATTGAAGAAGTCACAAGGCAAAGATGACATACGAATTTCGCGAGAATCGCGGTAAGGTGCAAAGTTCCGGGGTGCTAAAGAAATTTCATCCGCATTTGTTACATAACAAACTGCTTTTGTCTCACCATAGTGTATTCTCTACCAATGTATATTCAAAAACTTTATATAAAACTATTTTTGCAAGGAACAGAATTCTTGTGGTATATATGAAAATACAATTAAAAGTTATCCTGGATTATTAATGCGACATATGATTTTATATGTTCTCTACAACAGTATCATTCTTTAATCATTCTTTTTTCGAAGCAACATATTTGTAATTTCAGGTAATGTAAATATAAATCTTTTATATCAATTTTTCTGTATTGTTTTTTAATATATTATAAAAATTTAATAATTATTTTTCAGATAATTAGAATAAACATTATTTGTTATTTTTGAAAGAATTATAATACCAATGAATTTAATGATATAAATTCTTTTAATTCTAAAAACAATATAAGAACAATGTTTTATAGAATAAAAATCTAATACAGCACTCAAAACTTCAAATAACTGATGATATTAATGAATAAGCTTAAGATATGACTCACGCTTTCATAATTTGATATTTTATGAAGACTAAGTTGGAATGAAAAATATGAGTCTAAAAAAATGTATATTTTCGAATATATATTATTGATATATACTATGTATATAAAATATGTAAAATAATTTTACTCTGTTCACTCTAATCACATACATTGTGTGTATTAAACGTTTCTTAAAATTATACATTCTTTTTTATATATTTCTGAATTTTTGTCTGTCACATAAAAAAATAACGTTGTATAAAAGTAAGATATTTTCTTATATATATATAGCAAAGTATTATTTAAATTTAAAACAAATCAAAGGCTGATACTCTTTTATGACAAAACACATAATTATGATGCGTCTGATAAAGATTTTCAGAATTTAAATGAAAATTTAAGGAAATAAATTTAATTATAAATATATGCTGCTGTATTTTTATGTTGCAGATCCGAAAACTCCTCAATAAATATAAATCAGCTTTCTGTGCACAACACAAACTAGAAATTGTGATATATAATAAAATAATCGAATATATTATTTGTAAGATTACGATATGATTGTAATATTTTATTAACAGAAACTCTCTTGGAAGAGAAAATATAAAGAGCTTTTAGGATCGATATGTTTTTATGATTGGCCGCAATATTCCTAAATGTACCCGTTGAAGTAGCATAAATTTCTCGTAAAACGAGGTCGATATGTATATTTTTAATAAGAAGAATCAAACGAGCAAGGTGTCAAAATACAATTGAATATAACTGATTTTACTAAAAATTCGTTTTATTTTGACAGTACGAAATCATGTGAATCGTAGAGCAGCTGCTCGATCCGTACCTCGGTACGTCGACTCTACCAGCAGCAATAACATGATGCACGTCTAGATAGTATATCGGTGTCGAAAAATGGATATAAATTTAGCGTATGTCAGAAAAAATTTTTTTTTTGAAATATTCTTTTTATTATCTCTTGAATACCAGAGTTACGAACGCAGCTGTTTTATATATGTATACGTATGCACAATGAGTGTAACAATCTTTACAATAACTGCTGCTGGCTTTGCCTATTACCGTTCTACAATTGACAACGAATATTTAGTCTATAATTTGACATTAACTACCTACCTACGCAAGGCATCGATGATATAATTTATTTAATAGTTCTGTTGCCTACGTTATATCTACATGTAAGGGGCCCCTAAGCTATAAACGACGACAAATTATTATTTTCAATACTGATTACCGATTACATCGCAAATTATATGGTACACATATGTATGACGTTGTGCTATAGAGTCTCGTAAATATAAAATACATATAAAATTGTAAACGGCTTTATATATAGTAAAACGTAAACTTATGCGATTTCAATAAAGTACAAAATACGTACGTCGTTGTTAACAACTTTTATAATTTCAAGAATTGGCGCACCATCTACTATATATTTTAATCTTTTAGCTTCCTTTCTCTACATATCTCTCAAGTATTTTTGTAAGCGTGCAGGGGCCCTCATTAAAAATCGGTGGTCAATCGTGTGAATAAATTCTCTAATCCCCTAATAGTGTTAAATATATATGTTACAAAGCACCATGTTCTAAAAATTACAAACATATAGGGTGTTTTGTGTATTATCTAATGAACATATAGAACGGAATTAATAATTTTTTTTTAAATATTTCATTTAAAGAAGCTAAGTGGTAATACAAAATGCAGTTGAAACATTGTCACATTTTAATATAAAACTTAATATACACCCTATACATTTTGGCTACTCTTGTGTGATTATGTAATATCAAATACCTATTTACAATTTTAAAAATTAGTTACGTGTTTTTTATACAACGAAAAAAAATATTGACATATTGTGAGATATATTCAGTTAAATTAATACGTCTTTATTTGTCGCAAATATTATTTACTGCATATATGAATGATGGATGGTATTTACGAAAAATCTGTATATATACAGTATGTATGTTTTATGGAATATTTCCCAATTGCAATTATATTGATCCCAAAGCTGCTTCTTAAATTTTAAGCTTATATATAAACCTAGCATAATCACAGCAATTTGTATAAATCCGAAATGGAATATTTACTCTAGAGGAACATGAAAAACAATGTTGAAAATATTTAAACACCATTTTTCTGAATTTTGTTAATTGTTAAATTGCCCAAACCAATGCTAACAATAAGCTATACACGAGAGAGAAATTTGTTGGATTATCTTGAGAAAAACTAAAACAGACCACTTGATGAATATGCAGTAAAATTTCCATTTATGCTTTGAGATCAAGAATGAGAATTGAATAGCCATCTTTTTGCATTATTAGTATAAAACTATTTTATCACGCCTTTCAATTTCCCATGCTGAATTACTGCTCATTTACCAAACATTCTTATCCCTTTTTCATCTTATTGCATACTTATAAATTAATACAACATTTGACAGCAGTATACTCATCGTTAATATTCAAAATATTTGTATCAACACATATAGCGAATTCGGTTGAATTGCACTAGTGCGTACTGGTACACACGGATTATTGTAAATTTATATTGACAAAAGTAATTAAAAAAATAATTAATATTAAAAGCTATTATTATTCAATATGAAAAATGATAACAATTCATATTATTATTTTAATGTTTTAGTTATGTTTATATTGTAAATTTGTCCTAAGATGTATAATAATAAATTTACATATTATTCATATATAAGTAATAATATATAATAATAATAATGGTATAAAATTATATATTTAATAAAATATATAATTAATTTTTATTATATTTTTATTATATATATTATATTTATATATTATATATATCTATGAAATTTGCGTATGATAACTTTTAATGTGCACCAGTATGTACTATACTAATGCATTAATCGAGTTCGCTAATAGTGAAACATATCACTAAATTTCTTTTATATACAATACAAACAGCTCTTTTAAATTATTTTCTGAATAGCAAATTCTTTGTGCTGTTGAATTTGCTATTCCATTAAATCAACAGATACCGAACTGTTGAATACGAGCTATTGTTATTATTACTTAACTGCAAACACATACATTTTATTACTAAGCTGCAAATACATAACAGCTTGAAATAAGAATAAACATTGAAATTTCTATGTGCAAAACAGAAACAGCGTGATGAGATGAAATTTTTCTATAGATATTTGCTATTTATTTTAATGTGTATTGTGTGTTGCTATTGTATCAGATAACAATAGTGCTTAAACATGAATTTTCTCAGCCGTAGAATTGTGAAAAACTGAAAAAGTATATTATAAAATAGTGAATATATATAAGTCATATTTATGCTCTTATTAAACGAATAGTATACACAGAAGAAACACAAACTAGATGCTGAGTCTTGTTTTAGAATTCTATTTTGTGATTTTAACTTATTTTTTACCATGTATCAAATACTTTGCTGTTCTACAAATTTATATTCTCTCACATTACATGATATAATTTGGAGAAGGAATTTCTTTTTGCTATTAACAACTTAAAATTATAGCGCACATTATTAAATTCAAGCCAATGTTAAATTAAACATAATTCCTACAGCATTGTAGTCTTTCAGTCTTTCTCTCATTTCAATTAACTGTCATGGTTCAATTCTTTATGCTCATTATAATGTACATGCAGAATTATATTTTTGATGATTAAATTGCTACTGGGCTAATAATAAATCGCTTCTGCGTTTTCCATTGTCATACACAATTTTAACATTATATATGTAATATGATGTAAATTGTATCGTAGTATAAGAGGAAAGAGACAGTTGGTCCTCTTTTATTGATATTGGATGTAATAGCACATGCGCGCGTTGTATGTAAAACTTGTTATTCATATCCAAATTTTGTATTCATTTTGATTTCCCACTAACACAATATCTTTTAACATAGCTTTCAGTAGAATTTCTTTCATTGTCTCTTTCATTGCACACGAGACTCAATTTACATACTAACTATTTTATGCAATGCACAACAATGATAATTAAAAAGCTTGCATTCTCTAAAGAATTTATACCCTTTTACATATCGAATCTTACAAATAACAAGTAAACAATGTACAATATATACTACTTTATACAATGCTGGACAGCAGCTATTTTTAGTGATATAAGAGCTCTGCGACTTAATTTACAATTATTGTTTAGCAATTGGACGATTGGGATGTTATAAATTCTTCATTTAGTTTCACTTATCGACATATATATCCAAGAGGATTCGAAACAAACCGTTTTTTATATTAACAAATTGTCGCTGGATCTATCATCATGCAGGTTGACAGTGTTCTGGTCTGCATCACTTGAACAACACTTTTTCACTTGATCTCTTTTACACTATTTTTTGACTATTCATCCGCCAAAAAATAAATATATGAGATATGTTGCCAATTAGTGAAATTAAACTTTCATAATAATGTATCACATATATATACCCAAGCAGTGTCACACTATATAACACTATTTGAATTATTTTCTGTGCTTTAATTTCTAATGTTTCATTCACTCAGTACTATAGATTGCTAATGAATCATGAAAAAATGAAGCTAATATCAGATCAAAATGAGAATATAAATTAATGAAAATTTATACAAATTAATTTAAAAATTGCATATTTTCTTATAGCAAAATAACTTTGTGTCAATTTAAATAATTATATCAAAAATAAAATTAACATATTACTTACTTTTTACGAGAACAATAATAATAATAAATTTAAACAACCAAAGATAAAAATAAACTTATTTACATACTTATATACATACTATTATTGCTTCAATGTTACAACATTGATAAATGGATGCAGGTTTTAATCAATGTGTATCCAATCTAACCCAGCTTCATCACAAAACCCAATTAAATTTAAGTATTCCACCCTAAAATAATAAATTAATTAATAATGATATTGTTTACTTAAAATATCTCTATAAGGAATTATTTTTGAGAACTTTTGTATAATTGGTTTACTTCAAATTCTGAATTATAACGACACACTAAATTGCATCAACAAAAGAAATGTCAAAAATTTAATATACTTACAATGCTACTTCATGGCAAGAGTCTGCTTAAGATGGCGTATGAGGTGACTACCAACATCATGTACCTCAGGCCATTGCTTTAGCACAAATACTATGCCAAGCACAACGAATGTAGTTGTTAATATACGCACCCTACACATGAAACAATGAGGCTTAGTACAGCTGTAACAAACGTGCAAAAACAAAATAGAATGATGAATGAGCAAAATAAAATCAGATTTACAATCATATATATTATGATATAAAGATGAATGAAACTTACGATGAAAAAATAAAATATCACAATTTAAGAAGAGAGAAAGGAAGATTATGGAATTTTATTTTTAAAGGAAGATATTGGTATCTTATTTATTGCACATTAAAGTATTATGTGTAATTATCAGTTAAAATGATAAAGAACACACAATATATAATTTAAATTTTAAATATTCTATTGATAAATAGAAAAAAATAAAAAACAAATTATTTTAATAAACCTTACCTAGTTCTGAGGAAAGGCATCATAATACCAGCACCCGTTGCAACAAGAAGTAAAATAACTTGCAATACGGTTAATACTACATTTATCAATTTTACAACCAATGCTCTCGCATTGCTATTATCTAGACCCTCCAACGTTACGTATTGTTGGTGCTGTTGTTGTTGATGTTCCATTTTACAGATCTTAGTTTGACAACTCTCTAACATCTCGTGTATATCACGTAGTCTATCCTCGCTTTGATATTGCACTTTTTCCTCCATATCTGTGATAGTTTGTTTCAAGTTTTCTACTTCGTTTTGATGCAGTTCCGTTAAGTCGTTAATCTGCTCTTCCAAACGTTCGCATCTGAAACGTTCTTCTTGGAGGGAATGGGAAAGATATGTCACTTCCTGTTGTAACGTCTAGCAACAAAAAAAAATTATTGTAGCTACACATTTCTCATTTAGTGTGAAATTACACATATAATTTTTTTACCTCACACACACACACACATATATATATATATATATATATATATATATATATATATATATATATATATTATTTATTTAAAATATCAGCTCAAATGTACTGAATGCATCATAGTCTAGATTGAATACAAACCTTTACACTATCTAATTTTTCTCTCATTTGGTCAAGATTTTCCCGATGTTCTTGTAGTTCTGCGAAAATAGATTTGAGACTCAAGGCTGCATTATTACTGTGACAAGCGTGTGGCTGCCCTCTACTACCAGGACCGCTTTCACTGGTCACGCTAGAACACTCTGATCCTTCCTCGGACGGGAATTTTATAGCCGCTGCACTTTGGGTAGATCCTAGACTGCATCCACCAGGAAGCGTGGCTGAACCATGATGAGTTTTGTCTTCTTCAACGCTAGCGTTATCACCATTACCTGCATGCGGTGTATCGTTTACATAAAAAGTCGAGCCATCTGTAGAGACACAGAGGTGGCAAGTTAGAATGTTATCCAATACCAAAGAGTTTGGCCTTTCGAGAAATAAAATTGTTTTTTTAAGTTGTGTTATTTAGTTTTCTTACATAAACAAAACGCATAAGTCGTTCTATTTGTTATTTTAAATGATTGTTAAAAAGCAAAAAGTTTTGTTTTATTATAACAATATATAACAAAACTGATAATTTTATAGATTATAAATTTTAGCATCTTTTTTAAGTATTGGATAACTAATGGTAACTAAAGAAAGACAAATACATAATCACAGAAGAAGCAACTGTAAATTACATAAAATTTTGCTACATAATAACATAATATTAAATAAATATATGCAATATTAAAGATAGGATACATATTAATATTTATTGTCAAAAAAGAAATGGAAAGTTAACAAGCAAAAGTTTTAAAAGAAATACATTATATAAACAAGATAATTTTTAATATCAAATACTTAAGATACAGCGATATTGTTATCACTTAATTTTAAAGTAAAGAAGATAAGAAGCTTGAAGCAAAGCTGAAAAAAATACAAATATTGTGTGCAGGAAGCATATAATAAAGTGTAACAGAATTCTTTCGCCCCTTAAGCAACATATTACTTACTACTTTCAACTGCCATGATAGCAAAAATGTTAAAAAATATTTATTTTCTTTTATTTAAACATATTTTAAATTTAAATAAATGCTAAAAAACAGATTGTTTGACTTTTATATTGTAAAAATTATATATAATTTATTTCTTTAACAGTTAAATAGAATATATTATAAATAGAATATAAATAACACATATAATGTTTTAAAAAATGTATTACTCTGACCCAATTTATTTTAACCGAATGCTACAATATATGAATAAATATGATTTAGATATTTATAATTATCAGTTAATATATTTTATGTATATATAAATGTAAATGTATAAATTTCACTAAAAATTTAATAATACTTACGTGATAAAGTATTTATATTATCAGCACTTCCAAATTTATTTTTAATAAGATGAGCAAACTCTCTTGGTTTAGACATTACAGTTCTGCAATAGAGAGAATATGATTGTAAATATAAAGCACAATATTTTTATATAATATCTTTTGTAAATTTTTAAGAGCAAATGTATTTAGTTAATTTTAAAATGCAGTGAGATTAATGGCAACATGGTTCTAAAACTTCTGTGATGAATCAACCATATAATTTCAGCACACACATTTTGGTATGGGATCTATTTTTAAATGAACACTCACCCTGAAAAACCAGTGATTCCGTCCCTTATATTTCCTCCCACATGTCTGAAAAATGCAAGTCCAAATTAGCCAGACATTTTTAATATTTATTTAATAAGATATGTAGAGTAAAACTTATACGAACATTTCTTCATGACAAATGGACTTTTATCTAAATATAAAAATATAATGGATTTTTATCTAAATATAAAAAAAATTAAACACACGTATTTAAAATAATTATTTATCTAATACTCACTTAAGTCCTTGTCCCATATCACGTAACATCTCTCTCGGTTGTCTGTGACTCGTAGGTGCGCCATTCATTTCGTAATTTTTCAATTTTTTCATGTAACTGTCCAACTTTTTTTGTAGTTGTGAAATACTGTGTGCCGATTTTTGATTCTTCTTCTCAAATACCGTTTTAATCCTAGTTAACTGCTGTTTGTCTGCATTAGCAGCTAATTTCAAATATTCATTGACGTTTTCTATGAAGATTAAATAGTACAAATATAATTTATGTATATAAGAGTAAATAATACGTATCAAAACAAGACAAAGGCAAATTCTTTGTGCCTTTGTTCATTTACTAAGTTAAAATGAGACATTGTTTTACGTACCATCCCGCGTAGTTTGTTCAATTCTTATCAACTCTCGCGTCTTAGCGATTTTACTTTGTATATGTTCAATAGCTTGACGAACCCGTGTTGCGCTAGAATCAACGTCGTCGGCTATCAATTCAGAAGAGCCATTCGATAGGAACGATTGAGTTGTGTGATATTGTTCCTAAAAATATTAAATACATGAATATCGCATACACATACACATACGCATATATGGATCATTTAAAAAGATGTATAAGATGTAAGTCACATATAATGTTAAATATAAGAATGTTTTTTTTAATAAAATTTTAACATACTAGAAGCAAATTACCTTATATTCTCTTCTTTGCAGTAAGAGATTAAATAAATCGTAAAATTTTTAAATTAATTTTGAATATAAATAATTTAGATATAAAAATATAATTGCTGAAAATAGTATATGGATAGTCATATTATTTAACCTACGACCTGATTGTCTGTAAGTAGTTGATAATCCATCACAAGTGCATATACAATATTATGTAACTCTTTTTATGTAAGAATGCAAAGTCATGTTAAATACTCAATGTACATATACATTAAATGATCAGAATGACAATTTTCCTGCTCGCCATTGATGTAAACGTTTATTATCTCGTACAGTGCTTTATTAAAGAATAAAGACTCAAATTTTTCTCTCAAATTAACGAAAACATCTTAATACATACTCCTTCGTCATCTGTCGGTGGATGAATATTTGGCACAAACTCCTCTGGTTCGGCAGTGTTTGTAGTATTACTTGGTTCCTCCATGGCATCTCCCGTGCGAATTATATTCCCTGGTGATCTTTGTCTACTACTGCTCTTCATGTTGAGGGTACTACCACCACCACCACCGCCACCACTACTTCCACTGCCTGTGCTACTCTCCCCAGCTTGAGAACTAAAATACATATTTAATAAATCATTTTTTATTTATTATTACACTTTCTTTAATTTTTCAAATTAACATTTGCAATGTATTAAAATTAACATAAAAATATTACATATACACAATAGTATTATATACACTGATAGATAATTATGAACGCATATATTCATTTGCTAGATTAAAATATTAAATATACAATAAATAAATAATATCTATAATTATATTGCTTAATGGAATCTTACATGGAAACATTACGCAATCTCGAAGTATGTTCCAAGCTTACTGCTGATGGCTGCTGATGTAGTTGGGATGTCGAAGGCGCTCTACTAGGAGATCCACTGCGCGAACTGTTCTTACTAGAGGTGTTCACCATCAAGCTTGCCATGCTTTTCTTTCAAGAAGGTTATCATCTATCTTTTGTTTTATTTATCACTTTGTCTCAGCAAGTGCACATTGAACCTAGACAAAGCAAATTATACAAGTATTAAAAGAAAATTATGGAATATATAGTAGTATAATTCTATATGTTAATTATTATTAATTAATACAATCTCTTATTAATCCATTTATTTTCTAATTATATATTCAAAAAATATTTGATATTTAATAATTTTAAATTGAATTAAATTGAAAGATAAGATTCTAATAATTAATAACTATATCAGGAATTAAAGAATTGACAATCTAAGAGATTCCTCATGTTTCCTGGTATTATTAGATAAAAGTATCAGTGGAATATATCTTTCCTACGATAAGCTTTATCTTGTTCCAGTTTATCATGATTCATAGGCTTTTACAGAAAATAAATCAGTGACAAAATAATATGAATTTTAAAGATGTATTTCAGTACATGTATAATTTTATTTTATTATTATTTAATTATATTTTATTATTAATGTATCTCTTAAATTTTTGCATTATATAAATATTTATTAATTAATTTAATTTCATTATAATATTATTAATATAAATATTTTTTAATATTAATTTTCTAAAGCAGTAATATTTTTTTTATATTCCTTTCTATTACAGTAATATAAAACATAAAGCATAACAAGTTACAGAACAAACATTCCACAGTGCTGAACCCCTGTGCCTATCTTGGACAGCAATTTTCTCTCTCTCTAAGAGGTTACATTATCTAATTTATTCTTTAAATATATATTGAGCACAGTCTGTGTATCTAAATTTAGAATGTAGGATATGTCACAGAAAGATTTGTCAAAGAGATAAATCCATGTTTAACTTATGATAACAATTGTTAAATCCTGTTTAACGCATAAATAACAAAATAGCATAAAGCTTTATTGTATCTTTGTTCTAATCATATTCAAAAGATTTGTAACAAAATTTCTCAAAATCTTTTTAACTAAATTTTATTAAGGAAGAATCTTTTGCTTAACAGTGATGTTATATATGTACTATAAATTTCTATATCATATAATTATATCAAAATTAAATTTAACATGTTAAAATTTGTTTCCCTTTTACTGTATGCAACATTAAATAAAAAAGCAAAAAATGCATTTTTTTTACATTGGTACTTTTAATTCAATCTAAATAAATTGAATTAATATATCAGTGAATCATTGCTAGTATGATTGTGGTTACTAATGTAAAACTAAAATTAAGAATACATAATAAATGATATGACACACTTTACTGAATATTAAAGAATACAAATTTTTTAAGATACTTTATCTCGTTTACCTTGTTGCTGTTTAATTATTTTATATAAATATACAAAACATGACTTTTTCAAAGTGTGAGAATTAAGAATAAAGATATTTATACTCCATATTTATAAAATTACCTAAATATAACAAAAATTTTCTTCTAATACGAGATTGGCGAAATCAGGAATGTATAAGCGATTAAATTCGAGGATGTTCGTCGAATCTGTCATTCATCTGAGCGATAAAAAAACCGCATTCGTTATCATACTTAATACAAGGTAAACGAAATTAAACTTGCCGATCACGTGGTTGACGAAAGTCTCTTTCGGCTTTTCAATCAAAAGTAGTTTACAGAATTTAACAGAACGCACAACCGTGCAAAAACGTACACAAGGTACAATATAAAGCAGAGAAATGATACACACGACAGGTTGCAGGGTCGATTGTAAAACGCATTCGCGCTACGGCGTTACTTTTGCGTTACTCGACGATCCGAAAGAAATACAAAGTCCATGGACTTCGCTCTCCTGTCAAGGAAACTATTTCGCTTGCGCGCGTTCTGTGAACCACGAAGTGGTATTGGTATCGATGTAAAACACAGGACCCCACACAGGATTAAGTAACGCGCACGTTTATAGGATTGGCAGAACAACAATGCGTCAATTTCTTGCTAGGCTCTCTCTCTCTCTCTCTTTCTCTCTCCCTCTCTACGTTACAGGGTGCGTTCCTGCAAATATTAGTCACAGTTAATAACTCGATTATTATTTCGTTTTTTTTCTCTTCGTTGATATAAATAAGACCAGTAAGAAAATTAATCGAATGTAGAAAGCGTTTATTAATATTTATAGAAATAACTCTGGTATTATTAACCTGCGACTCTTCGCAAAAGAAATCTCTTTCAAATTGACTACAATTGTTTCTCTTTAAGATTTGCTAAAATTATTTTTATCAAAATTGTAATACCGCCAGAAACAAAGTATTGTATAATGTAGTATTCTTATTCCGACCTAACGTAAGAAAGACACTTGATCTAATTGTAAGCACTAATAATGATCCCGTTGATAGTAGTACACGCGTTAATTAGTTTCACTTAGCCAAGTTTCTTGCCACTACGACACCAGTTATTTGTGTTATAACTCTACATTTAATACAGGATAACAGAATTCGATTTGGCAAAGAGAGCGATAGCGTCGAACGCGATATTGTCGCAACCAGGTCTATAAATGCGACTCGCTACGTCCATTCGCACTGCGATTCGCGTCGAACTGTCAGAAAGGCACAGATGATCTCACACAAGAGCAAAAACACGCAGAGATGCGTATCAACGGGCACGTTCAACACGCGTGATAAGAATATTAAATAGGTTGGATATCGAGGCTGTCTCGAATTGCGTCTTCTCCGATTCGCGAAACTTTCTCCGCTCGACGGGCACAACGCGCGTATAAACAGACGTCGGATAGATGTATTGGACGCGTAAAGTACACCTGTGTAAGTAAGTCATCGTCGTTCGAAATGAAAAAAGAAAAAAAAAAAAAAAAAAAAAAAAGAAAAAAAAGAAAGACTCTCGTTTTTTCCAGAAACGAGCCGGCTGTCAATCTCGAGTCGGAAATCTTTTCTCGAGAAAACAAAGGGAATATATGGAAGACACGTTGCCGCAGAACGCGATCTGTCAAAGTTACCTCGCGATTCCGAGACTTTCGTCCGACGCAGCTGTCTGTCGCAGCGCCTACCGCGCCTGCCTACAGACTCCGCGGACACATCGTCGAAATCACAATTGATGTCACAACCAGAGTCACAACCAACGTCGACTCCTCGCCATCGTCTCACCTCGTCGCTTGTCGCTCAATCAGCTTCTTACGACGCGACCTCGGCCACACCGATGCGCGATCTATCGAAGTGCAGTAGCACCGGTGGCGATTCCGCCTTCCGATGTGTATTCCTGGAGAGTATCCTCTCGCGTGGTATCCGCTCGTAACTGTCGTTATATTGTCGCTTGTCGGACCGATCCCGGTGTCTTCGCGAGGACGGACGTACAGTAGGTAGAATCGTCGCGCGATTTATACCGAACTCACGCTCTCTCTCTCTCTCTCTCTCTCTCTCTCTCTCTCTCTTTCTCGTTCGAACGTCGTTTTGCACGAAGGTACAACCTCAAGTACGCGCGCACCGAACGACACGAGCGACGAGACTGGCCACACTTCGCACTGTCGTTGCGATAACAGCGGTGCATTAAATGACTGCATGAGCGGTTGCGGAGATCCAAATGCCCCTGGTGGTCGATTCTACCGAGAGACAAGAGTGTTTAGGTAATTTCTTGAGCATTGACGTGGAGGTAACGAGCGAGACAATCCCAATAATAATTAATAATAAAATTATCGTAAAATTTAAATAGAATTCTTGCGGGAGTCATTAAAGATATATATCTGATGACGCACCTTTGCACCTGCACTGGTGCATCTAGATGTTCGTGCATTATATCTTGAAATGATATTTGACAGCGAAAATAAAGAGATTAGATAAATATAAGATATTGAAAAAATATAATAAAATAATTATAATTTTAAATTTTAGATAAATAGGGCAAGCTGTGTCAAAGGAAATAGTTTAGGTTTCTTTGACCAACAGCCACGATACTTGAATATCTAGATGTGCTAATATAAATGTATTTTTTAAAAACGCCTTCATACTTAAAGGCATATATACATCAAGCGACTTTTTATACATATTTATAATGCATGGAATTTGAACTTTTGAAAAATATTGAAATTTGTGAAATAACTTATGGTAAAACATACTGTATTTTAAAAAGGCAGTCGCGTTTAACTTTTCATTCTCAAAAGTCGTTTTAACTTCCTTGATCCTTGAGCATATGCAAATTGGACACAATAGCAAATGTATTATGTAGAATATGTAGAGATATTGAAATTTGAATTGAGTCACATATTTAAATAAAATTGTTTTGCAAGTGAATGGTGAATCTATTTGAGAACTGTTTAGAATAATAACAAGCTCATGCAGTAAATTGAATATAAATACATATACCTTTATCAAACATATATGTATGATTTTAGCTTATAATATATTAAGATTTCATTGTTAAGTTACATTTTTTCATTTTTTATCATAACTTACATGCCTTTGTATTTTTATCGCATTGCAGTTATATAGAATAACATATATACATAATAAAATGCGTCGGAATGTTTTAAGGCCATTGATTAACTCAGGATATCATGAAATTTTGTTACATGGAAAACGATAACAATAATATACGAGTTTTCATGAACCAAAATAAATGACTCTTCGTGAACTATTTTACGGTATAATTTTTAACTTTCAAGTCTGCTTAATTTAATTATTTAATTATTATTTACAGTTATGTTTATAGCATTTTGAAGCATTTTTCTTTTCAAAGAAAAAAGAAAATAATTGCACAAAAATGCTGTTTTTTATTAAATAACTTATTTGGGTAAGTTAATGTCTTCATAATATTAAATAAAAAGAAATTAATATCAATTCTTTTGTCACGTTTATAAATAATTATATAATTGCACTTGAGAAAAACATATAGTTTGTTCGTTTACAGAATTAAAATAAAGAGAAGAACATTTTTATTATATTATAATAAAAGAGCAAAAAGAGAATATTTAAACAGAATATGCATATTATTTATTTATTAATTTTTCTTCTGGTCACTTCTGGCATTGAATTAACATACACAATAATATTGTATTTCATTATCAGAGTAATTAAGCAGCAAAAAAAAGTATTTATGTTCTCCAAAGTCTTTTGATGAACCTAAAAACACACGTGTATATGCAAATGTCTATATATATATATATAATAAAATATATATATATATATATATATATATAATGTCTATATATAGATCTTTCTTTAAATTGATTATACGAACTGTCAATATGTGTATGTACGTGTATGCATGTGATGTATGATTATATCAAATCATACAGTATAATAACTATAATACAGGTACTTGAATACTTAATTAATGTAATATCCTAACCTATATCTACGAACACGATACGTGAGTTTCGTAAAAAAAAAAAAAAAAACCTACTGTCGAGCATCGCTCAGTCCCTTCAATTTATCCAACAGCGAGTTACCGAAGGAGTTCCTGTACTGCGGACTAACAAAGTCCAGGAGGCTGTAGGGCGTCTCGAAGCGCTCGTTACCCGTGTTGGATGTGTCATCGTGCCGGTTGCCGACGATGGCGAAACCGGCGGCTGACAGTTCCACGCAAAACCGCAGGCCCTCGAGCGTCGTCAGATTCAGGTAGATGACCTGATTGGTGCTGATCAGCTGCTCGGATATCCTCAGATCCCGCACGTGTTTCCTCACGTCATTGATCACCGCCTGCGCCTCCAGACGCCACTGCTCCTCGTCGAGAACTCGATCGTCCGCGTCGTCTCGCATCTTGTTTCTTGCCACGAGATATAACGGGAATTGCAGAGAATCGCGATCCTTTCTTATCCACACGACCGAAAAATCACAATGGTCTAGATTTTGTTGTCATAGACAACACAAGAGTCAAAATCTCTATACATTCCCCTATATATATAATCTTACTACATATATGTATATGTATGTCATTTGTTACATTTTTCTCATTCGAACTTTCAGATGTATATAAAAAAATTGTCCACATTAATCAGTAAGAAATTTTAATTTGTTACATGTAAAAATCTAACTGTTATACGTAACGTATCTTCTAAACATTTTTCTATAATTTTTTATAATGAAATTTTTGGATGACAAATAAATACTCCCTCTCTTTGTTGCATATACTTTTTAACATATATTTTACATTTATTAAAAATATGTTTTAATGGTATACATAGTGTGTATTGTTGGCGATCACATATACTAATTGGAAGTTGATAAAAAATTGATGCAACTAAATGAGTATAATGTTTATCGTATCATAAATTCACTATTCCATTTGTGCAAATAATTGTCTTTTTACAGAGAGGCAGCACTTACTGTTCTGCTAATTCATGCGTTTCATCTATGCTCAAATCACTTAAATCTTCTCCCCAACCATTATCGTCATGCTCTTCTACAGCTGCACTTAATGTTTTTACATCAAACATGCTTTTCGGTGATTGCACTTCTGGAATATGCAAGACCTGCGTCTTTTGTATCACAGGTTCCATATCTGTAAAGAAATCAAATTCTTCCTTTGGAGATTTTATTATTTTTGAATTCTTTATATCAAGCTCTGTGATATCAGAAAGTACTAATTTCTTTGTATACTTGGTTTTCATCGCACTTGACAACGATTCCGACAATGACTCCACATCGCAAGTAACGTTTTGCAATTCCGTCTGCATGATATTTGAAGGAGTTTCTGTCGTGTCGCAATGATTATTTTCAATAGCTGTCTCTTGCGTTTCCCAATCTGACCAGGTGGTTTCCTCTTCGGCGAACGCAAATTCTTTTTCCCTCTTATCCTCGCCACCATCTGGTGATGGTCTTTCTGATAAATGCACATTATTCTCGTCTATATTTACGAAAACAGGAATTTCCTGTGCAAACGTTAAACCTTTCCTAACATCGACATTTTTATTTTGATTTGTCATTATCTTATTTGGTCGACCGTCCGTAAATAATTTCCCTCGATTTCCACCAATAACTGCTGCTGCGCCCAAAATTGGTACTATGTCAGCTAGTGCTCTTAATGTAGCACAGACAAGATCGTCATTGGTATCCTTTATTCCGACAAGCAATTCAGGAAGAATGTGATTTTTCAGTTCATCTGCTTCAAATACATGTACAAATGAATTGAAATGAGATAACAGTAACAAACGGATGGAAACATCTCGGATGCAAAACATTTGTAAAAGTCTCGGTACTAAAATGCTTTTAAAGGTAGAAACTGTAAATAGACTAGTCCCCATATCGTTTTCCTCATCTGTAAAAATTAAATTTTATTAGACTATTTGTTTATATGAAATAAAACAATCATATCGCACAACTATTATGATAATGATAAAGATTTTGATAAAATAATCATAATAGATATGTTCTAACCTTTGGGTTTAAAAATAAAAGGTAAAAGTTTTACTTGGGCAGTGCTATTCAACAAAACAATTCTAGAAAGAAGTACTCTGCCTAATTGTTCAGCAACGACAGCCTCGGGGTACATCTGTAGCTGCTGCCTCAATTTCCTGTAAAGAATATTTTCAATGTTATTTTTCTTAGACAGATTGTACATATTCATTCGCATAATATTACCATTTTTTTTTTCAAATATTTACTTACGTGAAAAATTCTTCTCTTTCAATATCAGTTTTTAGCGGTAATTCTTCTAAAAATGCATGTATCCTTATAAACTCGTGAGTGAAAAACGAATGTTGTAGTACATTAGATAATCTACTTCTCAAACATGCATCTGGATTTTGCAGATTTTTTTTACAATACTCTTTAAATTCCGATAAATTTAGTGCTTCATCTAAAATTATACATGAAATTGACAATTAACTTAACATAAAATTTAAAGTATTTTAATTATATATATGTATTTGTATATGACTTGGTGTCAACACAATGTCTATAATATATAATTTTCAATATTTATTTACCTGCATCTTGTAAGTTTTTCAAAATATCTTCCACTAATACTCCAAATGCATATGAATCTATTGAAGTTAGATTAGCAGATTTAATTAAGTCTGCTATATCTTCATTTGGTGATATTGCTTTTTCACATCTGTAACTTTTTATCCTTTGATAATATGTTGATGTTGCATCCGTAAATTTACATAAGCATTCTAATCCGCCTAATTTCCAATATCCTTCCACAGTAACATAAATAGAACTGCTGCATATATTGTTATGCGATGCTAATGCAGTCTCATGTAGAAATATTAACGCTCGCAGGATACTGTGCAAACCAATACATATTTGTAATATATTTTGTTTCTCAATAACTTGAATCAATGGTCTAGCTTCTTCCGTGGCAAGAAAAAACTTGCTACCTTTGCTCCATGAAGAAATGTATTTCAAAATGCAAGGATGTCGATATAACATGAAATTCTAGAACATAATACAATAGATAACATTTATATTTTTTAAAATTTTATTTTAGTAACATGTATATATTCTGTAAAAGCCATAATAATATACTGTGTATAAATAGTTGACATTTAAAAATTATAAATTTTGCCTCAAAGAATTCTTTCGTATTTGTCAAATAAAATTAATAGTTTAGGAAATATTTCTCTCTTGTATTTTTTATAATATTAAGTGTATAAGAATGCCTCTTGTAAGTTGTATAAAATAAATAAAGCTCAACCTTTGCTGCCCGCTCTAATGGTGACGGTCTTCTAAATGTTGCTGTAAAATGCAAGGATGGTTCGCTGATAAAGATTGATAGTTTTTGTAAATTCGAGTCGTGTATGCTCGCGTCATAATGCATCCAGTAATCTGTTACTTCGACAGCCTTATCTTCGATTTCAAGTCCACGTAGAACACTTTTTTCGTTCCCCATTAGTTGAGTGACATATACGTTGTTCTAAGTTGTCAAATGTAGAAGAGGATTCTTCAGGAATATCGTAAATGCGAAGCTAGAAGCTATGAATTCCATTTGGTTTATAACTTTTTTGTGCGTCTAAATATATATATATACATATAGCCTATACTAAGAAAATTTCCACTGACAAATGCTGACAGCTGACAGATTTCAATATAACAGATTACGTTTATACTTCAACAAGACATGTTACTTGATGTCACTTGAGTTGGGTTAAACCGGGCGCGGATCGACCAATTATTGTCGACTATTTTTTTTCATGCTTTTTTCCAACAAGGTAAAAGGTTAGATCGAGAAAAATAATCGATTAATCGATTCTCTTATTATTTCAAATTTATCACGTATGTCTGACCTTTAATCTCAGTTGAGCAAATTTAATCGTGTTTTTTTTATGAAACAATTCTACTGATAAAAATATGTATGTACTCTGAACTTTACTTATTTTTTATATTTTATAAGAACTCATTTTTGTGTTTAATAAGATTTTTTTTATCAGATCAAAAGAAATTATGCATTTATATTCTATTTCTTATTTATATTTGTACCTTATCAGAAAACCATTCTTTCCTTACTTAAATAAAATATGCATTATAATTTTGTCATTATTAATTAGATATAGCATCGGATGATTTAAAGCTTTATATATATTTTCATCCAGAAATCATATACTATATTGCACATAATTATTTTAATAGATGTGCATTTCCGAGATAATTGCTAATTTATTTAATACTTACCACTATATTATTGTGATTAGGTATATCTTTGTTTTATCTCTCAAATAATAAATGTACACTGCACACATTGATTTAATTTTCATAAAATATAAATTTTTTGTTTTGTAACTAAGTCAATCACATTATCTTTTTAATTCAATAGAAATTATATAAGTATTGCTCCTCTTTCAAGATATATTTCATCTCACATTTTTACTACTTGTATTTTTTAACATTAAAATATTGTTAGATAAAATTCTTTTAATTAATAAAGAGAAAAAAATATATTTTAAAGCGGCATCAATTGATAATCAATTCACCTAATTTAATATTTAATTTGTTAATTAATACTTATCACACTTCCAACAGAAATTATCTTAGCCAATATACATCTTGCACTTCGTTTTTTTATTAAACTTTTTATTAATTTCCTCACTTATATAGTTTTGTTGGGTTGTATTAATTAATTATATAAATTAATAGTAGCAAAGTGCCGTTTACTATTTTATTTTCACGATTTAGCACGTAGTATAAGTATAGTGTTCGTCATATTTCTAACTACAGATCGTTATAATTACAGGCGCCCTGTGATAGATCTGTCGTATTACTTTTATAAGGTTTCGTCTGTTAATACTTACAACATTAAATATATCGGAAAACGTAGAAATCTTCGTCTCTTTACATTAAAATATCAACAATTTACAATATTGCCATCAATAATAACGATCATATATGATATTAGAGGATAACTTTTCATTTTCTAAAAAAAATTATGATAAACGCACAAGATCCGCAAAAACCATATTCTCTAATAAATAATCGCATTCCTATAAATTAAAATCGCGATCTTATAATAAAAATTTGTACATTAAAGCATTTTAGCACACACATATATCATAGGAGTGACTATTGTAATACGACAGACCATCAGCTCGGATCTATATACTGTGATATAAACAAAATCCACTTCGCATTTAAGTTATATATAATGAATGTTATTTTGAACAGATTTTAATATTTTCAATAAAATTTTCGAATATCCTATGAGAGAGACATACCCATACAATTAAACATACTTTTTCATTTACTTACTCTTTTTAGCTTACGTTCTTCACCTTCATTATCCACTGAGTGTACACGTGCAATAGTATAATTATAATAAAAATAATTAAAATAACAATATAAAATAATAATAGTAGCAGTCGTACTAATAGTAATAGTGATAATTGTAGCAGCAGCAGCAATAGCAGGTGGTAGTGGTAATAATAGTAATATCTATAATAATAATAATAATAATATTAATAATCGTAAGAGAAATAATAATCATAATTACAATACAGTGATAGTATTAATAAGAGCGACAATATTAATAGTAAATAATAATAGAAATAATAGTATTAATAATAACATATTACAATATAATAACGACAATATAATAGTAACAGTAATAATATTACAACAGATAGTAATAGCAGTAGCAGAGGAACAATAGAATATACAAGTAGTAATATAAATTGTGACAATGATAAGATAAACGGCACTCATTCAGCAACAATAGCAATGATAATAGTTATGATAACAATTACTTTTTCGTAATATACTTATATGTAATATTTTAGATAAAAAAGCAAAAAGCCATTAAAAAAAACAAAAGTATTAATAATTTAAAAAATATTGAAAAAATCACATAGAAATTCTATTTAAAAAGTAAGAAGAATAGTTTGTGATATAATTATTTCTCAATACTATTACTGCTAGTGCTGCTGCGAGTATATGCTATTACTACTACTATTACCAGCATTATATGCAAAGTTACTATTATCTCATTAAAACTATTATTATTAATACTATTATATAATCGCTTTTACTGCAAACACCAACTATCACCACTGCTACTTCTACTCTCCTATACTACCGTTACAATGCTGCTGATAATAATCCAGTTGCTGATGATCAAAGTGGTAATAGAGCCATCGCGATAATATTTATGATAGAAAACTCGATTCTTCAGTATTCGTATATCGTGCTCTAATATGGCCAATAATTGTTTTTTTAAGGATTCAAATACATTGAAATTCTGCTTTCCATCATTTCAATGTTTATATAAAAATACGTGAGGGAATATGCATACAATTGGTGATAGAAAATTAATAATTAAGGATAAATGAACAGAGCACATCATACAAATACTAGAGAATTAAAACAACACAAGAGAAAAGTATTTACTACTGCTTTTTTTTCATTTTTTTCGTGATTCCAATAGTTCTTTTTTTTTAATATTGTATACATTGTATGTATGCCCCCGTATTACTTGACAAGATTTCACGAAGTACTTATTTCTTTACAACACGAGAGGAATTGTGTAGCCTCGTTTCTAATTTAAGTGTCGTGGCTTTGCCATTATGTCGATTTACATATTACACAATCATCTTTTAGTAGTTTTTCTTAAAATTCCCACAATGTTTTAGAGAAAAGATGTTCGGGATACAAAGGAGTATAATTGCAATCTTCGTCCTTTTTCTTAATCGATATTTTCTAAATTCATTGAAGTGTTAAATTTTTAACAAGTCTACATGTGAAGTGTCTTCTCTTTCTCTAACACATGTTTCACTATTCATACAGACATATCACGAATACGACATGAAAAATTCTCAGAGTTCAAGAATAGTGGTCGTCGGCACGACTGGCAGTATATTTTGTTTTTGTTGAAAATTAATACCCTATCTGTTTCAACGCTGTAGGTTTCTTACGAAAACCAGACGAAATGGGCATCACCACACTGTCTCTTTGCTGAATAAATCTGGCAACGACGGGCTCCTGTGAATACTACTATTTATTTTTCATGAGCTTTATCTTTATAACAAAGCTTTAACTGCAACGAAAGCAGAGAATATACAATCCTTTTTTTTCATACGTTGCGATAGTAGTAGTTTAGGTTGCGGTTCGCTTGATCCAACATAATCTTTCTAAACGTGAAAAGACTCGACGTAATCCATCATATCCAGCTTTTCACGCTTCACAAGCAGTATCTTATATACCTAATGATTGAAACTCGTTGTGAGTAAAGCCAGATCATGATGATTTGTGTGATACTATCAACAACGGTTTCCTATTCCGCACAAGTTTCGCCATGATCTCGCATCATCGACAAATATACATATAGAGGTTTTCCTTGTCGCGATACATAAGGGCGACAGTCATGCATAGATCCAATCCATGGATACAATCATAATCGATAAGTAAATCCATTTCTTATTGTTTGAATAAACGGAGGATTTATTACCGCTTGTTTCAGTTCTTTCAATGCTACATACGAGATTGCCATAATTGTAACTTTTCTTTGCTAATTGCTTTTTCCTTTTCTTTCTCTCTTTCTCTCTCTCTCTCTCACTTTATCTTCCTAGCTCTATCAATCAAGAAAACCTGCATCAGGCATCCTAAAATTCATTATCATTTGTCGTGGATTGATCTGGGTATAGAGATATCTATATATATATATTTAAATATACATATATATATTAAGTCTATTTTTTATCTCTTCCACAGATACAATCTTATGAATTCTTAACACATAACGATACAGAATATTTTGTTATCTGACTCGCATCTGTGATCGATTAGCTAAACATTTCACTCGACGACACATTTCTTCTTGAGTCAAATATTTAAACGTTACACAGGACATTTTAAATATGTCACTTTTTCCAAGCTTTTTGTAGCAGTATCAATCATTGCTCGTGATTAACTCGTTGCCATTCTTATAAATATATATACTCGATATTATATTTAATAATGGAAATGCTTAATATAAACGTCTTTCCGACTGCATAAAGGCGAAAAGTTTATATTGTTAAAACTAAAGAACGGGTAGAGGTGCGTATAAATAATGTTATCTTCCTATAAGTTTCCATTTTTCGATACAGCACAAAAATCAGATTTTTAATTCATCTATTTAACTGCTATAGTCGATTATATAAGCACGTGATTTCGTAGATAAACGAATTTCATTGTGACACTGCGTGCTCTTTTTCTCATGATATTAAAAAGCACGTCAGTCTTTGCCTTATTTTTTTCGATGAAATTATATCAAAGGTTTAACCAAAGAAAGATGTTTTTCCACACAAATGGAAGAGCAAGTGTGTTCACCTTCACGTAAATATTCACGTATTTCACTCGTTTTGCTGATTCACTTCCTCCTTATTGTTATCACTGTCTTGCTGGTTCACATTGGACTTGTTACCTACAGGCTGTGTTCCAGAGGGGCCATCATTTATCTTATCATTATGATTATCAGCTTTATCATTTGAATCCATCTTAACGTTTCCTAAAAAGAAAAGGTACATTTGTTAATTAAATATTAATCATATAGAGATATATAATTTCTATACACATATCTATGGTTTACAAACCTTGCGATGAGTAATATTGTTGTTGCATCTTCATGTTACGCTGCTGTTGCTGCTGCTGATGTATATTTGGTCTATGACGATTAATTTGAGTTTGTTGCTGCTGTTGCGTTGGCATACAAGCAGGCTGCTGTTGTGTGGGATTATTCGGATTTGGGCCTGGTGCAAATGGTACTACAGGTCGTTGTATTGGAGGTGGGTAACGCTGTTGCGATGGTTGAATGCCAGCACGAGGCGGCATACCCATTCCACGTACATTCTGTTGCAAAACCTGCATGTTTATATGTATGAGTAGATTGTAGAATATATACATATCGTGTCATTTCTCAAATAACCAGATATTATTTTATAAATGTATACATTTTTTCTTTTATTGTGATATTAGATTATATTTAAAAATTCTTTTATAAAAAAACAATCCGTTCTTATATATTCCTATTGTATATTTTTGTCTATATATAATACTAGGATTTCATACAGATTCATTATATTTAATTCTTATTTCTTTACTGATAGAAAATAATTTTTGTACATGTTTAATTTTCACAAGAGAGAAATAGAGAGAAAAAGACGCATGCTTAATATATAAATGATAATTTTAATGAATAAATGGTACATACGTAGTTATTGTAGCTGCTTACCAGAGCAGACTGGCTAACGCCCTGATATTGTTGATACTTGTGATGTTGTGTAGGACTTGGCTGTGGTTGTTGCGACGAAGATTGTTGTTTGCAATTTCTCGATTTAGGTGACGGTATTTGAGATGCTAAAATTAGAATATTTGACCTAATGCAGTTCGAAAAAAAACTTAATAAATAATAACTATTAAATTTTCTCGAAGAAAAAAATTATGAATTTATCCGATAATTTCGATACTTAAATAAAACTTCTAGAAAAAAGAAGCAATTAGTCTAAAATTTTAAAAATTGACAAAATTGAATAATGCGCTTACTCGAGCCAAAAACTGATGCAAGCACATCTTGTTGATTTCCCGACGGGCTCTTCAATTGTCTTGATTGCTCCTGCGGTTGGTGCTTACTAAGAAATGTCGGGGCTGCATTTCCTGGTCCTGGTAAACCACCAGTGGGATTGCGAAATTGTTGAGCTGCCGCTGCTATTTGCAATCCTGAACTAGACAAAAAACTGGGGCCATAGTTTTGTAGACCAACAGGAGTTGCGTTACCCGTTGCCAGACTTTGGTTATGCTGGCCAAATCCTTGCAAACCGTAATGAGTTCCAGTTTGTTGAGTAGCACCGCCAGATTGGTAAAAGCCCGTTTGCGATCCAGGAAACACATCTAAAATATATTGAAATAGCAAATAAAATATGTTAAATAAAAAGTAACGTGTGCAATACTTAAATTCACGAATAAAACCGTTACTTACCGGCAGATGTGGCACTGTAGTAACTATTAGCAGATGCTTGAACATTTGGACCAGGTCTCTGTACTAGTTGCGAATTGTTCAAGTAACTGCCGCTCACACCAAGCACTTGATTTGGATCGTATGGTATATAAGCCAACTGAAAAAAAGAAATTATTTTTGTAAATATACTGTTAAATTTATTATTATTTTTACAAAAATAACTTTATAATGACATCTTACCTGATTAGGTTGAGGAGCAGATGGAGTTTGGAAATGCGGAGCTTTAGTTCCGATAGCTCCGATTGGTTGAGATGACGGTTTGACACTCGCTGACATCAGAGAATTTGACGATGAGCTGATAAGTACTGTATTAGGATTGTTGCTGAGTTGTTGATTTTGTCCAAACGGGGGAGCAGCTGCCGCAGTCTATTAAAAGAAAGATAATTCGAAAGATTAATCTACTCTATTTCAAATATCTGAGTAATGAGAACGAGTTATGAGAGAAATAAAATTCACGTACGATGCGATATTGAGACAAATTGTTCTGATACATTTCCGGTGTGGGAGCATTCGGTGCGTGAGGCGGTGGCGGTGGCGGTTGCTGCAGGTATACGTTTTGCTGGCTGAACGAGCTCTGGAGGGATGGAGCGTACGGCGCGTACTGCGTAAACGGTGATCGGCTTTGATCCAATTGAAACGCTCCGTATAAACCGCCGGCTTGAGCCGGCAATTGTCCCGAACCTGTGTTGAATAATACCGCCGGTGGCGACGGTATGGCAGACATGCCACCGTATTGCGCCGCTTGTGAACCAGGATATTGCGGGAACTCCTGAAAAAAATAAAATAAGACCATTTTTTCATTTCTGTTCTGTCTTACATATATCATTATTTTCGAAATAATAAATGAGAATAAGAACTCATCAACGCACCTGATAGTTGATGTGTGAGGGCTGGCCTGTAGAATTGAATGGAGGTGGACTTAGAGGACCTTGAAGACTAACGGGAGGGTGACCAATAGGACTCTGACCGGCTCCGATGGGACTTGGCCCAGGCACGGTAGATCCCGGTTGCGTACCGCTGCTCCCCGAAGATTGTTGCTGCGGCTTCACCTGCGGGGGAACCAGCTGCGCATCAGGCAAAGAGTCAGCATTTTCCCACAAGGGACATCATATGTTTCAATATTAAGTATGTATTGCTATATACATCATGTAAACAGCCATTTTTAACAAACACATTCGTCGATTTTAAAAAAGAAAATTGTTTCCGGATCTGTTTTGAGAAAATCTGGTGAAAATGTGAATAGGTTATGCTCTTTGTAATAATGCACATACCTTGTCTTCTAACTGATATTCAAAGTTATAATCACAGAAGTTATAATTACATATAAATGATGATAATGAGTAATAATGATAATGATAACTGCAATAATTACAATAATACTAACATAACGATAAGAAATGATGGTTACTGTGTTAATCATCTACTGATTATCGGTAAGTGATCGATTGTATAACCACCTTCGGCTAAAGAAGTTAGCCACTTACCTTTCTCATTTTCACCACACTTTTACTAGACAAAATTTTTAAACGAAAAATAAAATCGAGAAGCAATTAATCATGGCAATAATAATGCAAATAAAAATAGAAGACACAATAGTAACAACAAATATTCGCGAAATGATTTCTCACCTTGCACACATTTGTAGAAGTTGTGATTTCGCTTTTCATATTGTTTTGATTGTATTGCTGATGCGGGCTGTAACTATCATCAACATCGCCGCTTTCAAACGCCTGCGGGAAGCTGGTCGCGCTCCCAACCACACCGCTGCCGTCTTCATGTTCGACCACAGTCGGCATCGGTGGTGCGTTTTCCCAAACCTTCTTCACGGATGCGATTTTCAGGTTGAGCTCCGCGGTCGATGGCGATATCGTGCTCTGACCGCCGGTCATATGCATGGAGCGCGGCATGCCCAAGCTTTTAGTCTTGTCCTCCGTCAATTGTGAAAGATCCGAGTCAAATGTAAAGTCCAACTTCATGTCAGCATTGTCCTCGTTTTTATTAAACGATAATGGCATTTGAATAGGTTCCTGATTCTTATCCTTTATCAGATCATTCGGTTTATTGGGGAAAGCGACGGAAAGCGCTGGTTGCTGTGGATGTTGTTGCACCTGACTGTTGCCTTCTTCTTCCATTTCTGCACGCTTTTCGGCTCGCTGCTGTTGCGTCTTAATATGATTCGAGAACTTTGACTTCACCGCCAGATCCGTTGGTCCGGTCGTCTTTGTGGTCTTTGAATAATTCGTATTCTCGAAGATCAATGTCTGCACGGGAGGCGAAGATACATCAGACACGACATTCTTCTCCGTCAGAGTCTCCTTCAGATTTTTCACCGTCTTCTCACCGCTCGGAGAATTTCGTTGGCTGCTATGTCCGGAATTAGCTTCATTACCTTCGTGACTGTGATCGTTTTGAGTTGTTAAACTCGACATCAGCTGAATGTCCGTAGGAACTGCGGACGGAGAATTCGAACGTAATTGGCTAGTAAAAGGTTTATCCCAAGCATTGACCGTCGGTGGTGGCGCAGGATTGCTAGACGAATCCTTGGCATAATTGTTCCCGGAACTATTTAGCTTATTCATGTCACTCGCATCAGTCGCACACATCTGCTGTTGCTGTTGTTTCACCAGACGTTGGAAACGCGGAGCTAGTCTTGGATTTCTGGAATTTCTGTTGTCATATTCCCGCTTCTGAGGTATGTTTGCCGGTTGAGGAATATTTTGACCAAGCAAGGGTGGAATATTTTGTACCTGTTGTTGTAAAACTTGCTGCGATCCGTTCGACTTTGATTTCGAGCGATCGCGTTCGCGTTCCTTCTCCTTGTCTCTCTTAACCGGCTTCGTTTCCTCCTTCTGATTATGTCTCGATTCTTTCACGTTCTTCTTAGAACGTACTTCCTGGAAACCGTCGGCGTCTACTTTATCCTCTGCTGTCGCATTCGCAGTGTCCTCGGTGCAGCTGTTGGCTTCCATTTCTGAATCCATTAGCTTCTTATCTTTCGTTATCTGATTCTTTTTACTGAGATCGTTTAGCGCTTGATTCACGAGGTTCGGATCGGTCAATTTTATTTCATCGATACGATTAACCATACTATCTTTGTTACTCGATTTATTTGAGATTGCGCCGCTGTTAGTTGAACTTTGACTTCTAGACCTTCCGCCATTCTGTATCTGCGTATTTTGCATCAAGGGCGGTATGCCATCAGTATTGTGATTTTTCTGAGCCCCAAAGCCGGCGTTCTGCAGATTCCGTTTCTCCGCTCCTGGGGCTCGCGACGCCGGATTGGAAGACTTGGGATTTTTCTCACGTTGCTCTCTGGCATTTGTCGCAGATTGTTCGCTCCTACGCGAATGCGGATTTGCACCAATAGCATTCTGGTTTGTAGCTTGAATAGGTCGTCCACCAAAATGCTTGTTGCGACTGTTACGCGAGTCCTTGTGATCCTCTATATGCTCTTCGCTATTTTCCGACGTAGTTTCCCAATCCTCATTACCTACATCCGATTGGGGCTGCTTCGACACATTGCTGCTACTGCCACGTGAACGAGCTTCACGAGTATCTCTTCCCTAAAACATAAAAATGCTCATTATTACATTATTACTATTAAAAAAGAAACAACTAAATATACGCGAGAAATACTTTTTATAAATTTTATGAACTGCACTTTTCGAAACGTTATATTATTCGGCTATTTTATAACTTAACTTATTTTTGCAATCTGAAACAATTAGATTTCGCAAATAAATGGGAAATTCTTCTCTTTTTGAAAGCGGCGATGTTGATGATAGTTACAGCCTGCATCAGCAATACAATCAAAACAATATGAAAAGCGAAATTACAACTTCTACAAATATGTACAAGGGGAGAAATCATTTCGCGAATATTTGTGTTACTATTGTGTCTTCTATTTTTATTTGCATTATTATTGTCATGATTAATTGCTTCTCGATTTTATTTTTCGTTTAAAAATTTTGTCTAGTAAAAGTGTGGTGAAAATGAGAAAGGTAAGTGGCTAACTTCTTTAGCCGAAGGTGGATATATAAAAGTGGTGGATAAAATTAAGTGGACAGATTTCTCTAGTGGAATTTCTGCATTCAATAAACTCCACAAATTTTCGATTGGGTTAGGTTATTTCAACAATGTTTTGTGATGTTGTCGATGGGTTTCCTTGAGATTCCCTCACAATTCTTCTATCATTGTATGCATTTGTGCGACGTTCTCGACGAAATTTTTCTACAGTATTATATTCTAAATACTTTCTATAAATTTTATAAACTGCAGTTTGCGAAACGTTTGAACAACTAAAATTAAATATATTTTCAACTACTGTGGAACGAAGATTAAGAGAGGTGGGGTTTAAAGAGTTGTGTAGCTAGATATAAACCACACATTAATAAAATACATAAAAAGAAACATTTAGCTCTTGCAAAAAAATATGTAAATAAACCATTATCATTTTGAAAACGAGTAATATGGAGCGATGAAAGTAAATTTGAGCTATTAAATAAAAAAAAAAAAAAAAAAAAAGAGTGCATATGTGGAGAATGAAGCTCTAAAAAAGTAGTATGTTTTACCAACAGTCAAGTATGGAGGAGGCTCAATAATTATATGGGTTTGTTTTTTGTGGTATGGGGTTGGAAATTTAGTATCAATGGAATCATGAATGCAGAAAAATATATTGACATTTTGAATGAAAACTTAGAAAAGTCAATTCTAAAAATGAATTTTGAAGAATGGACATTTCAACAGGATAATAATTCGAAGCATACAGCAAAGAAAACGTAACAATTTTTCCAGGATTATAAAATAAAAGTTCTCGAATGGCCTCCACAAAGTCCGGATCTTAACCCAATCGAAAATTTGTGGAGTTTATTGGATGCAGAAATTCCACTAAAGAAACGCCATAATAAAGAAGAGTTTCTAAACGAATTGCAACTGAATTTCAAAGAATCGATAAAAATTATCTTGAAAAACTTGTTGAAAGTATGCCACGACGTTTACAAGTAGTAATAAAAGCAAAAGGCTACAATACAAAATATTAATCACTTAATTTGTAAAGATTTATAACATGTCCACTTAATTTTGTCTACGACTGTATATCTAAGATATTTATATCGAATCTTGTATAACTCAACTTTTTTCTATATAATAGATTTGTATTAAAAATATTTTACTTATATAAACTGAAAAAAAAAGAATGTATGTGAACGATATATATGTATTAATAGATGGCCGATTCTAAGCCTATGTATAAAACATTAAATAATTAAAAATCTGAAATAAATATATGAAATTATACATACTCTTCTACTTCCACTACGAGTTCTCTTGGAACGCGACTCTTCTTTTCGTATTTGCGTCTTTTGGGATAGAACATTGGCGACTTGATTCGCTTCTTGTTTATTAGAGGCCTGTTGAGTTTGTTGACTCGGGGATTTATTACGTCTGCCTGTAATACCCGCCGTAAGCGCCTGTTGCTTCGCGATTATCTTGTCATCAGTAGACTCGACTGGCGCGGATTGCAAAAGGTTTGCTTCTTTCTCGGAGGTTGGGGTCGACGGATTTTGCCGTCCGGCATTTTGTTGATGTTTCTCGTCCGCATTACGTTCCGACGAAAATGGACTCTTGCTGGACGGCGGTCCATAACCTTCCATGCGGCCACCCGTTGCCGTGTTTCGAATACGAAAACCACCACCTCTACCACGACGGGAGGGTTCGCCTGACGGTGCGAAAGCCTCATGGCTGGGTTTTCCGTCGTACCCTCTCTTCTCACTGCGCGCTTGAGAGTATGTTTCGGTGCCTCGCTTATCATCTCGTCTTGACACCTCGCGATTGCGCTCCTCCTTCTCGACTTTCTGGGACGGCTTCGGAGAGCGAGCGGATCGTTTGTCCTCCTTTCCAGATTCAGTGGAGCCGGATATCTCATCAGCACTGTTTTCGGAATCGGTATGCCCATAGGAACCGCTTTTTGCGGACATTCCAGACTTACCAGCAGCGGGTCGTGGCCCGCCTCTTCGTCCTCTAGACTCCGGGCCACGCCAACGAGTGAAAACACTGAAAGTTCCTCCCCACTGACGTCCGCCACGAGATTCACGAATTCTAGAATTAGAGCTACCGCTACTTGTTCTATTACGTGTATTCTTCTCTCGCTTCTCATCTTTGACTTGCTCTTTAACATCTTCGATAGCTTCTTCTCTCTTCTCCAAAGTTGGCTTATCCAATAAATTTTGCTTAATTTCATCACTTTCTTTGCTTTCTTTAGTAACCTCTGCTATTTTTTCCTCTTCTTTTTCAAAAGTTGGCGATATTGCGTCGGCCCATGCCTTTGGTGAATTATCACCTCTCTCAATCTGTCTGCTTTCTGAAGAGCGCTCTGTTTTTCTATTCCACACATCTGTATCTTTTTTCGTCTCGATAGAACTTTCCTTTGGCTGATCTTTCTTATCTTGAAGATCAGAACTGCCTCTCTTCAATTGAGTCAGACTACGCTTCTCGTTCTTCAATTCATCGGCTTCAATTTTTTCTTTCGTAACTGGACCAGGCGGTTGCCTTCTATCTCTTTCTCTTTCCCTAACTTCCTCGTGATATAACAAGTCTCGTTTCTTTTCCTCATAATCGGACACTTCACTCACCCAAGAATTGCAATCGCGTAATTTATGCAACTCGTCATCGCGTAAAGATGTTTTCGACTCTCTGGAAGCGCGACTGTCGCGCGAATCTGGTCTTTGTGGGCGTTCGCTGCGCTCTTCCTTGGGCGCATCACGACGACTTTCCAGTTGTCTGTCTTGTCCCGCGTTACGTTCTTCACGCCACTCTGAACTTTCGGAACGCTCCCTTTGTTCTCGCTCATCGAAAGAATCCTGTGCAAAATAAAAATTTTACCAATTTAGATACAAGCGTAATCTATGCCTTGCAAACAAAAATTGATCTTATTTTAAATTTTAATTGATTTTATTTTAAAGTTTAATTGATCTTATTTACTTTATTTAATTTTTTTTTATTTATTAATTAAACTTATTTATTTATCTTATTTACCTTTGAATAACTATCATAATCCTTCTTCTCTTTGTTATCTCGGTCGCGTATATCTCTGACGTCTCGAGCATCACGGCTGGTAGGACGAGAATCTTTGCCATCACGATTGTCTCGACTATCTCTCGAGTCCAAATTGTCTTTCGAATCTCGTTCTTTATCATCAAAATGTCTCTCACGTTCCCAAGAGTCACGAGAATGTCTATCGTCATAATCGTAATCTCTGAAATTACGGTTATATTCATCGTAATAACCGCCGGGTTTGCGACTGTCGTAGGATCGATGCGAAGAATGCCGATAACGATCCTCCCTCGATGGCGGCGCACCACCACTGCGATGATCTCGAGACGGAGGCCGTTCATCGTCCAATGGTACCGATGCGTCAGAATCAGTTCTGTTACGACGTTGCGGTGGCATGGACTGCTTCATACTACTATCTACTAATACAAATTTCATTGTATAGCTTCTTCAATACTTTAACAGTTTAAAAGTTCAAAAGAGAAGAGAAAGACTACAGTTAATTGCAAGTAAAAATGTCTCACTAGATATTACCTATATTTAAGATATTAAACATCGAATTTCTCTCGTCAAGTTAAAAATTCGTTTTCAAAAATTAATAGAGTTATTTTTGCATCTTTATTAAATATATATCTGCTTAATTTTTTTAACAAAACATTTTAAAGACTACTCTTTTTACAATTTAATTATCCCATTATTAAGATAAAATGTCACACAACTCTAATGTAAAAGTGATTTTACATTCTAAAAACTTACTCAATGAGTTGTAATTATGAAGCCATCTGCTAGGATCATATTGCTGGGAGAATGGAACAGATTGCGAAGCAGGTCTTTCCGCATTGGGTGAAATTCGATTGAAATTTGCACCGCTTCTCTCTGCTTGCTGCTTTTGAAATCTAGGTGGTAAATTATTCTGAAAATGTCGAGAAAATGCCGGTTGTTCGCGATCTCGCGAGTCTCTTTGATCGCGATCGCGTTCTCTTTCGCGCTCACTGCGCACTGTGTCCTGTTGCCGTAAGAAAGTCTGCCGATCATTCTGACGAAAGTCCGCCAGTCCTTGATCTCGGCTTTCTCTCGCAAGATTATCGCGGGTTTCGCGTCCAGATGCAATAATTTTCTCATCCTTTCCTTCGGACGAAGTACGAGATCTTTCACGCTCTCGTTCTCTACTCTCTCGTTCCCTATTCTCTTTCTCCCTTTCCCATTCAGGTATAGGAAGAGGTACAGGTGGGACACTGATCAAGCTTTTAGATTCGCCCGACTGTGTGCGTTCCTCGTCTTTGTGTTTCGCTTGTTTCTCTTTCATCTTTTGCTCCAAGTCCTGTAATTTTTTTGCTGCCGCTTGTTTTGTCGATTCTTGGAAACGTTTTTCTTCTTCTTCTTTGCGCAACCGTGCACGTTCGACAACGGACGCAACTTCAACTTTGATTCTACGTCTTTCGTTCCACGTCTCGTCGTCTTCGACACCTATTTGTAATGAAAATATGCGTAATAAATGAGGCTTGAATAGATCATTGAGTTTGGCATTTTTTTTGTTAATGAAAGTGAACTAACCTCTCAAAGAATGTACAGAGTGCAATTGTGATTGATTGTTGTAGCCTCCACTACCACTCGCGCCATTTGATCCACGATAATCGCGATTCATAGAAGGTTGAGTCCAAGGACGATGCGGCGGTTCTCGAAGTTCCTTCGAGTCTCGAGGATTGTCTCGAGATTTCTCCTTCTCCTCCGCATTATCGTCGCTCTTTTTCTCCTTGATATCTTTTTTTTCATCATTTTTCGATGTTTCTGGTTCAGGTTCATCGTCGCTAAAGGCCAATTTTTGGTTATAATCAATATCATCGTGCGCAGCCCATCCTGCATCACGTGAAATATCATCCATACGAGTAAGATCTTCTTCCTTGATAATAGGTCTAGTCAGAATCTCTTCCTCGGGTACACGCTCACGTTGAGGAGGTGGAAATCGATCCAGGGGATGATTAAATCTAGGTCGGGGGCTGTTGGATCCAGAATTTGATGAAAATTGCGGAGGAAATCCACCAGGAAAATTTGATCTATACATCTAAAAAGATTATACATTTTGTTACCGCAAAACCAAAAAAAAAAAGAAAAAAGAAAAGAATTTACACAAAGTCAAGCTCTTTCAAGAGATTATATAAAAATAAACGTACAAATGGCGGGATAAGTCCCCGAAAGTGATGCAGATTCGGCCCAATTTGACCAGAAGAAGGCGCAGAGCCTTGATTATTTACGGAATTATGCTGGCCTGCCGGGGCCGCGCCCATGTTGGGCGATTGGGCCAAGTTCTGCCGCCCTCCACCGGGTCCCTCTTGGGTGTGTCCTCCTGAAACAGGTATATTTAAAGGGAGGCCCTGGCCCCCCGGAGTATTCCCATTTCCGGGACCAGCTGATGTTGCTGGTGCTGCGCCACTTGCCGTGCGACTTCCGCCTTGAATCCAACTTCCTTCGGCTGCAAAAATTCACACAATCGTAAAATATTAATATTATATACTTTCAAAAACTCAAAGATTTTACTGTCATTTAATTGCGAGAGACTACTTACTTTGTGGACGTAGGCTTGGTCCTGGACCGTATTGCGCATTTAATTCTCGATTCGATTGCTGTTGATTTCCCGGCGTGCCACCTAAATAATTCATTCATTAGAGAATTGATGTATAGACAAATAACATACTTCGCATTTTGATATATAATAACAGTAATATATCAATATTGATAAAGAAAGAATCGATATTTAACGAGATACATGATAAAAACAGGATACACACATGCTCGCACGCGATTATTTCGCAGGCTGTGCATAAAACTTTTCCATGTATATATCATGCTTTACAGATAGTGTCCTGAATATAGTAAAGAACTGTGAATAATACACAAAAAATTAAATTCTTGAATATTCCTAAAATAAATCATTATCTAATTTATTGGCCTAAAATAAATCATACGAGTTGATGTACTATAATTTCATTTTGGATAAATATATATATATAATTATACATATATATCTATCTAATTAAAATAATTACAAATTTTGCCAATATTCCATTAATTAATCTCAATAAAATATTATAATTCTATAATAATTATATATGATATTTAGGGATAAAATAATATTGTTCAAATTATTTTTTTCTGGATAAAAACGCATATAAACTTATCTAAGAAGACTAAGTAACATGTTTCTTTCGCATAACAAAATGTAGTGTCATAATGTAATGCTTTTCATGGTGCAAGTTAAAAAAATGAGAATAAGAAATTGGGGATACAGTATACACCTAAATTGTTAAAAAAGATTCACTCAATTAAAGAGATAAAAAGTACACGTCTTTTAACATTATGTACCAATTTCGAGTTTTCACGTTTTTTTTCTAAATTATATAATAAATATTAAAACACATATAAACAATAATATATATGCAAGACTTGGTACATACTGTAATACTAAATCTAATTTTCTACAAACGTATAATAATACATATCAACATTTATAATCAAATCAATCTTCTACATCTATGTAGAACATCTATGTCTAAAATTACATCATATCAACTATTTTTTAACAAGTTGCGCCAAATATTAGAGAAGTCACAAATTTAAAATTTTATTGTTATTGATGATATAAAAATATATTTGTTCCGCACACGAAAAAGTTACTTATAAAACTTGATAGAAAGATAAAAAATATAGATGGCTCCATAAAAGTTTTCATTTTAACGTGAAATTTCATTCAGGAAATATAATTAATAGTGTATAATAGTAGTATAATCGTAGTATATTTTTTTAAATATACGTCTAAAGAGAGAAAGTATTTTAAATGTTATATATATATATATATATGTGTGTGCATCTTAATGAAAAATTCAAAAAATTTTCTTTTCTATAAAATAGCAACTAACACGAAATATTGTGCACAAAATTTGTATATGTGTAAAAACAATTCATATTTATTAAACAATACTAGACACATTAGCTGTATGCAAATGTTATTAAATAGAAATGTCGCGAAATTATAAATATAATCATCATTATAATCATTATATATCATTATAAATATAATATCATTAAATGCAATTGAGATTGCAAATTTCGTTTAATTACAGATTTTTTTACGATCTTCTTATGACCTCTTTATGACCTTTATCTTTCTCGATAAATCATATGCATATATGTATATGCATATTATTTCAAATGTTTCTAATTGCATTGAGATTCATAAGATATTAATAATGAGAAAAAGTTAGATAAAAAAGAGGCTGAAGTTCTTATCATATAATTTTCCAAAGTAAAACTAGTTTTGTTTCTCTAATTTTATTTCACTTTTTACTATCACTAATACCTTTTAAGCATATACAGACAAGTAGTCTTCATTAAACATCCAATGTTAAGAAATTACTACTTCTCAAAGTACAATTTACTCAACTTATTATATATTATATTTGTGACCAAATATAGAATAAAGAATCCGCATGCATTGCGCATTCTTATAAATCTCTGTTGCACACAGTCTTTATTATTGACATATTTATATCAATCTATGCAACTTTCATCTTCTATTACTTATAATTTCATTTAATTTCAAAGTACGATCTTATAAAAGCCACCATGGGAAGAAGCACAGAGAGAGCACTACTGGCAGAGATAAAAATTTGAATCTAACAGCAACAGGCAAACAGCACCCCACCTGAGTGGTTGTGGGAGTACGGCTGTTGCTGCAGTAACGAATGATGGACTGCGACTGAGATCGCATTGGATGTTGTTGAGGACTGTTGAATCTGGCTCTGAGTGGAGACGGAGGCGGAAGGCTGTCCGCTGAGACTGGGAAACTCGTGTTGGAACTGCGGGGACTGGTGAGCGAGGAAACTCAGTCCAAGGGCACCTCTTGCCCCCTTTGCGCCCCCCACGAGCCCCGCGTAACCAACCACTGCTGCCACAATGGGCGTACCTATCAATTAATTGTGCTACCCAAAAGAAAAGAAAAAAGAAAAAAGAAAAAAAAAAAAGAAAAAAAAAAAAAAAAAACACCGACGTTCCGTTTACACTTTACTCATGCCCAACGTCCAGAAATGGATATTAAAAGAATATAATATATGTCGCGAATGTGAATTAGAATTATTATCACATTCTATACTATATTGTGATCTCATCGTTCTTTATCAATCCAACTCTGGACATTTAAATTAAAGTTTCATGGTATTATATGCATTTACATGCCCCATAAATTTTCTTTTAAATAAATACTGTTTATCCTGTGGCATCATTATAATATGACACAAATATGATTTATATAATAAAGTAGCAAAATCATACTAAAATTGCTACTACCTAGATTTTTTCTATATATCTGGATATTTCTAATGTCTTTCTAATCTCGGCATTGGTACGTTGTATCATTTAAACAATATTGTATCAATTATATACTAATAATATATAGTCGATACAATAGGTATATAAACAATATAATATACTGATTATTAATCCTAATGATTAGTGTATTTTATATATATATATGTATATATATATATATATATAAAACAAAAGTTTATGTGAAATCAATAATTATAATATATGCTAATGACTTGCATGTGCTATCCCGCCTACGATCTTATATATTTCCTATTCGTAGGAGGAAGCACAAATATTTATAGAAAATTGAAGTTTTTCTTATCTCGCAGTTGTGGCTATAATTAGATATGATTTAGATATAAGTTTTTAAAAAACTTTAAACTAGATATGATTTAAATTTGAGATTTTAAAAAATTTTGATGACACTTTCAGGACTATCTTTTTTATATTATTTTAAATTAAGCCTGCTTCTGAATAAACAAATTCAAAAATTTGAATAGAGAACATGAAAAATGAATACAGTAACTTAAAAGCCTTAACATTCTATCTTAATTAATGTTATGCATTACACGCCAGTACAGCTATAGTGTATGGAGTATACATGTTCTACGCACCATCTCCTGATCTGCTCATAATAGCGCTCCATGATGATTTGTTGTTTGTTTGATCCAAAAAAGGAGCTTGTGATACATTTTGTTGTCCCGGTAGTAACGAGTGCAGAGATGTTGAAACAGTGGTTCCTGCTGTGCATTGTGCTGTTGAAGAAACAGTCTGCAAAAAAATATTATCTTCAATATAACCTAAATTGATCTACTTTTAAATTATAAATATAATATACAATATAAGAATACAAAAATTAACATTATTTTTATAAACTTTTCTTATTAAGAAATTTAATTTTTAATTTTACAAAAAACAATTACTTTAATACAACTGTTAAAATTATTTTACTTTAAATGGCAATCATAATGATATCAAAATATTGATAATACAATGTTAATTTTAAAATAATTATGTTCTCTATAAACTAAAGAATTAATTTATAACTTACAGTAGTGTTATCAAGTGAAGTTACTACTGTGGTAGTAGTAGTGGTCGACGATGTCGAATCCTTAGTAGTAGCCCAACCACTTCCTCCACTTGGCACAAGACTGACAGCTGGATCACTGCTGCTAGTTTCGCTTTTTAAACTGGGCAGATTAGCAGGAGGACGCCGTGCCGAAGGCACCTTTCCAAGACTTTGCATTCCATGTTTGCGCGGTAATGTATTTTTTTGCTGATGCGGTTCCAAAGATTCACCCTAGATTCAATATTTGTTGAAAATATTTAGCTAGTTTGCATTATAGAAAAATTTATCTTCCAAATATTAAAATATAAGAAAGAAAAATACTGTTTATGAAGTATATTGAAAAGAGATAAAAATTAAAAATAATTATTTACAAAGATTATTTCATTTATTTTATTTAAATTAACAAATTTGTAAGACAAAATATAAAAGAAAGTATCTCTCAGAAAAATATAAGTAATAAAATGTAGTCAACACTTACCCTACTCACCCGATACAAGCTATTGATATCTAGTGATTGAAACTTGGATTTTCCTTTCTCCCCCTTCGACACAATCCCTGACAGAGTAGACATGCTGTCTGCACGCAACCATTTAGTACCAATCAGACCCAAAGAACGAACCCTTTGTCTGCAAAGAGAAAGTTATTTAAATATCTTTTCTTTATAAAAATTAATCAATGGGGGCAATACAATTGTAATTTAAAGAAACTATGATAAAAAATATAATACCTTCTGTGATAAAAGATATAACTTCATACAATATGTTACTTACATCTTGAGGTTTTTTTTAGAGAATATAGCATATTTTTAGAAATTAAATATGAATGTAATTAATACTATTTATTGAAAATCAGAGAATTTTCAAACTGAGAAAACAATTGTGAAAGAATTGTAAAAGAGCTATAACAGTACACGTACAGTAGATGTATTTAAATAGATGTGTCAGATTTAGAGTAGTAAATAGATTTGTCAATACATTTCTATGCTTCTATAGAACATGTAATCGAATAAAAAGTACATTATAATAAGATTTACAATAATACAATGACAATCATTGCATATAATACTTTGTTCGTTTAAATGCTTCATGCGATCAAAACTTTACAATAACGATATAGCACTATCAATTCTATTATAATTTGTGTAATTATAGCAATACGCGAAGGAATAACGCGAAAAAGAAATTTCTAAAACGCGCAATCCGTTACAACGCATTAGCGGTGGAGGCGAACAGCCCGAGAAAAAGCTTTGTCTGTCACGCTGTTAGAACAAGCTACCGCGCGGTAATGAAAAAGAACTCGAGTGTGACGAAAATACAACTCGATTTATTACCTAGTAAATCCAAATCTGGACACTGATAATATTACGAATGGAAAGCCCAAAGGGGGCAAGTAACGCCGGACCCAACCCCTCTCTCCCTCTCTTTCCCTCTCACTCTCGCGACTGTGTGCGCGATGTCAAAGCTCGCGATATCCCAAAACAACAGTCGCGCCGTATACCTAAATACGCATCATGTTGTTGAATTTGCCATGTCGTAGATGGAGTAATTTCGTGATATCAAGGGCCGCGAACGTGTAATTTCGTCATGATAACGGTACCCCGTCGTCGAAGAAAGCGGAGATGCCAATCCGCGGAAGGACGGGGAGGGGGAGGGAGAGGGGCAGAGTAACGAGGGGGGGGGGGTCGGGGAGAGGGGAGGGAAGAAAAGTGTCGGGATACAGCGAAGCATCCTCCACGTAGGAAGGAGGATTTCGCTGTCCGGACGTTGGCGGATATTGACAAAATAAGGACTTACCTTGGTCCGTCCAAATGGGTTACCAATTCACAATAGGGTTAACTCCCAGTAAAACTAGATTAACGCACGGATCGACGCGGATTACCGCTTCCGACCGGATCCCACCGCGCCTACAGAGACACAAGAAACTTCTTCTCTACAATTCGTCCAAGATGGCGAATGCGCGACTCTCGAGGGGCCCTTCCTCCGCGCGCGCGATCAATACAATTACGTCACGCTTACCAAGGAAAACCGCTCTCACACAGACGTGCCACTCGTCGGCGGATTTTCGCTGTCGCCAACGATGGCGATAGCAGCGTCTATTCTCTCGCGGCGCGGTTTTCCTTTTTTCTTCTTTTTTTTTCCTCCCCTTTACGCGGCCCACACGCTCACAAACTCGACACGATATTCACGACGACACGCGCAGATCGCTCTTCGCGGAGGATCAAAGAATAATCCTCTATTCCGTTCACTTATATCCGTTGTGCGTGCGACAAGAGAGTAGACGCACGCAAATAGTACGCATTTATGGCCGCTCGTGGCGCTCCCACGGAAATTCCTTTCATTCGCACTATGGAACTCAAGTTGACGATTTTTTTTCCCAACGAAATTTCATTAATTTATCGATGTTTTTCAAACGTCAATGGAAAATTTTAATTTTTTTTTATACATGTGTATATATTTTTTTTAATACGCAAATCGCATCATAAAATTTTCCTCGAGTCTCATTAAAGATGTTATTTGACTCCGACGTATTTCACGCATCGCAGATGCACTTTCTACACTTTCTCTCATTCTAACCGTCTTTCTTCATGGCTGCTCGTAGCATGAGAGAAAATAAAATCTGCTGTGGAGGAAATTGTTTCACGTTAAGTTAGCTTCCGTTTTCTGAGTGTGTAATTTACACTGTGAAAATATCGAAGATGGTATGTAATTTAAATTATCCCTAATACGTATTATATGTACTTTTGTATACGGTTTTAATAATATAAATATCATTTTTTTTAGAGCGTTACATTACATACGGACGTCGGTGACATTAAAATAGAATTATTTTGCGAGATGTGTCCGAAAACGTGTGAGGTATTTTTCGATTTCTGTATCATATTATCACGTGTCATATTATTGCATATAATAGCAATGTATAACCTATAATATTTACTCTTGACAATTTTGTAATGCAAGCGTTAACATTTTTGTTTTATACAGAATTTTCTTGCCCTCTGTGCTAGTGGATATTATGACAATTGCTTGTTCCATCGAAACATAAAGGGTTTCATTGTCCAAACTGGAGATCCTACTAATACGGGTAAAGGTGGAACTTCTATATGGAATCGAAAATTTGAAGATGAATTCAAAGAGGAACTGAAACATAACGCAAGAGGTCTTGTCTCTATGGCTAATAATGGTCCTAATACAAATGGAAGTCAATTTTTCATAACTTATGCACCACAATCACATTTGGACCTAAAATATACTTTATTTGGAAAGTAAGTTTGCATTTAATTTTATTTTATAGGAAATAAAGTTATTTTTTTATCGCATTCTTATTTATTACAGAGTGATTGATGGTTTGGAGTCTTTGGAACAATTAGAAAAATTACCAGTAAATCCTAAGAATTACAAACCTCTTGCAGAAATAAGGATAAATAATATAACCATACATGCTAATCCATTAGCGGGATAAACTTGTGAGTGGTAGAATGGTTCTTATTATTTATTGTAATGACTTAAGTAATTTATATTCTTTAAAAATCTATTTGCATAAAATATATGAAGTTAATGATTAATATACACATATAATACATAAAATATAAAATTAATAAATAATATAACCATACATGCTAATCCATTAGCGGGATAAACTTATGAGTGGTAGAATGGTTCTTATTATTTATTGTAATGACTTAAGTAATTTATATTCTTTAAAAATCTTCTATTTGCATAAAATATATGAAGTTAATGATTAATATACACATATAATACATAAAATATAAAATTAATAAATTTATATGTATAGAAAATATATAAACATACACACATATATATATATATATATATATATATATATATACATATGTTTTTTTACAGATGTTTTAAATTTGCAAGAAATAATGCTGCCAATAAGTACCTTTACATTGTATATTTACCTAATATTCTCTTATTATGTGGATCAAATGGACTTTGAAGATACATTCTCGCAGGATATCTTTTTCTCATTGCTTCAATTTGGTAAGTACCTGTTTCTAAAAATTCTTTTGTAATATTTTGTCCATTTGGTGCTGTGATATATCTGGATAAAAAAATTAATGTATAAATATATAAACTATTCATATTTATTTATATTATTTATTTCGTTTACTTACGCCTGTCCGATACTGCTTTTAAAAGTATATCCATGTTCAGCTCTTCTTAGATAACCAACTAATTGATCATTTCTATAAACACTTTCCATACCCCACAGTGGTATATCACTGTGAATTAAACAAATATTAATCCATGAATAATGTGCATTCAAAATATTGATAAACCAGTATTAGAGAATAAATATATTGCAAAGTGATATACTTACTCATTTATGTGTAAATGCACCAGTCTTTTTTTTATTCCATTTTTATGACATCGGTCAACAGATTCTTTACCTAAATACTTACCATTCTTACGACAAACAGTTTCTAAAGCTGCTTCTATTGGATTGTCATCCGATCTTAAGTCAGCACCCCAAATATGAATTCCTAATAGACAAATTAATACATAATCCCAATACAATTACGACATAGATTAAATGATATACAAATATTGAACTGTTGAACCTTTTTCAGAACATAAACTGTAGAATGCTCTGTAGCCAGCTAATTTCATATCATATTTTTTACCACATTCCATTAAAGCTTTGTAAACCTTTTCACATGAACTTCTTGGAATATGTAATTCAAAACCAAGTTCACCCACAAAACTAAATCTAAACATATGCACCAGTTCACCATTTATTCGTACTAATTTTGAAGTAGAATATGGAAATGATTTGTTTGAAAGATCATCCTCGACTAACATTTGTAGAACTTGACGACTGTAATAACAAATGAAAAATATAAATTATATAAATAAACAGTGTCAGATACAATATCATTCTTTTATCATAATTTATACATATATTCAAATTCACATTTCATTTGGATACCTGTTAGGACCTTGTACTGATAAAATTCCTATCTGTTCTGTGACATTATGCACAGATACATTAAAATCTTTTTCTCTGGCTACTTTGTTGATATGTGCCCAGGTATGATACGATGACATGCCCCCAGACACTAAAATCAGAAATAAAAAATTAAATTGAATCTCGAGATAAAATACTATATACGTGATAAAATATAAAAGTAAATAAGAAACTGTACCGATATAAAATGCTTTTCCTTTAAATATGGGATCAATTACACCACCCAAACCGGATTCTAGACCGGTGATAGTGCAATCGCCTTCTACTCCTCCGTTTTTATTTAACATACAAGTGTAAACAGTCTTATTGATCTCTCGATCTACTTGAGATGTAAATATATAATCTACCGCCTTTCTTGCATCTGGGCCGCATATGTAAAATTTTCCAAAGGACGATGTGTTAAATAAGGCAACATTATTTCTGCATGAAAGCGCTTCCTCCCGTATCTATAATACATATAAAACAGAAAAAAATTATATTTAACATTTTTGTTGAAAAATATTTTTTCATACGATCTTATCCTAAAATTAAAAAGTTAAACTTACGATATTATCGTGTGGTGGAAAGTGAAATGTATGTTCCATTTTTAATACATCGGCATATGTATCATTCGTATTTTTTGGCGTATCATAATAACCGCCATAATCATAAGGCAAAACTGCAGCTGTTTTATTATTTAGCAAAAACCATCCTGGACGTTCCCATCCTTGCCGTTCTTCCATGACGGCGCCTTCATTGATGAGTAACTATAATGCATAAAAGATTAATACGTTATTGATAAATAAAAGAAAGATGAAAATGAATAATCTAATAGTAAGTGAAAAAGTTTGTTGATAAAGTTTGAATATTTATGTAAAACATAATTTACATTATGGAAAGGATCTGTCTTTAAATTTCTTCCACTTAAACGTTCGTCGTGTGGAAAGACAATCTCATAATTTTTTGCGTAAGCTTCCTGACATCGTTCATTAATCCAAACTAAGTTTTTTCTTTGTTCTGGTATAAATCTGGAAAGACGAAGAAAATATATCAAAGTAAAGAAAAGGAACAAATTTTAAATATGAATAGATTGATGTTACTTATATTTCTACATTTGCTATTTTATCACTATGTAAAAGAAGAATTATTAATATATTTAAAAGTTAATTTGTTCAGTAATTGTGATGTTAAATTACATTATATATTTAAGAAATTTGCTATCTTTAATTCGAAAATGAATCTTTACCGCCTAATATCGTAATTGAACATGTATTTGTCTGGTCGTCCGTTAATTATCCATAATGCTATTTGTTCCCCACAACCACCTCCGAACATCATCCCGGCACTATTATATCCACAAGAGTAATAAAAACCTGTGCAGCGTGGATCTTCACCTTTCGAAGTCATTGTTTTTATTTTAGACTTAATGCACTTATAGTGTTAATGAATGTAAACATCTACTATAAATTAATGATAAAATTTGTACCCATAATAGGTCTATGGTCCGGAGTGAAACTTTCTGGACCGCATATTGTTGTTCTTATTCCTGTGGTTGCCAGAATGGGTATCAATCGGTTCATCGCTTTTACATGTGCATTGAATACATCCCAGTTCAGCTCGTACAAACTGAAGGAGAAGTCTTCTGGTGCCTTTACATAGTACGTATCATTTAAGAATTAATTAAGAGAACTCATACTGTGTTGCAAATATTTTTTTATAACAGCAATTAAATTTCTGCCTGTAACATGTATATACATAACTTACAGATTTCAATATGATAGGATTTGATTCGTAACCTCCGATATGCATATTTCCACCCTGCACTCGAAAGTAGATACTACCATCAGGATCTCGAATATTTGGCAATCCTTGTATGTTCATCGGTTCAGTGATGACGTATGCGTGTTTTATCGGTGTCAACGGAATATCCAGTCCTACCATTCGTGCTATCGTTCCGGACCATGCTCCAGCAGCGTTTAATACGACATTGGTTTTTATAACTCCGTAAGGCGTTTCTACTCCACGAACGATTTTATGGCCATCGTTATCTTCTGTGAGAATTTTAATCACTGGACAATCCTCAATAATCTTGAAAATTTATATTTAATTGGATTAATTTTCAAACGTCGTAATTAATAACAAAATTTCACTTTAGCTTCAATTATTTATGGAAGACATATTGATTATACTTTGAATACAGATGTAACGATCTATCGTGCTATTGTGAATTATAAATATCAAGTGAGTAATACTATGTAGGCTGATTTTGATATAAGAGAAAAATGAATGAAATTACCTTGCAACCGTTTTTTTCTGCTGATTTTGTCAATGCATTTACTAACATGGCAGGATCTATAGTACCATCTCCTGGAGAATATATTGCAGCCAGAAATGCATTCTCATCTATCAGAGGAAATTTTTCCTTCGTTTCGGCCGGATCAATCATATATGCATCAATGCCAAAATTCTTACAACCAGTAATTAATATTTCGTACTCGGTCACTCGTTTCTATGAAATGTAATATAAAATTTATTCTTCGAAAATAAATGTAGATGAGGGCATCAATTATGTGCAAAGAAAATGCCAAGATATTTAGACTCACGGGAGATTGAGCGATAAGTAGTCCACCGTTATTTATCCATCCTGGATCTATATCTGTCTCTTCTTGCAAGGATGCATAAAGCATATTCGAAGCTTTCAGCAACTCCGTTTCTACATCGGTTTCTACTCCGCGTAAACACCACACGAGACCTGATGTATGCCATGTTGTGCCAGATATAAGTTTAGATTTATCCAAGAGTACAACGTTGATACCGCGTTTTCCTAATTGATAAAGTGCATTACAGCCAGCGCTGCCACCACCTATTGTAAGAATTCTTGCATGTATTACACTGTATAAAAAAATATCTATATCTATCTATAAATATTAATTAAAATTAACTGTTGTTCAGCTGAGATTTTTTCTAATTTTGTATACAAAAGAATACCGCTAAAGATACCTCAGTTAATCTTAACTACTATATATATATAATGTAGAGTATTCAATTTTTATCCAAACAAATTCTTTATGTTTTTCCAAGGATATAAATTTAATTACCTATTATTACAACGTCTGCATTACTAGGTATGCCAATCTTTGTCTGATTGAACGTAGTGATCGCTCGGTTATTTCTAAAACCCCATTTAGATATGAACTGAAAAAAAGGAATATATTGATATTGATGAATATATGCGATTTCATGTTTTTACAAATATAAGTGAAATCATTAATTTTACAATGTACTTGAATGTATCAGATTCGACAAAATTGAATATACATATATATGTACCTTGTTCGTTATTAGACGAAGCATCTCGTATGGTTCATAGAATCAGGTCGTCATATATAACTGCAACATATTGCCACAGACCGTTTCTCAGCCAGGATCGCTCGGCTTTGTTGCTCTAATTGTGGTTTATCTTCAAAATTACACTGTTTATAATATGTACATGTTTATCAAGAAACTCGTCGCATTTTTCAACGTTAATTTCTCTTTCACGCGTGATATCACTCACTCGCGTTTGCGGTGAAATGTTTGATTAAAAAATCTCTAGTTTCCGTAATGTGAAGAGAGATTACGAACGACGTCAATGTTCAATCGCGAAACGACAAAACATTACCCAATATGTTTGTATGAGAAAGAAAAGGCGATACTTAATAAGAGATTTAAAACGCTATGTAAGTACGATTGCTCTTTCTATAGAAAAAAAATATGGATAACATATATTCTAAATACATACCTATTGCACAAATATTGTTATATTTTATTTTACATTAAAAATATCTGTTTTTTGCCAAGCTAATGATAATAAGAGGTAAAGGAACGGTAATTTCGTCATAAAATTAATCTATCTTCTTACCAGATAAAATTGTGCATTATCACTCTATGTTTGTACAGTTATCTATTACTCGCCTTACATATAAACACCTAATGTGGAAATATTTCTCTTTGTTGTCAGCTTTGGACTCTGCGAGAAGTGTCATTGTTGATGTCTTTCTCAAGAGTTTTACTTTGACCTGTTCTCTCTTGTGTACTTTCTTATTTATTATTAGATTGTATAACGTCTTTTATAACATACTGTATACAATAAGTCAAATAATATCCTTTCGATTTCATCAGAATTTATCAGAATAATATCTTTTACATTTCATCAGAATATTTCAATTTTAATATGCTGTGCTGAAACGTGTGTGTGTATTATACATATATATGAATGTATAGCAATTTTTATGTCTTTATCAATAAGGAATTTAAAAGAAACAACTCATGACATTGCAATACTTCTTATCTGCAGTTTGATTATTTACTAAAAATAATAAGACTAGTTTCTGTTCTTGTTACGTATTAATTAGTTTAATATATAACATACAGTCATTTAAAAGTCATGATAATTACGATACTTCTACAAAATAAAGGATTATATTTTATCGACTAAGAGGAGTCTGATAGACTTATTCTTAGTTTATTTATATTTAATTATGTTATCATCTACTATACATTAAACTAGACATACTACAAAAGCGATACATATTTAAGTACAGTGTGATAAATATATCGTGTAAAAAAAATAGGATTTTTTTTAAAAGAATCTGTGAACACATCCGTAAAGAAGTTAACAAAATGCCACTTCAAACACAAATAACACGTTTCATTTAGCGAATAAACCTTACAGCGAAGTGTGCTCTTCGCTCGCTAAACTATCTGTATCTTCAGTGTCTGAATTAGTTGCAGCTTGGACTCGAGCGTATTCGTCAGTATCGATGCTTTTGCAAAAATGAATAGCATACTTTAGTTTTTGTCGTAAAACTGCTTTACATGAATATCTCGGCATTTTCAAAAGGAAAAAACAAGTATAGCTTTCAGGAAGAAACTGGTCTGGTGGATTGTACTTATCCATTACCTAAGAAGAAAAAAGTCGATAAAAGAATGCGTATATGATAATACTTGATATAAAATATAAAATTCGATATAAAACTGCATTTTTTTACTTGTAAAACAAAGTCTCTGCCTCTAAAATCTGCGATTGTACGTGGTAAACGTGTCCTGCCCCAAACAAAACGAAGGAAAAGCGATCGTTCTTGATTGGAGAATTCGTCCATTACTTCCCAAAACCATTGAACAAGTGGTGCAATCGCTTCAATACCTGGAAAGATAATTCTTAAATATTAGAAACATAATAAATAAATTATATGTAAAGAAGAAGCATATATATATATATAATAAAGAATTTTAATAGATCAATTATAATGAAAAATTCTTTTAGAGAAAGACAATTGGGATAAATTATTAAAATTAATTATGCTTAATACTTTCATTACTCATGTTAAAATTAGTACCAGTATCTTGATATGATAAAAGTATCTTGATATAAGCATCAAAACAGAATATGTAGAGTATACCTTTATATGTGGCAACAGATTTCAATAGATTCAGTGGTATATCTGGACTACCGCAAACCATTGTTTCGAGTTCAGCACCGCTAAATAATGCTAATAAGGGTACAGGAACGACTTTTGATAATCCTTCTCGGACAGCTGCTACTTGAGCGTCAAATTCGTGTAGCCTATAATCTAATGCCAATCTTACATACTCGTGTCTATTTTCTGGTGTTATCTTAAGATATCTGAAAATTTAAAGAGTTACTTATTCTCTATCACAAAAATCCTTTGCTTTTAACTATTGTTAAATATGGATTATACTTTCTTTCTATTTAAATATTATTTTATAGTTTGATAATTCTGAAGCAATGCAAAGTAAATATACCTTATATTAGCATGCAGTTTTTAAATATAAAATATAATTTGTAAAATATATATAAATTTTTATATATATAATTTATCATTTAAAAATATTTATTTTTATAGGTTTAAAAATATAATATTTCTTTCTCTATGTTTAAAATACTTTTTAGAATTTTGCATATGAAATATATGTTATAATGAATATTTATTACATAAAAAATACATATAGTAAATATATAGAAAAATAACATAATAAAAATTTTGAAAATATAATACCTGTTAGATAATGCGACATCGTGTCCTGCAGCGGAGGGAGTAGAAAATGGCATTTCTAAACTCTGAAAAACTTTTTCATCGGGATCCATATCCCTAATACAAAGTAAGCCAGGAACGTAATCTCTATCGACTTCCGTCAGATCCGCTGGTGTCAAAGGTATGCCAGCAAGTTGCTTCCAAACTGGTTCGGCTAGATTTAAACTCAACGGACTGCCCGTTCGTATAGCAATACCCATCAAGATGCCTAAGAATTGAAACATGTTCATATGCAATTGAGAGTCCGCAATGGGGTTCAATAAGAAACAGTCACGGTTCGTGCCGTTATCCTCGCGACCGTTTGGCGTAGGTATAAATAGTGGTAAGCAACCATTTTGTAATTCATCGCACATTTCTGCTATACTCTCACTATAACCACCGCCACAATCGTCGACGCTTTCTCCTAAATAAAATAATACGAATGCATTAACGATTTTGCATATTCTATCGTGTTTATTTTATAAGAAAACTTAGTGATTATATAAACAAGCTACATACCGACAAACTTTACTTTCCAAACTCTGTGAGGTAGGAACAATACATCCTGCGTCAGTAAAGACATCTTCGACACCATTTGACCGAAGACCGATTTGATACCGTCCGGTCCAGCTAATCCACCTTTCGCTCTAGCCCTTTTCACTTGTATCCTGTTCAATTCGATCACAGGTCCATGTTGACGGTCTCTAACCATTGTAGCTTGAATGACCTTGCGGAATGTCGCTTCCTTTATACTGTATACCAGCATAGGGGCTAGCTTGCTCAGTCCGATATGACCGGTGATCGGAAACATAGCCAAAGCAGGACACAAGAGTTCCGCGAAATGATGTAGTAATACTAGTCTATTGCGCAGTACGGAGTACGATAAATCTTTAACCAAATCATATTCCATGGGCGTGGACGCCGGCATTCTGCTTTGTGTAGCTTTTGCGGTGCTCCAAGCTAGCGTATGCGCGCTACCGCAAGCGACTCTCGTAATTTTCTTGCCTTGCAACGCGTGTACCAATCTCGGCCTGTGGAGCGCACTCGTGGTACCGTCACCGAGTTGACCCTCGTCGTTATCGCCCCAGGTGAAAACCTCTCCTTTGTCAGAGCACGCGACACAATGCAACGAACCCGTTGCTATCGAAATGATCTTCTTTCCTTGCAACGCAGCTACTTTACGCGGTCTACGCACATGATCGTCCGTACCATGACCTAAACGATGATAATCGCCTTTACCCCTGCACATAGATAAAAGAAAAGATCGAAAATATAAAAAGAAATTTAAAAAAGAAGATAATACTATATAAAAAAATTAATGCTAAAAATTGTTATTACCAGGTATAGACCGCTCCAGATCTTGTTAAGGCGACTGAAAATTGACTACCACATTCGACTTTAATTACACCGAGTCCGGCTAAGGAATCTATCTTCAATGGAACTTTACATCCATCGCTGCCGCCTCTACCCAATTTCCCGTAATCTCCGTCACCCCAACTCCATACGTTATCATCATCGGTTACGCAGAGCGTCTGTGCGTCACCACTTCCACAAGCCACGTCGATTACTTTGTAATCTTGTAAAGCTTCGACTACCTTCGGTCGTAACTGATCATCGCTGTCCCCGTGTCCGAGACGTCCGTATCGTCCTGTACAATCAGTTCTTTTTGTGATAGCAAGATAATACAGCATATCTATATTTTCAGTAACTTTACACATAAAAAAATCTAATATTTGATATATGCGCAAATATAATAATGAATCGAAATCATATTATATAAATATAAAATAATAAATAAATACAATAAATAATAAAATAACAATAAAATAATAAAATAAAAAAAATTGGTTTTACATTACTTGCCTCTAATCATGTTTTTTTTTACCTTTCCCCCATGTATACAGCCAACCGGCGCTCGTGATAGCGGCGCTATGATGACCACCGCAAGCTATATCTACAATTTCTACGCCGAGTAGATCCTCGATCAATTTTGGCCGGTCGTACGACATTTTGTTACCGTGTCCCAGTTTGCCGTCGTCGCCTTCACCCCAAGAATATACATGACCTTCCGAGCTTAGAGCGAGACAGTGCTTTCCTCCCGAACTGACGGCTACTTTTTTAATAAATACATGCTGTATTGATTCCAATAGCGTTGGAATCATAACGGAATCTGTTCCTCCTATCCCAAGGCGTCCCGCAGCTCCGTAACCTGTAAAACATTGTAGATTAATAACGACATATGTCACATAGTTATATTATAATTAAGTTTCGTCTTACCGGTCGAATAAACCTTTCCATCGGCAGTTACAGCAAACAAAGTTTGCTCACCACCAGCCAGTTGGATCGGTCTGAGCGCAGACAAACTTTCACATGGTGCAGGTAGCTTGACCTTCGGACCTTCTAGGCCTCCTAGTTGACCTCTGTGATTGTGACCCCATCCGTAGATCGCGCCCGAACCGTCCCATGATAGCGTCCAGTCCTCCGGTCTACGATTTAGCCATTGTAGCAACTGCTCATCATGTCCTTGTTTGAATACATTGTGATTTTCATGATCCTTTGTATATTCGGTGTCTCCGTCCATTGCCATTTCGTTTAGCTGTTTTGTAACTTCATGACAAAATGCTTTCGGTAAAGAAATGCGATCGACGAGTGACTTTGCCACGCGCGCAGCGAGACAATATCTGCGAAACCAGGACCACTTGTGTACCTCGGAACAGAACTGCATTCCATCCAATTCGAGATCGCATGCGAGTGCTACGAGAACTTTGAAAAAGTCGCTGTGCATCAACTGCTTGCCACCTCTGACTAGAGGATCTTCATACGCGTACTGTCGTAAAAGTGCTTGCGGTAGAGAACCAAGTAAAGATGAGAGTGCCACTTCAGGTCTTATACCTGGTCCGTTTGTATAAACCACCTGTAATTTTCTCAACGCCCACATCCTCTGCTGCGCGGACAGAGTACTTAATTGACTGCATTGACCTAGAGCGGTGGCCAGACGAGAGGCGACATTTCTATCGGAATTTATCAGACTGTTATCTATTAGTAGATGTTCGGCCAAAGCTATAGTCGGCTGCGACAGAACTGCTCGATCAGATCCGAGCTCGTACGGCGCCGTTTTCGCTAGAACGGGATATACTGTAAATTTCCAGCCCCAACCGTTGACAGATCCGTCCGAGCAGAATCGCCACTTCAATTCGTCACCTTGAATCTTGATTTCTGGCCCCCACTCAGTCCACTCTCTGCCGGATCTAACAGCTACCACTCTACCGCTTCCGTCCATTATTGTGAGCGGATCGTGCCGTTTCTCTGTGGAGCACTGTCGATCAAATTCCACTCGAAGGGCCTCCGCGCCAGGTATTTTTACGTGACCCGTCAATGTAGTGTCATCGATATAAGGGTGCGGTGTTTCCTGCACGACGGGTTGTGGTGTATTGTTGACGCAGTTGCTATTCGCTGCAGTGTCTTCCAATTCTGTTACACACAATTCTAGCAACATACTGCCAACGGAACTATTTTTCTTACCTAGAGCGATCAGTACCGATGATATTGTTTCTTTGGCTGACGCGCAAACTCTATTGGCTACAGCCAATTTCAACAAGTCAACTAAAACTCTGGCATCATCTTCCGTTAATGCCAACGTAAACTCATCTAGACCGAAGGCTGTGATACCATCCTCGCCTACTACCTGCGCATTGGACGTTAAAGTAGCAGCTATAACACTCATCGCGCTTGTCGACATCCTTGAAGCGCGTGAAGATAAACTGGCAGAACTAGACATAGACATGGCTAACATAGCTAATGGATAATCTTCCGACTCGGGAGTCATCTTAGGACTACAAGTTACTACATTGACCGCTTCAGCAACATTTGCCGGAGCTTCACCTCCACCTTGTGCAATGTCACCAACGTTTTGATAAACTGTGTGCTCGGTACTCGATGTCATAGTTACCTCTGACGGTGGAATCACATCCATTACTGAAGCTATCGGTGTATGTTTCACCGACGCACAGCCGTTCAGTGTTGAATGACTCTGTAAAGCAGTGACTATCACTCCCCGTGCTTGCATAATGAGAAGAGCATTAATTACATGCTGTAAGGCTTGCTGCTTTGCAACATTGCTTTCTAGTGAAAGTATTATACTGGCGAGCGATGGTCTGGTGACGACGATATTTGTCGTGGCGACAGTACCGTTTTGTTCCGGCACATTTGTCAGACCTAGACACATCTGGCCTAATGGGTCTCTTGCTGTTGGGAATGTAACCGGTTCTTGATTTCCGCTACTTGGTTGATCGACTAAGACCCAAGCTATACTGTGACTCGAGCCACAGGATACTCTATTCACTCTCGCATCTTCCAATTCATGTACTAATGATGGTTTCCGATTAACGCTCGTCGTGCCATTACCTTGTTGCCCATGATCATTATCACCCCAGGCGTACACCTGACCTGTATCGGTCACCGCAAGACAATGTAATGCACCAACGGCCACATGAACGATTTTTTTGCCTCGAAGACCTTCAACCAATGTGGGTTTTCGAACGTGGTGATCATTACCATGTCCTAAGCGAAAATAATCTCCTTTTCCCCATGTCCATACTTCACCATATTTCGTCAAAGCGAGGGAAAATTGCGCGCCGCATTCCACCTGTACGACACCTAAGCCACTTAACCGATCTACTACTAAAGGTGTATAACAGCCATCGCTTCCGCCACGACCGAGTTTGCCGAAGTCACCATCGCCCCAGGAATATACACAGCCGTCAGTAGTCAAAGCCATTGTTTGTGCGTCTCTGCTACCGCAGGCTACTTGAACTACTCTATGTCCAACTAAAGTCTGTACTAGTTTCGGCCTCATTTGTGTGACAGTATCACCATGGCCTAATCTACCATACTCCCCTAAACCCCAGGTATACAATTCACCATTACTCGCGATCGCTGCCGAATGTCCCGATCCGCAAGCGATGTCTCGAATTCTCTTCGATTTCAATGTTTCGATAAGCTTTGGTTTATCCAGCGACATACTATTTCCATGTCCCAATTTGCCATCTTCGCCTTCGCCCCACGAAAATACTTTACCGTCCTGAGTAAGTGCCAATGCATGTTTTCCACCTGAGTGCACCGCCACTTTCTTAATTACAAATTGACTTAGAAAAGGTATAGGCTTTGGTTCACACACGTTGTTATCATCTCCTAAACCTAGTCTGCCGTTTGTTCCTTCTCCGCAAGCGTACAACTTGCCTTCTTGACTGACGATAAAGAGAGTCTTACTTCCTCCGGCTATATGAATAGGTTTTAATTTTGATAAGACTTCACTGTACACTGGTAACTTGATTTTAGATCCTTTCAGACCTCCCAATTGATCCTTATCATTCAGACCCCAGACGTAGACGGCCGATTCTTGAGGTGGTGTTGCATCAATATTGCGTTGTACTGCCACTTGTTCTTGCAAGACTTCCCAGTCGGATGCAAGGAAAGAAACCGAAGTTGTCAGTTGATTCTCAAACATATTCTGGCGACCGATTATGCGCAAACCATGTATTTTACAATCTATGCCGCCATTTCGACATTGTTTGATCGCTATCTCTACACAAGGATAATATTCCTTCATATCTTGAAGTAGTGTAACGCTAGTATCTGAATAACGTATGGTTATCGTTCTTAATTCCACTAAATTGGTAAAAGAGTCTCCTACATTAACCGTTATTACAGAGGGCATGTAACTACTATCTTGTGGATTGACGATAATCTTTAATGAGTATATCAGGATTCCGGACAGCATCTCTAGACGAATCCAGTGCTTTCCTTGCGATCCGCAACTTTGCCAATATTTTCCAGATCCGTCTACCAAACGTGTCGCCCAGTTTTCCCGCGAAGATACTGATAAAGTTCTGATGCACTTGGACCAATCGTCGATCAGATACAACTCTAATAAGTCTTGCCTGTGATATCTGCCTGGTTTTCCGGCATAAACAGCTGCTGAACCTGGTTCTGCAATTCTATTGAAACCGTGTCGATGTGATCGCTTGGTATAGAAACAATTCTCGCATAAATTATAATTATCACAATACTTGCACTTAAATCTGGGACCGGAAATCGGCGACAGACAGCATGAATTACAGATCACGGAATGATGACAAGATGGCACTTTCTCCATCTCAGAAACACAACCGGTCCAACCATGTTGCTGCGGAAAATCTACGGATACATTCTTGCCGTTATTAGTTATCGCTGTGACCACTCCAACACAATGATGGTTTACAGACCCCCAATTATATTTTGGTTCAGTTACCGATGCTTTGACTCGAACTTTATCGCCAACCTTCAATGCAGGCGGTGGACCTGGTAAGGATGGCGGATACCCAAGCAATTCTATATGAATAAAACGCACCCAGTACATAACTGCTTTACGTTGCCACAGAACTTGCGCGTTCAGATCATGCAAGTTTTCCATGTCAATCTTCAATACTAGACCGACATCGCCATATTCCACTTCTTCGTAACTCTTGCAGCAACGTACCAACATACCTGAAACTACGTTGTCACGTACGTATATGGCGTACTCGTCGACTGATAGGAAATCTGAACGTTTCATGTATGTTGGCGGTGTGCCACCTATAGCACCTTCTTGTCCTGATGGAGAATCATCCAGATCTTCGCTAATTGAATCGTCGCTACCATCAGTTAATCCATCTAGGCTGGATAAAGTCTCTGTGTCGCTGAGGGCGGCGTCCGGATTTTCCAATAACCAACCTACCACGTTTTCTGCTGTTACGCTGCCTTGCTCGGCGACACTCATGCTTTTGATAGCCAATTCGACACTTTTCCTGTGGAAACCCATTTCGACTAACTGAGCTACCAGAGGAGTCGCAGGTGCCGCTACAGAGCTTCTTCTCGTTGCTGAGCTAGTTTTACAATGTCTCTTCTGACTCGATGTTAAGGAAACTAATGAGCAATCGGATGTAGGAGTAGTAGGATCCGAAAGCATGCCGGTTCGTTGAATAGGCGTGTGTCTCAATTCAGAAACTAAATATTGTGAGACCGCCAGAGCAGCCTCCTCTAACTCTCTACGTTTAAATATCGGTTTTAATGGTTGTGGCTTTGTAGCACGCAACAGCATTTCCTGCAAAAGCGTGGAAATACGTTTTTCGTCGTCATTGATGTCATTGGTCAACACATATTTCAAGATCTTCCGCAATTTCGACTGATAAGCAAGCATTGCTTTACCAGCATTCAAGGCTGCAAGTTGTTGTTGCTGACTCCGCAATATTGAGGCGTTGACAACGCCAGCGATAACAGGCATACCACCAGGTCGTTTATCCATACCACAAGTAGCGGCTGAAAATAAATTGGCCCAGATAGATATAAGTGACTCCGTTAAAGGCATTCTGTCCAACTGGAATTTATCATTAATTCGTTTCACTGTGTGAAATGGAACTATCTTTCGCGTTCCATTGCCATTCCACAGCTGCATAACGATCTTCGAGTGCTTCGTAAACTTGCAAACCATACCCATCTCACCGTCAGAGTTCACCAAGCCACCGATTCTTATTCTGTTATCCAAACCACCAATGACAATGAGAGTCGCCATAATTGTACGTTGAATAGACAGACCATTTTCACCACCATTCTCATTCATTTGTATATGAAACAACGGACTGTCATTCCAGAGATCTACCGTTAAAGCCAATTTTGCGGAAAGAAATTTGTTTATAGCTTCGTTCCAACCGGGGAGAGAATGTAAGAATCTAATTAACCATATTAATTCCTCAGCTACGGTAGAACTGTATGATGCAGTTAAAGACATACGGCACTTGTTCGAATGAAGCTCGGAACCGGAAGTAATATCACATGTGAGTGCAACTTGGCCCAATATTTCAAAGGATTTTTGTAAAAATTGTGTCATATCGTTCGGGACTGTTTCTACCCCCCATGAGGGCAAAACAGCTGCTAATAATTTCGTGATCATAATTTGTTTTTCGAGACAGGGCTTAGTTTCGTCAATACTAATACTCAATAGAAGATCAAGCCAAGCCTGAGAGCTCAAAGACTTGCATAATCTCGTTGACTTTGCAATCGCTCTTAAAAGACTGAAGGTAGCCCAAGTTCCATGATGCTGTTTCGCCAGTTGTACATGCGTGGTTGACTCGCTGGATTTATTTGCGGTTAATATTATACCATGCAGAGTGGAAGTAAGGATCTTGATAGATGTAGCAGGTATTTTATCCGCTTCTACACCGCATGAGAGTAAGATTATTCGTAGTAAATTCGTAGATGCCGATTTAAGGCAAGTGGTTGGATGTAGTTCTTCTGCGCGGAAACCTGCAGTGTTCTCCGTTTTATTCGCGTCGAGAGAGGCATCGCTGTCAGTTTCATCACTGTCGTCATCGGGAGGTGTCGGCGGATCTGCTAATTTTAGATCGTATTTACCTTCCTTACCCATGCGATACGAATTCGTTGCACCGTTGTCCCATTGAACTCTTATCCATCCGTCGCCACCGAGTTCGCTAATTACTCTACCCACGCCAGGCGGTGGACCATCCTGATCACCCCACTTCCAATCGGCTCCTCGTACAACTCGAGTTCCCACTTTCATTAATGCTGCAAGCTCCATTCCGCTGAGTTGTACGGTCGGTGGTTTGTTCTTTTGAAGAGTATCTTCATAAATCGCCATGATTTCAGTCTTAACTTTCGGTGCATCGGCATTGTCTCCACCTTGCTGTCCCTGACCGCCATCACCGCCTTCGCAAAAAGTTGCTGACGATGGCCCGATTTGTCTTAATAAAGTCAAGATGCTCGATAACAGGCCAGAATTAACTAACAATCCGATTTCATTGGCACATTGATAATTGGTCAGCATACCGAGGATGGTAAGAAGGAACCTTGCTCTTGGTAATTTTCGCAGCCAGGTATAAGTACCTTGATTCAAACTACTCTTTCCACTGACTTTCTGTTTGCTCGGCAGTTCTGCTTGTATGATGTAAGTTCGTAAAGCTTGTATCGCCCATGAAATTACTTCAGCTTCAGCCAGAATAACCTTTGATTTTTGATAGGGAGTAGTCAGCTGTATATCATTCAAACAATGCGCAATCCCGTCGCTAAGAGACTTGTTTTCATAGGTCAAGCCAAGCCAACCGTTAAGCAAAGAATATTTCACCGATGGTATCAAATAATCTCTCTTCAATAATTCGCGCATCATCGAAATACCTTGTTCTCGCACTCGAGCACGTTGCATTTGACAGTACATCGCACGGCGTAAAGTCTCGACATCTCCACCGATGCCATCGTTGATGACGAACTCGATGATACTCGTCATTAAACCATTATAATCAGTAGCCCATCGTATTGGTCCATGTCGAATCTTTTCCATCATTTGCATAATTTTGTTCTTTATGTCCGATATATCTTCTAATTTTGTAGAAGAAGCCACAGTAGTAAGACCTTCCTTGGAGGAAGACATCGTATCCCCATCCGTCGGTTTATTTTTCGTTTTAGCATTTTGTATAGATGCGTTTAATATATCTTCCGGTTTACCACCAGACGAATCTTTGTTTTTACGAATATCCGCTATAACTGTACGAACGGCTCTCTTGAATCTAGGGACGGTATGCAGTAGTTTTAAATCTTCCAGTCCTTTAACTTCGTAACTTGTTGCAGACCGAACCTCGTATAATAGAAATCTACATTTCTCTTGTGCGGGTGCGCATACCTCCTTGTAACTTCTGTTCTGTTGTTGTCTAATTCGTATCAAGTTCCACTTGGTCTGATAAATCGCTCGAGCCATGTCAGCTAATTGACTGCTTAATTTTGCGCTGTTAGCGGTTTTCAATTCTTGTTCTGCTAATAAAAGTGCTTGTTGCCCTAAGCCAAGGTGTTTGACAATAACAGCCATTAGAACGCGACTAATTTCCTCGACGGGATGGTCGCCGCAAAAATCGGCGTGAGAAAATAGATTATTAGCTTTGGAGTATCTGTCGATTATCGTTAAGAACGCTCTAACGTGGCTGTCATCGGTTTTATGCGCCTCCGCTAGTGCATGTATAAACGCGATTGTCCGATCGTCGTTCTCCTTTTGTTGTTCGTTCTTTGCGTGTACTGGAAGTGGTGGTTCCGTAGGCGAATTAGCAGCAGTCGATGTATTGCTTCTCGCCTCATCCTTTTCCTCTTCATATGGATTTGGCGGTTGCAAAACTTGTAAGCCGCCGCGCAAGAAGTTCGCAGTAAGCCACACGCCAGCTTCTTCCTCCGCTGATTGAAGATTCAAACTTTGTCGCATTCGATAGGCGTGTAGGCCCAATAAAAATCCAAGAGCTCTTTCCGTGTCTAGGAGGGACGAACAAACGTCAGTCACTTCGATCGTGACTCGTGCATTCTCGTCAGGTTCCGAATGACAATAATGACCGACAAAGCAGGAATCCATCATACCTCGCGGTGGCGATAGTTGGCTGTATGGTACATTACATTGTGTGACCGCCGAAGTCTCGTCCCGTCCGGTGACGTATCTCTGAAGTACCTCATAAGGAGACCAGGAACCTTCGTTTCTGATATCTTGAACGTCGTAAACATTATTATTCACTACTACCCAGAGACCACCGTCGCGATTGTGATTCTCTAAGTCCGCCCAGCGTATCAACGTAGGTTCTTCTTGAATGGATATCTTATTTCCATGTTGCGGCGCAATGATTCCCGGCCAGGATAGATCATCCGCTTCGTTTTTCTCCATCGTTGGCGCCAACTTGACGAAGTGGTCTAGCGCGTTTAAAATCGGCGCGATTACCTCCATCCAGTTCATGTCGATCAATAGCACGGGGCAATCCACTTGCAACAATATCAGACATGTTACTAACTCGGAAAGTAACACATTAATTATGTCACCTTTCAAGACACTAGCGATGGAGATAAAATCTTTGACTGAACGGCCGCTTACCTCGGTCGCTAATGGCAGTATCTCAGTTGCATGATCGCAGATTTGCGCGATGTATTTCTTCAATAGCGACTCCGCGCCCATCATTTCCTGATCATGCAGATCTTCCGTGCGAGACTTGCGTGTAATACACTCGTATACTTGCGCGATCAGTAACCGTTGAAAACGCAGCAGAAGATTCAAGCTGGGCGAATTATCGAATCTTCTTAGATGTTCATTTCGGTCCATTTGCTGTGATGAACCTTGTTGCAATCTGGATTGCGTTATGCACGTACCATTTCTAATCAACTGTTGGATAAGTTGGAGCAACGAAATGGTCGTAATATTCTTTCCGGAATTAAAACCGTCTTTTATTCCCTGTCTCGTATCGGTCTTCACTTTGATAACGTTCGATGAAGTGCCTATATCGAGAAAGTCCTTTTCATCCGGCATATCCGCTATTTCCGCTTTGATTGCAGCCTTCAACGCTAATTCCAATCCACCATCCACCATTAAGCTGGATACCAACAAGTCAGCCATAAATCGCTGTCCATTGTTTATGTATATATTTGCTGAACTTGATTGTTCTACGTTGTTTAATGTATTTGGTAGAAAGCTGGACAATGTCTTCGCGCGCTCGTTAGCCGTTGGTAACAATATGCTCCAACCTGTTTGTAGAACTGCTTGTGCTGCTTCCTGTATCGTCGCTAATATTCCTGTCGCGCTCGCTAGATTAACACAACGTTGCTTCAGAGAATTTAACAGGGGACTACTTGCAGCGAGTCCGATAGATTTAGTGTCGATATTATGCGTCAACATTGTGTGTAACTGTAATCGGAGCAAATTCAGCGTAGCTACAGCCAAACACTCACGATCTTGTGTAGGCGGTCGTATTCCAGGTAAACCCTCACAAGATTTAGCCAAAAGCGTGTCGAGCAGTTGGAAGGTCTCTTCGCATATATCAACAACAAAGGCCACTCTGCTAGCTCCACCCGACCATGCCGACATACACCAGGCGAAGCTCTGAGTCGGACCTGATGCCAAACCAATGACAGTCTTTGAGGATAATGTCGGACATAAAGTAGGCTCAGAAATAACGGAGCCCAACGAGGGATCGATTTGACCGTAGTCGTTTCTACCCCATCCGTAAACGAATTGATCTTCAGTCAGCACTAATATATGCGTTGCGCCTACAGATAAGTCTTTGATTTTCTTGTCTCTCAACGATTCAATGATTTTGGGATATCTCACGTGCTCCTCATTGCCGTGGCCTAAACGATATGTATCACCTTTTCCCCATGTGTATACTTCTCCGTGGGCTGTTAACGCTGCTGAAAATTGACTACCACAAAATACCTTCACCACGTTGATATCCAGCAGCTTATCGACGATCTTTGGTGTTTTGGATCCATCCGTACCTCCTCTACCGAGCTTTCCATAATCACCATCACCCCAAGAGAAGACTATGCCGGACGCAGTGACGCACAAGGTTTGAGAATCACCGCTACCGCAGGCCACATGCACAACCGTGTGACCTTTCAAAGTTGTCACTAGAGTCGGGATCATAACGTCGTCAAAATTGCCGTGACCCAATCTACCGTAATTTCCTCTTCCCCAGGTATATAATTCACCACTAATGGTTAATGCCGCTGAATACGTGCTACCACATGCTATGAACACGATATTTTTCTCTAAGAGTGTCTCGATCAATTTTGGTTCGTCATACGAAACGGTATCGCCATGTCCGAGTCTACCTCCGTCTCCGTTGCCCCAAGAATACACGCATCCATCTTGTGTTAACGCTAAATGGTGCTTGCCGTCTGAATGAGATGCGATCATCGTGACCGGCTTATCGGAGAAACCATGTACTCTCTGCGGATATTGAGTCTCAGATCCATGATACATATTGTAAACGTTTCCATTTAATGACAGTATCATCAGCGCTCGCTCGGTGCAACATAACTGTTTTATGCCTAACTCTGCGATTGCGTCGCAATAAAAAGGAGTAGAGCCATTTCCAAACTTTACACCACCCCAAGCCAATACCTCTTGAAACGTTTGCCTGCAGTTTCCACTCCTCGGGAATCCATATTCAGTATTAACCGGCGGTAAAAGAGGGGCGGCTAGTCTGCTTAAATTACACATAATAATAACTGCAGCTTTTCTCAAATCGACAGATACGGCATCGTCATCCGGCAGTCGTAGATATTTAAGTAACACTTCACATGGTCCCGGTGTAATGTTTCCATCGAGATGTCTACGAGATTTTGTCGCTGGTATCATATTCAATCTTCGTAACAAAGGGACGAGCGGTGCTGTGCTTCCAGGTGGCGTGACTCGATTGTCTTGATTCTTGTGTTTACCACTGAGATGAAGCAATAAAACTACCGAGTCCAATAAACTAGAAAGAGTAGCCCTTTGTGCGACCAGTTCCAATAACAAGCAAAGAGCCGTATGTTGATCCGACAGTGGCACTGGTCGCCATGATCGTCCAGTAGTTACTTCTCTAAAAATGAAAAATATAAAAAAAATGTTACATTATATATAATAATATAAAGTATGACATATAAGATTAAAATTATGTATGTATATATGTAGAAAAATGTAATATATTTTATTATTCATTTAAATTCATTTAATACTACGAACGCTCGTTATTAATTGATTCTTACGGATATAGTTATGGACTTTGTGTACTATAGCTTTAAGCCATCGTCTACAATAGAGCCATAAGCCATAAGAATTTAATCAATCAATTGATTATTCTTCTTATAGTCAATATTGTGATTGATCAATTTGTTAAATATTACATCTTAAAATTGTAAACGATGGCTAATGGCTAAACCTCTTAAACCGACCTGTCTTTTTCGTTCCTTCCACTTATTACACTTCATTCTGACTAAAATTATGTACTGTATTATTACACTATTATATAATTACTACTTATTAATTATATAATTTTATAGTATATTATTATAGAAATTACTATTCATATTAATATTTTATATTAATACTATTTATATTAATAATTCATATATTTCTTTTATATAATTAATAAATAAAATATAATTATATATTAAAATTATGTACTATATAATTTTAATATAATTTTAATATAATTGTAATTGTAATTATAATATATAATTAAAATTACAATAGTAATTATACTATTATTAAAATTATTGTATATTACGTAATTGAAACTATAAATTAATGAAGCATACATACCCTGTGACAACTTGTCTTAAAAATTTAGCTGATCTTTCTACGACTTCCAACCAAACTTGAGAAACGTTACTTTCATCGAAAAGAGTTGCCTCGGGTAATGATTGCAATGCCTCCAATGATTCGGTCAATAATTCGCTACAAAATTCGACGTCTTCTCCGGATCTCCAAGCCCGTCTTAAGTATGCGAACGAGAAATTTAAAGCCGCACGTGAACCAACACGTGCTAATCCCAAAGTTGCTTTTTCATTAGGTCTTGGTCTGCAAGTTTATAAAATTTTGAGCATTTGTAAAAACAATTATGTTTGATTTTAAACAAAACACAAAAAATAACGTACTCTGAAGAGGATCAAGATACAAGTGTATATCGATACTCTGCGTGCATGAGAAAACAAATCACTTAGGAAATTTGACCTGTGCTGTATGTAATAGGGATTTGCACAATATAATTGTATTACTTAAATAATTATATTATATATATGTAGTATAAATAATATACTATACGTTTTTTGTAATTTTCCAATAGACTTTGGTATATTCAAGGTATCCTTGATCTCTTGTGGCTTATGTCGGGCTAAAGCAGTAAAATATCTTCTAGCGACTATTAGCCGTTGTCTCAAACGCGTTGCTGATAATGTACTATTCGCGACTTCGCAACATAGCTTGCGTTGCTCCTTTATCGATAAATTGATACATTCCTTTAAATCTGTTAATGCTGAAGATTTGAAAAACATTAATATCAATCCAAATTTAACAAACAAATATGAACATAATATCCATTAAGTCAAATCTTAGATAATAATTTTAAACCAGTTTAAAATAAAATATGACTACAAGATTTTTCTCAATATATATGATATAAAAATATATTTACATGGTTGCGGCGCCCAAAGCCATGAATCCATTATCCGCCGGGCAGATGTAGTCCTTTCAACCATTGCTGCTGTTCTTGCAGTTTCTTCATCATCCAGTTTCTGGCATGGAGTACAATTACATCCATGTTGTGGACCACAAATTCCATCGCAGCAGAGACAAGATAATACTCTCATACCACAATAATAATGCCCATTCTCACCTGAAAAAATACATTAAAAAAATCAATCAAACACATCATTCAAACAAAAATTTATTGATATATAATTAAAATGATTATAGATTCTCTTTTAATTTCTATTTCTTTTGTGAATAATAAACCATACATTGACATTCCATTTGTAAATAAATATTTATATATATAACATTAAATACTTATACAGATTAAATAAGTGACATAGCATAAAGAGATGATATGGACTTATAAAGATTTTGACATTTCGTTATAATTAATTTTTACATTCATACCCTTCTTTGCTACAATTCCTGCAGCATTGATTAAACCATCACTGAAAGAACCAACAATTTCACCATCTCGCACCATTTCATTCCATAATTCAGCCAATCCATCGCGATAAAGAAACCGTTGCAGGTCAGTTTTCAACCACTTGGCATCCAATCTTACTTCAGGCCTGACTGTTATATTTAATTGGGTACTCATTTTTGTCTATAATATTATTTATGTAAACCTTTCTCTCTCTCTGATGTACAGTCCAATTTTTTTAGAAATAAAAATATGAACAGATTGCATAAAATGCAATTGAAACTAATAGTTTCACTTCCTTGGAAATGATTGTTCTCCATTCTTGCCTTGCATGATGGCTATTAATCTATCTCTTGACAGATCAATAAATAGTAAACGTCTCTCTCGATTGATAAATAAATTATATCTAGAATTAAACTTTCAGGCGATGTCGATAGCAAGAAAAGAGAGAGGAGAAAGAGAGAGAGAGAGTAGACGTATTTTGCTTGATGAGGGATTTCGAGACTGCTAAATATATTTTCGAGTGTAAAACTTGTTTTTGAAGAAGAAGAGGTTAACAATCAGCACAGTTTGCAATGTTTCTTTCAGACTTCTTGCCTTTTCCATCTGTCCGGTTCTTTAATGTCCCATTACCATCTATAAACATCCATCGTTGTAAATCAATCGGTTATAGTTAACAAAAAAAAAAAAAGCTAACCGAGTGTAGTGACATTCCGGGTACTATATTTTTTGACACATACGCACATATACACCCACATACATACACGCACACGTCCATATCATAATTTGGTATGACGGATTGTTCGATCACCTACCTAGTACCTCTACAGTCTATCCTATCGCTAATTTTGAGGCGATAACGCGATAATCGAACAATGTTGTACGTACAACATCGTTTATAAGTCATTTCTCACATGGATGTATATACATAACATCTCGACGCGATGGGTCGACCTGTCGGAAACCATGTGTCTGTAAGCTTTGCCACGCTTTGTGGTCTGTTTTTGCACTTTTATTAACTCATCGCGATTTTTAATCTACTTGTCAAATAATACCATTCGATTTTATATATGCATTTTCATGCATATTCAAAATTGTGAATGCACATGCACAAAGTGCACGTATTGATTGCAAATGACATTACACACACACACACACACTCTTGTCAGCGTATATATTGGCAGTTGGCACGTGTGTGAGTTGCATGACAGAGAAAGAAAGAAAGAGAGAAAGACATATCTTTTCTTTTAATTTTTAATTTATTATTAGTTTATATATCTTTTATATTATTAACTAATATATTTCTTTATATATGTCAGTTTTGTTAAAAAATTCTTATTTATAAAAAACGCGGTACCTTTCATATAAGATGACGTTATTGAACGATCTCTCATGTGTACGGTATAACGTGGCTATGCAAATTCGGCTTAAAGATGTTTTAGGTTATGTTCTACAGTGTTCTACATCAAATGTTGCAAAATATTACAGTATATATTACAAATAAGTAAAATACAAATTCTACAATAAACATCGGGCATCTCTGCGTTACAAACATTCGAAGAAAAATATGTTTAATAGCATAAAACATACACTAAGATATAATCCAAGTAAATTTGGTGAGAAGTGCATTTATTTCGATATATTTATAATACTTTAGTGCGAAAAAAATTTCTCATTAACGTTTAAGTTCATTAAGTTATATAGAATTACTTATATACACAAATAGAATCTACTTTGTACACTTTCAGCAAAAAAAATCAGTGTTCAGCATAGTTAATATTTAATTTTAGGTTATCAGTTATTAGTACATTTCTCAGCAGAAACGACAGTTAAAAGCGATTCAACGCAACGAGAATGTACACGAAATGCTTATCCACACACCACGTGTGGACAACCTACGTCACTAACACATCCTCATTTAATAAAATATGGAGAAGTGCTACCAGGTATATCGCTTCAGGAACTTGAGAGAAGACGTTTCAAGTTAGTAGAAAGCGTTAAACTAACAATGCAGACTAAGGATGTACATAGGCAACAAATTGTCATCATACCTGCATCGCCCAAGATCTACATGTCCGACAAAATACCATATATCTTTAGACAAAATACAGACTTTCTGTATTTCTCTGGGTGCCAAGAACCAGACAGTATTTTAGTGCTCACATGCAAAGAAGATAATTCCTCATTCACCATATTTGTGAGACCAAAAGACGAACATTCAGAATTATGGGATGGTCCGAGAACTAGTGTCGAAACAGCGGCTGAAATATTTGGAACGGATCATGCTTTACCACTTACAAAATTTGAACAGTTTGTGGCTTCACTCATCCACGAGGATAAGAAAACCATTATTTGGTATGATCATGCTGATGTTATTCAACCGATTTTACATAAGAGGCTATGCCAATTGATTAAATTGACGGACAATCAAATATTTGCTTCTCCCAAGACTTTGTTTCATCAAATTCGTTTGATCAAGAGCGCTTGCGAAATCGATTTGATGCGGGAAAGCTGTCGAATAGCTTCTGACGCTATTGCAAAAACGATTCAATCTTCGAAACCAGAGATGAGTGAACATCAGTTATTCGCTACTGTAGATTACGAATGTCGTATGCACGGAGCTGAACATTTGGCGTATCCTCCTGTCATAGCAGCGGGCAGAAATGCAAATATAATACATTATATCAATAATAATCAAATCATTCAAAGTGGTGATTTGGTTTTGATGGATGCAGGTTCATATAGATATATAAATAGAATTATAATCATATAAAATCTTATTAAATATATAAAATCTGTTTTGAACTTTTATTTATTTATAGGCTGCGAATATCATGGTTATTCATCTGATATAACGAGAACATGGCCCATTAGTGGAAAATTTACACCAGAACAAAAAGTCCTTTATGAAATAGTGCTCGACGTACAAAAAAATTTAATAAAGACTTTGGAAGGCATGCCATCGTTGGACAACGTATTTCATCATATGTGCTTTCTTCTGGGGAAAAGATTACAGGAAATTAACTTGATACCGAACAACATAGGCGAAGAAAAGTTGTTAGCAGCCGCATACACGTATTGTCCGCATCATGTCAGTCATTATCTAGGAATGGATGTGCATGATACAGGAAAAATATCCAGAAGCACAAGGATACAACCTGGAATGATAATAACTATAGAACCTGGTATGATTTAAGGCATATATTTTGAAGAATGATGAACCGTTTGTAAAATAGCTTCTACATATTCTTTTTTGTATTAGGTGTATATATAAACTCAAAAAATCCTTACGCACCGTCACACTTTCATGGATTAGGTATTCGTATAGAGGATGATATCTTAGTAACAGAAAATGGCTCGGAAGTTTTGACAAAAAATTGCCCGAAAGAGGTAGCAGAGATTGAAAGTCTAGCGAGTCAAAATCAAGGATATTAATGTTGGCGATTCAAACGTCCACTGTATATGTAATAAGGTGCTTTTTATTTACATGTATATAAAAAAATATATATGCATATATTGCATATTAATTGTATATGAATAATTGCAACCTGTAGTAATTTTTTTTTTTCTTTTCATATATATTTGGATATATCCAACAAAATCACTTTTCATATTTTTCTAAATTCCATTCTTAATCACGAAATATTTATTTACCTATAGGTAGGTTTAATGCTAGAAGAGCTAAAATGTTTCAAAATACAGATTTTCTATATGTAAATGTATATATATATGTGTATAGATATTTATATACATAAAAATTACTTCTGGTTTTTCAATTCAAACATAGCATTCTCTATATATTTACATAAACATATTTGTACCATGTTACATATTTATAACAGTTTCATATTACATAACATTATTCAAAAATCTTTTCAAATGGAAATAGATGAATATTACATACTTGAAACCAATAAAGAATTATTAGAATCAATAACAATAGAGTATATACGAAAAGCGCTAACATGATCATTGGTGTAATAATATTCAATTATAGTTTGTTGTTTATCAGACAATCATATATGGCACAATAATATTAATATTTTTAATAGAACAAAATTGATATCTAAATTTATATAACTACATGACACATAACAGGTTGCCTATAATTATATAAAATATTATGAAGAGAAAAAATCGAAAATAATTAATTTATAAAATAAATCAAGAGTAGTATACAAAATAAATTGACAGAACTTCAAATATGATATAAAAGAGCATATCAGTTCTTTTCACAATTGTATTGCAATGTGTTTACAAGATTTCTTGGAAGAACAAGAAAACAGATTGTGTGATATCTTTAATACTATATCTTCTAACAATATAGTTCTAACAAAATGACATTCTTGTTAAATTGTAACGTTAAATGTAAACTTGTGCCACTTACTCTGTGTATATTAGGTTTGTTATTTCAAACACTGAATTAATTACGATTTTCGTAATTTACTATCGGCTCGTTTCAAACTTAAAAAATTGGCGAGTTGTTTCGCTCTTAAACGAGCCCAAATCAAATGATTATGCATTGCATGGATTTGCGCTGCAGCGAGCGCAGCAGCTTCCGGATATACGACTGTAGTACAACCAAGTCCTGGTAAGAGATATATTTTTATAATTTTAGATTCTTCAGAGGATATAATTATTATTCATTATGAACATAATTATTTACCTGACGGAACATCAAGCGAAGACCACACGCTTCGTTCGATATTGTCCGATTTCAGAGGCGGACAATTTATAACGGGCAAGACGGTATTGCCAGAGAGTACTGGACCCAAGCCATTGCTGCGACCGGCTACGGCTATCAGCACTACCTATAGAAAAAAAAAAAAGAAAAACTGATAAACAGAAATAAATGATCTTTTTACTGCTATCATTTCTTTTATCGTAATGAGTTTTGAAATTAAGATATAACAGGATAATACTATTTCGACACGTCAATATGGATTCAAAGATACATATTCATTTGCTATCATACTTTATATAATGAGTTATTGCGACCAACTGAGAAATATCATGATAAAAAGTGCAGTATCAAAACATACTGCTACTGTTATCAATATTGCACAATCATATTACTTATTCAAATATATGTTTATGCATACTATTATTCACTGAGTAAATGCAATCATTAATAGTATTATTAAATGAAAACATTCGTAAGCAGTAATACTTATAAAATATTCAAGATAAAAGAAACAAAATATATAAGTTGGCAGTGTAAATTGACTGATATTTTTCTAATATTCGACATTAAATAAATTTCCAAAAGTAATTCTTGAAATAAAAACAATTTAAAATATTAAGTGATCGATATATAATGTGATCTATTTACTAAAACCGAAATTCTTGAAACATTTTTGTTGATCTTTCTCTCTTATAAAGATTAAATCTTTGTAAATCCAATGTTTCTATTAAGTTCTCACATTTATGAAAGAATTCATAGATGAAAAGCGATTCTTAACAAATTTAGTCTATTGAATCTTTATTATAGTAAATTATATAAGATAAAAAATGAGATGCAACATACATTTTCTCCACTGCCTTCATATTCTGCAAGAATATTTACAGTATCTAGAGTCCCCTTATGAGCACTGCAGACTCGGAGTTGTGGATTCAGACCTAATGCTGTAGCATGTTTTGCAATTTCTTGGCAATATGCTTCGTCAGAGGGAGAGCCCATAAATATAACAACTAATGGACTAGGTGCTTCAATGACATAATCCAGCTGTTCCTCTACCCATTTAAAATTACGTTTTATTGTTTCTAAATTTTGCTGTGTTACAGTGGCTAGATTCCTATACACCTGATAACAGATAAAACAATCTTAGATAATCGTAATTGTATAATATTGATGGAAACATATTAAGCTGTTCATTAAAAAGATTTTACCTGCTTGTCTTTCATCAGTTTCTTATCTCCAGAAGGCCAGAGTCTCCAGGAATCACTATCAATAATATCAGCAACTAAAATCTCACCATCTGAATCTATGCCAAATTCGATCTTCATATCTATTAAAGCACTATCACGCACAGTCCAGGCTCTTTCAAGAATCTCAAAAACAACAAGAGTCATGCGTTTCATAATATCCACTTCATCCTTTGTTATCTTTATGCCACCTATTTCAAAACCTGCAGAAATAATTTGCTGATCAGACCACTGTGGATCATGATTAGCATCATCTTTATAGAATGTTTCTTGCAGAGGTGGATTGAATCTATAACACTCTGGAACTCCTATAAAACACAATTTTATATATAAATGTATTATGTATTTTGACATCATACTTTTAGATTTGTTAATTCCAAAAGGATAGTATATTCATACATACCTGGATGTCTTTTTAGAAAACTACCAGTTGCCAGTCTTCTAGTAACCCATTCAATTGGTACCATGTCACATTTTTTCGCTATGAAACATTTTGGATCAGCAGATTTAACATAAGCTGTTTTAACACCAGCTTGATTAAGCAGTCTAAAGACCTTTACAGTAGTAGATGTGCTAATCTCTGCTTTTCCTTCCAAGTCGTGAGACCTGACGCCATCACCAGCAGTAATGCGATCTTTGCTTTTCAACAAACATAATGTAGCATCATTTAAAAGTTCATAAATCTTCTTTGTTTTCCCCTCATTAATAAGCTTTCCAAGTTTATAATCTGAAACAAACAAAAAAGTTTATTGATTTTTTAAAAGTTAATAAAAGAAAAAGCTTTTTCTGTTTTACATTTATTAGTGAATTATTAATAAATAATTATAAACTTTTTTTGCTTGTAAACATTATGAAATTATATATATGAATGTTTTTGTACAAATGGTCTATTAACATAAACACAAAAAACGTGTTGTTCTGAAAATTGTATGACTAGAATTAGATTTTGATAAAATGTTTACGCGATAAATGTTTTATCAAAAATGAACAGGGCACTTGTTCAAAATGCCGGCCGGCGAGTCGAAGGCAGGCCATTGTAATACATTAGGCAACCACCTGTTGCTTCAAACAAAAGTATTTATCTTTTTACAGAATTATTTCAAGGTATTTTCACTTACATATTATCCATATAAATGAATGTGTATAATTTGTAAGTGCAATTAATATTAATATATATTCATATAAGTGACAAAGAGAGTTTAATCCTTAAAGTTCTTACAAGCTAACCAGTACTTCAAACTCACCAGCCATTGTCACTTTAATATTTAATATTCTTCTTTTTCTTCCTTTGACCTTTTGCACAGAACAATTTAATTCACTCTGCCAGGGATACGTTTAACATTCGAATGAATGTAATCTGCTTGATCGCCTGATCCCGTTGTCTCGTATCCCGCATACTTTTCTTTGGCAATCCCCACCACATTCTTTGTCAATCTAATTCACGATTGGTTCAAGGCTGACTGGTCCCTTATTCCAGTATATTACATCAGACTAAACCATATACGAAAATAATTATATATTTTTTTCACATTATACATCAAAATAAATCCTCTTGCATGTCAGCAACCATATGACGTAAGAGAGAAATGCTCTCTTTTTATTTTGTGGATTATAAATTATATAAATTATGAATTATAAATAATTATAAATCTACTAATTGTTATAAGATTCATTTTCACTGGAAATGTGATTATCGCAGACTCGCTATTATCAATTAATTTGTTTTTATTCAAATTGCAAATATAAAAGGCTGATATAAGTACATTGATAATAAGTTGAAAAAACATATTGCAAAATGTTGTAATAAAAATTAAAGTAACATCGAAATCTGAACATTAAATAGCGAGCAAGAGGAGGAAATGATTAAAACAACTTTAATTTCGAAATTGACGAGATACATATAATGTACAATAAAATTATATACTGTATATTTCTTCGTCGCTTTTGCGTTATCGGTTGAAAACATGTGTTACATGTGACGAAATATCGTTTAATAATCTATTCTTCCTACAGTATTCGTGTGCTATGTAGAATATGCCCATACAATCCTTTGTTTACGATTGCGAGAAAAAAGTGCGCTTCTTTCAAGATGAATATGCATACATCTGTCATGGGGGAAACGCAGCATGTGGCATGTGATTTGATGTGATTCTTCACCTTTCGCAATCCCTCTTTTTCGAAAAGAGAGAGCAGAGATAACAATCACGCCGACTCTACATTTGAATCTCCGAGTGCCTCTTCGGACAAAGACGGTTTCTCATTGGCCCGGAGCAATATCGTTCCATTTTACTTTACCACGTGGACCACGTGTTAGCAGATCATTTGTACAACGAGAGAGAAACGTTTCTCCGAAGAATACGAGCGCGCTTCTCAGTGATGTGTACACATGTATATCGAGTTTGATAAGTAAATGGAAATCTAATAAAAAGTGAAAGGAAAAAATTGTCACACGAGGTATGTGTTTATAAATTTTTTTACTACTGAGAGGTATGTGTTTATATTTTTTTCTTTTCAATTTTTCAAACTCAATTTTTTGTGAAACTTTATAGTTTTTTCATATGGTTTTGTACAATTATGACAACTGTCTGAAACATTGTTTAACTTTAAACTAGAATAAATTATTATGTATAATTTTAATTCTCTCATTCAAACAGAGAACAATAGTGATTTGAAGAGAAGAAGATTGAAGCTTATTGTGCAGGGTATTTTTATATCTTTATACGCTACTATTTTCTGCATAATTTTTGCAATTCCAAGTTCTTTGTCTTCGTTTATGCTTTTTTCGATTTAAAATTAAATCAAATAAACAATTATAAATTCGATAATTACATCGGAACGGATCAAGCGTAACGATCGAAACATGTTACGAAATATATTTAAGACTACGAATTCCAACGTTTATTGTAGTTTTCCAGTTTAGAACATCGTGTCGAATTACGCTGAGCATGTCCTTATTCAACACGTAGTTAGACTATTCGTGAAAGTTAAAACATATTTTAACATTCTATGGATCTTTTATTTTTGGATTAACATTTTTTGAATGTGTGCTGTTAGGAAAGAGATGTCAAGATTAGATTAAATGTTTCCACGTTTAACGACTGACTTATTTGTAGACTAAATCTATACAGTGTATACATATTTAATCTTACACTATTGGTTGAAACAGAGAGAACAGCAATATTCTGTAAGTAAAATAATACTTGTGCGTATGTAGTCACATTCGTTAACACATCAAAATTCTCTTCAAAATTCTCAAGTTTTAGATAAATGTTATGTTATGTTTTTTTTTCAAATTCCTATTTAATATGGATAATTACATTTTAATACAGTAAAAGATCAAATTTATGGCTTGCTGTTAAACTTGATAAATTTTATTAATTTCTCTCTCTTCTCTGCCTTGTATAAATAATTTATATTCTGAACATTTATTCTCTTAAATTTATTCACTTTGTTTAACTTTAAAATTAACTTTTATGTAGATAATATAATAATATAGTAATATAGTAACTCTTGAAGAAAAGATAATATTAATTTTATCATATATATATATATATATATATATATATATATATATATATATATATATATTTATATATCTATATATAGTTTATAATTGTCAGTGGAAAATTAACTTCAAAATATTATTTTGTGTAACGTAAAATATTATTTACTAATTGGAAAAATATTATTTTATGTGACGTAAAAGATTATTTTACTATAAACATATATGACTGTTTCTATTTCATATTCTGACACCCATGATGTAAACACTATGTAAGATGATGAAATCAGTTGCGAAATGCAGATTGAGCAAACATAAGAAGAAAATACAATTTTAATATTGAACAAATGTAAGATATGTCAATTCTATCAGTCTGCTGGGGGTCAATAGTTTATAAGGGCAATACAGATAATATGCAGAGAGGAATTGCGAAAGAATCTACTAGATACATTTCAATGAGATAAACACAATATCTAATTTATCCAATTTATATATTTTGTAAATTTCAAATGTAATATATATAGAATTTACTGAAAATACATATATAAATTTATAATATATATAAATCTATATATAAATATAAATATAATTTCAAATATTATATTTAATATAATACTTTTAAAAAGTTTTTCAACTATAATTTAAAAAATATCAATAATAACAAGTAATATGAAACAAATAATACAAATATCTGATTGATTCTTATCTGTCTTAACTATTACGCAACTAATATATGTCCTAAGATTTCCTACAGACGTTACATATTTTGATCTTTTGACATCCTTATAAAATTTATATCTTATTATTATTATGATTTGTGCAAAGGAACGAAAGAAAAAAAATAACATATTTATTTTATATATTACAGATTACAATGGAAACATCTCATAATAAAGATAATAAGATGGAACGTTGTACTCAAGTAATGTCTCGTCTTTCTATGGAGGAATCAAAATGTATAAGGCCACAAAGTAAAGGTAAAACCAGAGGACAAAGGCTTACTGGTCTTACGCATGAATGTGGTGTTTTTGGATGTATTGCTGCAGGAGATTGGCCATCACAAATTGATGTTGCTCAAGTTGTTTGTCTAGGTAAGTATATTCAATCTGTATGAAAGAAATAAAGATAAAATTCATAAATATAAATTCAATAATAAAATAAATAATATAAATATAAGTAATGATACAAAAATAAGATGAATAAAAAAATGAAGGAAAAAATTAATAGTTTAAATTAAAGCAGGATAAAACATTTCTTTGTTATTTTCACTCAACAGGTTTAGTGGCGTTACAGCACAGAGGCCAGGAAAGTGCAGGAATTGTTACAAGTGAGGGTGTCTGCTCCAAATCATTCCATGTACATAAGGGTATGGGAATGATTAACAATATTTTCAATGATGAAATTATGAGGAAGCTTAGAGGAAATCTTGGGATTGGTCATACTAGATACAGCACAAGTGCAGCTAGCGAAGAAGTTAACTGTCAACCATTTGTAGTACACACTGCGCACGGGGCGTTGGCAGTTGCTCATAATGGAGAATTAGTAAACACTGAATCTCTCAGAAAAATGGTAAGCAAACTTTTTACATTCCAACTTTGTATCAACTATTATATACGTGATTATTTTAATTAATATTAAATATTTCAATTGTATCATTAATACATTGACTGAAAATTGAAACAATATTATTGTAATCCTGTGTCTAGGTATTAGGTCGAGGTGTTGGTTTATCAACGCATTCGGATTCGGAACTTATAACACAAGCGCTTTGTTTGAATCCACCAGAAGGCGAAGTCAATGGACCAGATTGGCCTGCGCGTATTAAACACCTTATGCAATTAGCACCATTATCATACTCCTTAGTTATAATGCAAAGAGATAAAATTTATGGTGTACGAGACCCATATGGAAATCGCCCTCTTTGCTTAGGGAAAATCGTACCAGTTGGCAATCTAGGTGTATATTAAAATATATACTTTATTTTTTACTTATTGATATTTTACTTTTATATTAATACGAAATAATAAAATGGACAAATTTAAATTCGCAGCAAGCAATGACTCTGATGATGATGATGATGAAGCAGAAGGTTGGGTAATTTCATCGGAATCTTGCGGATTCTTAAGCATTGGCGCGAGGTACGTCCGCGAAGTGTTTCCTGGAGAAATTGTCGAGCTAACTCGAGAAGGCATTAAAACTATCGATATAGTAGACCGACCGAATAAAAAACCACAGGCATTTTGCATTTTCGAATATGTCTACTTTGCCAGAAGTGACAGTATTTTCGAAGGTAAATAAATTCGAAATAAAAGGTATTAAAAAATTGATGAGAAAACATGTTTAAGAATATTCCATTGTATTATATTTATATAAGGGCAAATGGTATATTCTGTGCGTATGCAATGCGGACGAGTATTAGCGATGGAATCGCCGGTTGAAGCAGATATAGTAAGCTCTGTACCCGAATCTGGAACCGCAGCAGCACATGGATATGCTAGACAGGTGATTAATAAAACTAGTAATACAAGATAATATTATGTACATGTGTGAAAATAGAAATGAATAGTAAATATGTAAGTGTGTAATGTTTGACTCAAGTGGCATCTAACTTCATTCAAGAATGAAATTTCTTTTATAGTCCAAAATACCTTTCGCCGAAGTACTATGCAAAAATAGATACGTGGGTCGAACTTTCATACAACCTAGCACGAGACTGAGGCAGCTCGGAGTAGCTAAGAAGTTCGGAGCTTTGTCGGAGAATGTAAAGGGAAAGAAAATAATCCTTATTGACGATTCTATCGTCAGAGGAAATACAATTGGTCCAATTATCAAACTACTACGTGACGCGGGCGCTAAAGAAGTAAGCTTTCTTATACTCGTCTTTATCCTGTTGTTATATTTTTCCTAATGTTACATTTGTTATATTTGTCATTTATGATTATATTATATTATAGGTTCATATTAGAATAGCATCACCACCATTAAAATATCCGTGTTATATGGGCATCAATATTCCAACGAGAGAAGAACTTATCGCGAATAAGCTTGATAATGTAAAATTGGCCAAACATATAGGAGCAGATAGTTTATCGTACCTTTCAGTCGAGGGACTTGTCGAAGCAGTCAGATATCGCATGGACAATCGTGAAAGTAATTATATTGGACATTGTACTGCTTGTCTAACAGGGGAGTATCCAGATGAACTTCCTGGTGACCTTGATTGGTAAAGATGTCACGATTTGGATTCTAGAAGCAAACGAAATTCTACTTTTTTAAATACATGAATAACGAATCTACATTTCAACGAATAAATATTTCGTGCAATCATCAATTAATAAAGTATGTGCTATTATAGCTGTATGTGTAATGTTAATTCATATAGGTACTATTTTATAAAATGCTAAATTTGATTTTATTCATTTGAAAAAATTGCTTGGATTTTAATAACAGATTTACATTCGTAAAATAATTACAATAAAGTTATACTATATAGATGAACTTGTTATATATTTCGTAATGAATAAATTACATATTTGGGTCCAAATTCAATATTTTACAACTATATATTATTTCATGTACATTAATAAAAAATAAATGTACAAAGAAAAGATAATTTTTGAAGTATAGTGTGTATAAGCGAAAACAAAATTTGAATTTTTTTTTCACTACATGTTATATACTCTATATTAAAAATTAAATGAGCATTATGAATAGAAAAATGAAAAATTAAAAAATTTAGAAAGAAATAACAGTACGTTTAAAACAGAAACACATCTTTTGAAGTACAAATATAATCAATTCTCTGTCTGAATTTAGTTTAAGTATTTAGTTTAAGCAGATTGAAATTAATTAAGTGATAATTAATATTTACATGTAATATAGATATTAGTAGCGTATTTATATACGTCTTTTTTAAATTGTTTATAAAACATTGATAAAATAAGAATAAGAAAAATAATGAAAAAGAAGAAAACTTGACAATATATAAAATTGACAACATATAAATGCTAAACTAATATTAATATTATAATATTGCTTATTATCAATATCGATATTAATATTAATTAATATTTTATTCTTTATAATTGGAATAGTTTATATCATTATGCATCTACCTATTTCTGTGACATTTGATACAGATAATTCAAAGACAAAACGTATATAAAAATATATTTCCACAACATTTTAAATATAGCTGTATTTGTATAATATTAATATTTGATATCAGTGTTAGTGAATATATTCGGTATAATATATGACAACTAATATTATATTGTAATAACAATAATACATGACAACAGAATATTATTGTAAGAAAAATCATATATTAAAATAAAATATTAAATCTTCATCAAGTAGAAATTCAATAATTTCTTCTAGCAGAAATTATTCTCACAAGATAATGACAATTAGTGACGTGTGCAGTAGTATGAAAATTTTGTTTATTATTTGCTTATAACATTTTTAGTTTTATTTTTTGTTATTACATGTAATTTGTAAAAAACAATTTGTAAAGAAAGAAAATGTATCTGAATGTTTAAAACGTTAACATTATTACTGAGTTATGTCAGCTTTATTTTATAAATATGCATAATATTTACATCATAAGAACACTAATATACTTAAATATTAAAATAGTTAATTAGAACTTTAAAATATTTCATATATTCCTGTGATAACTCTTTCCACTTAAATATAAATTTATCAAAATTAGAATTATTATTAGAATTAGAAGAATTATTTCAACATACTAGTAATTAAAGAAAATGTTTAATTTAGTATTACTAGTATGTATGTGTATTGAATAATGAAATAAATGAGTTTCACAGTTTTTCTGATTTTTCTTTGATTTTGTCTGGTATAAAACGATTATCCTCATCAGACTCTGAATCTAACAAAATACCTTTGGATTTCTTTTCTTCTCTAATTTTTTGTTTCTTCAAATATGTACTTAATTCTTCTAGTTTATCATCACGTATCTTGTTCCAATATTGGAGAGCTGTAAGTTAATTTCAAGTTAAAATTCTAAATCAAAGTTAAGTCAAATTTTAAATTGAAAGATGTTTAAAACTTATGCTTAACAAATTTATTTAAGAGATTTCATACCTTTTTCTTGATATTTTGGAGGCACTCCAGCTTGTGATAAAATATCAATATTTGGAATACAACTCTCATGTTCAGAATCACCGAAGACATCGACTCTTGGTTTTGTAAAAACTCTCTGCATCTTTAGTACTTTTCTGGTTTTAGCAAAATATTTTAAAGCCGGCACTTTATCGAATACAACATCATCCACGTGTGGATTGTCATCTTTCTCAAAGAACATACAGGTACCTAAGGTGTCTTCGTAAGATCCCTCGTAAAACTAAAACAATTAAAGGAATAAATTTGGAAATTTAAATATATATAATTCATACCTTTGTGTGTATTTCACCTGTATTAAATGCTACAAACGTTATAAAAACATACCCGTCCATTAATTTGCATTACAGGATGCTCCGTGTCTATTCCAATCATATCTAATTGAAGTTCTTCATTATTAAACACATTACTTCCGACAAGTCCCTCGAACTCTACGTAAACCAGCATTTCTTCCTCATCTTCGGGCAACTCATCGTCGGATTGCATCTTTGTTATGAATTCTTGTCTTTCTGTCCAAAAATCCACGTTCCACACTACGTGAAGTCTCCAAACTAACCTAAAAATTTTATTGTCTCATTATCAAGTTCCACTGTCTCATCTATCAAAAAATCTTCTTCTTCGTGAATCGTAATGTCACATGTCACTGGATCAGATAAATTAGGACAGAAAGAAACCGCAAAGAAGTCACGTTTTTCACACAACGCTCTTCTCTACAGTACGCTCATACACAAACTATGGGCGCTAGTGATGGGCATGGACACTTAATCGATTATCCAAGAATAAATAATCGAAAACAATCGATTTTTGCAAAGAAAAAAAGATTATTCAAACCAATTAATCAATTATTTTTTTAAGTTATTAATTAAGAATTTCCAATCAAACTGAAACATATGTAAATCAAGTACATTGTAACACTAACAATTATATGGCTAAGTCCACTGGCATTTTCAGTTTTATGGAAAATTCTCAATGTGCTACAGTCAATGTAGATAATATTGTTTTAGAAACTAGACATTTTTTGTCATGTCCAAATATTAATTTTTCTAAAGAACCTGAATACATTTAATTATTTTACATATTTTAGAATCACTTACTTGATTGTACATATTTTAATGCGTTAAATTTTATTACGTATAATGCGTATTTGTTATTGTTTGGCACGAGAAGGAAGAGAGAGAGAGAGAGCAAGAGCATACTCGGCCTTGTCTTTGACGTTACGCATTCCATAGTAAGAGAGGGGAGACCACGCGGTACGGCGTACGTGACTGTGACAACCATGAGTCATTCATTCTTACTCCGGCGGGCGTAGTATGGCGCACGTGTTTTTACTTCGGCGCCGGCGCCGGCATGTGGGAAAAGAAACTTTATTAATTATTGTTAATTATTGCCGATTATGCAATTAACATACTCGTACGCGATTAATAATACGTGTCTTCTAATATCCTCGAAAGTGCAATTTTTATTAATAAAATATTTTACATAAATATTGACAATGTATTTCACGAGCAGTAATGTATTTTAAAACGCTCGAAAATTCGCTTCTGAATGAATAGGAAAACATAATCCGCAAAGAAGGTATCGTTCTTCCCGCGGATTTTAGCGATAACTTCTTTGCGAAATATGTTTTCCTATTCATTCAGAAGCGAATTTTCGAGCGTTTTAAAATACATTACCGCTCTTAAAGTACATTGCTCATATTTTTATGTAAAATATTTTATTAATAAAAACTAAACTTTCGAGGATATTAGAAGACACATATTACTAATCGCGTACGAGTATATGTCAATTGCATAATCGGCATTAATTAACAGTAATTAATAAAGTTTCTTTTCCCGAAATTAATATATCAAACGTCATGCTATTAAAATTATAAATTCAAAGCGACAAATAGATGAATTAAATGAGTCAACTGATGAATAGAATCATAGTAATTAAATAAAATAAAATTATATTATAAATATGTATTTATATATTATATATATGTAGTTATAAAGTTAAAAGTCTCTTGCAACAATAATCTCGGTTAATTAATTTCGATAAGTAATTTTCTTTTTCTCTTCAAATCACGATTAGTTGTTACAGAAAGTGTCTCGCATCAACTTTTTTATTAATAATACAAGAAATTATAAGATTAAATATTATAAAATAAATTGCTTGAGAGAGAGAGAGAGAGAGAAAGAGGTTAAGAGAGAATATAATTCATCGTTGTGTTTTCTCAATTTTTAATGTTATATATATAATTGTTAATGCTAAATATGTATATAAGAAACATATCTCTACATTTGTTTAAATATGAAACATATAATCCAACATATTATTTTCTTCTATAGTAACTTTATATATATATATATATATATATATATAAATACATATTAATAATTTTATTTTATTTAATTATTATAATATTATTCATCAGTTTAACACGTTTAATACACCTATTTGGTTTATTTTAATAACAGAATATGTTTGACACTAATTTCGGGAAAGGAAACTTTATTAATTACTGTTAATTAATGCCGATTATGCAATTAACATACTCGTACGCGATTGATAATATGTGTCTTCTAATATCCTGGAAAGTTCAATTTTTATTAATAAAATATTTTATATAGATATTGGCAATGTATTTCACAAGCAGTAATGTATTTTAAAACGCTTGAAAATTCGATTCTGAGTTATTAGGAGAACATATTTCGCAAAGAAGGTATCGCTCTTCCCGCCGATTGTAGCAATAGCTCTTTGTGAAATATGTTCTCCTAGTAACTCAGAATAAAAATTTCCGAGTGTACCGCTTGAACTGAATTTTTTAGTTCGATCTCTCTTCGCAAAATATTTTCTAATAATTCAGAGAGGAAGTTTCTAAAATATTTGACGGCATATTATTATTGTTTGATGTGCATAATAACTACTGCAGCGTACCTTTTTGCAAAATATATTCTCCTAATAAGAAATGAAGCATATTAAAAGATATGTTATTACTTGTGAACTGCATGTCTTTTACCTTGTTAAAGAATCGAGTTTTAAGAGTTGAAAAGAGTTTTATTCATTAGCAGTAATAATCAATTATTTCACATTTATATTGTATGATCCTATCGCCTGGAGGAGAAATTTATATGATTTTCGCATTATGTCATGCGAGCAATCGCAATATTTTTGCAATATATCTTATTACTTAAATGTTAAAGACATTTTTTATATTTCGCGGTGCACTATATTTAAAAATCTTATTAATGAACCGATTATGTTTCAAGACTTTTTATGTACATATTGATATATAAAAATATTGTCGATTCCGCGCGCGCGAAACGGAGATCTGTTTTAATTTTTATATTATTTTCATAGTATTGATATTTTATCGATTTCGAAATAGTTTTATTTATTAGAAGCGTTATAAATTTTGCATGTTTAAATATTTTTTTTTTTAACGAGGGGGAAATGCATTTACGCATATCCGTCGCTCTATGTACAAGAGGCGTCGGGTTATGTGGGACTCACCCTTTCGGGAATACCCACTAAAACCCCCTTAGGTTTTACCTTCACGGGTGTTGGTTGGAACTGAAAATCTAGACTATTTTCGGGAATTTCTATATAATCGCTCAGTAAGAAGTATCGTCCGGTTTTCGCAAAATGTCATACGAAAAATCGATATGCTTTGGCATATATTGGTTTGAGCGCTTCGGTATTACTCAGAACTTCAATAAAAAATATGTTAAATACTAATATTAAATGCAATATTAAAAACAAATGTTGCACTATAAATGGAATACGTGTTTAATCAAATATTCATTGTAAATTTAATAGCGTCACTTTTATTTTAATTGAATAATCGAAATTACTCTGATAAGAAAAATGTATGCATATAATATTTTATAATAACTAGACTGCTATAAGCACGCGCCATTTATTGCAGACCTACAAAGGGCGATATTACGGTTTTCGTTAATGCTTTATAGTAAAAACAGAGAGAAATTTGAGAGGCACAGACCCACATTTTTCTTGAGATGGTTTTTCTCCGCGGTACAATGGCGCTAACTAAATCCATTTTACCCAACGAAACTACATGGCTAGATCCACTTTTCGGTGTCATGGTAAAACGATCGATAGGTTCGTGTCCGTGTCAGATCCACAATTGTGTGGATCTCAAAATATGAAACAATATGGATTTATATTAGTATGATTTATTACATATTATTAATAGCGCGTAGTCTTTTTCACTTTAGTATATATATATAGTGGAGTAATATATATATATAAGCACAAAATTAAATGATTTTATTGAATGATTGAAAAGTTATATTTTATATATATTTATATTAGAATATATATAAATTATTTATATTTATTTAATTTAGTTTAATTATATTTAATTATTCTAATATTATTTATTAGTTTAACACGTTTAATTCACCTATTTAATTTGTTATAATTTTAACAACGGAATATGTTTCATACACTAAATTCGAGAAAAGAAACTTTATTAATTATTGTTAATTAATGTAATTAACATATACTCGTACGCGATTAGTAATATGTGTCTTCTAATATCCTCGAAAGTTTAGTTTTTATTAATAAAATATTTTACATAAATATGAGCAATGTACTTTAAGAGCGGTATTGTATTTTAAAACGCTCGAAAATTCGCTTCTGAATGAATAGGAAAACATAATCCGCAAAGAAGGTATCGTTCTTCCCGCGGATTTTAGCGATAACTTCTTTGCGAAATATGTTTTCCTATTCATTCAGAAGCGAATTTTCGAGCGTTTTAAAATACATTACCGCTCGTGAATTACATTGTCGATATTTATATAACATCTTTTATTAATAAAAATCGAACTTTCGAGAAGATTAGAAGACACATATTATTAATCGCGTAGAAGTATGTCAATTGCATAATCGGCATTAATTAACAGTAATTAATAAAGTTTCATTTTCCGAAATTAATATATCAAACGTCCTGCTATTAAAATTTTAAATTCAAAGCGACAAATAGATGAATTAAACGAGTCAATAGATGTATAAAATTACAGTAATTAAATAAAATAAAATTATATTATAAATATACTTATATAAGAGTCTCTTGCAACAATGATCTCGGATAATTAATTTTGATAAGTAATTTTCCTTTTCTTTTCAAATCATGATTAGTTGTTACAGAAAGTGTCTCGCATCAACTTTTTTGTTAATAATACAAGAAATTAATAAGATTAAATATTATAAAATAAATTGCTTGTTTCTAAAATAGAACGAGAGAGAGAGAGAAAGAGAGAGAGAGAGAGAGAGAGAGAGAGAGAGAGAGAGAGAGAGAGAGAGAGAGAGAGAGAGAGAGAGAGAGAGAGAGAGAGAGAGAGAGAGAGAGAGCGAGAGAGAGCGAGAGAGAGCGAGAGAGAGAGAGAGAGAGAGAGAGAGAGAGAGAGAGAGAGAGAGAGAGAGAGAGAGAGAGAGAGAGAGAGAGAGAGAGAGAGAGAGAGAGAGAGAGAGAGAGAGAGAGAGAGAGAGAGAGAGAGAGAGAATATAATTCATCGTTGTATTTTCTCAATTTCTAATGTTATATTTATATATAACAATTATTTGTTAATGTGAAATATATAGGAAACATATTTCTACATTGATTTAAATACGAAACATATAATCCAACATATTATATCATCTTTAATATTTTAATCACAAGAATCTAATCCATTAAAATTATTTTTAAACTAATAAAATGCACAGTGGAGGTTTGATCAAAATGATACGCCTCATAATTCAAATAATTTTTATTGTATCGCACAAGTTACGGTAACTTTAAATTATGTTTTCAAAAAGACGATAACTGATCGTAAACAGCATTTCCTATCTTTATACATATTGTTTTATTAATAAAAGTCAAAAAGACGAACTTTCGAGCATATTAAAAGACACATATTACTAATCGCGCACAAGTATGCCAACTGCATAATTGGTGTTAATTAGCAGCAATTAAAGTTTTCTCTTTTCCCGAAATTAGTGTCAAACATATTCTGTTGTTAAAATAAACCAAATAGATGTATTAAACGTGTTAAACTGATGAATAATATTATAATAATTAAATTAAATAAAATTATTAATATGTATTTATATATATATATATAAAGTTACTATAGAAGAATATAATATGTTGAATTATATGTTTTATATTTAAACAAATGTAGAGATGTGTTTCTTATATACATATTTAGCCTTAACAATTATATATATAACATTAAAAATTGAGAAAACGCAACGATGAATTATATTGTCTTTTAATCTCTCTTTCTCTCTCTCTCTCTCTCTCTCTCTCTCTTTTTTTTCAAAAACAAACAATTTATTTTATAATATTTAATTTTATAAATACTTGTACTATTAATAGAAAAGTTGATGCGAGACGCTTTCTGTAACAACTAATTGTGATTCGAAAAGAAAAGGAAAATTACTTAACAAAATTAATTAACCGAGATCATTGTTGCAAAAGACTCTTATATAACTATATATATAATATATAAATACATATTTATAATATAATTTTATTTTATTTAATTATTGTCATTTTGTACATTTATTGACTCGTTCAATTCATCTATTTGTCGCTTTGAATTTACAATTTTAAGAGCAGGACGATTGATATATTAATTTCGGGAAAAGAAACTTTATTAATTACTGTTAATTAATGCCGATTATGCAATTGACATACTCATACGCGATTAATAATATGTGTCTTCTAATATCCTCAAAAGTTCAATTTTTATTAATAAAATATTTTACATAAATATCGGCAACATACTTCACGAGCAGTAATGTATTTTAAAACGCTCGAAAATTAGCTTCTGAATGAATAGGAAAACATATATCGCAAAGAAGGTATCGCTAAAATCCGCGGGAAGAACGATACCTTCTTTGCGGATTATGTTTTCCTATTCATTCAGAAGCGAATTTTCGAGCGTTTTAAAATACATTACTGCTCGTGAAGTATGTTGCCGATATTTATGTAAAATATTTTATTAATAAAAATTGAATTTTCGAGGATATTAGAAGACACATATTATTAATCGCGTATGAGTATGTCAATTGCATAATCGGCATTAATTAACAGTAATTAATAAAGTTTCATTTCCTGAAATTAATATATCAACCGTTCTGCTATTAAAATTGTAAATTCAAAGCGACAAATAGATGAATTAAACGAGTCAATAGATGTATAAAATTACAGTAATTAAATAAAATAAAATTATATTATAAATTTACTTATATATGAATCTCTTGCAACAATGATTTCGGTTAATTAATTTTGCAGCACAAAATTAAATGATTCTATTTAATGATTGAAAAGTTATATTTTATATATATTTATATTAGAATATATATAAATACATATTATATATATAATTTTATTTTATTTTATTTTATTTTATTATTATAATTTTATTCAAAAGTTTGAAACGTTTAATTCACCTATTTGGTTTATTACAATTTTAACAACAGAATCCGTTTGATATACTAATATGTACGTTTGATATACTATATATGTATAACTCTATTTAATTGTAGAAATTTGTCATATAATATTAAATAAAAATTCTCTCTTTTATCGTAACTATTTAATTATTCCTATATATTACATGTGATTGTTTTAATCCATTGAGAAAGTAAAAGAGAGAACGAAAGAAAAAACTAGAGATATTCTATCACTTTATTCTATCACTGAAAATTAATTTATTAAATACAATTTATTAATATTTTAATATTTATTTATTATAAAAAAGTTTTTTATTAGATGTGCCTGTTTCTATTACAGCTTATACTATTTAATTTATTCGATTAAAATATGAATTTTTATTAATAAAATATTTTACATAAATATCGGCAATGTACTTCACGAGCAATAATGTATCTTAAAACGCTCGAAAATTCGCTTCTGAATGAATAGGAAAACATATATCGCAAAGAAGGTATCGCTAAAATCCGCGGGAAGAACGATACCTTCTTTGCGGATTATGTTTTCCTATTCATACAGAAGCGAATTTTCGAGCGTTTTAAAATACATTACCGCTCGTGAAGTACATTGTCGATATTTATATAACATCTTTTATTAATAAAAATCGAACTTTCGAGAAGATTAGAAGACACATATTATTAATCGCGTACGAGTATGTCAATTGCATAATCGGCATTAATTAACAGTAATTAATAAAGTTTTTTTTCCCCAAATTAATATATCAAACGTCCTGCTCTTAAAATTGTAAATTCAAAGCGACAAATAGATGAATTAAATGAGTCAACTGATGAATAGAATTACAGTAATTAAATAAAATAAAATTATATTATAATTATGTATTCATATATTATATAAGAGCCTCTTGCAACAATGATCTCGGTTAATTAATTTCGATGCCTTATTAAAAATTAAAGATAAGACCGGAAGGATATGCGATGAGAATGTTAGAAAGATGCGAAAAGAAAGAAATCAGTAAGTCAATAAGATATTGCGAGATGTTGCGTGGTAAACGAAATTCGAATTCCTTATTCGATCGAAAATCAAAAAGATTCATTAGCTATCGATCGAGTCTGCATGAATTATTCAGTTCAAGAAATTAGAAACGCCATACCGAAATAAGATAATGTATTCGCAAAGAATGAATATGATATAAAATTTAATATAAAATATATTACAAAATGTATAAAATACATTGTAAAATGCACAAAAATTAAATCAATGTTACATATAGAGAATTAATTATATCACAAATATATTTTACAAAATTTAATTAAAACGTCACCGAGAAAGGCAATTAGGAGCTAGCGCAGGTGTATACAAAATTTAATATAAAATATAATTTTAATTTTTAATTCAAAATAATTTTATTACATGGAATTATACGAAATATCCGAAATTGACCTATATAATTTATTAGAAATTTTTAAAACGTAATTGATATAGTCTATATCACGACCAAAAGATCGAGTTATTAATAAATTTATCGATACGTCTCTCTCAATTAAGAAAATCTAAAATTTTAATGGAATTTTATGTTATTGTACGTATTCTTCCATTTTTCGTGTAATTTTACTTTTTACAATAAGTATATAATAAATATAATTCATACATATAATATAACGCAACTTAAATCTATCCCTTACGCAATAATATCTTATACTATTTTAATAATATAATATAATATTTAAAATTCATATTTAATGTTCATATAATCTTATGCAATATAATATATAACATACCATAAATACAAGGTTATACCTGTATAATATACATTTTAATATAAAAGATACGCACATTATATACGTACATACAATAAATAAGTTACATTTTTTTACGTTTTTCATAATTAAACTAAATTTTATTATAAATATAATTTTAATTTTTACGTAATAATGTTTTAATACTTGTTTTTACAGTTTTTATATGTAATTTATATTTAATTAATTTTTTATTTTATTGAAAAAAATATTAAATTTTTACAATTTTATATTATCTTACTTTTATATTTTTATATTTTTTTTCTTAAAAATAAATTTAATTTTATAATAGCTATAATTTTTCTTTTATTAAATTTTATGTCTTTTTTAATTGTCTTAATAGCCCTAGCAGACCTAATTCTACTAGCTACATCAGCAAAAACCCGATAAAGCAAGATTTGGGGAGTCCTAATTGGAAATTTGCGATTACATATTTTTTACGTATTGTGGCCAGAATTGACCACGTGTTTTCAGCCAGTTGGACCTACCTTTTGTTGCTCCTGGCTATTCATTCTGACTCGATTTCTACGAGCCAGAACTTGAGGAAGAACAGTAACTTCTTCCTACTGCCGGTTAATTATTATCGTCGGTAAATAAGACGATTTATATTTGTTTAAAATCATACGATATTATAATCGTTTTGTAAACGCGTTATTCAATCGTCAAAAGTCGTAAAAGATAAATATAATCGCATACATAAAAAAAATTGTATTCTCGAAATATATACTACATAAACCCTTTTAATATTCTAAGATATTCTTAATAAATAAGCATATTTTCCCCTTTTACGTGATATATTTTGAATTACCTTATTTATAAATTAAGTAAAAAACTAATGTATATATATATTTAACTTGTCAAAGTTTTAATAAATAGCAAATGTCTATTTGTTAAAATTATTTTTTAAACACGTAACTATTAACTGGGCAAATTATTTTTTGTTATTAGGATTAATAATCCTAAATATTAAATAATATAATAATAAAAAAATATTTCTCATTCAGCATATATATTCTTATATGTTAAAAATATATTCGAAACTATTCTACTCTTTATACGATTTTTCTCTTAAACTTAGAGAATGCTTTTCGCTTATTTTAAAGAAAAATATTATACATAGATAAGTAAAATATATTCTTAAAATGAGAATATAATTTTTCGGTGTATATATGTAAAATATATAGTATGCAAAAATATTAGCATGCATATTAACCCCTCTGTCGGCGGATCATTAAAGATTTGTATCATTAAAACTGTTTTATAAAATTCATATATACATATATATAATCAAAAAAATATTTCATGTATTTTATATAAAATTAAAATAAATATCATATATTTTAATTTTAAAAATATTTTTCTTTTTTCTATAATTTTTAATTTATAAAAATATTATATCTATTTTAAAGTTTAAAAAATGAATTAAAAATATAATATAAAATTTTATCTTGGAATATAATCACAAAAATAATTTTTTTTATGATTTAAAATTGACCCAAAGTTCGCCATGCACGCGGCTATCCCGCCGTCCGAGGGTTAAAACAACGGATTTATCTACAATCTATACATTTGTCTACACAATCTACACTCTGTCTGTATAATCTACAAATCTATACGCAAATCCGTTGTTTAAAAAAAAAAAAAGGTTTTTTTGTTACTCACCAACACTGATGCGCAACAGCGGAGTTGTTGACATTGAAGCTTATCTGTAACATACAATATAATATCCAAATTATAGCAATGTTTAAAATAATTAATATTAAGAAATTATTATGTACTCATTAAATTTGATATTTGATAGATACAATAATAATACGCAAATATATGTAAAATAATTTTATAAATTAAAAAAATTAACTATTTTTTAAACAGAAACTTTTGTAAGATTTATGTAAAAGTCTTTATATATATCGCTGACTTTCTTTTACTTAAATTATTCAAACAAATAAACTAAATTAATTTGTATAAGGTATTTATAATAATTAATGTAGAAATAATAAAATAAAAATAATACTTACCCTAGGGTTGCTCCGCCGGTGCAGGATGCCTCTCCTAGGCCTCCTCCTCCTCTCAGATTGTAAGGGACGTCAGGAACTATTGTTTTATACGCGCGATATACTTTTTTTAATTTGTTGAAACCACACAAAAATAAAATCGCGAAATATTTTAAACCGTACAAAAGTAAAAACGCGCGATACTTTGACGGCACTCCCGCACTTTTACGCGCGATACTTTGACGGCACTCCCGAATTTCGAAACGATCGAAAATCCCATTTTATCACGCACGAGAATCATACTTGGAGTCGATAGGTCGGGCACGATCAAGCTCCGAAGAAAGAAAGATCAAAATTGGGATAAATGAACGAAAATACGATCGCGATCGCGACGAATGTCAAAAATAATAGCGCGCTATATGTCACTAAGGTCGAATGTTATTATTTTATTTCGGACGTCATTTTAGACGTACTTTAATACGTTAAGATTTATCGTAATATTATTACATATTATTCGTATTATTATTACGTATATTATCGTCGCGAGAAACGTGTACGGCGCGCTCGACCTCGAGGTGACCGAACGCGAGGCGCACGTGCCGGCGCCGGCGCCGGCGCCGACATCGGAGTAAAAATACGTGCGCACACTACGCCCGCCGGAGTAAGGATGAATGACTCTTGACTGTCTCTAATCAGGTACGCCGTACGCGCCGGGCTCCCCTCTCTTACTATGGAATGCGTGACGTCAAAGACAAGGTCGAGTATGCTCATTCTCTCCCTCTCTCTCTCTCTTTCTCCTCGCGCCAGATAATAACAAATACGCGCTATACTACGTGATATAATTTAACGCGTTGAAATATGTACAATCAAATGATTCTAAAATACATATAAAATTCCTTAACTAAAATGATATTGTTATTTGATTTAACGCGATATATTTAAAATACATGAAACGCGATTACGAAATGTGTAAAATACTTCAACGAAAGCAATCTTATGACTAACTGTATGACTATTATAATTGCACGATTTATTTATTATATTCGTAAAAAATTATATCAATGATGTGTGTGTGTGTGTGTGTGTGTGTGTGTGTGTGTACAATTATTTTTTTAAAAGCAATAGAAATTTATATTATAGATACATACATATATTTATAGACGTAATAATTAAATATGAATTAATAATGAAAAATATGTACAAATTTACTGCCTGTACTTATTATATTTACTATATATGTATAACTCTATGTAATTGTAGAAATTTGTCATATTATATTAAATAAAAATTCTCTCTTTTATCGTAACTATTTAATTATTCCTATATATTACATGTGATTGTTTTAATCCATTGAGAAAGTAAAAGAGAGAACGAAAGAAAAAACTAGAGATATTCTATCACTTTATTCTATCACTGAAAATTAATTTATTAAATACAATTTATTAATATTTTAATATTTATTTATTATAAAAAAGTTTTTTATTAGATGTGCCTGTTTCTATTACAGCTTATACTATTTAATTTATTCGATTAAAATATGAATTTTTATTAATAAAATATTTTACATAAATATCGGCAATGTACTTCACGAGCAATAATGTATCTTAAAACGCTCGAAAATTCGCTTCTGAATGAATAGGAAAACATATATCGCAAAGAAGGTATCGCTAAAATCCGCGGGAAGAACGATACCTTCTTTGCGGATTATGTTTTCCTATTCATACAGAAGCGAATTTTCGAGCGTTTTAAAATACATTACCGCTCGTGAATTACATTGTCGATATTTATATAACATCTTTTATTAATAAAAATCGAACTTTCGAGAAGATTAGAAGACACATATTATTAATCGCGTAGAAGTATGTCAATTGCATAATCGGCATTAATTAACAGTAATTAATAAAGTTTCATTTTCCGAAATTAATATATCAAACGTCCTGCTATTAAAATTTTAAATTCAAAGCGACAAATAGATGAATTAAACGAGTCAATAGATGTATAAAATTACAGTAATTAAATAAAATAAAATTATATTATAAATATACTTATATAAGAGTCTCTTGCAACAATGATCTCGGATAATTAATTTTGATAAGTAATTTTCCTTTTCTTTTCAAATCATGATTAGTTGTTACAGAAAGTGTCTCGCATCAACTTTTTTGTTAATAATACAAGAAATTAATAAGATTAAATATTATAAAATAAATTGCTTGTTTCTAAAATAGAACGAGAGAGAGAGAGAGAGAGAGAGAGAGAGAGAGAGAGAGAGAGAGAGAATATAATTCATCGTTGTATTTTCTCAATTTCTAATGTTATATTTATATATAACAATTATTTGTTAATGTGAAATATATGGGAAACATATTTCTACATTGATTTAAATACGAAACATATAATCCAACATATTATATCATCTTTAATATTTTAATCACAAGAATCTAATCCATTAAAATTATTTTTAAACTAATAAAATGCACAGTGGAGGTTTGATCAAAATGATACGCCTCATAATTCAAATAATTTTTATTGTATCGCACAAGTTACGGTAACTTTAAATTATGTTTTCAATAAGACGATAACTGATCGTAAACAGCATTTCCTATCTTTATACATATTGTTTTATTAATAAAAGTCAAAAAGACGAACTTTCGAGCATATTAAAAGACACATATTACTAATCGCGCACAAGTATGCCAACTGCATAATTGGTGTTAATTAGCAGCAATTAAAGTTTTCTCTTTTCCCGAAATTAGTGTCAAACATATTCTGTTGTTAAAATAAACCAAATAGATGTATTAAACGTGTTAAACTGATGAATAATATTATAATAATTAAATTAAATAAAATTATTAATATGTATTTATATATATATATATATATATATATATATATATATATATATAAAGTTACTATAGAAGAATATAATATGTTGAATTATATGTTTTATATTTAAACAAATGTAGAGATGTGTTTCTTATATACATATTTAGCCTTAACAATTATATATATAACATTAAAAATTGAGAAAACGCAACGATGAATTATATTGTCTTTTAATCTCTCTCTCTCTCTCTCTCTCTTTTTTTTCAAAAACAAGCAATTTATTTTATAATATTTAATTTTATAAATACTTGTACTATTAATAGAAAAGTTGATGCGAGACGCTTTCTGTAACAACTAATTGTGATTCGAAAAGAAAAGGAAAATTACTTAACAAAATTAATTAACCGAGATCATTGTTGCAAAAGACTCTTATATAACTATATATATAATATATAAATACATATTTATAATATAATTTTATTTTATTTAATTATTGTCATTTTGTACATTTATTGACTCGTTTAATTCATCTATTTGTCGCTTTGAATTTACAATTTTAAGAGCAGGACGATTGATATATTAATTTCGGGAAAAGAAACTTTATTAATTACTGTTAATTAATGCCGATTATGCAATTGACATACTCATACGCGATTAATAATATGTGTCTTTTAATATCCTCAAAAGTTCAATTTTTATTAATAAAATATTTTACATAAATATCGGCAACATACTCTCGAGCAGTAATGTATTTTAAAACGCTCGAAAATTAGCTTCTGAATGAATAGGAAAACATAATCCGCAAAGAAGGTATCGTTCTTCCCGCGGATTTTAGCGATACCTTCTTTGCGGATTATGTTTTCCTATTCATTCAGAAGCGAATTTTCGAGCGTTTTAAAATACATTACCGTTCTTAAAGTACATTGCTCACATTTATGTAAAATATTTTATTAATAAAAATTGAACTTTCGAGGATATTTGAAGACACGTATTACTAATCGTGCACAAGTATGTCAATTGCTTAATCGGCATTAATTAACAATAATTAATAAAGTTTCTAATTGCGGAATTCAACAACGTGTCTTAAATAAATATAACAGAAAATGTATTTCAAATGTAAAATCTGCCTAATTATAAGTTTATGCGATTTACGAAAATAAACACAGAATAAATTTAGAAATTTAGAAAATAAGATAAAATAATTTACAGATATCATTATAATAAAATGACATTGTAATAAATATTCAAAGACTATATAGAACCAAACAGTTTTAAAAAGAAGATGTTTATGCGTGAGACAGATTTTTCAAATTAATTCCTAGCTTATGGTAAAGTGTGCGATATTTTAATTAAATAGCTCTGTTTATTACACGGCAATTTTTTATTCTTTGTCTAGCAATTAAAATATGCTTATAGATTTAATATATAATACATACGCACACGCACACGTAGAAATTTGTACATAGAATTCAACTATAAACGGACAGTTTGATTGTCCGTTCGCTTAACAGCATTTCTTTACGCGGTTATTGAGTAAATAAAATTATTAATAATGCTAAAATAACTGATACATTTTTTAGGTAAAATCCTCGATCAAATTATGATACTTAATAATCGATAATCATATTTTCCATATGGAATCTTAATATGTATAATAAATTTTAGCTCATAAATAAAAACATAATTATATACAATAACTGATGAAATTTCTTTCTCATATCTCTCCATACTTTTGCATTTACATATAAAATTTCATTATAATTAAGAAACAAAGATGCGTCTTGATAGCAATAACAAAGCAGAATATGATTCTGAAGAATTTATACGCCTAATCAGCATTTAGTTCAGAATATTTTTGATTATTAAATATTAATAACTCTAGAAGTGATTAGATTTATTTATGATAGATTTAATTAATACGTATATTTAATCGATAGCTTGAATAAATATAGATACATAAAAACATTTTTCCGATTGTAATTAGAAAAAAAAACGTATAAATATTACACAAATTTATTCTTCTATTAGCATGTTTCAAAGATATTGACAATATTAAGTATATATATATATATATATATACATATATATATATATATATATATATTGTGGGGATCTCAAAATATGAAACAATATGGATTTATATTAGTATGATTTATTACATATTATTAATAGCGCGTAGCCTTTTTCACTTTAGTATATATAGTGGAGTAATATATGTATATATAAGCACAAAATTAAATGACTCTATTTAATGGTTGAAAAGTTATATTTTATATATATTTATATTAGAATATATATAAATACATATTATTTATATAATTTAATTTAATTTTATTTTATTTAATTATTATAATTTTATTCAACAGTTTGACACGTTTAATTCACCTATTTGGTTCATTACAATTTTAACAACAGAATCCGTTTGATATACTAATTTCGGGAAAAGAGAAAACTTTATTAATTGCTGCTAACTAACGCCAATTATGCAGTTGGCATACTTGTGCGCGATTAGTAACATGCGTCATTTAACATTCTCGAAAGTTCGTCTTTCTGATTTTTATTAATAAAACAATATGTATAAAGATCGGTAATGCTGTCCACGATCAGTTGACTGTCGCGTAATCGACAGTATTTTTATATATCAATATGTACATAAAAAGTCTTGAAACATAATCGGTTCATTAATAAGATTTTTAAAAATAGTGCACCGCGAAATATAAAAAATGTCTTTAACATTTAAGTAATAAGATATATTGCAAAAATATTGCGATTGTTCGCATAACATAATGCGAAAATCATATAAATTTCTCCTCTAGACGATCATACAATATAAATGTGAAATAATTGATTATTACTGCTAATGAATAAAACTCTTTTCAACTCTTAAAACTCGATTCTTTAACAAGGTAAAAGAAATGCAGTTCACAAGTAATAACATATCTTTTAATGTTTCATTTCTTATTAGGAGAATAGATTTCACAAAAAGGTATGCTGCAGTAGTTATTATGCACATCGAACAATAATAATATGCCGTCAAATATTTAAAAAATTCCTCTCTGAATTATTAGAAAACGAGAATATTTGCGAGAAGAAATCGTGAAATAATTCAGTTCAAGCGGTACGCTCGGAAATTTTTATTCTGAGTTACTAGGAAAATATATTTCGCAAAGAAGGTATCGCTCTTGCCGCCGACCTTGCCGCCGACCTTGCCTGTAGCAATACCTTCTTTGCGAAATATGTTTTCTTAATCATTCAGAAGCGAATTTTGGAGCGTTTTAAAATACATTACCGCTCGTGAAGTACATTGTCGATATTTATATAACATCTTTTATTAATAAAAATCGAACTTTCGAGAAGATTAGAAGACACATTTATTAATCGCATATGAGTATGTCAGTTGCATAATCGGCATTAATTAACAGCAATTAATAAAGCTTTTTTTCGACATTAATATATCAATCGTCCTACTATTAAAATTGTAAATTGAAAGCGACAAATAGGTGAATTAAATGAGTCAAATAATGAATAGAATTAAATTAATTAAATAAAATAAAATTATATTATAATTATGTATTCATATATTATATAAAAAGTCTCTTGTAACAATGATATCGGGTAAATAATTTTGATAATTAATATTTTTTTCCTTTCAAATCACGATTAGTTTTTACAGAAAGTGTCTCGCATCAATTTTTTTATTAATAATACAAGAATTTATAAGATTAAATATTATAAAATAAATTGCTTTTTTCTAAAAAAAGAAAGAGAGAGAGAGAAAGAGAGAGAGAGAGAGAGAGAGAGAGAGAGAGAGAGAGAGAGAGAGAGGGAGAGAAAGAGAGAGAGAAAGAGAAAGAGATTAAGAGAGAATATAATTCATCGTTGTGTTTTCTCAATTTTTATTGTTATATTTATAATTGTTAAGGCTAAATATGTATATAAGAAACATATCTCTACATTTGTTTAAATATGAAACATATAATCCAACATATTATATTTTTCTATAGTAACTTTATATATATATATAAATACATATTAATAATTCTATTTCATTTAATTATTGTAATTCTATTCATCAGTTTACTCATTTAATTCATCTATTTGTCGCTTTGAATTTACAATTTTAAGAGCAGGACGATTGATATATTAATTTCGGGAAAAGAAACTTTATTAATTACTGTTAATTAATGCAATTGACATACTCGTACGCGATTAGTAATATGTGTCTTCTAATATCCTCGAAAGTTTAATTTTTATTAATAAAATATTTTACATAAATATGAGCAATGTACTTTAAGAGCGGTATTGTATTTTAAAACGCTCGAAAATTCGCTTCTGAATGAATAGGAAAACATAATCCGCAAAGAAGGTATCGTTCGTCCCGCGGATTTTAGCGATAACTTCTTTGCGAAATATGTTTTCCTATTCATTCAGAAGCGAATTTTCGAGCGTTTTAAAATACATTACCGCTCTTAAAGTACATTGCTCATATTTATGTAAAATATTTTATTAATAAAAACTAAACTTTCGAGGATATTAGAAGACACATATTACTAATCGCGTACGAGTATATGTCAATTGCATAATCGGCATTAATTAACAATAATTAATAAAGTTTCTTTTCCCGAAATTAATATATCAATCGTCCTGCTCTTAAAATTGTAAATTCAAAGCGACAAATAGATGAATTAAATGAGTCAACTGACGAATAGAATTACAGTAATTAAATAAAATAAAATTATATATTATAAATATGCATTTATATATCATATATATAGTTATATAAGTGTCTCTTGCAACAATGATCTCGGTTAATTAATTTCGATGCCTTATTAAAAATTAAAGATGAGACATAGCCAGAAGGATATGTAATGAGAATGCTAGAAGGATGCGAGAAGAAAGAAATCAGAAAGTTAATAAGATATTGCGAGAAGATCCGCGGTAAACGAAATTCGAATTCTCTATTCGATCAAAAATCGAATAGGTTGATTAGCTATCGATCTAATCTGCATGAATTATTCAATTCAGGAAGTTAGAAACGCCATACCGAAATAGGATAATGTATTCGCAAAGAATGAATATGATATAAAATTTAATATAAAATATATTACAAAATGTATAAAATACATTGTAAAATGTACAAAATACATATCATATATAATTAATTCAATGTTACATATAGAGAATTAATTATATTACAAATATATTTTACAAAATTTTATTAAAACGTCACCGAGAAAGGCAATTAGGAACTAGCGCAGGTGTATACAAAATTTAATATAAAATATAATTTTAATTTTTAATTCAAAATAATTTTATTACATAGAATTATAAGAAATATCCGAAATTGATCTATATAATTTATTAGAAATTTTTAAAAAGTAATTGATATAGTCTATATCACGACCAAAAGATCGAATTATTAATAAATTTATCGATATGTCTCTCTCAATTAAGAAAACCTAGAATTTTAATGGAATTTTATGTTATTGTATGTATTCTCTCATTTCGTGTAATTTTACTTTTTACAATAAGTATAATACAATAAATATAATTCATACATATAATATAACGCAACTTAAATCTATCTCTTACGCAATAATATTTTATACTATTTTAATAATATAATATAATATTTAAAATTCATATTTAATGTTCATATAATCTTATGCAATATAATATATAACATACCATAAGTACAAAGGTATACCTGTATAATATACATCTTAATATAAAAGATATGCATATTATATACGTACATACAATAAATAAGTTACATTTTTTTACGTTTTTCATAATTAAACTAAATTTTTTTATAAATATAATTTTAATTTTTACCTAATAATGTTTTAATACTTGTTTTTACAGTTTTTATATGTAATTTATATTTAATTTATTTTTTATTTTATTGAAAATAATATTAAATTTTTATATTTTTACAATTTTATATTATCTTATTTTTATATTTTTATATTTTATTCTTTAAAAATAAATTTAATTTTATAATAGCCATAATTTTTCTTTTATTAAATTTTATGTCTTTTTTAATTGTCTTAATAGCCCTAGCAGACCTAATTCTACTAGCTACATCAGCAAAAACCCGATAAAGCAAGATTTGGGGAGTCCTAATTGGAAATTTGCGATTACATATTTTTTACGTATTGTGGCCAGAATTGACCACGTATTTTCAGCCAGTTGGACCTACCTTTTGTTGCTCCTGGCTATTCATTCTGACTCGATTTCTACGAGCCAGAACTTGAGGAAGAACAGTAACTTCTTCCTACTGCCGGTTAATTATTATCGTCGATAAATAAGACGATTTATATTTGTTTATAATCATACGATATTATAATTGTTTTGTAGACGCGTTATTCAATCGTCAAAAGTCGTAAAAGATAAATATAATCGTATACATAAAAAAAATTGTATTCTTGAAATATATACTACATAAACTCTTTTAATATTCTAAGATATTCTTAATAAATAAGCATATTTTCCCCTTTTACGTGATATATTTTGAATTACCTTATTTATAAATTAAGTAAAAAACTAATGTATATATATATTTAACTTGTCAAAGTTTTAATAAATAGCAAATGTCTATTTGTTAAAATTATTTTTTAAACACGTAACTATTAACTGGGCAAATTATTTTTTGTTATTAGGATTAATAATCCTAAATATTAAATAATATAATAATAAAAAAATATTTCTCATTCAGCATATATATTCTTATATGTTAAAAATATATTCGAAACTATTCTACTCTTTATACGATTTTTCTCTTAAACTTAGAGAATGCTTTTCGCTTATTTAAAAAAAAAATATTATACATAGATAAGTAAAATATATTCTTAAAATGAGAATATAATTTTTCGGTGTATATATGTAAAATATATAGTATGCAAAAATATTAGCATGCATATTAACCCCTCTGTCGGCGGATCATTAAAGATTTGTATCATTAAAACTGTTTTATAAAATTCATATATATATATATATATATATATATATATATAATCAAAAAAATATTTCATGTATCTTATATAAAATTAAAATAAATATCATATATTTTAATTTTAAAAATATTTTTCTTTTTTCTATAATTTTTAATTTATACAAATATTATATCTATTTTAAAGTTTAAAAAATGAATTAAAAATATAATATAAAATTTTATCTTGGAATATAATAAGTGGAATATAATCACAAAAATAATTTTTTTTATGATTTAAAATTGATCCAAAGTTCGCCATGCACGCGGCTATCCCGCCGTCCGAGGGTTAAAACAACGGATTTATCTACAATCTATATTTATTATCGATATTATATATTTGTCTACACAATCTACACTCTGTCTGCTAACCTACAAATCTATACGCAAATCCGTTGTTTTAAAAAAAAAAAAGGTTTTTTGTTACTCACCGACACTGATGCGCAACAGGGGAGTTGTTGACATTGAAGCTTATCTGTAACATACAATATAATATCCAAATTATAGCAATGTTTAAAATAATTAATATTAAGAAATTATTATGTAGTCATTAAATTTGATATTTGATGTATACAATAATAATATGCAAATATATGTAAAATAATTTTATAAATTAAAAAAATAAACTATTTTTTAAACAGAAACTTTTGTAAGATTTATGTAAAAGTCTTTATCGCTGACTCTCTTTTACTTAAATTATTCAAACAAATAAACTAAATTAATTTGTATAAGGTATTTATAATAATTAATTTAGAAATAATAAAATAAAAATAATACTTACCCTAGGGTTGCTCCGCCGGTGCAGGATGCCTCTCCTAGGCCTCCTCCTCCTCTCAGATTGTAAGGGACGTCAGGAACTATTGTTTTATACGCGCGATATACTTTTTTTAATTTGTTGAAACCACACAAAAATAAAATCGCGAAATATTTTAAACCGTACAAAAGTAAAAACGCGCGATACTTTGACGGCACTCCCGCACTTTTACGCGCGATACTTTGACGGCACTCCCGAATTTCGGAACGATCGAAAATCCCATTTCATTACGCACGAGAATCATACTTGAAGTCGACAAGTCGGGCGCGATCAAACTCCAAGGAAGAGTTAAGTCCGAATCGGAAGAGGACGGAAGATCGAGGGAATCAATCGCGAATGGGGTCTCTATACTGAACATACGTTCTACGCGGCCGGCATTCGCCTCAGCCGCGATACTGAGGCGTGTATACGTTGTTGCCCGGTAAGAAATGACGATTGAAAAAATGCAAATTAAACGCCGATAATCGACATCCATTTGGCAACATCTTCCTCAATCAATCATTTTTCACTGGAAAGCAACGCTGAGAGAATCCCAGTTAGTCGGCATCAAATACGATCCCCGACAACATAATTTCGTGATCGAAATCAGGAAATATGAACGAAAACACGACCGCGATCGCGATGAAGCCGAGAACCGAGAGCCGAGAGCCGAGACGAATGTCAAAAACAATAGCGCGCTATATGTCACCAAGGTCGAATGTTATTATTTTATTTCGAAATCATTTTAGACGTATTTTAACACGTTAAGATTTATCGTAATATTATTGCATATTATTTGTATTATTATTACGTATATTATCGTCGCGAGAAACGTGTACAGCGCGCTCGACCTCGAGGTGACCGAACGCGAGGCGCACGTGCCGGCGCCGGCGCCGACATCGGAGTAAAAACACGTGCGCATACTACGCCCGCCGGAGAATGAATGAATGACTCATGGCTGTCACTAGTCACGTACGCCGTACGTGCCGCGCTCCCCTCTCTTACTATGGAATGCGTGACGTCAAAGACAAGGTCGAGTATGCTCATTCTCTCTCTCTCTTTCTCCTCGCGCCAGACAATAACAAATACGCATTACACTACGTGATATAATTTAACGCGTTGAAATATGTACAATCAAATGATTCTAAAATACATATAACATTCCTTAACTAAAATGATATTATTATTCGATTTAATGCGATATATTTAAAATACATGAAACGCGATTACGAAATGTGTATTATATTCGTTGAAAATTATATCAATGATGTGAACAATTATTTGTAAAAATAATAGAAATTTATATTATAGATACCGGCATATATTTATAAACGTATAATAATTAAATATAAATTAATAATAAAAAATATGTACACATTTACTGCCCATACTTATTACATTTATTAAATATGTATAACTCTATGTAATTATAAAAATTTGTCATATTATATTAAATAAATATTCTCTCTTTCATCGTAACTATTTAATTAATCATTCATATAAATTACTTATCAAAATTAATTAACCGAAATCATTGTTGCAAGAGACTCTTATATAAGTATATTTATAATATAATTTTATTTTATTTAATTACTGTAATTTTATACATCTATTGACTCGTTTAATTCATCTATTTGTCGCTTTGAACTTACAATTTTAAGAGCAGGACGTTTGATATATTAATTTGGGGAAAAGAAACTTTATTAATTATTGTTAATTAATGCCGATTATGCAATTGACATACTCGTGCACGATTAGTAATACGTGTCTTCAAATATCCTCGAAAGTTCAATTTTTATTAATAAAATATTTTACATAAATATGAGCAATGTACTTTAAGAGCGGTAATGTATTTTAAAACGCTCGAAAATTCGTTTCTGAATGAATAGGAAAACATAATCCGCAAAGAAGGTATCGTTCTTCCCGCGGATTTTAGTGATAACTTCTTTGCGAAATATGTTTTCCTATTCATTCAGAAGCGAATTTTCGAGCGTTTTAAAATACATTACCGCTCGTGAAGTACATTGTCAATATTTATATAACATCTTTTATTAATAAAAATCGAACTTTCGAGAAGATTAGAAGATACATATTATTAATTGCGTACGAGTATGTCAATTGCATAATCGGCATTAATTAACAGTAATTAATAAAGTTTCTTTTCCCGAAATTAATATATCAATCGTCCTGCTCTTAAAATTGTAAATTCAAAGCGACAAATAGATGAATTAAATGAGTAAACTAATGAATAAAATTACAATAATTAAATAAAATAAAATTATATTACAATTATGTATTCATATATTATATAAGAGTCTCTTGCAACAATGATCTCGGTTAATTAATTTTGATAAGTAATTTTCCTTTTCTTTTTAAATCAATATTAGTTGTTACAGAAAGTGTCTCGCATCAACTTTTTTGTTAATAATACAAGAAATTATAAGATTAAATATTATAAAATAAATTGCTTGTTTCTAAAATAGAACGAGAGAGAGAAAGAGAGAGAGAGAGAGAGAGAGAGAGAGAGAGAGAGAGAGAGAGAGAGAGAGAGAGAGAGAGAGAGAGAGAGAGAGAGAGAGAGAGAGAGAGAGAGAGAAAGAGAGAGAGAATATAATTCATCGTTGAATTTTCTCAATTTCTAATGTTATATTTATATATAACAATTATTTGTTAATGTGAAATATATGGGAAACATATTTCTACATTGATTTAAATACGCAACATATAATCCAACATATTATATCATCTTTAATATTTTAATCACAAGAATCTAATCCATTAAAATTATTTTTAAACTAATAAAATGCACAGTGGAGGTTTGATCAAAATGATACGCCTCATAATTCAAATAATTTTTATTGTATCGCACAAGTTACGGTAACTTTAAATTATGTTTTCAATAAGACGATAACTGATCGTAAACAGCATTTCCTATCTTTATACATATTGTTTTATTAATAAAAGTCAAAAAGACGAACTTTCGAGCATATTAAAAGACATATTACTAATCGCGCACAAGTATGCCAACTGCATAATTGGTGTTAATTAGCAGCAATTAAAGTTTTCTCTTTTCCCGAAATTAGTGTCAAACATATTCTGTTGTTAAAATAAACCAAATAGATGTATTAAACGTGTTAAACTGATGAATAATATTATAATAATTAAATTAAATTAAATTATTAATATGTATTTATATATATATATATATATAAAGTTACTATAGAAGAATATAATATGTTGAATTATATGTTTTATATTTAAACAAATGTAGAGATGTGTTTCTTATATACATATTTAGCCTTAACAATTATATATATAACATTAAAAATTGAGAAAACGCAACGATGAATTATATTGTCTTTTAATCTCTCTCTCTCTCTCTCTCTTTTTTTTCAAAAACAAGCAATTTATTTTATAATATTTAATTTTATAAATACTTGTACTATTAATAGAAAAGTTGATGCGAGACGCTTTCTGTAACAACTAATTGTGATTCGAAAAGAAAAGGAAAATTACTTAACAAAATTAATTAACCGAGATCATTGTTGCAAAAGACTCTTATATAACTATATATATAATATATAAATACATATTTATAATATAATTTTATTTTATTTAATTATTGTCATTTTGTACATTTATTGACTCGTTCAATTCATCTATTTGTCGCTTTGAATTTACAATTTTAAGAGCAGGACGATTGATATATTAATTTCGGGAAAAGAAACTTTATTAATTACTGTTAATTAATGCCGATTATGCAATTGACATACTCATACGCGATTAATAATATGTGTCTTCTAATATCCTCAAAAGTTCAATTTTTATTAATAAAATATTTTACATAAATATCGGCAACATACTTCACGAGCAGTAATGTATTTTAAAACGCTCGAAAATTAGCTTCTGAATGAATAGGAAAACATAATCCGCAAAGAAGGTATCGTTCTTCCCGCGGATTTTAGCGATACCTTCTTTGCGGATTATGTTTTCCTATTCATTCAGAAGCGAATTTTCGAGCGTTTTAAAATACATTACCGCTCTTAAAGTACATTGCTCATATTTATGTAAAATATTTTATTAATAAAAACTAAACTACTGAGGATATTAGAAGGCACATATTACTAATCGCGTACGAGTATGTCAATTGCATTAATTAACAGTAATTAATAAAGTTTCTTTTCCCGAAATTAATATATCAATCGTCCTGCTCTTAAAATTGTAAATTCAAAGCGACAAATAGATGAATTAAATGAGTAAACTGATGAATAAAATTACAATAATTAAATAAAATAAAATTATATTACAATTATGTATTCATATATTATATAAGAGTCTCTTGCAACAATGATCTCGGTTAATTAATTTTGATAAGTAATTTTCCTTTTCTTTTTAAATCAATATTAGTTGTTACAGAAAGTGTCTCGCATCAACTTTTTTATTAATAATACAAGAAATTATAAGATTAAATATTATAAAATAAATTGCTTGTTTCTAAAAGAGAGAGAGAGAGAGAGAGAGAGAGAGAGAGAATATCATTCATGGTTGTGTTTTCTTAATTTCTAATGTATATATAATTGTTAATGTGAAATATATGGGAAACATATCTCTAAATTTGTTTAAATATAAACCATATAATCCCACATATTATATCATCTTTCATATTTTAATCACAAGAATGTTAATCCATTAAAATTACATTTAAACTAATAAAATGCAAAGTAGAAGTTTGATTAAAATGATACACATCATAATTCAAATAATTTTTATTGTATCGTGAAAGTTACGATAACTTTAAAATTATGTTTTCAATAAGACGTATAACTGATCGTGGACAGCATTACCGATCTTTATACATATTGTTTTATTAATAAAAATCAGAAAGGCGAACTTTCGAGAATGTTAAATGACGCATATTAGTAATCGCGCACAAGCATGCCAACTGTATAATTGGCGTTAATTAGCAGCAATTAATAAAGTTTTCTCTTTTCCCGAAATTAGTATATCAAACGGATTCTGTTGTTAAAATTGTAATAAACCAAATAGGTGAATTAAACGTTTCAAACTTTTGAATAAAATTATAATAATAAAATAAAATAAAATAAAATAAAATTATATATATAATATGTATTTATATATATTCTAATATAAATATATATAAAATATAACTTTTCAATCATTAAATAGAATCATTTAATTTTGTGCTGCAAAATTAATTAACCGAAATCATTGTTGCAAGAGATTCATATATAAGTAAATTTATAATATAATTTTATTTTATTTAATTACTGTAATTTTATACATCTATTGACTCGTTTAATTCATCTATTTGTCGCTTTGAATTTACAATTTTAATAGCAGAACGGTTGATATATTAATTTCAGGAAATGAAACTTTATTAATTACTGTTAATTAATGCCGATTATGCAATTGACATACTCATACGCGATTAATAATATGTGTCTTCTAATATCCTCGAAAATTCAATTTTTATTAATAAAATATTTTACATAAATATCGGCAACATACTTCACAAGCAGTAATGTATTTTAAAACGCTCGAAAATTCGCTTCTGAATGAATAGGAAAACATAATCCGCAAAGAAGGTATCGTTCTTCCCGCGGATTTTAGCGATACCTTCTTTGCGATATATGTTTTCCTATTCATTCAGAAGCGAATTTTCGAGCGTTTTAAGATACATTATTGCTCGTGAAGTACATTGCCGATATTTATGTAAAATATTTTATTAATAAAAATTCATATTTTAATCGAATAAATTAAATAGTATAAGCTGTAATAGAAACAGGCACATCTAATAAAAAACTTTTTTATAATAAATAAATATTAAAATATTAATAAATTGTATTTAATAAATTAATTTTCAGTGATAGAATAAAGTGATAAAATATCTCTAGTTTTTTCTTTCGTTCTCTCTTTTACTTTCTCAATGGATTAAAACAATCACATGTAATATATAGGAATAATTAAATAGTTACGATAAAAGAGAGAATTTTTATTTAATATAATATGACAAATTTCTACAATTACATAGAGTTATACATATATAGTATATCAAACGTACATATTAGTATATCAAACGGATTCTGTTGTTAAAATTGTAATAAACCAAATAGGTGAATTAAACGTTTCAAACTTTTGAATAAAATTATAATAATAAAATAAAATAAAATAAAATAAAATTATATATATAATATGTATTTATATATATTCTAATATAAATATATATAAAATATAACTTTTCAATCATTAAATAGAATCATTTAATTTTGTGCTGCAAAATTAATTAACCGAAATCATTGTTGCAAGAGACTCATATATAAGTATATTTATAATATAATTTTATTTTATTTAATTACTGTAATTTTATACATCTGTTGACTGGTTTAATTCATTTATTTGTCGCTTTGAATTTACAATTTTAATAGCAGGACGTTTGATATATTAAATTTGAAAAATGAAACTTTATTAATTAATGTTAATTAATGCCGATTATGCAATTGACATATACTCGTACGCGATTAGTAATATGTGTCTTCTAATATTCTCGAAAGTTTAGTTTTTATTAATAAAATATTTTACATAAATATGAGCAATGTACTTTAAGAGCAGTAATGTATTTTAAAACGCTCGAAAATTCGCTTCTGAATGAATAGGAAAACATATTTCGCAAAGAAGTTATCGCTAAAATCCGCGGGAAGAACGATACCTTCTTTGCGGATTATGTTTTCCTATTCATTCAGAAGCGAATTTTCGAGCGTTTTAAAATACAATACCGCTCTTAAAGTACATTGCTCATATTTATGTAAAATATTTTATTAATAAAAACTAAACTACTGAGGATATTAGAAGACACATATTACTAATCGCGTACGAGTATGTCAATTGCATTAATTAACAGTAATTAATAAAGTTTCTTTTCCCGAAATTAATATATCAATCGTCCTGCTCTTAAAATTGTAAATTCAAAGCGACAAATAGATGAATTAAATGAGTAAACTGATGAATAGAATTACAATAATTAAATAAAATAAAATTATATTATAATTATGTATTCATATATTATATAAGAGTCTCTTGCAACAATGATCTCGGTTAATTAATTTTGATAAGTAATTTTTCTTTTCTTTTTAAATCAATATTAGTTGTTACAGAAAGTGTCTCACATCAACTTTTTTATTAATAATACAAGAAATTATAATATTAAATATTATAAAATAAATTGCCTGTTTCTAAAAAAAAAAGAGAGAGAGAGAGAGAGAGAGAGAGAGAAAGAGATTAAGAGAGAATATAATTCATCGTTGTGTTTTCTCAATTTTTATTGTTATATTTATAATTGTTAAGGCTAAATATGAATATAAGAAACATATCTCTACATTTATTTAAATATGAAACATATAATCCAACATATTATATACTTCTATAGTAACTTTATATATATATATATATATATATATATATATATATATATATATATATATATATATATATATAAATACATATTAATAATTTTATTTTATTTAATTATTATAATATTATTCATCAGTTTAACACGTTTAATACATCCATTAAGTTTATTTTAACAACAGAATATGTTTGACACTAATTTCGGGAAAAAGGAAAACTTTATTAATTGCTGCTACTTAACGCCAATTAAGCAGTTGGCATACTTGTGCGCGATTATTAATATGTGTCATTTAACATTCTCGAAAGTTCGTCTTTCTGATTTTTATTAATAAAACAATATGTATAAAAATCGGTAATGCTGTCCACGATCAGTTATACGTCTTATTGAAAACATAATTTTAAAGTTATCGTAACTTTCGCGATAAAATAAAAATTATTTGAATTATGATGTGTATCATTTTAATCAAACTTCTACTTTGCATTTTTTAGTTTAAATGTAATTTTAATGGATTAACATTCTTGTGATTAAAATATGAAAGATGATATAATATGTGGGATTATATGGTTTATATTTAAACAAATTTAGAGATATGTTTCCCATATATTTCACATTAACAATTATATATACATTAGAAATTGAGAAAACACAACGATGAATTATATTCTCTCTTAATCTCTCTCTCTCTTTCTCTCTCTCTCTCTCTCTCTCTCTCTCTCTCTCTCTCTCTCTCTCTCTCTTTCTCTCTCTTTCTTTTAGAAACAAGCAAATTATTTTATATTATTTAATCTTATAATTTCTTGTATTATTAATAAAAAAGTTGATGCGAGACACTTTCTGTAACAACTAATATTGATTTAAAAAGAAAAGGAAAATTACTTATCAAAATTAATTAACCGAGATCATTGTTGCAAGAGACTCTTATATAATATATGAATACATAATTGTAATATAATTTTATTTTATTTAATTATTGTAATTTTATTCATTAGTTTACTCATTTAATTCATCTATTTGTCGCTTTGAATTTACAATTTTAAGAGCAGGACGATTGATATATTAATTTCGGGAAAAGAAACTTTATTAATTACTGTTAATTAATGCCGATTATGCAATTGACATACTCGTACGCAATTAATAATATGTATCTTCTGATCTTCTCGAAAGTTCGATTTTTATTAATAAAAGATGTTATATAAATATCGACAATGTACTTCACGAGCGGTAATGTATTTTAAAACGCTCGAAAATTCGCTTCTGAATGAATAGGAAAACATATTTCGCAAAGAAGTTATCGCTAAAATCCGCGGGAAGAACGATACCTTCTTTGCGGATTATGTTTTCCTATTCATTCAGAAACGAATTTTCGAGCGTTTTAAAATACATTACCGCTCTTAAAGTACATTGCTCATATTTATGTAAAATATTTTATTAATAAAAATTGAACTTTCGAGGATATTTGAAGACACGTATTACTAATCGTGCACGAGTATGTCAATTGCATAATCGGCATTAATTAACAATAATTAATAAAGTTTCTTTTCCCCAAATTAATATATCAAACGTCCTGCTCTTAAAATTGTAAGTTCAAAGCGACAAATAGATGAATTAAACGAGTCAATAGATGTATAAAATTACAGTAATTAAATAAAATAAAATTATATTATAAATATACTTATATAAGAGTCTCTTGCAACAATGATCTCGGTTAATTAATTTTGATAAGTAATTTTTCTTTTCTTTTTAAATCAATATTAGTTGTTACAGAAAGTGTCTCACATCAACTTTTTTATTAATAATACAAGAAATTATAATATTAAATATTATAAAATAAATTGCCTGTTTCTAAAAAAAAAGAGATAGAGAGAGAGAGAGAGAGAGAAAGAGATTAATAGAGAATATAATTCATCGTTGTGTTTTCTCAATTTTTATTGTTATATTTATAATTGTTAAGGCTAAATATGAATATAAGAAACATATCTCTACATTTATTTAAATATGAAACATATAATCCAACATATTATATACTTCTATAGTAACTTTATATATATATATATATATATATATATATATATATATATATATATATATAAATACATATTAATAATTTTATTTTATTTAATTATTATAATATTATTCATCAGTTTAACACGTTTAAATCACCAATTTGGTTTATAACAATTTTAACAACAAAATATGTTTGATACACTAATTTCAGGAAAAGAAACTTTATTAATTGCTGCTACTTAACGCCAATTAAGCAGTTGGCATACTTGTGCGCGATTATTAATATGTGTCATTTAACATTCTCGAAAGTTCGTCTTTCTGACTTTTATTAATAAAACAATATGTATAAAGATCGGTAATGCTGTCCACGATCAGTTATACATCTTATAGAAAACATAATTTTAAAGTTATCGTAACTTTCGCGATACAATAAAAATTATTTGAATTATGATGTGTATCATTTTAATCAAACTTCTACTTTGCAATTTATTAGTTTAAATGTAATTTTAATGGATTAACATTCTTGTGTTTAAAATATGAGAAATGATATAATATGTGAGATTATATAGTGCATATTTAAACAAATGTAGAGATATGTTTCCCATATATTGCGCATTAACAATTATATATACATTAGAAATTAAGAAAACACAACCATGAATGATATTCTCTCTCTCTCTCTCTCTCTCTCTCTCTCTCTCTCTCTCTCTCTCTCTCTCTCTCTCTCTCTTTTTTTTTTTTTTAGAAACAAGCAATTTATTTTATAATATTTAATCTTATAATCTCTTGTATTATTAATAAAAAAGTTGATGCGAGACACTTTCTGTAACAACTAATATTGATTTAAAAAGAAAAGGAAAATTACTTATCAAAATTAATTAACCGAGATCATTGTTGCAAGAGACTTTTATATGAATACATAATTATAATATAATTTTACTTTATTTAATTACTGTAATTCTATTCATCAGTTGACTCATTTAATTCATTTATTTGTTGCTTTGAATTTACAATTTTAAGAGCAGGACGATTGATATATTAATTTCGGGAAAAGAAACTTTATTAATTACTGTTAATTAATGCCGATTATGCAATTGACATATACTCGTACGCGATTAGTAATATGTGTCTTCTAATATCCTCGAAAGTATAGTTTTTATTAATAAAATATTTTACATAAATATGAGCAATGTACTTTAAGAGCGGTAATGTATTTTAAAATGCTCGAAAATTCGCTTCTGAATGAATAGGAAAACATAATCCGCAAAGAAGGTATCGTTCTTCCCGCGGATTTTAGCGATACCTTCTTTGCGGATTATGTTTTCCTATTCATTCAGAAGCGAATTTTCGAGCGTTTTAAATTACATTACCGCTCTTAAAGTACATTGCTCATATTTATGTAAAATATTTTATTAATAAGTACTAAACTTTCGAGGATATTAGAAGACACGTATTACTAATCGCGTACGAGTATATGTCAATTGCATAATCGGCATTAATTAACAGTAATTAATAAAGTTTCATTTTTTAAATTTAATATATCAAACGTCCTGCTATTAAAATTGTAAATTCAAAGCGACAAATGAATGAATTAAACGAGTCAATAGATGTATAAAATTACAGTAATTAAATAAAATAAAATTATATTATAAATATACTTATATATGAGTCTCTTGCAACAATGATTTCGGTTAATTAATTTTGATAAGTAATTTTCCTTTTCTTTTCGAATCACTATTAGTTGTTACAGAAAGCGTCTCGCATCAACTTTTTTATTAGTAATACAAGTATTTATGAAATTAAATATCATAAAATAAATTTCTTGTTTTTGAAAAAAGAAAGAGAGAGAGAGAGAGAGAGAGAGAGAGAGAGAGAGAGAGAGAGAGAGAGAGAATATCATTCATGGTTGTGTTTTCTTAATTTCTAATGTATATATAATTGTTAATGCGCAATATATGGGAAACATATCTCTACATTTGTTTAAATATGCACTATATAATCTCACATATTATATCATTTCTCATATTTTAAACACAAGAATGTTAATCCATTAAAATTACATTTAAACTAATAAATTGCAAAGTAGAAGTTTGATTAAAATGATACACATCATAATTCAAATAATTTTTATTGTATCGCGAAAGTTACGATAACTTTAAAATTATGTTTTCTATAAGATGTATAACTGATCGTGGACAGCATTACCGATCTTTATACATATTGTTTTATTAATAAAAGTCAGAAAGACGAACTTTCGATAATGTTAGATGACGCGTATTACTAATCGCGCACAAGTATGATAACTGCAATAATTGGCATTGATTAGCAGCAATTAATAAAGTTTCTTTTCCTGAAATTAGTGTATCAAACATATTTTGTTGTTAAAATTGTTATAAACCAAATTGGTGATTTAAACGTGTTAAACTGATGAATAATATTATAATAATTAAATAAAATAAAATAAAATAAAATTATTAATATATATTTATATATATATATATAAATTATTTATATATATATATATATATATATATATATATATATATATAAAGTTGTATAAAAGTCTCTATTTTAACAACGCTCTTGATTAATTAATTCTGATGAGTAATTTTTTTTTATTTTCAAATCACGATCAGTTGTTATATAGAAATTGATTCGATCAACCTTTTTTATTAATAATAAAAAAGAATTTTTAAGATAAAATATTATATGGCGATTATCTCGTTTTTATAAATTATTTATAATCTTCAAAAAAGAAAGAGGCAGAGGCGCCGAAGTAAAAACACGTGCTCATCGTACGCCAAACTCGGATGAATGGCGCACAGCTGTCATGAGTCACGAATCACGTACGCCGTACGCGGTAGTCTTTCCTCTTTTACTACGGAACGCTTGTCGTCAAGAAGAAGAGAGAGTGTATTCTTTCTCTCTCGCGCATGCGCTGACAAATACGCATTATACTATGTGATACAATTTGACGCGTTAAAATATATATATATAAAGTGATTCTAAAATGTATGTAAAATTTCATAATTAATTGTAAAATGATGTTATTATTAAATACATTTAACGCGCTTTTAAAGCGTATTACGCGATTACGAAATTTAATGCGTAAAGTATTTTAACTAAAACGTTCTTATAACTTATTATAGGGTATGAAATTCCACAATGATTCTATTTGCTTGTTACATTTATTATAATGAACAAATACGTTATGAATATTATGTCAATGGTATTAACAATTATTTGTGAAAAATAGAAATCTTCTAACAATAAAGTACAATTAATTGTACATATATATACTGTATTTTAGAAATTTATCGTATTAAATAATATTCTTTATATGATTTTGTAGAAAAATTACACATACACGTTATGTGTTTTCGTCTCAAGTATATCGAATATATAAAAATATATAAATATATAAAATATATAAATATATAAATATATAAAAATATATAATAAATATATAAAAATCGCGTCAAAGTATATCGAATATGTATTCTTTATGTGTTAAATAATATTCTTATGTGTTTATATATGCATATAATTTTATATATATATATATATATATATATATATATATATATATATATATAATATATAAAATATAATTTTAATAATTTCTCTAATAGTACATATATCTATTGTTATCTATAACATATGTTAAGATGAAAAAAGATTAAGTGCAGCTAAAATAATATGTAATTAAATATATGTTAAAAAAAATATAATATTTCTGTACTTTTCAAATCTACTATTATGTATGGATTTTTAGCACAGACATGAACCAAGCGGTTGTTTTACCGCGGCATCGAAAAATGGATCTGACCACGTAGTTTTGCCCGTTCTAAAATGGATTCAGTTGGCGTTAGCGTACTGCAAGGAAAAAGCGTCGTATGAAAAACGGCAGCGTGGCACTTCTGAGGCTTCTCTCTGATATGATTTTGTAGAAAAATTACACATACACGTTATGTTTTCGCCTCAAGTATATCGAATATATAAAAATATATAAATATATAAAATATATAAATATATAAAAATATATAATAAATGTATAAAAATTGCGTCAAATTATATCGAATATGTATTCTTTATATAATGCATAAAAATTAGAATATAATCGGATAAAAAATAACGTGAATGCGTAGAAGTCTATGTTTTTCTAGAGAGAGAAAGATCCTCAATGAAATCATGTGATTTTTTTCGAGAATTTAGGTAGACGGATATTTCTCTCTATCTCTTTTGTCTCTTGTCGTTTGCCACGCGATAAAAAGTTACGCAATTGTCATTCCGATTATTTGCGCCGACGTGTATCTTTGTCCTTTATCCTTATTATTATTAGAAAATAATATATATTGCAAGTAATTCAGTTCGTCAAATATCTTGTGTTTATTGAATAATTTATGTAGGAAAATAAAAAGTGACATTTTGTCCAGTTTGACTGAACGCTCAACAGCCAATCGGACCATAGTTCGAGCTTAAAACACAACTGTGGAATACACTTGTGGACGCGTAACCGTAACGTATGATGACGTGTCTCCACATACCACGTGGATAGATACATATGACACGTTGCCTCCTACTCTCCCGGTCGCATCACCAGCTTGCGTTGGAATCGTCTGCTGTTTGTCACACGTCGCAAGCTGTGAATGGCCATTTGTCCGTTGAGCGTCTTATTTGCATGTTTACAAATTACGAGTGAAGATCAGAACAAGCTCCAGAGGTATTTGATACATTTTGCACCAAAGGCCTGCGTAACTGGAATTGAAGAAACGAAAAGAAGAGGTTCTTTCCTTGGACTGTTTGCGACAAAAGCACATAAACAATGGTGAGCATAATGTTTCGAACGAAAGTGTACGATATTTCTAAAGTAATATCTGTTTGTAATATCTTTATCTCCTTTTCTTTTCTTCTCAAAAGCCTGCTGCACCTAGTGCTACTTCCGTCGGCTCGGCTGGACGATCGCCCAGTAAAGCCATAGCACCAAGAACAGGTGGTAGTGGTACTGTTAGGCAAAGGAAAACTACTGTGACCTCTTCGGCTAGGAATAGAAATACAGGCACAAGTTCCGGTGGCATGTGGAGATTCTATACAGACGATTCACCTGGTATCAAAGTGTAAGAAGTTTATTAAAAGTTTCATAGGTTGTTGCGATAGTGTATTCCATATGTGCATTGAATACTAAAGAATCTATAATGTACATTTTACTTGTTAATGTATTTTTACTATCTATTGTAAAAAATGATAGAAAGATATATTTTATATATTTATACAAAACATTTTTTAATTATCTCTTTTTAGTTACGTATTAATAATAACTATATTTTTTATAATTGATTTATTTCTATATAATTTCCATATGTTTGATACTTTATTAAATGTTAAAATTATTCTGTGTTGCAGAGGTCCTGTACCGGTACTTGTAATGTCACTTTTGTTCATTGCATCTGTATTTATGCTTCACATTTGGGGCAAGTACACTCGAAATTAGAATTAAGTACAATCTAGTAAGATTGGAAAAAGTCAAGCGATGGACTGTGCAAAATAAATTAACATCTTGAGCATAATATGCAGATTTTTATATGTTATCAAGAAAAGGTGAATATATATAATACATCATTAAAAAAATTATCATAAAATTCATTGTAATGCTACAGACATCATTATTGTTATATATGATGAAAATGTACTCAAACTATGGAATAATAAGATTAAGAGAGTGGAGTCTTTTTTTACATAAATCAATGAATAATATGTATTGTGTAAAAAGTGTGAAAGTATTTAGTTTGCATTTGTAATATTAAGGATATAACAATATATATATATGTAATATTACAAATATAGTTTATTTTTATCCTTTTTAATTTAATGATATAAGTCAGTTTAATCTGAAATGATATTTTTATGTTTTTTGCCATATAAAGTTTTGTTCCATTAAATCTTCTGGTCAAATAGCAATCTTTTCCAATATTTGAGTTCAATAATGAATATTTGCTGCATATATAATTCCTGGAATATTCAAGTTCAGGTAATCAAAGAAACTCAAAGTACAAAATAAAATTTAAATAATGTCTATGTGACAAAAACAGTTATTAATCAAATTTTGTTCTTTTAATTGCTTCAATTTGTCATTAAACTAATATAGTTATTCTTTTACTTGTGTTATTCAGAAACACTTGGTTTTTGCATTGGAAAGAGCAAATATTTCTTAAAAAAATATTATCCTGTATATATCTTTATCTTTTTTTTAATATTAAAAATTATTTTTTCTAGTTTGTAAATATATCCTTTGTGTTTTAATTTTATTTTTTAAAACAATTGTCTTTTTCCGCGAAAATACTGTTGAGTATCAGTTGAGAAATAATTTTCTAAATTTATTCATATTTATTTATATTTTTTTAAGGAAGAGACAATATCGTAAAAATTGATTTTGAACAAATTAAATTTAAATTAACTTTTTTAGGTTCTCTAAAGAAAATCATTTAAATAATCTATATATATATATATAAAGGAGATAAAATACATGTTATAAACATGTGGTAATTTGATGTAGGTTTTCTTATCAAGATTTCTTATATTCGAATTACATGTTCACTGATAGATATTTATTATATCCTAAATTCTTAATTTCTTTGTACACAAGTGTAATCCATGAATATATATATACATATATAATCGATGCTCTTACGTCCATTATTACTAAAAATGTTTCTGCATTATATCCTTCGCCAGACATTTTCAGCGAAGCGCCGGCGCATCTAATATTGATTTTTGGCTCGATGGACCGAATTGCATTGCGACACTCCCGAACAAGACAGGCAGATAATCGCAATAAAAAAATACAGTAAAAAAGATCATTTAGAAAAACATGTATCATACCAGAATTGGACAAACAAGCGATACCGAGATTGAGAAATTGCAAACAAGTATAGAATAGAAATAATAGAAATTAGGATGTGAGGAAGGCGGCAAGATATAACGAAAAATAAGAAAAAATTAAAAAAATTAATTAGAAGGGAAAAGAGAGAAAGAAACATTCTCTGCACTGCGATTAAAAAGATAAAATCTATTCAGATTATTTTTTATATAATCAGCATGAGAAAATAATATGCACAGAGAGAAATTGATCAATCACATGTCTCTTTAATATAAAGGAAGCTATATCATTTCATTCATATCAGATTTAATTTTTTGTGTGTGTACATTACAAATTTGAATAAAGAGATGAACAACAAAAAATAAATAAAATGAATAGAGATACGTGATAAAACAGAACGAAAGGAGAGAAACAGACATAGTGCGAATCAAGAAAGGAAATGGGGTGAAGGACGCAGAGAGAAACATATTACGAGAACAGGGTTGGTGGCAGGGATGCTAGAAAGAAGGGGGCTGATGGCAGAGCCGTTTCAAAGTGCTCAGGCGCCCTTGGCTAAACTTCTTAATAATACAGAGAACATATATCTAGCAGCGTACATACAAGTCTCTCTATTAAAAGCAAATAAATCATTAAAAGAGGAGAGAGGCAAGATTATATGACAGAAGAATATCTGATATTTAAAAAAATATAATATATAAGACATTTATAGACGTTTAAAACAAATCATGATACATATAAAAAATCAATTATATTCAAATAATTTTAATTAATTAAAAGAAACGAATCTAAGACTACAGTCTGCTTAACCCGTGTCTAGTGCAGGTATCCCAGGATGATGTCAGAGGTGTCTTTCGACCTGCAAGTTCCGCGGAGGAAGCGTGCGCGCTGGAGGAGCGCGCACCGCGAGACCGAGAGGAAGGGAAAGGTATCTACAGGGGCGATTCCGTCCACGACGAAGGGGACGAAGGGGCGGAGAGGTGTCCCGATGTGTTCGCGGGGGGGATGTTCGAGCATCTCCGAACTCCGAACCGCGGACTCACACGTGATATCGTCGTGCGGGAGTGCGCGCCTCGTTTTAGACGCGCGGTGACATCGAACTTCCTGTTGGTCGCTTGCCGCCCAAGCGGAACGAAGCGTCGGGGCGGCAACACGCGCGTCCCGCTGGAAAACCATCGCGAGATGCGGCTCTCCTCGAGAGAGGTAACTCTCCGTGTCCTTCTTGTTTGAATTTTCGAAAATCGAGTCGTATTAAAAATCACTCGTCGTCCTAAGAACCTAGGAAGACGTGCAATATTGATAACGTTATTATTAATTGTGCAATTGTTTAGAATTAAAGATAAAGTCTCTCTTTTGATTTGTTTAAGTATTTCGCTGATAAAATTATGCACGGAGATCTCTCTGTGCTCTCTTGGATGTAGATCTATCCTAAATCGTTTCGTAAGAGAACAGCTTTCAAGGTAATTTTAAATTTATAGACGCTGGAATGTTCTCAAATATTATTCAAAATATTGCTGCCAAGAAAGATGTGTACAGAGAATATTATAAATTTCTTAGTAAAATTTTTTTTAAAAAATATCCTGGTATTATTTATGGATACATCCTCAACGCAATCCGTTAACGTTTTCCGCATTGCGGAAAGCGTAATATAACTACACGTTCGATATACGAACGTTTTGTTTATCTGGAGCACGTAACTTGTTAATTTGCCAAAAAAGAAGATCAAATGCTGTATGAATGTTTACTTTTTCAATGCCAATTTTATTTGCATTTTCATAAACCTATGCACAAATTATGTTTAAAAATATATACGCCTGATTTATATAGTAAAGTAGAGATATAAGCTTTTTCTTCCCTTTTGATTTCTAAAACATTAACGTTATATAAGGAAACTAAATTAATATTTTTCTTGTATATGCATATACATAATTGTAACAACTTAATACGGATAGTCACAAGATTAATCGAAATGGAATTGTAAAGTATCTGATCCATATCCGGATAATAATCCGGATTAAACCTAGATTAGTGAGTCATTGTTTCTTTGTAGATTATAAGCCTGCCTGTAATACGGATGAAGGAAAGAAATATTTAATTAACACAACTAAATTTAATTATTTGTCGATATTTTGTATTTTTATTTTCTTTTAATAACCGCAAGCATACTTTTTTTTTTAGTTTTAAATCGTAGTTTAAAATTTTATTCTATATTTTAGCATTTTCCTTTGATCGAGAGATATTTATAAGTTTTATGCGAAAACACAATGTACATGTATAATTAAAATAAAAAATGAAATTGATAAATTAAATTAAAGATTGTTAAATTAAATTTAATTAAAATAAAGATCAAACGTGAATAAAAAGAGACGCGAGACAATCAATTGATATCGGTGCAGATAATAAACTCGCATATTTTAGGATCTGAGATAATTTGTCCGGCGGTGATTGACACGTTGTCGAGGACACGGTATGGCGGTCGACATTTTGGACGAGGACCATCTCGCCGTGAGTGCGATCGTGACCGTCGGTATGCAGCTGATTTTCTTCACGATCGCGGCCACCTTTCAGTTGGATAAATTGACAGACTTTGCCGGCGGCACCAACTTCATCATCCTCGCCCTCCTCACTTTCTTTCTCGGACAAGTGGGCAAGGTACATCTCTAACACTAGAACTGGCACCTCTCACTGTTCTTTCGTGCACGTGCGACGCATATGCGAGCTCGCACGTACGATAAATAAAATCCGGGTCGGCTGAATCAAATGATATTAAAATACACCGGATATTTACGGAAGCGCGAACAAACTGACAAGTTATACGATGACGATCATAATGAACGGGGCAAATATATGGTTGACGCGTACCAGGTGGCCCTCTGCTAAACTACTGTATAGACTAAACCGGATATTCTCTCCTTTCAATTTTTTACCACAGAGAAAAAGCTCTCGACATCGAGAATCTCTGAAAAAATTTAACATTACGAAAAAAAATAGGTGGATTACGAATTAGATGAAGATGCTATCACGTATTGTTGCATTAATTAGTGTTTGATTAAAAATTTATATTAACATTATTCTTTTATTGTAACATAAACTAATAATATAAATATTTAATAATAGTTATAACTGCAAAAAATATAGATATATTTACAAGTCGGATTTACATTTGTAAATTATATAGACCGATTTTTTTCGAACAAACTCACATCCTGAACATCTATGGGAAATATATTGTAGATATTATCATAAACGATTTTGTCCTCGATGAAAAGCCGATGTTATAAATAAAATGATAAGATATATTTAATATTTATCGGATGACCTATCTACATATTTTTTTTACAACGCTCGCGTTTTATTTTAACACATCTGGTTGTTAAGTGTGCGAAAATCCATTAATAAAATAATATCTTGTATTTCTCTCTCATGTAGACGTACGACAGCCGACAAGTTATGGTAACTGTGTTTGTGTGCCTGTGGGGTGTGCGGCTTTCCGGATATCTCTTATATAGAATAATCAAGATTGGTCGTGACAAAAGATTCGACGACCGTCGTAGCAACGTGATCCGTTTCGCCGTATTCTGGACATTTCAGGTGAAATAATTCACGTAATATTTCCTGCAATATTATGCAAAATATTATGCAAAACCTTTTGCGACCGCTCTATTTTCCTACGCTTAAAGATGATATTATATAAGGCATCGATGGTGTTTACAGGCTGTGTGGGTGTACGTTGTCAGTCTGCCTGTGATAATAATCAATTCTCCACGTCACAAAATACCGCCAGCTCCAAAGACAATGACGACACTTGACAGTGCCGGTACGGGTCTCTTTCTAATTGGTTTACTGGCCGAAACCTACGCCGATCTGCAAAAATTCGCCTTCAAACAGGATCCAGTAAATAATGGCAAATGGTGTAACGATGGTGAGGGAGATTAGTCTCTAATTTTATAATTTTACATAGTATTGGAAAAATTGGATAAAACATAAAAAAAAAACAATAAAATATATACACGAAATTAATTGAAAATTTAAAATTAAAATGTAAAAGATTATATTGAAAAGAATTCATTATCAAAAATATTCCTTTAAAATTTGCATTTGATCTTAATTATTTTTAGGGTGCGGCAGTTTCACAGTGAACCATGCTACTTGCCAGATAATTTGAGATGCATTATTTCTTTAAATATTAATAGAATAAAAGAAAGATTTAGTTTAGATTAAAGAATTGTTATACGTGAAGTATATGCGCTTTAATGCATATCTCGCTCTGTGAAACCTCGAAAGAATTTCTATACTCACTTATTATACATATAATTATTTCAATTAATATACAAGTTAACGTTTCTAGGACTTTGGAGGCTCTCACGGCATCCAAATTATTTCGGCGAAATCGTTGTCTGGTGGGGAATCTTCATAATATCCTTAAACGTTATTGAAGGAGCGGAATGGGTGGCTATCGCTTCTCCGATCTTCACAACGTTTATTATTTTATTCCTATCGGGGATGCCATTATTGGAAAAAGCGTCAGATGAACGTTACCGGGAGTGAGTATCATTGATAATTTTTACGATTCTAGACAAATAATTGTTGACAATCCTAAGTATAATAATAAAATAAATATGTATTGCAGATATCAACTTGTTTAAAAACTTTAAGATGAAAATTTTAATATATATAATCTTATAATTTAAAAAAAAAAACATAAGAAAGTATTTAAAGAGGCAATCATTTTTGTGAAATTAAAAGAAGAAAAATTTCGATTAAAGATAGATTTATCTATTTTATATGTGAAGCCCAGCACATTATAAAAATGATTTTAATACTTTTACAGTAACGCGGAATATCGCTACTACAAGCAGTCCACGTCGCCGCTGATACCGATACCACCGGCAATTTACGTGGAAGTGCCGGGTTTCCTCAAGTTCATCTTCTGTTGCGAATTCCCCCTGTACGACTCCTTGGATGTGAAACCGCGATCGGCTGTCACCGAATCAACGTCCATCAGCCTCGCGGCGTCCACGTAGCTGTAGCTACACGCCGGACGTTCAAATTCCGAGTCCGGCGTGCAATTGACGGCTACGACAGCTACTACAGCTACGACCAGTACAGCCTTCTAAGTGTACTTTACTTCAGCTCTCGGTGGTTCCCATCTGTCCGCGAAATACTATCTCAACGACCGAATTATATAATTTCCAATATGATGTCCTCTTAAATCGATATCGGTACTTCGTAAGAGACGTATTTCGTACGCAAATCTGCTTGATCAAGCACAACAAATTCGATATGCGGGCACCGATTTGAACAGATCGCTTTTTAAGATGAAAAGGCTTAAGACAAAGTATTATTATTTTTGTAACTAAAAGTCCTTTCTGGAGAGAAGCGTAAATCGTACCGGCGACTTTTTGTATAGGATCGAACGGTGAATGTGAGAAAAAAAAGTAATTATTTTTGTAGCGATATTATATGGGTACCAATGTAAAAAGAAATAATAGTTTGTTGACCAATTTGCAAGCATCGTTCCTATACGACAAGTCATTAAATAGTGATTTCATTAGCAGTTTGATAGCGATTTCATTTCATTGCACGTATTCAAACTTGTTTTTAATACAGAATTGACTTGGAAATCAATATATGATAATTTGTACATCTAAAGTAATATCTAGACTTTAAAAGAAGTCGTGTAAAAATTGTATCTTAAATTGTATAAATGAATAATATTATATATTGTTCTAAAAATGTAGTTTTGCCGAATTAAATTAGACTATCCATATTTGTCGTTAACGAAAAATATGTGTCTTAAATATTACAGGAACGAAATTTTAAAAAGATTCGAATGTAAAATGTATCGGATAAAACTGCATAGTTTTTAAAACTAATAGTATAATTTCTGAAATCAATCTGTAGAGTTTGCGATCGAAGAAGATTGGATACTCTCATGTATGCGTTTGTTTAAGACAAAATAATTGGCAAAGAACAGAGATTGAAATGAGAAAAAGAATTATATGTATAATATTAATTCTCGCAACTAATTACGGAATAAGCAATATTTATCGCCAAAGACATCAATGATGAATGTAATAAAATTATCAGTTACCTCGTCATAATCGCTATCTCTTCCGTTTTTTAGTACATCATATAGGATGCTTGCGAAGAAATTTAGATGCAATACAAATGTGATACATTTACGTGTACGATTCTTGTCCCGTGGCTTTCAATCAAATTATTGAATTGTAGCAATATTAAACATATCTCTGTGCGAAATAGAACGTCCTTAAAATATGAAAGATATCTAAAAAAAAAAAAATTAATTATGAAAGAAATCTATAAAGCATATATAGAAATAATGAAAATTGATGCGAATAAAATGCGGATTCCTTACGAATTAATGATCCAAATGTTATTTCTCTCTATTTCACTGTTATGTAAGAATCTTTAAAGTTTAGATAATAAATAACAATTAATTCTCCTGATATTTATACTTATTGATTGCATGTATACTTTCCTTTCGTACAATATGGTAACATGAAACGCAAATTATATCGATAATGTCTCTTAAATGAAGAGATTGGACAATGGACCGCGCAATAAACATTGGCAAATTTCGTAAAGTTCACTTTATATTTATAAACACATTTTATTTGTTCGTATGTATATCGTTAATAAATGGTGATATAATAATGACAATGAAATGTATAGCGCCGAGCATAAAACGAGCAGTCATATTATAATTATTAATATTCCTCTTATAATAATCTTACTGTATTGGGTGGGCCTATATATCTACTGTGCTTGCAACGTTATGGTCTTGTCCAAATGTTTCTTTCATTCTCTAATTTATATTATTTATACGTACGTAATAATCCATAATAATATGTAACCACAGGTGAAAACATATGCGTCGTTCTATAGGTATAAACAGCATCATCCACTAATCTTTTTTTCCACTTTTTCCTTTACGCGCGTGTGTATATATATGTGTATGTGTGTGTGTGTGTGTGTATGTGTGTGTGTGTGTGTATGTGTGTGTGTATGCGTGATCCATAATCGTTATTAATATAATATAGTAAGTTACTTAAATTGTAATATATCTTCGTGTCTTCGTGGAATATGTTCAGCTGCCGTAGAAAAACTACTGCAGCTGCTAACACATTTGTTCGTAGAAAAACTTCAATTCCCGTTATACATCAAATGTCGATTTTCGATGCGTGAAAGACACTTTGTATTACGCAAGGTAATTTCATTATCATTTCTTAACACGTTCGAAAAATCGTATCAATAAAATACGTGGGCAGCACAGTGTTTTGAGTACCAAAGAAAAAGAGATCAAAACATTACCTGTGCCTCTTCGCGAAGAGAGAAAGGAAAAAAAATATAAGAATATATAGGGAACACAAGGATTCGATGGACGAAGGGGAAAAGGAGGGGACAAAATATTACGATTCCGCTATACGAATGGCATCTTCCTCCCGTCCGATCTAAGTCCGACTGCATTCGCGCGCGTCTACGTAATAGATATATTTATATAATATACAAATAATATAGCAATAATAATATGTATACCGTTCATCGCGGTTCTAGTATATACTCCCATGTCTAAAATACATCATCGCGAAAAGATTGCAAAAAGAATTCCATTATTCTCGTACAAAATATAGGAATAAGTATCGTCGTTGAAGTAAAATTTGATTACGCGCGCTTGATGATGCTGAAATGCAAACGGAATTGCGGCCATACGGAAGAATGGATATCGAGAACTACGTACGACGACTTGTCAACTCCATTTGCATTCTACATTAGGCTGTCTGAGGACATCCGTTGCTAGTTGGTCAATTGGCGTGACTCGACTTCCGATTAAATTGTTTAAAAGAACACGAGAGAAGCAATTCAAGTCACAATCGATGACCTGATACTTGTTTCCGTGTAAAGACGTCGTTTCATTTTCTTATTATCATTATTAATATTATTATTGTTGTTATTCTTATTAATATTATTATTTTAATATTAGTATATTAATATTAATATTATCGTAATTAATAATGAAAGTAGCGAATCACCAATGAACCGACTATAAAACGCAACGGTATCTCCTCAGATGATTTTAATAGATAATTTCTCATTGATACATCATTAAAAATCTTTTAAAAACTTCATGTAACGCGGTGAGCGAAAGTAAAAAATGCGCGGATATATGTATAAACATAAAAAAACATATGGACTAAAAGAAAAAAATTGCGTTACGTTGCGCACAGAACGCAAGGTAACTATACACAGCAAGGATCATCGAGAGAAGCGAAGTAGGCAAGAATCGGTGTGATCCAACTCTCGCTTCTTCTTCTTCTTCTTCCTCTTCCACAACTACTTGTATCTTATAGCATACGCTATATTGCATTTGGCCACTGTCGATCAAGACCCCAGCTGCGTCAGACTATTGCAGTTCGTATATTGCAATCCTACGTTTCTAATGACTTATGAGATAGCCCCGTTTTTCGTTTGTTCTTAGCAGAGCAGAGAAAGGGCGTGGGTTAAAGAGAGTAGTCGCTCCAGTCGTGTGTGTTTCGAGTGTGTCAATGTGAAATAACGCGTGACGCGTATTGAACGTATATAAACGAAGTATTAACATTATGAGTCTATTAATATCTATACGTATAAGTAGAGAGCTCTAGTCCAGAACTTTATCTCTCTTTCTTGCTTTTTTCCTCTCTTTTTCACATACACACCCATGCACACTCTCTTTTGCTCCTTCTTTTACTCTCTTTCTCTCTCTCTCTCTCACATAGCGCGCGCGCACACACACACGCACGCACGCACGCACATATTCACACAATTACACATACATACAATCTCTCACTTCCGGTATCTCCCTTCTCTCCTCATGCTTTCTATACCATTCTCGTCTCTCCAACATCGTTACATTTTCGCAACCACGCATACGCATACGCACATTCTTGCTCATCATCAACCTTCCTCTGTCTCTCTCTTTCTTTCTTCTTTCTCTCCGTCTTTCTCTCCCTCTCTTTCTCTCTCTCTCTCTCTCTCTCTCTCTCTCTCTCTCTCTCTCTCTCTCTCTCTCTCTCTCTCTCTCTCTCTCTCTCTCTCTCTCTCTCTCTCTCTCTCTCTCTCTCTCTCTCTCTCTCTCTCTCTCTTTTTCATTCACCAACACTCTTCGCCTTTAAATCACTTATTACTTCCCTCTACAACGAGACCGCTTATTTGCCATCTTTCTCTTTTTCTTTGTTCTCATCAACCTCCTTGTCCTTCTCAACTTCTTTTTCCTCCTTATCAGCCTTCTCTTTGTCGCCTTCTTTCTCCTCCTTAGACTCTTTGGACTCCTTCGCCTCTTCTTTACCCTCCTTCTCCTCCTGCTTTTCAGGCTTCGGCAGATGCGTATTCATATCCAGACTGGAGCAGATTTCATCCCAATCCGGGAAGCATCGTTCCTTGACGCGCGAGCAATGGCCGACCAGGTTGGGACAGTTCTCTACCATGTAATCTCGCAGGCTGTAGGGCGTGTCTTTGTCGATGTATAAGATTTGAGCGAGATGCGCGAACGCTACCACATCCATCTGCACAAATTCGTTCACATAAATAATGAATCATAAAAACCGTCGAGGCGGATTCAACTATATAAATTTTTTTTAAATATTTATAAATTCAACATTAATTTTTTTAAATATAACTCACTAAAATTATTTTTAAATTTATTATCGTTCGAATAAAAAAGCCATTATTTATTTAATATGATATTTTATTTTTCGATATTAAAAAAAAAAAACAAAGCTTTTTGAAGATCAAATTTAAAAAATATCTCAAAATAAAGCTTTTTCACTATAACACTAAGCTCTGTTTTATAACACGAGTGTTCAAGGATATTCATCTCTGATATCGGCAATTACAAGTAATTGCTATCGGTTACACAAAATGTATATGCCTAACGTATTATCGTGTTGCAAAATACGAAATGTCTCTCTCAGTTGCAATAGATAATATGTTTACGGATACTTACGGTAGTCGGCTCGTCCCCGAAGAAGAAGGGCTTGTCGGCAAGCGTGTCCGAAAGCACCTTGAGATCGGTGCAACCAAACTGAGACACCTCCTCCGGACTATGCACGCCCATTCCTTGAGCCTTCACTTTCCTCGCACCCTGCAACCAATCCAACTACCATCTCACTACAAATGGTCACGATGCTTTGTTCTACGTTCGCGTTTCCCTGTCTCGATAATATACCTCAGCTACCACATTCATAGACATCTATGGCCACAAGCGCAGCGGTGTGCACTCCAAACGAGTACTATGAATGATTCTAGGGATAGCATGAAGTAACACTGTGATAACGTGTAAGCAGCGAAACTTGGTCGAAGTAAAATCCAAACAAAGGTTATTATTTTTTCGCATCTACTAGCAAATCTTAATAGACATTTAATCAACTCTTTTGCATTTCACTTTGACAAATTTGAGCAAATTTCAATACAGTCATTTTTATATTCCATATTAAACAATTCCATCTAGACAAAAAATATATCACCTCGACCAGGACTCAATAGTTAAATTAGTTGTCGACGATATGATATGGCTTAAAGCCTAACACTTTTAATATCGAGAGAAATAGAAATATGTGCAAATATGACAAAACTACCATTAGTATTTACACGAATGCAACTGTGCACATGCATAGCTAATCACAAATGTGGAATCGTGCGTTTTGAAAAATACGAACAAGTCGAGAAAAACTTTATTTTTTTTTTTTAATTTTTTTTCCATACAACACACATCATTATTATATGCATATATAATTATGAAAAATACAATTGTGGAATATAATTATGAAAATATGTAAGTAAGTTATACAAAAAAAAAAACGTAAAGAGATGCGAATGAGTGATTGCAATTGAACGGTTACTGACTGTTAAATGTGAGAATTATCATTCAATGATCTAACGTCCAAGTTGTATGCTAGGTCACACCGATATCACACGGCAAACGATAAGCGAAACTTACCTTACGTCCGAACGTGAGCTTGAAGAAGAAGTTGAGAATCGCATTGGGTATACGTGATCCCAGAGCAAGCTGCAGATTGACCTTGTAGCCCTTTAGCACTTGATCCAAATTCTTTGTGCGCCAGCACGCGACAACCCAAACGAGATGATTTTCGATCATGGATATCATGGCGTGGGAGACGCTTCGCTGTTCGGATGTGAGACCGGCGTCAAGATCCTTGCCAAATTTCTGGCTCAATTCCCGCAGGATGATGGTGCTATCAGCGATCTCCTCGCCGTTCAGTTCAACGAACGGCAGCTGGCCCTTCTTAGAACGGAATTTCATCTTGTGATCAACATTCTGAAACCAAACCAGATAAATTGTCAGTACGGTTGATAATTTACGCAAAGCGTAAATTAATTTTAATTTTAATGTATTTCTGATTTTTTCCCTTTTGTAGTTTCGGAAATTGATTTCTATTACATTGTAACGTAGTAAAATTTTATTTTAATAACTTAAAATCGCGATGAAATTTTCTGCTCGAATAATTTAGAATAAAATTAATTTTTCACACAATTATTAATGTATATTTTATATCAATTAAAATATTATAAAAATGCTAGTCCTTCTCTGTTCTTTCTCTCTTCCCTACACGATTCTTCGTCCTCGTGCGTAATAAATAACTATGAGACGGACAAGCATAGGCACCTATACTTTCGCGAAGTACATGCTCTATTTATAGACGTACGTACCGCGTTAAATGTATAAGTGGGATATCGTGGTTTTCACAGGTGAATCAGCTTATTACATCTAATCTGTGAAGTTATTTCACGCGACGATACACGAGGGTGTTTCACATTTATCGCTATATTTTTTAACGACAAATGTTCTTTACAATAAATTTATGGACAATTTTTTTAACGATAATTTTATGAGATTTTCGTTATTTGGCAAAATTTTCATTAATATTATATACTAATATTAAATAACTTGAATAATAAAATAAATATTAAAATATATATATAAACAACGCGCCTTAAAATTAACTGAAAAAAAGGTCGCGTCAAATATTTATTAAAAAATTTAATTTCTAGAAAATGTTATCTTTTTCAATAATGAATTGTTTCGTAAAATGATTACTTAACAATTTCTTGTCGATATAAAATAAATTTTAAATTTGTTAATTTGCTATTATCGAGAAAAAATAATATGTCCAAGAACTCAAATTTCAACCAGATTATACTACAACATTTTAAATATGTGACAAATAAAACTAGTTTTAGAAATATTCGATGTATGTAAATATTTTCTAATTCAGTATTATGACAATATAATTATGTAATCAACATAAAAGAGTGTTGTTCTAATAATTATAATTACAGTACAAATATAATTCAATACGCTATGTAGGATTTTTTAAATAGGATTTCTCCGTAACACTTAAATAATATGCCTTCTCTCTTGCATAATTTACTATGTGGATCAAGTATTTCGTGCTCGTAAAAGATGAAGAGGAACATTTGCAGTCAAAGTCAAACGAATTGAGAGAGTATATCGACCTATTAAAGTAATAATGTCATCCCGTAAAACGCACGGTTCGTTGGCAAATCGAAATGGAAATGAAAGGAAAGAGTAAATCGCACGTAAAGTTTGAGTAAGAATTCGCGAGAATGTGATTAAAATGTTCGTGTTTGTGTGCATGTGCACGATGTGAGAAATACGGAAGAACCGGTGAAACGAATAAACTTGGAAGAGCGAACTCGAAACGAACAAACAGAAGGCTGCACCGCCAAGCCAATTACGGAGCCGAGACGTAAACACCAAAACGAAACGAGGACCACAATGCGTGAAATTTAGCTGAGCTAAGAACAAGAATAAAACTACGGTACAAAGGTATCGAGCGGGGGATCTGTCAACACCAGGAAAGAAACGATATATACAGTAGAGATCCATTGCTCCAGTTTTAACCCCTTCGAGTTGGATGCGACGACAAGATCGATGAGGGCTAGAGAGGCATGTATATAATACACGCGTGTGTCGGCTGTATAGGGGTCAGTTAGAATGCTGACACACGTGTATTTGCCCAAATGAGTCATCCTGCACCCTTTGTGCATCATTTACTCTTTCATTTTATTTTTATCCTCTCTTAAAATATTCGGAATTCTTGTCGATTTCGAGTGATCGATATTTTTACCGACAAACGAAAATAATTTAAGCGAATATAAAATCTTTACTTTTTTATTATATACATTTATTAAAATAATCAATATTCACGCGTAATTTTAATTTTTTTATGGAATATTATATTTATTATTTAATCGAGTTATTTGCATTTTTGATTTTAATGTGTAACGTCAATAACGAGATGTAGTTGCGCAGGGCGGGGTTGTTTGCATCGAACGCCCTGCGGCCTGTCCTCGATGCAACACATTGACCTCCCTATTACATCATGCTTATTATTCATCAAATTTCCTTACATATTTGATTCTGATATAATAATGTAGGTGCATCAAATGTTTATGTATATCACCTACCGGACATAATGCAACGAGATTTCTATTATGTCATGTTAATTTACCAGCAATTTATATATTTTTCTAGAAAATGGCAGGCTCTGATCGATAAGAAAAAAAAAAAAGAACTCCAGAATTCTATGCATCAACAAAATGTACTGACATCTCTATTGTATCTCATTTGTTATTTATAAAAGTTTTGAATAGTTTTTATCAAGATTTATGACATATTTTTGTTAGATGCACGAGATACTATTCTAATATATTATTAAAATAATTTAAATTTTTCGCTAATATAATAATAAAATCAATCTTTCTATACTTTCCGAAATATTCGTAATATTTTACGTGGACTGTATATATTCTCGATATCTCTGTTACACAACCAAACTATTTAATAACTATTTAGATTATTAAAACTATTCAGACAAATTATTTGTTGAAGTCGTGAATTGTTGAAGATTTATTCTCTTAAATTTCTTTAATCCAATAAACGATAATAAACGTTGGACGATAAATCAAGATAGAGAAAAGATATCGGAGCGAAAAAACATTTTACAATTTGCCGTATCTTTCCAATAAAAAACAATATCGAGAAAAAGTCACCGCCCTCGGATACATCGAGATATCTTGGTTATCAAACCGAACGTGTTATTGAAAATACTTTGCATACTTCGATTTCAATTCGTAAGAACGAAGGAGCGCGAGTACTCGCAAGGAGGGGGGGAGGGAGGGGGGAAGGGAGGGCAGGGCGGGTCCGGCTCGGCGCGGCGGAGAAGCCAAAAGAAACGGACGAAGGGTGGCTAGAGCTGGATCGGTGCAAAGCGCAAGGGAGTAGCGAACGCGAGCGCGAGCGCGAGCGCGAACGTGGAGGACGATGAACTCGCGCGGCAGCAGGCAGCTTCCGTCGCCTGGCAACGTCCCCACTTGGCCTCTCCCACCAGGGCGCAGCGTCGACACCATCATCGGCACACCCACACCCACAGCGTCGTGTCATCGTCGAGCGTATCCATGCACGCGTTCCTGGTACATGTATACGTTACACGTACGTGTACGTGTACCGCGTACTGGTAGCCGTGATGCTTCTCTCTCTCTCTCTCTCTCTCTCTCTCTCTCTCTCTCTCTCTCTCTCTCTCTCTCTTTCTCTCCTGTCGCCGTCATCGTCGTAGTCACCCTCGTTGATCGTAGTCGTGGCTGCCGCCGTTTGCGCTGATATTGATCGCGCGGATGGTGCTGCGAACCGCCGCTTGCGCGATGTAAGAGCACGCATGTATCGCGCGGAGAATCGCCGCCGAAAAACTGGTCTCGATCGGCACAAAGTCGATGAAGGGGGAGAAAAAGAAAGAGAAAGAGAGAATGAGAGAGGAATAAATTTGTCTGTGTACGGACAGATGTTTCCAGGGTCAAAGTTCGGGGCACTATCGATTAGACGCCGGATTATTTGGGTTAAGCTAGGTCCAGGTAAAGCGAGGCATTAAACATCGAGGAGTATAATTTATGTATTAAAATATACATGTGTGCTCTTTCAATCATATTTTTATTTAGAACTAGAGTCTCTCCTTTTTAAACTTTCTAAAAAAAAAAAAAAAATTAGAGTCAAGAGTCGAATAAATTGCGAATTAAAAAGTGGTATAGCTCTATCTTCCTTTTCATCATAATCTTATTTAAACGGATGATTGATCAGATATACCGATGCGATAGTTTGATTATCCTGAAATTCTCGAGCAAACTGTTTGAGTTTTGCGAAAGAAGAACCGCGACAAATTTAAGGGGGGGGAAAAAAAAAACTGTTTAAAAAAGTTTAAGAAAAATGCAAAGTGGCTGAAAAGTGATAGAAATAAAATAATGTTATCTAGAAATTTTGAAAGCAGATGTAGGAAGAAAACTTTCTACGTCGTAACATTTATATTAACGTGTCTTCGTCCGATGAGAAGATATAAATCAGCCTGGTCCACGGCGCGACACGCGACAATACGACGCGCCGCGCAATCTATGCATATATCCGATCCCTCATTCATCCTAATGGACTAGAAGCATACTGTTTCCACGTCGCGTTACGTCGGTCGATGCGTTCCGCCGCGACGGATGTCGCTACAAGATTTGCATGTGCATATGCTATAGACGTGCTGTGCGTCGCGTGGCACAGTATAATTGGCTACTTACCGCTGCCCACAGCGAGGACATACGTCAAATACCTATTTCGCGAAACACACATACCGATTTACGTCGTACTTCCACGTAAGAACGTCAACTGATTAATCATTACGAAACGTTGAATAAAATATTGATGCGAAAAATTTTCCTTTGTTCTTCGTTTCATCGATGGGGGATTATATTTTCGCTCAACTTTAAGTCAACGGGATTTTAATGCTTGACGTTATACTGTAAGTAAAGAGGAAACGAAAGGGGAGCCATTAAAGTTTTACTAGTAAAAAATTGATTGCAAATTGATTACAGAACCGTGACGTTTCAGTAACTAAATTTGCAATCGATTATTTCGAAGTATTACAAGAATTTTATTTCTATTTATTAAAAATAGTCTTTTCGAAATACATATATTCACCATCTGTGCGAGTGCGCGCGTGCGTCGCATGCAATATACATCCCTGTATATCACACGTGACGCATGAACACTAAATACGTTAAAGCACTCTTAACCAGCTGCACGGAAATAAAAGAAAAAAAAGCTAGAGAAGAGTTGAACATGCATAGCATCGCGGAGCGTGTCGTAGGATCACGTCGCTTGGATCAAGTAGATTGCTAGCTCAGCTAGCTTACCAGATAATCCTTGGCTTCTCCTCGCTTACATGTATTCAAAGTGTTAAGCATTGAATATAAATTAATTTATAAGGATCTCGTCTTGCAAGGTTTATGTCAAAAACTATTTTCTTGTTATAACATAATTATTGTACATTACTATAAATTAAATCCATCTTTTTGTTTTATTTATTGCCAAAATTGCTCGAAAGTAACACAATCTTTCTTATTTATACATTATATATATATATATATATATATATATATATATATATATATATTTTTTTTTTTTACGTCGAATCCCTTGCGAATGTTCAATATTTTTAGTAGAAATCGATCAAAATCTCAAGAGAAGAGAAAAGTATACAAAATATATATTTATATTACAAATACCGAAAAATTTAATGCAGTTTTTTTAGAATAATTTTTTTCTTTCATTTTTTTTCTAAAATAAAAATAAATAAAAGTAAAATTAATTTACTAGTAATACGATTTATAGTTTATTGGCTATTGCAGTTAAAGATTGAAATAGAAAAGATCGAATCTTGACGTTGAATGCGCGCACACGATCAATAGGCATCGACGAAGTACATTCTTGTTTCAATAATCAGTCAAATTGGGAGAAACACCACGCCTTGCATTCACGGACGGTAAATTATCTCGACATTTAACCCGTTGTTTCCTCGAGCGTGACACCATAAAGTCGCACAATGGGGCCCGTTCATGCCGCGTAAACTATCTTATGAAACACGATAACCGCGTCGATATCCTTTCATGCAGTAAATAGCTCTGAATAGCATCGTCTACACACAGTCCAAAGGAAGCTTCTTTATTCAATATTGCCAAGTTGAAAATGAAATTTTGGTCCAATTACAAATTTATACCGTTTATTTTTTAACAAAATAACGTAAACGAATAACTATTTGAAAATATATTTTTTAAAAGACACGTAACAGATTAAAAGTTAATAAATAATTAGAAATTTATATAATCACGTTCTAGATTTTCAGTACGACCAATAAATACCCCACGCGCATTAAATAATATTTAAAAATATTCTGACATTTATTTTAAATGCATATATCGTATTTCGAAATAATGTCAATTGATATTTAAAGTTTAATGTTTCTTAAAAAGATAACAATTTAAACTAAAGAAAGAGAGAGAGAGAGAGAGAGCATTGGAGAATGCGCACAGATCAGTACGCGTCGTCTATTTTTCTATGGAGTGCAATGAACCCCTATCCTCCTCGCCAATCCCTCGGACCCGGCGTGACAGAATAAATTTCTCGCGGTCGAGGAATGTCAAGCCAGGAGAAGGAAAGAGAAAGGGAGAGAGCGAGAGAAAGAGAGAGAAAAGTCGTCGTTCTTCTTCCGCGCGATAAGATAAGCCGTAATGAGGTTCAATTGGAAGATTAATTAATTAAAACCTACGGCGAAGGAGTTAAATTGGACAATATTACGGACGGTATGCAGGCATACTGAGAATCAGAGAGAGAGAGAGAGAGAGAGAGAGCGCGCTGTGCTTGTACCGATGCGTGTACGAAAGCCGGAGCGTGTATGTACGAGCTCGCCTGTTCATCGCGCGCGAGATGAAGGCGAATGAAAGAAGAAAAAGAGAGACGAGAGCGCGAGGGATTTACAGCTGCCGGGATACCGAGACCCGTAATTATGTTGCGGTTGCCGCGCGCTGTTGACGAACACGAGCGTTCCTCAGCAGCGGCGTCAAGAGCCCGCGACTTGGAACACTGTTACTACGATGTTCCCAAAGACTTGTCCCTCCCCCGATATTACTTAGGCATCTCGAGACACCTTTCTCGAAGCACAGCACGGAGAACATTCATTTGAATTTCTTATGTTTCTCGTGGATATAATTAGTATATATAAATATTTTTAATACCAGTATCAATCCTATATTATCATTTTATAGTAAAAAATTCTGGTTTTTCTTCAAAGAATAAATATTAATTATCACCAGCATCATGATAATCACACTTTTTATAAAAATTGCATATTTTAAATGTATTCTTTTGAATAAACAAATCAATTTTTTTTTTTTCAAATACTATTTTTAAACTAACACACACGGTGTAACATACATATACATATGTGACATGTTGTTTTTAGTTATATAAAGTTTATTATTTTCGAATGTAAATTTAATTTGCAATAATTTAAAAAAGTGCTTGAAATAGATGTATATATACATGTACGCGAGTTGAATTGACATTCTAATCAAACGTAAATTATAACAGTCCCCGTCGCGTAAATCTACCGCGTATATATAACGCATATATAATCGTGCTCTCGATAAGTATCGTACGATTGAAAGATTAATAAATTATATGTGAGCGCTCGCAACGAGACCTTCGTTGAAATTCTTTTTCCGAGGCCGCGATATTGCGCGATGACCAACTGTAAAATAATAATTACGACGAGTAACGCCTCTCTTGGAAAATACGATGGACGAACGCGCGGCGCATTACGATTTCGCTTCGCAACGAGAAGAAAAAGAAGAAGAGAGGAGAGGAGGACAATCGCATTTCCAGGACGGGCAATCTAGTCACCGGCTAATGGAATGTAATAGAATGCTTGCCTAGTCACCGCCTTGCCCTCTCATCTCGTCTTTCTGTCGTTCCCTGTCGCCCTCTCTTTCTCTCTATCACGTTTCGCTCGCCTCCTCGTGTGCGTCCGACGCATCCGCAGACTTTTCTCTTTGTTCACGCGCTTTGTTCTTGTTGCGAGAGATACGTACGCGATCGTGATGACTTCAGAAGTCTTCGCGGCGCTATTTTAAGAGCCACGCTCCCGCCCCCGCATTTATTTCCGCCGCCTTTAGTCCTATATGTGTTACCGTATTTGAAATTAGTCGGCTGTCGCGCCGCAAAAAATCCCGTGTCATCGCGGCTCACCTCGCACATTTTGGACTGTTATTTTCTGTCTCACACCGCGACAACGGTAATTAAATGCATCACCGATATTGTGGCCAACTGTCTTAATGTAGATACTCTTTAATCCCTGGCTGTGAAAATAATCTAATCCCCCACTGATGCTCGAAAAGCAAAATGAACGAAAAGAAATTTTGTAACTTTATATTTAGAAATTATTAATTCTAATATTGATAAAAAGTTAAAAAAAAAACCCCCACTGATGCTCGAAAAGCAAAAAGAACGAAAAGAAATTTTGTAACTTTATATTTAGAAATTATTAATTCTAATATTGATAAAAAGTTAAAAAAAAACCGATTATAAATACAGACGGGAAGACAAAGATAAATAATTACACATTTTAAACGAATGTAATAGAAACTGAAACTTAAAACGGGAACAAACGTGCGACGAGTGATAACTGCGATATTGTTCGCCTTGAAAAATGCTGAATGCAAATTTTTTACATATCTTGTAACATACATTTTATCCTTTACAACTGTGAAAGACGATAATTAAATTAGCTTGCACACCCGGACTTCTGAGAATGACATATTAGCTTAAGTAAGCGTCTTCACCATAATTTATGTAATTATGTTGTTAGTAATATATATATATATATATATATATATATATATATATATATATATGTATTTGTATGTATCAATTAATACTTTCTTAATATGCTATTAATATTTTATTACAACGTGAAATTCATACTTCTTTAAAAAAAAATTAATAAATATGGAGCTTAACTACAGAAATATTTAATAAACGTAAATTAAAAAGAGAAATGTATTTATCAAAGGTATTTAATAAACGTAAATTGAGACCTCTGTAAATTAAGTTTTACCAGCACAATTGAAAAACAAAACGTTATTTCTTTTTTAGACATATTTTACTTTATAAAACATTTAATATTTATAATTGTCAAGAAAAAATATTCAAAACTGAATAACAAAAAGGTAAATCAATTCTATGCAAAATATTCGCTAAAAATATCTAATTTTAATTGGAAATTTTTTTCTATTAATAAACAATTTATCAAATTAATGTTAATGTCGAGAAACGACGAGTCGCCCTGTACAGAAATTTTAATCTTATTAATGTAGATTAAGAAAAAGGGGATACTTAATGAAGATTATTCGATTATGTTCATTGCTTGGGATAACGCTTACTTTGTACGATACAGCTTCGTGTTTCTTGATTAATTTGTTCGTGATTAATTTGTCCATGACAACGAGTATTCCAAAACCGCAAAAGCTCGCATTACAGAACATCGATTATATTAATATATAGGCATTATAAAAGAAAAAAATGGAGATTTATAACTTTAGACTACACTTATAAAAAAAAGTCCATCCTAGAGACAGAATTCTATAACGTAGGTATCTACTATGGCATTAATTCTTTTTGCTTTATCGAATCGCATGATACAGATACGTCATACTTTACGCGCAGTTAGTATGTTAAAGAACAATATATGTATTGTTCGTGTATAGACATGTATACCCTGTACACATAATTTACATCAACCATCACTCATAAATCTTTATTGCGTCTTTAGAATCACGCGAGTTTAAAACAAAGGCAATATAGAGACAAATATAGACAGTATATGTATAACGGGATTCCCCATTTATCAGATTAATTTATAGATCATATACACATAAAAAATATATAAGAATTAATATATAAAATGGTAACCTAAATTCCAACTTTACATTTCTCAGATTCAATAAGAATGAAAATAAAATTCTCGATAGAAGCTGCATATTATAGCGTTGATACCTGTATTAAATACGTAGAAAAATGCAATGTTAAAGATCCGATATTTTAACACACATTTATGGAAAATTGATCGCGCTTCCACTTATATCTTATTTTGTAAGAATTCTCAGAAATTCTACTTTAATACCATAACATCTTCCCGACATGGCAAATGTGTACTCGTGTGTATCTTAAAATCCTTCGCGGTGAAATGGACAAAAGTCTCTACACGAAAAAAAATTCAAGACTACCCAGGGGACAGGCTTTCAAGCTTTGTCATAGATTCGTTTTATCGCAGAGCGGCTGTTTCAAAATCGTTCCGATAAACAAAGCTCCGATTGTTCTCATTCATGTAACGTTTGAAAATAAATGAAGGACAATTGCTAGAAAAATAAAGACACGGCATAAAATAATAAATCTCATGGCCCCCTGTACTTTTGGAAAGGATGGTTCGAGCGGACTTACAACCGTGTTATAGGTACATTTTCTTGACAACGATGAATTTTTTAAAATGTAGGTTAACTGACCAAATTTTTTTCATTTATCTCAGATTAATTTATAAATTAAATTACATACAAAAAAATATATGAATTCTTATATTTTTTTGTATGTAATTTTAATTTATAAATTAATCTGAGATAAATGAAAAAAATTTGATCAGTTAAAAGCAGTCCATAATAATAAATAATGCGCCAAGTGCAAGGACTTTTGTGCACCTGAAATGTTGGCCGACTCAGGTACCGCAGATAATATCGCGTAACGGAATCGATAATATCGGGAAGCTATCGTGTTACGCGGATTGCGGATAAAGTACGCGCCGCACGGACGCGTGTCGCGACAACGATGTTATTAGTGTCGGATATACTGCGTATTTAGAAAAAGTGCACGGAGAGAACGGATAAGAATTTTTAACACGTCAAGCAGCATATAATCACAAGGTTGCGCCATAGCGCTAAATGTGACGATCTTGCGTTAAAACGCTAGATAAACGCTGATAATACATCCTCAAACATTCATAGACACGCTCGTTTTAATAATACAACACCTCAATAACAAATATTACGTAAGTATATATCCTGAATTTAACATAAAATATCAATGTCATAATTACAATAATATATGAAAAATATATTAAAATATAATTCTCTTTGTCCTTTTAACTTAAATTGTATATATATAATTTAAAAAAAAACGACTCCTCCCTCTCTCTTTTACTTTTCTCTCTCTCATATATATATAGCTAATTTCTAAAATATAATTCTTTGTCAATTATATATATATATATATATATATATATATAGATATATGTGAGAGGGAGAGAGAAAGTAAAAGAGAGAGGAAGGAGATAGAATATACATATTCGTTTGAAGCAATCTACGAGAGTGGCTAAATCTCTGCAACTTTTCCTTTAGAAGGAAATTGCCTACGATGTCGTTATGTTTTCGCTTTTGCAACGTGCTGATCGCTCTCGAAAAATAATCTAAACCGACATTCCGAGCGGAACTCCAACGCGTACCATCGCATGCTGCAATGATTCTCGCGCCGGTAACTATAAGACTCAATTCCAGGATATACCATTCCGGTGAGTCATTCAGTTCATGAATAATTGCGCTGAGTGACCGATCGTGTCGGCGATAAAAACTCGTGCCGCTCGTACGCGTCGCTTAATCGTAACACATATACACACGCACACGTACGCATACACTCTGAAATCGCTTAATTTACGACTAACATTATTAGCTATGCATTACGAGATGTCATCACGGCCAACCGCAGCTGATTAGTCAAGCTTGACTCGGCGGTGGAATGTAAGAATTTATCATTAAAAAGAATTTTCAGAACTGGCGCCACTGATTGCTCTACTGATCAAATGGCAAGTAAACCGATCTAGAAATAAAACAACATAGATGCAAACTACTTTGTTAATTTTCCAATTGATCGAAAGCAAAAGTTAGCATAAGTAGAAATTCTTCTAGATGCAACTTGGTATCTCTCTCGCATTAAAAGTAAGAGAGAGAGATTGTCTGTTTTTTTATCTTGAATATAATTACGCTATTCTTTGTTAATTTATCCAAATCGAAGATAAAACAATTATTTTACAGTCTTTATTATACAAGTGTATTTTTTGTAACTTTTGTTTTTTTTTTGCTCGTTACAATCGTTGATGAGAACAGAATATATAAATTTTTGAATATTTGAAATTTCTTTCTCTCTCTCTCTCTCTCTCTCTCTCTCTCTCTCTCTCTCTCTCTCTCTCTCTGCCACATTTATTTCATGGAATATAATATTTTGAAATTTTATTTACAGACACTCGTACATTGTATATTGTAACAAAGTGTTTATCTTGTTAATCGAGTGATATTGTCACACATTTAGCATCAACACCACGCCTTTTAAAATAAAATAATCTCATGCACATAATTATTAAAATTCAATCGATAAAAATTACATTCTTCATAAAAAAACGATATTAAAAACTGATAAAAAATCAGAGTAGAGCACATTCTCAGCATATGGTGTATGTGTATATATGCAAATGACAAAAATGCCACAAATATCGATATAAATACCAAAGTATAGAGTTTAGGAATGTAGATGCTGTTCTCTCGCTTCGTAAGAATTAATCAGGTCGGCAAAAAGCATAAATCATCGGGCGGTCTGTGGTATGCATGACGACTGCATAACTCGCGAGGAGAGAGAGAGAGAGAGAGAGAGAGACAGAGAGGACAGCGGGGAAGTAAAACGCGAAAAGTAATTCCGCAGTTACACGCGTGGAAAATTATTTTCTAACCGACCATCGGCAGCTCGTCAATATTCCCGCATCGCATTATTCCCGTTCACCGTTTCAGCTGGCGTTATGGCTGTCCATCTTGCGACACGCTCTCGCGCATCGCTATATAAAGGATCGTAGCCGCATCGCGACCGCCGCCCGTTCGTGTGATCGGCCTTATACATTCCTCTTTGTCGTCGTCGTCGTCGTCGTCGTCGTCGTCGTCGTCGCCGTCGCCGTCGTCGTCGTCGCCGTCGCGTCCTGTCGCGAGAGAGAACGCTTTATGAATACCGATTTTCAATCCGCTGCGCTCTCGCGACGTCGAATTATTGACGTAAGGCCGGCCTTTGGCACGCGCTCGAATAACAAACGCGATATGAGATTCTTGGCGAATGTAATATGGGGTACTCGATAATAGGCGCAAACTCGTCTTGTTGTTGAAAATTGAAGTAACTTTTCTCTTACTAACTTTTATTCGCACTTATATTTTTTTTCATAATTTTTGAAGATTTAATGCTGAATTTATCCTATTGGTTTATGTAATTATATTCCCTCCTCTCACTTTTAAAATCAAAATTTTAATAAACTAAGGTGTAGGATTATGAAAAGTAAAAGTTTATTCATTCATAGTATTATAATGAAATTTTTTAAAAGTCCTTTTATTTCAAATAAAGAATATTGTCGCGTGCATAGAAAGTTATTTATTTTTTATTAATTTGTTATTTATTTGTTATTAAACATCCCATGTGCATGTTTGTTAATCAACACTTTGATAAAGTTACTATTCGCTTAAATAAACATCGATTAGATTAGAAGATCTTATCTTTTATAGAATTTAAAAACTTTGTAAAGCAAATAAAGATGGGTTTCTCTTTTCGCGTTTTTTACTAATATTCATGTATATATTAATATATTGCAAAGATTTAATTGTGCTCATTATCAACGGTATATATCAATACTAATGTCGATTATTTCATTTTTATAAAACTTCAGATAATTTGAACTTCTGCAAATATCAACGAAAACAGACAAGAAAATATATCAAAGTTATTTTTATCTTGGTATGCTTGATAGGACATCGTTACAAAACACTTTGTTCATCGATCAAAACTTGACTCATAAATAAATATAGATAATAGTTTTTCATAATCATAGTTCGGTCAAGCTGAAGTATTAATAAAATATGCATGCTATTAACGGTGTTTGAGTTATGGAATGCGGTAATAAGGCATTCAAATAAAAAAAAATATGTTGATTAGATATATAGCATTAATAGGAATGCTCACATTCCTAATCACGAAATATTTTAATGTAAAAAAATATGTTTAAGGTGAAAAGAAAGGAATTATGAAAGAATAATTATCTCTCTATTCAAAAAGGTTACAACGAATCACCGTAATTTTAATAATCAATGAAACAAATTTTATTTTAGAAAAAATTATAGAAAATCTTAAAACTAATTATATTTCTCATCTAATCTATCTCTTAGGATATGCTTGTCAACTTCGCTTTAAAATAATTGTAATTAAATATTATACGATAAAAAAGGATTTGTGATAAAAAAGGTTTTAGGATAAGACGAATATGGATGTTTAATGTGTTGAAAGCTAGAAAGTTACGCGCGATAGAAGTGAATGACAGCTTTCCATTCTCTTTGAGCAAAAGACAGAATCGACACGTCCTCATGCATTTCTGTAAATCCATGGTTAAAATTAAGGTCGCGATTTTAGTGAAACGCCCGGTGTGTTCCTCATTCTGCAAAAATTAGCGCGTCGTAAGATGTTTGACGCGACATCGATCGCGGATTCTTCGTCGTCGCGACGTGAAACTTTATTTGCAAACTTTCATCGTACGTACGTATGTACGTATCAGATTAGCGTGTTTGCCGATGACGATGCGCCGTGTGCGCAACGACGCGTACGCATAAACTCGCGGACGCGCGCGCACGCGCGTACATATGCACTCGGCTACTTGGCCGAGAGCAGCAGGTGAGGTGAGGAAAATATGCACCTACTTTACGGTTGAGGCAGGTCGCGGTCTTTAAATCGCCGGAAACGTACGCGCGACTAGAGAGGAGAGATGCGTTCTCTCTTCCTCTCCTCCCCTCCTCCCCTCCTCCGTCCTTCACCAACTTCCCAGTCGCTTGACATTGTATTTTCGTTGCCTTTCGAAAGCTTCTCGGAAGGCACCATGGTCGATAATCACGGTCAACGCCGTTATTCGACTACGTATACACCTTAAAACAGGTTATGCCAGTGGCGTAGTCGGAATGCATATCGAGTGAATGCATTATTCGAATTTTTTCCTCTTACCAAAAGAAAAGAAAGAAAGTAATGTGCAGATCGCCCTAAACCCACCGTGTATCCTTTAACCGGCGAAAACGAGTCCATTTCTTAGCGCAAAGCACGATGCTCCGTATATTTTTCTTTTTTTTTTATCAATGAAATACGCGTATTATTTTAAATATTCTCTTCTCGAGAAATGTAAAATATATTTGTTGTCAAAATAAAAATGTAAAAAATTAATATTTATCAGGATAATTAAAATTTTCAACGTTAAGTATAATTAAAACTTCAGTTAAATCTTTATTAAGGCAGCATACAACATGAGTTAAACGTGTTTAAATTTGCATCTGTTAGCATTTGTGGCTGAAAGGAGAGTGAGTAAATCGAGGACATCCCGTACAAATATACTTCGTGTTCCAGAAATAGCAGTGGAAACGTATGCACCGATTAATAAGAATAATTTTTGTTTCTCGCATAAACATTATCATAGTATCATAAATAAATACAAAACGGTGTTTTTATCTGATTTTTTTTCATTCAAGAAGAATAATTCATTTTTCGTTTCATCCGAAGCCGCAAAGCACCTTTGTTCATGTTTACCGAGAAGAAAACTTATGTTTCCACATACACATAATTCTTTTTATATTCTAATAACGTTTTTACACCGTTCGCGTGCATCTCCTCTTAAAGTACGAACAACACCGTTCCATAACGGTGAATCGTTTGGTTCATAATCGGCAGGAGCATCGTAAAGGAACGAACGAGAGACGGTGGGAAAAATATCGTCGGCGGCTTCTTCTAACTTAACCGGCGGGCACTTTGTTTTTTCTACAGCAGAATGTTGTTTAAATCCTATGACTCAACTAATTTCACGGCTCGTTAAGTTGCAAGCGACCCAGCCCGTACCATAATTCGATCGTGTTGATTATGTCCTTTACTGTACCCTACGAAAGTAATCCCACCGCGTGTAGTGCAGTCATTTATAATTGTAGAGAAAACTAACTCTGGTATGCGTTTCCGATCGGTCCTACTTTTATCGGAAGATTCCTATGCGGTTGAGCATAACGCCGTAGATATCGTGAAATCTAGGTAGAAATCTATTCAGGAAATGATGAAACTTAATCACTTGAAACCGATGCGCTATCTGACTTGCAAGATTTAAGATACGATATTAAGACCATTTCATATATTCCATATTTAAAATATCAAATAATATTAAAATTAAATAATAAATTTCTACAAGTCATAAAATTATTTATAAGGCATAGAGCTTACAATTTTCTTTCCCATTTTATAAAGAAAAAATTTAATTTAATTAGATCAAGTAATGTCGATAAGACTAATAGAGTTAATATTTACACGAATTAATTTTCTTCCGAGCGCGAACCACGATGACGTACGCCTATGCAATGACCGAAGGTCAAAGATGCGTGCAGCTGTACCGAGTACCGGCTCCAAGAACCATCTTTTACGCCGCCCCGCCTTTTCCTTCCTCGCCCTTTTCTCTGCGATAAATCAGGATGATCCAAGCGAAAATCAACATGCAATTTTCTTGAATTTTCCGGATGATACAAATGTTTAAAATTGTAACTTTCTAATTATATATTATTTTGGCAATATGAATTTTGGATATTATTGTATACAAGTATAAAAATTAAAATACAAACAATAGAGTTAATAGAAGAAGAAAATACTCTTTTCATGTTATATAACTTTTATAAAATAGTTTGTATATAATATTTTAGAAAATAAAAATACTAAATTTTAAATATATATACAAATTTTTGTTATTGTAGCACGGCTTCTACATTTCGAGACAACAGCATATTTGATCTTCCGACTATCTTGAGGCTATTGTAATTCTCACATTATAAGAAGCGCTATTCTTATCTTATCGTATACAAGACAGTCGAGTTGCGTATGCAGCGAAATCTAATGTCGGTTGAAAACTGCTACAGCCACGCGTTCTATGCGCTAGTTGGGCGATGTTGGTGGTGGGAACCCCGTGACAGAGACGGGTGCAAAACACGTGTGAACACTCCGAGAGGATTAACGGGCGGATGCAGCACTTAATAATTTGCCAATTGTTTCTACATCGTAATGTGGTATTAACCGGTAAGTGTTCGCGCACTATGAGCGCCCCGCGTTCAGATGGAAAATTATTTTCTTCTTATGCGCCGATCACATGAAATCGTTTTAGTACTTTAACCTCGTTTCCAGCCCCTTCCCTCTTTAAATACGAGGACTTTGTACGATTTTCCTTCTCTAATAAAACTTCGATGGCCAAAGTTTGTAATTTTTCATAAAGATATGTGATCATGAAAAGTCAATCACTACGTTTTGACTATCTCTTAAAATATCTTTGTTGTCACAAAGAGAAACGAGCGATTAATTTAAATAAATTAACTTAATTAATCTGAATAAATTTTAATAAATAAATAAAAAAATGATAAATTACTCATGTCGTGGATACACCGCCTGATGTTTCCTCCTTCTTCTCGCCTTCTCCTTGTGTCCTTTGCTGTTCTTTTATGAAACTCACACAACACTCACTCGCGAAAACACAGTTAATTACAATCGTGCCCGCACCAATTAATACAACACGATGATCGCGCGACATTTTGCGATTCACTTGATATTAATCACTAACTTTATTTTTTCTTTACGACGAAAGAATGTAAAAATTACGCGAAAATACGAACCATTTGGTACTGAAAAACCGCGCAGTCAAATTCACACAATGCTATCTCCGTCGTTATCGAATAATATATGTTGCAAATGTACTATTCTCAAGAGATAATACAACGTAATACGGAGCGTCTCACGCCGTTACCTTCTCGGTCGAATGTCAGCACGAAAATGATAAGCTAACGGAGTGTAAACAATAGGGACGGCGTACCTCGCAAAATTCGGCTCGTATCATCTCTCGAAATATAAACATTGGATGGGAGATATATAAATGATATATATATATATAATAGGAGATTTTAAACGCGATAATTTCCTATAATTATTACAATTATCAACCAGTGCGTTCATAATTATCGTGGTCCAATTAAGCGTTATTAACTCACGTAGTGTCGTATAGTAAAGTGTCATATTAATTTTGAATTTCTTTCATTAACAAAACATTGCCGATACAATTTGAACGTTTAACTAATAAAATCAATTGTTATTAAGAACTCTATTTAATATCAATCAATTGCGTATCATAATTTCGAGATTTAATACGACGATGCGTCTCGCGTTGTTATCCTTCTCGCTCGAGTGTCGTCGCGAGAATGATAACAAGATAACGAGATGTAAACAGTAGTTTGGCATACCTCATAAAATTCGACGCTTCCATCGTCTCCCGAAATATAAGGAGAGAGATGTATAAATAATAGATATTCATAAACACACATGTATATGAATGTCTTGGATTATTACAATTAGCAGTTATCAACTCACGCGGTTAATTAATTTTCACAATTATTGCGTTTCAATTAGCTTACATAATGTCGTACAGTAAAATTGCTTGATATTATTTTTGTAATTCTCAGCCATTAAAAAATATCGCAATTGCAAAATTTGATAGGCATTTAATTAATAAGAACAGTCGTTATTGAAAATAACGTATCTTAATATTATATTTATTAATTGTGTATCATAAATTCGATACTTGTATCCTGCGGATATTTATTTTTAATTTTAAATTGTATCCTGCATATTTATTTACTTGCGTTATAATAAAAGATAGTAAAATCGTCATAAAATGCATATATTATTCGTTGGAAACAGAGATAGCATCGTGTGAATTCGGCCACGCGAATTTTCAGTGCCGAGCGGATTACTTCGTGTAACCGTGATTTTTTTCACGTTCTCCTGTTGCAATATAAAATAAAGTATGCGATTAATGTTGGGAATGTCGTACAAAGTGCCGCATGATTATCGTGTTGCGCTGATTAGCGCGGGCGCGATCATAATTAACCGTGTTTTTGCGAGTAAGTGGCATGTGAGTGTCATAAAAGAGAAAAGAATAAGAGAATAAGAGAGAGAGAAAAGGTTGAAGAAGGCATCGGGTGACGACGAATCCAACTTAACCACGAAACAATTTATAAATTTATTTTGTTACATTTGTAAAATTAATTTTTCGACTATTTTCATGCTAGCAACTCATTTAAAAAATAATTAGAAACTTATTTTCCAAATATTAAATTCAAAAATAGATTAATCAAAATATGTGTATGATATACATATATAATTAATTAATTGAAGAAATAATATGATAGCAAACTGTTCAATTCTTGTCAATTTCTTATTTTTAAACATACTGTTATAGTATTCATGTTGAAAAACAAAATATAAAAAGTTAATATTTTTGAAATTGCAATATTTTCGATCAATTAATTAGCAATTATTCCTATATTTATTTTTACCTATAAACAGTTTTACTTTAAGAAAATGGGACTCTCACTTGTCTTAATCTTAATTTGCTATTAATTGCTAAGAGCAAGTAATAAATTTATGATTAAAGTAACAAGTTAAAAATAAATTAGCATTTAATCAGTATTACCGCACAGTCAAATATTTGATTTCTTGTGATGAGAATGCCAAGGTAATGGAGGTTTAATTTATTATCTAATCTGTTTCACATCATTGAAATCAGTCGTCAAACTTTTACTTAAAGCAAGAATGCGGAAACGAAAGAATTCAACGTTGGCGCGATTTCGTTACTTAGGTGTGCAAAAGCTAAGAAAAAGCGGATAAAGCCGCATTCTTCGAATGACGGTAGCACACATTTTAGCACTGTCTCGACGAAAGTCTGCAGAGTTTTACTTTTCTCTTCGTATCGTATAAAGGTCATCTAAGCGATAGCTTCATCAAAGAAAAAAGGATTTTCGTGTATAATGTATGCTCAGAACAAGTAACGTATGCATATCAAAATCTAAACAAATTTTAATAAAAACTTTCGATAACTTTTTATTCTTGGCATTTAATTAGGTATCGTGTTAAAAAAAGTAGGCCTCCAAATTTATCTGAGATACTTGCAAGGTTATAGCTTATTCTGAGAAGAGTTAAATTCAGAAACTGGGATAATAAAAAAAAAAAAAGTCGTTCTCTCCGCGACTTGGAGGTGAAAGAAAGCACAATTGTCCAGATATAGGATGGTTTTCGTGCTATCTCCAGGTCGTAGAATAATATCGATGTCCTACTTTAAAGGTGTTAATGAAAAATAGAAAAGGAATTCAAGGAAAGAAATTTCGCGAAAATGACGTGTCTGCGTTCAAAGAGACTACGTTAGAGTTTGCGGTGTCCGTTAGCGTTAACATGTTCGAAGTTAGCCGACTCGATCAATTGATCTCGATCATTCCACTCGTTATTTGTAGCTATCTTGGTAATGATTAGTTCAATAGGAACTTCCTCCGTATTACCTGTGACCTCTTTTCTCCCAATTCCGTCATTTCGCGATCGGAATGGCTATTCGTTGGGAAAATATATGAGAGGAGGGACGAGCTGAAGAGAGAAAGAGAGAGAGAGAGAGAGAGAGAGAGAGAGAGAGAGAAAGAGAGAGAGAGAGAGAAAGAGAGAGAGAGAGAGAGAGAGAGAAAGAAAGAGAGAAAGGGAACACGATATCTCACGATACGATGTTACAACAAGACAGTTATCGTCTCTTGGCATGCTATTTAGTATATTTATGATACAGCCATCGAGGGACGTATTAAATAATTAATCTGAAAATTTATGATATACTTAAATGTTAAATACATATCAAAGAATAAATTGTATAAAAAGAACATACTTAATATATTTTCAAGCAGAAATGCTAAAGAGAAAAAAGTGAATTTTCCACATCAAAATTCAAAATTATAATTACAAATAATTGCAAATTAAAAAACTTATATGACACATCAAGTCTGCGAATTGATAACAAATTCTTCACTTAAAATAGATAAAGGTTAAATCAATAGAGAAATTAAAAAAACTTAGCGCTTAAAAGCCAGCGGTAAGAAAAGAAATTGAAAGATTGCTACAAATAATACAGCAAAAAGATTTTCATTATATTTTCAGAGATATAAATTGAAGTATATTAAACATATTGCAAAGCAGAGAGAACAAAAAGTATTAAAAATAAATTTTAAAATAATATATGTCTTTTTAAAAGATTTAATAATCAAGAAAATTATCGTATAATTATTATCTTCTTATTTTGACTAACAACTTTTTAATAAAAGCACAAACTTTATGTGCTATTTATATTTATTCATAAAAAGTCTAATATGACTCTGGCATTTTGAAGTTAGAATAATGATGACGATTATTAAATACACAGCACAGAAAATTCCAAATGTCAAAATTAAATACGACGAGAGACATGATGGTATTTTTAAAATAAATAGATAAATAAAAGCATAACTATTAATATTATTTTCCTTCTCTAAAAATCGTTCTTTCACGTAGTTTAATATTATGTCAATAGAATTAAATTAGATTGTGAAGAGAGAAACAGAGGGGGAGGGAAAGAGAGAGAAGTTTCTTTGACGATTCCTTAAAGTTCGTTAGAAAGACAGGCTCGCGGATAATGAAAGGCATTCCTCTGTTTAACGGAGCCTTGGCTGGCTAAAGAACAAGTACATTGCCGCTCCCTTCCGAAACGTTATGTTCAACAGATGTCAGGGTAACGACTTGCAAGGGTAGGCAAGAGTGACAACGAAGGAAGACAAATGTGTCATGAGGGTCGATAACCAGGCTAAAAAAATCACTAGCGAAATTTCTCTACCGGAATTTTAACTATAGAAAATTGATCCTTGCACAGGTTTTTCGAGCTATTCAAAATATATTTTCTTTAATACGTATTGTGCGGTATTATAGTTTACAAAGCTAAATGTATGACAGGAGGGAATTCAGAGATCTGGAAAAGTTTTCGTAATATCTTAATAACATCGCAGTTTGCGCTTGTACACTTTAACAAAGTTTTCATTCGAGTTAATTACAAGGATATTATAATTAAAAAAATATTTAAAATTAAAAAGGATATTTATAATTAAAAAAAGTAAAAAAAAACTGCAGTCGTGACTTTCATTAAAATATATTCCGTATCCTAAATTGTTCGAGTTTAATCTGTACAAGTGTAGGAAGAGCAAGATATATCCAACAATAAGACACTCTTGGTATAGGAATTGGATATCTTTTCACTTGCTCAATATCGCGAAAAAAAAGAGAAAATTCTGCATTTCAAATAATAATAATAATTTTGTATAAAAATCTGTTTATATTTTTTGAACGTAATTTTCAAGTCACGTCAGATATGCTAATAATAGTTGGAAGCATTCAGTACATATCACAGTCTGCCGGCAATGAAAATGTGAAAAAGCCCGTTAACCCGGTACTCCTAAACCTAAACTAACGACTATATAGCAGCCGACAATGAAGATACAAAAGCGAACCGACGAACGAATTCTCAATGGACCATTATTCCGATCATTAACGATGATTTTCGCTCACAATATCGTTCTAATGAATCACGATAATTAAGCGAGCCGAATGGGACGCTTGGGAAGAATTTCAACTTTCGCGCGAGAAAGCGTCCGCACTCTCGACGACGACGCGAGTAACAATCGATTTTCGCGACAATCAATTCGCGGGGATATGTATATGATCGATATCGCATATTGATCTATATAGACTGACAATGATAGGAAAAAAAAACTTGACAAAATCTGATTTCTTAATCGATTTTTATTCGCGTTCGTCTCTCCGGAAAGAAGTCGAAACGATTCCGCGGATTACAAACGGAACTTTTGTCTAAATCGTTTTCTTGCCGTCTCGGAAGCGGGATGCCCTGCTTTCTATATCAATAAAATCGCGCAGCGGAAAGAAATAACCGATCGTTTCGCGTCAAAGGCAATGGATTATGCCATAAATAGACGGTATTTGGAAATTACCGTGTCGAATTCCCGCAAATTACCCCGTAAAAGTCGAATGAGAATTCCTCGCCGAGATTTTTGTAATAAAGAATCTCGCAGACATAGATAGATATACATAAATATACGTAGAATATAACCTTGTCAAAAAAATCTACTGAATTTAATACCACGATAAGTCTTCGGAATGCAAAAACACGATACACAAGATTCGAGAGATCTTTTTCAAGCGCGGTGCCGAAGGAAATTTGATATTGCAAGAAGCATAACAAGTGTACGTTTCTGAAAGCCTTGGATATTATTATAGCTTGAATCTTCTCTGCTTCAATCCAAAAATGTAGAGAAAAAAAGATTATTATTCTTATTCGCATGCATATATTCTTATTTTTACCTCAACTTCGATATCCCATGTATTTTGTTGTAAAATCATAATTTACGCGCAAAATTTCGTTACATTATTTTTGCCACGATAATCGTCCTTTTATTGACGGCAGATAAATTTATCAAACCCTGCTCTTTACCGGGGTACGCCTAGGTCGAATACACTGCTCCGAAAGTTGACAGCAGCCGCCATTTTGAAGCGATCCGCGCGAAGGCCGTCTTTATATGCATGCATTTTTATTGTGCGTCGCAGCACGATAATTATCCTCACAATGTCGCAATGCACACTTAAGCATGCGCGTTTTTCGTTGCACGACAAAATTATCTCGAGGAATGTTTATATATTCCGACGAGAACAGAATTGTTGGAAGAAGAAATGGAAATGTAAAAAGGACAGTCTTTCTTTTTGCGTTCGATCAGCGGAGCAGAAATTTTTTTATGCGTATAAAAATATTGTGTACAAATTTGAGAGAAAATGACAATCTTCTGAATCGCTTTCGTAAAAGGAGTTTGTTTAATTTTTTTTACAAAACCACGCTTTAATTTTGCAAGTGTAGCAGGATTAAAATGCACTTGGATAATTTTAAAAGATACCATGTAAATTAACGTAATGTTAAATAGAAGAGACGAGACAAAAATACGCTATATAAATGTTATGATTTCTTATAATAGCTTCGTTCGATAACACGTTTCAAGCGCGTTACATTTACCAATCCATTTCCCCTGCTGAGAGATGGTCGAGAAACAATCACAAACGCGCGCCCATATGTAAACAGGCCTCGGCAAGGCTTGCATCAGGAAAGTCGAAACGTCGTGTTGCACGAGAGCGTTCCCCTTCATCCACACCCTAATTCCTGCCGAACGAAATGCCGCGCGCACGTTTTCCGCGTTTTGGGAAACCCGGCAACACATAAATCATTCCAATTGCATCAATCTTGCGCGAAATATTTCGCGTAGACATCGCGCTAGCAACGCGGTATAAATTACGACGCCATATCGCGGATCGAGATTACGTACGGGGATTTAAATCGCTACCAATTCTCTCTCTCTCTCTCTCTCTCTCTCTTTCTCGCGCGCGAGTACAGGGACGCCGATGATAAAGACGCGCGAAAATGATTTAATCGCGAGAATGGAACTGTTGACATAGGGGACAACACAAGATTTTCCGTACTTATATAACGATCGATTTCAATCGAACTCATCGATACTAATTTTAAACTTCGATTAGAAATTCGTACATCGTTTATATTCCCTTCGCGCGAATATAGAGTTGAACACGTCACATTAATCTCTGCTCCGTTCGTTCACACTTGCAAAAAGACGGAGTATGATATATATATATATATATATATTTCATATTTTTATACACATATTTCGAAAATATCTCTCGACTCCGAAAGGCGATCGGACACGGTCCGTCGCATCGGCCAATAAAGAGAGAGAAAAAGAGAGAAAGAAAGAGAGAGACAGAGAGAGAGAAAGAGAGCGAGAGAGAGAGAGAGAGAGAGAGAGAGAGAGAGAGAGAAGAGACAACGGCCCGAGAGACTGGCGCTCGACGAGCAGGATAAAGAAAATCGATTCTCCCTCGCCGGGTCGGCAGACCGGCAGGCGGGCACTACACGCAGGAAAGAAAAGCGACGGGACCGATTTGGCTGACCAGGAGAGAGAAAAAGGGAAGAAGAAAAAAAAAAAAAAATATAGATGCTCGCAGGTCTTACCTCGTATTTGATGCCGTTCAGCCGCAACCACGTTTCCACCTTGAGACCGTACGGGGATAAGGACGGTAGCAGCGGCGTCCGCGGGAACTGATACAGATAAACAACATCCTTCTCGTAGTCGGGGTGATGCACGATGTTGGCCTTCGCCGGCGCCGCGGCTGCACCGCCGGCAGCGGCCGCGGCGGCGGCGTCATCGTCCTTCTTGCCGGTCGTCTCGTCCTTCTTCGCCGCGTCCTTCTCCTCCTGCTTGTTATCCGGTGGCGCGTCGTCCTTCAACGCCTCCTTCAGCTCCTTCACGTCCTTCATGTCCTTGCTCTCGGGGCCGTTGTTCTCTGTCTCGGTTGCCATCGTCATTCTTGCTACTGCGTTTCTCTCTCTCTCTCTCTCTCTCTCTCTCTCTTTTTCTTTCTTTCTTTCGTTTACTTCCTTTGCCTCTCGTTCGAAGCTACTCGCGAAGTCACTTCTGCGCTCTAGTAGCTTATTCTCTTTTCCTAAGAAGCCTCGTCTCTCGATCGCGTACACTCCGTGGAGTCTGTCTCTCTCGATAGCGCGCACACCACACAAACCGTACGCCAAGCACTCGTCGCTTCTTTCTGCTCGCCGGCCGGTTCCTTCTCACCGTCGCTTGGTCCGCTCGCGATTCCCGTCTTCCCCTTCTCTGGGGACCCTTTGCCGATCGTCGCGCTCCCCTTCGCCGCGCACGCTGGCCGCGCGCATGCGCAAGCGCCACACCCCGCCATGGTCGCCATATTTAATTGGTCGACCACCCCTGCCTGACTCCTATACGCGTTTATACCATACGGGGGCACGCGCGCGCACGCATGTCTCCCCTTTCCCCGTGACAGATCTCCAGGAAAATCGGCAACGTTGCCGCCGTAACTAGCGATGGCTTCGAACGAGGCTTCGAAAAAGGGTATCGATACCTGCCGCTTGGAAAGGACAATGCGCAGGACTGTTTCTAAAAGATGCTCCCCTTTCCGGAACATCTCGAAGAGATGGAAAGGATGTTTCCGACAAAATGTTGTTTCCATTTAAATTTACAGACAAGAACTCGTAAATTTGCAGCATCACGTTTCTTTTATCACGATTATTAATTTTTGACACCTTGATATCTTTTGATAATTTTATTTTACAAGTACTTCCGATAGGATATGACAAATATTGTGTCACATCGTCTTTATTCTCTATCTTCATTGTGAAATATTATAAGAAAAAAAAGAAAATTAAGTACAATATAGAAAGATTTAAAAAATAAAGTTTATTTATATTCAAGAGATTTTTATTTATTTTAAATTTATTTTAAATTATGAACACACAAAATTTATTTAAGTAAAATATTTTCCTTTCATTATTAAATTTCTTTCCAAAGGCTATGTATTTTTTATTACGCTCATAAGATCATTGTGATAATGTCCTGTTATTTGACAGAACTGTTTCATGCAATAAAAACTTATTATCTCATCAAATGAATTTTTAAAATTATTATTCATTATCAGTACTCGGTTTCAGAATTCTCTTCCTTAATTATAATATTTTCCTGTCCAAGGGCGTGCAATTTTTACCCTCTGAAAAGAGAAGATGGAGAGTTGTATATTTTGTATAAACAAATTTTAAAAACTAGTGCAACTTCTCTTTTAAGCAATGTTGTAAGACTTTTCGAGAATTTTAGAAAATTATATACATTCAATCAAGTTAATCTTTATACAATAATTATCATATACACGTGTCATAATTTTATTATTATAAAAAAGATAAGATCACGTAAACATATATCTAATTTCATTTTGTTGCATTGCTTTTCAATTTAACGTTGACATTAATAAATAAAAAGTTAAAAATAAAAGATAGGTACGTCATCGCAGCTTCGTCTGATCGAAAGGATCGAATTTCGTTTATTATCTAAGGAATATCGGAGCCTCATTTTATATGTATACTACGTACATACGTTCTATATATATTCAGAGATTTAAGAGTTAAGCTACGAGCTGCCGATGCACTGATTCCTAGTTTCCTGATCCATCGTTGAAAGAGATCGCTCTTGAATGCATCCAGAATCCAGAGACGGAGAATCGAAAATCGGATCGGGCCCATCGCTCCCGCGTCCCGGGCGGCCGATGTCGCGACGCATGCGCATAACGATGCTGCCGGATGCTGCGCCTGACAGTGCACGCGCTGCACTTTGCTGCACTGCGCGGCGAAGCGGCAACGTTGCGTCGAGCGCGGCGCAACAACGAACCCCTTTTCAAGGATTACTTTTTTCCCACTCTGTCCGGCCGATGGATTCTATTTGGAAAACTACTTGCTTAACTTTGCGCCGTCCACGCGAAGCGCAAACTCGGCCCGATGCTCCCAGCATGTCGCTCTTTGTCTCTTTCTCTCTTTGTCTTCTTTTTTTCTCCAGCTGAAATATCTCGTCTCGAGATGGTTAAGCCTAGAGATTGGAATATTACACCCTCGTGCGCTACTTCACCTCGGAAATTATCGATAGACCGGGTGACGGTGGACGTGCACGCGATCGATAAGCGCGACACCCTTTCGATGGGATGTTTAAACCCTTTGCGGTCTTGAGGTATCGTGACGAACTGAACGTAGAGCCCTCATAAAGAGAATTTTCTACCCGTTTCTTGTTTTCAAGCACTAAAAATTAATTTGCATGAAATACAGATTTCTCTTTTTTTTTCGAAACGATCTTTTTTTATGAATGACAGATGTTGAATATTGCAACGACGAAACGATCTCGATTAATGACCTCGAAATTGAGAAGAAAAAGACAAAGTATTTGATACAGAGTTATTATGTTTTTATCGCACTATGAATGATAAAGTACACGTAATTCATATACGAGATATATTTGATATGATTGATCTTCGTAATGTTTCAAACCCGACGATCGCGTCTATAACGGACGACAAACGATCGATACGAGTAACGATTCAGGGTAACTGTGACGTAAAATAATTAATCAGTTGCCTTTGGAAGATGTTATATCGCGAGTCGCATACAATCAACCATTGTTGTGATCTGATGCAGAATATTATTAAAAGGGAAAATATTTTCTTCGGATAATGAAAATTGAGATAAAAAGTCGAGCGACGACGATAGTTATTAAAAAGATAATATTATTTTAGATGCCACTCTCTCTTATATTATATTAGTATAATAACTCTCATTTGTGAGATACGAATTAATTGTCGTACTATTAAGAGATTAAAATAAGCGAATACTACCGAGTAGAAAATATACATTGCATGTTTATTCCAATTAAAAATTTCATATTTTAAAAATAAAAATATAAAATAGAGTAATATATGTTTAATGGCTCATTTATTGTAGCGTAAAAATATTATTTGTAGAAACTATACTGTAATTTAGAAAGAAATTTTAAAGAAAAAATGTAGCATAAGAGAAATAACTATTAGAGTTTTTTTTTTAACAGCATGGGTGGTCTCCTGATAATGAAATGGTTTGTTTTACCTAATCACATAACTCATCGATATAGTGCGGTCAATAAATATCTTATCTGTACTTGGAAGTAATAGGCGAAGTTGATATGTTCTCACGTAAACTAAAGAGATTAAGACAAATAAATGCCACGTCAAAAATCATTAACGGTATCATGAACGTTACAACATTCCGATTTATGATAATTTTATATAATTTCAGATTGTTAACAAATTCGTTTATGCTATTTTCTATTTTTTTTTCATAAACCAAATATATCAAAGTACATAACTTATTAATATCCGAATGATATCAGAATGACTGTAAGAATGCATAAAAGTTAGAAAGATTGATATTATACATATATACTTATAAAATAGAAAACAATATAAAAAAAATCTATGGTCTCGATATCGTATGTGAAATTAAAGCGTTACAAGTTGCATACGAGTGGTTCTCTCGTACAATACTTAAAAATCGATTCGTCTAAAATGAGGCTTAAGGGTGCACCCTCTGCTTCTCTTTTTCCCTCTTTACTGGTAGTGGCGCGAAAAGAAACGATATCGATCTGGGTGAAACGTGTTATCAGAAAACTCACTCGTGTGGAAAATCTTACGATGCGTTTATACATTATTCACCGTTCAAGAGTTTTTTTCGAACTCTATGCATCCGTGCCTTTTACGTTGAGTAACCGTTTAACCTATTTCAACCCGACACTATTGTAATTGCGTTCTCAAATGCCTGTAACGATGTAATTTCGATATTTTCGACAATCATTTCAATAGAGAAATATTGGAACATTTATCTATAATATTAAAACTGAGAAATTTACGACTACGTTGCAGTAAATCTATACGCTGCAAAATTTATTCTTCTTTTAAAGTTTTATTTTCACGGTCTTCTTAATCTAAATAAAATAAGTTCTTGAATTTAAACTTGTGATTTACTTCAGTCTCATTTATTTTATATATATCGAATTATGTTCTTCTGATATTTGTGAATTTTAAAAGTAAAGTAAAGAGATTCCATTATATATGTATACGATGTAAAAAGTGGAGTAAATTTTTCAAAAATATTTTCGTGCGTCTTAATTAATAATATCTTTTATGCATATATGCACAATAAATATTTTCAAATTATTTCTAAATTACCAAGTATATTTACGAAAGATACATCTGCAATTATCGTTAGTTTTTGATGCGCAATTTCTACTTGCGTGTTGAAAATAAATGACGTAAATACCGTGTTTTATAGAGCGTGATAAAAAAAATTCGCAAATTCGATCTCTCTCATAGTCAAAATCATTTCCACTAAAGTGATTTTTTATCGCAATTTTTCAGTAATAAAAAGATTACGTTATTATTAATTAAAATATATAAAAGAAAATAAATAGATGAGCATACATGTCTAAATATATCCGTCAATGTGTGAATAAATCGCGATAATTATTGTTAGAAGGCGCGTGGTGTTTTAAGTGGAGAGTTTTTTAAAGTGTCAGTTCTTCGCTCAAATTAAAACAAATAGAATATCGTTTTTCCCATTCGATTCAATTAATCAACCCTTGATTCAAATCTATCAGATCTACGATTTACTCGGAAAAGATGTATACACGATTCACACGCCCTACTTCTCTCCCGATTACGCGTATTATGTCGTTGTCGAAGAGAGATCGCATATGTCTCTCTCTTTCTCTCTCTTTCTCTCTCTCTCTCTCTCTCTCTCTCTCTATATATATATATATATATATATATATATATATATATGCGATCTCTTTTCGACAACGACATATATATATATATATATATATATATATATCGTTTTAACGCAAGACACATATGAGTTCAATATGCACGTTTAGCCGCGGCTTTCACGCGTTATCACACGCAATAACGCATCGATACGGATTATTTCGTCTATTAGAGCCCGCATGCACGCACGCACGTGCATACGTACATACATATTACGTTGCACCATCGACCGCCACACGCGATGCGACGCAAAAAGCCCATTAAACGCCGCCTATTTTGACGATGTTAAAAAATACGGCGGAATGCTGGCCGAATGACAAATTGATTCGAGAAGAGATTAATCGTCCGAGAGACGTTACGCCGTCCGTTACGGATCGAGAAAAGCTAAATCGTGTCTCTCTCTCTCAGATGACCTTCTACCATCGCAATAAGAACGAACGCATGCTACATCTTGGCCTATGGTAGCCGACGTACGATCGAACGCGCTGGTTTCCGCAGGAAAACGTGCGCTAAATTATTAATGGCACGGCGCGACGCATTGTAATTTCTGCTACACTTCGCCTTCTTCGAATACGACAATAATGATAATAATAACAAGTGTCGTTATTATTAGACAGATGTACAAAATTGCTGTATTAATTGTATAAATTATTTGAATATTGAACATGATACTTTACGAGTAAGACGGAATGATAAAGTTTTGTCAAATAAATAATCTTATAGTAAAAGAATTAACATTATTTATCTTCAATTAACGTCGGTTATCTTTATTAAAATTTCGAAATTGCACGATAAACGCATGCATATCGAATTTAATTAAAAGTAAATCTTAAGAAACCTTTCGTGGATTTCATTACAAAAATGTATCACGATTGATAATAGGTCATCTTCGCAAACAACATAAGTTATTTTTATGCAACTTAATTTACATCGTAATTGATATCGTTGTATGCAATCGTAGTCGCTGATTTATTTATTATTTCGCTTTTATCGTGCAGATGATCAATAATTCAATTTAATTGAATAAATTGGTATCATATACATGGTGTTCTCGACCTAACGAGTTGTATTTATTAAATTGTAATTCTTCAATTAATTTTATATCGACTTTTTCTTAAGCAAATAAGAAACTTTGATTGAAATCTATCCGCAACTTTCCAGTTTCTGGAAAAAAAAAGAAAAAAAAATATATATATATATATGTCATTAAATCTCGGAATTAAGAAAGATTAAAGAGAAAAAATTAGATTTACTTTAAATTGATTGAAGAATAATTTCATCACTTTTTAAAACTTATATAATTAACTTAATATGATTAAGCGTATTATTCTCAGTTTGCCGTTTTAAGACAATTTCATAACTATATTAAAAATACAAAGATATTGAATCGTCATTTTAACTAGTTTGGTGCCTGGTATTTGGAGCTGAAGGATAACTCGATAGGTCTAGGACAGTCTCTATATATATATATATATATATATAGATTCAATGACGCAGAAGATAGAAAGATAGACTACAGATATGTGTTATACGATACTACAACACGGTTCACATATCTACGATGTTAAGAATTTGTGATGATTAAATTTGATTCTAACAGCACATTTTTTTTTTAAATAGCATAATTTAATGCGCAACAGAATCTAAAACGCCGCAAATATATATTTCTCCTAAATTCAGAATGCAGATACAAATGTCATTCTCTTCGGTCACATTTATTCCTTGTCGTGCTACTTACAATAAATACATTACTCGACACTATCGTAAACCATCAATAATTCGTGTTTCCTACAATTTTCGTTTAATTCTTATATCCGATATCAATTTTGGTACCTTCTTTAAATAATTTGTGCGCGGCTCGCGCGGCAGAAATGGATTAATTTAATTAATTTAATTTTTAATGCTATGCAAAAATCGTTGTAAAACACAATAATCGAAAAATATCACGAAATATCGAATATTTTGTTAATGTAGCGTCATTACTTCTTTACGAGATGTGCTCATGCTGATTTGCACAATGTGTAGGTGAAAATGAAGAGGGCTTCCGTCGAATGTAACTCGTGTGATTACGCACAGATTTACAACGCTTAAAATATTAATCGATGCCAATGGTGTGTTAGCGTGGCAAAAAGAATAAGACGATTTAGGCCAAGCGAGAAAAGATGCGTTGCAAGTAGGCTGAGATGACTCGTTATGAAAGAAAGTAGCAAGGTGTTTACACGAGTGCTTATACTGAAAGTAATTATCCTAGGAAGCCACTGTAAGGAACGAACTGTGAAGATATTAATTTTTCTTACAAGCATTTCCGATTATCTCGGTTTCAGTTTCGACAATCTGCAATCATTATAAATTGATTGAGAGAAAGAATTCATTTTGCTTTTTTTCCTGAAATATTAGAGTCGATTCATTAATATCATTGATCTTATATATAATTAATTTTATAATCCCCCTCGTAAAATTCATTTTTAAGTAATTAAAATACTTTGTGCTATGCGCATATTGCATATTATCCGTAAAAATTAATATTTAAAAAAATTTTTTCTTTAAGAAAAATTCGTTAAATATATTACAAATGATATACATACATGGGACAACAATAATAAGAATTCGATTTACTCTCCTATCCAAGAGTATAATATCTTAAACTTTAGATAGCCAAATTTTTCAATTAGAATAACCCACGCTGTATGTTGCATGAATATCGTGATTTATGTATTGCGCGATGATCCCTCGTGACACACATATATAAATTCATATATTTATAAAAAACGGTAATACATTCCTATCTCACCACGTTTGCCACGTTTAATATACAACTTCTTAAATGCGATTACATTTGGTATGAATTACAAAAAATACACAGAGTATATCATGCGTATAAAAACAGTTGCGTGTGTCACGGAAATAATCTATGTCTACTATGATAATCTTCTTATAATCTGCGGATCGTAATCAAGCTTCGAGCAATTATTAAACAGTTCGAACCCTTAAATAAGAGAGACAAGAACTTTTCACATTTGGGAATATTATAAAATATCATACATTAAGAATACTATACTTATTAATGGATAAATATGTGAAGTTTATATATGTATAAAACTTATTATTGAAATTAATCTTATCAACTAGAATAATATCGATTTCTTTTTTGAATAGAACATAGAATAAATAATTCAACTGTGATGTGTATATCTGAAGGCGAGAGTTTAAATATTACAAGATAATTATGTAAAATTTATTTGCAACAAATTTCACGGAAAGAAATTTACAAATTTAAATTTGTAAATTTTATATTTTGGAATTCTTTTGAGAATATCACATGTCGGTCTAAACCTCGTTTGAAAAAGAAATACTGTTATGTGACAGTAACCATTTACTGAATAATAAACAATTGTTAGTTATATTCTATTAATACTCTGTTAAAACTATAACGTTATATGCTCTATGTATGTAATACTCCATGTAATGTGTAAAATATAATCATAATAATTGCTAGTAATAATAAACAATATTCTGTTATGGTGTTGCACATATAAAGCATTAAAATAGATTCTCGTTTTATGGGGTAATCGCTATGAAAAAAAAATGTAGCTTTAAAGAAATCTCCAAATATCGAATTATAAATTACAATTTGATTTCTTTAAAACCATTGTTCCTGATTACGATCGAGATTACTTAGGTTGATTACCGAAAGTGTCTATCATTATTACTTCATTGTTTCGTTCATTATCGTTATAGTGTAATTAATTAATTGGCTATGCATATTTGTTATATTTGGCCTAGTAATAATACATGTAACTAAACAGGATTATTACGAGTCTACCCCCCTCGTATATTACAATCTAAGCGCATATGCGTTATTTCCTACAGCGAAAGCCGAACGACGAACAAAAGATTCGTACGCATCGATAACGGAGTATTAGTTAGCTGCCTACTAATGGTCTGGTATACATAGAATTCTATACCTCGGGTGAGTTTGGCGTGGTCGTATTGATATGATCCTGTAAGCAAATTCTGAGATCCCGCTCATCCAATTCGCTTTCAGTATCGACGCTGAAACTTCGCACAGTTTGCCCGCCGAGACCCGTCCATCGTTGCTTCCAGCTCTCTAGCCTCATGACCTGTGACAGATAAAACACGTAATGTCAACGTACTTCCAAGTAATTCTCCACAAAAAGAGAGAAAGAAAAAGAGAGACGTATCTCGCTTCATAAGGTATCCAATTCAACTCTCATTTAAAATAAAATTTTAAGACAAAAAAGTGAAATCTGTCATAAAATTTAAAATTTCTGAAATAACGTTGACTTTCATTACAATTGCTTCGATTCTGAAAATACTTTGTTATTAATATATATTGTTGTTATTTATTAAAAGTTTATTGTTATTATCTTATAAATTGATATCTTGTAATCTAAAGTTAAATTAAATAAGAAATTTTTTCTTTTTCTAAAAAGTCACAACTTAAGAGACATTAAACAAATATGATATACTAGTTACATAAATTAGCATTAAAATTAAGATCGCAACTCTTTCTGTTGCATTGAAAATGTACAAATGTATCAATACATCAGTTAGATGAAATCATGTGCATATATGAATAATGTAACGAAGAAAAAAAAAAACTCAAAATTCAATTTCATATTAATTTAGTGAACATTTGTGATACGTTCACAGTTACTTTCATGCTTCTTTCACATTTATGTGTTTTTTTCTTCTTCTTCGAATTAAAAGCAATGTAACCGTGAATGTTTATCAGAACGAAACAGTGAACTTAATCTTAAGGAAGCATGCAGTTAAACGGGAAGAACACGCCATGCTCACGCATCACCACGCGTATAATACAGAAAGTGAGCTACATTTTATTTAAACCAGACTCATCCGAAAGTGCTATTGTGGCGATAATAACAATATCCTTAGAAGAGTCATGAAATCACATATTAAGTTAAATCAATCAGAATTCAATCCAATATTTTTCACGAAACAATTCTGATTCCTCAATCGAATTCAATACTTATAATTAAGCCGATTTAATGTACTATGTACATTTATGATGTTATATTTAATACTATATATATTTATGATGCACATTTATAATGACACTCATATTTTAAATTATGAATTGCTAATGTAAAACTGTTACCCACTATGTAAATGTACATGTTGTTGATGTATTAATAAAAGCAAGAATTTCAAACCCAGATTATGAAGGAAAACATATAACGCAATAAATAATGAACCAGCTATAATGATAAATTCTTTTACAGCTAAAAAAAAAAAAAAAAAAACATTATCATGCCACGCGCACACATATACACGGAGACGGTAGAAAATGATGCTTACACATGGGTAAAGACTTACTCGAGCCAGCGCCAAGGCTCAGTCTCCGGGCTGGTGATTGGCGTGGGGAACTGAGGAGAGACAGAGATAACACAGCAATAGAGGGTTAATTTTGCAACAACGATTAGTCCCTTCTGGTTAGCACTAGTCATCGTTCGGTACCTTTACACAATAAGAACCATTACCGTGCCCATTATCCATCTCATTCAGCAACATCATACGTATTCCGGTTAAAAAATTACGCGTATGTGTACATGCGTACACGTCTGATATTAAACACAATAAGACGTCAATTTACTTTTGTCGCGTTAGAAGATATATTAGTTGATGTGTCAAGCAGATATATTTTTTTTTTGCGAAACTAAATACAAAAATTAAACACGATTTCTGCCTAATTTTCTTTTATTTATAAATAAAGTAACGCGGAATAATTGAATAATTTGTATAATTCAATAGAACGACGTCTGATACCTGCTCTTATATGACGTCTAATTATATTAATTTCTCGTATATTACAAATGTATATTTAATGCGGCATTTTATCAATATTATAAAAAATAATGTTGGGTAACAGCATGTCTCCTTATCCGTCGCCACGTTGAAATTAAAATTTTTATATTTAATGTAAATATAATTTCATAAATTAAATGCCTCTTAATAAATTAAAAACTTTAAATAAGTTTTTGATGCTAAATTTGAGTGAGATAAACTGTTAATAATTTATAGAAGATATGCATAGTTGAACACTTTTAAATTCGCTTGCAATCTTCAATAAATATTTTATCTGTAAAGTTGATTATAACTAATTAGTCCTTATATGCTGTGCTAACTCTCATTTTCTAGTCCGACATTAATTTACATATGTATATTCAATGATATTAAATCAGTTTTGCAGATAATTTCAATTTGATTTATATTTTGGATGAGTACAATATTGAAAAAGAAATATATAAAAAAAAATGATATTATAGTACTTCTTTGAACTCTGTTGAGTAAAATTAAAAATTTTTGTTTTCAAAAGCATACGTCATAGAGCAGTGCAGATATGAAAAGCTGCGATATAATAAGCAAATTGTATAAATCTTTCGTAATAATCTTTATTTTTGATAATATGAAATAATGAATCATCTCTATAGATGAACGCGAATTCTTAATATGTATAGGTACTTATATAACGGTAAATTATTGCGCTGTATAAAGCTATATGTCTTATGTTCATAAAGAAACAAAGCCACATTCTCCTAATTAAGCATTGTTATTAGTGGCATATACAATAAATACTGAAGAAGTATTTTCCTTATAATTTCTTCTATATAGTTATCTCGATATATGTATATAATGTGTGATTAAATTAATTGCAATCTCTTTTGGCTAAAAAGTAAATTAGACAATTAATCATTTAATCATCATATATTTTTTCATTTTTATTTCTCATTTTTATTATTAGCAATTATCGCTAAATTTGAAGAAATAAACTGATTGAACATCTTTTACCTCTATAAATATTTACAACTGTCATTTTATACAGCAATAATAAACAGCATATATTTTATGTAAATAAATAATATATAAAATATAATAAGTTACCGAAAAATTGAAATACGTTCTCAGTATTCAGTTATAAAACAAGTTTTAGTCACAGTAATCACAAAAAATTTTATTTCCGCAATCCACCAGAAGCGACGACGTTATAAAGCGTGTTGATTAGCATTAGATTGCAGTAAGAGGTGCTGTTTGTGCATAATTGTCTTACAAGTGTATACACATCAATGAAAACACGAGTTACATTTATGAACTTAGCAAAGTGAAATGTTTTTTGTGTACAGTAGGCATGAATTTATAATGAATGAATTTACAAGAGTGCAGTATGTGATAGCACATTAAAAATCGAAAGGTTCAGTTTATGTATGATGCTTGTTAGAATAGTGTAATTATATATAATCTTAAATAACATATATTATACACTTAAACGATATAAAAGTAATATTTGATTTATTAGAATTAATATATTAGTATATTAAAGAAATGATAATCAATTCCGTTAATGTTATAATATTTAAATTATTTGATAAAACTATATTTTGCAGGATCAAAAGAACGAACACACAACAGTGCAGGTTTTAATAAAAAATTAAAAAAAAAGCAGAAAATATTTATTTGCATTTTATAAAATATATTTTTTTTTACAAAATATTCAAAAAGTTTTAATTGTTAAAAACTACAATTGTGATCATATAAAACTATAATAAATTCGTAAATTACTATTTCAAATTATTGTTCTTTTTTCGTTTGTGTATAATAGAAACATTTGCACACACAATTGTGTGCACATGTAAACTTATTCAATCAAATAAAGAAAAATATGTTTATCGCTTTTAATTAATTGTTTGCACAAATATTATATTTTATTAAATATAATAAAAATATTTAAAATATATATAATAAGATATTACAAATATATATATATATATATATATATATATATATATATATATATATATATATCTGTGTGTGTGTGTGTGTGTGTGTGTGATTGTGCTGTTTCTCATGTGATTTATTATTATTATATTTACATAGACTGAAAGAGAAAATTTATAATTGTTTGACATACATCATATAAGGGAAATAAATGTGTTATAAAAAAGATAGTTCTCCACCCCTTACTGCAATATTTCGAGAGAGATACTGCTTTCGTTAACACAATGTAAAAAAATGTAAATTCCACGTACCTCGGCCTTTAATTCAGCGACTTTATCCTGTAGTTCTCTTACTTTCTCACTGTCATCTAAATTATTTCTAAGTTCGCCCTCTGCGTGCATTTCCTCATTCTACAAATAGATCAAATATTTTATTCATTTTATAGTAGTATAACATAATAAATATCTGATAAAACTTATAAAAGTTATATTAACTAACCTTTAATTCAAGAAGGGATATTTTCTGCATAAGTTCTGCGACTTGCTGTGCGTGTTCGGCATCGCGTATACTGGCCATCATAGCCTCGTCCTTCATTTTCGATTCCAGATCGGAGTATTTGTGTTGTTGTTCTCTTAACTTGGCCGCCAGATCCTTTTCCCGAGCTAACGCAGCCTCCAAATCATCCTTAAGTACTTTTCCACCTTCATCTTGTCTACGAAGTTGATTGGTTGCCACCTGTACCTGAGTTTCAAGCTCCATAACTTTAAGTCGAAGCTCTTTAACTTCAGTTAACGCCTCCATCTCTCGAATTCTGGTCGTCATTAAGTCTTCCTCGAATTTCTGTACTTCGTGACCCCGATTTTCCCAAAAGAGCAGCTTCTTTGGCGTAGAGTCAGCAGCAGGTGCTGATTGAGCAGACCGATGTTCTTGTAGATGCCTCTGCCAGGCTGCGCTTAATTCCATGACCCTTTGTCGTAAATCCTACATAATGTATAATTGGATTAATATTAGCATAAATATAAGAAATTTGAATATATTAAGAATTAGGAATGACAAGCCATACCTTTAAGGATAAATTAGCTTCTGCCTCTCTAAGTTTAACCGCAATAAGTTCCTCTTGCAAATGAGCAACAGAGTTGTCTGGTGTCGATTCGCGTAAAGTCTTTTTATCTTGTTCCAATTCTTGTATTCTCCCTCTGAGTTCTCTAATCAGTGCATCGTTTTCTGCCTCGTGTAATCTAACTCTAACCAATTCCTCTTGCAAACACTGTATCATCTCTTCCTTCTGCGATAATGCTTCTTGTTTCATTAATATTTCATCGAGCGATGACTGTCTAGATGTCATGTTTTCCTCGAGAAGAATCGAAAGAGATCTCAATTCCTCATGAGCTTGTTCGAGCTGATGACTCGTTTCGAGATGTGTATGTCGAAGCGCCGCCAATTCTCTTTGCGCTATAAAAGCAGTTTCTTCTTCTTCCGCTCGTGACACTTGACCTCTAACTAATCTATCGGCCAGTTCCGCGGACTCCGCTTCTAGAAGTTCAGTTCTTTGTCTAAGCAATCTGTTGTCCGCTCTAAGTCTGCGTAGTTCGACCATTTCTTCTTGTTCTTTCATCTTTAAGATAGTGTAATCTTTTTCCAATTTCTTCATTCTTTTCGGATTGATTTTCATTCCATAAGCAAGTGTCATGAGACCATCAGGATCTTTTTCGGCCTTTCCAGGCAATTGCTTCTGGAAAAACTGCATAAAAAAACAAAATTATAGTTTTACTTCAACTTATTAAATAAGCGAAAAATCTATTGCTCATTTTTGTGTGCTTATTTAAGAACATTGAGCCATACTAAAAATTAAAGTTTCTTATAACATTGACAATCTAATCTAATCTAACTGTAAGTCTTAATCATTACTAAGAAACTCTTTTCAAACTTTCAGATAAAATCTTACCTTCAACATGCCTTCCATATCTAAACTGAGCAAATCTTCTTTGCCTAAATGTAACATCGCCAACGCAACTTTGAAGATAATTTCCATGCCCTCTGATAGAAAAACGTCAAAAATGCGACATGCTAGGGGAAGACTTAGCGCTGTGGTGAATAATGTAAGAAACCAAGAGGACGCATACATCGACGTATGGAAACCTTGGGCCGTAAAGTGAGCGTGAAGTTCGGGATGCGTGTCAGCAACTAAATGTTCCAGCTGATACATGCATACTCCTAATTCAGCCATACTTGGTTTAAACATATCCCGTAAGCGATATTCTTGCATAAGCGCTACTAGTACAGCAAAAGCTTCTTCTTCCGGCATTTGCTGCAACAATATACAAAATTTACGTCAAGTAAAATATATAAAAACAGATTGTTTTTTCTGTTCTTTCTTTCTTCTCATGTGTGAGATAAAAAATTAATAAAAATATACATTTAAAAAATTTAAGTTATTAAGATTATAATTTTTCGTAGATTTCTATAAACAAATTGTTTTTATATAAAATTTTTCAATTCAGAATTTGTTATAAGAATGCTCTTAAAAGTTTACCTGCATTAAAAGTAATCCTACGATGAATCCTGAGCCTTGGCAGTATCCTACTTCACGATCGTGAAGGCTGTATGCTTTCATAACATTAAACAGACTTTCCTGACCAAGACCATCTTTTTCTTTAAAAAAGTCATGTTCAGGATATGTCCTGGCGATATCTCTTCTAATTATCCTTTCGCAGGCTGATGTTGCTTTAATGTACTCAGCGAATTGTTTCTTAACAGGAGAGTCATGAGCACCACTTAATAACTGCCAAACAATACCCCTAAAAAATAATATATATAATTTAATCATGTAAATATATATAATTGATAATGATATATAATTTAATAATATAAATCATATTGTGTAAACATAACTATTGTTGTTGAATATACAAAATTTATACATAGTGATTAATTTTTTGAAATCTAAATATATCGATAAAAGATCTTTAAGAATGTTTTTGAAAATAATGTAGGTGCTACCTAAAATGGTGAGGTATGCCTTGACGGACCAATTCCTTAACAAATTCTTTCCGTTTCTTCCAATGATAATCCCAATCAGATACTATGTGACCCCACAGAGTCCACGTATTTTCTTCACCGTCAGCCGGATTGTGGCGTCGGGGCGCAGCATCGCCGTTACCTGCGCTGCCCCCCGACGCCACAGACACCTGTGATGTATCGGAGCCCTTTCTGCTATGATTGCTTTGGAGAGAGTTCAGTGATTTTGCATCAGATTCGATCAGCCTGGAATTAATAAAATATTAAATTATAATATCTGCTTGTAACGTTTGAACTGAACAGTAATGCATAGATATATTGATTTATGCATCATTTTTTACATAAATCAATATGGAATTCGCAATTTATTGTTTTGTATGTAAATCATATTAAATGCAACTAGAGTTTTTAAAAATTATCTTTGACTATCGATATTTCTCGCGAAATTATACAGATAAATCCCTATTTTTTATAGGTACAAGTTATTCTTTGAGATTGTAATAATCTTTGTAAATTAAATCTTTTTTTTCATAATATATATGTATAGTTGAATTTATTAATTCCATAATAAATTAATTTGATATGAGGTATTATACGAGGGATGTAGAGAAAAGCCAAAACTTACGCTTTTTCCCAAATTTTTCGAGATTGAGTTAAAAATGCAGCCTTATTTTGCATCATTTCCAAGCCGAAATGCGTAGCAAAATTAACATTTAGCATTTCTACTCTAATCTTGAAGTAAAAAGGAATCCAAATAATTTATCCAAATTTGTACATGCACACGAGAGGTTTCCTCCAATTTTACCACAGATCTTGGAAAATGGAAAATGGGAGAATTTTATATTCTGAGTTCGTTAGACCAATTTGACGTATCAATTTATCGGTCCATGCGTTGTTCGATTCTTGAAAGTTCGAGACTATAACAGTAATGTCAACCGATAAAACCATGAGGATCACTTGACTATTCACCTATTGGCTTCCTCCAGCTTAGCTAACAGAGCCAGCTCGTCAGTAGGTATTTCTTGCGAGGGCGTTTGCTGCTCGCAAAGGGTGTCTAACGGCGGACTCGGGAGTATCTTGCCGGTGTGCGTGACGTTACGGGTAGACTGATGAATGCTGGAGGTGCATAAACACAGCACGCTCATCACCTGCGGTCCATAACGTGACAGTCCTAATTGGCCGACCGACGCGTTTACGCTGTCCCGAACGACGCTCTGGCTTCTGAAACGAAACGGTTACGTTGTGGTTAAATTAACGTGGATACCAATTAACGCGATACGATTTACGCTTCAGCAGATCAGCGGTGATCTATTTAAGCGGTTATTATATGTACCCCTTCGTGCTCGTAATCGCACAATTCCATGAACCGTGCATATTCGATCCAAAGCCATTAACTAAAACGGAGAAATTTGATTTTAACCGTAAGACGATTATATGAAATAATTAATTATATCGATAATCCCGTAACCAGTCTGCTAATTGCTTTTAATACCTCGAGAAATCCCACATGAAATTTAGTAATATCACTTATGTTATAATCCTTTAAATTTCAATATAAATCTTTCTATTGTTTTTTAAAGAGGTTTTAATAAGATTTTATTATTCAAGTGGCATTTTCTTATTTTTATTATATAATTTTATTATACTAATTATTCATTAATTGCACTTCATCGCTGAAATTTCAATTTGTACTGCTCACACATTTATTTGTAACGAGATATTATTTGTTTAAATTAAAATATCTAATTAATATTGTTTATAACTTGCCTAGCTCTCTACGTCTTTGTTTTCTCCATTTATTAATTTCAACGAGAGTTTCATATATATATATATATATATATATATATATATATATATATATATATATATATATTTATTTATTTATTTGATTAAATTATTTAATTGTAGTTTCAGAATTTGAGTCTTATTGTCAGATCAGCATAAAAATTACATTTAATATATAATTATAATATATAATATATTTAATATATTATATATTATATATTAATATATTTAATATAAAAAAATTATGTATGCATATCAATGTGCATACATATTTATCAGTCAAAGTGCTTATTTACCTTTTCGCAGTTTTATTTCTCCTCCAACGAGCTGCCGCAGGGGCCAACAAACCGCGAAGAACCATCGAGGCGTTTTATTCGTTTTCACTATCGTAATTTTATTGTTCGTAGAAACAAAAATTTAGCGTTCTCGTATCTTCCTTTTTATTTTGCCATTATCACGCAATTTTGCATACGATAATTACTTACATACACGTTCGTGAAACTCACTTTTCAACCATTAATTTTATATATTTTATGAGAGAAAGAGAAAAAGGGAGTGTCGTTTGCAAATTATCAATCAATGTCGAATAGTTTCAAAATACTTTGAAAGTCAGAAGAACAAAGAAAAGAGAAATTATGGATTTTAATATATTAATTATATATCTCTTTGAATTATATCTCATATATCGAAATTCCCTGATCACATCAATTCATAAAAAGCACTGCAAAATGCGAAAAAGTAGTTTGCTACAAATTATATAGCAAAATTATTATCGCAAACACAATATCTTTTAATAAATGATGCGATCCATATATGTTATCTTTCTAGGAAAAATTTAATATTTTATTATAATGACTAACAGTATATTTTCACAAGCAACGGCATTCTTGTGAAATGCCTTACATAAATGCTGCGCTCGGTGAAGCAACGCGCAAAGCAGTTTGATACGAGATCAAGAAGGAAGCAATTAGTGCGTGTGAACGAATTAGCGAGCGAAAGAGCAGGTGAATCCGAGTCGGCTATTATGACTATGTATTATGTATTGTACGTGGGTGTAAAGGAGCAAAAAAAATGGAAGCAAACGGATATGTCAGAATACCGTTTTTCAAGAATCATCTTAATGATTTAAGAAAAATCAAACTCTTTTTCATATCTACCGTTTTCTTTTATATACATATATATCTTTAGAGAAGATTATTTGTTAAAAAATGTATTTTATTATATATTATGTTTTATCTTATTCGTATTAACTATTTCGAAATTTTTATATAAAAACAGGTATTTTATTTATTAAAAATCTAAAATTATTATATTTTCGAAAATCTTTTGCAATTTTTGAATTTTAGTAGATCGTGATATTTATTTTAGAATATATTTTTCAAGATATTATGTACGTTTCCTTTTCTACCGTATTTGAAAAATGTAAAGCTAAGAAAATTTTCAGAATTTTCTTTTCGTTTTAAAATATCGGCTGAGCATTATCTTAATATTACGTTGTTTGCGACGAACACTTGCGTCGTATTATCAGAATTGCTGCGTCGTAAAAATGTCAACTAATTATCAAGCAAATTATTGACCTATATGTCGTGGCTCGAATGTATAATGGCAATGGAATAACATAAGTTATTGCAAAGTTATTTTTATCACAGATATAAAACAAACGAAATAAGTGACTTAAGTCAAGAAGAAAAGTAAATAATTTTTTTCAGAAAAATATATTTGTTTAAAACATTGTTTAAAAAGAATACCGTTGAACTAATTGCATGAATTATTTCGGTAATAACATTTTAATGACTTATATTCAGTAGACATTATATCGAAGTGTGTTTTGGTAATTAAGGTGGTTCAGTTTAGAACTAATGAAATATGTTATAAGCAATATTTTCTACTTAATTTTAAAACAGTAAAGATTCATAATTCAATGTTGCTGCAGCATAAAACGCTTCTCAGAGCGTAGTGAACTCTACAGCATAGTGAAAGGATTTATATAGCAGACTTGTATAGCAACTTGTAAATGATGAATTATCCGTGTGGATCATCCGTTACTTAAAGAAAAACAGCAAATATTAAATTATATTACATTATATTAAACACAATTTGATATAACACACAATACGTATAACAATTTGCGAATAATTTACTCTTATTTATATTAATTTTGATTACATTGTATTATCTTCTAACGTGCAAAATAACATTAGTCGATAAACAAAGAAGAAAACAAAAAGGAAATAAAATACTAAAAAAATAAAAGTTAGTGTCCAATAGAAGATCAAAGAAACACAACCGGCACACTGTCAGTTTCTAATTTCTGCGCGCGCACGGAATGTCATAAATAAATACTCGCTGAATCAAACCCAGACATGAAACGATTACTCTTCAATTTCTAAATTACTTCGACGAGCATTTGCGACACTCTTAAAAAACACGTTTAAAGAGAACCGTGTCGCATACTCGGCCAAGGCAGATAACATAATCGGAAATGCATTCTTTCTCGGATGTCCGTGGTTCCTCTTTCGTCTTATCAAGACATAGACTCTTTCTCTTTCTCTCTACCTCTCTTTCCTTTTTAAAAGCGAATTGTTAAACGTCAACTCGACGTGCTGATCTGATATGGTATCGTTTCACTTATTTTCCGATTATCCGGCACGATGGGTTCCGGCTAGGTATGTACTGTTCGAGAATATACGAAATGGGTTTGAGGGTCGATGCAGCCCGCGCAGGCCAGGATGCTTCACATGCGCAGCGACGTCCGCCTCGTGACAAATAAATAAAAGGATTCCCGAGCCGATATGGTCGCGCGGAAAACGACTGGGCGTTCTCGTCATTGAGTAAAATATTTAAAATTTTGCGTCAAAATTTCAACTAAATTTTTGGAATACTATTAATACTCTTTATATTCGAGTACTCGAATGATTGAAATTTTTAACCTTCTATTTAGCTGCAAACTGCAAATTGACTTTAAGTTTGCATTTAATATTTCTCTATAATTTTCTCTGAAATTTTTCTGTCACTGTATAGAGTTTTTACAAATTTATTATATTTTATTATAAATGCTTTTATCAATCTGCGATTTTTTAGAGTTTTCTTAAATTTAAAATTATATTGACGTATTGATAAACAAAATTTTATCTTTAATAATTTATACATATCAAAGAATCAAAAAACATTTCATATTTAATATTAATTTCGATTATAATTTACCTGATATTATTTCAGAAATAATGTTCTTTAGTTGAAGATTTCATTATTAATTTATTATTATTAATAAACTACTTTTTTATTATCGAACACCTATATAACTGAAATTTGAAAACCTAAAATTTTGGTTAAAAAAATCAGATTGTAAAAGAATTTCATGATTAAAAATATATTATATTTACTTTTATAAAACAAGAACTTATACAGAAAAAGTACTTACATATTTATTATATAAAAAACTTATATCTTCTGATTAGCTAAAAATATACAAAAAGAATCAATAAATTAGACTTTAATATCGCGATATGTCAAGATTTTAATTTCTATTCACTAAATTAGTAATCCTAAAAATTATTATACATAGATTACAAACTAATATCATAACTTTAATGTTAATGTTAGTATATGCCTACAGATAATATTCGAAAATTTCTTCCTATAATACTACAAATATAATTTCATTGCAGGTAATTTAAGTCGGAGATTTATTAATGAAAAATAAATAAATAAATAAATAAATATATGTATATATATATATATGTATGTATGTGTATATACACTCTTTAGAAGTCAAACTGATTGTGAGAAATCAATTCTACTTTTTTTAAGTTTTTTAATTATAGTGCTAGAGTACATGATTAATGCTCTGAATAGTTAGAAGTAATTTGACTTCTGAGAGGTTTATATGTATAACGATTCTATATAAAGAAATATAATAATTCTAGCAAAAAAATCTCAATAAAGTAAAAATATATATCTTGTAATATAATAATAATTGTACCTGACAATGAATATTTTCCTAGAGAGAGTAGTGCATTTGTGTGTAACGTGCATTCGTCATCGCCGGAATAATTTGCTCGTCGACTAAATTATGTCATGGCGTAGCAATTTCGGTCTTTCTTATGTAAAATAATCTGTAGTCAAGTAATATTTCAAATATTTTCTGTGAAATCAATTTTAGCAAGCGTAATAAAACAAAAATAAATTAATAAATTCTCAAGAAAAGAATCTGGAAACACACTTTATTTTTTTCTAATTTATAAATATTTATACCAAATAATAATTTTGCTTTAATTTTGCTTATAAGCTCTTGTTTTAATAAGCGTATATATGTTTATCTATGGGAAATGACTAATTATGTAATGCTATCCCTTTAATTTTATACACCAGTTACGTAGCCATACAACCGCTTATGAGTATAATATAATAATATGACAAAGTCGTTCATGTGACAAAGGGATATAAATTTTACACTTTTACAATAGTTAGTAATTTTAGAAAAAAGCACATAAATGAATTGAAAATATAAAACTTTAATAACAATTTAATAAATTGAATAATACCAGGGTGTCTACACAAATTTTGTAAAAAAATTCCCTGATTTTCTAGGTATTTTTGTTCAAAATTCCAAGTAAAAAGAATATTTTCAAAACTTTTTAATACAACTCACTCTAAAATAAATTTTTTTATTATATGCATTTACTAATGTTTCTCATACATACAAAAGAAAAACACGGAACCTCTTAAGTTTCAATGTTAGAATTATAAATGTATTAAAAAAACAGAATAACTTTCATAAAATAATTTTTCATTTATGTAAAATTTTCATTTCTTTATCTTTAAAAGTTACAAAGAGTATGTACTTCACATTCAATATTATGTTAAGAAAAAACAAAAATATATACATGGGACAAACTGAAACACCAAGTTTACACGTTGTCTCACTTTATGTGCCGACGATTTTTTTAAGCATTTCTTATCAGACTTTAAGCTCTGAGGAGTTTTACAATATTTATATAAAAAGTTCTACGCGTAAAAATTATTAGAATATTAGTTAAACAAATTAAAATGCCAAATTAAACGCTGATCATATTTTGATAATTCTATCGATCGACCGGAAATCGTCCGTGATGTTTTTTCTCCGTAATACGCGCGCCTCGTATTTATTCTCTTTATTCTTTGCTCCGCGACGAAATAATATAATAGTAATTTTTCTCTGCACGGAGAAAATATAATAAAAATAATATAGAAAATTAAAATAATTGTAATTGTGGAATATATTAACATATATACAAGAGAAATCACGCGCAATATTTTTATATATAGATGAATATTATATATACAAGTATTGTTTTACAAAGGAATAGTACAATTACTCAAATATTTTGATATAAAGAAATAATAGAACAAAAATATAATTTATCATTTTTATAGTTTATATAGAAAGGGTCATTAATACCTTTACACATAAATTTATCCACATATTGGAACACATATATTTTCCATATATGTATATACAAAATATATAAATGTATTGATATGTGCATAAATTCATTTGTAAAAATATTAATGACGCCTTTTGTACATATGCACAATTAATTTATTATAGACGAGCGTCTCAATACTTATATGTCCCGTATCTCGAACAATTTAATTGTTTAATTAATATTCGTATTAATATATAAAAATAAATTATTCAGCAGACAACAGAATAAAACCTTTTTTTATATTATCTACCATTATATTTGTTCAAAATATTGAAGAGGAATTGTAATATTTATATTTTTAAATCAGTTTTATAAATGTATTATGCAAAAATATATATTGCAAAAAAATATATTATGTATTAAGAGATTATTGATGATTTTACTTAAAGAATTCAGATTAAATACGAATAATTAACTTTTTTTGCAATTGTAGGTACATCAATGCAAACATCTACATAGGTTAATTAAAAAAATTAAATTACAATGAAAAGTCCGATGATTCATTTGTGTGCAGACACACCTAGGTATTATATGAGCGGTACCTCAGTGGAATTGGCGTCATTTTCGCGCTAAATCGAGCTTTAGAAGGCCGATATATTTCTAGAATTATCATTTTATCATCGAATGGAATTAAAAAATACATTATTTTTGCAAAAAAGTCAACCTAAATAATCACATTTGTATCACTTATGTAGAGAGAAAAAGAGAGAGAGAGAGAAAGAGAGAATTTATTATGAGAATTTATCACATCATAGAGAAATAAATTGTTCGGATTAATATTCGCGCAAATTAAATATGTAGGAAGAATGCAAGAGTTCTATTTGCCTACATTTTCTGTATTATTAGCACAATGCTATCAACAATATATGTAATATGTAACAACAAAAATAGCATGAGTGATTATTATCTGCTCTAATTATGGTTCATAGTGAACTCTCTACGTAACTGGTTACATGATTTTAATGGACTAAAAAAACTCTTAATACTTTCGATATCAGTACTTTTACATAAATTTTTATACATATTAGCTATTCTTCACTGAAATATATCTGATAAGATAATATTCTAATATATTAGTCTATGTATAAGCTAATTCATACATAAAACCAAATTCTGTATTTTTCTCTAAAAATATATAGGTAATATTTCAACATTTTATTTTAGAATAATATAAATATATTATATGCAAAGAAAAAAATACATTTATGTTATTTCTTTAAATAAAATAGATTTTATTTTTAAATTTAAATAGATATTATGCTTCTACATAACAAATGTATATTTTGATACAATTTTCTTGCCTAAGTAAAATAACATCGTATAAAATTGTCCAAATTTATCACCCGATATGATGTAAGACACATTTTAAGAGGCATCTTAATTATGTTTTATTAATTCGATTAAAAATATATATAATGTCCCCCTTTATCAATTATTTATAATGTCAAGGAAAATTCTACGCAAAAGCTGATATTATTCGGTTCAAATGTTATTATATAATAAATTTGATAAAACATGAAGATATAAAACAATATTAATGAAATATTATCGATTAAATGTAGCATAAAGAGAATATAATTATAATATCTAACATAAAGGATTCAATCAAGATAATGAAAGAAATTAGGTCGCATTCAAATTATTGTAAGGTTCGTATGTGGATGTGTAATCGACTCATTTTCAGTTTCCGCACGAAAACACAAATGAAATACAGATGAAAGGAAGAAGCATAGATCCGGTACTCAGTTATTGACCTGTAATTCACAACGACATTTAAGCGCTAAAGGTCGCTACCTGCTTCGGAGTTTCATTGATAAAACGCGTTCTATCGTTGCTAAACTAAAATAATGTCGTATAAAATCATCTAAATGTATCATATATGTATAAATGTATGTATTTATAATATTCAGAAAATTTATACGCAAAAGATAATAAATTAGTTAGATACTTTTATTTGCAACTTAATTATATTTCGATTATATCAGTAGAGGGTCTCTCGGAACAATAATAGAAAATAGTATAACTCTTATAATATAGATCGATAAAGAGAGAGAGATAGAAAGAGAGAGAGAGAGAGAGAGAGAGAGAGAGAGAGAGAGAGAGAGAGAGAGAGAGAGAGAGAGAGAGAGAGAGAGAGAGAGTAAGAGAGAGTAAGAGAGAGAACGAGAGATATAGAATTCTCTAGAAAATAATGTAATCAGATAACAAAGATATTTTAACTTAATTATATCTCGATTATATCAGTAGAGGGTCTCTCGGAACAATAATAGAAAATAGTATAACTCTTATAATATAGATCGATAAAAAGAGAGAGATAGAAAGAGAAAAAGAGAGAGAGAGAAAGAGAGAGAGAGAGAGAGAGAGAGAGAGAGAGAGAAAGAGAGAGAGAGAGAGTAAGAGAGAGAACGAGAAATATAAAATTCTCTAGAAAATAATGTAATCGGATAACAAAGATATTTTTCACGAATTCAAAGTTCACGAATGTCTTTTTCCAGTAAATATTTAGTTTCACTTATGAATTTAGTATTAAAAATTAAGAGATTTTGATAAATTAAATTTAAGAATGTATATAAAAAAATAAAATAATATTTTGCAATTAATTTTGAATAAATTATAGTAGAGATTTTATTTCTTATTTCTTTCACTAAAAATATTTAATCTTACAACTAACTAATGAAAAATCTCAATAAACGATTCAATGCAAAATGGAATTTTTGCTAATTGTATAAGAAATAATTAATAATTTTTAAATTTATCGAGAAGAATACATCTCATTGTATTGAGAATTTATTTTCTTAGACCTCGGTATACAACATTTGCCAGACTCATTTAATAGCGTATGCAGTGCAAGTCTTTTCACACTCCAAAAGATAATTCCACCTAATTAACAATTTAACGATGTGTGGAAGAAAGATGGGTAAAGCATCGACGCAATGTCTCTACTTCGAAGAATAGGTCCTTAGTAATTCTGTGCAATTTTAAAACAGTCTACTGACTTTCACGTAGTTCAATACCGTTTCACCTTACAGTTTCGCAACAGCACGCGAAATATAGTAGAAATTAGTACTGTTATATATTATGCTTATTCCTTTTCTCACGCGGCAGCGCGTTAACTTTATTGTTGTCGTGAAGAATCTAAACTTTTTGAGGTCAATATACTCGTAATAATTTAAAATGTTATTTTTGCTCTATTTATATATGCACTCGAATAAAAGCGGAAGAACACAAGAAAATATAACTAAAATTTAATAAAAATTTTGAAATTTTTTTTACATTTAAAAAGAGTTTTCTCCTCACATCAATTAAAAAATAAAATTATCTTTTTCAATAATTATTCACTACTTTAATAATAATTTTTTAAATATTTTTTAAGTATTTTTAATTCGTAAAGTAAATAATTAATTGCTAAAATCTGTCACAGAAATTGAATTGAGATTTTAAATTAATAGCAAAACCTAAATTATAAGATGGAATACACAAGAATAAGTAATTATAATGATTTTTCAATATTTCACTGAATATTTGATAAGTATATATTTTTTTAAATATGCAGTTACTGAAAAATTTATTAATTATAAAATTAAATCAATTTATTAGTGAATGATTCTATGATTCTATTATATAAATAGTATATAAATAAATTACTCCATTATATATAATTTATATATTATTCTATTATATATAAATTTATGATTCTATTGTATTATAAATATATAAATATTTAAATAAATCATTTTAACACTTATTATCATTCACTGTAGAATTACAAATATTTTATTCAAAAACATTTTTTTTTCAATTCTTAAAAGGCAGTAACTAATTAAATCTAGTAATAACTCAAATAATTGTGCCGTATTAAAAAAATTGTATTTTTCTAAAAAATAAATACAGAACTCTCTCTCTCTCTCTGTAACAATTATTGATAAAATAAACTTTTCTCGATCAGTACAAGAAAGACCACTTATATTCTCATTCGAAAAAAATTCATTTAAAAAAAAATTCCCCCCTTTTCTAAATTTCCACCTACATCTCTCCCGCCCACCTTTATCGCTCGTAGCTCTTCAATATAGATCGCAACCTAGAATACTGATAGATGGATTGGCTTACGTGAGTGTTCTCGTCAAAACGAGCAACGACGGTCGACGAGGAAATAACAATAAAATGACACACGCGGCAAGTGGCACGCAAACCGGAAAAGCGATATGTATACGGTCGCGTTGTCCGTGTTAGCAAACAAACTAGTTGTCACACAGGTGGATGGCCGTTTTTCGCAGCCATCTGGTTTCACCATGTATGGAGTGTTTTCGGGTCGCTTACCTCAAGCCACCTCGTGTTGCCGCGTGTCGTCGACGATGGTCCGCGTGTCGGAGGAGCGTCCAAGCGTCGACCGAATTCCCGACTGCTGGCCGAACGGGATCAACTAACACGGTTACACGACTAACAAGCGTATACGCGGCTGTCAGCACTCAAAACTGTCATTACGATGGATTTGACTACGCGCAGTGTTACCAACAAACGAGACAGTTCTGTTACTGTAATCCACTTTGCAAGCAGCGTTGCAACAAACCTATGAGGCGGGACTTTTATGCGCATGCGCGTTTACGTCATCGATCATGTGATCGATAGACGCTCAAATGCTTTTTATCTGCATTTATATATACATAAATACATAATTATTATAATAAATAAATAAATATATATATATATATATATATCTCAATTAATTACTATTTTACTATAAATTCAAGTCTTTTATTAGAAGATGATGCAATGACATTATTAATCGCTCTCGGAGTTCGGAGCAGTTAAACCTGTTTCAGTCGAAAACACTATATAAATATCTCAATGGATATTTTAATTACTTAGAATTTAAAGAAAATTCTGAAGAAATTTATGATGAAACAAATGGTGCATACATTTCTGTTCGACGTGGGCAATTACACCTCAATGAAAATTGGAATTCTGCTTCGATATTTGTAATTGCCGCCCTTCCGGCACGCTTCTACCGTCGTCTGACAGATGCGCTGATATCGCGTTAGATTCTCGCGCGATACGAGAAACGCGCTAGAGTGCTAGTGTGCTAGTGCGCGTAGCAAGCCAAAGTCGACATCGTCAAGATGGCAGTTGGTGCACGGGACTGATCGCTCGCAGTATGGATTTTGCCGCGTGATTCTTGGCACTGCAGTGTGATTGCCGTCCGTCTCTGTGGGGAAGGAAAAAAAAAAAAAAAAAAAAGACAGTACGAGAGACAGTACGGTGCGGTAGCCGGGTGCCGCAAATGGTGTCGCGTTGCGGAAGCTCGGCCGACCGAATGTCACGGTAATGAGAAAAATATTACAAAGCAGCGTGCGGTAACGGAGCCAGGGTCTCTACAATGGTGGATAACAGTTGTATTATTGAGGGAAACGTGAAATTTCGCGACGGCAAAAAGGTGAGTCTCCCCAGTCGTTGCTTGCTCGCTTACTATACTTGCTATACTTTTTATACCGTATTCCGTATATCATAGTGCGATACGATGAGCGATGCGTATACCGAACGCGGAAAAATTGCGCGCGCGCCCCCGCGCGCTCCATTTTCATTCTCACCCTGTGATAATCACGCGAACGCATCTTCGCAATTTCGCGAATCTTATCCACGACCCCTTCCGACAGACATTCCGTTGCACCTCTCGTTTGTTTCGAGAATTTCAAACGCGTGCTCACGCGATGCTCGTCGACGAGGATCACCTGACTCTTCTTATTCGCGATAAAAATTATATGACGATTACGGGGGCGGTTTATAGCGTGTATATGTGTACTTTGCACGACGCCGGTGGCTCGTTTATGTCCGCGTTATATAGAACGTCCCGGAAAAGATGCGCGACAATAGCAGAGCTACTTAGGGCAGCTGTCAGATGTAATTTTTGACAAAACAATATATACGTACTAGATGCAAGATTTCAAATTTAACAATTGTTTAACGACATCTATTTTTGCCATTATTTATTTAAAGATAAAAAGCATAAAATTTGTTATAAATATATCTGTCTTTGTTATTATATATTTTATGTATAGTAAAATTAAAGACTGCATTTAATTAAAATGGAGAATATTATTATCGGAGCATAAACTGTTGTATTGAGGCTCTATGTTAAAGATTTGAAAATAGATATTAAAAAATATTAATAAAAATTAAACAAATTAAGAAGATTATCAAAGAAAATATTTTTAATAATTTTGTGTGATAATTTTTTGTTTTTTGTATCTAATTATGTATCTATTCTTTTTATTTTTATATTTATTTTTATAGAAACATTATTCTTTTGTCTTTAAATATTTTATAAAAGTACTTTTTAAGATTCATAATATATAAATAATTCTTGTGACATTTGTAATTTTATATATTATCAGTGCAGATACAATATTTATCATGTCTGTTGTCAGATATTTTTTCATATTTATGCTGATAGTGAGCTTTGATATCTTTTAGCATTTTGAGAAAGTTAAGAATATAACATTATCTTGTATTAATATTTTGTAAAAAAAAATAATCACAAAAACATAATTATATTTTTAAATATTACAGTATCTGCATATATAAGTCTTAATAATTATTACTATTTATATATTATCTTAATAACTTTTGTATTTTTATTAAGGAGGATTGAATCAAAACAGTTGGCATAATGTATAATTTTGTTACGTAGAGAAACTTATATTTTGATTAATTATATTTTACATCAAATACCGCGTCAGGTTTTCATTGGCTTTATTGTTCACATTTAGTGATTTACATCATACAGAATCTCTTGCTTAATTAATTACAATATTTAATAATTTTTATTATTTATGTATTAATATTACAGTTTGCCTTTTGATATATTTAACATATAAAAATATATATCTTAAATGGGGGAAATTTCATTACATCTAAAAAATGAAAATCTAATTTGGAAAAACTACATTAGGGAAGGCTGGCGGGATTACATTATTTAAGGACGTGGTACAGGAAAGTAGTTAATCCAAGTCTATAAAAAGAGAGCAGGGAATAAGGTATTTAAAAAGAGTGCCCGTTTACTTTGATCACAAACTCAAAACGAATACTATGTTACATTTCGTTATTAATTTTTATTACAATTATTGTTAATAAATATATATATATATATATATATATATATATATATATAAAACAATGTATTTTTAAGAGTATAATTTATTTTACAGTGGAAATCAAGATGGTGCGTTATGCGAAAATTATCGCCAGTAGCAGGTAAAGTAACATTTTTTATTCTTAAACGCAGTTGCTAACAATAGTTTTACTGTTTTATCATTCGTTTATCTTATAAACAAGTTAAAATATTAATTTGTTATTACTGGCTGAATTAGATAAGATTGTATCAGTGGCATACGTGTAAAAAATCTGTATTGTTATATCGCATTTATTATATTGTATATTATCAGAGCGCGAAAGAGGGAGAAGGAAAGATAATAGCAAGATAATAAACAGGAAACATTATATGTATATTCTTGAAGCTCCTACTTTTTATTTCTGTTATCATGTTGATACGGTAGTCTCTGGCAATTTGCATAATAGATTCTGTGCTTCACATCTACTTGCAAACTATATAGTATGTTCCTATTTTTGCAAGATATTTTTTTTGTGATTTTATAATTAAGAAAATATGAAATTTATTGCAGAGCAAATTTCGTTTAGCTTGTTATGAGCTAATTTATTCATAAAAATGTAACTCATCAACCATCTTTTTATAAAGATAAGCAAAAACTGACTTAAAAACATCGTTATAACGGAAATGTAATAACTGACTCGTTTTTACATGTCATACAAGAACTATTACAAAATAAACATATATATCTAATATTTTGCAATAAAGTTTGATTGCGTATAATTAAAAAGGTTGTTAATTAGTAATTAAATACAGTCAAGATTGTTCGCGTGATTGTTATAATGTATATAATATATAATTGTTTAAATATATATTTTGTTCAAAATGAACTATAGCGATCGAGAGGAGGGGGGGAGGGGGCAATATTACGGACTTCTGCAGTCCATGTGTTACAAATTGCTGGAATTTATAGCTGAAAAGTTAATTATTTCCACTTCTCTCTGTCCCTTTAAAGGGACCCTTCCTGCTTGTTATCAGTACAAAGAGTCTCTCTCCCTTTAGACCTACCTAGGGTAGCAGCTGCCACATCTGTTACAGATTGGTTGCTTGAAGCAACAAAAAATTTCCAAGAACAGCTTTGCTTCTGGCAATAACCATTAATACGTGATCTTCGTGACTTGAGGATATTTTAGAACCAAAAGTCTCAGCGGTTCATAAATTTTTCTTAGGTAGAAGTTAACGAAGAGAACAACGTTAATGCGACATATGTGACGCAAAACTTATTACGTAGGTTGGCTTTTCATTATCAAAAATTAAAAAAAATATTTAAAATTCTGATTGCCCTAAGAATTCTACAATTCTTTGAGTTTTAGAAATAATTCCGTTGTTTAAACTACCGAAAATAGCACTCGAATGTACAGGGGGTGGCCAACTTCACATTTTTCGCAAATTTAAGACGGTATAACTTTTTTGTTATCAACTGTAGAACTTCAGTTGTTAAGGGCAATTGTTAGAACTTTTTGGGAGAACTTTCAACAAAACTATCGATTTCTGATAAAAATTTTCACTTCTATAATGTTTTAAATATTCGTTTTATCAGTGTGAAAATTTTTCTCAATAACCAGCAGTTCTGTCGACAGTTCTGGTAACTCCCCGAAGAGTTCTATCGATAATTATTAACATTCGAAGCGCTACAATAGCATCCTCCTACTCCTTCTCAATCTGTACCTCTTGTCAGAGAGTAGTAACTTCTCTACATATATCTTGTGTTTTTTTATTATTTTTTGCATATATATGGAATCTATAATTTAACGCCCGAATTGCCTGGATTATACACTCTCTTAAAACATTAAGATATTTTCGGTGTTTTTGCCATTTCCTATCGAAAGATGACAATGAAAGTTTTTCTCGCTGAATTTGAAAACCTGGGCTTTCGATACAAAGAATAGACAGCTCTCTACACCTTGATGGCACTCTAATTTTGCGATATCCTAATAAATATGATAACACGCGGTGTTATCACTTTTTGTGTGGTCACATTAATTCGTTTATTTTACATGTTATCATATTTATAAGTGATATTGTTAGTATTATATGCAATATAGCTATCGTTGCCGTACCTTATATATAATATTATTTCTATTAGATAATTGTTTTGATCGATGTTTAGAACAGTCGCCTGGCAAGCGAAAGACTCGGATTCGAAAGAAGTAATTAAAACATCAAAAAAAGAAGAAGCATGTAGAGCTACTGATGTAAAAAAAGGACTCGCGAACATATTATTCAAAAAAAAAAAAAAAAAAAAAAAAAGGAAAGCGACGTACCTATCTCGACGATTGTCTAGAATCGAAGCGTATAATATTAGACAGTTGGCCGTTACTAAAGAGTGACAGCTTATGCAAATCTGTATCTATAAAAAGACATACATTTTGCTATCAAAGAAACATATGCGTTTGATTTCATTTTACAAACTTTAATGTGCGCTCTTACTTTCTATGATGTTATATAAAAATTCAATGATGAAAACAAGTAATTCTTTGTTCATTTTAGTGTGAGATATTTTACACAGTGGCAAGCTTAGCGCGACACATTACGCTTCGCGAGGACAACTTCTCTACAATGTACCAATTTTTGGTGGAAAAAAGAAAATATTCAAGACAAGTATGCTCGTTCAATGCAAATTGCAACGCCGCGCATTTAGCGGAATATTTATTTGCCACGGCACCTAGTTACGCAAAAATGAAAATCTACGAGGAATGTAATTATTCCAACATTCGCAATTTATCATTGATAAATATAGATGTCAATGTAATGTTGGAGAATGGATTAAACTGCATACAGCAAGCAGTAGAAAACGCAAAGTTTAAAACCGGAACTTGTTACTTCTGTAAAAGTAACAGCATTGAAAAAATTAATTATAGTCTATATATTTTAATAGATAATTCCAGAAATAATAAACATCGATCAAAACAGTTACCGTCTCGTAGAAATAATATCATATATAAGATACAACGATGGCCACTATGTTGCAAATACTAACAATATTATTAATTGGTATAAATATAATGGCACTCAAAATAAACGAATTAGTGTGACAACACAAGAAGTGATAACACCGCTTGTTATCATGTTTATTAGGATATCGCAAAATTAGAAGAAAAATGTGATTGGTCCCCCTTGAAGTACTATTTTCGATATTTTAAACCGAACTATTTCTAAAAATATAGAGAACTGTAGAATTCGCCGGGGAGCAATCAGAACTTTAATTATTTTTTTTAATTCTTAATAATGTCAACTTTGCATACGTCTTATTTCTGTAGATATCGGAAATGTTTTGTATTTATCAGTTAATATGTACCAGGAAATAATATATAAAACGAGACGTATATAAATACCTCTTGTGTGTAAATACCTTTTGTTTACATTTATATGTGTTAATAAATATCAAGCATTGAAACATTATTTCGTGCGCACATATGGCATAAGAAACAATCTTCTCTAATTTGTCAAAAGTTAGTAAGGAATTGCAAACATCATAATATGGGAGGGTGAGGGTACTTTAAAATAACTAAAATATGAACATTTACTTATTTTTTAAGAAAACTAGATAATTTCTTAAACATTTTGAGTAACACAATAATAAAAAAAGGAATTTTTGTATATATCTATGTCTATCTTTATATATTAGATAAGTATATCTATATCTTAAAAAATATTGAACATATAAGAGATAATGGTGTCAATATTTTCGAAAATTATGCTTTTTTTATCTTATTAGCTTAAAACCATTGGTTTGATTTGTTATCGTCTTTTAAAGATCTGATTAGAAATAAATAAACTATATTTTGATATAAAAAATCGTAATTTTATCAAAAATTACGAACAATTGGAATTGTTAAAAAAATTTTATTGAAACTGAATTTGATTTCAAAAATTTGATTAAACAGAGCTTATTTATCAAAAAGCACTGATTAAAAAAATGTAGTAAAAACATATGTGAAAAAAGCGAACAAAAAAATATTCGGACATGTTAAAACTCAGTGTTGAGAAAAAGGAATATAAAGATATATAGATATTTTATTATACGCTTTATGATTTGTCTTCACAGTCTTAAAATATATGTAAAGTAAATGAATTTTATTTTCTTTTGTCAACAGATTGCTTGCATTTACAACTGTATGGGGATAGTAAGGATCGTTACAAGCAAGGCCAAACGAAAGCGTCTTTGAGCTTGCAACATTTTCTGGGAGTGGAAAGCGGTTTTACGCTTGACAAAGAATCCAATACAATCGCTATAATTTGCCAGGATGTGACAGTCGTTCTCGCGTTTGACACGCGAGAACGATTAATACAGTGGCAGGTTAAGATCTCGAATAACTTGGGCGAAGGTAAATTGCACGCAAAGTATCATTAGCAAAAAAGAAAGAGAGAGAAAGGGAAGCATATATTATAGTTATGTAGGATCTTGCAGAGTTCTCTAGAATGCATAAAGTATAAGTTTGAAAAAGTTACCTCGTATATTTAATTCGCCAACTTTGCCCAACAGATCAGCAATTCTTGATTCTCATCTCTTCGGTACCATCAAAGGCGAAGTTCACTAATGGGCCAGCGCACTTGCACATTCAGGACCGTCGTTTCTGTATCACCATCGGCATACCACCGCGACTCGTTGGTATATGGGAGATCGCGCATCTTCGACGATACGGTGTGGTCGAGGGTAGATTCTGTTTCGAGGGTGGTTCCAGATGCGGCCGGGGCGAAGGGCTACACGTTCTGATAACCGATCAGGGAGACGACATAGTCAAGACACTGCAGCTGGCGGCTGAGGGAAAGCTTACCACGAAAAAACGATCGCCACTCAGTAGAGAACAATCGATGACACAAGATAGCCCGGGACGGCGTCAGTGTTCTCGCACAGAGACCAGAGCCAGCGATTTCTTCCCCTCGACCGCCTTGTATTCGACATCTACGTACGAGGAGCAATGCGACAGCTGCAAGAACGAGAACTCACCGTACTGGTCGTCCGCGGAGAGCAGACAACAGACAGCAGAACTCGATGGCGATTACAGTTGCAGGGATACGATGTCGATATCGGAGCTGCCCGATCAGCAGACTAGCGGTGAGTGGCGCAGCTGTTCGCTTACTCGTCAAGGTGCGACCGGTCTCGAAAGATGCGCCAGTTGTATCAGCAAACTCGGTGCTGTCTCAAAATCGTCCACCTTGATTACTACAACTACTATGAGCGGCATAAGTCCAGCCGTCAGTACGTTGAATAATCTAGGATGTCATTTGCAACCTCGTACTTTTGATCGGCTCTCACTGTCCTCTTACAGCAGTAGTAGTCACGATAGTGATTACTCTGGTTCGCAACAGATCGAATGCCAGTGCGCGCAATCGAAAACCGCCCAGTCTCAGACGGCACAGCAAACGACGGCTCGTCGAATGTCACCGAGTCCGAGTGCGCTGCCACCGAGACCGCCAAAACCGTCCCAACCATCACTGCCGATAGCCAATCAATCCGTCACTACCAAGAAGCCTAAAAAACCGCCAATGCCACTTCCAATCGAGCAACAACAGACCTGCGTACATGCATTAAAACCCCAACAAACTCAACAATCTCAACAACAATCGCAGCAGCTCGTGACTCGTAGCGCCGCAGGACCTTATGAGAACTATGACATTCCGAAGACAATTCTAGGTCATCATATGCTGCTGGAACAAGGCCCACAACCGGAACAATATTATGACACGCCAAGAAAAATTAAAGAATGTCTTACACTGCCGAAAACTTACCCCAATTACGATACGCCTCAGGTGCCGCAGGCTGTAGTCCTCCAAGGATGTGGATGTCCCGCGAAACTTTCAGTTCAGTCGCCTAGGTCTTCAGGATGTCCTTGTCACAATGTTATGAGCTGGGCTGGCTTTGTCCTGCCATATTGTCGACGTGGTGCAGGAATCGAACCCACCGGCGTCACGGTACATCCCGTAAAACTCTCGGGTGAAGGCAAGATGCCAGTGGTGAATGCAAGTGGAGAAGTTGCCATTTACGCAACCGCTAAAAGGGTAAATAAAACTGAATCGATCGACGAGAAAGCTGTGGAGAATTGCGGATGTACCGCGACAAATAAATCGAACAATTACGAGAACGTCGAACCGGTAATAGATACACAACCGGAATCAAAGCAGGCGAATTACGTAAATATAGATTTTTCACAATCGCTCGAACATTACGAAAATAGCAAAGACGTACTAACTAAAAGCAGTATCTCACAGGAAGAGATCGAGAAATTCGCAGATCAATTGAAGGAACCAGCACCCGAAGTGCCAGCGAGCGAGAACGTTTCCAAGGTTTGCGAAAAATGTGGTCACGCGAAGGAAAGGGAAGACGATTATTTGGTTATGGATCCGGACAAGCAAACTCCGAAGAAGAAACCATTTCCCAGTTACTTACCGATGCAACCGATTCATAATGCTTGTTCCAAAGAGATTTTGTCCAGACTTTGCAGCGGCATCAAGAGTTCCAGCAATCCAACATTATCGGGATCCACGTTACTTGAAGGGAATAAAAAACGTTCCGACTCGGAATATCGTGTACCAGGTTCAGCGATGTTATCCAGTCCGTATCTCAGGCGTCGTTACTTGGACGCGGGTAACGTCACAGAATCCGGTGGTAGCGGCATAAATATACTTCTCAGGAAACGATCTTATTCCGCCGAGTCCGCGCATTATCTGGACGACGAGAGTCACACTTTTCCGTCCACACTTACTATCCACAAATGTTCGAGTGAAGCGGATAAAAATTCTCTGATAACCGATGAACCACATAATCCGTGTGTAAACTCCGTGAGCAAAATTAGTAGTAGCGGTCAGGAGACCGGGCAATCATTGGTGACCGGTGTCGCGTCTCAACCGTCGTTTATCAAAATTCGACGCTCGTCATCCGTACCATCCAAAACCGGTCACAACAGAGACTCGTCAAGTAGCAACGATTCTGGCGTCTCCACTGGTTCCTTAAGTCACCGAACAGCAGAATTTGTCGAGTATGAGTTATCGTTGACAGGACCTGCCGCTTCAATGATAAAGCAGAATATGTTGTCACAAGTTTGTCGCAAGAGTCCTCCGCCCACGTGTTATCACAGCAGCTTGCCGAGGAAGTCCAAGTCCAGTGATCCTCTTCGTGAAATTTCCTTTCAGTTTCAAAAGATTAAGATGCCAACGAAATCTTCATCCGCGGAAGCTGACATACCTACGTGTTTGCCGAAGGCTGCGAAAGGCTTTAACAGTCCCGGTGAAGTCTCGAATACACCCTATATTGATTCTCGAAGTACCAGCAGTGGTACTTCCGACATGTCGGATTATATTGAAACCTTGTCACTATCGTCACATTCTTCATCCGATACGCCCGACAGCCTAAGGTAAGATTTTGCGTCTGTAATTATAAATATTGTAGAAATTTATTTTATCCTTTTCATTTTTTAATTTATGTGATATAAAATTACATAAAATACTTTTTCAACGTATGTACAATATTCTAAATTACTCAATATTCTAAGACACTTTTTTAAACTGAAATTACTAGAAATTTTTTGATAAATTTGATTAATTAATTTGTCATAAAAACGTCATGTTTCTTTAAAATATTTTGGTAATAAAATTGCTGAATAGAGAATCAAATGTTTTATCTATTTACAATCTTATTGTCAAATTTGTTTGAATATTTTAATTATATAGAAAGCTTGTTTTATAAGGAACTAAAACTACTATTTTAATTCAGTTTCTATCTCTGTAACTCTGTAAATTATTTTTTTTATAAATTAGTTATTTAATTTACTTATAATTGATATGAGAATTTATTATATACAGATTAGGAGGTAGAGCAGTAGCAACAACTCTTCGACCTCGTAGCGGGAAAGAATACTATAAAATTGATCGAAGTATCTTGGTAGAGCAGGGACGAATTCTCACAACGGCATCTGCTAATTATGCAAATATCACTCCAGTGTTAGAAAAGAGCGAGTCACCATCACCTGGTTACATGAGCAGCTCACCGTTCGAGCAACCACAACCTACTCGCGAACACTTTCTGTTCCCTGAAGTAAGTATTACAATGTTATAAAATAAAAGATGACAACAAATAGAATCTAATAACAACTTGAAAAAGTAAAGTTTTTTAGATGCTTTCAAAAAACAATAATTTGCTATAAAAATATTTATTTCATATTTTTTCTTATTGCAGGAAGCTTGAATGTAATAATATTGTTTGGGAAAAAGAGTTAAAAACTTGAAGTTCCTAGGAATTCCAAACAAAATGAGTAAGGATGTGTATTTCAATGGTAGAAATTATAATTGGGGCATTGTGACTATTTACACTATACGCGGATATCTGGGATTACTTTCGGACTATCTATGATCATTCGCCACATGCCAATATCGTAGTATAGCATGCCAAATGACTCTATCAAATAACAATCAAAAATTTATAACTCTAAGAACACGAAAGCACTCTTTAATCAAATTAAAGGTTTCTTTTATCGATGTTTTCGTAAAAGTCTTCCTCTAAAAAGCACAATCAAAAAAAAAATGTAAAAAAGACATGAATTTATACAGAAATCTAGGTACTAGCGTATAGTTGAAATAATGTCAGTAATCAAACAATTCCTACAACGACTCAAACAATTTCTAAAATATGCTCAATAAGAAACTAATAGTTTGTATAGTAAAAATCCTGCCCTAGGGTGTAAAAGATATGCATTCTATACTTTATATGAGTATATCGTTTTTTAAATACTTTCTTATTTTGTATGAGTATACTTCTATATATAGACTATTGTACAGTCATCTTCGAGAAAATTGAATGATTAATAACTCTTAGAGATTTCACGTCAGAGTTCTTGAAATTTTATGGATCAATCTATGCGACATCAGAGCTAATATAATACAACAGAATTATAATACCTCAAATCAAATAATTCTAGCTCGTATATATCTCTTTTAAAATTTAAAATTTGAAAAAAGTCACGCTAAAAAATGCTAGTTTATTATTTCTTTCTAGTGACTTTAGAAGTGCTGGAGAGAAAGATACGGAATTGTATATTAAATAAGAAAAAATGGCCCCAGTATAACAATTTTGAAAAGCATCAAAACCACAATTGTCGATTATCATATGCTATAAAGTTTTGAGAACTCGTCTTATTTAGTGAAGATACGATTAAACAATATTTATTTATGCTGATTAAAATATTATCTATCCACATTCTGTACAACCAAAAAATGCACTGAACATAGTCAGTCGCATAGCATTCACAGGGTTTTCACACTTACAAGTTACTTTTTAAAGAATTAAGATAAAATGTTACAGCCTTTAAATGGTCTTCTTTCTAATGAGACATACATGGTAAATACCATAGTCTCTGGGCAATCAAAGACGGCACTATATAGATTATAAACGAGTATTTCTAAATAAGATTTACAAAATGAGTGTAAAAATCTAGTTCGACACTTGTCATATAATGTGTGAATGTTTCGAATCTTTTTTTTTATTACAACATATAGCTTTTTAAATCATTTATGTCTTACATCTTTACTTTTTACTATGTCACTCCAAGTATCTTGATATCATAAATTAAAGTAAGATACAAACGATAACGCCATTTTTTTCTTTTTGTTTATATGATTATTTTAATTAATTTAATTATTTATATTAACTTATTTAATTATTAATTTAATGATTATTTTAATTATTTAATTTCATTTATTGTTGCATTGTACTTAAAATAATTCGTATACTTCATTATTTAATTGTGATTAAATGGTACATGTTTTATATATTTCTACAAAGCCTTTACCAAAAATATTTATTTCTATTTTGGTGGTACACGTCGCGTATTTATATATGTATATTAGATACGAATAGATAAAGTATCAAAATGAATAATATATATTTACAATATTTATATTAAATCTAAAGCTATATTATATATTTTTTTTATTTCTAGTGTTATTTTTTATAAACATAAATATGCATATTATACGTAAGCATATTTATAATATTTTGTGCTTCTTCCATTCTTGTTTCTTTTACTTATATTGTATTCTTGTATTGTGCTTCTTCCACTTTTGTTTCTTTTTCTTACTTATCTTTACTCTTTTTTACTCTTCTCTTTTTTACGAGAAGAGACACAATTTGTGAAACAAAAAAATATAATTCGTATAATATTGCACATACAGTGAATATATCATGCTGAGGAAGTTAGCATTAATAGTGATATTAAACGCAATAATAAAAACTTAGAGTTATACATTTATAAGACCGATTAGATTATTTCGTACTGAGATATAATTAATACACACAGAATTCTGTTTTATATTCATCGTGCTATATCTCTGGCAAATAATCAAATAAATATTTATAATTAAAAAATTATGGATGCAAAGATATTGTGGCCATCAATAAAAATTTATGTACATTGAACTTGCGGGACAATACATATTGTAAGATGAGTTATGGATTTTCATCAGTATTAATAACTTTATATCACAAAATAAATAAGATTTTACAATCTTTTAATGCCTAAGAAAATAGGAAAGTTCCATGACTTTTAATTCCTTAGATGTCAAATGATTGCAAAAACTTATTTTCAATGTGTCGTTAAAAAGTTGTCTCTCTTGTACCGTTTATCTTATTCTATCTTATCTATGTTATATTATTCTTTAAACGTATGAATTTATGTTTACTAGACTAAATGTGTTTAGCCAATACTGTTTGTACAAGGAGAATCTTTAGACTTTATACACTTGTGTTCTATGTATTATATATATATATATACACTCTATTACAAAAACATTTATAAATCCATACAAATCTATTGCAATATGCATTAATTTAAACCGAAGACACAGTGTTCTTTTACAATGTATAGATACATACATACGCAATGATTTTATATAAAATTATAAAAAGTATTAAAGCGTAGTATTATTACAAGACTGAAAAATAGTGGGTGTAACGAAGTAGTAGGAAATATCCGCAGCGCTAAAATGTATAATTTACATGTACAGATCTAAGCGGAACTTGTCAATCCTTTATGAAGCGTTTAGTTTTTCTGTCTAACTAAACATTCCTGAAGAAAGATATTCAATATCACCTGTAACACCAATACGTGCAAACGAAGATATTCTTTTGGTCTTGCTTAAAATGTATAGGAATTATACTAATAGCTTAACTTACATCAAGTAGACAGTAGAAGCCTTAATAAAATACTGTATACAAAAACGATTTATAGAAAGTGATACGAAGACACATTGAATTTCGCGACAAAGTTTGCGTATATATATATATATATATATATCGTTTATTAGATATTTTACGCAGGTATAATAGTAAACGAAATAATATTTATATTTCTCTTTATCTGGAGTTTACGGCCTCAAATTCATAGATTGTAATATCTTCAAAAAATTTATTCATAAGGTGAAGCCGTTATTATACCCCATGATGCATATATGCGTATTTATATATGCATTTGCGTATACGCGCATATATGCACGTACGAGATAATTAAGGCGAAATTGTATGCATTTGAACATGAAAATATGTTGAATGCGAAATTTACTTGCGTATATAAATCTCTTGAGTGACTCTGTTTTTTTTCTTAGTTTTGTAAATTTTTCTATAGATTTTTTAATGTAAAATATGCATTCATGCATCGATGAAATCTGTAGAGAAGAAAAAGAAAGAGAGAATAATGAGATAAATTTAAAATTATATTATTAAATCCAATGATCAGATAAATTTTTTTCTGTTTTTGATATCGTATGTGTAAAGTAGGAAGTCACTCGTATAAACACATGCTAGTCAGGAATCAAGTACGATATATTATAGCCATAATATATTTTTACTGCAAAGGAATTATATATATTACGCATAGCCTAAAAATTAAGCACATGTTCATTTAATTAATAATAATAATTAATTTATTTTATTCCTGGAATTGTCTTTTATAATAGTTTGGTAGAAGTATGGACCAAATATTTATTAATATATGAGAAATTTAATCATATTTTTTTTTAATTCGATATATAACTTGGCCAAACGTACTGTAACAGATTAAATGATAAATAAATATCACATATCTATTCTTAGACGAATTTTTATTATTTTGTTATCACTTTTATCACAGTATCAATTCGCTTACAACTTTGTATTAAAATTATGTGCAAGATATTTACTATTTAACCGTCACTTTTTGAGAATTATTCGTAATTATTTTGGGAGAACAAGTGTGCGTTTCTCTCGAATATATTTATAAATTATATTTAAAATACATGTGCTAGCTTTTAAGCTACAAAAGAAACCATATCTAAGAATTTATTAATGACATACATTGATTAATAAAAAAATGAATATACATATATATATATATATATATTAACTAGAAGTAAGATTTCGAAGGGTATTACTAGTGCTCTCTCTTCATAATCGATGTACATAGTTTTGGTGTAGCCTTAGTATATATTAAATCTTTTATTTTTTGTGATTCGAGAATGATAAGCGAATTTCAATTGTATATAACTTATCACGATGAAATGCGCTCAAAATGTGTCTCTGCACACACAAATACTTTTATATTAAAATAATAGCGCCTCAGTTACATTCTACGAATACATTTTATAATATGTTAGGATATGCATTTAAAATCTAATTTAGAAGTATACATTTCCAAAACTATCAGTGATACCGATTTCATATCGTATTTTTAATTTCATTTAATCAGCTTATACACTGCTTTATTATATTTTTTATGTAAAACATCAGAAATTAAGACTGGCTATCTTTTATTCCTACTATCGGATATGAAAATATTTTGAGAAATGCATACAACTGATAATTTATTAAATAAATTAATCTAAATTCATGATATTGATCATGAATTTGGATCATAATATTGATATAGCTTTTCATATCTGATAAAAGTCTTTAAACATCAGTTATATTAACTCGTTTCATTTAACGTGCAGTAATGTGTATACTTATAATGAGAAAAGTGCGACATTTATTAAAGATAATAGAATCACATGTCCGGAAAAGTAAACTAAACCTATTTCCTTTGACAATCTGTTGTATATGAAATAATTAAATTCTCTTCGTGTTGTAATAACATAATGAAATTGTCAAAGTGCTGGCGCTTTCGCACTGCGACTACTTGTACATCAATTTAACGAAAAAAGAAATATAAGATAATATTTAGAGAAATTTTACATAAATTAAAAGAGAGAAGTCGTCCGCTAAAATATAATTTTTTTCCTCTCTACAGAATTTAAAAAAAAGTGTATACTAATAGTATCCATGCAAAATTTTATTCGTAGAATAAGTTATTAATAATTTTTCACATACATATACTTACTTTTGATTTATATATGCTCCTTTTAGAAATTTTATCTAAGGCTTGCTTATACATAGAATTATACTTTAGATTATGCAAATTGAAATTAATATAAAAATAGTATTTCGAAAATAGAAATCAATAATTTAATTTTTTATTTAAATTATGTTCCTGTCGTTTGACGATTCTGAATGCATTAAAATCATAATAATTTATATTAAGAAATTTGTTTTGAAAAACAAGTTGATATATTGTTTTCTTTAAATAAATCATACTAGCTACTATTTGTATACACTTATATGATTTATAAACAAAAACATCCATGGTATAATATGTAGAACGGGCACAGTATTCTAAAACGCGCTTTGAGATGACGTTAACTCTGTTATCGAGAGATTATTGAAAAATATATAAAAACCTTCTTTATTTTCTGAAATTAATATAATGAAATTGTCACACTCTCTCTTCAAGTCCCCGCAAGATCGTAAGAAGGGTAAAATATAATAAGTAATGACTAACGGAGCTTAAATATCAGATTGTAGAATGCACTTCATGAAAAAGATAAAATTATTTACTTCGAATTTTTGTAATCATGATAAGAGAATAAGTAGAAAGATAAAGGAAATTAATTATTATAGTGCGCCATAAAAATAAATTGTAACTCATACACAGTCCGTAGTAGATGAAGTCATTGATTTATTAAGAAAGTAGAAAAATAAAGAATTTGAAAAATACTTTTGTGTTTTTGTTATTTTCCCAAGTCACATCTACTTATATATTTTGTTTTCAAAACTTTTATATCTATATTGTTAATGAAATTAGACTTATATTGTACCTAAACTTGTGCATATTAATGTCTGAACCAAAATTATGGAGACATATAAAAACTAGATATCCTCCTTATTAAATATTTCAAAAAAAATTTTTGTAAGATATATTTAACAATAGAAATATGTGAAAAAAACATTACTTTATAAAATTTGAAAACTATTGGAAGAGATTTGTAAAGAATTGATTTCTGTATTCTAATAAATATTAATAATGAAAAAAGAAACATATGTTGTATTTATATAAAGTGTATAGCTACAGAAGTTTTAGAAATCAAATATTCAACAAGACTTCTTTTTGGTTTATTAATGAGATAGCATGTAACATATTAAAGCATGTTCACAATAATGCTGACAATTGTTAATAATTCATAGTTCCGATCTTTATTTCTCTCGCATTTAACTATATTTTTATTACAAATATACTTCACAAAAATACAATTTTAAATATTTCTTATTTTTATAGGAGTAATATAAGTAATAAAAATATTGTTTCACAAATATATTCGATTCCATATGTATATTCATTAGTATAACTTGAATATTTTCTTATTTTGTTCAATAAACTTTTTTTTGTCATCACAGTTTACTTTTCTTCTAATACAGAATATATAACGCTTGAAATAAGACAATTTACATGATTAATTAGAAGAAAAGTCATGCGATTTTCGAAAAAATGTAAGTTTATTAATAAAGACAAAAAGATATAAAATAAAAAAAAATATATACATTATGTATGTACATTAAAATGAATAACATGTGTTACATTCTCTTTCTCATATACAGAAACAATATAACAGTGCGTAAACTTTTGCAATATATATATATATATATATATATATATATATATATATATATATATATATATATATATATATATATATAATTATACTTATATTTACTTTCTCTCTGGCACAAAAGTTTAATTTATAATTTTATATATCTTTATAAAAATAAATAGCAGTACTTTTAAGCAGACTAAAGACAAAATCGCATTACCTCTACACATTTTGATTCTTTTACTATTCAAGTATAATCTTCCGTCAAGCTAATTTGCTTAGCTCCGTACACATTCTAGTCTCCAAGTCGTTGCTTTTTTTATGTCTCTGTTTTCTTCTTATAATATATGTAAATATACATTTTATAACAATATTTTTCTAAATTGTAAGTTCTTCATATATGAAAATTTTCTAAAACAGTGAATGTATTTTCGTTTGCATAAAAATAGATTATAACGAGAATTTGGAGCACAAAACTAGACTGCAAAAAATATGTTTATATCTTGAACATGTGAAAATGCGCGTTAATAATATTGGTGTTCTATGTAATCGTCATTATTTCATATCGTTTGTATCTTCTATTATCTATAAACTTAATCAAACTATAAGTCGTCGCTACTTAGTTGTGCCAAAAAAAATTTCATTATTATCAAATGTTTTGTAACCTTCGTAATGTCTACATATAGTGCAACATACGTATGTGTTTGTTGTATATATAATATCAAATTAATATCAATAATTATAAATTAATATCAATATTTATTTTAGGGAAATAATTGTGTTCTCTTCAGATTTTCGACACTTTTGGGACTTCGTATATCAAGCAATGTACCCATAATAAGTGCTAGGTTGAGAATCAAAATATGGTAAATTCTGGTTTTTGTTTCTATATAACTAACAATTTTGCATCTATAGATATATTTGTATATGAGACAAGTATTGAAAAAATAATCATAGTTTTATATATATACTATAAATTATAAATCGCATATAGTTAAACAATTGTCGCTGCCAAAAAACTAATCGCATTATAAACTCTGATCACACTACACTATATGGCATACTAATACATTTTATATTAGTATAAAATAATATACTAATATAATAAAATATGCATAATTGAAATTTGTCAATTTATATTTTTTCGTTTGTTCACAATATATTTTGAGAATGCTTTATGCACTAAACATTTTAATAAATTCAATGGCACTTGTATACTGTAAAGTTCAATAAAGTAATATAATGTGTATATATGTGTGTATATGTGTATATATATATTTATATATTTATATATACACACACATATACACAATATATACAAAATATATTTAAAAAGATATAAACGAGATTATTTTCTCTTTAAAAAAATGCCAAATTCTTTTTGTAAGAGTTTAAAGTATAAAATATTCTTTTAAATCAACTAATGTAATAAATAAAAAAAATCTTTAATTTAAATTAATTTATCTAAAGAAAAACCATAAATTTAAAGAAATTAAAAAGTTATCTATTGTTATACATCCAAAACATAATAAATTACGCAGAGCATAATAATTTCTTTAATGTTAAACAAAAAAATAATTATTATCTCCATTATTAAGAATTTTTAACACAAAAAAGTGAATCCAATAATATATAACTATGTATACTATAACTTTTTAAGGATATTTTGTATATACAAGTATTATAATGCCTTCGAAACTTTGTACATTGTTACGTTGTTAACAACCCTCTTTGGCTTAAAAATGTTTTTCGATCAAGTATATTTGAAAGCTCAATTAAGATTTATTAAAATATCCAATATATATCGAATTTATATATATGTATATATATATAATATATATATATATATATATATATATATATATATATATATATATATAATACAACTTAAAGTTTTCTCTTTTTTATAACTTACTTAATTTTTTACTTTTTTCATTGAAATACAATCGCGCTTTATATATTTCTTTAAACTTAACTTATATATATATATATATCAATAAAATAGGCAACAATAGCAGCAAGAAAATTATTTAAAGAAAAACATTATTTAAAAGCTCTATTATGCTTTAGATGCATACATGTCTCTTCATTATAAGAAACTTCAATAAAAGTATCAGAAGTTTACATTTTTATAAAAATGCAAAGTAGATTTTCTCCTTTTTTAAACTTATGGTTTAATGGAATCTTTCTTATTAAGATGCTTTTCTGGGTGGAAATGTAACATTTGTATGATTAAAATTAAAATGCAAATTTTATCTATTTAGGGTCTCATTATAATCAGTGATTTGTGCGAAAATCAATGTTCAAAATATTTGCGTACACAAAAATATTTTTATACAAAAAATTATAACTTAAAAAGATTATGTCAGTGTGAAAATTTGAAAATACTTGTTAATATAAATCTTCTCTCGATTCTTAAAACGATTCCAACAAACCATACATTTCAAAAGCAGAAAAATTATGTACTTTGCATCGTTCCAAAAATATTTATCATTAATGGGACACTCTGAATGTATATATATATTGTATTGGAGAGAAATATAATCATAATTTGAGATCTATGAATTTAATTAAATTATATATTTAGACAGATAGTTTTTTGTAAATAAGATAATTTAATGCATTAATATTAAATGTCTTTTTAAACCATATCACTTTCATTCTCTTCATTTTTAATCTTTCATAAAAATAATAATTAATTTAAATAACGATTAACAACAGCAATTATACTGAAACAAATACATGAATTTAATAATATATATCAGATCCTTTAATTGAAGTTCAAATGCATCAATTTTGATTAAAACTAATAATGACGATAAAAATATCTATTTTCTATAATCAACTTTATTATATAAATATGTTTATATAGCTGATAGAGCATAAAAATGTGAATTAAAATAAAATAATGAACTTTCTTCTCAAATCTCAAATCATGATTATACCTTTCCAGATCTTTCATAGGCTATATCTATACAGACTAGATTCTAGCGCTCGCTATTAGAATAAATCTAATATTTTCATTAGTAATGTTTTATCCTAGGCTCTAGAATAATTTATTTTCTTAATAACAACCATTTTTAATACTATTAGCAATTAGAAATTATAGCCTTACTGTGTTAGATGCCAATATTATTAAATATGTATCTCTGAAGTAAAACATAAATGAAATATTTCCCTTTCACTTTTTTTATTCTATAATTTTAAATCGCAAAATCTAAAAAACAGTCTTTCTCGAAATAAGCGTGCATGTTTTTTCTTCGTAATTTGATTCAGCAAATAATAAAAAATACTAAAAAAAATCAATATAATATTACCTTACTTCATATAAGTACATAGAGCCATTTTACGAGCAACTAATTTTGTATTAAACCTAAACATTAATAAAATGCATCTCTTATCGCCAATCAACATTTCATAAAGCTATTTGTATAAGTAATTATGTACATTAAATTTCAAGCTAAAAAGAATTAGATAAAATATCAAGACCTTTAAGGAAACCATTCATATAATTCTAAATATTATCAATCAGATAGAAAATATTCTGTAAATTGAGAATCAAACAAGAATTTATACAGATGCCTGCATTATACATTAAATCAATAATGCAAACTACTGTATAAAAAAGGCACAATGCAGAAAAATTGCCATGTTACTCAATGAATTATAAAAATATACCCTGTTTAGAGTGTGAAACAATGACAATAATATGACTAATATGCTAATAAAATTAGCATTTATATAAAGTTATTACACATTGCAAACTTAATTTCATTAATGTCAATATTAAAGTTTGTATACTTTCTTAAAACAATTCTTATATGGCCACAACTTTCTAGTTAATTTTATTATTTATAGGATTTGTGATTTCTCTTGAACTCTCTTATTCCAAAATCAGAATTATCGATGATGTTCTATGTTACGATATGTGATTTTAGATTTGAGAAAATAGTAGTGTGTACAAGGTGTATATACATTACAGTTTCAAAAAAATAAAATACATATTAATATCATAAATAACGTTATGGCTTATAATACGGACATTGAATATTATAAGATTATCTGTTCACTTGCAACAACGTTATGTTTGTGGCTGAAAAATTAATCACGCGAAATAAAATTTATAAATATCGCTAAAAAACTTCAAAGCAGCTATGTGTTACCGCCAGTCAATTCAGGCCCATTGTGAATGAATTTGAAAATCTGCATATAAAAATCAATATATAATCGCTAAATGCACTTATGAGTTATATAAAAATTATATGAGAGATACATAACAGAAAAAATGTCAATTTATAATTTCTTCATTAATAAATGAATAGGGTACCTTCCTCTACTTCTTGGTGTTCCGCTTGCGCTACTCTGCGTTATTACATTCTTTGTTTGAGAATGTAATAGCATCCTACATAATTTGTCAACTTCCTCGTCACTCGAGCTAAATCTACTTAAATGTCTGTCGCTAGTAGTAGAACTTCGAATGTCATCACAGTTCTCAACGTCGAATCTCAATCGCGATTCCACGTGTACGGGGCTGGATGCTCTGGTAGCGGGCGCGGTTCTGCTACGAGACTCGACATTTCTCAAAGGGATTTTACTAAGACCTTGATTATGATTCACGTCCAATGTCGAGAAAGATCCTTTTATAGCTCGACGTACCGTTGTATGATCCTCTAGACTATGACGTTTCACATTTTGCTTAGTTTCTTTAGATTCGAGTAGCTTTAAGCTAAAATTCGTGGAATGACGTTTTGTGCGATCTAGCACACACTTAGAGCTAGCAAATCTCAATTTTTCCTTGTCGAGTATCAAAGAATTTCTCTTAAATTTTTCGTCCAGAGATCTATCTTGACTAACGTCCCATCCAAATCTAGTTCTTCCGTACGGCGCGGAATATCTTTTAATTTTAGACGACTGCTGGTCGCTCAGATTTTCCTTCAACATGTTACGCTGCCGCAAACCTTCTTCGTAATCTATAGAAGTTGGCGTGCTTCTCATTGATGGGTCATCATTCTCACTCGTCCTACGTTTCATGCAATCTTCGTATTCAACAGAGGAATGTCTCTTGAACTTGGCCTTATCGAAATTCACGCTGTTTCGTCTAGGTCGAACAATACTGTTGTTTGGTCGTCTTCTTGTGGCGATAAAATCTTGCAAATGCGGAATTTTAGATGCACTCGGGGAAGCGGAAAATTGCGCAGGTATCCTGATACCGGCGTCCACTAAGAATTCATCGTCGGACTGCATCACGGGTATTTCCGGCATGGAGCTAAAAGCCCAACAAGAATTATAGTGAGCCGCGTCCGTCAGTGCTCTGAGACCGGCAAAGTTCGGCGCTCTGTCCGTGTCGCCGATATTAGTAGGAAATTTGTACGAATAATCCCGTTCTGTTAGTAGAGAATGCTGCTGCGACTCTTGCTTATTATCTTCTCTTACAAATGACAGAAGGAAAGGTTCTGACGAAGCAAAGGCAGAAGAGTTGTTATATTCGCTCGCTTGGATCGATTGTTTTCGAAACTTTGCGCGATCGTTACTATCGTAATACAAATCGCATTGGGAAGCGTCGCTACTCTTATACTCTTGCTCGCATGTGTCTGGTAATTGCAAAAGAGCCTGGAATACAGCCAACTTGGAGCAGTTACATTGCAGCTTTTGCGTGATATAATCATTAGACGATCCATTCTTAAAGTTAAGATGTGACGTGTTAGTATGTGAATTGAAATATCCTATTCTTTCCCAAGGTTGTGTTAGTAGAATTCTGTTAGAAATACAAAGCAGGCATAATTTACAATTAAATTTTTTTATAAAGCAATGCTAATAGAACGTTAATTCCTATTTTAACATATATATTAGTAAAGAATTATTTATATAATAAATAAAGCGTAAAATAGACAAAATTTGTTATATATAATTGTTGATTCTTTTTCAATTGTTGAGTCCACATATAAATAATTATGTTATTTTAAAATATGCATTAGTTTTGTATTTTTTAAAAGATTTTCTTTTTTTATGTTAAATTTTGCTTACCTTGTTTTCAAACTTTCGACTGTTTGACGCGATGATGCAGCTCCATCTGCAAGACATACAATTTTAGTTAAAACGAGTTAAAAGTTATTATTAATAGTTTTCTATCAATCTTTTTTCTCAATTTTTAAATAAAAAAAAATGTTTTAACTAAAAATTTATTAAATCTAGTTGCTCCCTTTAATATTTAACACAAAACAAAGACTTTGTACTTTAAAAAATGGCTTGGGCTTGCAACACAGATGACAGGATTACTTGGACACGGATTTCCGCTTCTCAATTTCTGTTATCATTAAATAATACAAGTTGCTTACATTTCATTAATAAGAACTTTGTTTCATATGATGCTTCATTATTCACCACTGGACGCTCACCTTTTGACTGCCTAAAACATAAATTACAGCACACACATTGACTTAATAATAGATAATAATATACAATAATTTCAGATAAACATATATATATATTATCTCTTCTATTATTTTATTTAACAAATTAATTTTGAACTTACAATGCTTTTGCAGAATCATTAGTTCCTGTTCTTGTCCAACCTGAAAAATTTGTTATATTTTATCAATGTATAAGTCTTCAACACAAATATTTATTTCTTGTTAATATGATTAATTAATAATAATATCTATAAAGTAATAATAATAAAATTAATTATAATAATAATATCTATATTACTTTATAAGAATTTAATTGCCTTTAAAAATTAAATAAAATCATTGACTAGTTACTATATTGTATATGAAATAAAACAAAGCATGTCATTAAAAGTAAAAATATATATTCTACAATAAAAACAAAAAATTATGCAATATTAAAAATGCGTTTAAACGTAATTTTTTTAACTTGCAAATGTATTATATATATATATATATATATATATATATATATATATATATATCATCACAATTATATATAATTCATATATGTAAATGTAAGTAAATAAATACCTAAATTCTTAATAATAATATTTAATCAATAAAAACAATAAATACTGGTGTATCTTTATCAATACCTTTCTTTCCTATAGTTCCAGTCACTGATTTTCCTGCTATACACAACTTCTTTTCCTCTTCCAACTTTTTGGCATCTTCTATGTCTTGCTTGGTAAGCTTCGTTGTTAACTAAGTAAAAAATTGTGTTCAAGAAATAAATAAATAAATATATATCATATATATAATCTGCACATTTGTTAAATTACTTACACTTTGGCCTTCATATTTGACATCCATTTCGTCTAATTTTTGTGTGACACTTTTTAAAATAAATAGTACGTCTTTATCCTTTTCATTATTAACCAAGTGCCTCACAATTGACTCTAATGATGTCAGTAATTTTTTATCGGTTGGTATCCACAGCTGACTCTTTAATTGTGGTAATAAAGATACTACTTTTATTCTTATGTTAGCTACCGGATCTTCGGCTAGACTTAATAAGACATTGAAAAAGTGTTCCTTAAAATAAACGGAAGAAAAGATTTCCAACGCTTCGATCATCATACGGACAAACATCATTCTCACATAACAATCAGGATTATTTGCTAAATCCGTAAAGATTCTATTACGCAGTTCCGATCTTTGTATAGGTTTCATGTTATATCGTAAAAGGACAAGAAAAAGTGTTCCAGCAGCAAGACGTACAGGTATCGGTCGCTAAAATTTTGGAATTAAAACTGTTTATTAAATCTATAAAGTTTTCAGTAAAAAACAAAATGTTTTGAACTTACTGCATGCAAAATTCTGGAGAAAGCCATTGGCACAAAGTATGAGTATATAAAATCACTGGGAAAACATTTAGGTAAAATCTCTAGTTGCGCATGCATCAACGACGCCAATCTCCAGTTATATGTACCCGCGACTTTGGCCTCACACTTCAACAAAGCTTTACCTATTTCCATGAGAGTAGAATCCTATAATAATATAAATAAATAACATAAGAACATATATAATAATACAATAAATAAATACTTAAAATAATAAACAAATTATTTTGAATTACAAACTGTTATAAAATTTAATTACCACTCTATCTGTTCCAATAGTTTGAGTTTCGACTAAATATTCCAACGTCAATCCTATGTGAGGAATTAAGCCTTGAAGCACTTCTTCCGAATCATCTTTCAGTAATTTTATTAAATTTCCTCTTATCCGTGCACTCTTTGATCCTAAAACCTTCGCTACCTACAAATTATTATTTTACTGTATATATACAATATTGCTATGATAATTTAATAAGTATAACATACTTAATCTTACTTCATGAATTCCACATGCAACAGTTCTTCGGACCATATAATAATGATCACTTGCCAGTGCATCAAATGTCGTAAGTAACGCATTTACATCTTCTAAAGAGCTTGATACAAAAATAAACATTGCAGGTAAATTAAATGCACAATGTCTTCTGCATTCGACGTATCTTTCATCTTGTGTAGGACTGCTGCTAATCTATATAAAATTGAGATAAAATATGTAAATAATAAAATATAAATATAAATATAAATATGTTACAATCAAAGAATATGTCAATAATTTTTGGAATCAATTTACATAAAACATAATAATTTAATAAAAATATCTATAGTTTATATATATTTAAAATATAAATATACGCCTATATTAACTAATTACAACATAACAATTTATTATACATTATGTCTTATATATAGAACATTTATTTAATTCTACGTGTGATTTATAAACTATAAATACTCACAAATGTAAGCTGTGGTTTCTCTTTCTTCAACGATGGTACTCCCATCTGTGCAAGTTGTTGAAAATATTTCAAGAACCATGTTTTCTCTGACGTTAATAAGCATTCTAAAATTATATTTATATATATTTAAGTATATAATATATAATTTAATTTCTCGAATATTATTATTTAAACATGCATTGCGTGTCAACATAAATGCAAAAATAATTTCTCTTACTTTCTAGGCCAAGTACAAGTTTTCCCAACTCTTGAGCTATTATACATATCACATTATCTTCTGATTTAGCTGAATTTTCACATAGCTTTTTTACAAGCGGTGCTATTATATTTTTTATTGTATCTATAAATAATTCGTATTCAAATTAATTTTTGCTATTTATTGTCAAAAAATATTTCTCTTTTCCACATAATTTATTCTTTAAAAGCTGAAATAACTTTTTAACATGTTGTTTATAAAACTCACCTTCCTGAAGATGAGGTAGTAAATACACTATTGTCTGTACAGAGGCATATCTTACATTGCTTTCTTCATCACTTGCTAATTCTACTAGAGACGGTAGTAAAGCAGGTTTCACAGATTCAGCACCAAGGCCTTCCGCAACAAAACGTAATTGCAAACAAATATTAGCGCGTACATCGCTATTTACATCCTGACAAAGAGAGTGTACCGTTGGTAGAACTTCCTTTTGTATCCTGACAACAATTTTAATAGTTGAGTAATGCTAGTATGGGATGCTTATTTATTAAATAAAACACATAAACGATAAACTATAAATTATATAATCAATAAAATGTAAATCTCTAGTTAGCACTTCTTTTATAGTATACAAGAATATAATAATAGACAATTACTTGATGAATATAATTTAAATTAATTTCACCAATAACACTTGAATAACTGATATATATATGAAAATTTATGTAGATACCATAAAAGAAATAATCTTAAAAATTTTATTATTTTACTTTATTTTATTATTTTATATATCATAATCATAAAAATTAGATATATTCAAACACAACATAAATAAATAAATCTACTCACAAAGCAGAATCAAATCGTGTACAAATCTTTCCCAATAATCTGCTGCATGTTATCCTGGAGTAGACAAGTTGTGACAACTGTCCTTTATTTATAGTCAATGGAAGAATCTGTAAGAAAGTATTCTAGTTAATATCCATCCAAAAAAAGCTATTTTATTATATTTAGATAATTAACAATTAAATTACAGTGCTGATATAATGCTTCTTTCTTAATTTTTTATTTGCATAATTGTATTTTACTTTATTTTTTTATATTTATGGATTTTTTTTATAAAACTATTTATCAACACAAATGCACTAAATAAACTGAAACAACATGTTTTTCCACTTATCTGATTATAATAAAATAATATATATATCGATTTTTCTAAAGATTGCCTTTACAAACCTGTGCTCTTATAACTTCTACCGGTAGTAACTCTATCACATCCAGTAAGGTCTCCAACCATGCGTGACAGATAACTTTAACATTAACACATACAATCAAAGTAAATTAGAATGAAATGGAAGTACAAGGTAATATTTAATATTCTTAATTGTAAAATTTTGCATTCTATAAAATAATAATTATTGTTTATTACTTTAAAAAATATTAATAATTATATAAAATATTAAAATAATAATTATAATTATTACTTTAGTTAATTAACAATTAGATGTTTACCTGGATCACGGCTCTCCAGAGAATTTAATATACTTTGAAGGAATGTTTGACTGAAAACATTATGGCTGACAAGCTTTTGCTCTAAAATTGTTTTAAACGTAGATGATGCTGCTATGTGAAACTCGGTTGATGCAGTAGCCAGAGACTGCTGCATCTTAGGTACCACTCGAGACATACATGATTGTGTGTCGGTAGCTAAAAGACTTGGTAGACTTTGTATAACACTAAGCTTTTGGATCTCTTCTCCTTTCCTAAAAAAAATTTCAATATTTCAATATTTTTTCAAGTAATATAGATCAAGATGATGAAAAATAATTTCTACAATATTTCATTTGTTTTTAATTTAAATGAAAAGTTACAAGACTATCTCCTTAAATATACGATAGTAATAATATAATAATTATAGATATGCTGTTCTTAATTCTGGGTTTTTTTATATTTAAAAAATAAGATATATACTTTTGTGCAGAAAAAGATGAAAACAACAGAGTCTAGCTAATTGCATAGCTTTCGGCACATGTAAAAAAGAGATTAAAGCTCTTATACTTTATAACAGATAAGCTTATATTTTATAACATTTTCTAACTTAATTAATGAGTAAGGAACAGAAAGCCACTGATAACGAGATATAATTCTGACTTCTGACTATATGCGAGCTCATAAAGTAAATATTTATAAGAGATATAGAGTTTTAAGAAAAGTGATTCAACGTGAATTCAATTTTATTTTGTTACATGATTAATATAATGTTAATGTAAAACGTGATTAAAGTTAATTATCAATTAAGTTATTTTGTCGATCAAAACACTTGTCAAAATTCTTCGTAAATTTCTAAAGTCGACGTCAAATTAATCAATATAATAATATTATATATACGCGCGCGTTATTCTTAATATCTATCATATTTTCATTAATTCATTCATTATCTATCATATTTTATTTTTATAATAGTAAGTATACTAAAGTTATATATACACTTACTACTGCAAAGTATAGATATATTTAAAAAATGAGATAGTTTCACGGAGAACGATCAGTTAACCTAAAAATCTCGGAGCCCGTAAATCAATCTCGATATATCACTTCTGACGCGTTATGATACTTGAACGGGGAATGCCCTTCCTTCCCTTAGTCATCTCTTTAAAGGACTATAATTAGCACGCTTTACTATGACAGGACAGCACGCTCCTTGAACGAACGCGCGTTATTTTTAGGAAAGCACGCGCGCGAACGCGTGGAACGTGAGATAGGGATGACAAAGTTGATTAAGGGTGAATCCGTGGTTGATTACACATACAAAACTCTCTTTACGACGGAAAAAAACCACATCACACACTTACTGCCGCCGATTAATTACTACTTACGGATCGGACGCGATCTCGTACAGGGCTTCATCTCCCTCTTGCAACATTTTCGAGGCGCATCTTATTCATCAATGTCGCAGCCAGCGTACGCGCGGAGGGAATCGATCAATCGTGGGTGATTTTCTCTACACACGCGCTCTCATGACACGCGAAGAACACGACACAACGTACGAGAACACGAAACACGACTGACAGCTGGACGCGAGACGCGAGTGAAGTGAGGCAGCCTCTCCGTCCGCGATTTCCACGCTATCGATTGTATCTGATTTGCCGTCGATGTTACACGAACGCGGCCGAGTCGCGCCGAGCCGACACGAACGCGGCCCACGGCTCATGTACTGGGTGGTGAAAAGATACGTCGTGAAACATCGCGCGACGTATCGTATGTACATACGTTTTACGTATGTATCGTATGTATAATATAATGCGCCGAGGGCGTCGTCATTGCGTAATTCCCGGTGTGACACAAAAGATGATTTAACGATCGCGTCATCCTACAATCCGATGTGTTACGACGCATTGAGAAAAAAAATCCATCGGTACGAGCGGATCTTTCCCAATCACACTTTCGGAAACTCTATTCGAGAATGCTCCGATTAATTGAACGCGATCTTTGAATGATTCAATTAAAAAATCTAAAATAACATTTAGAAAAGAAAATTCGAGTATACATTTAAATATGTGCATATAATGTTTGAAAATGCATATATAATTATAATGTATCGAGAGAATAAGGATCATATTAATTAAAATTTTCATTTAAAATAAATTTAATTTCAATATTGCAATTGGAATATTGATTATCTTATTAAATATATTGGAAATGTGCTTTTAAAGACATTCTAAATATTTTGACAAAGTTATTTCTGTTGTGATACACAAATCTTGTCTTTTATATTTTTGAATAGCATATTATTATGAGAACAATAGTATATAAGTATTACTTTAAAAAAATTTATCTACAATCATGTCAATCTACAATGAAATATTTAAAATGTGTAGTAGATATAATTTAAATATCTATGAGGATTTAAATTAAAGATTATTTCTTTTACAGATATTATTTTTAAAGATACATGATTATATCAGAGATCATAAATTACTGCATCATTTTATATTAGAGAAATATCTTCTATTCTGAAATCATGCTCAGGTTTGCGAGACCTAATTAATGCGTTGTCGACCTTGATTCGGTAATCGGAAGCAAATTACGTATTTCCGATCAAGGTTTAACAAGCCGATGTATGCGAAACTATTTTCACACACTTTAACAATAAGATAAAATTTTATAATAAACTTAGGATTAGAGTTTTTCTGTCGCGCAATTATAAAATTTTTGAATTTGTAAAAAATTTTAAAATCATTACACGCACACACATAAATATAATTGTATAAAACATTAAAAGCATCTAACAAATAATAAAAATAATTATATTTGTAATAATAAAAAAATACTGATGATAGAACAAAGTCTGAAACATTAATATTGTATAAATTAAAAATTTATACCATATTAAATAAAAAAAGTCTTAAAATATATATATTTATAATTACATTAGGATCTAAGACATGTAATCTACTTACAAGAGAATATGGAGCGCTCTATCTATTGGTCTCCTTTCTAAGTTAGCATCCAAAAAGTGCTTTCGCAGCTGTTCTTCATTCTATATAATAAGGATGTTTGAATAAAATTAATGAAGTGTAAAATTGAATCGCTGAACATTAATATCCATAGGAAAATTTTCAAATGTTTTGGCTAATAATAAAGATTCTTTTCTAATAAAATTTACTTGTGTATTGATAAAGATATAAATGTTAAAAATAATAAATATTACATACCCTTATATCGGGTAATGGTTTATCTAATTGAAGACTTGCAAACTCTTCAAGGTCCATAATTGTCCATACGATTTTGTTTCTATCTTTGTGTTTCTAATTTTATATAACCTTATTAACATTTCACTCTTACTGAGAACAAAAGATATATTCATGTTATGTTAAACATAATCGAAACGGCAAGACAACGTGCGCAGTGCATAGTTATAACAGATAACGTATAAAAAATTTTTTAAATAAAAAGAGAAATATAGAATATTTATCATTTATCAATGACAAGCCGTTATAAATATTGCAAGTAGATTGAATATATCTTTGTAAGAGATAAAGATTAAACTTAATTTTTTAATATATATATATATATATATATATATATATATCTAGGTTGGTATTGTCATACAATAAATTATTCTATTATATTCTTATTCTAGCGAAAATATATTTTTGTCAAGTTTACAAAAAAATATATTTATGATTATAAAACTTATAAAAGTATTTTATTTAATAAGTGCATTTATATCTTGGTTTATATCTCGCTTACTTTCTTCAGACTTCGTACACTCCTGTAATTGTATGCTGATTATACATAAATATATAGTGCATTGTACAAGATATAAATAAGATGAATTTTGTATTGCTTACATACATTGAAATAAAGATTCCCATTCAGCTCATATCAATTGGTAATGAAACGAATATTACAAATAAAAAAAAAAAAAATTATAAGTCAATATAAAATAAATGAATTGTTAAGAGTAATGTTAAATAAAAATATTAATAAATATCCAAAGTAACCATAAAAAGATATTAACAATCTTGTATTTTGAATTCATAATAATCATTTGACTGTATGAAGTTAAGTGGCACATATTTAAATTAAGTAGTTTGATTTATATTTGTTCTTTGTTTTTCTAAATTATAAAATAATGTCGGTTGTTTGACTACTTTGATATAGCCATATATTATGCATATTAACCATAAATTTTTATATATTTTACTTCTATAGAAGCTGCGGTATTAACACACATGTATATATGTTCTTATATGTGACTATGTATTTTATGTATTCTTATATGTAGCTATGTATATGTATTTTCAAAATATATGTGCTTGCAGAAAAAAATACATAATTGAATAATAAATAAAAACTTCTATACTTCAAAAATAAAATTGAATAATAAATAAAAACTTCTATACTTCAAAAATAAAATTGAAAACCTGTTGAAAATTATGAATATATATATATATATATATATATATATATATATATATATATATATACACACGAGTCATCATAAGTTCTGTATATCTTATAATACTGTTAAACTTTACGCATTACTTGAAAAAAATTACTAAGCTATATTTGGTTAAAGTAAAAATATTTAAAATTTAAATCTATAATTATATATATTAATGTAAAAAAAAAAAATTGTAGCTTCTTGTATAATGGGTACATCTAATTATCTAATTATTTATAATAGATATTGATAATATAATTTGGAATAATTTTTGGTAGTTATGTAACAAATTACACAAAAGATCTTATAATCTAAGAATAATGGCACACCAAGTGACTTTAGGACGTATAAAATCATGAACACATTTAACTGTCTTAATTAAGTTATAAAAATATACGAAGTATAATATATTGCATAAGTAAATAAACTACGAAAAGTAGTTATGAAAAGATATTTGCTAATTCACAAGAAATACAGCTTATTTTCTAGCTGCGTACTTGGAGGTCGGTGAAGAATTCGTCCCACTAAGAACGATAGCTTTTGCGCATAATGACAAGGCGCCGGTACACGTACGGTACTTGAACAATTGTAATACATATGAGTTAATTTGTAAGTCACATTTTGTATCATTTCGGGAGATAAGTCGGTATTATCCGAAATAATATTGTATGAAGTCGGCGAAACTGTGCCTTGTCTGACATTTTGCGATACAAGAAAGAAATCGTATTTAAACGGACTAGTTATAACATCGTCAACAACTGTACCGATCTCAGGATTGCGTCTGTTAGTTTGAAAAAGTCGAACGCTAACTCGTTTAGATACAATTATAAATATCATCTTGAAATTCGGACCATAGTATATTTCTTCAAGCTTCTTTTTCAAACTTTCTACTTCATTTTGATGAACATTTGGTATTTGACCTTCGCTTACGCCGTCACGATAAATTAGAAGGTACATGGGTAAAGAATTATTCTGAGAGCGATAAGCTTGCACAGCTTTGCATACACTTGTACAGAGTTGCTCTATAAGTTCCTCACTGTTGTGATATAAAGTAATAGAGCTATAGTATCGCGTCAGCGATTGATCCACAGTTGCCACCATAGCCACTGTAACCATACAAATCGATATATAAAATTTTATTTAATTTAATTTATGATTATGTGACATTTTATGTAGATTCGGAATTTGTACAGTAAGAGAATATAATATAAATATTGTACAGGGAGTTATCAGAACATTTTAAAAATATTTTAGAAAAACACATCTGTCAAAAATAATATTTCAACGATACTTACGAAAATCTCTGCCTTTGGTGTTCGAATCATGACATATATCGAAACCAATAGCCATTATTCCTTTTAACGGCCATTTCATATGCCAAGGTGCACCACCTAATTTACAGTTCATCTGTATTGCTATTTTCGTAGCGATAGTCAGAGCATTTCTTCCCTCTAAGTTTTTTTGTAAAACAACTTGTGATGGTACAGGTCTATCTACACAACACTTCTTCTTAATTGCTGCATAACGGTCACTGCGATTATTGCTCACTATGCACAATACTAAATCTGGTGCCTTCTTGCTAAGAATGTCCTCGAGAGTTTCGGCATATACGCTCGCCTTATCATCACGTAAATAGTACATAGTCGGTTGATTAATTCGGAATGCTAATCCATATGACACTTTACTTAGATTATTCCAAAATGATCTCTAAATTAGATTAACAAAATTGATAATTTATATTAAAAATATAAATATATTTATTTTATCTTATGTTAACCTTTATATTTAAGTTTCGATTATTTACAAATTATTCACCTCTATAGTCTCACGGTCTCGTTGATTTCCAATTATTACCCAATTTCTCAAACAGATAGAGTGATATAAACGTGCTTTGTGCATATCTCTCGTCCAATCTCCTCTGTTACATGGAATCGTATAATTATTAGCAAATGTAAGTGTTTCGGGAGGTAATATACGAGCGGGAACTTCAAGTAAATTTCTCTCTAATCTCATATTCCAGTCTTTCAGTTCATCTGTAACTCTTGCCTCTTGACGAAGTCTGTCGTTAAATCTGATTAGTTTCTCAATCCGAGATTCAGGTGAGACACGAGTATGCGTAGCTAATGCTCTCATAAGATGAAAATTTTCTCTCATATTATCAGTTAGACCTTTAATATAAACAATTTCATAGTTTGTGTTTATGTACAAAGAAAAATTTATACAAAGCATAAGAATATTACATAATACTTATTTGCTAAGTAAAAAAACTTTTACATTAATAAAAAAGTGTTGCAAAATATTCACACAACATACCTGTAGCACGACACAATTCAGGAACTAAATAAACAAATTCTCCCTGGCCAGCATTTCTTATTTTTGATTTTGTTTTTGTTACCAACATTGGTTGCGTAGCGTTTGTTATCGTGATTTTGTATTTTGTTTTATAGTACTCTTGATAAGATATAGTTTCACCAGATTTCAGACAAAATGTTGAAGAAGGGCTTGTATCAAAATCAACATCTTCAATTCGATATGTGTTATTATTATAATCCGTAAGTGCAATAATTCCAATTACACTGTTGCAAAACTCTTTCTGAAAATTTGTACACACATACACATATATATAAAATTCTTTTATCATATCTAGGATATATAAATTTGTAAGATTATGCAAAATAATATGCAATCTAATAACTAACTTTCAGCAAATATAAGCTTTAAATTTTAAGTCAGATCAATATTCTCCAAATAGATTGAATGTGCATGTAGAAAAGTTCAAGAGATTTTTGATATATTATTTTTGTTACTTTACATGTTTATCTTACATGAAAATGATGTAATATATATATAAATAACTTTTAAATTTAATTATTGATAAACAAACTGAGATAGATCATATATTTTAGATGAATTTTTATACTGCTTTACAATCACTTATTAAATTATCTCATGTATTAAATTATATCTTATAAAACTTTTATGTATAAATGTCTTCTATATGTATGAAATCAATATAAATCAATATAAATCAAAATACGAAAATGTAAAGTATACAAATGAAAATGTTGATGTTATCTTACCCTATAATCCTGACTGCGTCTGTAGCAATCACTTAACATATCTAATAAGGTTTCTTGACGCATTACTTTATGTGTGATTTCAGCGCACATTAGAATGTCTCGTTCATATTGTCTGATAGATGTAATATAGCCAGGCCACAATTCTAGTCTAAATTGATGTATGCTCACCTACACATAATTATATAAAAATATTATGCATATATACATATTATATAACTTTTAATAAATTTGCAATTTAATAAAATGTAAATATATCAATATAAATTTTTATTAACCCTGTTACGAGCGTCGTAATAGTCACGGCCAACCAGTTGCAATCTTAAATGCTCTAAGCATTTTCTCATTATTATATTAAAAATTTGTATATAATGTGGATCATCTCGCACCATGGCTCCAACACAACGTATAATGATTTTAACAGGTGTATCATCGGATTGTCTAGTTGATACAAGTTCCACTTTCTAAAATTTTTCGTATAAAAAAACAATTAAATTGCATATTCTATTCATCCAAATAATATGCAAAACATATATTAATATATAATATTAATATATATGATACTTACATCTGCTAAACGACGGCTTGTATATAAGACTGTACCATCAAAGATATACGCACCAACTTTTTCTTTATGAAGTTTAAGTAAACCTTTTCGAATGAATGTACGAGTTTCTTCTGGTTCAAAATCTACTCGGTATTTATAAAGGCACCAATTAGGTACTGTAGGCACTCTAAAGTGATTCGTTTGTAACGTTACATGTGTTCCAGACGTTCCTATAAATTGATAGAAATAAAAGATTAAACATATACGAAATTAAAAATTGGCTCTTTAATTAATGTAAATGATAACTTAATAAAAGTTAAGCGTTTTAAAGATTTTATGTTAACCTTTTTTAGTTGCTAAATTGGCTGGCCTAGTAACATAAATAGTTTCCATCTTGCGTCGACCACATGTTTCTTTTGTTGATGAGGCATCTCCATTTTCTATAAATAATTATATGTGAAAATTTTTTAAAGATTTTCTTTTAAGTTAAAAATATAATTTAAAAAATTTTAATTTTTATAGAATTTTTTTTATTTCTTTACTATTTATTAAAAATGTAAAAATGTAATTTATTAAAATGTAACTTTATTGCTCATAAAATTGACAGTTAAAAAAAGTTAAAGTAAAAGAATATAATTTAAAAAATTAAGAAATAAAATACCTGATTTAATTTTTACGGGTTCAATAGCAGATTGTTGTGAATATGTAGACGTACTTGCATCACTTTCGTAGTTGACACTCTATCACAAAAAAAAAAAAAAAAAAATATTACCATAATTTTTCACACACAAATTGTTAAATTGCTAATATATCATTACTAACCTTTACTGCTCCTTTTACAGAATACTCCTGCAACAGAAAAGAGAAATACAGTTGGATCTCTCATCCTACATTTTTGGTCCAGAATCTTCCCCTTAAACCTCTCATCCTATGACAAAAATTGGAGAGTGGGTTATAATTCCCCTTTCGCGGTCGTAGCATGAGAAGTTTCGTAGCATAAGAAGGTCGTAGGATAAGAGGTCCGACTGTAATTGTTTCTTTCTTATAATGTCCTACATTACTTACTGATTCTGAAGCTCTAGAGTAAGGTTTCTTCCGATGTCCGCTACTAGTTGATGGCTCAGAAGAATCAAAATCTCTACCTCTTTGCTTGGACATTTCTAAAATTTAATAATTTTAATAAATATATAAAATTATAAAGTAAGATATTTTTAAAATAATTTATCTAATTCATATTTTATTCTGATTCTGCTTTAAATAAATAAGATAAATTTCCCAAATATTTTAAGCTATATAAAATAATTTTTTACATGCCTAAGTGCCTACACAAAGATATATTAAATATAAAAAAATGTCAAAATTTTTGAAATTCTTTTTTAAAATAATTTTTTTTACCTTTTTATTTATTAGAGTTTTACTAGGAAAACATTGCATAATTATATTATCATTTTTTATATCTATTCAGGAATAAATAAACTAGATAAGATTTCAGATCGTTTGGTTTAGAAAAATTGTTTTATCAGATTAGAATCTAATTTGCCAAAACAGTTAATTTTATTCAAACTATAATCAAAAGCATTCTCCCTTCATAGCAAATATATGAGAAAAAAATAAAAAAGAATTATTTATGTTAATTTAATTTTAAGAATAAAAAATAAAGATAGATTTGCTACATGTTTTGCAACTATAGCTATTTTTTAAAGCAGCATTTATTTAAGTAGAATGTTCTATCATACTAGAATGTGTTCTATTACTCATTGCCAGTACTGAAAATTTATAGCATATATGATATACATTATAGATTTTCAGTATGAATAGCATATAGAAACCCAACTTTTGATATAGTAATTTCTTATTTCTATTATTCATATATAGTATTTTCTTATCTTATTTTTGTTACTATTTCTTATTTTATTTGGATACTCTTCTGTAGCTAAAAAAATATATAATTTTATATTTTGGAGTATAATTTATGATTTTATAAAGAAAATATTCAATAAATTAAATAAAATTCCAATCTATCTTTACTTTTCAATGTAATTTTATAAGTTAAACAAAATTTTTTATTTTTATAAGTACTAAGAGCTATTTATTATATATATATAATAAATAGCTCTTAGTACTTATAAAAATAAAAAATTTTGTTTAACTTATAAAATACTCTTCTGTAGCTAAAAAAATATATAATTTTATATTTTGGAGTATAATTTATGATTTTATAAAGAAAATATTCAATAAATTAAATAAAATTCCAATCTATCTTTACTTTTCAATGTAATTTTATAAGTTAAACAAAATTTTTTATTTTTATAAGTACTAAGAGCTATTTATTTTATATATATATATATATATATATATATATATATATATATATATAATAAATAGCTCTTAGTACTTATAAAAATAAAAAATTTTGTTTAACTTATAAAATTACATTGAAAAGTAAAGATAGATTGGAATTTTATTTAATTTATTGAATATTTTCTTTATAAAATCATAAATTATACTCCAAAATATAAAATTATATATTTTTTTAGCTACAGAAGAGTATCCAAATAAAATAAGAAATAGTAACAAAAATAAGATAAGAAAATACTATATATGAATAATAGAAATAAGAAATTACTATATCAAAAGTTGGGTTTATATATATATATATATACAAATTATATAGAAAAATTTTATTTTGCAAAAATTTACGAATCTTGCAATATGATTATATATATTGCATCATCATTAACCCTTACGATACACACATGGGTCTCATTCGTGTCTAATCGATTTCTATCCATTGAAATTTCTTAAAACTTTTAAGCGCGGCCCACTTCTTATCTCCGCCTTTTTTCCAAAATGAATTATGGATATTTGTTCCAGAAACTTGAAAGTATTTTCACGAATTTTTACAGATTTTTTAAACCAATTTCAATAAAACGGTCGGACTTGAAATACCCATGTGTGTATGGATGAGGCACCTAAATGTAGCGTGTATCGTAAGGGTTAAAATTAATTCAAATTAAAATTTAATAAATTTTCTATTTTTTGTAACATCAGAAATAAGTCAAAACACACCATCAATATACCTTTTTTGTCTTATAAATTTATTATGCCTTTAGCAGTGTTTATTATTAGCTTACGTGATTCCAACACGTTTGTTTGTTCAACTTCACAGCAATATCAATAGCGTCGTGATATTAAACGCAAAGATGACTAAAACTTCCAATCTAAAAAATTATATCAGATATTTAGATATCAAATACTCACTTGGTATTTTTGTACGCTCTCAGATCTCTATACTTTTCGCAGCTGGATAATTTTTACGGTACGTTACGAAACGTCCGTAAATAAAAACCGATACTTTTATCGAAATGGCTTCGACTCCACGCTCCACCTGACGAATGTTTCTTTTGTAATTGTGCTTTGTCCTTCATGACCAATCACGATCACGTATCGTAGAAGAAAAACACAATTGGTTAGATTTTCGAACAAGTGACAAAATGTACAATGAGTGTATTGAAGCGGAATAATTTTGATACTATTGAATCTAATGTTACTCGAGATGCAAATATTAATATACTGTAAGAAAAAATATATAAGAAAAAAATTACGCATGTAATGAAATTAATAGAGTATGTGCTTTTACGCGCTAAAAGCGGTCTAATTTTGTTACCGGAAATTAAATAGGAGCATTCATAGCATTACAAGCGTACTTCCTGATGACAGCCAATAAACAGCGCGGCTAGTGAGACATGAATTGACGAATCAATAAGCAGCATTTTCGCGCGTAAAATTAAATGTATAGTTTGCAAGAATATCTTTTAATATAAAGTTGATTCCATATAAATTATGCCTGTTAAAAGAAAAAATTACAAATTGGTTAAGAAATCCGCTGTCAACATTTAATAATAATAGGGTATCCTGTATAAATGCCAACAATTCAATTCAATACAAACTGAGATATTTTAAAAAATGTTCCAATCTTTTTATCTTATAACAAAACAAATAATTAATTATCTACAAATACAAGCTAATTATTAGAAAATTTATAGAAAGCTCTCCGTGACAAAATAAATAAATAAATAAATAAATAAATAAATAAATATATATATATGAAAAACAATCGTATATAATGTACACATGTATGTATATTTTGTCATTAATACAATAACGTGGTACAATATATATATATATGAATAATTATATATATAAATAAAATATTAAGTTTTTTCTTTCAAAAAGAATTTGCTATCCACAGAAGAAATGTACCCTATCATAGAATATATTATTCTGTTATTGTAATTGACACACCATTAAGTACTAAAAGATATATAACTTATATGAAAAGTTTAATCTAGGCATGTGTTATATTATTTAAAATGGATTGTTATATGTATGTACATATATAAGTATTATGCATTTTCTCTATGAAGATTATTAAAGACGATGTTAAAATCACAATAGCATTTTTCTTCAATAAATGGTGGTTTATCAACTTTTGAATTACATTTAATTTAAAATTAGAATTTTTACCAATAAGAAAATGTCAATACGAAATATAAACATACATAATACTTCTTCATTATCTCTAAATAGCATTTAATAATCTTCATAATTTTAATACAGTAATTTTAATTTTATAACTCAAATTAAGATATTGCAAATTCAGAGAGAAAATGCATAATGTGACACACACACGCACACACACACACACACACACACACACACATATATATATATATATATGTAGGATTTATTAATATAACAATAATAAATTGTTTCAGCCTACAATTGACTTAAAAAAATGATAGATTAATGAGTATACTAAAAGTTTACTGAGTATACTAAAAGTTTACTGGGCTATTATCGAAGTATTAATAATTTTATCTTATAATATTAAAATTAGAATAAAAGTGATATATATATATATATATACATATATGATTAAAGTTTACATAAAAGTAGAACTTCACTTAAAAACTAATTTTTAAAGCTACCACTATATCTTCAAACACAAAAATATATATTCACATCACAGGCTTAGGATCAAATATGGCTAAATAATTCTCAGTTTATGATATAATATCGTCTTCATAATCCATAAATAAAATTCAGAATGCCATGGCTATATTTAGTTTTAAATGAGATATTGCTTAGAGATATACATCAAATGTTTTCTACATAAATTCTATTTTTTATATTCAAATAAAATTCAATTATCTCTTATGTTTTTTAAGTACTTCAATTACAAGGTTTTAACTAGTGTTAATAGAGTAAGTATGCTAAGAGTCGATTTTTTTCTTTTCAGTTTTAAAGTTGACTGTACAAATGTTGTTTTGTATCGTGTTATAAACCAATATTTTATTTTTATAGAATTTTGTGACAATTTATACGAGAATAATACATTGTAATAAAATTAGTAATATAACAAAGAATAATCCTGCAACATTCTATTCTCTTAAATAATTATCTGTGAAAATAAAACTTGATCTAATATGTAAGTCCTAAATAAAGAATTAATAATATACATAATAAAAATTGAGCGAAATATCAATTCTATATGGATAAATATAATTGAGCACAGAATACATATTCTACAAATTTAAATACAATTTAAGTCTCACTGGTTTTTGTTTTTACGACAGAAAGATTTTGCATAACATATAAAGTATATAAATAAAAACTATATGTATTAAACACATTTATAACTCAGTTTTTGAGTAAGACAATACAATTCTTGCTTAAAACTACTGCAGAAAGACACAGTTCATATATTTTAATATATATCTTCCTAAAAATAAGGAATACATCTATATATTTTAATCTGAAAAATATCTATAATATATTAGTAATCTCTAAAAAAATATGGCTCAGAATTTAAATACAACAAAATGATAAAATATATAATATATAGAGGACATAGATTATTTTATAATGCTAGAATATTTTAAAATACAAGAATTTATCACACTCATTTAACTTCTATAGTATTTACAGTTTGATCAAGATTATCAATTGATTAAATTGGAGAAAACACTTGAAATTAAGTGAAAAAATAAAAAGCTTAGTGTTACATATGTACACATATTATTTTATAATAAACTATATACTCAATTAAAAAAACAGCTACTTATATTTATATTATAAAACAAAAATAATTTTGAAATGAAATACTTAGTGATTCTTGAATATTCTAATAACACTTATATAAAATAATAATTATTACTAATCTGTAATTTATACATATTAAAAGAAAGTATATATTATAATGTAAATTACAAACTTGAAATAACTTTTTCTAGACACACCAGAAATACTTTATATAGACACCACAAAAGATAAATTTTAATAAAAAAAAAAACCCAATATATCTTAAATTTATATAATATTTACGCACACATATATTTAATAATAACATTTGTTAAAAGAGTATTTATATGGAATTTAAAATTTCTTTTTAATATTTTTATATAATATATAATTATTTTTAAATGGATATTTTTAATGTAGAATATATTATCTCAAAAAATTAAATAATTATATGTTATTCACATTTTTAGTCATTATTTACTGCCACAAAGTACATAGTATTTTAAATTTTGACTATTATGCTAACATTTGTGAGAAATGTATTCTCTAAACTATTTTCATATTTTGTCATATGTATTTGGTATCTATATTCAATATTTTGTTACTGTCTTTACTTTTTACTTTTGTAAAAAGCATTAAGTTTGTTCCTGTTAAATTCTTTCATACATACAGCAATTTTTTAAGATTCTTTCTCTTCTAAAAAAAAACTAAATTTTTATTTTAAAGAAATGAATCTGTATAACTAAAATAGCAGCGGTTTTGTGAAATATATAACAATATAAGCACACACAAGATAATGCACAAGTTACCTAAATAATTTTTCAAATAAAAAGAAAAGTTCCAAATAAATATGATATTTTAGAAAGGAAAAACTAACTACACGCGATATTCTTCTCTAACCACATCTTTATCTGATGCAAATAAAAAGAAGTTATTTGGCTATCTTATTTCAAATATTGCTTGATTATCGAGTTAAAATTATTGGAGACTGTATATATATTCTGATGTATAAAACAGTAAAATTCAATCATCAAAATAAATTTACTTTTCTAAAATTATTATATATGTCTACGTATTTTTATTCTTCTCTAGAAAAGACTGCGCATCACAAAACCACTGACAAAATATTTTTCATAAAAGGCACAACTCAGAATTAAAATATTTTACAAATCTCTCTTTCTCTTACATACACATCTAAATATCTACTTATTAAACAAATATTTGTGAATCATGTAGAGTTAAATATGATTTCTCTTCAACATTAATCGGTTTTTGATTTAAACAAGAAGTTAAATATATTCAAATAATAAAATAATACTCACAGCATGCAGCAAGTACTACATTGGTAACTCACAGAAAAATTATTACAATAATAAGAACTTTATAATCATTATTTTCAATCGTCATTACTTGAATAGGATTCTTCATATTAAAATATTGCTATACATAACTGAATTAAGTTGAAGAAATCAACAAAGATGTCTGAAATACATAATGTAATAATGTTTTGAAACTTGTTGACATAGCTACCAGATTATGTATTAAGATTACAGATATGCTTTACTGCTAAGATTTTTTCACAAAGAGATTTGACGATTGCATAAAAAGAATGAAAGACTGTCAGGACTCATAGATCAATCGCTGATAATGAGGAAATATTTCCCAAGTTGGCAGATGCAGACCAAATTCTAAAGCTACCAACACTGCAAACTCAGATGTCATTAAGTCTTTGCGATTTAAACGAAATACACCTTCAATTCTCTGCAAATAATGGAAAAGATAATTATTGCATGTAAAGAAAAAATTTCATACTATTATATAAAACAAAATATAAAATACCTCAATGAGTGACTTAAGAATATCACCCTTCACATCATTTAATTTTGCTGCGAGAAGTAAACAAGCACCGGCACATAATTTCCGTGTTTGCTTTGTCACGATATTTCGAAGAATAAGCTTCTCAAAGTATACATAAGCCATTGCAACAGTAAGTAAATCGATGCCGTACTCTAATTTTGCAATTTTTCTCATTTCCCGTTTTAAACTGGAATAAGAAAATAATAGTATAAGAGATAAGAAAAGAGAAGGATATATGTAAAAAATATATTAATTTTATACTAACCTACGAAGCTTACTGAGAGTTAGTTGAATATGAGGAAACTTCTCCTTGAATTTATCATTTAACTCTTTTTTCAAATCAGAAGGTCTTACGTAATCGATAACAGACGCCTACATACATAAAAAAATATTAAATTATATATTAATTAATAAATTATATTAAAATTATACATATATTAATTTAAGTGTATAAAAATATAACTAATTTGAACATTGAAAATTAATTAAAATATATACCATATAGGATGTAAATGTTAATAGTGTTCTGTGTTTTCCAGCAATAAGTTCTGGATCATCTAGTAAATTTGGATTATATTGAGCAGATTGCTCATCCCACTCATAAGCTGTAACAATAAATCAGTAAAATAATTATAGTAGTATATTGTATTAATTTAATAAAAAAGAAACATATTTTTTTATGCTCACCTTTGGAATCAGCACTGAAAGACAATGGTGGAGACTCGGAAGTTATGTAGTGAGTCCGATTTGTAGCTGTATCATAAGATAGACACCTAAGATAAAGAAACAAATATTAATATAAAAATGTATTTTTTTTTATTTTCTAGCATGCAATATATATACAATGTGCTTCAGAGAGAACTGTATTTCTCTCCATATGTGTGTGTTTATAGTTTAAAAAACAATATTAAATATTTATAAAACTTAAAAAATGTTATTATAAATTTTCAAACATCGAATAGAAAAATATTGTAATAAAAACTTGTAATATCTTTTTTTTAAGTTTCATTTCGAGATATATATATATATATATATATATATATATATATATATATATATTTATATTAAATTATAAAAATCTAAAAATTATAATAAAAATATAACAATATTCTGATAAATTTTTTTGAGAATTTTACTATATATATTTTTTTTAAATTTACATTATATATAATATTCCAGAAATCTATAATGCACTTTTTAAAGTATAGTTTTTTAATAAACTTAGAATTTTCTTGACAAAAATATTTATCAAAATATCATGATTTAAAGTGTATATATAAATAAATATATGTTATATCTTGAAAATATTTACAAATAAACATTATAAAACTTTTTAGTATTTTTTTAACATACAAAAATGTAAAATTTTTCTATATAGGTTTTGAATATATTAGATCTTTGTAAATAAATAAAAAATGTATGTTTTTTTTTAATATGATAGATATATACAAATATGTTGAAGAGATGACCTGAAAAATGTGCATGTATAAGTGATAAAAATTTGTAACATAATTTGTTTACTGATAGAAATATTATATGTAATAATGTGCGGGAATGTAATTTGATAGTATAATTTTAACATATTTGAAATCAAATTATATTAAAAAGATTTTAATATAATTATATATAAGATATAATACAATTTTATAATGTTTACATTTTATATATTATACACATATTAAAATATTAAACAAAATTATATATTATCTATATTAAATTTTCATATATTAGCACAAAAGGGGAGCAATGTTATATCTCTTATTTAAAAAATGATTGTGAATGATCTAATGTTTGAGTCTTACAACACATCTTTTGCAGAATTATAACAAGATTTAAAAAAAAATAGATTTATAGAACGTTATGTCTGTTGTAACATATATATGCTGTATTATTGTATTATTGTATATTCACATCTATCTAATACTTTTCTATATCTTTTTTTTTGTTACACATATATATTATATAATAGTTTTTACCATTTTTTGTGATCCACATTCCAAGTAATTGTTTTTGTCCTGCAAGAAGATGGTTGACATGTTTTGTTATAAAACAAATATATGACACATGAATGCATGTACACATTATATGATACTGAAAGAGATGAAAAAGATGCTTATAGGTACAGTATTGCATGAGTTATGAATGATTGTTGAGAAATTCTTTGATAAATAGTGAGAGTTTCACTTCACACACAGCAATCGAGTTTTACTATCAATTTGAAATATTTACAGATATTCAAGCATGCAATAAGAGCTATAGACATCTTATATAAAAGATAATTAGAAATACTATATTAAAAAAAAATAGTTTTTAGGATTAGATTATTTAAAGCTTAGATTATTTAAACTAAAAATTTAAAAGATATAATACATGAATAAAAACACATAGAGAAGATAAATCATTTGTGTATATACATAACTTAGTTATATGGTTTGTGTCAAATTAAATATAAAGAAAGAAAAAAAACTATTATTAGTAGAAACATGTTCTTACCTTTGTACCACGTGATGTTTATTAGGTATAAAATGCGTAAATTCCATAGCTTCATTTTCATTAAGATTCAATTTTTTATCTTTCTGGAATTGTCTAGATGGTACAAGTAATTTCCCATAAGATATTTCCTACACAAAATTAATCATTAATTGAGCATTATCACTATCAGAAGCATTTAGATTAGATGAATATTAGATAACATATCTTTAATATACCTGGCCATCTTTAGCATGCTCTATACCCAGCAATCTAAATGGATCAATGCTATCATTAATTGCTGACAATGGTCTTTGAGATGATACATTTTTTCTTCGGGTTGTATCTTTACGTAATTCTGACCTGTAAATAATATTGCAATATTCATGAAGTTTATTAAATTTCAAATTATTATAGAGGGAGAAGGAGAATAATATATTATTAGAAGAATATCAAATAAATTGATATTACTTGTCAATTTTATATACTCGATTAACACGTTACAAATAAAAACACGTTGTGTGTAGATAGATGTTATGATATATAAATTATTGTTATAAATAAATTAAATTGTAATAAAAAATTTATAATTAAAAAAGCAGATTCTTAGAATAACTTATATGTACAGACATATACATAAGTATATATTTATCTGTATTGAGATAAATCTTTACCAACTGGAACGTTGTCCTTTGTTGTATGGAATAGCAGAAAATACTACAAATGGTACATGCTGGTTTGATACCAAGACTAATCTATCATCTCCAAATTTACAGCCGTTCACAGGCCGTTGTATTAAACGCAATTCCTTAGTAACTTCTGGTATTATGCTACTATTTGTAGAAATAGGTTGCACATTGTTCACTGCCTTTATCTTTGGTTTTGATAATTGGGCTTTTGAATATATGGAGCCAATGCTCTCATTGCTACTATGATATTGATGTTTAATGTCTTCCGAAAGCGTAGATGTTTGATGACTAATGCGCTTTTTATATTGTAAAGAGCCTACACGTCTTTCTGGTAAAGAGTAGTCGCTTCCGGTAGTTCCAGTTCTGTAAATATACAATTTTATAGATAGATATAAAATAAATTCAATATCAAAAATCCATATATTAGAAGATATACTAAAATATAAATTTGTATATGAGACTATCACTCTTTTTTCATATTAATTAATTTGAAGTCAATCTTCTATTAGCAAAAATTTAAATATTTTTTTGCAATTTCTGCTTTTAAATATTTTTATAACTCATATAAAATAATATGAAAAATAAGATCTAATCTACAGTGATATAAAAAGTAATATTTTATCACCTGTACTTGTCTCTAAAACTTATTTTATACATATAAAAATATAATACTTTTATTTTTTATTGTATGTAAAATTTTATCTATTTTGTTACTTTTTTAAAACAATCTCTAAATAAAGAAATGAGTTTTACATCCTAAACATGAAATATATCCTATGATATGTGTGCAATGAATGGAATGCAATCAAGTTTCTTGATGTTTTTCATTTGTGATATTATATGCTTTTGATAATGTTATCTGAATCCATGTCATTCAATCCTATCTGTACCAAGAACGTCTTCCACAGATGAAACATTATAGTGCAAAGATTTTTACATACCTTTAATATTTACATTCTTTTTATTATCAATTAAATATTTAAAAGATTTAAAATATGTATAATTTTTATGTTATAAACATTTTGTAATACTTATAAAGAATAGTAATTATAACTTGATAATATTTATATATTAATAATTTTACTACAAAGTTTACTACGCATTTTAAATTTTATAGTCATCTATGTGCTAAAAGTTATATAATTAATTGAATGCAAATATTTTTAAAATAATATACATACAACATTTTTAAAATACTATACATACAGTAGCTACTTTAGAATCTTTAATTTATTCAAAATTATCACAAGGCTATAACTTTTTACTATTTTTCAAACAGATAAATAAAAGATAAAAAGTCTATCACTGATTTATAAGCGTTTAATAAGCAATATTATATTTAAAACTAGTAATTATTTGTATTCAGATATTTATGATAAATAGTTTATGTGAAATAAAGCATTTTAAAAATAAAGTGTTTACCTATCTAATACAAATATTTTTTCTATCTAATATAAATATTTTTTAATGTTACTGTGTTAAAGAATTTAGGTATATAAATCAACTTAACTTTCTTCATATCATATTACTATTGTGATAGATTATATTGTTTCAATTATATCTACTCTCTCTTTCTCTCTTTAATTAAAAAAATATTATAATAACGAATAAACTGCCAAACTAATATAATTCTTCCACAGCTACTATTAACAAAACAATCGTAACATGAAAAATCATTTGATTTTGAATAATTAATATTAAAGAATTTAGAGAAAAGTGGAAAAATTATTGTTATATTTGTATATTCTCATGGACTTCTTTTCTCTCTGCACAAGTAGTAACCTAATCTTGAGTATAGCGATAAAAAAAAGAATGTCATAAATTTAAATGATGTTACAAATATACACATCGCCCATCTGTCAGAGCAGTAAAGAGCTGATAAGCAAACATTTACCGTTCTCTAAACGAACTATGCATGCCATAAGACAATTGCAGGTGATTTCTCTCCTGCTCTAAGAACATGGTAACTGCTGCCTTGGCAGGTGTGAGTAGTCCATCCGAATCAGAACTGTAGGAGTTGTGATCGGTGCTTTTGTGCATTAATTGCGGAGAATTGGTTTGCTCTATCATTTCATTTTGTAAGAAGTCACGAGTCTCTTCTTCTGGGCAACCGTCTAAAACCTCTTCCATGGAGACTTCAAAGTCAGCACTCTGATACGCTTCAAGCACTGTTTGTTGATCTGATTGGCCATCGCTTAGCGTACGTTCCTGAGTCGGTTCACTTTGTGACAAGGCGGCTAACTTGGTGTCCCGATGACTGCCGTCAAGAGAGATGTTGGAGAGGAATGTGAGGGCGGCCAATCTTCTGCGTGAGTAATTTTTCTTTAGGGCCGCTGCCATTCCACGATAAACCGTGTTGGGATGCCGGTGTCAAATACCGAGATAAGTAACGATAACGTGTGCCCGATGATGACGGCGACGACGGTAACAACGACGGCGACGACGACGACGACGACGGCGACAGCGACGTCGACGACGACGGCGATGACGACGGCGACGACGGCCACGACGACGGCGACGGCGACGGCGACGACGACGGCGACGGCGACGACGACGACGGCGACGACGACGACGACGACGACGACGACGGCGACGACGGCGACGGCGACGGCGACGACGGCGACGGCGACGGCGACGACTTTACCGAACAGGGACAACTACTAGGATCACAACGCATTGTCACTACTGATACACTTAGTTCTAACATCATCAATCACATTCGCGGCCATGCAGCACACGTAGAAACGTGAACCGGTATTGCTAATCATCATGTCGTTTCCTCTAACGAGCCGCTTCACGAAACACACGTTGCCTACCGTATGACTTTACCTACTACGCAACAGCGCGACCCATCCTCCCGCTACCACGAACGATGCTTGGTACTACGAATGTAGAGGGGAGTGTGTACATACATACATAGAAAAATATTATGTCACGGATCATGATTTTTCATGGCTTGATAATACTAGATTCAAAATTCTCTTATTTCGAAATTAGAACAAATTATGTGGAAACAATAGAATCATATTATAGATAATATTTTTATTCTACAATTATGATAATAGATTGTATAGCAGCACATTATGAATGATGCCTAAAGAATCGGTTATATCTCCAAGTATCGTAAACCCTGGATTAGATAAGAATGATAGGATTGTGCTGTGCACTCGAAAATTATATTGCGTAGTTTTTTGACACGTGTGTTGAAGCACATATGTTTATGATTGTTTCTTATCTCATTTTTAAATGAAATAGTAAATGATAAGTAAAAAGTATTTATAAACTTTACAAAAACATATAGTTTTATCTTTTTTATAATTTGTTTTTGTAGTAATAGAGTTAATTACTTAATAAAATAATTAAAATTCACAAGTATACATTATTCAGTTTCGAGAAATAATTAGATATATATATAATATGAATAAGAAATAAAAAATAAATACGCACTTTTCTCTCAAGAAAATCTCGAAAAATTGTCAGAGTTATCAAGGGAATATATTTTGGCAAGAAGTAAACGGAACTAGACTGAAGTGAAATTGCAGATTTAATACATATTTCGAATTCTTTCAACTTATGTCCCCTTAATATCGAGAATTTAATGCTATGAATTCTTTCATATCATGTTCTCCTAATAATATTGAAAAATTCGCAACTTACTTCAATTTGATTTACTTCTTGCAAAAATATTTTCCTGATAATTTCGATGATTTTTAGAAGATTCTCTCTCTCATAAGAGAAACACATTTATTCCTTATATATATTACTGTTATATATATGTATATTTATTGTTTTCATAAGAATAATATGCATGAGTATTTTCAAAATTTTCATCAATTTTTTAAATAATAAAACATAAAAAAGAGCATTTGCCTATCCTGAACATATTTTCAAAATATACAAAATCAATATAAATTTTTATTATCAACGTAAATAAATATGATTACATTTTATATCAATATTCAAAAATTCAGTGGATATATTTATTTACATTAATACATTTATTTTGTAAAGTACTTAAGGTAAAAATTCAATAAGCTTTTTTAATTCCCGAGTCGTGCTGCGTAGAAAATATTTAATAAAAAAAAAATTATATTTCTTATACACATGATATGTTTGCAAGAGAAACGCGCGAACTCTTCTATTATTAACTTTATAAAAAGGCTTCACACACACCTTCTATCCCTTTATGTAAGTCTAATAATAGGAGAATCATGCTTGCTAATTATATCCAATACAAGAACCTCGAAGAAGATTCACAAGTCGGAGAGGAAATGATTCACTATTTATATTTTCAAATAGGCTTATTTATATACAAATTTTACATTTCGCAATCTTTTCCATAGGTGTGATGTGTAATAACGTGGCATTACTGCAATTTAGTTTATATATTTATTTATACAATAATCTCATTATAATAAATTATATATATTTTTTAAATATATATTTATGTACGCGTGTGTACTCCGAATATGTATACAGAGTGAATTATGAATGAATAATATGATATCACACTGATGATCATGAATAATGTGATATCAAAGATATTTTAGATATTAACATATTATATGTGTTTGTGTGTGTGTGTGTGTGTGTCTATGATTCACTCTGTATATACATACAGAATGATTCTAAAGTGAATTACCAAATTTTATAGATACAATCTGTGACCAATTTAAAATTGATTTGTTAAATAAAAATTTAATTGAATTCCATCTTATTTTTATATTTTCGTTTTTCACTATTTCTTAGGCAAGTCTCAAATTTAATATTTCTTTTAATTAAATTATATTTAAATTAAAAAAGACAGAGATAAAGGTTTGTTATATGCTTAAAATTTTTTTTTAGTTTCTCTGAATTTTGAACAATTTTTTTATTATAGATCGCTTATAAATGAAGGGCTATTGACATGTTTGCTAGGAAAAATCGATTTTAAATTGATCCAAGAATACATCTGCAAAATTTGATGATCTATTTTAGAGTCCTATTGTACATATATATACATATACATACGTTGCATAGAAATAATGTTTGACACAATTTTGGCAGATAGATTGGCTAGGACAAGTTATATCTTTACGATTTACAAGTTAATTGCCACTCTCTCATCACACACACGCTTCCTATTTTTTTTTTTTTTTTTTTTTTTTTTTTTGATTAAAATTACCACCAAGCCTCTATATCTTAATTTTGGACTTTGCTTTCTTGCACTTACGATTGCACTATGTTCCTGTTAACAGACAACCGATTGTGGATGGAAAAGTGATAGAAGTGGCTCGGTATTATCTAGGATTGATATTCATTAATCAAGGTAAAAGTCAAAGAAAAAAGATGATATAGAAAGATATTCGTTAATCAATGTAGAGAAGTGTCAAGTGACACCAAACGTATTAAAATTTCTTACAGAAAAGTATGATCTAATTAATATAAATTATGTGCAACTTTCAACATCATCTTTTTTTATATCTGATGATTGTTTTACATTATCTTTATGGAAAAAAAAAAAAAACCAGAAATTTTTCATGTTTTGGGTACAAAGTTTCTTGGTCCCATAGTAATAAGACCAGATAAAGTACCTACAAATTATTGAGTCATATAAATTAACTTATTTCTCAGATATACCAAAAGTATGAAAATGTTACATACAATTTTGTATTTATGTGAAAATGATCTGCTATCTGTCAACATACACAGCTCTTATATCAATCTAATATTACAATATCTCTTAATAATCTTATCTAATAGAACGCGTTTGTCTCACATTTAATATAGTAATAGTATAATATATCATAAATATACATATATAGGATATTCCGAAGAAAGATATGGATCAGCAGTGATACCTGCCACTTTCTCCCAGCAGAAATTTCATACAAATTTAACTAACAATTTAATCAAAATTAAGAATTGGGAATAAATAAAAATAAGAAGATATTAAACAGATTAAATAAGAAATGTCTATTTGAACTTTTATTAAGAATATATGTAATTTCGTTACTGATACATGCCTTTGTTAGAATATCCTGTATATACATATATAGATTATTACAAAAGTAGAGTATAAAAAAATTGCATTTTTCAAGCCTAAGTTTTTAAATGAGTTTTCTTGTAAAAATCATATAAATTATAATTAAACAATCATCTGTCTACAAAACGATAATGTTAATAAATAACTTTCATGTAAATGATAATGTTAATAATGAGACAAAGCATTTTTTTTTTTTCGAACAACTTATCATCTTTAATTTGATAGAATTTGATTTAATTAAACTTATATTTACAAAAATTATTTAAATAAAAAAAGAAAAAAAGAATTGTACTTTCATAACTCAATTTTTTAAGAATTTTTTTTGCAACAATATTTTTGCATACTCAATTTTTATAATATTCTATATGTATACATATATGTATGTGTGTGTGTGTGTGTATATGTATATATACATATATATATATATATATATATACACACAACACATACTTATATATTTATATAGTAAATAAAACTCTTAAGCCCGACGCAATAATTCTATATAAATACACTGATTTCTTTAGTAGGTTGTAGTACCTGACAACATTTTCCTTTTAACGAACGCACAGTCATATTTAGTGTCATTGAGCTCATATCATTATAACAATGATCGCTTTTCCTTTTGTTACATAGTAGGTATAAATGATAACGTAATCTGGAGCAATTTCCATTATCTGTACTGTGGACCGTCCATAAGAATTATAGACATGTGACATGTCTATATAGCATTATATAGACATAAAAGGAGAAATTCTTTCCACTGCATCTTTTTTTTTTACTTGCAGTTTTCAATTTTCTTATTTAATATTTACTTTAACTTTTAGTTTTAATTTTATTTTTTAATATTTAATATATAATTAACAGAAGGAATAATATAAATACATATATTAAATATGAACATTATGAATACAAATATAATATAATATATAATAAAAGATCCTGGTTATTAAATATGTGGTTTTGAATTGTAAATCAAAAGTGATTTTTTTCTTCTATGTATTATTTTTATATATACACATAATAATAAATATAATAAAAAATAGAAAAACAAATTACAATAACTCAGGCCAAAAACCATTAATCATATTTTGCTTATCCTTTGCTTTACTTTGATAATAATTTATTTCACAATATGCGCTATAACTTTTATATTATATTGTAACAGCTCATGTAATAATTTGTAAATAGTTTAAACATCACGGGAAGAAAAGAGAAGGGTTAGATAGAGAAGTGTAAGATTTCGCGTTATTTACATATGACTTTTACAAGATATTACTCAAAAAAAGTAATATCTTGTACTCCTAGACTACTAAAAAAGTAGTTTGCATTCACACTATATATTCCTAAATAAATAATTAAACAATAACAAGTTATGATATTTTCCTACATATACATAGCGCATGGAGAATCACACGCTACGTGCGCCAGGCCATGTTATATAGATTTATTTAAAAAGTGTTATATTACAAATTATATGTGTGCGCTTGAACTGAAGGGGAAAAGTATTAAGTAGGAATCATAAACTTTCTTATCGAACTACTTGGATACAGAGATGAAGATAAGATCGCTTATTTGGCAACAGTTTGTTTAGATATTTCTCCCTTTATGCCGCTGAGCACAAATATAAATATGTTGCACACGCAACGCATAATATACATATATCTGAGTGACAAAGTGCTAAAATTTGTAAAGAAATAGATACAAAAAATAAACATAATCACAGTTGGTTGGCAGGTTCGCGAGCGAGCGCAGGCATGATGCATTTGGACAGACCCTTTCGACACAAATATCTCGATTTTCTTTACATGGTTTTATCACTTGGTCGATATAGTACTTCAACAGCCTGTTAAGCCCTCTGCGTTGAGACAGATTGAGTCTTAAACATAATCGTTTGTTCCAGGACTTGTCAATGGTTCCTGAGCCTATGTAAGCAAAAAAATCAAATAATAAGATACATTGTAAAATCTTTTAAATATGAAATATTAAGAAATTTCATCTGTCCAAGTATTTAATGGCTTTTATATATCCTATAAAAATTATAAAAACTTTTCAAATAAAAACAAATTTCTTAAATAAGTATGTTTGAGAAAGCATTAATTTTACCTCCTCTCCAACTGTAGCTGCGGGAAGCGGAAATCTATTTTTTTCAAGACTAAACTGATCCTCTGTAGTCTTCCTATAGACGGGATTATCAAAGTTCATACTAGTGACATTACGATGAAGATAATGCCTGTAGCAGAGTACTGCCACAAGTGCGAGTAATAGTAGTCCTAAAGACACTACGCCTATCACAATGCCGGCGACTAAGCCAGGATCTGTTGATTCAGTTGCTAAATTTCTCTTTCCATCTGCATCTGCTGCGGATAATGGATCTAAAAATAGTATATTTATTATAAAATTATCAATATCATATATAGAGACTAATACAAATCACAATGTTGTAATGATGTGACAAATGTGAAGAAATTCTACAAATTCTTCTCTGCTTCAGCACATTCATTATTGTAGCAAGTTAAAACAATTAATTAGCAAAAACTCTATTAATTCATATTTGTGATTATAATGCTAAAAATATAAATATACAAGATGTTGACTAAGGGCATTCGATTAAATTACATTCTTATTCTATTTCTATGCTTTGAAAAAGATACATGCACAATATATGACATACTCATATTATGCAAGAAAAGTATGTTTAGTAATATTACAATTTTGTATTATATAAAAAAATGTATATTTCTAAAATAAATAATCAAACTTATTGATTGTATATAAATGATAAAATCTGTTGAACAAATAACAATAATTAAATGGATATACAAATAGCTTCAAATATGTTATTTTTCTCAAAAATGAGTTATTTTTCTTCTGGATTCATTAATTAATGGAAACAATTTTTTCACATAAACGGGAAAATATTAATAATTTTTTGTTTTTTACATTAAATATCCTCGTAACTTATTTTCAAATCATACTTATTCAAATTGAAGCAAATAAGATTTTAGGCTCTGCATTTTTAAAATATAATTTTTAGAAAGTTTTTCAAGTTAAAAAAATATCCATTTCTTAATATTTTTATAGAAAAATTTATTCCAAATTGTAGTCCGAAGTTGATTCGGTATAAATTTAAAATATCTTCTTATAGAGATCTTCTTATATATATTTTAATAGATAACTTTGAAATCTCTATTACAACAAAATTTATTTAGTTTTAAACAAAACTTTTTTTTATTTGTATATTAAATATTTCACTCTTATTGTTAGTTAAAAGATAATTATACTAATTATTCTTAATTAGTGATTTTATGAAACCATAAAATATATCCAATTAAAAAATAACACCATGAATCTCCATAATTTATAGATAAACATACCTAAAATGGTTAATTATAATTCTCTAAACAGTAGTAAAAGTGATTAAATGTTTAATATGTCCCCAAAAAAGCCATGCATACGTTAAAAAAAAATATTCAACCAAACTTACTGAGAGTCGTTGTAACATTCAGAGGCTCGAGCCTCTGGAACGGCATCATTGCTGCTTGCGTCGACGGAGCTACGGTCGTAGTAACTGGAATATCCCAAATTCATGCAACACGAATGCAAATAAATGAAACGACATAAATAATGAGCTCATAACACCTACCAATAATTATCGAGCATTTATAAAAATTAAATCTTTCTAGATCCTTAGAGGACAATCGATTACACTAGAAGTTCGAATACACTTTATAACAATTTTTTTCGCATCCAAGCATTTGTACATTTTTATAATACTTTACGCATAAATGTATATATTTTTACACATGCGAGATGATTTATATAATAGTTTAGTGAGAGATAATGGTTGTATGGTTATATGCATGTAATGATTCTCGAATGTAAAAAATCAAAAAATTTAAATAAAACAATATTTTGTGCTTTTTTATCGTTTTGCATAATAAGCAGAAGTAAAAATGCACCAACAACAACATGCAACGCTCTCTGAGAATATATATATATATATATATATATATATATATATATATATATATATATATATAAAATATATATATATATTTCATTTCCATCATATCCTACGTAACATAAGATCTATAAAAGAATGACGAACAGCTTCCCATGAAGTAATTAAAATAATAATCTACTCATCTAGAGAGAAAATTTGTAATCCGTAACTTGCCATTCCAAATACTTGTAAAATCTCATTTAAAAATGCCTCATTAGTTTTTGCCGTTATGTTAAATTTGGTTTAGTTGTACAATTGTCAACGCATTAATTTATTTGCTTCTTGTGTATAACGTATAACGAGGTTGTATAATGAGGCAGTTAAAAGTTATACAATAGCAATGATTCAGTGTTGGAAAGTCATTCGTCAATTGTAATATTTCTTATACTGACTTACCATTTTCCACGCACATCAATCCATCGAGCAATAGTCGTAAGCCGTCAGGACAGGCGCATGACAACAGTGGCGATTTGGAGTTAATTCTAGGTGCCGGTAAACATAAATGGCTGCAATGCCCATTGACAGCCTGACACTGATTCATTCCATCTGGCTGCCTATAAGGATGATATACATGGACTACCATCGGATGTTGAAGCGTTCTGATCGACGTTACGGCTTCCATTTCTTTTCCGGTAAATTTATTTGCTTTAAAGATCGTTTCCTTGTCCCAATCGGTCCAGTATACATAATCCTCGAAGGTTGTAATACTGAAGGGATGTCTGAGATTATTCGGAGAGTAGAGAACCGTTCGTCTACCAGTACCATCATAATTGCAGGAACCTATGATATTCAACTTTGCATCTACCCAATATACTCTTTTACCAATCAGGTCTAGAGTTAAGCCATTAGGCCATTTGACATCATTGCCGACAATCACCTGCAATAGATGCTTATTAGAAATCGAAACAAATCGTTCGAAAAACAACACATTTCATTAATAATTCATTCCTTTTTAAATTATATTCGAAAAAAACTCTCTGTTTAAAAAAAAATCTAGAGAACTCAAAATAAAAGTAAAGAAAGAATGCAAAGTAAATGCAGGTGCTCACATGCATATATACGCACATATTCAATTGCTAGATAGAAAATAAATTTAATTTTCTCTTCAATTTAATTAAATTAATTCGCATAAAATGTTCTCACATTACTCAAGAAATTTTATAATATATTCGCGTATCTTCAGTAATACCATTCATTTATATTTTATATTATTTATTTATATTTTTAATCAACATTATTAATTTCTATCTCTCTTACCGATCGATGAGTGCCGTCCATGCCGGCTCGTTCGATACGAGCTTCGTCACTCCAGTCTGTCCAAAACATCCAACCTTCTAAAGGATTCAAAGCTATTGCTCTAGGTTCCTGAATGCGATCTCTTATCAGAGTCTTTCTCATGTTTCCTTCAAAATTGGCCAACTCAATGGTATCTTTTCCAGAGTCTGTCCAATAAATATGACTGTAAATCCAATCAACTGCCAATCCATCCGATGTAGTGAGATCGTTCTCGATAACGACTGTACGCTCATTTCCTTCGTCTATTGGAGCTCTACAAATATCATTCAATTATTGCGTTTCTTATATGACTAAAAATAGAAGAATTAATAGAAGATTAAAAAAATAAGATTTCTTTTAGCTGTAATTACAACATACTTGTAAATTTTCTTTTCGCTAATATCGCTCCAGAAGATCATCCCAGTGCGGAAGACAAAATCTAAAGCTGTTGCCATTTTTGTATTGTTAACGATAGCAGTCATTTCTTGACGATCCAGAGCTACCTTTCGGATATCGTGTCGACGGGCGAACAACAGACTCGCATGACCTTCTGCAGCTTTACAACGTGTCGAGTTCCGCGGATCTTTAAGATAACCAGTAGCACAACTACATTTGAAGCTGCCCTTTTCATTTTGGCAAAATTGAGAACAGCTACCGGGTTCCAAACATTCGTCGATATCTGGAAGAATAAAATAATCTTTCTTTATATAATACAAACACAATTTGAAAGTTAATCCAATATGGCTGCAATAGAGGTATCAGAGAAAAATTTTAAGAAAGTATCTTAATACATTAATATCTGAAAATGTAATTACTTCTTTCTTACCATCGCATGTACGATTGTCAATGAGTCTATAACCCGCGTGACAATCGCATCGGTAACCTATAGGCAAATCTACACAAATCTGCGAGCATCCGCCATTGTTTTTCGCGCATTCATCCACTCCGCAAAGCTCGGTACTTTCGTCCTCCCAGCCGATGCAATCTGGATTTTTGTTACAAACTTTCTCCAAAGGAATGCACGAACCCTCACTACATTCAAACTGAATCCGTCGATCACAGATTTCGATTTTGCTTGTGCAATTCTTCTCGTCACTTTCGTCGGCACATTCTGCTTTACCGTTGCAATATAGATGTCCTAAAATATATAAATCGTTGAAAATTGTTGAAATATATACAGCAGGTCGAGCGATTATAATATAAAACAAAATTTTTTTATTGAAATCTGAGATGATAAAAAAGTTATTCCTTATAGTAATTTATTAATTTTCAGAACTCGATGTCTTGATAAGATACCATAGTGTATCCAATTTAATTTGTAATTATTTTATTCATATATGGGATACGCCATTATCGATTAATGCGGATTAATAATATATTTCGTTGATTATTATTTTATTATTATTATTATTAATTTTAATTAAATAACAAATATAAATACCCGAGATGCAAGAACGGCGATCTTCGCACTGAAATTGATCGGGCCTGCAGGTAACATTGTGACATCTCTGCGGAGATTCGTCCGCACCATTCGGGCAATCCTTCTCACCATCACACACCCATGTCTGGTGGATGCAAGTAACGCCATCGTCGCAATCAAATTCCTTGTCGCAATGACTAATTCTCTCTTTGCTCACAGATTCCTAAAAAGATGAATTTCAAAGAGAAATGTAAAATCTGTGTATCACATGACTTATATCGCTAATATTTTTCTTTCTCCCTTTATTTGTAATTTTTTTTTAAACAACTGCAATAAAACTTCATACTTTGTGAGATTAATAACAAGAACGAAATACCTTGCATCCTATTTCGTCGGATCGATCGGGACAATCATAATCGCCATCACATCTCCATCGTGATGTTATGCAATAATTTTCAGAACATGAGAAATCAGTGCCAGGATTACAAGTTGTCGGCCCACAAGCTTTCTCGTCACTGTTATCCCCACAATCGTTATCGTTATCGCATACCCAGAGCTGCTGGATACAGTGCTTGTTCGCACAGGTAAACTCGTCAGACCGGCAAGTGTCGTCTGGGAGCAAAAAAAAATTTTTTTATATAAGAAAAAAATGCAACGACATAAATTATTTGCAACAAAAATTCTCTTTTGTCGAACGAAACATTAATATTCACATATAAATAGACATTTGATCAATACGAATTGAAATAATTTTCTGCTTTTCAATCAATGAGTGAGATAAAAATTGCGGATTTATAATCAGACTTTTCTTAATGCGCATATCACACATAATTTAGAGATGGAAAACTTGTTAAAATTAATAAAAAAGTGAAATTTTTTAACTTTTTTTTTCAAATCTAGTAAATATATAATGTTGGTAGCAATTAAAAAAAAGATTGTATAATTATAAAATACGTAACATTGCATTATAACTTAACAACCCAATATAATCTAAAACTTGATAATGTCTTAATAACGTTCTTTTTCTTTATCTCTTCAGTACTTACACTATGAATTCAAAACTTAATAATATCAGTTAATCCGATAACCTTTTGTGTTAATATGCGTCTTTATTTATTCCGCAGTAACTTTAAACTTTTTTAAAAAAATATGTTCATAATATTATTTTAATTTAACTAATTATTTGTCTAATAATAAAAAAAAGTTTCCATTTATAACTAGTAAAAATTTTAAATTTGACAATGTATCAGATATATTTAGTCTTTCAAATTATTTTTAAATTATGTATATACACATATATATATATATATATATATATATATATATATACTATATATTTTAATAATTTCTATGTAATTCTTCTGAAACAAAATTTCATTCAAAGAAGTTTAACTTATTGTGAAATATACAAACATTATTTTTAAAACAATATGTATTTCTTTAAGTAAATCATATTGGGTATAAATATTTTACTATTAATTATCTATCTTAACACACATTGAGAAAAAAATTGTTAACTTGATTAAATGCGTTTAGTTGGTTATCATTTTTTTAGTTACATTTTAAAAACATTTAAGTATTTGACTTATATATAAATACGACGTATTTGTGTGATTTAAATACTTAAATATTTCAAAGAAATAATAACCAATTAAATACATACATTTATTTTTTTATTTAATTTTATTGTCAAATACATTTAGTTAAATTAACGATTTTTTTCTCAGTGCAGAAAAAATAGATCATTGACTGAAAAATAAATTATATCTATATAACATCACAGCTTTCACATATCAACATATAATTTAGTTATAATGTAAAGATTTATGTCAGGAAAAAACGACAAAGACGTGCAGCTTTAACGTAACAACTTGTGCATAAATAGATTACTTAAATGAATTGGATTTGTGTAAGAATAAAAACTTTTTTTTATTGTGCTGTGTTACATAATCTTATTAATTTCTGCAAGGAATTAAAAGTTTGAATAGATAGCTACTTGTATTTTTGAATGGAATAATTATCTTCTCCTCGATATGCGACACGATTCAACATCTAATGAAAAAATCTACCTATTAAATTGTACTCTCAAGTCTTCCAAACAGAAAGTTTATAATTAAAAGAGAAACAAGATAATAAATGCAGTAAGATACTTACAGTTATCATCAAAGGTATATGAAAAAAATAAAAAATAGAATTACAGAATACAATTGGATTGTGGATAATATCTGCTTCCGACTCAATAATTTCTTTTTGTTTTAAACTTTTTTTTTGTGTCAGTTCAATAATTATGATCAAATAAAAAATGTACAAATTGGATAAAAATATTTAAGTTATAAGAATATTATAAATAGTTTCTTGACTTTCTTGATTGTATGAAATTTCTTATATTTAAATTTTCCATGACTTAATATTTCCATCCACTATCCATTATTATAAATCTTAATATTATTGGCCGGCAAAGTAGCAAGGAAAGAAAATCAACGCGGAAATAGCAACGACGAATGAATGTAATAATTGTCATCGTAAAAAATATAAGTAACGTAACTTGTGCAATCCATTTTAGGATAAGATAAGGCTTAGGAATGCGACGTAATATGCAATTCATTTGAAAAGTGTGCAGTTTTGCAGCGCAGCTTAAAGTATGACTACAATTGTTTTATTATCATATTGAAATTTTTTTCGCTCTATTGGTATTTTATAAGTTCCTTTACTTAAACACCTTCACCAACTAATAAAGAGCGATTTTATTTGCTTCGAAAAAATATTACTCGATCATCAATTTAATTATCTATAATAATTGTTTTCAATTAAAGTTGTCGCTAAATTTATAATGTTTGTGCTCGATAATGTCCCCTCCATCTGATATTTAAGATTTTGTAGTTGCTACAGTTTCACAACTTTAATATATAATTGTTATAGTTTTCACAATAATTTATAATTAGATTTGCTTGCTCTTTTTTTGAAATTTAAGTGAATCTTTAATTGAAAATTTTGACAAAAAATAACTTGAGATATCCTTTTTTTTTGATTATTAAAAAAAGTAGCGACTTATATATTGCTTAAAGTTTTCGAAATACATGTACATACAATATTTTTTATAGAATTGCATGCGTGAGTATAGCAACTAATAATCCATACATATAAAATCAAAAAATTTTGACTATTCGTCTCTCATGTAGCGTGCAAGATATACAAAATGTAAAACATATAGATCTCGAAAAGAGAGATAACAAAATGCAAGCGTATGGAAAAGGTAGCCCACGTGCAGAAGCTTACTGCACTCAGCCTCGTCTGAACCGTCCGAACAGTCTGGGTTGTCGTCGCACATCCATGTTAATGCCACACACTCGCCATTTCCCGAATGGCATGTGAATTGTTCCGGCGTACAGCTCTTGGATCCTGAGACAAGATGACAATTGCATTGGACCACTTTTGAACGCGAAAGTACGGCGCACTCGTTCGAGTACAAGCTCCGTGAGATGAACATTGCGATTAGTCATCAATCACTATCGTGATAGACATCGAAGATTTAATTTGCATCCTTGCATCGAGTGCACAGATAAACTTAAAATATTTATATGTAAAATATGTGAAAATATAACATTTCAATTGTAAAAGTAAATTGAAGGTCTAAATTTCAAATTAATTACCTAATTCCAAGAAAATCAATATTAATGAATCACTTCATAATAACGTGTAGATAGAAATATGATAGAATTATGAAATTATATCCCATGTATATTACTGCAAGAATATATCTTTCATTCTATCGATTTATATAAAATTTATATATTATTATATATATATATATATATATATATATATATAACAAAATTAATTTTATATAAATCATATTTCTACCTTCACATTTTTTAAATAAAAATGTAATTAATCCAATTTTGATTTTCTTGGAATTAATATAGTTTGAAATTTATGTGTTTAATTTGTTATACATATAATATATACATATATACGAGTCTATAGTGAATTCACGTGTTTATTTTTTTTTTGTTCAAATTTTTTATGAAAGTTTAATTAAATAGCAAAACAATACCGTATAAAAGCACCGTACGCCCAAATTTTACCAATTAGTTTTTCAAATATATTTAAATTATTACGTTTCACAATATTAATTTTTTCTACATTACACTTTATTGAGCCACCAATTCCACCGATTAATACATTTACGCATGCAATAAAAATCTTCCAAAACCTTCTAGAATTTTTGTCATATGTCACAAGCGATAGAAAATGTCGAATACAAGGATGCAATTTGCGATTCTTCGATTCAACAATTTGCGCTTTGTCGTTTGTTCCGTAGCTTTCCGGCTGATCTCCTCCTTGGCTGCTTTCCGGTAATACCTACGCTAAGATACTTATCCGCGCGACTTACTGCGACAATTCTTCTCGTCCAAACCGTCGGTGCAATCTATCTGATGATCGCACACCCAGGTCTTCGGGATGCACTCGCCCGGGCTGCATTGGAACTCCGTTTCACTGCACGGTGTCGCTCCTTTTTTCGATTCAATATTATATCGATTAACTTTTCATATGACAAGCATGCAACTTAATATTAAATAATATTAAAAAATTTAAGTTTCACGTTTTTTATAGATGTCTAATAAATATCGTACGCGAAAAGACAAATTAAGATATATAGTAAACTATGTAAATTTATATTTTAATTTGTCTTGGAATATTGATATTTTGTTAAAATATTAATATCAGAAATATCAAACATCAGAAGCAAAGCGTCAATGTTTTGATATCAGTATTTATAATTTATACACTATCGATGACGCCTGGTAACAAAACAGTCCGCTCTTTGACACTTGATGCATTAGCATGCTACTGTTTTCCGATTCAGATTGGAATAAAAGAGTTACACATACTTGCGATCATATTTCACATATAACAGAACAATGACGTTGAGGTAATTCCTAATTTTATAAAATAATACTGTAAAAACTTGTAAACTTTTTTATATAATTTTGTATAATTTTAAATTAATTTTTCTTTATGAAAATATCGAAAGAATTTGTCATTTATCCTAAAAAATTTTATATACATCATTTATCTTTGCAACTAATCCTCAAATAAAAATTTTATCGACAATTTAATCTAAAATTCAGTGAAAAATATATTATAATTTAATTATCCATTGAAAATACCCATTAGAAGTAAAATAATTAATTACATCACCGTTTATTAGACGAATAGAAAATATAAAAAACAAATAGATATTAAACATATATGTACAAGTACAACTAAAAAAAAAAATAATTACAGTTCTTTCGAAAGGCTTTATCGTTTTTTCTATTAAAATTATAATATACGTCATAATACTGAAACTCGATTGCATCTCTCTTATAATGTGAGAGGATTTTTAATGATCTACAACGTAATTTACATCATAATTGAAATGATTAAATGCACACATAATTATATCGGTCAAAAGAGCTTTGCATCAGCACATGCGCTAATTAATATTAAACGCACATTCCACTATGTAATTATGATCGCCTTCAATCTTCAAGGATCGAATAGGATACAATTAAACTAATCGATTATCATCAATACTACTTTCATGTGCTTCATGATATAGCTGACAGAGAAATATGCAAATATATACAATAATCGTTTAAAATAGAAAGCGATTTACAATTCTAATTAAAAAACCCAGAAGTGTTTCAATATCCTCAAAGGATTTCATCAGATAATCGATTAATAATATTAAAATTCTGACTCTACGAAAAATAGGAAGTGCCCTTATTACTGAGGAATATACTGTATATGTCAGTACACTTCACCTGCGAAAAACCGGTCTTTAAAGTAGCACTTTCACATACCAAAACCTTTTACAAACGGGATGCACTATATTTGGCTAAATATTTATTCTGTGTCAGATAATATAACAATGTATATTATATTGATCATATCATTTATAAAAAATTTTTTATAGTAAACTTTCAAGTCTCTCGGCATTTTCAAATAGTTATAATTCATACAGTAAAATAAAATAAAAAATAAAATAAAAAATTAAAAACTATTATACGAATAAAGTACATAAAATTTTTCTCATAAAATATTATAAAATATTCAAAAGTGTTGTCATTTCACCTTGCTTTTATAAAACGTAATTAATGTTTTCATAAAAACGCGTAAATTACAAAATTTCATGTTTTTGCACATAGATGTATACAAAGCATTTCTCAAAGGAGTAAGTACCGTGTATATTTTATTGACATAGGAATGGAAAGATATTAATTTCGTCTACCTTACTTTAATAAATATTTAATCTGCGACGTAGAGTCAACTTGAATATATTAGCTTAACTATAAACCGGTAATTTAATTAAAATCAAATTGAATTTTTGCCAAGATTATTTCTTTTGATGCATTATAAAACTAATTAAAACTTTTCTGAAAATCTCTGGTTGAGATTTAAAAAGATAAACAAGGAACAAAATACATACACTGATAGATTCGAGAAATTATTACTAATATCTTATTTTAAAATTAAATCCTTTAGAAAACCAACTACATATATATATTTTTTGGTAACTATATATACATATATTTCTTAGTTCCTTGCTCTCTCTTAATGAACATTATAAGTTAAGAACCAAGCATTAAATCAAAATATATTTACACGTAGTGTAATGCAATTAAAAAAAATGCAACTTACTACAGACAGCAGGATCCTCGTCGGCGCCATCCGGGCAATCTCGGTCACCATCGCAATGCCATATATTCGGTATGCATCTGCCATTGGTGCACTTGAAGTCCGAGTCCTTGCATTCCTGTGCAACTGAAATGTTCATATGGGAATGAGCGACGGCGCCGATCGGGATGATAGTCGCGCACGCGAGCTGCAACAGGATGCACGTGCGGCGAGATGCGTCCAAGAGGCGCGTTGAACTTCTGCCGCGGACTTGCATGATCGCGAGAGAGATCGCGTCTTATTTATATCGTCTGCTACGTGCAGATTATTTAAAATCGCGCTATAATACACTCGAAAAAAACCTTTTAATTTTAATTAGAAATTAATCTTCAGACGTCATTTCAATGTTTCAAAGAGACCTTTGAACGAGACTCCTTTGCAATGATAATTTCCGCACGAGTCTGTAAGATTATCACTGGTATAATTGACAAAGTCTCACTCTTAATGTAAAAAAAATATTTGTTATTTAAATGATTTTCGATACTTTTGATTACTTTGAATTATCGGTGCACTTGCAAAGAAGAACTCGTCGATCGGCGCAATTACTTCATCGGAGTTTCGAGACTTCAGCAAGTATACGCGAACGCGAACGATGTAAGATTACAGATCAGCAACGGGACGATACACTCGCGAGAGTGGCCACGGATTCTGTAAGACTGCAGCTTGGCAAAGGGGCCTCTATATAAGGGGCTTGGCACACATGTGGCGGTGGCGGAGGCAGAAGAAGAAGAAGAAGAAGAAGGAGATACAAACACGAATGAAAGCCGTGATTGTTGATTCTTATTGCGTGTGTAACATGTTTCTTACGTTTTCCTGATTTGCGTAAGATCATGTACACATGTGCGAGATATATTTGCGAGTTCGTTGATCGGTTCAGACTATCTCGAGCAGAGACATACGTAAAATGTAAAATGAAACTATTTTTAAATAATTATAATTTATTAATTAAACAAAACTTTTAGCTATCACGATGATCTATTTTATCAAGCTCTTATTCTATTACAGCTATCAATTGTATATCAGTTGTCTATTTCAGATGCCAAGATGTCAAATTAGGTAATTAATAAAGCACGGGTAGTGTAAAAAAGAATTTTCATTTAAAATAAAATATGAAAACATAATGATAAAGTTTAAACGGAGCGATACGTGATGCAAATAGAAGAATTAAATTACCTACATGTTCGAAATGAATCGAAATGTACAGCACCAACATTCAAGTTAATTTAATATATTCGGCTCAGTACGTACAGATGCAAAAACACGATAACCTTGGCCGTTTCTCATTTTACAGAGAATAAGACCTAAATTGCCTTTGAAGTGGAAAAAATTGTAACGCGTCCTTGGTTAATTCTGTTTTAATTTGTTAGCACTTTAAAAATAGTGCTCATTTATCAATCTTTGTTGACAAACTTTCCGAAATTATTAAATATATATATATTTGTGTTAATTTACCACTCTGCCCTCATAATACTTTTTCGCATGTAATATTTTTCCATATTTTGTAATATTATTTTGTAAGAGTAGTATTACTTCTCTATTTTAAAGATAATAACGAAAAATATCGAGCAATATATAGACCCATTATTATATGTATTTACGCAAATGCTCGAAACATTATACGTTACATAGAAGCCACTTAAAAGTTACTGAGTAACAACTATCTTGTTTCAAACAATTTTGCGAATTATTGCAAATTGCAAATTTATATGGCTACGTATTTGTGTAAAAACTACCATGACATTTCAATGGTTACATCTATTTCACCACAACTTGTACGACGTATTACGATGCGTATTATCAAAGAATTAAAATCCGGATATTTTGCGTGTAAATATACCAACGAAATCTAGTCGAAAAAATCGCCATGCGTGAATTTATAAAATAACAGTATCAGTAGTCACTTATCAAGTGTTCTCTTGAAACGCACATACGACATAACGTGAACTGTGCATAATGATAACACGAGAGTGGCATCGATAACGCGCGCGGTCATACATTAATATAAAAATATGAGAAGTAGCATAACGGAAGATAGCATCGAACTCTAGAAAGATAACAGCACGTAGACGAAAGCATTTTAATTGATTAATTAAGGATAACATTTACTTAGCATCACATATTTCTCTATTCGAAGCTAATAAATCGTTGTAACGATTACATTTGCCTTTTTTATGTTTTGAATATTTTGTTGTAAAGATGTTAAACACAAACACAGAGAAAGAGAAATTATACAGAATATTCTATAAGTAATAAATTCATTTGAAAAGATTCTTTGAAAATAATTTATTCTCTAGTAACAATCTGACAATGAGACTAATCTTTTTTTTTTACAGCAACAAAAAATATTATTAATTTATTAATGAATATTTATTAATAGATTTCATTATGATGTTTTAATGTTAATATTATAAAATGGTTGTCTTTTTTATAGATCTTAACTATTGACAACAAGCTTTTTATAAATCTCAAGCTTCAAAGGATTATAGCTAAGCATTATTTTCTTTACAAAAATATTTTTAAAGATGGAAAATTGTGGCACGACAAGATATAAAAATACATAAAATTTAATATACATAATATAAAATTATCATATTTTTTAAATAAAGATAGGTCAAACAAAATTATTTTTAAAAAATCTCTTTTGAATATTTCTGTTATATAAAATAAGCTTAACTTTAAATCGTACATGCTTCAATCAAAAATGGTAATACTGTAGTTTTGGTCGAACATCTAAAGACGATCGAAGACCTGAGTAACGCATCGTTTGCAGAAACGTGATTCTGAGATATTTGCATCTAAAGCTTTTGGCACGCCGAATGTGAATGAATGAATGCCATCATTTTAAATAATCAATATGCACTATAAAATGGAATACAAAATATTCAATATAGATTTATAAAATATGCAATTCATGTATATACATGGCATAGGATCGATTTGTTTGACTCCATTCTGTCCTCTCGTTTATTTTTATCTATTTAAGAACACGTTAATTATATATAGATCTTATGACACATAATTTTCCTTAAATAATGTATAAAAATATTTACAGTATCATTGACTATCTTATCATTTAAATATCCGGATATTAATTCTTTGATAATACGCATCAACTACTCTTTCAAAAAATCATAAATATGAATATATATATTTTTATCAGAATTCTAAAACATTTCTTTTGAAAAGATATTATTTAAAGTCAACAATTGAGGAATCATTTTTATGATTGCTTTAGATTAGATATTGCACGTGTGTATATAGCATGCAAAAAATCGAACCATATGCATAAAGTATACACGTTGGATCGTTAAAAGGTGAAACATGTTCGAGACAGGAATGCGGCCAGTTTCTGGTTGTAATCTTGTTTCTGATTAAGAACAGCTATCTCGTTATTCCCTTTTCACGCATTTGACTTTCTATACCAAGGCTTAGATCCCACAAAAATGGTTTATCAACAATTACTCGTTTTCGCGTGCGAACAAGATATTATCGTGCGGATTGATTATCTCGTTTTATAGAATCACGATATATTGCTGTATTAAAATATCTGACAATTTTATTTATATATATTGACAGACAAAATTAGTTTAATGACCCGTAAAAGATCGATTCAGATTTCAAGTAAATTAAAGTTTAAGAAGAAAAGATATTATTGATTTTCCAACGTCTTTCAAATTTCTCAGAAACAAAATCTCACATGAAAAATTTTATTCTAAATTTTCTCGTTTGTATTAACAGTTAAGGAACATCATATGTATATCTGCTGGCGAAAAGCTACAAAGAAATTATAACTGAAAGTATGTAACGCAAAACTATCTATTATATTCATGCTAACTAATTCGTTAGTTCTCAGGTTGCAGCACAGTATTCAAATATAATAGTGGCAGAGAAATTTGACATACATATACACAGAACGAATATCTTCTTGACTTACGACTATGATTGATCGATGAAAGATCGTTTAATTTTTTAAACTTTGTAAAAAAAGTTGAACGCTTGATATATAATAAGTTCAAAACAGTAATTTCAACCTAAATACAAAATTAAAAATCGCACAATATAAAAAGATAATATCACATTTATTGATTTCATTCTCATCATAACCAATCATTTGTATTCAAAATGCATTACATCTATTGAGAACAAAAAGAATTTCACGGATGGCTTCACAAGAGTTAAACGCGCGAATGATTAATTAATGAACGTCATGTAATTATTGTATCAAATTACGCGGTGGTTATTATGCCGCGAGTTGTTGTCACATAATAATCCATGCATTTCCGAGCTGGTAATATTAGATATTAACGGGAGATACGAGGATATTTATTATTCTCCTCTCTGTGTGTATGTGATGCGCGCGCATATTTGCATTCTAATATCTTTTATTAAAAATATTATCAAAAATTCTGTTCATTTCTCATAAATAAAAATTTTCTGTTACTCTTTTATCATATATATATATATATATATATATATCTAATTCTAATAAAAAAATATGCATCGAGTAGAGAGAGTCGTATAAAACTTCAAAGAAATCCTAAATATATAACGTTTGCCCTCTCAGCTAAAAGCACAATTGATCAAATATTGAAATTCCAAAAGATAAATTCGCTGCTTTTCTCTCAACATGAGTTTTATGCAATATTTGCATCATTAACATTATCACAAGTCAATATATCTTGGAAATCTTGGGTGGGCTTTCATAGGCAAACAAATCAAGTTTTATATAAAAAAAAAGTAATAATAACTGACATATTATCAATTCTAAAAAATGATACCATTTACAATAAAAGTATTATATTATATTCAAAATGAATATCTGCATACCTCAAAATCTTGCAATTTATTAAAGTATCTTTTTCCAAAATTTTTGATACTTTTGCAGATATTGATTTATAACAGATTTAATATATTTGCATATGCACATACGTACACAACGCATATGTAGAACGTTCCGTATAACTGTAATACAATCAAGAAAATAATTTTACATTCTACAAAAATACATAAAAAAACAGAATAAAACATTTTTTTACAAGGTTTTGTTTTCCATAGTAAAACATTTAAATCTGATTAAAATGCTATATGTATATGTATATGTATACAGTATCTTGCAAGCGTCATTTTATACGAAATACCAAAAGTGAAGGAGAGAAAAACGTCATATGTCCGTCGTTCAATGGTCTGAAAGATTGAAATAGACTATGCAATAATACGCTCGGCAATATCACTGCACGATTGCACGATGTATTATGCATTTATCGCGAAATGCGCTATACTTCCTGTAAATATCGCTTTTCACACATAACGTGTCGTCACATGTGAATCAATATTTACTATCACAAGCATTATTACGATTATATATCGAGTTCACATTTTATTTATTCTTTATTTGCCCTTTAGGTCCATTTTAATTAAGATCAATTCAATTAATGTTACATACCAAAAATATAAATCCCATGTATCTCCATGTTATCTCTTTGACGTTTTATACAATTTGGAAACAAAAGATAATTAGATATAATATTTTCCAGAATTAATGGAAAAGTATATAGTGTTATCCCTTATGAAATTTAAAATCAACTTTTTCTTTTGAAAAATGTTGAGATCATATATACCTGTCATAATCTTTTCAATTCCAACATTTACAAACTTATAATTAATAATTATTTAAGTTAAGATTTACTAAGAATAGTTTTTAGCAAATTATTCTCTTCAAATTGGACGAACATAATGTTCTATTATTTATCTGTATTTCTCAAGTTTCTCTCTGTAACTTCCGTGAATATACGTAACGTTAATATGTAACATCCAGCTAAAAGTGGAAACTTTGCAACAAACAATTGATTAAAACTCTTCACCATTATTTATAATATATGCTAATTAATATAGATAATTTATTGTATGCGATATATCATCCATTTGAATATATTTTAATTTACTTTTTCGTGATTTCGAAAGAGCTAGTATCGCGTATTAAAAAATTTATTCATAATACAGTTTCTAACTTCAATTCTATAATATCTAATTACAAAATATATTTGTTAATGGTATGTAATAAAAATGGATTTACTTGGAATAACACTGACCAATGATTATCACGAGATTTTGCTGGCACTTTTTCAGTGACGCAGATCAGTCGATTGATTTCAATTGAGTTAGAAATTATTAGCACCAATTGGTATCTAAATACGAAGACATAAGATAAAGTTCAAAGATTCCCACGATACGTAAATATTACAGATCTATTTTTTTCAATTTCAGATAACTTTTTTTATTAATTTTTTGAAACTATAAGCTGTATATGCTTCGCGAATATACAACTGCATTGCAATGTATTGGAAGAATGACTAATTCTTTATCTGTTATATCTATTATTGATAGATTAATAAGATATCCAGTTCATTTGTGCGTTATCGCAAAATCCCGGCTCGACGCGGTCGACGCGAACTGACATTCGAGAGCAAATCATGCGATCCTATACACACCATGTCGTGACTGGCTTTCACCATAATTATATGGTGCGTTAGTCGGTAGTCGCCGCGCAACCGAATCGGCTCTCCTTGTCGACTGATGCAACCGATGCGGGCCTTGCATTACAAAATATAGCGACCCTAAACGAACGGATGCGTGCCGATGCAGGAAGAACCGCGACGAACGAGTCCATTATAAAAACAACACAGAACGAAGAAAAAGGAAATAAATTCAAGGGCTGATGCAACATCGCCTGAGTTTAGCGTGATGATGGCATTGCACCCTGCCTTAGGTCAAGGCGACCGAGATCAATGCCATTAATAATGGACTTGTAATTCATCTCGCTTAATACACCTATATTTCGATATTATGATTTTTTTAGATCGTCAGTTTTATATTTATCTGATCACTAATGGATATTGTTTAACGAAAAACATTAATTAAATGAAGAATTCTCAAAATTATTCATTTTTTTAATTGATCGATTTGATGCTTTTATCAGCTCAGATATTTACATACATCAAATTTTCTATTGGCTAATTAAAAGTTTTAATTCTCATTTAAAATTCATAAATTCATTATAAATCGTTCGCGTTTCGAATTATATGATAAAATTTAATCGTAGGAAATAGCACGTTAAAGTATTATTAAACTGATTTTCATTGAAAAAAAAAAAAGTTAAAATCGATAGTAGAAACATTTAGACAAGTGAGGGAAAATTGACTTAATCATAAGTGGAATTCGAGATCTCGGGCGGAAATAGCAGATGACACGCGAGAAACCGACTGAAAAGAAAAGACAAGGAGTTGACGTAAATTGGTGGAATCTGCGTGATCGCAAGATGCAAACCCTGCGAATATTCCGAGAAACGACAAAGGGCAAAGTCGGTTCGGTTCGTTTGGCAGTCTCGTTGGTTCTTATTGCTCCTTTTCGCTCGTTAGACAGCACTCTTTTTCTCGCGATCTTCCTTTTCCTTTGCCTTTTCTCTATTTTATTATTTCACGTCGTTGCACTATCCTGCCGCAGTTTGTCTATTTAGTTGCTTATTTAGCTGCTTGTTTATTTGCGCTCTTGTAGTTCATGTAATCAATTTATATAAATGTAGGAAATCTACAGAAAAAATAAAGAAGTCTTTACAAAAGTCCATTACGGAGAATATCAATATATAATCAACTATGTATAATGAGATTAATTTCGAAATATAATCATAAAGGAAAGAAGAAATTATATAAATGACGCGATAAAATGTCAATTTTTTTACATTAAATACTGGTTATAAGTACGAGTCGATAATAAATATATTTATAGAGCAAAGCAATATTTCTCGTTAAAAATTTACAACTCAAAGGTAATCAATATTTCAATATATTTCAACTTTGATGTAAAAAACAAGTTATTAGTTTTGAACAATTGCTTAACAATAGAATATTATTTGTAGCATTTTTCTTTCACGTAATCATTGCTAAATTATAAATGAGAAATAAAAGATGTCAAAATCAAGTCTAAAGTTTACTTGATTTTGATATCTTTCATTTTTCATTCAAGATTATTTAAATCACAAGCTTCGAGCGAATAATTAAGTAAGTTTATAAGCAAATGGGACGAGATAAATGCACGAGCACATGCGTATCGCAGTTCCTGTTCTCTACTATAAAAAATCCAATTAGATCATTCTGTCTGATGCAAGATCAACGAGGGGCTACATCTTGCGCCGATAATCGTGTTTTAATTAGAGAAACTATAGGCAGACTTAGGCAAGGATGGTGAGTTTTTATCACAGACCTCTACGAGATGAGCACGTAATTATTTAGAAAATTATAGCAATTATTGTTCCTTATTTTTACCTTTTTTGCTTTATCTCTGGACTTTACTTAAAGTGCAAGAAAAAAGAGAAGAAATTACTACATCGCAACCGTTTACATTTTCTAATGGCTCTTACTTTTTGTCACATATGAATTTTTATGTCATCAAACTGATCAATTCAATTTTTTATAAATTTCTTAATTTTAGTTTCACTTTAAGATACTCTAATTTTGTATTAAATTTAAGAAATTTATAACCACAAAATACATGATTAAAGTGTCCTAAAGTGATGCTAAATTAAGAAATTTATAAAAAAGTTGAATTAATTAGTTTGGCTTCTGAAAAGCTCATCAATCGTGCAAATATTCACGATATGAATTCAAAATCAACTACTCCAGAAAGCTGCAGAGATGACCTCTGTATAACCTTTTCAACTATCCTTACTATAATACAGAGATACATTGTGTAGGATTTAACAAAAGCTTGGATATTGTACATAGTAATATTCCTTTTTACTCATAAAACTCTCTCGTGTCGCTAAACACATTGTAAAAGTTTCTTGAATGATTTAAAAAGCGAAGTTAACTGTTATCGTATCGTGAGATAAATATACATTCACGAGATTTAAAAGATTTTTAAAGATCGAAGATTATATAAAGCTATTGTTGATCTTAGTTCTTAGCCGATTTCAATAAATCAATGAATGTTTGAATACGTTGTGTCAAAGAATAATAGGTCAATGGAGATACAAGCGATTTTCAGATGAATGTGATGTAACAATTATACGAAGAACGGCAGATTTATTCATGAATTGCATATCTGTGCAAAAAATGTGCTCGTATAAAAGTGCAATATTTTATGTAGGTTATTAGATAGGTTATAGAAGAAACAAAAATTAAATCTATTATAGTACATGTGGTAATAAGATTATCATCGTATTTTTATCATCATTGTTTTAATTACCTGATTTAACACCGCTCTCTAATGAACACACACGCACGCTCACATCGGAGGTAAATATATTTGCTATTGCATCGGTTTTCGCGGTTTCCTTCTTAGCACAAATTAAAAGTCAATATAACGGAAGAAGAAAATGAATTTTTCAGTTAGACAAATATTTGTCTGTTGTACCGAGATATATGATGTAAGAATCAAATAGAAAAAAATTATAAATCAATTTTTAAATTAAAAATGCATAATTTATCAGCACATTTTATTCGAGCAAAGTGCTTGACCAAGTGCATGGATTATACCCTCTGCAACTCATGCATACTAACGTAATGTCATCATATTATTATTGCTATTAAGCATTAACTATACGTCAATCGGGATCTCGGTTAAAGCACGGAGTCTCGTAAACAAATCCCGAAGTGTGCGATCGGTCGAATCGAGATTGGTTTTAAATCGTAGCTGTGAAAATTAGATTTCTCTCGCGTTGGAGCATTCTATTCGGAATCAATAAAACGCCGCAAGAATGCGCGAACACACAGACGTCTTGTTTGTCAACAGATCACTTCATTTAATTAACACACGCGCACGCGCGCGCATCGGAGACAAATATATTAGCTATCACACCGTTTTCGTGGTAATACATAGCGCGAAATATTTCTGGAATTTCTTATCATAGCTTCATTTCGTATTATCACGCGCATGTAACTGCGCATACAATAATACTTCCGCCAATATTGACGCTGTCACCACTACACACTTGTAAACGAAATACGATTCATAAATATTTAATGACCCGTCGAGCAAAGTGCGTCCCAATGCATAATTCTGTGACATCGTTTTTGTCGCAAAATATTTCTCAAAAATAAATTTGAAAAATAAATGAATGTATTTCTATTTTATCTGATCATCAAATTCAACATCTAAATGAATGGATGTATTTCTATTTTATCTGATCGCCAAATTCCACATTTCGAAATAATGATTATTACTTCTATAATTTTATGAAATATTTCGATAAAACTACGACCTCACGGCGTTCATTTTAAATCATTACATAAAATCAATTAGAAGAAATATGTGATTATGAGTGGTGGAAATAATAGAAATTTACAAAATCCTCGCGTCAAAGCGACCAAATGACCAGTGTTCCATTCGTTTACGCAGCGCCAATATTAGTTATGTAAAATGATGTTTGTGTTTCGGCTCTCATACACGAATTTGACGCGTCAAAGGATTGCGCAAATTTACGCTTGATCATATGGACTGCGTCGACGTCATAGCCATTCTAACTATAATTCGATCATATTCGCATAATTTTGTACGTGACTTACATTTGCACTCCTCCGGGCTTTCATCGGAATTGTCGGTACAGTCGTCCGATTTATCGCAGACCCATGAGATTGGAATGCATCTGCCATTGGCACACCGAAACTGCCTCAAAGGACAAGCTAGTTTACCTGAGAACCAGAAAAAAGTTTATTGAGAAAAACTCAAGAGTCAAAAATGACAGAATACAATAAGAAAATGTTGCAGTGACGCTTACGCACAACAAGCAAATCGATCACTTTTGAATAATTTTTATTTTATGCAGTTTTTAAGTTTCTAAATTATAGTCTCACATTATCGAGAATAGCTAATAATAATGATTAGTCGATTCGCTTACTGCCCAAGTTCTATTTTTATATGTCGCAAGTTATACATATTTATAAATTTATACAACACATATGTAAAATGAATAAATTAAAAGAGAACAAAATTTTTAATCTATTTATAATTAGTAAAATGATTTGTCGGTAAAATACACGACTACAAGATATGAAAATCATTTAAGTGCAATAATGATAAAATCAAATGTAATCTCATAGCTTATCATAGCTCATTTATGTTAAATTGACTGACAAGGTTACCTCGCAATTCTTGTTCATGACAATAGAGATAGTATGCATAGGCAATTCAGTAAAAAAAATGGATAAAAGACCACAGCAATTTTCACCTTTGCAAATATACACGTTATTAAATTCATGTAATTCTCATATAATATATTACCGGTTTTATACAAAATTACAAAAAATATTATTATCTTACTGCTGTTGACAATTTTACGTTTATTTCATGCCCAGTAATTTTACTTTTTTTCTTGATAAATTTATATATAATTTCAATTATGTCTCTTTATATAAAAGGATGATAAAAAAATATTTGTTTTGCAGCAGAGTAATATGATTTTGCTCTTCAAAACAATTGTTTCAAAAAATTAACTTAACGTATGACAGAAACTTCTTACTAAATATATCAGTTTGCGGTGATATTGCTTCTTTTCAATGCTGATAAAAATAAACATAAAATATATACCATAAAATATATAGCGCGAGGCAGTTAGCGTAATCTAAACTAAATACACGCAATCTCTCAGTTTCCGTAAATTCACGTACGATTCGCGAAACAGCTTGACAACCCCCGTCGGGAATTGTCGATGCGGATTTATCACGCGGACGTGCGCCGCGGCTATTTCCACCGCCTCGTGAACTCCTTGGTAAAATTATCGTACGATGTTAATAGGGGCTAGCAGAAGTCGGAATCGGATATATAGAGAGAAAGAGACGTGGAGAAGCGGCGAAATAAATCGTCTAATCACGCAAGGAGTTCTATCTTGGCAGCTTGGCGTGGAGCTTGGATTCGCCGGAAGAATCATTACGTTAATTGCACTTGCATACTCACGCCTAACGAATATGCATCTCGATTCTCTCTCTCTCTCTCTCTCTCTCTCTCTCTCTCTCTCTCTCTCTCTCTCTCTCTCTCTCTCTCTCTGTGATGTGTACTAAAATGTACATATTTGGCGAACGCTCTAAATTCCCTCCGGTAGTTTATCCCGTGTGTCTGTGATGAAACAAATGTAATCAAAACAAACTTTCACATAACGCAAGCAAGAAAGCAGCATAATTTTGATGTTGATAAATTTTCTTACTTAAAATCACTCTTTATCTTTGCTCCAATTTTCAAAGTTTAAATGATGAACCGGAGACCCCAATCGACGTAAATTGCAAATTTGACTTTGATTAAAATTAGAATTTTCGCTTTTGGCAACAACTACATGTCTCTCTACTCATCATGTGCAGAATGTAAACAAAACATCATCTCCTTATTCCATGCGTAAACATTACTCAGTTTCACAACACAAATTGAGATTTCAGATTCTTTAAATTTATTCAAAGATGTATATAAATCAGTAATTCGATCTCTTAAATTTTCTCAATTTATATCCTCCGAATGTGTAAAACAATTATATGAAAATTGTAGAATTGTGTGAAATAAATATTTCAAAGAAAGAATTTCTTTTCTCTTTTTTCTTTTCTTTTTATTTAAGTGACCTACAATATTCCAAATCTTGATCTGCATTTATTAATCAATGTATATACATATAATGTATTTAGTAAATCAAAATTCGAATACTCAATATTTTGCTACGTTGAGTTTTAAAAAAAAGTTAAAAATACAAATCGATTAAGTCGTAAAATGGAGATAATCCGTCATGAAATTTGTATGCCAAACTAAAAATATAACGAAATAATTTTTTATTTACACATTGTATACGAAAAAAAATAAACTTATTCCGTCTCTGTTAGATACATTTTTGGACCATATTTTTGTTATTTGATGTTTGTTGTTTAATCACTATTTAGCAAGTACTCTGTGAAATTTTTTAACGTAGAAATCATAAAATGATATTAGATAACTAACCGTCACTTTCTCTCTATTTTCGCTTAGTGACATTAATATCCCATCTGTGTATATTATGTAGCCCGTCTCGACGAAACAGAGATGTACGTGGAGACAATGAAAAGCAGCGAGTGTGCGCGACCATTGACAAAACGGAACGATGTTGCGCGTCTACTTATATAATATATACATCTTCACGCCGGCTGTCGAATCGAACGTCCTCGCCGCGTTGCGAGATTTGTGATCCAAAGAGGGATGCTGCGAACGATTCGTCTTGACAGAAGGAGTACACGTGAAGATTTCAACGTTTCGCTCACTCGAATATTTGCCGCCACAATATATAAGCCAATTATATTTTGAAGTTAATTCAAACTTAATTCCTAAATATTATTAATTTGAGATGCAAATATATACAATATGTATGATAATATTAGGCACATGTGTGTAGCGTGATTTCAAAATTTTCACTGTTTACGCAGCGAGCGTATATTATTAGACACGAAATATTCCCGATGAGAGCTGAAAATTCGGAGATAAACTCAGAATGAGAATAGCCGCCATGAAACCCTCTTTCTCCAAGGCGTATTTTTTAGAAACTTCACGGTGAGAATTGTCTCCTTCGATATATAATAAAATATTGTTTGCGTTTTTAACGTGCCTCTCTCGCACATGAGTTAAACAATAAAAGATGAATGACGTTGACAGTTAATTACAGCGGCGCGTTCTCGAGAACGATCGTAAATAAACCAATTACATCTTCGTAAGATATGTATATATATATATATATATATATAATGTAGGATAAATATTGGCCTTTAATAGAATGTCAATAGCATCAGTTTCAAAATCTACGTAATAATCGTCAACTTTAACACGGATCAATTTTTTTGTCGATACATCGGAAAAGGGTTGAACAGCGGGATAAACGCGAAGGAAATCATAACTGAAAAGATTCATCAAAAAATATCACTATACGAAAAAGAGAAAAAAATATCGACAAGAAATACGCGAGAGATCACACGAGTCGCGGATTCTGTCAAGGACCAGTGAAGCTGAGTATACAGGACCAGCTTGCCCGCCACTCTCCCCCCCCTCACCCCTCTCTGATTCATCCCCGTCATCGTTGCTCCGAAAATATACTTCGCGATCAAATAAGAATGCAGACTTACTGTCAATTGAGAAGGCATTCGCGGCTGCTAGCGCGGCCAGCGCGACGAGTAGCAGCACGCCACGGGATTCTCGCCCCATAACAACCCTCTTTCTTCTCACGGTCGTGTCCTTCCTGCCTTCGTTCCACCACTGTGTCAGGGCGCACCACCACCACCCAGTGTGCAGTCGCCACCACCGTTGCCAACCTCTCGGTACCACGAGTTTCTTCTCACCGTCTCTCACTCACTCTCTTGCCGGCTTTCTCTTTCTCCTTCTCTCTCTGTCTCTCTTTCTCTTGTGAATATCGATCAACAACAACAATAAGCACCGCTGTCGTTCGAGATGGTCACTGCTGGAACCTCGCAAGACCACGCGGTCACGCAGCCTTTGCTCCCTATATAGGTATTCGCAAAGTGGCAAAGTCTAATAACCCGCTCTTTTTCTCTGTCATTCTTTTTCCAACAAATCTTGTGCCTGCTCTTTCTGTCACTCACTCTCCTTTTTATGGTTACTGCGCGACAAGAAAAATATTCTACGAAGTGGCGAGACTGACCGGCCCGCCCCGTATGCAGCCACTTCTCCACGGGTCTCACGAGATATATCTGTCCTTCTCCCTCTATTCCCTATCTTTCTTGTTCGCTATGTCGATTCGGCAGCGGCAGTGGCGGATTTACCATGCGAGGCGTCCAGGGACTTCACAGCAATCTTTAACGCAAAAATTAAATATTTTATTTGCAAAAATTATCTGGACAATAAAATGACGTTCAAACGTTTTCGCAACAAGAATTAAAATCGGATATAACATCCATAAACTTAATTTCCTATATTACAGTTACACAAAAAAAGGATTTATGTATAAATAAACATAAAAATCAAATATCGCATCTTTGCATTCATATTTAGATTAATACCTGCTTAAAACTTCTCTTGATTTTCGATTTTTGCCAATAATTTAGGCAGGTTAATATCACTCCGCGCCCTAAAGATTTCAAAACTTAAAAAACTTACGAAGCGCGAGAACTCTCTTTATATTTCTTACTTTTTTCAATTATTAAAAACAATAGTGGGTATTCGATAAGTTTTGATATTTAAATTTATCTTTTAATTTTTATCGGCGATAGAAAATGTCACGAAATCAGTTTGTACTCCGCGTTTTTCAGTCCACTACTGTGATTCAGCCGGTTTCTTTCGCGCTCTTTGCCGTTTCGCTCTGTCTCGTTCAACTGACCATTAACTCCTCTCTCTCGCGCTCCCCGGGCGAGACTGTGCTGACTAGCGAGACACGCCGAGTGTTGACGCACCGACATCGCGCCACCTGCGCGCGCACATTCCTCACTCTCTCTCTCTGTCTGTCCCGCTGGCGCGCTTTCCTTGTCGCGCCAACGTTAAAATGTATGACGCTCGAAAGTCCATGCATATCGTATATCGTACATTGTATGCGTGAGAATCGTTAAGTATGTACTGACAAGTACATACATATTACGTATTCTGACTCAATCTAACCTAACTCATATTCGCAATTATAAATCAAAAATGTCAGCGTGAAATTTTGCAGTAGTGTGTAAAATGCGCATGCATACATGAATGTGCGTGCGTGTGCGTGTGCGTGCGTGTGTGTGTGTGTGTGTGTGTGTGTGCGCGCGCGCGCGCGTGTGCGTGCGTGTGTGTGCGTGTGTGTTACATATTTTGATTATCATAGGTTTTTCTCTTGTAATCAAATGGAATTTTTGTTCATGTGTCACAAATGTCAATATTTGACTCTTTAAAAGCATACTTGTTTTTATAAAGATATGTAAAACTTGATCTTTTGAATAGGATATTTGTACAATATATACATATATATTGTATTATATATTATAAATTATATTTACGCTACTTAATACTTTTTGTAATATCAAATAATAATCTGATTTGTAAAGAGAATACATGGAATAAATCATTTAAAGAAATCTGGAGTAATTAAACATTATTAAAAATAAAATTAATAATAAATTAATAAAAATTATTAAATGGACAATCAAATTAACATGAATTGTTAAATAATGTAATATTAAACAATTATATGTTATATAGTATGCATGGTTTAAATCATTTACTTTATTATTTGATAGTTTTATTTTGCAGTAAAATTTATAAAAATATTTGGAAATTATAAAGTTTAAAAACTTATATTACCTTTACGATATAAATTTTATTATTATTCATCATCTGCATGAGATGAGGCACTCCACATTAATATATTAGGTCCATTGGAGGCTACAAAGCAATTCTTCTGTGGATGAACACTTATAGATACAGTAGCGTATTTAGTTGGTTTAAATCCTGAGAGTTTTGCAACCACTTTCTGAGATACAAGATCCCAAATCCATAACTTTCCATCTGCCGAGCCAGAAAGAATTTTTGTATCCTGGTAATCTACGCTTGATTCCAAACAAAGATCTTTTCCAATATGGCCTCTAAATTCACCAAGTAGTTCTCCCGAATCTTTATCAATCAATCTAATTGTATCATCTGCGCAACTAACAACTAGACATTGACCATCTCTAGTAAAACTAGCACATGTAATTGCATCTGAAAGATTTGTATTTTTATATTTTGATTGATAAATCAAATCTGTTTACACTATCTTGTCTTTACTTACCTCCCATGTAATCTGCGCATAGTTCTCCTACACGTATATCATAGGTACGTACTTTACCATCAAAAGACGCAGACAAGATTTCGTGATCTGAAACTCTTACACTTGAAATAGAATCTTTGGCATCATTCAGTGACTGTACTGCTTCTTGCGCTTTGGAACGTCCATCCCAACACATAACACTATTATCACGAGAACCAGAAATAATCATCGATGATTCTTCGTTGAATCTGTGGTTGTAATAAAATAAATATCAAACATTAGCCCAGTCATCTGAATTGTAAGAAACGCTAATGTAAAAAGATATATTAAATAATAAACAAAAAAGGATAAAGGAGTATATTAATTTGATGACAAGGTATCTACCTTACTGTCGTAACCGGACCTGCATGACCTCTGAAACGACGTATAGGCGTACCAGTTGCTACATCCCAGAGGATTACAGACTTATCCAAACCACAGGACACGATTTGGCTACTGTCACAGGACGGACAGACGTCCATAACCTCGTCACCATGTCCACCGTACGTTTTCAATGTAACTGATTTGTACGGGTTCCATAGTTTTAATTTTCTGTCCGATCCGCACGTTATACAATAAGAACCGTCAACTAAAACAAAAATCCACCTGTCATGTCAATATATATGAGATTTGTATAAATATATTATTGATAACCTCAATGGCAACCTACCGCTGAATCGTACAGCTCTTACAGCCCCTTGTTTGCAATCAATTTCTTTCAGGAATTTGTATTCAATATCCATTTTTTAAGGCTAACTTAAATACAATCATTATCTGATAAAATCTCTCTATAAAAGCGAATGTTTGTATACGTTTTTCGAGACACTTGAAAAAAGTTATCATCGTACAAGAGGTTAAAGCTATACCAAACTGAAAACTGAAGCAAGTTGCGAATTTAAATTCAGTGACTGCGATTTCTCGATATTAGTAGGGCAACATAATTTAAATTTAAAACATTATTAATATATAAGTAAAATATTTTTTATATTATAATTATATTGATTCTTATAATACTTTTTACATTATATTAATTATTGTATTTTTTATATTATATTAATAAATATCATTAATAATTTAAAACATTATTAATATATTATAAAAAAAATATTTATATTTTTGTATTGCATTTGCAATCAATTCAATATGGTCAATTTCATATCAAAGTATGTTCTGATAATTTTCAAGATTATTTTTCGAGAGTCTCAAAAGAGGCATATTCTAATTCTTGTATCACTTATTTTTTTTTATATAATTCTTGTATACAAAAAATAAGATAATGTTCCATAAAATAAGAAGTTACAATAATTAATTTTTTTATTATATATCTTTTTTCAAATTATATGACTATTTATACAATTAACATTTATATTATGTCAAATAATAATTACTTCTCTATTGTTTTTACAAGAGTTGTATAAAGTTTTTAGAATTTTAGAAAACTAATAATAAAAGAATTATTATACCTGTGCTTATATCATATCTTACAAGATACTGTGTATGAAAAAGATATATAATAAATAATATCTATTACAAACATATTTTATTATTTTCTTACTTATGTATCTTCTAATCATGAATATTTGATAAAGCTTTTTTATAACACTGAGAAGAATATACAAAGATTATAAAAATATTTTTTTTTTTATTTTACAAAATTATTTTTCAACTAACATCAATATTACTACATAAATTTATTATAAATAGAAGTGAGTATTTGATCGTTTCTAATACTTCATCCAATTTGTACAGAGGTAGAAATAACGAGTAGCAAATGAATAATCACATTTTCCTAAAGATTATATCTAGCACATATCTTTTATCTAATACACATATAGTATAAGAATATTAATTAATTATAAGAAATATTATTCAGCATACTCTTATCATTTGTTTTACAATATTGTTATAGGATACATGTATATAAATTATATGCATATCATATGATATGTTGTAGCATATTTTGTTTTCATATTACAACTGCATACTCATTATTTCCTAAATTTGCATAATTTATTATTAGTCTTTTTCCCTTTTTTCAATACTCTATGTGTCAGAGGGAAATTCTTTTGTATTAATAATAGTTTTTAATCTCATTTACTAATAGTAATAGTTGATAGAATTTTAATATTATAGTAAACAAAATGTTATTATTCAAAGTAAATTTAGTTTGTACAATTATAATGCTTTTTTATTTTCTTTTATATTTTATCTAATTTGAAATAAATAATATATATAAATAATTAAAGCCTATGTATTTGATGAAACCACATTTTAAAATTTGCTTAAATGGCAGTGACAATATTGTAAATCAAAAGCAGATTTGTATAAAGTTATTTCATTCATTATATTATGCAAATTTTTCTAAAATATTAATTTCAAAAGATCATCAATTAAATTAATTCACCAGGTCTAATTATAATTATTTTCCTGTGTTAAAGTTCTATAAGATTAACTTCTCTGGTTATTGTATTCAATGTGGATGATGATCCAACTGATGTTGCGAATAAACGTACATGAGATCTGAAGCTAGAAGCTGGTTCCCAAGCTTCGTCTCGTACAACACCTCGATTTCTAGGATACATTAGTAATGGATCTTTACCTGTTTTTTTGCACAATCTTTCTTGAAGCATAATTAAGCGAGATCTCCAATATTCATAGCTTGCTTGCTTAAGTGCATTAATCCATTGTTCTACTTGACACTCTGATCGACCGCTCAATACATGCCGTTTCTCATGTTCATCACGAAATGAAATGCTAAATGCAAATACTCCTTCGGATGAAGTGTCTATGTTAATGCTGCAATTTTCTAAAATAATGACACCAGCAGGTTGTCGGGTATCAATTTGTCCTAAATCATTAATATTGAAGTAAAATAGTAGGTTGTATCGCAGCTTGAACCATTTTTCTTTAAATACTGAAAAAAATATAAATTATATGTTAAAAATGTATACAATCTTGCTATGATTATTTAAATATGTACATATATCTGTCCTATCATTCATACAATAAATTTTTTCACAAAATAAGATTGTAAAGGTTAGAAGAAAAAAATAATTATTATCTTTTAACTAGTTATACAGTATAACAAACTTATAGTTATAAAATAATAAACTTTCTAATGAAATATAAATTGTTTCGCTTTAATTTCATGGAAACTCACTCTTAAAATTTGACCAAGTATTTCAGAAATAGTATATTTATTTCAAATAATAAGGAATTTCTTAGACAATTTTTAGAATTAGAATTGTTTCATTATTTACCTATATGTCACAGAGTAAAATAATGTGGCAATTTGCTATATGAATTGGAAATGTAAATCAAAAAGAGAGAATTGTATAAGGATATATAATAATGATAATTGTGCAAGAACATATAATAAATATGATAATTAATTATATTCTTTTGACAAAAGAGTTAAAGAATATATATATATATATATAATATATATATATATATATATATATAATATATATATATATATATATATATATATATAAAACAGATAAATGGAATTGTTTATCTCTCCCAATATCGAATGATTGTATCAAATTACAGAATGATAGATGATAGAGATTAAGTCGATCTGTTGTGTGTGTATCGTATAAAAAGTATTCAATTAATATTCACGTCAAACTAACCTGACTTATGAGCCCGCTTATGATTTAGACGTCCTTCGAGATCAGCAGGTCCAAAACTCGCTTCTGCGAGTTCTTTGTCATTGAATCTCATGTTTGGTTTAGCGATACGAGGGTGTTGTCAATGTGTAATACAGAATAAGCTATCGTACCATTATCACAATATATTCCATCTTCATAATCGTTTTTATTAATTGAGATGTCAGAGCTTGCCTTTTGCATTAATCGACATATATGCCTTCTTGAATTTTCACGCTTCAAGAATGCTTTCACTTATGTTAATCAACGGTCGAGAATACCATAATCTCTGAATAATTTTTGATAAATTTATTGAATAATATTATCACGATAATAAAATAAATTACTTTATTCGCACGTCACAGTTTGAAATATCTCTTCTTGTTAAAAGTGGTTTGCGTGACGTTTGTGTCTGCGATGGACGTTATAAAAATAGATAAAAATATTTAGTGAAATTAAATTTTGATATAACAGACGTAAGAGAGAAATCTCTACATTATACTCGCAATAATAAAAAGAAAGTAATAATTATCATATAAAGCAGTTTCTCATTTAAAAATTATAAAAATATATATGTAATTGGAGTTTGTATTTTTTTAATAACATTTAAAAATCTAAACTTACTGTAATTTTACTAGTTTTAATCTTTGTTTTTAGTGTTCTATGGACAAATCATATATATGTAATTATTAAATTGTATAATTATAATCGATATTATAATGTATATGTATATTTTTTTTTCCTTTTTCATTTTTATTTTGAATGTATATATGTATTTGAAAAAAATAATATCAAAAAAAATACAATAATATAATACATACATACCAACAATTTAGATATAAATATATGATGAAAGATATTGAACAATCAAATGTCTAATTTAAATTAGTACAATAAAAGCGTTGTTCTATCTTTGTTACTTACTAAAAATTGGACAAGGTAGAGCACACCACTAGTAACATCTTAAATGCACCTCATATAGTCACTATAGCTCACACCGAGCACTTGATACGCGTACTAAGTACTATACTAGCCAATCATAGCCAGTCTTCTAAAGAATGAAACGACTGTGATTGGCCAGTAGTATTTAGTACGCGTATCAAAGTATGTATGTCGTTGTAAACTAAGCCATTGTTGCATTCTTTAGATCAAATATGTGATTGGTTGATTTTTCTGTGGATTTCCATCATGTAGTTCTATTTGAACAAACCTTTAGTTTCAGATTTCAAACTGACAGATGAGAGATGAGTTCCTGATAATTATCAATTGGGATTGGTCTGTTTTCTTATTGGTTATACTCTTTCTTGTGAATTTTCATTTCCTCTTGATTTTATTTGCGCGCTAAAATTTGCGATTTAAAGACGCAAATCTTTGGCGCGAATTTCTAGACAGTATGTACAACGGACATGATTTTTTATCATGTATTAAAATTGTGAGTAATTTCCGTCTAAACTGATAACAGTTTTCAGTTTCAAAAGTGTAAAAATTACTTATTTTTTGATTGTGCAAAAATAATGAAAATGTACAAATGTTTCCACCTCTCAGCCTAGCACAAAACAAACTGTAGTAAAGAAACTTGAGAAAATAGAACCGATGGATTTTGCAGCAGATCATCGTAATTTAATTTCTACAGCTAATAAGGTTTTTGGAGAAGGAAAATGGAATCATACTGTTGTTCATCAGACCTTAGGTATATCAATTGTCAATTTTGTCAGTCATATGGTCAATCATATGTCAATTTTGTAGAATATTTCCTTTAAAGTCTTTCTCTTATCAAACATAAACATAAGTTCAAATTCATTTCAGATTATGTTGAGATCATTGGTGCCAAATGCAACGTTGGGTGTGTTAGTTCCGTTAAAGTTCAACTGGAGAATGGAACCTTTCATGAAGAAATTGGTTATTATAGTGCAGAAGAATCTACAAAAGGCTTGTCAATATATAATGCAAGAATTGTACATATCAATTATTTGAAAAAATAATATATCTAATATTTTACATTATATTTGACTGAAAAGTTACAGGATTTTTATAATTTACAGGGTTCTGCTATAAGTGGCTTAAGAAGAGCTTTATTATCATTTGGAGACAAAATTGAAAGAGAATTACAACCACAAAAACAAATTAAACCTGAACAACCTGATAATATACAGAAAAGCATGATACAATCGTCAACTAATAAGCAAATTGAAGAAAAATCAAATGTTCCTATTCAAGAGTCTGTTGATAAGATGGAGTATGAAAATCTGGAATCAGATAAGAATAAAGGTTTGTTAATAATTCATTTAATTATATTTATTTATGAAATGCTCTACAGTGCATATTCCATTTAAGTTTTACTACAAATCAAGATCTTATTCCAGTATCTATTGCAAAAAAAAAGATAACAACTGATATTAACCCATCATTATCATTATCATCAAAAATGAATAATTCTCAAGAAATCTTTCAGTCCTTGTTAGATCAGAACAAATTAGTACAAAATGACAAAGAAGATATTAAAACTGAAGAGACATCAAAAGAAGGTAATATATCAGATAAGTAAATGTATTCAATATTAATTGAAATCATCATTATTATTAATGCATGTTTTTGACATGAAATTGGACATTGGAACTGCAAGTTAGATTCATTTAAATATATGTATGTACGATAAAATTTTCTTGCCATTTAGTTCAAATTCTCTCTTACTAGATTTTACTAAATTTTGAAACTGTTTTATAAAATTATGATACACTCTAAATATTAAAATTATATAAAGTATGTGTTATTAAACATACATAAATAAAAGTATTTTACATTATATAAAAATATGCCATTCTCATAGAACTTTAGAAAACTAGACTAATGTTAAATGGAAAAGAATAGACGCATCATAATTATAACGAAAAATTTAATTACTGAATTGTTTTTATGTATATCATACAAAATGGTTTTTTGACAAGTTCTAATGTTTTAAATAGCGATAATCTTTTAATCCTTTACAGCATCTGCAAAAGAGATACAACGAATGGAGAGAAAAAGGAGACAAATGGAAAAGCAGATGGAATTTAAAAAACGCATGATGGAAAAAGAAAAAATGATATCAAACAATGATAACAAGCCTAATCCTAAATATTAAAAATTATATATAGATCATGTAAATATTATTTTTATAAAGCCAAGATTATTATATGTTAACATAATATTTCTAATTTATATAGAATATATTTACTTTTTACATTAAACAAATTGATTATATAAAAATATAAATGAATAAATAAATTTAAATAAAATTAAGAAAGAATAATTATTGTTATTATTATTTATATAAATATTTTACAACAATTAGTATATAAAAAATAATCGACTATCTAAGTGAAGGAGAAAAAAAATATCACAATTAAAACTAATTATTAATAGTTTGATTTAAAAATTATTAATAATTTGAGATATTCTTATATTTGAATTTTTTTTTAATATTTAATGTGCCTTCAATCAGTTTAGTCCAATTATGTCTTTTATTTGAAAGAGGTAGAAAGGTTAGAACTCTATTTAAAATACATATATGTTATTAACTTTCGGACGGTTATGTTAGAAAAAAATGTAATACATATTATCTTCGTTATAAAATATATAATATATGATAAAGATTTTTTTGTATATTTTTTATTCTTGTTTTTTATTCTTGTTACTAAAAGGTCAAAATATAACGTTATAAGAGTTTCATCGACACTGATCGAGACACTGATAAAAAGGTTAAATAATATCCACGTGTTACGTGTTTACACATTCTCGATGATTAATATATACATATTCAATTTATACATTTTTTCAATTGACATCAAATAGGAAAAAAGATTAAATAAATAGCCAACATTAAAAGAAGAAAAACGTGTGGATTATTTTACATATAATTTTTTATATAGGTTATCTACATTTATCAATAAATCATGGATCAATATTTTGAAAGCTATGAAGAACTCGACGTAAGTCAAATAAATAAATAAATATATATATATTTAGTTATATATAATTTTCATTATACATTTATATTTATACTAAATATACATATTTTTAGGTTCATCAATTAATGCTAAGCGACAAATCACGTGTTTTAGCATACAAGAATGCCATTTTTAACATGAAAAAGGAATTTCAGGGCAAAGTAGTGATGGACGTTGGTGCTGGTTTAGGTAAATTATTAGCTTATTAAATTTTTACAACTAGTTTCATATATATATATATATATTTTAATTACTAGTTATATATGTATACTAAATATTTAATAAATATATATTATATATGTCACTTCTTCCGATACAGTATATTATAACATGTTATATGATTGGTTTTATATATTTTTTGCAGGTATATTGTCAATTTTTTGTGCTCAAGTTGGTGCAAAGAAAGTATATGCAGTGGAAGCAAGCATGTTGGCAAAGACTATTGAACAAGTATTGATTGAAAATAATATACAGGATACAGTTGAAGTAATTCACAGTAAAGTAGAGGATATCCAGCCAAACAATTTGGAGAAAGTAGATATAATTGTTTCAGAATGGATGGGTTTTTATTTGGTACATGAAGGAATGTTAGATTCTGTACTTTTTGCTAGAGATAACTTCTTACGAAACAATGGTTTGTTATTCCCATCCATAGCAAAATTGTATGCTTCGCCATGTCAGTTACCATCTATGTATGAATTTTGGGATAATATATGTGGCGTCAGTATGAGGTAATTTTATTATTCTTAAATAAAAGAAAGAAAAAGCAATGATTCCAGATGTCTAATTTCTTAAATTTTTAAACTTAAAATATGTAATGCATTTACTTTTCCCTTTTTCTTTCTTATTTTCTTTTTTCATATTTATGATTTTAAGAACTATTTATTCAATAATATACTCAATTTTTATTTAGATGTATTGGAAAAGAATACAGAAAAACTAAATCATTGAAACCAGAAGTGTTACTTGTAAATCAAGATAATCTTTTGGCAAAAGGGAAATTGTTTGCTTGGCTGGATTTAAATTGCATCTCTGTAGAGGAAGTAAATCTAATAGGAGGACATGATTATGTATCGGTATGCAGAAAGGATGGAAAGTATGAAGGACTATGCATTTGGTTTACAGTTGAATTTCCAGATGGTTCAGAACTATCTACAGCACCTCACAATGAGGCAACCCACTGGAAACAAACTGCAATTGTTCTACCTACAGATATAGAAGTGGTGAAATATGAACCTATCGCCTTTAAATTGGAATTAAAAAGAGATACATCAAATTCGAGACGTTACAATATAGAATTAAATTTATTGGACGCGGAGAAAGTAGAGCACGATGTCCCATGTAATTGTCATATAACAAAGTGTATAGTGACAAAAAAGTGTATTGAAAATCAAGTAAACAATGAAAACGCTTCGTCAACTTCTTCGTCAACTTCTTCGTCAACTTCTTCGTCAACTTCTTCGTCAACTTCTTCTTAATTGAATGGCATCGGTTCCAGTCGAACCACGCTGCCAGAGAATATCCAGTTTTCTAAATGATCGGCCAATCAATGGACAAGTCGATGTAAGGTTTCGTCAACTGAATGATAATATAACAAAAAACACTAGTTTATATATCGACATGCGAAAAGGATGGAAAGTATCAAGGACTATGCATTTGGTTTACAGTTGAATTTCCAGATGATTCAGAACTATCTACAGCACCTCACAATGAGGCAACACATTGGAAACAAACTACAATTGTTCTACCTACAGATATAGATTTGTACATAATGTGCTAAAGAGAAAAATTTTTCTAAATACAATATAAAAAAATATATTTGGTTGTAATGTTTTATGTTTTTTATATTTTTATAATTTATTATATTAGTGAAACTTTTTATTATTTTAACTTTGTTGAACGTAAACAATAATATAAATTGCTGTGATTCAAATTTTTAAAGTCTAGTTCTCGAATTTTGATAGCTGATATACATACATCAGTATTAGAATGTGTTTTGACGGTAATTGACGAAATAAAACAACAACTGCAAGAATCGTGCAAGTCGCTGACGAGATATTCGTGCAAATTTCAAAACTGGCGCCAAATTATTCAAATATGAATATTGCTTGACGCAGATGGCGCTTGCATAATTCTAGGGGAAACAGTCTAGGCAATTTTCAGACTTGATTCGTCTCTTCTAGGGTGGAACGAAAACAGCAGGGAGCAGGAGCAGGGGTCGCGTTTGCAGTTCGCGGGTGCATCTATCGACGAGCTTTGAGAAGTTCGACGAAGCGGTCATCATCTCCTCGCTAATCGAGCGTGCACACCGGTCAGTCAAGTGCAACAACTGGCAAGATGAAGATGGCGGACGGACCTACAATCTTGCGAAGAAACAGACCCGGAACGAAGGCAGAGGTTATTAATTTTTGTTGAAAAAATGTTGTACTTACATTCACAAGCGATATTTGAGAATGTCAGACTCGGGTCACATCGATCATATGTTCACAAATTTCCTGACACTTCCTCCTTCCTTTGACACTTTCCCAATGGAAATCAATGAACTGCGAGATAAACCAAGACACTGTTTACACTACGAAAATAATATATATTGTCATCTTTTCTCGTAGAATCACCTGCACCTATAAATATTCTTTGCAAGATTTTTTATGTGATTTTACGACTGACGTATTTCCAACTTCCACTGAAGCATGACAAAAAATATTAGATTATTTATTTTTTTTGTGCGAAATATATGTTTTTTTGTATAAAATTTCATGTTTTATTTTGAAAGATGCAGATTGTTTACCTCGCATTGACATTTTTCATTGACTGTTAAAAATTAATGTAAAATGCACAGAACTGTATTTTATACTGCATTTAATCTATTTTTACGCCATGACAATATATAGCAAAGAAGAAATCGATTGTTTAAGAACTACTGACGTAGTTTAATTATTTTTATCAATTAATTATTTTTATCACGCTTATATATTCAAAGTTACTTTGTTCTAGGACTTCAGTAGATGGCCCGATGAACCGTTTGAAGAAATGGATAGCACACTGGCTGTGCAACAATATATCCAACAAATGATCAGAAGAGATCCATCTAACATTGATTTAATACTTAATATGCCAGAAGCTAATGATGAAGGAGTATGGAAATATGAACATCTTAGACAGTTCTGCATGGAGCTTAATGGTTTGGCAGTGAGATTACAAGAAGAATGTCATCCTGAAACATGCACACAGATGACAGCTACGGAGCAGTGGATATTTTTATGTGCTGCGCATAAAACTCCCAAGGAATGTCCTGCGATTGATTACACTCGGCACACGTTGGACGGAGCAGCGTGTCTACTCAACAGCAATAAATATTTTCCCAGCAGGTAATTTGTTATCTCACCTAAACTATATTATAAAATTTATTGTTATATTTCTAAATAAATTTTCCTATATGAAATTTTTAACTAACTTGTAATGTTTTTTTTTTTTTTTTTTTTTTTTTCAGAATCAGCATTAAGGAGTCTTCTGTAGCAAAACTTGGTTCCGTGTGCCGTAGGGTTTACAGAATCTTTTCACATGCATATTTCCACCATAGAACAATATTTGATGAATTTGAAAATGAGACTTTTCTTTGCCGCAGGTAATATAAATGCAATCTATATGTCTTTATGTAGCTGATTATATTATATAAATTGTATAATATGAAAAAATAATTTGTTGCTTTGTTGCAGGTTTACCTCATTTGTGACAAAATATAATCTGATGTCAAAGGACAATTTAATAGTACCTATTATGGAAGGTGATGGTGCAACAGAAAGCGAAGCATAGGACTTAACGTTGCGATCGTATTGTCCAAAGTCGAATTGCCAGATTTAGTAGGAAAAGTTGCTAATATTCACATAACATTCTGATACTTTATGGCAAATATAAATATGACAAAGGTCTTTGAATAAGGTCAGTAATTTTGCTCTTCATAAATTTGTTACAATCTTTTATCTGTCTCCACTATGGTTAAAATCTTTGATGAATATTTTATAAATAGTTGTGCAATTATCAATATACAAAGTATTTTCTGGCAAACTAATCCTTATATTTATTTATCCTTTTAATGTTTAATGTTTAAGATCTGAGCAGTGTTTAAAACTGTATAAGAGAATTCATTAAAATTATCAAATTTCGTAAAGCATATTATATATAGTAATTTAATCCATTACACTTTTTATAATTATATTGGTGTAATAGTAGATTATAAATTTTTAATCATACTATCTCAAAGTTATTAGACACTGGCAAAAGTGTCTCTCATATCTCTATATTTTGAATGTAACAATTATACCATTCTTTTTTGTAAAAATAATAGACAGTATCTTTATATGCTAAATATGTGTAATGGACAAATATATTGTATAACTCATTTACACTTAGTAATATAAGTTAGTATATAATTGTTTATAAATATTCTGTAATGTGTATAAACAAAATTTTTTGTGTGATTACTTTCGTTAAAACTATATTTTTACAATTTTATTTATCATTATATGTAAAAATAATGTGTTTGTATGAGACAAGTTAAAATCTTTCAGTTTGAAAACAAAATCATGAAATTATATTAATTACATAATTATTTTTATTTCATTTATAATAAAGCAACAAATCTAGCTTTGAGAAGTGATATAAATATCAAAGTGACTTGATGAAACAAGATCCAGTTAGAAATTTCCAATACTGGAAATAAGGTCTCGAATTTGTATTTGTTATCGATTTGCATAACAAGAATGCGAATTTATATAAACGATTTTACACATTATTATATAAAGATCGTATTAGTCTAAAATGAGCATAATAATCTACATTACATACTTGATCTTTGTAAAATGCATTGTTTGAGCGAGAGATATAGCACTAAATATGGTGTAGAAAAATACTGTTATTTATAATACATATACATATATTCCATATAGCAATATCAATCGCAGGCAGAATGCTAGGCTTTGCTATCCCGTTGTCGACAAAACTTCGTACTATTACGGTGAATTGAATGAACAGATTTTATGTACATTAAAGCAAGAGGCTAAGTCAAAACTATATAAAAAAAAAAAAATAGAATGTTGAAAGAATGAACAGGCGATTTGTCAATTCATTTAAAGTTTCAAAATATGATAACATATCGCTATAAAATTATAGCACGAATCAATTTTTTTAAATGGATGATAGAATTTTTTTTTAAATTAAAACGATAGCGATTACAAAATCAAATCTTACGAAAAGTAAAAAATAGAAAATGATAACCAGTCGATGATAGTACGACGAATAAAATGTAATTTTTATTTTATAAGAGCAGCGATTACGCCTTCGTTACAAGATTCTTTTATTATATATTGTAAGATATAGATATTACATGAAAAATTGAATAATAATTCACATTTGACACACTGATGTATGTTGTGATGTGAAAGTTGTACTGCCTATACACTTCTGATAATGAGATTCTAAACAAAAGACATTGGCTTTGAAAACTGCGCATTGTGAAATAGATTTCTTTTCTTATCTGACATACGAGAAAGATATTGTAGCATTGTACATAAAATTTGTAAGTACAAAAGTTCGAATTATAATGTATTAATGAATATAGCAAGGTGTGAGGAATCAATACATAGCAGGAATATATATAAATATATATAACATGTGACTGTCCCGTGAAAATTGTTTATGTACTGATAGGAAATAAACTTTCTACATACGACTTGGCTTTTACCATTTCTCTTATGAAATTGTTAAGAAAGAAAGAAAGAAAGAACTAATATTTCTAAAAAATTGTAAACATGGAGATGTAAACTTTTTAGATTACTTAATTTTACTTTATTTTCTATAAAACAGAAGAAAAATATTCGGACTGTAAACGAAAGAAATTATAAAGATAAAAAAAAAATAAAGATATTAATATTCCGTTTACTAAAATTTTTTTAAAGTCAATCATTTAAATCTGTCAAGGTCTCATTAAAATTAGAAATGTTGTGAATATCCTCTATTAAATATTCTAAATTCTAGTTTAATTTTTTTTTAGGATCTGCAAATGTAACATTTAAAATTATATCACATAAATCTTTTTTTAGAAATATTTAATATATATTAATTATTATATAAATATAATATTATATATTATTATAAATATCAAGTATTTTTTTTACTTTTGTTCGAGTATAATTCCGCGTTATTAATCCATTTGTTGTTCCTTTTTTGTCCGATAAAATTTTTTATCACCAATTGCTCAGTATCGTTGCAAGATATTTTGCTAACATTTTTTGTTGGTTTCGATTTCAGTGCATCTTCCTTCTCTGGAAATTCTCCACAATCGCCAGGCGCTTGATATCTTAAGTCAAAAGTAAATTTTTAGATAAATCATGATGCAGATCTCGAGTATAATTTTTTTGACAAAATGTAGTAGATTATATATACGCATGCATACTTGATTAACTAAATATGTCTCACCCAAGCTCAGTTGTGTCCTTAATATCCTTAGACAATAAGATATGAATTGCCGGTATTCGTTGAGTCTCGGTAGTTATATCTTTTTTCGGATTTTCCGATCTAAAATCAAATGACAATTATACATTCATATCTATTGACATTTGTTTTAATAAACTTACTCGATATAAGATAATTTTGTGACTTGGTGAAGGCCTTCATGCTTCCTCTTGAAGAGTTCCGCACAAGAAATGGCTTTTGCAATACCTTGTCCAATCCCGGTCCAGACAATGCTATTATGATTAGAGAATTCCTTCAATGCATAATCAAGGACTTTTCTAATCTTTGTACCGCTTTTCACCTTTCAAAGTATATTTCATGAATAAAACTTAGACTTATGAATTCCGTAACTTTGAAAGATTCAAAAACTTACGTGCATCCAAAGAAATTTTTTTGGTAAATTATCTATTGGCACTTTCGTACTTGTCGGTTCTTCTGTCGATTCCTCTTCTCGCTTTAGTCTTTTCTTCAATTTTGATCTTCCCATCTTCTAAAACATAAAGAAAGAATAAGAATCAGTACTTATATTTATTATTTTTTAAACGCGCGCGATATGTGTAACATTCGATAATATTTTATTTTTAATTAATTAGATAACTAATTAATATTAATTGAAGAGAATGAGTGAATTATATTCATCGATTGAAATTTATCTACGTTTAATATAATTAAGTTTTTAAAAAAATTTTAACTAAAATTTTAATTACTAAATTATTTCATATAAAGATACAAAAAAACTCTAAAAATAAATGAATAATCGTCCATATAAATTTTCATAAAAAAAAAAAAAAAAAAAAAAAAAAAAAATCGATTCTGGAATGAAATTTCAAAAAAGGATTCATAGATAAGATTTTTCATATTATTTAAGAGACTTATATGATGCAACAACAAAGTGTATTGCAACTTAAAATAGATTTTGGTGCAACAAAAAGATTCAAGAGGTTTTCTTTTTTTTAAATAAGGTCAGGATAATGTTAGAGGGTGCAATTTCAGAAATAGTTGAGCTGTTCTGGAAATCGAAGCGACGGCGATGTTTAGACATCGCATCTCTCTATCTCTCTCTCTTTCTCTCTGCTAGTAGGTCATGGGTTCAGTCACAAGCCTCGCACAGCTTTGCTGGCGTGCCATTCGGAACCATTCATGGAACTTAGAACGACCTTGTACAGTCGCATGCAGAAATATTTTGTCGATTGTGACGTTTATCTGTGGTTTCTGCAAGGATAAGGATACAGGGCGAAGAACGCTGGAAAATTTATTTCCGGATTTAAATATATTTGTATCTAATAAATCGATTTTTTATTTGAGAAAAAGCGCTATGACAAATGTAATTATCAAATACAATAATAAATCCAATATAAGATAATAATAAATTCAATATGATATCCAATATATACAGAGTGTCCCAGAATTCGCGGACGCGGAATGCACAGCGTGATTGTCCGTGCCAAAAGAAGCAACTTTTTCTTCAGCAAAAATGTCGATGATCATCAATAATTTTCCAGTTATAAGCAATTGAAAAAGACGGGTTTTTCGCAAACTTTGTAGAATTAAAAGATTAATACAATTATATTCTTCAGTTAATTTTAGATGGAGTTTATTAAAATTTTTATTTAAGACTTAGTTACAGAGATACATGATAGCAAAATTTGGAAACTAGCAAAAAATGATAACTTTTCTCGATATTTTTGCTGAGGAAAAAGTTGCTTCTTTTGACACGGACAATCACGTTGTGTATTCCGTGTCCACGAATTCTGGAATATCTTGTATAAAATGCCAATATAATATCCAATAAAATAAAATTATTCAGTGTAATTATCAAATTAATGTAGATAATTATAAGAATAGCGCTAAGAGAATATAGTTATATTTTAATTAAAGGATTTATAATATCAAGTAAAACTTATATATTATAAAGAACATAAAGTTATAATCAAAGAAATTTTGATTTAACAAAAATGTATAATATATTAAAAGTAAAATAATATGAAAATTAATTATACAATTGTTGTTTGTTTATAGGAATAATGTATTTCTATTATCAAACTAAATCTTTATTCTAGATAAAAAGGTGATATTATAAAGCAGATAGAAAATATGCTAATCAATCAATTATTAAGCATTTAAAAAAGATGTTCTCTAACATAAGCAAAATATAGCACAAAAAATTATCTATAGTTACATAAAATTTTAAATAATATAAATTGTTCATGTATTAATATAATTATCTACATTGTAAAATAATGTCTTACTTGAAAATTATTCGATTGAGAAAATACAACTAAGAATATATTTAAATTCAATGCGGAAATTTTTTTGTTATCCCGTGATCATCAATGACAAAAAATCGAAGTAATGTTGTTGTTTAGCGCAATCTTTCAAAGTAATGTTATCAATTTTTTCACGGTTGTATCATTCCTTTCATTGATATGATTGACACAGTGCTTTCCGCTTCATCACTTGTATTACTTTCGGGCATCCTTGCCAATTAATATCGTCGGTATCAAAATCGCATCAAAAGAGAGTTTTGTCACTTCGATATTTATATATATATATATATATATATATATATATATATATATATAAAATCCAGTTATATAATCTGATAACTTAGTAAAAAAATCTTACAAGTAAAGATATGGAAGTGTCCCCTTCCGAGGTCAAAATAGGAGACACGTATTGTTTTACATGTGCTTATACGGCCGTTAAGGGAGTGAAACACCTTCTTGAAAAAAATCAGTTTTTATATTTCTGAGCGAATACTGTCGAAAGGATAAAGTATATAAAAAAAAAATTTCAAATAAAAATTCTATAAGTTTTAATGTACTTTAAAACCGCATAATAAGATTTTTTAAAAATTGAAGGGAGAAGGAAGGATTACGAAAAATATGACATTTTCGGAAAATTTGATTATGCAGTTTTAAAGTACATTAAAAACCATAGAAACTTTTTTTTTATATCTCTTATCGTTTCAACAGTAATCGCTCAGAAATATAACAACCGATTTTCTTTCAAGAGGATGTTTTCGTAGAAAATTTCCAATTTTGTTCAGCTCGTAGTTCTCTATGTAAAAATTACTAAACTTATAGTAACGCAAAAGTAATAGTGTCCTTCAAAAGTAGAGATTTAAATTAACCCTTTTTTGAATTTAAATTTCGTTCATTTTTAACAAAATTATAATTGGTTGAATTTTACCTATTTTTTAAAAGAAAAATTACTCTAATTTTTACGAAAAGTTCATATATATATATATATATAATCGAAATTCCTGAGCATACCGTAATAGAAAAAGCATCTTCTCCGTCGGTGTTGGAGAGGGAGATCACCGGATGCTGGATGGAAAGTCCCATCAATATTTTCCAATCAACATTCGATTGCTGGCGATATACGACCCCGGCGTTGGTGCGGCCTCGTTCCCGCGGAGAAAACCCGTGGCGATGAGAGGTAAAGAGGGCAGGGGGATAAGATGCGAGGGTGCGAGAGGGATCAAAGTGTAGGCGTATATGGTCGTGGTATGCGTGACATAGCCCGCATAGCGCCGCAACGCCCCGACGCCATATTGCATTATTAAAGCACCCCCGTTGGTCGGGGCACCTTCCCTCCTTTCCCATTCTTACATTCCAGCATTATGAACGTTTTTATCCCTGAAGGACGTGAGCAAAAGGACTACTAACTCTCTGTCGTTGGCCCGCGATCACTAGTCCGGAGTTCGTTGTACCCCCTCGAGAAAATCGACTCTTGTAATGTCATATGTTATGTGCCCTTTGAAATTGCACATCAAAGGGCCTACGCGGCCTTTCGTAGAGTCTTAACAGGTTGTCAATTTTAAATTTATTAATGATGAGATAGTATAAATATAAAACAACATTTATTTTATATAAATAAAATTATTTAATTCCTATATACGAGAGGCGCGTTATTCTTATTTTTAAAAATTGTGTTTTATATCTATAATTATAAGAAATATGTTCATTTTAAGAAATGATTTATCACCACAGCTCGAGTTAATTAATTCTGAGTTAATGATAACCTCTTTCTAAATTGAAGTGCCACGTGATATAAACGCAGACAAAGAAAATTCAATTAACCAGAATTCGTGACTTAATTGGTGACCTAAATAGATATGCTGAAGCATATCTATTCAATCGATGCAATTAATCATTCGGCGTTAAAAGACATGATTTCCAAATTAAAACGAAATTTTTGAAAAATTAAAACAAAACTATTTTATTAAAAAAAAAAAAAAAAAAAAAAAAAAAAAAACTTTTTCACGAAAATTAGTTACATTAATTTATAACAAACTAAATATATTTTTTTAAATTTGTACTAACTTTTATTCAGAAATTCTTACATTGTTAGAATTTTTAGAAAAAACAAATAAAATAATGGCAACTTTTTGGGAAACTACATCCTTCTAATACGATTTGATTTGCATTAAGAATATAGCCACTGATCAACACTAAAAGATATTTATCAATTCCGTTATCATCTCCATATCACTGCATTATGGATCGTTTCGTCGTAATGAGCAAATATTCCGTAATGCTTCTAAATTACCCTTCGAGCCGCTTGGCTTTCCTCGAGCTATAATTATCACGCAAATTGACTCGGCGAATACCACCATCACTACGGCAGTTAATTTCAGCAGCATGGAACATGAGGGATTTTATATCGATGATGATTCGAACTGCTTGCCTTTCGAAAGGTAGCGCGTTCCGCGATATCTTGAGCCCAAGGATTCTTTAATGCAGAGAAGGCAAGAGAGGTCAAGGGTTTTCCGAACCTCTCGCGTACTCTGCTCTCGGTTTCCTCTAAGCGAGAATCAGACGTCTTCTGCGACTGGCACTCTCTTAATGATGCCTACGTAACCTCCTTTTTTCCATCTTAATAAACCACGAGAACGCTAGCATCCAATTTACTCGAGTGAACGAGGCGCCTGTACTGGGTGTCTCGAATTATCATCTCACTGATAAATCGTAGATCCTTCGGTCGATTTAGAACTAATTTTTTCCTGATCAAAATAATTTTTGAGTAGCTAATGAAAAAATATTGTTTTCAAAAGTATTTCAAATTAATTCAGGAGAAACCTCAATTAATTAAAGAGAAAACCAACAAATATGTATAATAAAACTATATCTTTTAAGTTCAAATTGATTTTATTCTAAGATTTTAATTTGAAGCTAAACTACAAAGAGACATACGTATTGTTAAATATTGAAAAGTTGTGCGAGATAATTCTCTGGACATTTTTTTATCAAGGATAAGTTGGCTTTAAATTAATCAATGATCAAAGAATTTGTTTGAAAGGTCACCCTGTGTTTTTTCATCAGATATCTTGAATAGATGGATCGGTTTCCGATTTTCAGAAATTTTCCCGTTGAAAGACAGAGAGCAGCCGGAACAATCCAAACGATTGTATAAGTATTTCCGACTTTATCAGATCGCAGAATGAGATTCTTCGTCGTGGAAAGTTCCTCCTCTTTCCCCTATCAATAATAGTTCTTCGATTTTTGTCGTTTCATCTTTGTTAAGAATTCTTCCAAAAACTATTAAATATTGTTAACATTGCTAAAATAATACAGTTAATACTAATTTAATGATAAAGAAGAAATCTTAAAAAGGCTAAAGATTCGTATATTTACTTATACTTACAAAATTTATGTATGAAACAAAATGAAAATGTATTTCTACCAGAAAAATGCTTATAATGTTAGCTCTACTTGTTGTTAATAAGAATGAAGTGTCTTTTACATTGTATTATTTTTAAAATTATTTTTTATTATATATTCTTATTTTTTATATTAAAGTTGTTACATAAGTTTCATATTATTTTGCAAAATTTATAAAAATCTGAATCTCAATTGGATATGAATACATTTTTTCTCCCTCCTTTTAAAAAAAATTCAAATTAGATTAATTTATTTTGCATATTTTTCTTAATATATAAAATAAATTAGTATCCATTATAGAAGTCTGCAGTCAGAATAAAAAATCAAAAACATAATTAAATTTCACTTTTTGTCATCTATCTCTTCACGCTCTTTTAATAAAATAATTCTTCCAAAATATTTCATAAAACTATTAAAAAAATATTTCTTCTTCTTTTTGTGTACGCAGATCGTTTAATCTCTCTGCAAGTAATTTCATATAATTTTCATATAAAAATTCCTTCGGAAGGTAATTTGACCTTATGATCTCTATGGTCGAATTCAAGGGACGCATACATAAGCGATAAGCGTAATTGTGTTGGGGCGGATGTGGAAAACCGATGCGGGGCGCACGTCTTTTCACGAAATGGCGAAGAAGTCCTGCCAAAGAAGGATGCGTTTGCGCAGGACTCGCCGATGGAATTTTGCGCCCTGGATGCCCCCAACATATATCCGTGGATGGCGAACTATCCCGGATTGTTCAGTTCAGTTCAGTCTTCATCCGATCCGACGACGTGAGCTCGAGTCGGTGTGTCAACCCCGATTCTATCACGCCCGTATCACCACGTCACTGCTATCAGCAACAGGTAGGAGAATGCAAAACGCGTACGCACGAGGCAACCGCGAATTTTGAGATCACGAGTGCGCGAAAGTGACAGTTGCGAGAGCGATTCGTCGTGAAAAAATATTAATCGAACCAGTTTCAGCTTGAAATTTAGATTGATTAGTACGTAACTATCACGAGAATACATATGAACGTGTAAAAATGGAGGTGTCAAGATATTGTCTCGATTTTTACTTAAAGCACTTAAATGTCCAGGTTTCGAAGGCCGCACCTTAAACGTTCAAGTTGTTTGCACCCCATGGTCACTATGGTTCCATTTTATGAAAAATAAATTTCGAAAAAGTCAAGCCCCAAATGTAAGAGTATCGCGATGCAATTGGTGTGAATATTTGATTGGTGATATTTTTATTTATATAAGGAAATATTAATAATAAAATATTCTTTTGCATTAGCTAGAGAGAGGAGAGAGAAGAGAGAGATTGTAAAAAAATTATCTATTAAGTATAACAAAACAATTTAGCATTATTATAATATGTCGATTATATATATAAGCAAATGTATTAAAATAAATATTAAAATGTAATCGATATATCGCGGCAATGAAAGTTATAATACTGATATTTTTTGTCTCTAATAATAACGCCGTTATTGTTATAAACTTTTTTTTACGGTTCAACGAATGTGTAAATATTAAACTTTTTAGCAACAATTTTTTCTAAACAAATTTGTGTATTTTTCCTCTTTCTTTATTGAACAAAAAATATATAATAAGAAAGGAGAGAAAACATAATCTATTCTATATATATACGCGGGGTGTAATTCGTAAAAAATTTCTCGTGTACAGATAGAGCGGATCAAACTGAGCAAAAAAGTCCTTTACCATTTTGCGATTTTCGCAATAATTATTGAGAAATTAATTTAAAAATATCGACCAATTCACGTCATAATATTAGCGCTCTGCGAAAAGATAGCCCGCTGTCACGATTACTATGCGTGAGACTAGCAACCGCGTGACAGCAAGCAGGCTTTTCTCGCCACGTGCAAATACTCACACAAATGGTCGATATTTTTTAATTAATTTCTCAATAATTATTGCCAAAATCGCAAAATGATATAGAACTTTTTTCTCAGTTTGATCCACTCTACCTGTACACGAGATTTTACGAATTACCGAACATCATGTATATATATAGATTTAAAGAAGAATTATCGATAAGTTAAAATGTTTGGAATTTATATAATAAAGATGCTATAAAAACAAGAAGATTGACAGAAAGTATTTAAAACATGAGATGCTTAAAGATATTTCTCTGTAGAATGTTTAAATTCAGAGTGTAATATATAAAAAGAAAGAAATTTAATGTCAAAATTATTAAAAAATTATCATAAATAACATAATTATATATGTCAAAAAAATATACAAAATTTGAAAGTAAATATGTCTATTTAAAAAATATGGAAGAGATAAAATGAGAGAAATAAAAAAAATTATATTTTCAAAAACTAAAATTTCAACGTCTTCAATTCGAAGGTTATCAAATTGATAATAAATCGTCATGGATATCGAAGAATTCCGCGTCCGCGGTAAAGAAATGGTAGACTACATCTGCGACTTCATGAGCAATATTCACACCAGGAGAGTCACGCCGGACATCGGTCCTGGCTATCTTAGGCCCCTACTGCCGTCGGGACCACCAAATGATCCGGAATCATGGGACGAGATCATGAAAGATGTGGAATCAAAGATTATGCCAGGCGTGAGTATTCGCGAGATTCGGAAGAAATCGAAACTAACAATAAATTATAAATATCAGGAAATATTCTAAATAGCTAAACTATTGCGATATCCAATTTCTATCAGAATCGCTTACAGGAATAAATTAATTTCTTTTTTTCATTTGCTTCATATTAAATCAAATCATCAAATAGATTGTGATTCTCATATTAAATAGAGAAGAGTGTATTTCAAAATTTTGTTGCGTATAAAAAAATTATTAACTTGTTGGTTATAAGAGAAAATGAGAGACTTCTATGTAAGACAAATAAACTGTCTTCCAGATCACGCATTGGCAGCATCCAAGGTTCCACGCCTACTTCCCGGCGGGAAATTCCTTTCCCTCTATTCTCGGTGATATGCTATCGGACGCAATAGGCTGCATTGGATTTTCTTGGGTGAGTGAGAAATCTCTTCGAGTAGCCTAAGAAGCTATAAGTAAATACTAGGTAAAGTTAAAATTAGACGAATCGTAGTGGCTTGACGCGGCAATAAAGTGGTGATCTGAAACCAATTCGATTTTCTCGTGAATCTTATCTGATCTCGCATCAAATCCGTATGACGGATCGTCTGCAATTATTTACTCACTGATCGTTGCCGAAATAAAATCTTACTTGTCTTAGGCGGCCAGTCCGGCCTGCACAGAACTGGAGACGATAGTCTGCGATTGGTTCGGTAATTCTCTTTTGTGATATTTTGTCAGAACGATTTTGTGAACGATCGCTTTACGGAGTAATACATCATCTTTCTGAATTATAGGCAAGGCGATTGGATTGCCAACGGATTTCCTGTATTTTAGCGAAGGCAGTAAAGGTGGAGGCGTTATAGAGGTGCGCGAAAGATTGTAAGAATATTCAAAATGATAAGCTGTAGAAAAGCCATTATTGAGAAAACGCTTTATGTGGACCATCCTGTACACAGGGCTCGGCATCGGAATGCATTCTCGTGTGCATGCTGGCCGCACGAGCACAAGCAATTGCGAGACTCAAGGAATCTCCTGCACATGCACATTTGGACGAGACCGCGCTGCTCGGGAAGCTGATGGCATATTGCAGCCGGGAAAGTCATAGTTCCGTCGAGAAGGACGCAATGATATGCTTCGTGAAACTGCGTATCCTCGAGCCGGATGAGAAGAGCGTACTTCGCGGGGATACCTTGCGACAAGTGCGTATAAATAGATCGTTTTCAATAACGTTCCACAATGTTCTCCAAAAATCCATACTCACGAGAATAAATTAATTATAATATAATTTTACATATTTTAGAGAAAATTATATACAACCAATGTCAACGCATTTAAGATACATGTAATAAATGTTATGCAATTAAATTATTATATTCCATATAATTTTTAAACAATATAAATATATGGTAATATTTCTTGTTAGCGTCATAATAATTATATATTATAAATTTGTAAATATTTTCATTACTTTTCCGCTCAATTTGTATAATTGATTTAATAACTGATTTCATATAACGCATATTTCATGTAATGCGTTCTGATTAATTGATAGGCAATCGAGAGTGACATAGCCGAAGGCTATGTTCCCTTTTTCGTCTCAACAACCCTTGGCACAACCGCCTGTTGTTCATTCGATAATCTTAAGGAAATTGGACCGGTTTGTAAAAAATATCCAGGGGTGAGTAAAATTATCTATGCTTGTGAAAAAGAGCTATTATTATGGTTTAAATTTTAGTCTTTTTAATTGAGAATTTTATTGCAGATCTGGCTCCACGTGGACGCTGCTTATGCCGGAAATGCTTTCATCTGTCCAGAATTGAAATATCTGATGGCCGGCGTCGAATACGCCGATTCCTTCAATACTAATACTAACAAATTCTTATTGACAAATTTCGATTGTTCCTGTCTCTGGGTTCGCGACAGATTTAAGCTCACCAGCGCGCTTGTTGTGGATCCATTGTATCTCCAGCACACACACGCGGATACAGCTATAGACTATCGGTTATATTGCAATCGATTAATTTAGCAAAAGTGACAAAATATCACCATTATAATTTAAAAAAAAAAAAAAAGTTATTTTACTGTGTTTTTTTTCATTCTAAAGTGTTGTTAAAATTGTTATAAAAATTGATTAATAACACAACCAATTTTAATGTCAATTATATTTAGTTATTATCAGATTTCATTTCCAATATAATTGATATCTTTAACAGATATTGATTCATGATAAATAGGATGTTAAAAAATACGAGATTAATTATATTTTTTTTTAATTGGAAATTAAATAATTATTGATAAATTTTAAATACTGTTACAGACACTGGAGTATAGCGTTGAGTAGACGATTCCGCTCATTAAAATTATGGTTCGTAATAAGAAGTTATGGGATATCTGGGCTACAAGGTTATATCCGAAATCACGTCAAACTTGCTAAAAGATTCGAGACACTCGTTAAAAAAGATTCTAGATTCGAAGTTTGTAATGACGTCGTGGTAAGAGAATATTTCTTTCTTTTTAGTATCATATTCGTTATAGTATTCATGTCACATTTGTATATTACATTCATTATATATTACAGCTGGGTTTGGTATGTTTCCGCGCTAAAGGCAGCGATAAACTGAATCAGAAATTATTGAGTACCATTAATGATTCGGGAAAAATACATATGATTCCGGCGCGAGTAAATCAACGTTACACAATACGTTTTGCACTCGCTGCACCTAATGCAACTGCCAGAGATGTTGGTAAATTATTTTTATACTCATCTTTAATTTTACAATCGTCTTCTTAAGTCCATTTTTTTCTTTTCTAAATACAATTTTCTTTGTATTTTGAAACTTTGAATTTGTATTTTGTTGACAATTTTGTGAAAATGATAAGAATATAATAATGTAAATACATTATTTATTTTATTTATTTTCTGAATTTTGTTATATGTTTTCTGTTTAAAGAAATGCATGCATCATTAGCATAAATTAATTCTACAATGTTTAAGACATGGCGTGGAGCATTATAACGGACTATCTATCCGAATTATTGGAATTCAACGTAAGTCGGAATATGATTACCTTACTATATTATGAAAATTTTTATATATCTTTATCAACGCGTGTTTACATATCAGGACGTAATGGACGAGCTAGCAGACATTCGCGAAAAGAAAAGAAAGGCCACCTTGGAGCAAAGAAGATCTTTCTTCGTACGTATGGTGTCTGATCCTGCGATTCAGCCAGGATTCACAAAGACTCCGAACAGGACAGGAGCTAAACTCGACACGCAGGCAACGATCGGCGGTATCGGATCAAACACTCAATCCGGAACGTAAGATATCTTAATTTTTTATTATGTGATTTGTGCTAAAATTAAATTCCCTAATTCTTTAATATATACACATACATATATGTATGTATAATTATTAGAAATACATATTAAATTTCTTTTATTTTTAGGAAATCTTGGATATCCTGGCCGCTTGCTTATCTCATGCAGGCGAAAGAAGCTGCTGATACTAGTGAATTATCACTCAGGTACAATTTTTCTCTTTCTCGTTACATAAATCTTATAGTTGAACGCAATATTAAAATTTATTTTTTGCATATTTAGAAAATCTTGTCATAAATGTAACGCTATAAAATATTGCATTATCGTATAAAGAACAATGCAATATAATTTCTTATAAAAAAACTTCACCTTCTGGTAGATATCTATCGATATCTCGTCTATCACTATTATACAGAGGGACAAATAGTGACTTTTCCCTTATCGCCGCTATTATATCGACCGTTACTATAATAACGTTTAACTTCATTGAAAATACGAGTCCATTACAGAATAGTCCAGAGTTCAAAGCGCGACATGTTATCTATGACTATTGTCAATCGATTTTCTTTTCCATCAAATATAATGATTTTAACTTGTCTCTTATTTTAATTCCATGAGGATCATTTTAATAAATTCGATAGATAACGACAGTGAAAATTTTGCAAGAGAAACAGGAGCATTTTATCGATTAACGTTGTAAATATGTTATTTAATATTTTATTACATATCTTCATCACATCTTCTTGGATTCTGCGCAGGTTTCGTCACTTGGACACTATGGTGCGCCTGAAAGCTGGCGGTACCGGAAGTCGTCGCGGTAGCAGTAACGGATGTAGTCCGGATCCGTCCCCGTCCGCTTCGCCCTCGCGTGGCAGGTCGCCCAACGGCCGGGCGTAATCTACTTTACATCGATTCTTTCTTTCTTTCTTCGCGAAGAGTTCTCCTTTTAAACGTGTTTTCAATCGCGAATGGATAGCTCCTTGCGCGTTCCAAGAAGTCGGAAAAGAAATCCGGTAGCTACAATAATATTACATCGGGAACTGAGATACTGCCGACAATCTCGATATTAAAGCCCATCTCAGACAACTTACATTCAATTTGGGACGGAAATAATTCTTTCTATAATTTGATGTATAGAATTGTAAATATAATTATAAGAAAGATCTCACGTTTAAACTAATCTCTGGTTGTAATTGTACATGAGCGTATAGATCATTTCTTTTGAATCGTGCAAGAATTATTTAATTCTTTAGTATTTGTCTCTTCGGGACGTCAATTGCTATCGCAAACTGCACAATTAAAATTATAAATAGTGAATTACGATTATTAAATGTCAGTTTATTGTGTGCATTTTTTTCGCGCGCATTATCTGTCTATAAAAAATTAAAAATGTATTTTAATCTACATGATTTTAATCTTGCAAATATATTATTCATATTGCACGATGTATGAAATTATATATATATAGAATGTTGTCTCAAATTTTATCGCAAATTAGAAATAAAGGGGCTAAAATGGGCTTAAAAACAGAGAACAAACTCTATTGCTCACCGAGGAATACCAATGAGATGTCGCCGAAATCGCTCCGTGGTATGTTTGATTCGATAAGAAATTAAATACGTTTCAGTCTCAATTGTGTCATTTTTTTTAAATCCCCAAATAATAAAAATTTCAAGAAACATTTATCAATGAAATGAAACATCTTGTATCTTTTATATATGTTGGAAAAGAGTTTAAAAATTTTGTTGAATATCCTATGATAAGATTCTTGAATGTGTAAACAAACTTCGAAAAAAAAGTTAAATATATAACATAATATAAACTTAAATTAGATAGATTTGAGTAAAAATAAATATAATATATTATCTACCACAACATATACGTACATTTAAAAAAAAATTGCAAGAATCGATGACGTTAAGACAAAATTTAATAACTTTACTTTTGACAAAAAATTTTATCACGATAATGAAAAGAAGATATTTTCGTTAATTGATGAAACAAAAAGAAGTTCTTATATCTTTAAAATCACTTATCATTCATTATATACATAATTTATAATTAAAAACTATAAATTAATACTTCGATGTATTGTTTTGTCAGAAAAATATCGATAAATCAATTTAAGAAATCGTATGCGAAATATGGACATTTAATAGATAAATCTGCGACAGCCCGTGTATATCGGCGATTTCAGGTTCGCTAATTTCGTCGAAAAATCACTATTATAATACACGCGCAAAAGGGCTGCCGACCAATACAAACTCGATTTAATTACTTCTCACGCGTTCACGAGCATCGAAGCTCTGGGATCCAATAGGGGGGATCCAATTCGAAAAACGACGGATGCGAGTAGATCATGCGTGAAGGTGGCGATGAGAAAACGAGCAGTGATCAATGTATGTGTGTGTGTATTACGAAGATTGACCGGTGACCTGTCACCGCTTCCACAGGGTGTGTTGTAAATGTAGGTGAAGAGTAAATGTCTATTAATAAAACGATGGAGGGACGAAGAGGGCAGAGGGGCGAGAACTTACCCCCTATGCGCGCAATACAGTACACTGTGCATGAGACGTTTATTCAAACGGCGACCCCGCTATATAGCAACACCACAGTCATTGATGCTGGGCTTGCTACATCGGCTTTCGCGAATTTTCGCATTGTATTTGCATCGCGTCGATCGAAGAAATATCACATGAAGGAAAAAAAATCAATGTTACGTAGGAAATGACACGACTACTGCAAAGTCGTCTGAATCTCTCAATACTTGTTACTGGAAATACGTTCGTTTCCTTTAATTATTAAAAACATTGGATAAAAGAAAAGAGAAGCTAGCGTCAGTCTTATAACAACAATGATCAATGTTGTAAATCACTGAGTGGAAATATAGATGAGAAATACATCTATTAATTCCTATTATACAGACACTATATATTTAAAAAGATTCATTAAAAAAAGTCTTGCAAAACGATTAAAAAGACTTGTAATACTAATTCATTAAAGATATCTAAAGCTCTACAAAAAAAATTAAAATAAGCGTAGAAGAAAGCAAATAAAAGTTGAGCGCAAAAGAAAAAATAATTTTTTTTTTTTTTAATTGAATAGCTCATTTTCATGGTCTGAAGATGGACCAAAACATACATCTATTAAATAATTGAGTTTTTTTAAACATTTCTATAGATCTTTTTGCGCTACATTACCTTCTGCGCTCGGATTTTATTTGTCTTTTTCTATTTTTTTTTATTTGCCGATTTTGACTAATTAGTCAATTCCTATCACAATTTATATGATCTTTCCTTCCCAAAAATTATTTTTTTTTTAATATAATAAAATATTAATTTTTTATTATTATTTGTTTTATTTCTATTTTAAGATTTCATCTTTAGATGACATTCACGTTGAAATGTTTGTGTTCAATATTTTACACTAATGATCTAGAATAAAGAATTCACACGGATTAAATCTGTGTCGAGATTGATAAAAAATGATGATCTAACAATAAAATATATCGCCCTTAGAAAGGTATCTGATCGAATTATCTGTTTTATAATTCATCTTTAGGTTTTAGGAAAATAAATTTCACTACGTTTTCTTCCTAGATTCTTCTCTCTCTCCTCATCTTAATTTTATCTGCGTGACAGCAGGGACGTATGGAGTCGAGACGCGCATAAAACTGACCGGCGCTTCGACAGGTGCTACTAGTCACTCGTCTGACGTGGGTCGCGGCAAATGTTCGACACGTGCGAGGAAAAATCGCGCGGCACTCGAGTTACGGGAACGAAAAATTCGCGCGACTGAGAAGGCCGATTTTCCGCCAAAGTGGAGCGATTTCTCGAACGGTAGCGGAAATAAAACGTGAGTGAAATTAACGAATTATACGTCGAGGCTTTTCAATGTCATCATTTTCGCCACTCTTCGTTGTCTCGATTCTTTAAAAAAAAAAAAAAAATGCGATGTGACTTTTACAACTCTTTAAAAAATTGTTGTATTTTAAAACCGTGTCTGTATTTGTTGCAAAAAGATTTAGTATAAAGAATTTTCGAATTCGACTTTTCCCGTCAAAGTAGCGGTAGCAGAAAAGAAATGTGAAAGTACCGATGATTTATATTGTTCAACAGTTTCGTTCACTACTCGACTCTTTAAGAATTACGTCTGGAAATCCATATTTGTTTATATTACAGAAAAATTAAATACGCTTTATTTATTAAAGAAAAAAATGTGAATTAATAATGATAATAGAATTTATCTGATAAGATAACCTTACAATTACACTGTACTTTTTGGAATCAAAGATTATTCTAGAATATTCGTCAAATGTCGTAAAATTAGTAGAATTTATATGGTCTTTGTTTTTGCTTCTGTAATATTTATGATGTGATACCTCGTGTGTAATTAATTCAATGCACGAGCATTCCACGACGTTATTTTTCATAATACTTTCGCGAATTATTATTAGATGTATTCGCCGATAGCACATTTTCTTTTGCTCGAAAGAATTAATACGCCGCGAAGAATCCTTGTAAGAGCATCGAAGAAATGATCTTTTTCTAAAGCAAATATAGAAGGATAATAGGCGCATCGGCGTGTTGACAGAAACATTAAAAAAAAGTCACGAACACACGCGGCGTAATTAAGCATATCTAATTAGGCGGGCGTTTGCTCTGCATGATTTCACGCGCATTTCTTCACAAAAATCGCTACTTTTCAGCCGGGGGGGCTTTTATTTTGGCATCATGAACATCGATGAATTCCGTGTACGCGGTAAGGAAATGATCGAGTACATCTGCGAGTACATTCGTACGTTAGAGGGCAAAAGGGTGACGGCGAACGTCGATCCCGGCTATCTGAGACATCTGATGCCGAAGGAAGCACCTCTCAAGCCGGAATCATGGGACGCCATCATGAGGGACGTCGACAGCAAAATAATGCCCGGAGTGAGTTACCTGTCGGCGATTGTAGCTAACAATTATCGATTTCTCTTTTCTCTCTCTCTCCTTCTCGCCATTGATTTCAACCCTTCCCTTGCCCCCCTCCCCTCCGCCCTGCCGATATAAATAATATTCGTGCACGTGAAAGAGAGAAGAAAAAGGAGATAGATAAGAACCTATCGCTCTGCCGTTTTCACTCCCGGCGATTTAGAAAATTAATGATGTGATGAATAAATCGCGACGCATTTTTGTAACACAAAAAGTTTGTTTCATGGGTATGCCCTTTGAAGAACTTGAGCAAAAGTTAAGGTCGAGTACATGATGATATAAAAACATATATGATGCAACACATATTATGTAAACCATGTAGGAGTATGATGATAGTTTTAACCAATAATAATTTTCAAATACAAATTAATGTGATACAATGTAGAATACCATCTCAGAAAATTCGTGGAATATACAATATTTTCATTCAAAATTTAAAATCAATATGTTTAAGAGATGGAAATTTACTTAATAAATTTTTTTTTTTACTAAAGAATCTATACTTTTAGATATATCAGTATTAATATGATATTTAGAGAAAGATAAAATATAAGGGACAATCTTATAAATTGTCAAGTGTGATAAAAAAGAATTTTAAAAGTAAAAGTAATTTCATGGCAGCGTATATACAACCAGTCGAGTAATCAGCCGGTTGAAAACTGAAGGACAGCAGCAACGTCACAATATTCCTATCTTTATTTTTGAAGAAGATAATGGCTTCGAGAAATGATATATCGCTACTTTGTCTACAAACGCTCGCAAAGTCCGTTCTTAATCCAATGCAACGTTTTATCGCGGTGACAATGAAGTTACCGCTGTCAACCGGCACTTCCGCCGTTCATTCCATCGTCCCATTCTTTTCCATGGATAAATCAATTTCAAAACATAAAAGTAGGTTACCCGACTTACGCTAGCACGTGAAAACAATACATTTTGCAGATCACCCACTGGCAGCATCCGCGATTCCACGCCTACTTCCCGTCCGGCAACTCGTTCCCTTCGATCCTCGGTGATCTACTGTCAGACGCGATCGGCTGCATCGGTTTTTCGTGGGCGGCTAGTCCAGCCTGTACTGAACTTGAAACGATCGTGCTGGATTGGTATGCTAAAGCGATCGACTTGCCATCCGAGTTCTTGTCGGAGCAGAAGATCGGCGGCGGCGTGATTCAGGGCTCGGCCTCCGAGTGTATTCTGGTGACGATGTTAGCGGCGCGCACGCAAGCAATTAAGATGCTGAAAGAGCAGGAACCCAATACGGAGGATTCGGCGTTCCTGCCGAAATTGGTGGCCTACTGCTCTACGGAGTCGCATTCGTGCGTTGAGAAAGCAGCGATGATTAGCCTGGTGAAACTGCGAGTACTCGAGCCGGATGACAAAGCTTCCTTACGTGGTAAACGACTCGAGGTGGCCATCAGGGAGGACGTGGCAAGCGGCTTGGTGCCGTTTTATGTGTCCACTACTCTGGGCACTACCGGCTCCTGCGCCTTTGACAACCTCGTAGAGATCGGGCCTGTATGCAAGCTATATCCCAACGTCTGGCTGCACGTGGACGGCGCTTACGCTGGTAACGCCTTCATCTGTCCAGAAATGAGGCCATTTATGGCCGGCATCGAGCACGCCGATTCTTTCAACACAAATCCCAACAAGTGGTTGCTGGTGAATTTTGATTGTTCTTGTCTGTGGGTGCGTGATCGAATGAAGCTCACATCCGCGTTGGTCGTCGATCCGCTTTATCTTCAACACGCTCGTTCGGGAGAATCAATCGATTATCGTCATTGGGGCATTCCGCTCAGCAGACGATTTCGGGCATTGAAGCTCTGGTTCGTCATGAGATCGTACGGCATCAACGGTTTACAGAAGTACATTAGAAATCACATAAGGCTGGCGAAGAGATTCGAGGCGCATATGAAGAAAGATAGGCGTTTCGAAATTCTGAACGACGTGCGAGTCGGCCTGGTGTGTTTCCGCTTGAAGGAGAGCGAAGAGATGAATCAGGAGCTGCTAGCCAATATTAATGCATCTGGTCGACTGCATATGATACCAGCCCGTGTAATGGGCAAATATATCCTGCGGTTCTGCGTGACGAAGGAAGACGCGACCGAAGAAGACATTGATTATGCGCTCAGCGTGATCGAGGAGCATGCCACGGAAGTAATGCTGGCACATTACGAGGGCACGGAAGATGAGTACAGAGCGAAGGGTCCAAAGAGTCCGGCTGCTCTCGACAAGAAACTCGTCCGCAAGTTCAGTTTCACCAGGAGCGTTACCAGGGACGTCTACAAGAGATCTATCTCTAAGTCTAGCCTACACGATGGCGCGACGCCTATCATGGTCGTCGATGACAACTCGCAGGTCGATACTATTGACGATGATCGTTTCTGCAATAGCAGGTAGTGTTATCTTTCTTGGCGAGTATTTAACATTCATCAAGTGTCAAAGATTTTTTTTCTGTGTTCCTTTATTTTTTTCGTCTTTTTTTTTTTTTTAACATGATATAGAAGCTTTGATGACAGTAATAATCAGCCGTTATATTGGTTTCAGATCGTGACGATGTCGATGACGGTCCCCGGCGCCGACTCGGGACGACGTAGATGATAATAATAGAAAGGGCCCTCGCTACACGGCCGTGTGATGCGAAACTGTGACGGCCCGCCGTCATCAACTTAATTCCCGAAGTCGTGTTTGTCGACAAGGACTGATTTTATCAACAATGGCATCGCTACGTAAGTGTTTAGCCAAGTCATTTATTGTCTTTGATCAAACGTTCGTTGAATACCATGCGAAAAGATTGTGGACGATGGATCGTTCGTATCTTCTCTCGAGCACGAATGATTCTTTGCGGTGAAAATATATCAATAATGCACGCAATATTGAACAAAGTTTTACGATAAAGCGTGAGATTCTTGAGCATATTTTAGACAATTCGTAATTCGTGACAGAATTCGATTAAAAAATTAATTACAAATGCCCATATAATTTACTTGTATGTAAAAATGCTCGATTAATATAAAATTTCCCTTCTTTTTTAAAAGCTTTTTTTTTATAAGATAAAGAGATTTTATTATTGAAATTATAAGATAAAAAGAATATTAAAAATATAATAATTATATAATTATATAAGAATATAATTATTTAAAAATATAGATAGAATTTTGTGGTACGTACAAATTTTGTCCCGAGTTATGGACGATTTAAAATGGGCTTTAGAGGCGACTACGCGTATAGTTAACGTATAGTCGTAATTTATTTTGATATATATATGTCTGTATAGAAGCAATAGTGAGATGAATCATTGTACATATGTAACATGTGATAATGACTGCCGATGTATGTACGGACTCCAATAATTTTATATAAAACGCTGGTGAGTAATAAAAGTGTATCGATCTCAATAAATTTACGCGTGAATTAACAATGAACGACTATACTGGTCTCGATATATACTGAGTATATCAGAATTACATTTTTTTTCTTGTTGATACTACAGTCGAGACTGTACGTAAAGGGGAGATGCGTTATAACGCTGATCATCAATTAGTTTACATTCAAAAGATACTTAATTTTAAATCTCTGACGTAAATTCTTAACTTTGATCTCAGTTAAAAGAGTATTAAATAATTAGTAAAAAAAGTATTGTTTAAGATCGTATATAATAATCGATTATAAGTTAACAAATCATGACAAACATTGTGATAATTAATATTTCATTTAAAAAATCTCAAAATTATAAAATACTCTGAAAGAATATGCATTATAGTTTTGAAGCACACTGTGTAGTGTAATAATAAAATTATATTAGAATATTTCAAATATCGTGGATGTAATATTTTTCATATAAGTGATTGAACAATTGTATGACAACATTACATCAATCAATGTGGAAATAGATTTTAATTTAAAAAATAATTGTACATAATCCTTATGATATATAATAAACAAGTGAAAAAGTTATGAAATAAAAGTTTGGAGAAAAATATTTGCAAATTGAAAGAAAACAATTGTAGATTAATAAATTTACAGTTTGAATCTCGTCGAATCAATACTGATACAGATATATAAATGTATGTGTATGGACAACTCCGATGATTTACTTTAATTCGTAAAATCAATCTCGATAAGGCAAAATTGAAGAATTATTCAAGATTACATTATTTACAAATAGAATGATTATAAAATATTTATTTCATATGTACACATGTTAATAATAAAATTAAAGTTCGTAAGATATAACTGAGTTTCCTTTTACTCACCCATTTATAATTTCAATGATAATAAACATATGAATTTTGTAAATTTATTTATTTTTGATAAAACTACTTCTTAATAGTCTAAATATGCAAATATCAAACTATTAAAGATTATAGTATACTTACAACACATCTTTTGGACATAATAAAATAATAATTTACTAAATATGCAAAAAATAAAACGTTTAACATGATTTTTTTCTTTAATTCTATTGTGCGCATTTTCTTTCTTTGATATTTCATTTTTTCTAAAAGTAATGTAACAAGAAAATGCATTTAATATACGATAGGATAATTGATAAAGAAAAAAATATATCTTGCAAAATTTTATACAAACAAGGTGTCTACTCAAATCTTGTAAAAAAAATCCCTTGATTTTTCATTATTACATGTATTTTTTTATGTTTTTCATTTATACAAAGAAAAAACATGGAGTTAAGTTTCAATGTTAGATTTCTAAATATACTAAAAAAATACTGAATAACTTTTATAAGATATTTTTCATTTATATAAAATTTTCATTAACACGTTAAAGAAATCCCTGAATATTCCCGATTTTCGAGAAAGTAGACACTCTGATAAATTATAGATATTATTCTTCTTAAAAATGTGAATCTTAGAAATAAAAGAAAAAAAAACTAAAATAAAATTATATAAAGAATTACATATATAACATTTTATACATATAATTATTATCTGAATGCTACAAGCTTTTATAAATATATATATCAAATTAGATCATTATAATATCAGAACAAAAGATGAATATAATTATATAAATTGCAAAAATAATGTATGTAAAATTATTGTATCAAGCATAGACTATTACATTTTTGTATATAATTCCAAATACACAATATTTCCACAATTTTATGTAAAATATTAATTTTATTTTTATGATTCTTTTTTTAAAGACAGGCACAATTATATCAATGTATAGTATGAATTTATATAAATATAAATAAGTAACACTACTACTACATCTGTCCACATTGAGATATTGTAACTGGAATTTTTGGCTTATTGTTCGGTCCGGTAGGAACATTTTCTACTTTTCTCATAACGAGCAGACCATCGATCACTCTGCCAAAGACAACGTGCTTGCCATCCAAAAAGTTACACTTGGCGCATGTAATGAAAAACTGACAGCCATTGGTATCCTTGCCACTATTGGCCATGGACAATAAACCAGGAGAGTCATGTTTCAGAGTAAAATTTTCATCTGGGAATGTTCCACCGCTGTAGATACTTAACACCCCAGTACCATCGCCATTGACGAAGTCACCGCCTTGGATCATAAAATCCTTGATCACTCTGTGAAAGATGGCACCTTTGAAGCCCAGCGGAACTCCATCCTTCCTGTATTCACCAGTGCAGAATTGTCGGAAATTCTCTGACGTTTTCGGGCATACATCCTCGAATAGCTCGAATATCATACGACCTATTTCAGTGGTGCCCACCGACACGTCGAAGAAGACAACCGGATTGTTAGGATTTCGCAGCTGAGCCTGAATCTGGTTCCACGTCGGCATCCTGCTTATAATCTTCCTTTCTGCAGTGTTTATACGATTGTCATTCACAGAAAACTTTGAGACGTTTAGTAGTCCACTCTGGAGTACGTCAAAGAGAAATATTCTGTTCAATCCGTAAAATATTCACGTAGACAAATATAACCTCAAAGAGATCACGCGCGATCACAGGTTAGATTTCCCTTGGAAATCAACTTTGCAGCGTGTGTAATTCGCGCAGAACGATCGATCACTGATATTAACGAGCGATAAACAGTGATAAAAGATTAGCTTCGTGTTAATTTGCGCGTAATATAAGCGTATCTGATTGTAAACACGTTTTCTGGCGAGACCGCGAAAACGACGATACGGCGTTCAAATGGAGGTTAAGGTTCTTATTGCGTGATCATTTCAATGATTAAAAGAAAGCCCATCTCGTTGAGTGATATATGAATATTATTACAGGCCAATTAATAATAAGAAATGATTTAAATGCGTTTTTGTTCTCGAGTTATTTTGTAAATAAACATCGCAGTGACTCTCATTTCGATTTAGCTTACCTTGCTCGGAGAGGAATCCGGACAGATTCGATGATCAAACGATTCGATCCTTATTTCCTCAAAATATCCCCCAGTATCATTGCAGCAAGACTCGGGACGATAAGCACACGCTCGTCTAGAAATTTCAAATTAAATAAGTGGTCAAACTTGACAACTGTATTCGCAAAAAAACTGCGCGCTTATCGCTATTTATTACCGGCGAGACACACGTGATTGCGCGCGATTCTTGTTTCCAACATACCAATGTTTCTCTCTGAAAGATCTGTTTCTTTCAGCCGTATTTTCTGCCCTTTATTTCCCTCCTCTGTTTCTCTATTTTATTTTAGCGACTTGTTTGAAATAAATTTAAATAACTGCGTCAGAGAAAATGATATACGCACAGATAAATTTATCGGTCGTCTAATACGAAAAACGTAGCGTCGTGAGGCTGGCGTGCCATTGAGCGGAACGGAACGCGCGGAACCAGCGCGACCAATCACGGAACGGCATGAAAAGAATGGAATGGTTGTGATTGATCGCGCTGGTTCTGCGCGTTCTGTTCCGCTACAGATTTCTGCTCAATAGGACGCCAGCCTGACGTTTGCGTTAGACCTGTGATTGGTTGATTTCTCGATGCTACAAAATGTTTGCTGCGTTCCATTTGGCGATCGCAACACACGCGAACATATCATTTGTCTTTGTTTAATTTTCAGTAAACAAGGATAAAATAATTTTAGGAGCGTTTCCATCGTCAAATGAAATATAGCCAAAATATAGCTCAACACCAATTACTTGTTCACATATTTAATATTATTTTATGCAAAATTATTTACTTTTTAAATGTAAATATTTTTTTTTACTTTTATATGTTTCTTTTAATTTTATTATATTATTATTTATTTTTATACTATATTATTTTTTATATTTTTATACTATATATTTTATATTTTTATACTTTTTTACGTTGCTCTTAAATTATCAATTTTAATACAATTGTATGACATAAATATATACAACAGTGAGATATAATTAAACATGTTTGAATAAATAATGAATACATATGTAATAAATAATAGATGATTTTACAAAATAAAGTACACTTTATTTTCTTATTGCACACCTCATATTTTACAGTTTCAGTATTATTAAATTCTATTTGGATATGACTTTTTGTTGGTAACATAAGTTGCATAAACAGAAATATATATAGGTACATATAAAAACTGTAACATATGCCGGATTGCAAATATCTTATTTATTTTCTTAGGATATGTAGCCTTTTTTTCAAGAGAATCAATGGTAGAATATATCTACTTGATTTTACACACACAATCCATATTCTTTAAAATTATCTTACCACATCTTATGTATATCACCTACATGTTTAAAAGCAATTTATAATATTTAATGTCCTGGGAAAGGGAAGGACATATATATACTTTGTGCTAATCTATTATTAATTATTAAAATTTCATTGGCCTACAAACACGAGGAAAATAATAATGTAGAGACAAAAGGTAATGTGACATATTATGCATATAATAATTGAAACAAAATAGTCTTTTTATAAATAGTAATTAAATGAAGTATTAATATTAAACTAAAGGTATACTATTCATGTCTGCCCTTTACTGAAAATATCTTTCTTTCACTAAAGATACATTTAAATTAAATTAAAGACAAAGATATAAAAAAAAGATACTAAAAGAATGCTGTTCTTTATTTATAACATGCGTTTATTCGAGACTGTTTAAATATTCTTATGGTAATTTCCCATTTGATGACAAAAAATTAAAAAATTGCATTTTTACATCAAATTATAATGAACTATTATATCTGAAATATCAATTTTCTTAGTTTCATGATAATATTTAACTGTAATAAATTATTAAATGTAACATTTCATAAAAAAAAAGCTATAAAACATATAATTAAATTTGAAATAAAAATTAGAAATTTTTGAAAATTAAAAGATACATATATACCTTTTTAATTATAACATTTTCTAATTAGAAATAGATATGCATCTTATATAATTAAATAAAATGTATATTTTTTCAAACTAACTTGATGCACATCAACTTTGTAACAAATGTACATAACATTATGTCTTTTTTTCACAAAAATTAATCTTGTTTAAAATATTGCATATAAAAACATTATGAATAAATTCTGTGCGATATAAATTTCTCAATAGTAAAGGATCTGTTGTATGTACACTTGTTACTTTCTACAGAGTTGCATTAATAGCATGTGGAATATCACAAGCAATGCAATGAACAGCAAAGTGTAATGGTGGTAATTATATATGAACCTTAATATGTTCTTTCAACATATTTTTATCAGCAAAAGTTTCTTCGCAGATCTCACAAGTAAAATCCTCTTCATCATCGCTGTCATGTTGATACTGTACAACTTGGATAACATGAGATGTCCCTTCTTGAGATGTATCTAAAGTATCTTGTTCATCTTGATCTATTTCTTCTTTTAAAGTTTGTTGAGTTATTACATCCATAGGTATATCTGCGCTGCTCACTTGTATAATTTGGCTGGAGTAATTTTCGTGACTCTGGGGATTCGGTATTGCTAGAACAGGTAGCGATTCGTTCTGCTTCGATATTATATTTAAAGTATTGTTCTGTTTAGAAGATTGAATTAAGTGCATCGTGGATATGTTGTTTTGTCTGATCGTTTCATCAAGCGCACTATCTACGGATTCTGTCGACACAATGTGCGCCGTATCATTTTGCTTATCTATAGCAATCATATCGAGAGGATCCCGATGATTCTGATCTACTTGAAGTACGTGAATGTTCTCGTCTTCTTTGCCTTCCACAATAAACCGTATGTTGCTGTGTTTAAGCTCGGATATCGCTATGAAGCCGTCGCTACGTTTTTCCGTGGTGACCACAACGAAGGCATTCTGCTTCTCGTTCATAACGTGCAAATCGTCCGATTTATCAGACGTATCGGTGATGGATAATAAGGCTTCATTTTGCTCCGCCTTGGAGATGAAATGTTCCAAGGCAGTATTTTGTTTTGCCCGTGCATTGCATGAAGACGCTGACTTCGATGATTTCTTCTTCGTTGGCTTTGATTTTGGAGAGACGTCGTTGTTAGTCTTTGCCTTTGCCTCGGCTATCATCTGATCCGAATGCTTAACGATGTGCGCGCAGAGTTCATCGCGATCTTGATTCAGGGCACCGCACAGGGGGCACGGATACGGAGGACTGCTCGCTTCTGTCTCGTTCTTTCCCGCGGCGTGGACCCATCGAACGTGCTCGCGCAAGACCACTTTCTGGTTAAAAGCCCTCGAACATAACGGACACACGTGCGGTCTCTCCCCGGTGTGGATCCGTTCGTGCTTTCTCAAGGTTCCACCATCCCGAAACGCTTTCCAGCAAAACTTGCAACCGTACGGTCGTTCGCCGGTATGTGTACGATTGTGTATTAAATATCCTTGGCGAGATGAAAAGGTTTTCGAACAGGTGTCGCATTGAAAATGCGCCGGACTCCCAGCGTGCGTTCTACCGTGTTCCCAGAGACCTTGACGCGACACGAAGCTCTTTCCGCATTCAGTGCAAGTGAACGGCGAATCTCCAGGATGCGCCGACAATCTATGCTCATCCAACTCGTTTTGCTTCTCAAACTGCGAACCGCATACTTCGCACGAATACGTTTTCTTCCGATGGATCCATTGATGACGAAACATCTTCTGCTTGGTCGTAAACTTCTTTCCACACTCGGAACAAGCATGCTTGCCCCACTTGTTGTTGGGTACGCCTTGCTCTATATTGTTTTGCATTATCTTCTTGGCACAGGTAGTCTGATGAGTCGCCAAGTGATTTGCATCTTGGAACTGCTTGTCGCAGTATTCGCATTCAATCGGTACGTTCCAATTTTTAGAAGTGTGAATCTTTTCATGAGATGCCAATGCAGTTGCGCGTGAAAAAGTGATTCCACAATGCTTGCACGTGTACTGTTTACTGTTTGTTTCGACTTTAGCATAATTTTTTCTGTTTGCGTTATTATACGAAAGCGTCTCGACTTTGACTATTCCGTCGGGAGTATTAAACGAATTTATGGATATATCGTACTGTTGACTATTGTTAACTGGACTGCTGATATTATTTTGCTCAGTGTACTCGCTGAATTGTGTCACCTCACCATTAGGCATTACCGTGAATTCCTGCAGTGTATCCATCTTCTCCTGATGATTCGATATTGTGGTAACTGTCGATTGTTCGTTATGAAAATTGTATGATGAGACTGGCCATTGAACTTGACATACATCATAATTCTGTATAGATTGAGCAGACGAAGAAGATGGCATCTGAGATGTATTTTGCGAATCAGAGGCATTCTCCGGCCACTTCCTAAACGTTTCCATTGATTGAGACATATTATTCCCTTGTGTCTGCATGATTGCACGTCCCGCAACATATGTATGTATCTTCATGTGATTAGATAAGCTGGAGGGTCTCTGAAAATCCGAGCCACAAATGGTGCATTTATGTGGACGTTCGACTTGATGTACCTGCAGCATGTGTGCTTGCAGACTGCTTTTAGAACGAAACAAATTGCCACATGTTCTACATGCATGAGGACGATCCACCTGATGACATACCATATGATTATTCAGATCGATCTTTCTCTCAAATCTCTCTCCGCAAGTAGTGCATGATAGCTTAGATACTGTACATACAGACCGATGTTCAACCATCTCTTCTTGTGTAAAGAGACACTTACAAATTGGACAGCTCATTTTCTTGTTTTCAATGCATGGATACATACCGCCGAGTTGACGCAGGGCTTCCACAGCCATGGACTCGTCGTCACCTGACGTATACTGCTGTGGCTCCTCTTGCTTGATGTACATCGGATACACCACCTGATTGTCATCCTCTTCCTCCGACTGTTCTGTAAGAATTTCAACAGCATCTTGCGACTCAGCAATATCAGTATTGTTAGTATTATTGACTGAGACTTCCGTAAGCTCTTCCTGAAGGACGCATTCGTCAACGCATTCGACAGGTTCGCATATCTCCTCATGAGATATCATATTCTCTTGTATGGCATCGTGCACACCGTCGAGAGGAAACGTCACATATTGTTCGCTCTCGTGAGTTTCCATTTCATTTGCTATTTATTTGCGTTTCATCAACATTACATCAACGTGAAACGCATTATAACATGCACGAGGCGACGTTCAAGGAAACCTAGTTTCACCTCAAGTTAAATCTTGTAGGTTAAGTTGGGCCCTGTCGTTAGCAAGACAGGAGACAGGCTGTCGAGTGTTATTACGTATATATTATTATTGATATATTATCACGCCTGGATGATTATCACGCGCAATTTATAACCAATGAATAAAATATATTCTCTCCTTCGTTTTACGAGCATAGGTACTGATACAGTCTTACACGCACAGAGAAAGATATACCTTTTATATACGTTTTATGTAATAATTTTTTTATCGTGGAATTTAAAGAGAGATCCGCATGAAAAAGTATAATCGTGCGAACGAATTATTCGAATTTAATTTCCAGATGGCTTAAAACACTTTAAGAAAGCTACAATACTGCGAGGTTATCTGCAAAGCAGTGCCCTATATTGGATATTACCTGAAGGTGTGCGATAATGAATGCCAGAAAGGCAACTGAAGCTGGATAGGCGATGAATATCCCTAAAGAAAAACGCGGCAACCTTCATATTTATTTTTCACGAGACACGAGATGACGAGATGTATATATTTCAAAGGTTACATATCTCTTTTTTTTGTGAATGACAAGTCAAATGTCGATGATGTGTAATAAAAATCTACCTAATGAAGATTAATTTATATAACGAATGATAGGAGATTTAATTGAATGTATATATATATTATTAAGTCTGTTATTAACGTATCAAAAATTGCGACTGATAATAAATATGAAACGCCAGGAAGAAACTTTAGCGGGATGGAGTATTATATGGTGGTTGTTTAAATTATTCGGGCTTCCGATAACCATCCCTTGGCTGATATATCATTTTTTCGACATTATGCAGCAAAAACGAAAAAAAGCAACTCTTGGCAACAAGGTAAGTAATATATATCTTTTAACATTAAAAAAAAAAATAGAAAATAGAATTTTATAATTTGAATAAAATATCTCTTGAATTATTAATTAATATTATAATAAATTTAGAGATTCGAATATTTGTATAGTTATATGTATATATATTATTCAATGTAATTCAGGTAGTAATAATAACTGGTGCCAGTTCTGGCTTGGGAGAAGCTTTAGCTCATACATTTTATCGCTGGGGTTGTAGAATCATTTTGATATCTCGCAGAAAAGAAGAACTGGAGAGAGTAAAAAATGATTTGATGAATACCCACCAAGTATGTTTTACAATATTTATTTTAGCAGACAAATATATCAAGAATATTAAAAATATCACTTCTTATTCTTTTCAGACAATTCCAACTCATCCACCTATTGTTTTGCCATTAGATTTAACTGATATCAACAACATAAAAGATGAAGTGTCAAGGGCCATAAGGATACATGGCAGAATTGACATTTTAATCAATAATGCTGGAATTTCATATAGAGGCGAAGTTATTAATACAAATGTGGATATAGATATAAAAATCATGCTAGCAAATTATTTCTCTCAAGTTGCATTGAGCAAAAGTAAGTGTATTATGTAAAAAAATTTAAGGTTAAAACAGACTCATTATTCATTAGTATAATTTGTAGTTGTTCTTCCATTCATGATGGAACAACAGTCTGGCCATATAGTTGGTATAAGTAGTGTGCAGGGGAGAATTGCTATTCCATTTAGGCAAGTAATTAATTATGAATCAATATCGATTATCTTAGGATTACTTGTGTTACACACAATGTTTACAAATTTTTAGATCTGCATATGCTGCATCTAAGCATGCATTACAAGCTTGGTACGATACCAGTAGAGCGGAACTGTCTGATAAAAATATTAAATTTACGGTCATTAATCCAGGATACATTAAAACATCTCTTTCTCTTAATGCTTTAACAGGAGATGGACAAGTATATGGATGTTAGTAATATATAATATATAATATTATAAATATTATAAATATTATAAATGCTAGATTAATACTTTATATATTTCTATATAATTCTGTGATATTATTTTATTATATAGTAATGGATAAAACAACAGAAACCGGTTATCAACCAGAGTATGTAGCCGAATGCATTTTAAAGTCTGTATTGAAGCAAGAAAAAGAAACTACTATTGCACCATTTTCTGCAAAGGCTGCTATAGTACTTAGAACTTTATTTCCTTCGCTTTTTTTCTGGATTATGCAAAAACGTGCAAAGAAAATTAGCAAAGAATGAGTAACATTAAACTAGTTAAATACCATTTAATTAAATATAAAGTAATTGATTGTCAAATATGAAATAAATTTACATGTAATATGTATCTTTTGTATAAAATATGACCTTAGAATATTAAAAAGTTTTAATTTAATTATAATACATGAATAAAGAATAATTTTATTTTGATTATAAATATACTATTTCTAATATCTTTATATAGGGAATAGCATTTAAATAAGATATAATATTCAAAAGTAGATTTTATTTCTGTTGCAGCCACTTTTTCTGGCTAGTGGAATATCTTTACATTATGTACACACATCTCATTGCTTTGAAACTGTAATTAAAACTGACATTGAGATGTTTAGACAAATGTGCTATCCATTTCTTGATATCACTACAGAAATTTCATTATTTTCAGCTTTAAGTAACAAAACAATTTTATAAAGTGATATAATAATTTTTTGTTTCATAATGTTTATATTATTAATATTAAAACTTATAATCGTTTATAAATTATTAAAAAGAAATAGCATATATATTTAAAATAGATATTGTATAATTTTCAAAATTAATGGAAAATGAGAGAGAGAGAGAGAGAGAGAGAGAGAGAGAGAGAGAGAGAGAGAGAGAGAGAGAGAGAGAGATGGTACGCCCGCATATATATTTAAGCTACTACCCAATATATTATTAAAATGATCATTTACTTTATTGTTGACATTATTTAAATTTTCTCTATTATGTAAATAATATAAATTCACATAAAATATAATAGTTTTAATAATCTTTCAAGAAGAATCTCTATTTAATAAAATCTAAAATCTAGTGTCATGAGGCAGATTTATCTATTTTAATTTGCAAAATCCTGTATATATTGATCACATGTTTGGACGTTACATATATATATATATATATATATATATATATATATATATATATATATGACTTTTTGTCCAACTCTACTTTATATAGTAAAATAGATAGTGTGTGTACAAAAGCACATACATGTGTATAATAAAAATTTATGTTAAATAAAATGTAATTAAATGTTATGTTAAACTTAACATCAAATGATTACACATACATTTCATTAAAAATATTACATGATATTTTACATAATATGTTGGTAGTATGTAGCTGCGTTATACAGATAAATATACACAACCTTTAATGCCTGTTGAGAAAAGTTTAACATATCTGAAAATGACTACATTTTCTGTTCTAATAATAATTTGTTCCATATGTAATGGATTTTATTTTCTCTAGTATTGTAATTTATTAATCTAGTACATTTGGAGAAACAAGTCTTTAATAAAAATATGTTTTTCTGCACTTTATGTATAAAATAGAAATCTCCAGGACAATGGATTCAAATCCAAATGGATTTTCAGATATTGATCTTATCGCTCTTGTTTTTCAGACTTTTGTGCTATATTCATTGCATAATAATATAACAATGATATTTTAAAGTATATTGGTTATCATTCTAAACTTGATTTCTAATACTTATTGTTAAAACAATATCCAGAACTATATTACACTGTCTATATTTTGAGCTCTTCTGTCGATGTACATGTAAACGAGAGAACGGTTTCTTGTTCATGTGATCACAAATTTTACATTATGTGAAGAGAGTTCACATATTGTGTAATGTACAGGATTTTAGTTTTTATTATTTATCATAAAACATTTACAGGAATGTATGTGACATCAATTTGCATTTCATAGGACTAATATAAATGATAAAAAATTTTATAAGCGCATTTGTGATGAAAAAAATATATATCTTACTCTATATATTTGTGATTAATAAAATAATCAAAGCTTAAAAAAATACATTAAGTTTTTATATTCAACTTATTCTTCTGATATTATGTCATTTCAATATAGATTGTTCTGTTGGGTGAGAAGATCTAGGCAACATACCCTTTGACATATCATATTATACTGTGTTTTTTTATTCTCTCTCTACCTATTTTATATTTACAATCTAAAAATACATAATGCTAAATCCATATGTATCCGTTGCAAATTTCATAATTCTAAGAACACTTATGTCAATATCTTTTTTTCCTTCAGTTCAAAGACTGCAGATATATATATATGGCTTTTGCAACTTTGTAATACAGTTATCTTTCACAATTTTTCCCAGATGGAGATCAAAGAATATATTAATGTAAAATCTTAAGGAAATGACATGCCAATGTAAAAACTTGGATAAAATCTGGTTTTTGTTACTTGCATTTATATAGTTTAATCAGATCACATAAGCAGCACTCACCTGTGAGATAGTATCAAAGGACATAAGTCAATCGTCAAAATGAGAAATAAAAATAGAATTTGTATTCTTATTAATTAAAGTTCTATAGATCTACAATTGTATTGTGAAACTTAGACATAATATGTAGCTCACCTTATTGTTTCTGGCTTAAGACAAAATCAATGCCAGTAATAATTTTTTCATTTAAACGCCTGATATACTCTCCAGGCAGTAATGCTGAGGGCTGCCAATGTAATAGTTGTGTGAAGAATTCGTCTCCTCGTATCATCTTTCCTTACAAGAAACGTGGGAGACGAAGGACCTAGAACAGCTAATAGTTCTACATGTGGCAATTTGCTGGTATCAGTCTCTACTTGATATTGGCAACAAGGGTCAAATTGCCAAGAGACTGTATATAATCCACAGGTTATAACGGCTGTAAAACCTAGTGGACCACAAATGTATGGCCGATCGCCCCAGAGTAGTCCTAAAAAAAGCACACATGTTGTAAGATATATTAATTTCAATAATTGTATGTAAATAATATATATATATTCTTTTATATAAATTAAGCAAACCTGTGGCAATTGCAGCAAGACCTGACAATGCAGCGGTTTTGTGAAGACAATTTCCCACTGCTATCCATCTAGAAGTTTCATCACCTAATTTCGATGGTTCGATAACAATTAAGCTGCATTCTGATTCTAACGCTCTCTCTAACTCATATTCAAATGTCTCATGAGCATTCTCACTGTCGTATACCTCTCTGATAATGGCAACATTAGAGGACTCATCTCTATAAGAAAGAAAAAAATATAAATATGCAAATTATATATTATTTTTATAATATAATATTACACTTCTTCGGACGATTTCATATTACATTTGCAATGTAGTTATGTATGCAAAATTTACATAATTCCCAAGTCGGCATGCCAAAGTTATGCATATTTATAGTTATAGAAAATTTTTTTATGACAAGGTCGAAAATATTCTTCTCGTGTAATAATAAAGTTAGTTAAGTTTTTCGATCGTCTGCGGATGCATACTAAATAGATGCGATGCATACATTATCGAGTGCTGAATATTAAACAATATTAGAAATCGCGATGCTGTCCAGGAATTTCTTTCGTTTGTATGTTATGTAAGACATCGATTAAATTCATCAATATTAAATTTGTTTTGATCGCATACGTATTTGCGAGACCGGCGAGATTAAGACCAGCATACCGTATTTTCATTTCAGGGCATTGTGATTTGATAGTGATTAAATAGCATAATAAAAAGAGATATATACATATATATATATATATATATATATGTAAATATATCTACATATACATATATATATATACACATTAAGCTTGAGAAAGACGACGGCGAAAGTGACAGCAGTTTATACGAGCCGCTCTAACAAAGCGTGGGTCCAAGTCGCGATTAAAAATATCATTTCTTTCCATTTCACGGAATCGTCTTGACCGTAAACTCGCGAATTTAATGCTCGTTGTAGTATTTAGGCTTGGATACACACGGTTGGCAATAGATTTATTGTTATGAGAGATAAATCCGCCGTACGCGATATTACACTGACTTTGAGGTTAATTTTATTTCAATGACGATGGAGATCGCGTCGCGACGACACGCTCGGGCGATGTTCTTCTCGCCCAAAAGACGTCAGATTTCGCGGACAGTGAGGAGAATAATTCGGCCTACGAACCTGTCACCAGCTTCATCTACCATCTTCGCCGTCGATCCCGCAGATACTGAAACGGCAGTCTGCACGGACCGGAAGAAAAAGCATGACTCGTCGAACCGGACGCCAGATGCAAAAATCAGCTGATAGAGCGCTCGCACGCGCGTTACTCGTGTGACTCGAGTAGTGTCGAGCAGTTTTGAATTTTCTTTTGGACACGGCAGTACTTGCAAATCCGAATGGCGGTTCCAAGCTGCATCCCAAGTTCGATGCAAATCTGCGTCGTCCGATACGGTAAATGAATCATCTGTCTATTATATTTGTATTCAATTTGTATTGAGGAAACATGTAGACAAAATCCTATTACTTGGATAATGAAATATTATAATATATAATGTAATATTTTGGCAGCTGGTTTTACAAATTTACAACGATTATTAAAACGATAATAGAAATAAATCAATATATTTAAAATATATAATTTTTAATCTTTACTATTCTTCATAAAACATAAACATTTAATATTAATATTACGTACTTTTGATAAGCTAATTTGATTTATTTTCATTTATTAAATTGGCGTTAATCGAAATGTAATTATTATTGCTATTATACAATTTTAAAGGATATGAGCGATATCTCAACCTGCTGCATGCTACATGGTTGAATTTTGTTTCCATAGTGTGACTTATAACGTAAAAAGTGCTGCCATTACACGCGATAGCACATATCTTAACTCTTTATACACCATGTTTGAATACTCTAAAGTCGTGATGTCGAGTACGCATCGTCACTATTTTAAACATCGAAGGTTTACTTTGTCGTTCATTTTGCAAATTACATCGGCAAAGGAAGCACGTAAGTCGATTTATTTTTTTACTTTTCGGATTTAGAATTGAATAAATATACTTGCGTGCGAAAGAAAGAAAGAGATAAAAAAGCGTATGAAAAGTAAAAACAGACATTATGATAATATAATCGATCTATCTGTTTTAATCTTTTGCGTTTTCTACATGTCGTGAGCTTGAAAATAGAATATTCATTATCGTCGAGAATGTAAAAGGAAATGAGATCTGAGAGATATACATGTGATTAAAACCGTGATTAAAATATATCATACTAATGCACAAATAAGTTAAATTAAAGTTATTATTTATTCCTGAATTTTTTGTAGTTTTTGTTTCTTCTCTCTCTCCAACTTCCAAATATACATATATCTATCTCGTTTTAGTGTACACTAGGACAGAAGAATTCAGTTAAAAAAACAAATTTCGGATTGACATTTGACTCATTGAAATAAAAAAAACTTTAGCTCCTTTTATTTGGATTAATCAAATTCCAATCTTTAATCTTGAATTTTCAATGTGTAATCTGATACGGGCTCGGCAAGTAATATATTTATAATGATTATTGTAAATTTTCAGGAATCTCAGGGGGCGGCAGAGTGAATGCGCGCGCAAAATCTAGTTCGAGTGATTGCTCCGCGATGGCGCGGGCGCGGGCGTAGGCGAGGGACTATATTCGCGGTGGCGCGTAGTGACGCTGTGCATAGTGCGTTGCGCGGTCGGCCGGGTGAGAGTCGTGGCGGAGCGCAAGTCGGAGTGCGCAGATAGAGTCAAACGGGGCCAGATCGCAGATGGACGTTCGCGCGAGCGTACTGTCACGGGCAGCGCGACGCGCCGTGCTGTCGTCGTAATAAGTGCGCGTGTCGTGTCGTGTCGTGTCGTGTCTTGTGTCATCGCGTCGTTATCATCCCCGTTGCACGCGCGCGCGCGCGCGCGCGTTCCTATTCCGGGATTAGGATTACGCGTTCGCGATTCTCCTCTCGCGGTGACATTCGGCCGGGAGTGCGAAGCTGAGTTTCTATTCCCTCTTGACGATATCGTCTGACGTGTGCCACAGCCAAGCGAATTGATATATGTGTTGGCGCGAGTATTCGCGACGAATATCAGTATTTTCGCGAACGCCCTGAAGTGGCGCTACGAGATTGCGAGATCACGTTCGTTCAATTACGTGAACGTCGCGCACGTGTATCGGGTGACACGTTCCCGAATCTCCGGTGTCAACTGAGCTGTTTTTGACACTTGACAACGCGAGAGCGGGATTCTCGTAAATCCACGTGCTTCCACGGGAGTGTCGGAGCAGTGAGACGAGGTCGTGGCTGTCGCGCCGTGTCGATCGAAGGAGGATATGTACGTAGTATGTACGTATAAACGAAGGAAACTCGCGAGTGTGTGTATACGCGTCGAGCGAGGTGAAGCGAGTGTCGGATCGTACTGACAGTCGATGAGGAGTGTGTTGTATGAACGGTTGTGCGTACGCAACTGTGTTATGCTCGCTCGTTCAGCGGCGTCGATTGTAAACACGCGCGATTGTAAACACGTGACGTGATATTTCGTATTCGGCGAGAATCACGACGAGCGGGATTTCCCATCAATCGAGATCGATGTTCTGAAACATTTTTTATATCGTCGCTTACGCGAGTGAAAAGTTTCTTTCGTATGAAAAAAAGATTCGAACAAAAATCGCGGCAACTGTCAAAATAACAGTTTGTTTCGAAAGAACAGTGGCTTTCTCTCATTGAGCGATTTCGACGAAAAACCTGTCGAGAGTTTGACATTACCGCGTTGCCGAACAGCTGGCGGTGAGTCTCGCGGAAGATTACCGGCGCGATCGACGTCAACGACCTCGGCGTTCGCGATCCCGTAAGGAGGCTTCTGTCAAGAGCGGTGCGTGCGTTATCGCTAAACGAGATTTCTGCATCGACGAAAGAAAGCTCGCGTTCGATAGAGACTGTGTGACGTGAAAGTGACATTCGCGTGAGTGCGAACACTTTGTGAGAGAGAAGGAAGATTCCGACGAAAAGGAGAGAGATTTCGGAGCGGCGCTGGAACAGAAGCCAGGAAGGACAGATCGGAGGACGACAGAGAGGACGAAAGAAGGCGATGCTGTGTCTCGGCAACGATCGCGGCTAATTCGCACGTGTCGCGATGTCGGGTGGCACGGCGGGCGGCGTTCGCGGCACCGGCGCCGAGTGCAGGAAGTTCGCGCCGAACATATTCAACAAGAGCAAGTGCAGCAGCTGCTTTAAGCAGAAGGAGGAGCACAGCGCGGAGGCTCTGGAATGCAACAGGGTGAGTTTTGCTTGATGGACTCTTACCATCTCCGTCTTTTCTGTAACCCTCTTCCTCGTTCTCTTTTCGGCTCCTCCTCTTTCGCTACCGCGCGCCTTCTCCTGTCTTCTTTTCCTTCTTCCTTCTCTATCTTTTCCGCTTGTATAAATATGCGAATATGTAGTTGCAGTTATTGAGCATTTAGATTGATACGAAAGATGTATTTGACGTGAATAAAATTGATAACGTATATGCAGGAGAAGAAACTTTTATTAGTAAAACTAGTCATGCACATTATTGGTTTCAATGCTTTTACATCTAGGTTTTATTAAATCTTTTTTTTTTTAATATGGTCTATATTTCATATCTATCTAAAATAACATTTTATACAAAAAAAAAAAAAATACAAATTTAATAACGATTTATTAAATTCGTTTATCTGTTATTACGACAATTACAAAGCGTATTAAATTTCGATTTTTTTCTTTTATATTTTTTACCTGATTTATCTTGTGATGTTATACAGAGTCTCCTAAATTATCAAATTTTGTAACGACAATTGTTAGAATGAAATTCTTGTTAACGAAAGAGATAAAGCATTAATAATTTTCTAAATTAAAATTAATACTCAAAACAAAATTGTTTACGCACTAAACTTTGATAGAACATGATAATAAAATAAAATTATATTTTGTATTAATTTTAAATAAAGTTTACTTTAATAAAAATTGAATTTTACAGTATTTGAAATTATAAAGACATATGTGAAAAATTGGGAAATTGCAATAAATAATGATCTGTTTTGACATTTTTCTTAAAAAAATATCGACTTGAATATTAATTAGAGAATTTATTATTAGAAAGATATTCAGTCGTTTTAAGATTTCATACTTTTCTATATATTTTATTCATATATATTGTATATATTGCCTTATTTACATATATAATATCTCCTTTTTTAAATAGAGAGAAAGAAAGAGAAACAGAAAGAGAGAGAGAGAGAGAGAGAGAGAGAGAACTATTTTTTATTCTAGGATAATAAATGGTTCATTTTTCTCTCTCTTTCTTATCTCTTTTCTGATGCGATTTCTTTTTCTCTTTTTTTTTCTTTCTCTCCTCTCTCTCTTATACTCGAGTATCTGACTCAACGTTGTTCCTTCTCGCTCATGCTCGAATTCCTTTTGAGTTCGAGAACGAGCGAAGAAAAGGAACGGAGGACCTGTTACTCAGAACATTGATGTTATGTAAGTTTCACCGCAGTCGTCGTTCGCAAACGCGGCGACCTACGTACGGAGTTTCGTTTATCTCTCGCGTTTGTCCTTCAGGGTGACATCCGATCTTCCGGCTTGGTTGCACCTCGATAGTCGCGGTTCATTAACTTTACTCAGCTATCGCTGCGTAACATTATAGATCGATGTAAGTAAGAATGCGGGTTTACTCAATTGACGTTAATGCTTCGACCACATCGCGCGAGTCGCGTTTAAATTATTACGTAATTCACACACGAGTGTCGTATACGTATATAAAGTGTGAAACACAAGTAAGAAGAGTTCCGGCATACGGAAAATAGATAGAAATATGGTAGAATAGCGCGATTTTTTCAGACGAATAATAACGCGATTACGAGGCGACTCGCGAGATCCCGCATAAGTTTGCATACAGAATGAATACTACCGCTTGACGCGATTATGTTGAGAGTCATGTTGTTGCGCAGTCGCTTGCCACATGGTACGGTTCTTTTTTTCGCAGCAATTTGACGTTTAGGCTGCTTTCGATCTCGCGCTGCTTTGTAAATGCGCATTTTTTTTTTTTTTTTTGGATAATCACACGCACTTAACGAGCAACAATTACGCGGCAATTTAAGGGCACGTCTTCAAGCGAGCGTATTATAAAATCTGGCGCGTTAAAAGAAATTGCTTGGTAGTAAAAGAATATTTTGGAACCGGCTTATACTTTAACATCATACGTATATTGCATACACGATTTTACATATATATATATATATATATGAAAAATTAGAGAAATATTTTCTTTTTTTTAATCGTGCTGTATAAACATAAGCTGATGAATCAATCATCATTGAATCAATGGAAACAATAATCTTTGAAATTTAGGAAAGGAAGATAGCTATTATTTGTCTCGCGTATTATTATATTAATTAAACATAAAATTACTTTCTATCGGTAAGAATGGAATAACGATGGTTAATAAGTTTTTGTTTCTTTATCTTGAAAATGCGTGCGAGATATCGCTGTGTCACGATCGGAAATATAAATACAGCTTCTGCTACGTGTATACATCAGAATGAGAAAGGAATCTTTATAGTTCTGCTTTTTTCGTCTCGTATGATTTTTATTTACGGCGAAATCTTTTCGCTGATGAGTGAATGGCCTCGTAAAAATCAAGGAGAGAGAAAAGAGAGGGACAGAAACGTAATAAAAATGTTAAAAATTAATTCACGTTCTACGGTACAGGAAGACAGAAAGAAAAAAAACGTGTGATAGTGGAATCGTTGTCACTTTGTATATGCGTATTTTTTCTGCACGCGAAACCCGTCTCTTTATATTCGATTGCTATTTTACCGTTTGTTTTAACACTTTATTAATTGCCAAAATTGATTATGCTACCTTTTAACTTCACCTCCACCCCATTTTACAATAATATGAATTGATTTTTACACGAATGTGAATAAGAGTTTAAGTACATTACATTTATCTTTCTTCGGGAGAATTAATTATGTGTTTATGTACATTTGAAAGATATCATATATCAGAAATTTAATATAAATATTATATTTAATAACAAAAAGGAAGCTTTTCTCAATTTTCAATAAATACTTTTTCAGCTTTGTGGAAATTTTGTATTGTCAATCTTACAATATATCTAAATTGAAAGTTGAATAAGTATTATTTACATTTATCTTGACAGAAGATAAAGTATGAAAGTGTTATTTTTTTGCATAATATTTACTATATTCTTAAATTTTTCTGTATTTTTATACTTGTAATTTGTAGTTTAGTTGAAATATTTAAATCAAAATTTAATAGAAATTAAAAACATACAATTATGACAAGTTCTCGTATAAAAAGTACATACAATCTAATCACCAAATAACAGCTAGCGCAGCTAGCAATAAATCAAGCGCAAACATATTGAATTTTTATGTTTGAATAAAGATTGTTTTCGGATACTATAATTTTGGTTGGCGCTTGCTCTGGTCTTTATTTGTCGATTAGATTGTGTGTATTTTTTAATAGAAATTATTATATTAATTCTAATTTTATATTCCGAGGAATTATTATTTCGCGTATTTTGAAGTAAGATTGACGGATTAAAACGAGATGATTATGAAAGTTGGCTCGCGCGCGTTCAATGTTCGCCAATACGCAGCTGTTTTTTTCCCGGTCCTCGCGCCGTTGCAAATTTCGGAATGTCGGCAGCCTTGCGACCTGTTCTCGGTGCATTCCAGCCATCTCTTCCTCCAGCACCCCTACGAGAGAAGGAAGGCCCCCTCCGAGAGTTGTTGGCCTGTCGGCTTTCGCATGGATGCGGTATCTCTGTATCGGTTTATTCTCCCTATCTCGCTTCTTCGCGCAAAATCTTCTCCGTCTCTCCCATATGACCGCAAATAACGCATATGCACGACGCAATGTTTCTTTACCCGTTGCATCGGTCTTTTCGTAACTTCATGTCGCGTGATAAGATAGCAAAAGAAATTTGACGTTAATTTGATGTTAATTAATATTATTTCCTTTCGGTGTATTGCGCATTATATTCCAAGTAAAAGTATAGTATTATGTTATTTACTCCCTAGAAGTCTGTAAATTACTCTCGTAAATCGGTCCGTGAGACCGAGAGATTTTGTATTTTAGCAGGGGAAAACAAATGGAAAAAGATTGATTTTCATTTATCTCCTAAGGAGATATATTTCCAGACTTACATATCTCATTCGTATATCACAAGATCTAATTTCAGCAGGCACACCGCGAGAATATACAATCGTACTCCGTATGATAGAAAATACGATTAACAAAAGAAATCGGTCTTATTACGCGCATATGTACGTTCTTGTTCTTGACTAAAGAGACCCTTGGGCCATACTCGCTCGTGACCGGCCATTATCGGCGTGCAGCTTGGTATTTTCAGAGTCCGATTACTTCTTCGTGAGCGCCTTCGTAAGTGCCTTCGAGAAATAATTTCCTGGGGTGAGAGGGCTCAAGACGCGGTCGGGACGTACCTTAAATTTTGATCCGGTGAAACGATTTCGAGATGTCTTACGGTACCTCGGGCTCCCTCCTGGCTTTCGCCAATATATATATCTTTTTTTTTCTATCAATTTCCTGCTTTTTCAACAAGAATGTCTGTTTTTTTAAATTTACTGCAATTAAATTTAATGAAACTTTAGATTGATTATAATAAGAAAATGTATCAATTTTTGTTATACACACTATGCATATGTCGCAAAATACTGAGCATTTAGAGAGGTTTAAAGATAATTAATTTAATAATTATTATTTGGAGCAATGCGCTAAAATAATAGAGAGATTAATCATTAATATTTATCGTCATCTTGCGCAACTTTTTTTATTCTATGAAAATTGTACACATATATGGTATGCACGCAGCGATCTTGTTTACCAGTTTAGCGATAGTGTTTGTAACTTAATCGACGCGTACACACTAATTTAATTAATAGAGAAATTCCAGAGTCTGCTCGATTCGACGGGCGGCAATTAACGCGCGCTATTACACAATGTCGGCATGTTTGTAGTGATTTTTTCGTTGCTACCTTTATCTGCTTTGTCTCGTTGATGAGATGGAGACCATGGTAATCGAACAACAATCTATCGCTCAGAATGGAATTTCATCTTCTAATGAAATTGAACACCTGCTTGTTTTGCGATTAGCGTACGGAGATAACTCTTACGTTAGAGACACTGGTGAAATGTTGAAAAACCATTAATTACCGTCACGAAAGTCACGAACATTATGGCCTCGCATACATTGTCGCGTACATTTTTTGCATTGCACTGGCTATTATATTGTGAAAAAGCTTGTATACCATGATTAAAAGTAAATGAGTAAGTACTATATTCATCAATTATGCGAGCAAAGTGAAAAATTTGATGTATCAAAAAGATAAGCATGGGACGTATTTTTAAAACGGTATTATAAACGTATTCTGTACTGTATCATAGCGGAATGTTGTTTCATATAACATCCTTTTTATCTTGTGTTTATTGCGAAACTTTATTACAAAAACTCTTCTTCTTCGAGCAACGCGAACAAGGTAAAGAAGGTTACGCGAATTAACATTCCAGTAGCGGCTGAGCTAGTTCTCGGTTTATTGTTCGTGTATTTTTACGATAACGCATCTGATATCCAATCAGGTTTCATTTCGATCTGAGAGAAACGTATTTTTTCCTCTGTTGGGGAATAATTTTCGTCGTCAGGGTCTTTTTTTTTCACATGTTCGATGGATAATTGGTAATTAAATGTATACGAAAAACTTCTTTACGGCATTTTAATTAATATTGTTAAGAGGATATACATTGGTGGTCTTAATTAAAATAATACCGCACCGGCTGCTACCGATATTTCGAAAACCGTAAGATGCTAAAGAATGGTCAAAGAAAAGATACGGCAAAGCTATAAAATTGGAGGCTGTTTATTGCAGTTTGTTCACGCGCGCCAGATCTGCACGATTGTAATAACGGTTACACGAAATCGGCCATCATTTGACAATAATTTATCCTCCGGTGTACGAAGATAAATGCTATGCAATTGCATGCGAAGATACGTGACCTTATTGAGATATAACTATACGTAATCTGCAAATTGTTAATGTGGTTCACATTAATTTTGTGTGTCATTTCTATAAACATTATTTTTTTTTTGCAATTTTTAATATTTAATTCTTAGATGAATATTAGCTAATTTTGTTAAATTTTTATCTAAAAATTAAATTACGCACAATTATTTACAATGCATATTTTTTAAGTAACTTTTATAAAATTATTGTTCATATAGTATACAAGTCTGTATAAAACGATAGAGAGAACTATTGAAAGACGATAACTTTACAACATACATGATTGTAAATTGAGTAAGCGAGATGTTCAGTGATTCGACATGACTCGAAATATTCCCTCCGATTTATGATTTCGTGATTATATCTATACATATATGTACGTATACAATACGAGATAGCGCGGATATCCGCGTGCTCGTAGAATATAAATTTCTTTTCAAACGTATCTGCTGCTTTTGTTGTGGCCACTAGAAATTATTAATATAGGCGATAAAGATCGCAATGTCGTCCTCGCCTTACAAAAAGAAATATCGTCGTATCGTACAGAGCTGAAAAAAAATATCTTTAAATAATAAACATATACATATACATATATTGACAATATTTAATTGTTTTAAATAATGTTTTTAACATACACACTATACGGCGTGGAAAGTTTTTTTTCTTTAAACTAGTATTAAAATTCCTGGAATAAGTGTCTAAGATAAAACCGCCGAATATTTAACAGAATCTTTTGAACTCGCGACGGTATTTATTTATCTGACACGTAGATCGAAACCTGCGGCGAAGAATTCCTGCGAAGGAGACGTTGAAATTTGTAAACGCAATAATTTGAATATCATACGCACGTCTTGAAAAATGTACGTTATCGTAATCGAAATGCGTAGCGTTAGATTGCTCGGCACTATACGCACGTAATGGTCGTCGCTACGGATTTATCATTTATACGGTGTTAAAATCACATGCTTTACGCTTTGAAGCACGCATCAGTATGCAAAAGGATATCGTCATGCGGTAAGAATTTTGGGATTATCATCGACGAACGAAAAACTTTTGGCAGCGTCGAAAATGGCACATTTTAGCCCCGAGATTAAAGTTGACTTTAAATAATGACTTTGAAAAATTTTAATCGTACCGTTTAATGAGCAATTTTTATACATTTTTTAAAGAATTATTAATGATGCCAGTTTATATGAGTAATACAGAGTTTTACAGACGAAATATTAAGCGTGTTATTTAGAAAATAAAAAAATGATAATATACTATAATTAAAGTATAACAAAAAAATAAAATAAAAAGACAAAATATGCAAAAATCTTTTTGTAGTAATTAAAAAATAATTGCAGAGAGAATTGGTCTTTTATTTAATTAAAGAGAAGTAAAGAGACGCGATATTGTTTCATTCATTTTACGGTTAGTACGGTATTTACTATTTATAGGCCGACTAGTTTATTCCGGTCTTGCGTGCCGGTTGGTCGAAACTTCATCCGTTCTACATGCATAACCTGCCCATTGTTAGTCACACATATTTAGTTGGAATACGACGACATCAGCCATAAGCAAAGTACTGTTATGTTCGGTGGTATGTATAAATATATATATGCCGTATCGCGCTTGCTCGATCTTGATACGTATTTGTTTCACGCCTTCGGGAGCGCGGACTTTGAGGACCGTCGTTTCAATTACAAGCTGCAACACCGTGGCAACGATAAAGCGAATATCTCTATGTACGCAGCTCATTTTACATCGGGATGGAAAGGCACGATAAATAGCTATTACTTAGGGCACGATAAATAGCTATTACTTAGCGCAAGAGCTGCTCCATCACTCTCTTCTTTCCGCCAAGTTGCGCTTGTGACACGTTTATTCGCTACTTCCCGTATCCCCTTGACGGATGTCGTACGTGTAACGCACATTACGATGCATTCATCCTCGCTCGAATAGCACATTTCCTTGTTTGCATAATAATAAATTAAATAGCAGACTAGTGACGTATATAAACGTATAGATCAACTTTCGAACACGCATTTTTTTGCTAACATAATTACCTAGATTTTTAATTCGACACATATATTAACTCGAAAATACTAGGAGATTGAAATTAACGACGACATAAATACATAAATAAAAAGAGATTGCGACGATGAAATTAATTAAATGCCCATTATGATTCCGTCGTGGCACGAATGGAGCATCTCACGTTTCATAATTATAATCGACGACCAACCGAGAGTGACCATTCTCATCCCTAATGCGTTGTTATAAAAAAGACAGAAAGTTACTGAAAGGTGGGCAGCCAATCGTAACGGTACGTATAGGAAAAAGAAAAGAGACACACAGAGAGAGAGAGAGAGAGAGAGAGAGAAAAGCCGGGTTGACGACAACGCTAAATGAAACCGCCTGTAGATTGTTCCTAGTGAATGGAGGTAGCGACGATGAGGTGGGCCGCCGCCTTACGGTGCATTCATCCTCGATCGAATAGCCCCCGGCCGATTAATCGAGTCCGGTAGAGAGCGGGAGTGAGAGAGAAAGAGATAAGGCGTGTATACACTCTTCTCCTTTCCGTCGAATCAAGCTTTTTCCTCGCACAACCTTCGTCCATAGAAGCCGTTGTACGCGCGGCTCTCTACCTTTATAAGGGCTTCATTGAAAACTTGGCCGATTTGTGCGGGATTGACGCGATCTCAGGTCTTTCTTCAAGCAAAAGACTTATTGTTAATGTCTTGTCGGTGATTTTTTATTTAATACGTTGGAACGTAGAATCATTTCTTTAAGTTAAAAAACCTGTGAAATTTCCCTTAATTTGATTAAAAGCTCAATGAATTAAGAAATGATGAACGAAAGATGTTAATTGAAAGTGCTTGAAGCAATCATCGTTCTTTTATTTCTTTTCATTTGTAATCTGTAATGAATCTATATTTGTGATCGATTGGGTGTTTTTGAGACACCATATATATTTAATAAGCGTGCTGTAAACAATTACTCGGAGATCTCACCAGCATAATCACCTGTCAGGACTTAAGAAAAATGCGCCACTATCGTCGACGAGACCAACGTCGGGTATCATTAATTTCAATAAGCGATAAAGCCTTCGCCGCTCTTATTGAGCTCCGTTCGAGCGTTATCGCGCTTGAAAGCCACCCATACTCGCTCGTAGACCATTTAACCAGGAGTTGATGAATTGAATCCAATTTCATCGACTTTCTTGCGAACTAAATGTGCCTATAAGAGATATAAGAGATACAATTATAAAACTGCGCGCGAAAAACCTTGCATTTTTTTGCGAAATATTTGCGAATATTTTAGCGTTGATAAATATAATCCAGTAAAGTAGATTCTTTCATCTATCATTCTTTTTTACTGTGACTATAATTTTTAATTTCTTACAAAATCTAAAAATCTTCCAATGATTTGCTAACGTCAAAAAATTGTCAATTGTCAATGTTGGTTAAAAATGTCGAATAATTTAGCATATGTATATTATTCTTTATTATTTTTTTTTTTTTTTCTCAAAAATAATCTTCGAAGGTCAATGAGGAAAACAGCCTCTCTCTATGAAGTCTCGAGAGTTCCGGGAAAATTCGTGTGTCTACTTGAATGAACGATCTCCGTTGCACCGGTCGGACTTTACATTTACGGAGTTTCTCTTAACGAGAAATTCTCGTTCTCAGTAGTGCGCCATTTCCGTGTATTTACGTCTTCGGAGAGTATCGACGGTATAGCGGGGATATTCACCTGAGTCTCTCCCGTGAAGAGATGGGTTTCTTCTCACTCCATCCGAGAAATCCCCTCTCTTCTCCTTCTCCTCTCTTTCTCTCTCTCTCTCTCTCTATGATTTCCGGCCGAGCCGTGGTATTCTTCTCTCAAATTACAGACCTCTGTGCGGGCGATACTCGATCGTTTTTCCGCAACGGGTCGCCGCTCAAGATTATAGAAAAGATATCTGCGCGTCTGCGTTACTAGGAGGAACGAGAAAGCGGTCGAAGAGAACTCTTTCGAGAGTGCTCTTTGTGGATACCAGTGACATCAAATTAGCCTCTAACTTTCTATCTCGCGTCCTCTTGTTGCCGATGTCACGACGATTGCGCGCGACGATGATCTTTCGAGCGGCTTATTTTGAAAAGTGTGTCGCACTTTCCCGTAATTTGTTTATATAAAAAAAAAATGCATTTTGATGATTCGCGATATAGGTTAGATGTTTTTATATATTTTACATGGACGGTCTTTATAAATTTAATTTTATATAGATTGAAAACGATAATAAATAATTATTCGAGTAAACTTAACTATTATTCGTGATAAACTCTACTTAAAAATTCAAAAAAATTTTGTTTGAAGTTAATCTCTTCTTTTTTCGCATCAGCTTCCGCTTATGGTTCTTTCTCGCGGCTGCGCAACGCATTGCGCAACGCATAGAAAAAGTATTTAGAAGATACAAAAACTTAATACCCTTCGTCATCCATCTTTTCGATGAAGCTTATAAGCGAAGGCCCCGCGTTCAGGATCGCGCGCCAAAGCGTCCTTTAAAAAGAGAAAGAGAGAGACAAAGTGTGAGAGGGAGAGAGGGAGGGGGCAGAGGAGGAACCTAGGATGATGGATGGTGAAGCCGTGAACAAAATAAAGCGGCCGAGAAGCTGTTTGCCGCTCTTCGGGCGACATCCTCTACGGGATCAGCGCGATATTTTGTCTTCTCATTCGCATCGTCGTCACTACCATCACCCCAACACCACCGAACCATTTATCCTTTCCCAACATTCGTTCTCGTGCTGACCACCTCGTGCAATTAGTCTCACGGTCACGACAAGGACATCCACTTCGTGATAGGCTAAACACAAGTCGGCTGCTCTATGAGATATTGCTTACGGATCTGACAAGAGGGTAGGGATGTCGGGATGTGTGTCTGCTGAAATCGGATGGATAATTTGCGATCGTTATGACCGAACGACATTAGGTCGCTGTCGCACCGTATCTCGTTTCAGCAGGGAACGCTATAATCTGATAATGTCATTCAATTTTCTATAATCAAGTTATTATATTTATTTCAGATTTTGATATTCGACCGCAACATTTGACTTTGTTGTAATTCTTTTAATATTTACATTTTTTAGATAATATTACTAATACACTAAAATATTTTATTCTATGTAGTACAATTTAATTATTAATAAATAAAATAGAAATTAAACACACGTTGATTAAGGAATTTTGACATAATTTTCAATCTATATCCATGATTTATATATTTCTTTCTTTCTCTTTTTCTATCCTACTTTAAAATAGTACGCAAATTTCAACTTTATTATTCTCTGTTATTATCTTGAACGATATACTTACAATTAGTTATCACAATCGAGATGTCACATGTCGCGTAATATTCTTATGAATGATAATATTCTGTATCCTCTAATTAAAAAATGCACAGTTTAGTGATAATTTGAATTAGTCTCTGTAACACACTTAGTTTGCATTGTATTTGGTGAACGTTCTTTACAATGAGTGCGATTCCTTGCGTTTCTTTACAATCGATGTAACACCCGCGGGCTGCCTCGTATAATCGCATGTTTATGCCTGGCACGATTGGATAACTCATCTCGTCAGGCAAGAGTCGCCGCGTATGTAAGTGCTGTATACGAACACCGATTTATAAGTCGATCAAGTTCGATGCGCGGAGGATGATTATCTGCAATCGAGTCGGCATAACATACCGCCGCAGAGGAAGAGAAAGAGAGAGGTCTTGTTGTCTCGATGCTTGACTGCTTCCTCTTTCTCTTTCTTTCTGTCGTTCTTTCGCCATGATATTTCATCATGTCTGCGATATTTTACACATGATTGCGATCTTTTACACGTATGCATGAATGTTCATATTGTTGTTATTTCTCCAACTTTTACATATGACGTTTTCGGTTATCTGATCAACTAAAAAGTATCTTCGAAGAATCCTCTCGCGATATCTCGACCCACGTTCATGTCCGACTTCTCTCTCGTACCGAGATCTTGGCGTCTTCGACCTCGTTCCTAAGGCTTTCCCGTCCATCGTCGGCGACCTGGAGAAGACTCGACTTGACGATAGGTCACTCTGCAAAGATTGTAATACCCTCATAAGAGAGTCTCGAGCATACGTTACACCAGGCGTATCTCTTTCTTTCTCTCTTTCGCTCTCGGCAGGCCTTAGATCTTATCTGACCTTGCCGTTGGTACATAAGCGATTTATAAATAATGTATGGACCGTTTATTTATATGGGCTTGCACATACACACGCGATGCGTGGTCCTGTCCGACCAAGTGGGCTGTAGAAGAAACGTAGGAATAAAAAGGAAGTGAGTAAAGGGGAAAAAGGAGAACGTATGGAGGTGGCGTATAACTGATATTTCTCCTATCGGTCCCTCACCATTCATTCGGACAATCTCTTTTTCCTTCTCCCTCTCACTTCTCTGTCGACATAACGACACAACCGATTATCGTTCTCGGCGCGACAATATCAGACGGCGCGTCTCCCTGTTCTCTGTGTACCGTAATGCAAGCAAGAAAGTACACGACTCCAGATTTTGTTACTCTCTGGTTTATGACGCGACTAACGCGACTGAAATCGTCAATGAAGTGCTTCGTGATCGACTTAATTCGCCATGGGCCTTCTATGTAACTGTGAAAAAAGATACCGGGAAACACAGAAGAGCCAGAGAGTTCGTTCTGGCATCTTGAATTCGAAAAAAAACTCGCGGACTCATCATCGTTCGATATATTTGATGAACAAAAAAATGAGCCAGGAATCTTTTCTATCTTTTATTAGCAGTAATAATTTTTAAACAATTTTTAGATTGTTTGTTATTTAAAAAATTGTTGCGAATATAATTTCAAAACTTCTTTAAAATTTATATAATTTAAATTATTTTATTTTTTAATTGTTATTAAAAATAAAATTATATATATATATAATTTTGTACAATCTAAAATAACAATTTAAAAAAAGAAAATATATATATATATATATATTTTTTTAAATTTTCTGTTGGTGTTCTCAATAGCATAAAAATAATTTTATTTAAAAGGATAATTTTTTTTATATAATAATTATATACATACATCTTTCGTATTATAATAGTGATACATTTCTTTTTAAATCGTGTTTAAAATAATTAAACTCATTGTCAGTCGTATAAGATTTATTATTACAGAAGTATGAATAACCTTCCTGACTTTATAAAATTAACGTGGGATTAAATTAAAACTGGAATTGAAAGCGAAATGCGAAGTAGATTGAACAATATTGAAATGAAAGGCCGAGTTATGTGAATGGGAAGATCAATTTCTAGCGGATATCGATGATAGGATCTTTTTTTTGAAAGTTGAACAAAAAGTGTCTATTCGATGGCAATCGATTTTCGATTCTTTAAGATATCCCGTTTGTTGTTTGATACGCGCCGTCTTTAATTATAGTCTACTAATTTATCTCTCATTGAAACATAGATTTTATGTTCATAAAAACTTAATAAGTAATACACTACACACATATGCGCGCGCGATCTTTCTTATAAAAAGTGCGGATAAAATATTATATATTTTTTTCTCTTATTAATCAAACTGTTTCATTACAAATGGCATGAATCAATCCGTCATCGTGGAAAAAATAACAATCCAGTTAAATAATCAAATATTTTAATTATTTCTGAAAAAAATCTATTCGACAGTCTTAGAATGTCAGATTATGTAGAAATATGATGTTAAAATTAATCATACAAAATTTACTTGTTAATTTTAAATTTAAAAATCAATTTTTTTTTAAATTTGCCTCTGAAAAATTGTTTACTGAAAGAGTTAAAAATGATACATATTATTCATATTACCGTGTGCATCGAGGAGTCAACGCTATGCATCGTAATAATCGAGACCATTCCCACGTTCCCCTTAACCATCTTTGTTACTAAAACTCTCTGTGAGTACAACAATTTCTAATTTTAATTCTCCAAGAGTCGAGTTGAATCTCTACCGTCCAAATCTCTGTTTTTTTTCGAACATGATTAAACTGTGCGGGTGTCGCGTGGGAGCTGTGGATTTTCCACCTGTCCCCGATCTTATCCGACTTGACGGTAATGTCGGGATATGACGTATACGCGCAACCTCTCGATGCACGTGCATCGCTATGAATGGCCACGCGATGCATACCTCAAAGCGCACCGACTATCACGAACCGACTTCGAAAGTAGTCTCACATTTTGATATTTTGTGTCGTATCTTCGGTAAAAGGATCGACAGCAGAAAGTTTCGTTTCGAATTTGGACATATGATCGGTGATTTAGTTAATTTACATTTGATTTATTTTGCGGCATATAAATATCAATTTAAAATTGCAAATGTACTAATAATTCGAAAATTAATGTAATCTTAATTGATTATAATTCGATTGATTAGTATGTTAAAACGTGTTTTCTCGTCAATTGAAAATCGTTTTAGTGGGGATAAATCTAATCAGAAAATGCATAAAATTCTAGGGAAACATATAACGTTTTCACGATATGTATCATCAACAGATGCAGGAAAAGATGTATAACAGTCGCGCGGTTAGAGTCTAAATCCGCGGATGCTGCTTTTCATTTCCGTATGATTTACGGGGTCCCCCGTGTCATTCGGAAACGCGGTCGTAATGCGATTGTGTTGCGCGAAACTTTCCACCTGCTCCCAGTATGTTATCTCACGTGGTGAAACGTGAGCGGCGCGTTATGCACGTGTGCGATCGGCGTGCATCCGATAGCGCGCGGATGGAGGACGTGCATGTGCGGAAGATTAATTAATATTGCAATATATCGCCCCGCCGCCGTCGCCGCCGTCGCCGCCGTTGATGACAAATTGGAGAAAGTGTGTGCGCGGCCCTGCAGAGAGTATACACTGTTGTGGACCTCAGTCGCGCATCGAGCAGGCACGTCATCGTGATAAAGGTAGCGTAAGGAGATTATGCCCCGTCGGGAACCTTGAGCGCGTCTCTGTTACGAGGTCGATGTCTTTTCTCCTCGTCCGGTCCCAAAGAACCTGAAAGTCTGCTTCGATCGCCGACCGAGTGAAAAACTTTGACTCTCGTGTGGTCTTCCGTGCACAAGCCATTCTTATAGAAAAAAAGTAGGGTTTCTCTTTGTTCAAACTGCTTAATATTAAAAAAAAAATAATAATAATATGCAGTTTCACGAAACTAATGTTTTGTATTCAAAAATGAAAATTTAGTTTGCGAAATTCAGAATTATACGAATTATACGAATTATAAAATCGATTGTATGAATGCGGATATTTCGAAGAATATTTTTATCAAATTCCATTCTTTTATTTTCTTTTTAATTTTAATTCTAAAAAACGATAACTGTTTCTGCATACATATGTAAAACGAGGTAAAAAGTTACACGATATTAGAGACTAAAGCTAAACATCTATGTTTAGCGTAGTACGAAGTTTTCATAAAACCTAACCAATTTGCAGATAATATCTGGGTATCTCCTGTAGTGATTTCCCAAGTCAGATATGATCGGTAAATACGGGTTATCGTATCTTCTTACCGATGCAGAAGAGACACGCAATGCGTTCGCCTACCTCACGCGTTCCCACGTGATTTGACGCACACGCACATTGTGTAACGCGAGGAGGAATCTAGTTTCTTCTTTTGTTATACGTGACACCGGGTTGTCACACTCGTCGTTTGCACAATCGGAGTCGCGTAGGCACAATGTCGAATAAATATAGATTATGCGATTGGTTTTTCTTTTTTTTTTTTTTTTTTTTTTTTTTATGATAGAAACACGACGCATATCTCTAACCTTGTGAACTCTTTATTAGCTGATTCATTAACTCTTTATCATAGCTTTAGATAATTTAAATTGGCTAGCTATAAATTTATATACACTCGACATAACTGTTATCATAATTAATTATTGCAATAAAAGTACTCTTTATTCCAACAAAATTTTTGGGCCGTAAGTTAGTTAGAGAGAAAGTGATATAATACTAAAATTTAAATTAAGAAAGATTATATCTCTCATGGGAGAAGACTTCACTGAATATTTATTTGAAATTGAAGTAAATTTGGCTGAAGTTTATAGTTTTCTCACTAGAAATTTCGCTACTTGTTCACACAAACAATATTGCAAATTTGAACATTTATTCGAAACTTGGTATGTATCTCAAAAGTACTTTCTTATCGGAATTGTGTTGAATAAAGAAAGAAAGTAGATAGCGCGATCGATAGTGTTTCAAAATGGGGTTAATCTTTTTGCGGACAAAGGCAAAAAAAAAAAAAAAAAAAAAATAAGGAGCGAACCGCTAATCTAGACACGATTTTAGCAACGAATAGAAAATTGTAGACGTTGCGGTGCAGGAAACTGCCAGATAAACAGTTCTCAGGCTTCGCGAAGGCACTTCCTGCTCTACTTCATCGCCTTGCGACTTAAATGGAGACAAGAGAAAGGCGTGGAGATTTCTTCGGAAATTATTAAGACCAACTCTCTTGTGAACGACCGATGTAGCCCTCTTATCTCGAATTGCGAATACAACTTCCGATCGAAAGTAAGAGCGATTGTGTCTCCGTTACAATTGTTCAGATACCGAACTGTAATTATTCGCGATCACTGACCGCGAGAGTTTCTGCCAAATGCTTTTTTACAATTTGTTAATAATGTAGAATTTGTTAAGTTATTATTTCTACAGCTGAAATATGTATCTACAAGATTTAGCAATGTAATTTAAAAATTTTTTATTTATATCATAAATAAATAAAAATAAATATATACTAGATATGTCGGTAAAGGTCGGAATAAAAAATTTATATAATAATGAATTTAATGAATGTACATATATATATATATATATATATATATATATATATATATATATATATACACGCATATATGTATATAAATTAGATGAAAAAGTAAATTCTATATGTTAAATGAAATATATGTTCTATTATAGTACGTCAAAAAATTATTTAATATCATTACTGACTTGGATTTATCTCGTAAATATCATTTTGCAATTATTTGAGAGTAAAGAGGCCTTATTTAATAAATGGTGCACAGAACGCGATGGCATCTTTGTTGCTTTCACGCTACCGTTAATACCGCATAAATTCGCATGGCAATCTTATCGCGGCCGCTTTACGAAGCAGCGATACTGGAAAAGAAGGCTCTGAATGAAACAGGGTACCAGCTCACGTGACCGACATATCCCTTTCACATTTTGACGTTGTAGCCCGTCCGCAAAATCATCTTTGGACCGGTATCGTAACGAATGCCTGCAGGCCTGCCACCTGTCGCTGATAAATTAAGAAAGATGAGCGGTTCGCGCTGATAATCGCGACGAGTCTCGCGACCGAAATGGTGGATCGTAAAAAACCTTTCCTCTTTCTCTGCTTCTCCTTCTTTCTTCCTCCCTCCCTTATCTCTCTGTCGCTCTTTTTCTTCATTTCAACGACACTCAGTTTACGAGTGCACTTTTACGATGATCGCGTTACACATATATCGCTTCCTACTCGCTAGTTGCAGTTACGTAATCGTTGCATTTCGACTTTGTCGTTGACGGCGAATTAGCTTGCGCAGAAATGATCGCGTAAATTAGCGACTGTCTGACTTTTATTAGCTCCCGCGGCTGTTGTCGAGGTGTTCGAAGTATTACAAGAGTAAATTGAGACATTAGAAAGATATTCGTTAGATCCCTAATGTGAACGCGATTTAATACTGTCAAGAGAAGAGACGGCATAACGTTTTTTTTGCCAATTGCGAAATTACGCAATATCGTTTTCGAAAAGATATAACGAAGTTCTATTCGTTTTATTATTATTTTGCTTCACGGAAATTCTAGTAATACATAATAAATTTTGACGATAATGCGAGAAATATTTTTGTTAGGTTTCAAATTTTTAAAGAATCTTTTCGACGAAAATATGATGTAATAATCTTCTTTTTCAATTATTATATGTACATTAAATTAGATGATTTATCATTTTATTTTTTTCATCGCTCAATTTATATATTTGTTACTGCCTTTCTCTATTACATGTGACACGTGAATAAGCTCGAGTTTGTCTGTTTATTATACGTGCATTAACTTTCTGTAATACAATGATTCTATTATTAATATAGTATTTTTATTTGTTGAGTGTGACAGGCAAAATTCGACATGATTTTTACTCGATTATACCGATTTCGGACGATAGCCTAATCGTGTATTTGCGGCCAGTCTCGCGATTGCGGCTATGAAGGGCACGGGCCTCGGCCGCAACCGTTCGAGAATAAACGCTAACAATTCAGGCAGAACCAATCTCGAAACTAGGCGTTGTTTCACAAGCGATTGCCTCCGTTTATCTCCGCTCCCGCTCATCGGTCGCCCTCTCCCTTCCGGTTTATACGCTTTCTCGTTCGTTGGGATACATGTGTGAAATTGATCTCTCATTATCAAAAATTTTTTTTTAATTATTAGAGTTCTGATTGCCCCCCTCTCCCCGAAAATTTCTACAATTTTTTATCAGTTTTATAAATGGTTACGTCGTTTAAAGCACTTGAAAGTACTATTTTTATCTTCACATTTTTCGCAAGGCGCAATAACTTTTTTGTCATCAACTTTAGAGCTTTAATTTTAAGAATAATTGTTAGAACTTTTTGAAGGGCTACCAGATTTCTCAACAGAATTATCAGTTTTGAAAAATTTTCACCCCTATAAGACTTTAAATATTCGTCTTATCAAGTTCAATACGTCGTAAGGGTTACGTCGTGAGACGAACAGTCGTACGACATTACGATAAATTAGACCGTTCGCGATCCAGCGATCGTGAACGTTACTTAATGATCGTTTTCTACGACATGCTATCAATTAGCATGGCTGTTCAAATCCGGTTATGCTCGTATTTTGTTATTCCGTGCAAACTTATCTCTCAATTTTTTTTAATCCCGCGTATTTAATGGCGAGAAACTGCATAATAATGGAAAGAAAAACTCTGTAGCACGTAATCTTTATTTTTTGAAAATATTTTACAACGATTAAAAAATCTTGAGAGGATCTTTAATTTTAATCGCGAAGTATCCTTCATATCAGCAAATACCACATGCTGCGCGTGGGCGTTTCTGGTGCTCCGGTTTTAATCGGGAATAATTCTCCACTCGAATTGGTTCAATCGTAACGGTGCGAATGGATAGTAAATTAAAATTCCCGCTCAATCGTGCTAATTGCAACGTGAATTTTTCAGATTTAGCGGCGAGTATTTGACATTATCAAGTCGAGCTGCCGATCCTCATGAGCGACGACGCGTTTTCTATCTGTGTCCCTATCTTAGCTGCGTTCGCGGTAAATAATACAAGTGTTTCCACGAATATACGTCCGTATAATATACGCCCCGAATAGTTCCCCTCTTTCTCTCCCTTTCCCTGATGACTCACCTGGAATAGTAATAGGAATTAAGCGACTCTCTTGTTGTATGCCGCTCGCGCTACCTATAAAAACGAGCCGCGCGTAACGAATGTAAAATGACAAGTTTGTTTTACACCTCCTCTTGCTGCTCTCTTCGTTGCGCCATCGTTCCTCTAGCGATGAATCATGAAAAGAACAGCAAAACGAGCTGATTGAACATGAAAAAGTCTAGCTTTCTATTCCTGAAACAATTTGTCGGAATCTGAAGGTGTTTTTCACTTTTTAAGCAATTTTATGCAGTCTGTTGACAAACAGCAATAAGATATATTGATTATCTTTTTACGTGACAAATAATTAAATATTACACATTTTATTTGAGAATTAAATTGTGGCAATTTGTACTATGATTATTTATTGTGCTTTTTTCATTTTTGAAAAATTCTTTGATATTTGTGAAGATAAAAAATAATTTATCTATATATTTTTGTTGAATATATATTTTGATATTAATTAATTTTGATAAATTTTTCATATATTATTTAGTTATTATATCTCATAGATAGAATTTTGCTTCCTGTAAAAAATAATTGAGTGAATATGACATAGAATATTTTTTAGAAGTCATTAATCACATCAGAAATTATACAAGAAGGATTGCGTTAATACCCGTAAAAATATTTCTAGTCATATTGTCATCGCTTAATAATATTTACGAAGAATGTTGTGAAAATATTTCTGCAATGGTTCAGTCAGCTCGCGTAGATTGGAATGTCCAGCACTGAATTTCAAGTGTCGTGACTTGAGAGCGCATCTCGTTGACAATCGGCCGTCGACGGAATACGGAATCCCCGCGTGCGTCCGGCATTCTATAAATATATCCGTTACTACCAAGATGGCAGTCGCAAAACATCAAAACGAACATTGTAGCCTGCCACGTGTGGCGCGCGATGTTGATTTAACCAAACGACTACCTCGTTTTCTCAGTGCCAGCGAAAGGCCTTCAGATACGCTGGTTGTTTGACTAGAAATTGGAATCATAAGTTCACAATTAGATGAGTTGTTTCGAACGGAAGATTTTCAAATGCTCTTTGACAAGACGTATTGCTTTATCCGAGTCACGCATACTAAAGAGCTGATGATAATTTGGCAATATATATATTTCAATTATAAGCAATTAACAATTGAAGGATTTTAAACTGTAACATTGCAGATAGATAATAGATTTTTGTTTTTAAATTAAAATTATTAATTTGAAATAGATTTAATATCATTAAAATTGTAAATATTATAAAAGTTGAATTATCGAGGTATTCAATATTAAATGTTGTAAATTTAATTTTTGCAGACTGAATTTGCATCAAGAAATACAAGGATGCATATATAATTTTTGTATCAGGTACTTTCTGTATCACGTTTATATCGGTTTTTTTCAAGATCATAAATTTAAAAGAGAAGATAAAATAGGTCGTCTCATTAATAATGCTCCGTATCTTTATCCAACGATTCGATCGCCTTCATATAATTTCCATGCGAGAGAAAATCGACGTATTTAAATCGAATCATGAGCGATGATCAATCGGTTTCCTTGAATCAACTGAAGCGCAATGAATTATCCGATAACGGTCGAATAGATTTGTAAAACTAATCTCGGCGTCCACCTTTTTCTCATCGTTGCTCTAGGAACAAATCTTACAGGACGTGTTAATCTCTTCTCACGATATAACGCATTTTACCTATAGGTAATGTAATATGTACATCGATACCGCATCGAATCCGTAATCGATACTTTGAATCTGCAACGTATCCCTGCTCAAAATACATGATAGTCCGCGATGTGAACAAAAGCACGTCTCAGCTCGTACATCTATCATTTTCCATTAAGTACATACAAATAAGTAATAGAATTACTTTAGGTGACGTGCGTCATTTCTTACATCATAGATTATTGCCGTGCAAAGTGCGACTAGTGAAACATAACAGTTCACATATTAAAAATCTTGTCTATGTAAATAGCATAGTTAAACATAATATAACACGTATTTCTTCAATAAATAAATAAATTTTAATTAATATAAATATAAAATATCATCTAAAAAGACAAGAAATTAGTATGATTATATACAATAATAACTATAATAGTATATACAATACACACAATTACATATAATTTAGATATGAAAGGTAATTTTTAGGAAAAGAGAAATGTCTTGTTTTAATTTAATTAGATTGAAAAGATTAAGACATATCGATTTTTTTCGTTAGCGAAGTACATAATCTCTTTGTATATTTTTCCAATTCTTATTGATAGAAAGGTTTTAATTAAAGACATAGAAAATAACGACATAGACTAGTCACAGAACGTTCTCCTGGTTTATCTTCACCGCGCATGAAGTAAGGGCATATGCTGAGAGAAAAATAATGTTTGAGTAATACAAGGTAGTAGGTTGCTGCGACGTGTCCGCGCACAGCGGATGAGCAGTGGAAAAGGATGACGAAGGGACGACCGACCAGAAGAGGGAAGAGTGAAGGAGGTAGATGATCACACGAGGCAGGAGGGGTGGGAGGGTACAGAGGGTGGCGAAGGGCCCGGGAGAGGGAGAGAGTGAGGCACGAGGTGGAGCCAGCGAGATAGAAGGCGTCCTTGATGGACAGGATGCCCCTGCCTGCTGGTTCATACCGTATAATCTTCTCTCTCATCTCATTCGGCTCCTTGTACGGGGTGTCGGGCAACGATTTGCACCCATGGCGCGTCGGGGGCAACAGCGTGGGGCGGCTGCGTGTTACTGAGATCTCGCATCGCGCACGGCAAAACGATGCCGAACAATTCGCCGCCGCTGTCTCATCAGCGATTTATCCTGTCTGTCCCGCCAGATATTAAAACAGTGCGACGAGATCTCCGTATACAAAGCATACTACAATTAAAAAGGGGAAACAATTTGCGTAGAAGTACATCGAGAATGATTGAATTTATATTGAATTTTTTCCGACGAATTTTTGTTTTTGAGAAAGTTTTGATCTTGAAAATTGAGAGATTATTAATAATAATCTTTTCTTTTTTTTTTTAAACAATTTTATGTGACACATTGTGTTATTTGGCTGAGCATTTGTCTGACTAGAATTGATTTATGATTGATAGAAAATTGAAATTTTTTTACAAAATATTTAAAATAATTTAAATTATTGAAAGTTATATATAAAAGGGCGATTTCTCTCACTCTCTCTCTTTTTTTTGAAATAAAATATTTTATCAATAGATTCTACAGCTAATTTCTCAACCAAAAGATACTTGTATTTTCTCTCGGAATATTATATAATATTCTACAATAATATTTACAAATGTAAAATATCATAAATGCATGTGTTTATATTTTTCGTTGCGTTTGTCGAATCGGAATTTATTAATTTATTAATTATATATTTCATTATATAAATGTTTTCTCACTTATGGTCGATTTATGAATTTGTTTGAAATTCTTTTTCTCACATGTTGAAATAATTTGTTCTTATTCTAATCTACTTGCTTTTTATATTTAACGAACGTGTTCCGATTATGACATCGTTATTAATGTTGTCGACTACGCGTTAAATTCTAGTCGTACATATTCGACGGATGCAAAACCTGCTCTCTTTTTCTCTCACGTTATGTATCGTAGAATAATGAAGTTTTATCAGCTACATCCACGATTGACGATCACAGTGATTGCCAACATCTATATCTTCCGTCGTAGTAATCGGAGCTAGAGGGAAATCGGCTCTTATTTACAGTCATATAATGCAAAATAACATTTGAGATGAATGCCGTGTATGAAAATATGCGTGTGCGTACGCGTGTGTGTATGTATTATAGCACAAACAACTCGAGCGACCGGTTCAGTCGATCGAAATTGCATAATCTTTCTAGCCATTTGTGAACATATTCTTCGATCAGAAATAGAAATCGCGCTGCAGATTATGACGACAGGGATAAGGCGCTTTACCTCGTAGCATTCATCTTTATTCCTTATAATTCGAGCATATCTTTATAGAATATTATTGTCATGAAGAATACAAGACTTAGTTTTGCGATTTTTTTATGGCTTAAAAATTTTAAGAATATTAATTTTTAATATTGGGCGATAAAATATATTTGAAACATTGCAGCAATACTAAAAATAGTAATGTTTAACATCAAGTAATGAAAAAAATAGATTGAGAATTTAATATCACATACAATTATACAATTATACCATTTTCACACGAGAACTGTTTTGAAAAAAATTATTCAAAGCAATAGAATTTTATTTAGTGAATAGAATATAATTCGCGTAAAAGATGTTATTTCGATAGCCTTATTATACAGCTTTGACAAGTAGATGTCGAAATACTCTGTCTCGCGCACGAAATATATGTGCGTGTTGGTTGACTTTGTGACTACGTATTAATCTAAAACGATGTAAAGAACGGGTAGGCAGTAGATAGATACGTATAAGATCGTATAATCTGGTTCTGGCGATCGCGCTGCCATGTTGGTGATGGGTGATCGATCGTTACATAGCGTGCATAGGAATGATCTTGCTTCCTTCGATTTGCGATCTCACTCCCCTCTTCTCGTATTTTTCTCCGAGTCTCTATCTTTCTCTCAAGTACTGTAACTAGACTGCAACGTTTGGGTGTGTACCTTGGTAGAGAAATCATATTTCTTCTTTATGACATTCTGCATTAGTTGTGTTATTACAAGAATATAAAATATTAGTAAATTCTTTTTACTTATTTACACGTTTAATAAAATGCACTTGTGTAAAGCTATTGGAGAAAATCACTGTAATATTGGTTAATTATTTTAGGATTAATTATTAGATATTTGAATCGTGTAATAGTAAATAATTCAATATAAAAAAAAAACCTGCAAATTTGTAATAAAATTAATATTTCATTCAGAAAATTAAAAAAGATTTTTTTTCGTGAAAACCGAAATATACTAATTTATACTAATTATTAAAATTTTAAATATATCTTGAAAGTTTTACTCAATTTTATCCACAAGCTTTTACCAGCTTCACAGATAGAATATTCACAACAAACAAAATAATTTTTTTTTGAAATAACATCCAGCGAATTTAAAAGCGTAACTCGCAAAGATCTACAATTTTGTAAACTATCGATTTCCACTGCAGGTGGAAAAATTACGTAGTTATATGGGATTCACGTGGTTATAATCTGCCAGGTACTCATATATAGAAGCATGTATTGCAATTTGAGGCTTCTCGCAGAGCAGAGCATGTCACTCGGATGTTCGCGGCTACCAAGGGCTATAGTTATCCTATCGTTGGCTACCATCCTCTGCTTTCGCGCGCGGGCGCGCATCCGCGGAATACAGTGCCGTGAATCAGCAGCCACTCGATCTCGTAGATCGCGCCGAACGATAGATCCTTCGGCGCTCGGTAGCGCAGATCACTATAATATCGGTCCCGATCGCCGTATTCTGAGTAGGAGGTGAAGGACGGATAGCCGCGCGAAGAGGCGGTTTCTGCCCTTAGGATGTAGCGAGCTCTCTATCTCCGTTCGATCGTTCGATCCTGTCTAGGATTATCCACATGTACTTGGTGAATAAAATACTTCAATCATAGTTCTCGGAAAAGGGAAGAAGAAAGAGAGAGAGAGAGAGAGAGAAAGATTGTGCGTTTTGTTAATGTAACGAGGAAATGTACGATTTCGGTTCAAATTCTGATACCATGTAATATGTAAAAAATATTTATAAGATAGGGGATGCTTTCTCCATGAAATCTAGATCGATTGCAGAAGTTGTTGAAAAATAGTGATGTACATAAAAAATTATTATTTTCCTAAGAGAATATATTATCATTCTCTATATATATTTCTGAATATACGTCAGTTGTTTGAAACTTAAAACAAAAGTCGCGTACCTTACTGGGCGAAAATACGTGCAGTCAGTTATCCTATAAATAGCGACTCTGCTCGCGACGACGTCGTCGGTTAATACTCTACCTATAAAACGACCCATTTCGACATGTTTACACTCGGCCATTTTCGCGTTCTAGTACTCTCGCGAAGCTCTCTTCTGCGTTTCTCAATTGGCAGTAAACAGTGGCGAAAAGCCAATCAGGGAACAAAGGGGAACTGCGAAACGATCGGTTCGCGAGATATATTCCGGCTAGGTGGTGCCATTGTCATGGGAATTTTTTTTCCCATTCGCAGGATATGCGGTTGATTATCGCGCCGTTGCATCGACGAGGCATCGCCTCGTAACGTCATGGAGAAGATTAGAGGTAGGAGATTGTAGAGACACTACAACCTCTTAAACGAGATTACATTTCTTAAATGCGTAGCCTCTTAGGGCACCCACGCCTCGCGCGGGGGAGATCGATCAAAGACCCTCCAAGTGTCAGATAAGCTAAAGCATCGTCGGAACTTGTAAGGTTGTAAAGAAGCGTTCGATGCGTGTCCAGGGATTGTCTTGGAACATTTACACCTAAAATCATAAAATACCTTATGTACAGTGACATCGAAGCCACCTCTTTGCAAACAATAATAATAATAATAAAAAGAAGAAATTAATTAATTAATGCTTTCACATGTCCGATGTAATGATGAAATTACTAAACTGAAAAGAAAGTTTTTTTTTTTTTACGCTGTTTGATTAAGTATGATTATTAATTGTCATTAGTATGATTTTTTTATCACAAGATAATTACAGTAAAAATATTCATTGTCACTTCCTTTTACGAATATTAGAATCTTTTTACCGAGTGTTTACTTTCGCTGCTGAATTAAATACGTGAAATTTTGATGCGCACCTTTAACCTTTAACCTTTTCGCCTTTTTTATGTATATTATAAACACTATATAAAATATTGGAGTATACAATGTATGTCCATTAGCCGCGCGTGAAAGCGTTACGGTTATTAATATCGTTCTATTCTAGTTAGGATAAGCGTCACGAATGTGGCCGGAAAATGCATCGGTGGAGACGAGAAACGTTATCATTGCAGAATGTTAGCGAAGGGGGTTTCCAATCGAGTTTCAATGCGGCGAGTCGCATTGTGCGCCGTTTAATCCTACCATCAATCGCAATCAGTCGACCCGAGTCGAACGACGAGCGAAAGCAAAACCGACTCGGTCCTTTCTCTCGTAACGTCGCTTCTACGATTCACTTTCGTGCGTGTCTCAAAGTGCATTCCTTCGTCTCTGCTCTACGCGGTGGAGAGTCAATAGGCAGATTTCAATTATAGAAATGGCAATAAATTTTCTTCGCTGTCGGGATTACACACGGAATCGCGCTACAATATAACATTCTATTATATACACAAGGCTATTACAATGCAATCGCATCACGGCGATGAGTTTAATTGCGTGGCATGAGAATGCACGACGGCTTGTCAATCTATCGATCGACGAACAATCCATCGTTTTTCTTTCTTTCTCTCTCCAGGTATCTATTAGATAAGAAAAGAAGAATTCCTCTCGAGCAATGCGTTTTATCGTCACGCGATGATTGCAATCGTTCGATCAATTATTCACAATACAGTTTTTTTTTTATATAATTCGTTCTGTGTGGCGCGTAATACAAGTCCTATCCTCTCTTTATTCTTTTCTCACTGATTTATTTGCCATTCCCATTTTATGTAAAAATGAACCTATCGCCCATCATTAACGCTTGGTAACTGTCGACTGTCGACTTCAATCATATCGAAAAAGTTTATTAACGTCGCGATAACCCCGCCTATTCTGAATGCATCTTGAATGACTTTGATAAAAATAAAGTTATTCATTCGTTGTATGAAATTGAACTAAAAATTGTATGAGATTATTGACTTATAATTTAGTAATTATAATCTAGTATAAAATTACACGATTGATTACGCTACGCGAGTTTAATGTGATTAATTAAGGATTAATCTATTTTGACATACTATATGTCGCGATTAGAAGAAGGACGCGTTTATTGTTACCGTTAACATCTAATCTTGACCTTTTTAACCAGTGTGACGCTGCATTCGCGATTGTCTCGCAAAGAACGGTGAAGTATCGCTTGTCATGTTCCTCGTAGCCTTCGGACATATCGTCCGACAGTAAAGAGTCATTTTCACGTCGTATTGTGCGGCGTTATTGCTGTCATGACGGCGAACATCGCGGCGCAAGTCACCGTGAAAACTGACTATTCCGCAACAAAATACTAGAAAATTGAAATTTATAATGACAAGGCTTGAATATAAGAAATTTTATAAAAAACTTTTATGCATAAACATATATACTATATAAAAAAAAATTAGACCAAGAAATAGATCAAGTTTAGGTAAATAAATAAATAGGAAAGTCAAATATTCTTGATAAATTAATTTGAGTGTATTAATGTAAGCGCCTCGAATTAAATACAAATAAATATTAAAATAATATCGCTTGCGAAAGATTAAGATCGAATAATTGTATAATTATGATTAATTATTTCTGTCTACCATACAACTGGATATATAGCTAGAATTATAACAAAAGAATCGAAGGTCGTTCAACCCTTAATAAAGAATTGATTTATCAATAAAGATAAATGGAATACACATCATTTATACTAATGAGTGTAAATGGATCTTGATTTTTCATATCACACGCGACAATGGATCTTTATCGATGATATTTAATCTCAGTTACTTGAATGCCGTATCGTATATGCCTTTGACAGTAATGAACGTTTTACGCGATGGATGGAGGCGTAACAATGGCGACGCGCATTGTAAATCGCGTGCTTCCTGCGAATTCACTTTGAGGCCACGGAATGTTAACGGGAATCATATTTCATCGAAAATCGATGCGTATTCGATGGGTTAACCACCGTAAACCGCGATTGATTTATCGCTCTCGGCGGCGGTATTTCTACGAGCAGCTGTAAAGCACCACGGGAGACGATCTGTCACACTTTGCGCCATGTTTCTGAATTGTATTGTTCGTCATTTTTTTTTTTTTTTTTTTATTAGATCGAAATTTAATGCCAGATTTCTTTCTAATAATATAATAGTGCACAATGTATTATATACACCGTATTATATACTTGCAGTAATAAGTACAAGTCAACTATTAAATATTACGGTTTGAAGAGCTTATGAATTATGCGTAATCACGTTTTTATTTAGATTATCTTTAGAATTTATCAGCCATAAAATTTGACTGATTTGGCTTAAAAAATTTGAAAAATAACTTGTAAAAGAATTCATAGAAATAAACATGGAAAACAAATCTTAATTCAATAAATATGAGTTATAAAAGTGTTGACAAAACAAATTATGCATTTTTTGTTTTCGAAAATGTTAGCTTAACTTTTTCTTTTAAAGTAATCGTTTAGAGTAATTATCTAAAGATCGTCCAATAACGCCTTTTAAAAACATTGAGTCAGTGAATCTTATCTAATGTACATTGACATAATTTGTGTGAGTAGTTTATCAGATTATAATCTTTAGTTAACAGCAATTATGAAGATAATCCTATATATATATACTTGTCTGTAATTTCTGAAATAAACATTTTTTTCTATTTCTCTCTTATGTCGTGATGAACCGCGATGAACTGCGACGGGATTTCTTCGGTAAGCGCGATAAATCATGTTGGGTTGCGTTTGCGATCACGACATGTGCAACGAATCTTTCCCGCGCGTCGACAGCGAGGCGACTTTTTTTTCCCAAAGAGGCAGTTCGTTACCCGGCTTAGGATCTCTGTACGATAAAGGGTGATCGATGTCTTACTTTCGCCGGCCAGGACACGCAACTGCTGCCGGCGACGCAATTGCGTTTGCGGTCGCGCACGCAGATGCGACGAAGCGGTGCAGCGCGTCTAAGCCGATCGCCGGACTGAGCCTTGCTATTCCTGTACCTTCTATACTAGACGGAGCGGCACACGGGGCAATGACACCCGGACCTCGTCCCGAGAGACTGGCTGTGCCGTAGCCGCTCGCAGGTGCGTCGTTGCGTACGTGCGTGCTTGCGTGCAGAGTGGAGCATCGCTAATTTAATCAATCCACCAAATGAATGAGAGTTTTCTTCATTTTGAGAAAGAAAGTTTAACTGGGACATAGAATTCATTATTTTGATTTTTTTGACCGCTAGTTATGAATTTTTTACTTATTAGTTTTTTTTTTTTTTTTTTTTTTTTCAAGTCATTTATATGTACCTTATCTTTGAGGTATGTGTGAATTTTGTCTCACGATAGAAAAAAAAGAAAAGATTTCAAAATAATCGGCGCTGATAATAACAATAGTACCGTCAGTAATAATATTTGACAACACCAATTAGTTGGATTATCGAATAACTTCTGAAAAAATTTAAAGAAACTTTTTAAATATTTATAAAAATAGTATTTACAATATTAATAAAAAATCAAAGTAGATAAGTTGGTAAACATCTGTACAGTTTCCTACTGGTAGGTCATTCAAATTCTTCGATGCTTCGATCAAATGCAAAACAACAGTGACAATTTTTAGTTCTAGAGCAGAGAAATAAAAGATTTTTTTTCGGCTAAACTGGCTACACTATAGTTCAGAGTTTATCTTTCTCCTTTCAACATGGAAAAAGATAAACTCTGAACTGACTAGTGCAGTCAGTTCAGCTAAAAAGAAACAGGCCTAAATATATAAGAGAGTTCATTGTGCTGTATTCATTAATATTGTTGCGTTGTATAACTAATGTTACTTTATGTTGCAAATTATGTCTTTATGCATTGGTTATATTAGGTCTAAGTGAATAATGATTAGAATTCTGCTAAAATACAATATATGATATTATAAAATTTATTTTAATTATAATTTCAAAATTTGATTTAATATTCACAGTCTGCGTATGACATTTTTGACTGTTTGCAATTAAAAAAAATTAATGATTCTGAAAATGTGATTAAATATGTGTAGGTATAAAAGTTTTATTTAACATAGAATATTATATACACATACACACACACACACACACACACATATATATATATATATATATATATATATATATATATATATATAATTATGCGAGATATCTAACTTCACACATCCAATATATTGCATATATAATATATATTTAGTATATGTAGTGTATATAAAGTACTGAATAAATGACATTTAATAAGAATAGTAAATAATTTAAAATAATCTTTATATATACATATATTGTACATGTATATGTCGATTTACGACATAAAGTATTTAGTTTATTGACAGATTTTTATTTTAATAACTTGACTCCCGAAAAAGCAATTGCAAACAAATAGAAAAAATTCACGAGAAAAGTTTTGATATTTTAAATATATCGAGAGTTATAAAAATAAAAGTTAAGATGACATTTTTGGTAGGTAGGTTACAATGTCAAATTTTTCGATAAACTTTTTGTTTTATATACATGCCTCGATTTGCTTGAATACGAATGCAATAACAATTTTGTCATTAATTTTACGCTTTATCTTCGCATTTGCTTGTGTTTATCGCATCGGATTCGGGTTCGCCGAGCCTAGCAGTAAACGGTTCGTCTCGAACGACTCGTTCTTCCGGTTTCTCTCTTTCTTATTCTCTCGCTTGTGCCTTTCGCGAGCTGCGAAAATTAATTCCGCGCGGTGATATGACGGCACGTAGTTGTAGGCACGATCTCTTCCGGCTTATGTGCGCGAGGAGTTATTAACCGTGACAACCTTATGCGTCTAATATACAAAATATTGGATATGGCATAGCCATAATTAAATCTCGTAATACTAAAACGCGCATTAACATGTGCCTCGCCATGGGAAACAGAATTTGTTTTATATTTACTCGATAAAAATTAAAAGTAAGACAATTCTAATAATATTTAAACATACATATTTTAATATATCCAAATAATAATTATACAAAAATTTATGTTTTAAAAGGGCAGACATAAAATAATCGTTATAGTGCAGATTAACAAGTTTATTACATTGTGTTTTTAATTATACTATATGTTATAATATTTGATATTTCTGCTTGTATCTTATGAGTAACAAATATTAGAAAATATTTCTAGATTTGATCGATTTTTAATATATAATAAACAAAAGAAAATGTTAAGATTTTTAGATTATACTTCTTTGAAACATCGAGCAATTCAGTCTCGGATTTATGAGACGGCGCGGTTTTTAACTCAACGTCGCAGTTTTCTAAATACATCTCCGACGTAAGTCGAGAGGCAGTCTCCGCCCGGACATTTTCGTCGAATCGACACGAATTTCTTTTTTCCAACTGCTACTCCAAGAATACATTGCAATGAGAGAAAGACAGAGAGAAAGAGAAAAAGAACCGTCCGGGAAAACCAACGTGTCAATCTGGCCCTCCCTCTCTTCAGGGACGCGCACGTGGGTGTCGCTTTAGCCTTAGCGCGTTTATACTTAGTTTCGTCATTTAGGTCGTGCTAAATTACGGTGCGACCGAAAAGTGCAACCGCGGCCGCAATTGCGCGCGCGGGCCTTTGCGGGAGACGTGTTTTTGCATCATTACGCGCCGAGTGCGCTGCGCAATATCGCACGCGCTCCCGCCTGCTCCTTTCGCGAAGCGATCAACTGGTCGGCTCCTTTTTCTTACCCGCATCTTCTCACTTTTACAATAATTTCCTCCGGGTGATCTTAATTTGGAACACTTGCATTTCAACCGTCATTTAATCGAATGCTTGACGTATAAATAAAATTGTCTCGATCGAGACATTTACGTTGAAATTATCATTAAACATGTTGCTCCCGAGTGATATATTGATGCAATTAAAAACAGATTGCATATACATCATTAGCCGTGCATTAGTCAGATGGCGCTTCTTTCTGCTATCGCAACGTCATTTAATGATAACTCTTTTATTGCTCTAACATTATCTAACGAGAAAAGATGAATAACATTGTGCAGAAAAATATATCTTTGCTATTACGGCTAGAAATGTTGCTACAAAGTTATTTATAATATTATAATTTGAATTGTTGATTACTTGTGTTATTAGTAATACAATTTATTGTCCGTTATTTTTGTATTTTGCAAAGAGCGACCATAATTTCGTTATAATTTTTGTAGTAACTTTTAGTTAATTGCATTAAGTTGGTATATCGCGATTAATTAAAACAAAATCATTGTGATATCATTATATTCTTTATTGCATAACAATCACTGAATTAGCAGTTAATATTGTTTTTTATTTGAAAAAATGTAAATAATGAGTCACGAATCCTTATCAGATTCATTATTAAAAAATGAATACTGTATATTTACAAATTTGTTTTATTCAGCACATTTTTAACGCATTACATTCCAAACGAGCAAAAATTGCTATATCGCGATAGATTAAAGATTAAAAAATTACAAATATAAATTGCAAATCGAGATATTTTCGAAAGAGAGAAAGAAAGAAAAAGAATAATCATATATCTATTCACAAGCTTCAAAGATGTAATGCATTATACAATTATAAATGAAATGTAAATCGTTTATCTCTTTTCTGGCCGTTCACCATACGAGTATAAATAGCACGTTACATCACAATGGAATATTACTGTAAGATAGAATATCGCAGTATATGCTATTTTCGCATCGCGGTGCGTGACTCCTAGAAACGCCTTTGTGTTGCATCGGATATAAAAAAAAAAAAAAAAAAAAACATTGATGCGACGTTCTCCCACTTTAGATCGCACGGCCTTCGATTTCAATGTCAGCCGGTATAAAATCCATTCGCGCGATAACTATCGATACGTGTCGGCACGATAATTTTCGATCACTTTTCTCGTTGCTTCGATAAGTATAACGATACAACATTATAAGCGATCGTGATATTAGAAATCAATAATATTTGAAATTGTACGAGCAGGGAAAGATATAATAATTATTAAACTTTAACATGAAGAAAATTAATGTTTTTGTTTTTAATAGAATAGATTTTTTTTCTGATGCTATTTCTATTTATAATTTAAACTCCAATGATGATATACTTTATCATAGTACGACATCATGTTTAGTCTTATCTTACAATGACTTCTATCTACGTGATTTTCTTAGTGCGTATCTAAAATTAAGCCAAAGCAACATCTCATAATTCCTACGATTAATAATTTCTATGCGTGACTTATATGAAAGAGCTACTTTGGACTTATCTGACTAAAAATATTAAACAGCTATAATGAATCATAAGAATTATCATCATTTACTGAGAGAAGCGATAAATCATCGCATGATAAGTATATCGATTTTATGTCTCTCTAACATAAGTTAACTTCGGTAACATTATTTAGTGCGACCGTTAATAAGGCTTGTCTCGAGGATTTCGAGGACTTAATCCTCGGTTAAGTAATCTCAGGCGTTATGCAAGCGAGCACTTGAATCGAGCCCCGACATAATTCGTCTAAATCTCTCGATGTTGATAGCGCTGCAACCGTGGAAAGTTACTCAACGGCGAGATATTTGTCGCATACGTTTATTTCGTCATGTTTAATATACGGCGGGCCGTCGTTGCGGAATACGCGTTTCATTTTCTTCCTGGTCCGTTTTGTGCAATTTCGCGGTATGCTCGTTCTCACGTTGCCGTAAAACACGAAGTTTATTATGTCATTGTATCACAGTGACGGATCCGCAACTATCGTCAAATTTGATATAATCCGCGAATTATAATCCGCGAAATAGAGGCGAAAAGAAAACGACGTGAGTGAGAGAGAAATTATTGCTCAATTCTCGCATCTCTCGAGCCATTATTTATTTGCGTTTCGAAATTTCGACGTAATTGTCGTATGAGTCAGGTCGATTTCCACGATGGCGAATTTTTCGTCCGCGATCTGGGAAACGTGTCAATTATTCCGCAAGTCGTATTTTCTCGTGGACTAATGTTTCCTCATTCCGGTAATACTCGTTTCAATTGACGACTTTTTTTTTCTGCCGGTTCTCCCTTCGACTTCTCCAGTATCCGCGGATCGTGAATGGTCGCTGTGTTTAGTGACGAAAGCGGGAGATATGGTATTAGACAAGAATCCGTGTGCGCGCTGCCGTTTCGAGGCCCGCGTCTTTCTCGAGTGAAAGGCCGCAGAACCGCCGCTCTCGCGCGGTTCCGAGATCGACAAAGTTGCCCAATGCATGCCGATACTGAAATCGAAATTCGAGAAATTCACGTGAGAAACTAGCAATTCCACCGACGCGAAAATCGCAGTACAATTTAACCACTATTTGAACAACTGACTCAAATCAATCTTCTAATAAAAGTCTTCAACATTTTACAATCTCTATTATTGTTAGAAGACAAACAAATACAAATTATATTTAGATTTAGAAATTGTTGTCAATTATGTGTGATTAAATAGGATGTAATGAAGGGAGGAACGAACTTTTCAATAATATAAAATAGTCAAACAAATATTTCGCGGATTGAATAATTACGCATTAAATATATATAGGAAAAGTACTTTATAATTAAAAAAAATATTTATCAGCAATAAAGAAAGGACAAATGTTTCATTATTTTTAAAAAGTTTTTCTAAATGTTATCTTAATGCGCCAGTTGAGAATTAAAAGATCTACATGCAAGAGCGCCCTTGTCTCACGACCATATCATTCTGGAAAATTGGATTCGACCCGATTCGTTGACCCGCGCGACCCATCACGACCCGTCGCGACACTGTTAACTGGTTAACGGTCAGCATTAAGTACCGCGGAATTAAAGTTTAAACGATTCTATTGTTGCCTCTTTGGTTATGCGATCGGTCGTGCCTGACGTGCTGACATGCAAGCGTTCCTTCATCATATTTATCGTCACGTCACGTTGTTAACATTAAAAATGTACAGCGTATACAATGCCAAGTACCGTTTCTAACGATTTCGATCGCGGACACAGCGGTACTGCTAAATCGTGTCGTAACGCTTTTATCGGCTCCATAACGTTGCTATCGGATCTTGTCTGAAACGATCAACAATCATCGTTGAATAGATTAGCTTTTCTTGTCGCCGTTTAATTTGCAATTTTTAGAGAAAGCAATAAGAAAAGTAAAATCTTGCAAGTTTGATCGAATAATTTTGACGTTGTTCCCCTGCCACCCTTCCTCCCGTGACACGTTGACACTTTGCTGGCGAGAATTTGATTTTCTCTTACGATACATTTGCACGTCGCGCCAAAAACTTAGGCTTGTCAACTCGCAAATCCAACCACTGCGCCGGTGAGGCCATTTTTGGCGACCGAAATATCATGGAGAACACGCGCGATTTCTTTTCAGGGTTAACCTAATTTGACGTGTACTTAATTACGAATTTCTGTCTCGTTGGAGAACCCGGTTATCGTTTGACACGAGCTTTCCTTTCGGTGTTGGCGGCGGCCCGTTTAACAACCGCCCACGTGCTGAGCGAACGTGCCTTTACGTGCCCGCAGCTGCTCGCCGATCGAATAAAGATCGATATTAATTACACATAACGTTTCATTGACCACGTCGGTCTGAAAGCGCGATCGGTATTGCGCACGTATCATTGTTACTTAAACATTCACCACAAATAAATATTGCTTAAACGTATAATTGATACTGCAATGTCTTTATATAATTCATCCTTTAATAAACGAAATATTTTATCGTTCAAACAATTGTTAGAATTGAATAAATTAAATAATACAATATGAAAGAGTAATTATTAAATTTCATATATGCAATTATTTGATTGAAATTGTTATAAATTATTTTGTAATTTTATTACGTTTTTCGTTTTGACGTTCTTAGAGATTGTAAGGATGATTCATTTGCATCTGTAATGATTTAACAAGCGCGGATTTAACAAGAACCTTAGTATCCAAGAACGAGGTTTATTCTGTCGGTCGATCGATCTTCTAGTTTCTTGGAAACTTTCTTATTTATCTAAAAGAGAGATCCCAGTGTCACATTATTCGTAGTCTGCGTCGTTAACGAACCGAGCAATTCAGCGTACTCTACGCATATGTAACGTTTCTAACGGTATATTGTAACTCTCGCATATATAAGCTTGTTGAAGGTATTGGCTGAATTTCCATACCGATTCGCATTTTCTACTATGGGCATTCTTTCATTAACGACAGTGTAACACAAAGCGCATTTGATTGTGTCCAACACATTTGCGTGCGGCGTAGAAAATTAAAAAGTATGGTTGACATCTTAAAATAAAGATCTTATCATATATTATTTGAATAAAAAAAAAACAAATAACTTTCAAACGAATAAGCAATCGCAACGCTAATTGGGTTAATCAACTTTTTTCGCGAATATTTAATAGCGAGATATCAAGAGAAGTTTCTCGTTTAGAAAATATTTATTCTAAATTTTTAGAGAGATATGTTAAATTAGATACTTGGCTCGTATTATAAATATGATTGCATTTTAAAATATAAAATAAATGATGTATTTAGAAATTTCATTAGCTATATTTAGCTTAAATTCATGAATACTGAATGTTTGATCTTGAAATACAAATATTGCATTTGCTAGCATTGCAAAATACGAAATAGAATTTAAACCGTTGTATTTTTATAAGTGCAATTGTGTGCCGAGCGAATGACTAATGAGGAAAGTGTAGGTCCGGAGCGACGAGTAAATAACTCATTAGCATTCCTTTTCGTGCTCGGTTGTGAAATCAAGATTACTTGGCCGAAAGTCAAAGAAAGTCGTAGCAGGCGTCAGACGAAATTGGCAACCCGACGTGAATTATTTTCACTCTATTTTTATTTCGACTCCAAGCCATACTATTCGAGCAAAAGACGAAGAAACCACGTCACACTCTCGTACGTGCAAACTCTCGATTTTCTTGTTTCTTTGAAATCGTGTGATTATCATACGTTCGTTTTTGAAAAGGACAAGGTATTTGGAAAAACTGCAATACATTGACTTTATTAATCTCTCATCAAGAGAGATATTTATATTTATGTTAAGTTAGAAATGTAATAATTTTTTAATTACATTAGCTAACAAAATTATTTTGTAAAAATTATAATAATATAATAAGAGATTTGCCATTTTTTTATACACTTATATTTTTAAAATAATTGAAATCTTTTAGTATGTTATTATAATTTATACAAAATATTTGTGTTAATGTAATTTAAAAAAGTATTTATAATTTAACATAATTTATTTTCTTTTTCTTTTCCTTTTCTTTTTTTTAAAACAATTTTGGACAATTTTATTTTATCATGCAAAAACAGCTTAGTGTAAACAAAAAATTGACATCGCTTTATTTTGATTATCAATTTTTTTCGAAATTAGAAAATCATAATTTATATTTATATTTTCACATTTATCACACTTTTATAAAATAGAATGTCACAAATTTGATTGGATATTGTTTAAACTGAATATCTAAAATAATAATTATAAATCTGAGATTTTAGATGGTATTAGTATATTTATCATTTGAAAAGATTTTAATCTAAAAATATTTATTCTTAAAAGAATCATGTTTTATCTCGGTCGTTCATTTTCTCTACTCGCATAAGGCGCAAGGACGTCGCGGTTAAGCTGGATTGAGCGGTCAACGATTATGTGTGTGTAACAAAGTGTCTCCTGCTATCGCGGGCGACACGACGCCGACGGATCCGCGAAGGTTTCACTACGAATCGGGCGAGCGAAATCATGCTACACCGGTCGGTGCGGTTGCATATTATACATGTCATTGCCCGGAGCAACCACGAGCTCTCGAGAGGCTTGGCCAGTCATTGCCGACAAGTGTGCATCACGACATTGGTCTACCTTATATCCACCTACGTGCCGCGCATCCACCCACGTATTCTACCTTATTCACCTTAACCTGCGCCCCTCGCTTTCGGGATCTCCCACAATGACCTGTCGGTTAATCGGAATCGTCTGTGAGACGTGCCGGTAGTTTATTTACGATGAGAGAAATTTCATCAAATTTTTAACTTGTATCTTTTGCATCTTTTATCTTTTTTCAGAAAACGGAATTATTGTGAGAGTTGACACAATAGATGATGTAGGTTTTGAGGATTATAATTTTTGAGGAGTATAATTTTAGGATAATTTCAGAATTATTTAAAGGTAGATGAGAGAAAGCTAAAATGTGTCAACAAGTTTTCTTGCGAGAAAAACATATATTTCTCTTTATTGTAAAATATTTATTTACTCTATATACCTTGTCTATATTCCGCTCGACGGAGAGAAATTTTTCCCCTTCTTTTTTTCCCAGAGTCGCAACAACGTATTCTCACCTTCTCCGCGCGCCAACAGCTCGTTAATGATTTGCGTGGCAACAATGGCCGACAGTAGGCTGAGTAATTATTCCGTACACACATACACGTGTTTCAATCTTTTTGTCTCTCTCTTTTTTTTTTCTCGCTTCTCGTTTCCCTTCCTCCCTGATCTTTCTCCAACGCCGTGCGTGTAAACCTCCGTTCTGCTGCTGTGCCGGCAAAACAAGTTGTCCGATCCCACATCTTCGACCTCCAACGCGCGTCTCTCGGATAATTCTTTCTCCAAGCGACCCGGGTAATCGAGTAGGCTGTTTGTATGCATTCGTATACACACAGCTGCATTGTTGTTGCAAAACAACACGTGATATACCGGCAATCGACACACGTACATCCGTAACTAGAGTTGGGCGGACGAGAAAGAGGACGGGTTAATCTTGCGTAACGTAACGGCGAGTCAACGAGAGGACCTTACTTAGTCGTTGCTTACGGCTTGATTATTGGCTAGTAATAGCGAGCCATATAGCGAATGTATTATTGCGTGATAATAATAATACTTGGTGATTTTCCGTGATGGCTTAATTGTATCATTATTTTATTTCAACGCATTAATTCGTTAATGAAATAATTTATCGTTAGATATTTTCGAGCGTGACAACAAAATGTGAGAGTGTAGAGAATATTTGTATTTCGTATTATTTATTTTTACTTTTTTTTCTCTAAATAATGTGCATATGATTTATGAAATAATTATATATCATAACTATATTATTTCCCTTGACATTAAAAATATTTTCTCTTCTATATTACTTGAAATAATTATTCGTTAATTTTATTTATCTTTATGATTGATAATAAATTTCGTTCCTTATCTAAACAAAGTTCCCGCGATATCACAAAGATTGATGCCTCTCTGTGAAGTAACGCCATTTGTTTGCCTCGACCTTTTGCACTGTAAGTGTATAGTCATTATTAACGACTTAACATTCCTGCGTAGTAACGCCGAGCAAGTAAATCATTTTTCCGTTTACAGGACGTTGGAATTCATAACTGCCAGGTTTGGTTAAAACGCACGGCTACGTTTTTTTCGTACAAAAGTTTAATGAGCACTTAATTGCAGAACTTGCAATGCGGTTAATTGTAGGTCGCACGTAAGTCAAAGTGATAAGCTCTTAACTTAAAAGAGAAGGAGTAAAGTATATGGAAAATAAGCCCGACATACCATATAATGTTTAGCCTTTGAATTTATATAAAATGGTATTTGAGATAGAATAGAGAGATAAAGCAGTGAGAAGCTTAATAACTAACATTAGGGAATTACTTATAAGAAAACAAATTTTTCTATTACATTAAAAAATGTGTTTATTATATTTATTATTTAATAAAAATATTTATTATATTTTATTATTTCTATATACATAACGAAAAAAATATATATGTACATATTATATTTGCTGTTACTGTCGAGCGAGTAAGAAACTGATATAAAGATTATTTCTAATACGATATTTTCTAATTGCACTCCAGTATAAAAGTCAAGGCGTGTCTAATTAATGTAGTAGGCGGTTGCAATTAATGCAGACTGGAATTGTATATCGAAAAGAAATTTACTGCTGACTCTCGAATCTTTTTTAAGACTCTATAACGATTTGCTAAGTATAAATAATGATGTCTAATTTTCAATTTCGGTAGCGTTTAATTATATATATATATATATATATATAATTATCGTATGTTTTCTTTCGGATCATGAAACTAATACCTATAGTGTTAGATATCATATCTTTTCTCTTTTATATTAGATAAGATACAGGTAGAACGTATTATAATTTCTTATTCGTTTTCTTTTCGAAAAATTGATTGAATGAGTTTGTTCTCGATTAAACGAAGCTGTAGATACATACATACAAATAACAGGTTGAAATGTAAACATTATTTATTTCCAACGCCTCAGGTGTACAAAATCGGTAGAGTGGGGATTGTATTACTCTACGTAAGAAAGCTCGTAGCTCTCATTCAGTTTATTGCGAACCTCTGGCTGAGTGGTAGATCTGAAACTAACTACGGAAAGGAACGTAAATATTACGAGAAGCATAAGTACTTTACAGCACAAACACCTGTGCCTAACGGCTCGTATTGGTCTTGACATCTTTGCTTAGGCAGATAAAATACTTTTGTCCTCCTACGTTATTGTGCGTCCGCATAATTTGATCTCACTGGGACTTCCTGAATCGTAATTGACACGGACGGAGTTCAGGGCGTGTCAGTCGGATATCTTTTAACCGCGACAAGATTTCTAGCCGCGCACGAGGAATTCACAGGCGTAATTTCTTGAGGTTTTCCGCGATAGTTACGCGGTCGCGAAGCTAATTGAGTAGAAAGCCATTCAACGTGGAAATCTGCCAGCTCCTCTCTGCCGAGCGTATTAAACATTTCGTTGTAATATTAAAAAAAAAAAAAAAAAAAAAAAGTTGTAAAAGAATTTTATAACAATTTTATTATTTTTCTTCGATAAATAAAAAGATTTATTGGTATAACTATCTCTGAAGAGAAATTATAGAAAAAATGTATATATAATTATAAAGTCAATCGATTTAATTATGACATCTAGGAATCGTGTCGTATTGCCGCAAGTTTTTCAATAATTAATATCTAAAGAAATGTAAAAAAATATTGCATACATGTACGAAGTGTAATACACATTTATTTCCTAATGAAACGAATGACGGTACAATTAAAGTAATAACGACGATTCGCGTCATTTCGCAGTCAGGCATATAATTTATTTTTAAATAACGAGGAAAGAGACGATGGAAACGATGTATTTCCGATAGAATCGATGTCGCATCGTCGTGTTCGTTTCGCTCGACGAATCGTACCTGCGAATTTCCTGTACCGTAATATGTAAAGAGAAAGAGAGAGAGAAGAGAAACGTTAGAATCATATCTGCCAACTATATAGGCCGAGACGCGCGAAACGATGCATGATACAAGAAGACACGTTTAGCATGTCAATGATGTGCGTGTTTGTTTGGCCTGTCCTTCAAACAGCGTTTTTTCACAGCGGGGAGCACGTCGTTATCGTGAAAGTGCGTGCAATCGTGCGACGATAATCACGCGGCCTTGTAGAAAACGCGTCGATAATGCCTAATGTCGGATGAAAATGATGGATGCAGTGAAAACATGGAAAACTCTATATCATGCTCGTGATAAAAGTAAAGGTTTCGAGAAATCGATGGTATTGGTGGGATTTTTTTCTCTTGCAATAATGAGAACAGAATTATTAAGAGAGATATTTATAACACATATATCTCGTTATAATAATTAAAATGTTTAGAATGTAATGCGATTAAAATGGATTAAAAGTAAATAAAGTAAGGAAAAATGTTAAACAACAGTACGAGGACGTTAGCTAAAGATAAAGAGAAGGCAAAGTATGGTTAGAGTTTTTCTGTTATTATAAACATCAATTTATTATAATCAAATAGTTCTCTCTTTTCTATTTTTAGGATGCTACCAGTCGTTCTACTTTCATAGCGACTAAGAGAAATTGATTTATGCGTCTCTGCTTTATTTTTTCTCCGGCACATTCCACGCGCAAACTTTTTCTCTGTCGGCAATCTCGCCCGAGAGTTACGTGTACGCAATATCACCGACTTGCGTGGATGTTGAACGAATGATTAAGAGAACCGGGGATTAAAGGAGGATTTGCGTGTGAACGCTAGTAAGAGCATCGCATTTTTTGTCGATCGACTTGCGATATCGCGCGTGAGGGGCGATAAAAAAATAGACTCTCTCGTTATCGAAGTCGCGTGTATCGCAATTAAAGATGCCTTGAGCGGCGGGATAGAGGCAGGATGTTATTTCGAACTTCTCTAATCCTCGTCTTTCTCTCTCTCTCTCTCTCTCTCTCTTTTTCTCTCTTTCTCTCTCCTCATCCTCCTACGATCGGCAGATCGCATCGCGCGATAACGGTCGAGGTGGGGACGAGTTTCCAGTACACACGGGGATTCGTTCGATCCGCGGGCACCGGATGTGGGATATACAGGCGACGAGACGCGTGGGATTCCTCTCCTCTAACACGCGAATACGCACCACGGTAGACGACCGGTCGACGAGGGAACTTTCCCACTGACAATGAGCGGAGAACGAAGTTTTTCGGAAGACTGTCGGATCTGAAAAATTACAGCTAATAAAGAATAACGAGGCTCTCTCTTTCAGCTATTGAAAATTATTTAATCGTTGATGTAAAAGGACGCATTATTTTTAAACCTTTCTTCAAAATTTAGCTGTGGTAAAATTTCTTTGATTTTAGAATCGACAGAATAAAATTGATCATATATACATTATATATTTATTTTACTATTTAGAGAAAACTCTCATTTTTATATGATAGCGAAACACATACATACCAAGCTAATTTCTATTTTCGAATTTATCTAATTATCTTTGTATGTTTTATTTGGAACGTTGTAATTATTAGTTAGGGGAAAACTAGTTTAGTTTCTAATTAGTGAAGATCAGGCGTAAGTAGATGTTTATTACTAGTTAGTATCCGTTCATAATTCGTTAAAGTCTGGAACGAGAGTCTCGGGAAACGGCAGGGAATTTTTAAATTCCATGTACGTGACGACTTTAATATTTCCGGGAAAGGAGGAGGGTGGAGCAGGGCAAGTTCTCAAGGGTTATATTCAAGGAAACATATATTTCCGGCAAAAATCTCCTAGCTGCCGTCTACGAGCCATGCTTTCCGCATTTCAAGTCCGCAGGAATCGAATTAATGCGCGCAACGGGATCTTCTTATTGGGCAGGCATCGCTCGCGACACGCTCTGTTTGGCTAACGAGGCGGCGGACGTGGCAGCGGACCTTTAATTGCTTTAATAAAGTGTAGTTCGAAGCGCGTCGTGGCACGTTGCGCCGCCGCGCTCGCAATTCTCGCCATCGAGAGGCCGAGGAGAAACACGAGAAGAGAACCCGCGCTCCCGCACCACCTACGTCGGCCGTTAGTAGCGCGGGGGCACGTTTACGTCGGCCTTATTAGATATTAGAGGCGTAACGGACCCCCTCGCCCCCCCCCCTTCCCCGGGCGATCTAGGTCGCGTCGTTTCGAGCTTAAGGACTGGCAAGGACTCCGCTCCGCGAAGCGTGCCAAGGACGACCAGAAGGAAGCGGTCCACCCGACCGGAGAGCGAGCGACTTGCTGTCCAATTATTGTCAATTGTGAGACAAGTGTCTCCGATTGCGTAACGTCGCGATAGGCGCATTCGTTGAGGCGCGCGAGAAATGGAGAAAGAAAGAGAGAGAGAGAGAGAACTCATGAATTATCCTTAATGAACCGTCTGGAGAGGTAGGATATTTTCAGCAAGCGTGAAAAAATCGGATGATAGCCGTGACAGACCCGAGTTGTGGAGAACTGCACCGCGAATTAGCGTGATAAATCGTAATGTGAATAAAATTTCCGTATCGAAATATTGAAATTAATAATGTAAGCTGTGTTCTCCCTTTAACTACAGATTTATTGCCTAACTTACATGTTTAGGTGATTTGAATCGGATTTTAAATAAAGATACCTTTTAATCTAAATGCAATCCACTTTAATCTAAATCACTTTAATTTAAACACAATCTATTATAGAATCAATATTATAATTAGTATATGGAAAAGGCGTGTTTCATAAATTGTATCCGGTGATTGCAGGAAATTTTATTCATTCACACTTTAAAAATTTATTCATGAAAAAATTATAAAGTAGAATATTGCGTCAGCTTACTTATGTTAAATGGTTTTTCGCGTAGAATGTTATTTCATAATAATACTCGCCGATACGTTTTAATGACTGACGACACGCTATAATAGGAAGGTTTATGGTTCGCTACGTTCGTGCTGTCAGTACGTGACAATCAACACACCGGAAGTTAATTGTGAACGTACGACGAGTGACAGGAAATCATGCAAACCGGACGGAAAGCGGTTAAACAGAGCGTACGTACCCCGGGTCGACGAGATCGATTCAGTCGACGAAAAGACGGAATTTTATCCGTGACTAACAAAACATCACGTCCGCATTATTAATGTACCAATTATTAGGCGACTTTCGATTAACCTTGCGCTTTTCAGCAAATGTTTTCTCAATATAAGCAGTAATTGTGATCACGGTCGGTAAGATAATTGGACCGTGAATCCGGCATTTGACATTCTTACACATGAAATAGCATGGAAAGTTTCCTCTGGCTTTTATTTATCTGCGATGTTCGCCAATTGAGAAGATCCGTTTAGTTGCTTTTTATATATTTCTTAGGTGAAATAATCAATTAAAAAATGAATGATGTTTGTGTACACCGAGATATCTTTCACTTTAGGATGATAATATACATATTATATTTAGATGACATATATATATTTTATATATTATAATTGGATGATATATGTGTATATATATATATATATATATATATATATATATATATATATATATATATAATTTTTTTTAAGTTTAAAACCATGTCTTTAACAAAAAAAAGAATGCACGTCTATTAAGCTGGCAAAGCTACTTCGGCACATTTGAATAAAACCTACACAGAAATTTAGTAAATTCGTTGCTCCAGCCATTTCGGAAAAACTGATGACTGTGGAAAATTCGGGGGCTGTGTTAGCTTAATGTACGTAAAATATGCCTTCACACTTGAAGGAAATCTTCTGATGCAAAATTGCTCCGTATCTAACCAACTATTTATTTCACTGATACGGAAATCATCTGTATTATATAATATGAGCGATGAAATTTTATTTAGGAGTTTTATGTGTATTGAAAACTATATCATATTTTAATGAATCACATATATTTTCTTTCATTTATCGCGTTTGTTTATTTCACGTACGATGATCCGGATTCGCTCGTTCGTTGACTTCGGCATGTGTTTACTGTTTAGATATCGAGTGTTTTTGTCGCGGATGCTCAACGTTCTTTCGTTTAATCCGTAGAAAGAAGCGCCATAATTCTGCCGAAGGAGAGAGGCGCGGAAGGCCTCTCGTACGTAGAGCAGTCTGCCTTTATTTCTCTATAAAACCGAACGAATTCTCGTTCTTACTACGATCCTTTCACGAGAGATGATCGCTTCGTTTCGAGATTACCGCGCAATAGGAGACGACGTATTACTTCTTCGCACGAGAGAGCGGCCTTTTTGCCAGTTTGGCCACGCCGACCGTGCCGCTTCATCGTGTAACCGCGGCACGATGGCCATTATCTCGTAGTAATACGCGGTATTATCTACTACGAGGTTATAACGAGTGTCAAATTATTGCGCACTGATTGCTGCATATTAGCGCGAATGTTCGCGTCTTCGCGCGTCGGATAAGTCTTTGAACACTCTCCAAAGACGTAGATTTATTTAAGTTGATGTTGTGCTCGTTACACTCCAGTTGTAACCTTACGCAATTGTATATATCTTGGTATTTTATTAGATTAAGCGAATCAAATATGAATTTGATTGCTTGTGCTATAGCGTATACAAATGAGTGGTAATTTTTCGAGAATAGGAATTAATAATTTTTTTTTTAATGGACATTATTAAACTATGCAGTTTTATATTTTTATTATTTAAATCAATGACTTTTAATAAAAAACGTCTACAAGGTTTTTATCTCGTATGAAGTAGGACGAAAACTCTCGAGAAATTTTCTGGAAAGTTGGAGAGTTATTTCTCTCTCTCTTTATTTCATTCTGTTTCTGATATATTCTTTTCAGACATGTATCGTACTTTTTTCTTATTATAAAAAATTGTTATATACATTATTTCCTTCGCCAATTATTTCAATTCGATAATTTTTAATTAACTTGAACAACTACTCTCTTAAAATTCTTTTTACATATATGTAATATATCTTTTCCTGCTTAAAGATTAATTTCCAATTATCTCAGAAAACAATAACGCACAAACAAATATTTATAAAATCAACTATTTCTCGTTTCAGGCTACAAGGAAGATTTCGAAATGTGGATACTTGTTCGTTGCGCCTGGATGGGATTTTTCAAACCCCCTGAACCGGACAAAGGTGAGTTTTTTTTTATCATCCGATTAAGGAAGACTGATATTTTTTTATTGGATGTCTATTGAATTACACCGTAGAGGTGGTGGAAAAGGATTTTCGATCGCGTCGCGATCGATTCCACCGATCACTTCCGTTTCGATGCTCAGGGCTACATTATCGGCCGATCGCTTCTATCGATCACGGGAGATCGCGCCGCGAGATGTAGATCGAGCCGCGCAATTTGCTCATTATCGAGAAAGTGAGGATAAGCGGGATGCCGTTTCTTCTCGTATCCTCAGAAAGACCCGCGCGATACGTTTTTCCACGGTCTCTCGCGATGCGATTCGCTCCGCGAAAACGTGACTTCGAGAAACACGTATATAAACGAAGTCGTTCCGGCTTTATTTTACATTTATGGTGGCGCGTGCACGCGCGCACGAATGTTGTTCCTTTCTAAACTTTCTCCGACGTGAAACGGTCGTTAACACTTTATATGAATGTTTTTTTTTTTTTTTCATTTTGACGTATCGGTCGCGTTGAAAAATCGCAATTTTTCGAAATCGAAATAGAACCTTCAAAGAAGTTGTTTTCGACGTTTGATTGCAATTCGTTTAAGAGATGCAGAAACACGGATGCCGGTTCGCCAAGGTGTCGGTCGTATGATTTATGCTCGTTTAATAGGACCGCCAATAAACAGTTTCCTTTGGCTGTTGCAATTTTCTCTGTCAAAGACCACCGCGACATGTGCGATTTGATTGACGTGTCGAGAATCCGGGGACAGTACCGTTAATTGAAAACGTGAGGATGTCGAGAGGGAAGATTGACAATTGTGTAAAAATTATAATAATTCATAGAATCGCTAACATTGTTATATCAGTAAACACGTGGTAACCTTTAAAAACAACCGTAAGGTTCTTATTAATACGTATAGAAGAGATTGCTTATTAATTAAGAAAAACTAGCTGTTCTAGCGATATTCTTGAAATATGAAGGAAATGTCAAGAGAGAGAGAGATATAGTTAAATCGTTACTATCAAAGATCAACAATCACCTTTAGTTGTTGCGAAGTTACGTTTGTTTATCGTCATATTACAACAGTTTTGTAATTTTTTAGAAAATATGGCACGTGTAATTATCATTAATAGTATATATTTATGAATTAAATTGTTCGCGAGAAAATGCCAAGAAACGCGCAATTTCCTCGTTTGACGTTTTTATCTTTAAAGAGTAAGGTATATTCTTGATTATAGCCGTGATTTTTATAGGATCGATAATTATCGACGTGTATCGAGAGTGTTCGTATTATCCTGCTTGCAGACGCGCGAGTAGAAAGCGGTCTTATGGTGACCGTCTCTGGCCTCGATCTTAGTTTCTCGCTCGCGATAATCTCTCGTGTGATGTTCCATGACAAGCCGACCACTCCGATTTTTGCTACAATTTTTCAATTTATCCCTAATCAAGTACGCTTTCACGGAGTATTGCCGCATGCGATAGTGATTCTCTCCGATGAAAGTACTGTTTCATTCGCGCGCGCGTTTATTTTTTATTGTTATAATTACGGTAATACTTTTTATTTCGCACACATTATTATCTATTCATGTTATTTGTTTCCCACGGTACAAGTCTAGGGTCCTTGCAGTGTATTAGAATTTGTATATTCTTAATTTTCTTAAAAGCCTCTTGAGGGTAGCAATAAACGTTTTCTATTATTTACTGCTACTTCGAGTGTCTGTATAAACCGCGCTTGTCATAAAACGAGGAAATTATTCGGTGAATGACTTCTTGAAGATTGTCTCGATTACCTACGATCTCGATTAACTGTCGTCTTCGCGGTCGAAGACGGTATCATCGGCAGATTACGTGGACCGCGACGCGAATCCGTAAATCTCGGTCGTTGCGTCGCGGAGAAAGTGAATAATTAGAAACCGCTTTAAGAATGTCTTAAAGGTCTTTGGAGCCCGAGCAATGAAACGGTGCGTAACAGTTATTAATGCGTGGTTACCAACTCTTTAATTAAGTGGACCTTGCTAATTCGTAAGCGACTCTCTCGTCGCCGGAATTTTCTCCCTTTCCACCTTCTCAATGACATGTCTCCTCGCCGTGTTCAACAATTTACCAACCGTATCACGATTGACGTTATTTTATCTTCCGACACTGGTACTTAAGAGACTCGGATTCTTGAAAGATTATTACTTAATATTTTATGGCATTCCTATCCAACTCTTTTCTTGTCGATGCATAAACAGTCACGAGCAGTCGGATGGCAAACGCGCATATTTGTGATTTCTTTGCATCTCAACGGTCTGATCTGTCATTACTTTTATGTCAAAGAGGTATAATTAAAGTCTTAGATAATTCGCTTATAATTTTAATAATTTTAATAAATCTGAATTTTTTCGGAAACATTAATTTAATTAAAAAACCCATGTTATTTTATTAAATTAACAAAGCAATTATGAATTGTTACATATATATTTTATTTACTTATTCATATTTATGAATAAGTTGAATATATAATGGAATTTTTCGTGACATTTGATACAAGTATTCGCAATTTATACATTTTCCGATTAACTAGATAAGTTCATTATTTATCTATTGGTTATCATCTTTCTCGAACCCATCATGAGTGTCATGAGAAAATTCTCCGATTCGTTCGCGACTGGAAACTGGACGGTGCAGAGTCGGTCCGTTTGTTGGATATTTCACACGTTTCAAATTTCACGACGACCGATAAAGTACAACTCATCGGGATATAATAAAGCGACGCCTCTATTTTCACTCCGGTAGTACCTCGAGGCACATCGAGAGAAGTCGAATGGTAGGAATCTCTCACGGGTCGTGAGATCGAAGAGGATCGATGGATCTCCGTTGCAATATTGTGGTTAGGAGAGAAATACTCTCGCGAGCATGCGTAACTATTTGTGCGGCTGCAAATTACATTTGTTCCATTCTCCTCTCGATTTCCCTCTGAAGTTGAAAGTCTTTCCTTGATTAAAAAAGAAAGAGATATTTTAATTTTTATTAAGATTGACTTCACACGTACAATCAAAATGTATAATAATACGATGAGATATTTAATATATTTGTTAAAGAAGATTTAGCATCTGTTTCTTTTAACCGTTATCTGTTATCCAACCAAACGAGAAAGCTCAATTTGCAGCACAATATTAATCCTCAGCAGGCATCATAAATTCTGTTAAGCTTTTAATGCCATATACAGTTTATATAATTTTATTTAAAAAGAGATGTTACGAAAATTAGAAAGAAATTATATGAAAGTAATTTTAATTATACAATCGTATGACTCATTTTAATTATACAGTCTGTTCACAACTACATTTTTAAGTAACATTTTTATATTTCAAAGATTCCGTTGAAAGTTAATATACATATATGTCTACGCAATCGATTGCGAATCCTCGATATTGGGATACTATTGCATTTATGTTAGAATGCACATAGTAAAAGCGCGGAGTAAAAAATAGAAAACAATGAAAACCGTTCGAAATTGACGCTAAAGCAAACGTTGCGTTACAGCATGACGTGCTTGTGCGCGACAGTAAAACGCTCCGTTATACATTCATGGCGTGTTTGTGCCGTTTTAACGACACCGTAAACCGATAAGGTGCAACAACTCTGGCCATAAGCGCAACAGCGCGGGCCAGTTCTTTTTATTGCGTAATAGTATTGGCGAAAATAAACAACCTTCATATTACGTGTAAAAAGTGAACTCTATCAGTCAACTGTGGTTATAGCTACGCAAAAAGAGTGCAGAGTCAAATGTGATAATATATAATGTAAATAACGTAAACGCGCGGAGGCACGTATTATCGTGTTGCTGAAAATGCACACGGATTAATTTCAGTATCGGCCGCGAACACGTGCCGATTTGATAACAGCCGTAATCAGTAATCGGAACGAGAAGACGAGAGATAACACAATGGTAGCGGCGATTAATTTACGAATTGTTTAACTAATTGAATCGGTCGCGATATTATTTTTGAGAGTCGCGACCTCGATTAATTTATCGATTCTGTGTTAATCGATTAAGCGCGATCGCTTACGAGGCAGAAATGATTTAATTGCAACGCATCCGTTCTGCAGAGTCAGCCGATATTAATATATGTGTCGCCGCAGCGTTTTACACATGTTTAATTAGCCTTTAACGCAAAACAATATGCGTACGTTACGCAACAATTTGCTTCCGCGACACGATTTTTTTATCGTCAAACGCTGTCATCGTAATAGTGATTAAGAAAGCAATGTCGCACTTTTTTTTTCGAACGAGCTTTATCTTTCCGTTTCCTCTTTTACGTCCTATTGTCCCGAAAAATACATATTCAGTGATGTGATGACGCCTTGTTGCATAATATCCATGTGTATTTTGTTGCGCCACACCTATGACACCTGCTAGTTGTCACATTTGGCGCTAATCTGAAATGTAAACATTCTTATCTCACAGGAAAGAGACGGAGAACGCGTGTCTTCTCGTTTTCGTATTGAGTGACTTCATTCTCGTCTGTTCATTGAAAATAAAACGTCGTATCTATTTTTTTTTTATCACGCAATTGTAAGAAAGACGTTCGTCTTGTGAATGCCTCAGTGTGTTATCAAATTTATAAGAATTGTTTTGGAATCGATTTTAATTTTCCGCATTTTTCATATAAATATTATCAAGAGTTCTTGACGTGTCAATATTGCATTTCATAATTACCGGAAAAAGACGTTATCGATATCATAAAAAATATTTTATAATAGATTCCATGAGGCGCTTCGAGTTCACGAAATATTGGCAAGATACTAAATGTCTAAGAATGGAAAAAAAAATTCTCTGTTCTCTTCTTCTTTGAAATATTTATCACAAAGAATGCAATTCGAGATTTGTTAAAGCATTTCGTCGTGAAAGTGTTTTACGACATCAGCGACTCATTCTGTATATAAGCGATAAAACGCAATATGACACGTGTTAAAATGACATCTCGAAATACCATTGACCAAAAACTCAGCGAAATGAGTCGAACTAGTCGAGCATCATTCCTTGCGATAACGACGACAACAATTCCGACATTTCACCTCGCATTTCATAATTCAATTGCAAACGATCGAACATAATTCCAGCACGTCACACGCACATTGCCCTTCTTTAATTATCCAATTAACGCGCTTACCTCGATCCATCGCTTGCTGCGAATGAGACTATTGAAAATCGAGAGCCAGGGAATTCACGAGATATTTTCCCAAACATGAGCGAGAAAGACGGCGAACGAGATGCAGATGGGACGCGATGAAATTAGCACGGCGCATTTAAATGAATCGCGCAGGAAGCGCGAAAAAAGATGGAGGTCGGATGCGCGCGCGAAACATTCCCGAGCCGCAGATTTACATGGTACGCACGGCGCGTACTTTGTTTCCTTTCGCTGTTTTTCTTTTCGGTCTCGCTGTGAAATTGTAAGTGTGTAAGTTGTTGCTCGCATTATTTCCAACATTCCTGACACGTGTACGTTACGCGGTCTCAAAGATCAGCCGGCGTTAAGCTTAGGTGCGCCGCGTATCACGTCTCACACGATGAACGAGCCTCGTAAATCGCGACGTTAATCACGGCCGCACGAAATTGTTTACACGACGTTTCTAATGGACGTTTAACGACTCCATTCCGGGATTACATTTGGCGAGGTCGAGAATGATTAATTCTCCCTTAAAAGCGAGTAAAAGCGAAAAAATTGGCACTTGCATTCGAGATAAATATTAGTACACGAAATATCAAACAATTAAATTTTTACTTGTCAGAAGTTATTGATGAAAATCACAAGTTTCAATTACTTGTATCGATGTGCTTTTATTTTTTTTTTCTGCTTGCTAGCGTTTATTTCATTTGCTTTGACAGAGAAAAATGAATAGTATTTGAGGAATAATTTACGACTTTAATTGATATGTAAATAGATTGCTTAAATTTTACCAGAGCGATTTATACAGTTTTATTATTCATTTACGACAGAGCCGCAATTTATTTTCGATGCGTGCTTCCGCGCGATAAAACAATTTAATCGGACGCATTCGCGATTCTATGCGTAGCCTTAATGAGCATGTTGCTGCTTGCTACGATGCAGTCGTCGCGTCGCGTCGCGTCGTCGGTCGACCTGCACACGCGAATAGTACGCGGCTTAAGCCTGCCGCTGCGAAATGCATTTGCTTACAGCTGGCTCACGTACGTTCATATAAAACATCGCATTATTCGCGAGTTATGCTCCGTATGCATGTCGATGCTTCTCTTTTTTCGCTCTTCCCTCTCTTTGTGCTGCCTCTTAAAGTCTTTTTCGGGCAGCCCTTAGCGCACATATGCGCCTCGTCGCCCTTTGCTTTCCTTCCCTTTTCTTTTTTTCCTCACCAGGTTTTTTTAGCGCGCGACGAATGCAAATGTATCTTCGATCCATCCAAATCCGATGAAATATATTAGACACACGAGCCTGAATAAAAAATAGTTGCCGCGCGCGCAAAGTTGGCGTGGAAAGACTCTCGTCGCGATCGGGATCGCAATAAACAGGCTCTTAGGAATCCGATGATATATATTAAGCCGAAAAATATTTTCGCCTTTGTGAATCGCGCTTACCATCTGCGCGCCGTTGCAAAAGTTCGCGACTCACTGTCGTTTCATCGCGCGATGCTTTGCAACGTTTACGAGCGACGTATATCAGCGGTTTTCAACGCACTACGTCTGCAACTCGGAAATGTTACTTATAGAAAGATTAGTTGCAGTATAGTTATGGTGTTGGCAACAGTCTCGAACAGCTCTTCTCTACACTTGAATGGGAGAGAATCTCAGTAGATTAGTCAACTAGTAAAGCACGATTGTGCTACAACCAGCTACAACCGGCTGATTCTTGATTAGGTATATTGGGCTATCTGAGCCAAATTATCTACAGAATTATATAAAGAAATATTTTTGTGAGTAAAATATAGCAAAAAATTTGTGTACTATAATTTTTTGTTTTTATTTATGTATACGTTATTTTTTTATAATGGCTAGATATCTTAAACTTAAGCTACCTAGCCCTTCGTAACTTTTTAACGGCTGGAGCAAAAAAATTATTTTTTATAGCAAATATATATTTTTTTATGTTTTGATCATTTAGCTCAGAGAGCTTAATAGTGTATCTTTCTTGATTCTATGATTAGAATAAATAGGAAATAAATAAACGTGATTGCGCGAAATCGGTATGTAAATCCTTCAGGTATAAAATATATATTTTCGTCTAATTTAAATTTATGAAACTTTAATGAAACTGAAAGTCGATTAACGATGAACTCGCGTTCCTCTCGTCGCATTTATACGTCACATTTGTCTCTTTAAATATTTCAGCTCGCAAGTTTTTTAAATGCCATTTATATATTAAATCATACAGTCGTATTATAATATATTAGCATAAATCTGAGACGTACATATATTCTACATCTCTACAATTATCCGGATTGCCGCATCAAAGTTGGAACTTCTGGGAAACGGATAGAGAGAAAGATCGTAATAATATCGATAAGCAAAGGTCACTGGGCGAATCAATAAATCGCCGTATAATTTAGCATTCGCGGTTCTTTATAACCATTTATCATGCACCTGCATAAATCATATGCGCGCATGACAAAAAGACGCCCAAAGACTTGCCCGTTCGATCTCTCGAGGCTCTCTGTGCACTCCTTACGCGCGTTTCGAAAGTAACGGCGAGGCGAGGCGAGGCGAGGTGGCTGGTAGAGATCGGAAAGCGAAACAAAAGGTCCGGCACGCTTGTCGTGCTAAGCTAATTATCGATAAGGCAATCAATCTCTAGAACGCGCCGCGCTCTGGGTCACTAATGCCAACCTTCGGGCCAAGAGAGAAAGCAGTTTTGATTGGAATCATGTACCATCTGTCCCGCAATATTGCTGATATTAGTTGTGTTGTAAAATACGTATAATCTCGCAGTTTTTTAACAGATACATATGTAATTTCGCGGTATCTCGTTGATTTCGTTGCTATGGCATTTTGCATACTTTGACAACAGAAGCTTTACGCAAAATCAACTCGAATAGTTTGTAAAATAGAGATGGAGAATTTCTAACCAATAATATATTTAATCTATATCTATACACGAGTGAAATATAAAATTCTAAATATTTCGGATTAATGAAAGAAAAAAAAAAAAGAAAAAATATTCCATTATTACAGTTTTATGTTCAATCACGAATTTATTTCAGGTTTTCGTCGAAAGTCTCGCTTTGTAGATGAGATAAAATCTCATGCAAATTTCACGACGACACATATGTATTAGTCAACACTTTTTAGTCGCGATGCCGATCTCATAAATTATATAGACCTCGATGCGCTTAATATGGATGTCGCTGTCACGAGGCGCCTCGAGAAAGACTGTGTTTAATCAAGTCTTTCATCAAGGCTGTGTCAACCGCGAGGTCATTGGTGCCGATACGGGACACCGCCTATGTGTTTAAAACTCGACGTTACAATCTCGTGAAACTCGTTAAAATGCCGCCGTTTGCCGTAACCAAAGTACTCGCCGCCGTGTACACGAGTATGTCGTGACTTCATCGTCTAGCACCTCAGAACTGTCTATTGTTCTATGAATAGAGCTCTCCGGCTATCTCCGTCCCTTCTTAGAATTTTCGCTGCGCTTCGTCAATCTTTCACCGTTTATACCGGAATGGCTAAAATATGTTTGTCGGGAATCGCGAGAGAGATTTTAAAGCATTCATATGTTACACGCGTTACATATACATATATCAAGATGAAATATTCTCTCACGCGAATCTTTAAGATAATCTGGCTTGGAATAATTTTATCTTTCGACAAGAAGGTAGGACGATCAAATCTTGTATCGCAGCTTGATGCAAAAAATTCTTCTAAGTCTTTTCAACTTTCTTCCATTTAAATTGACATTGTTTTGAATGACAATAAAATTAATTTAATAAAAAGTTAATTGACGCAAGCATTGTTACATACGAAAGTTGCAATTAAAAAAAAAAAAAAAAGAAAAAAAAAAGAAATTATATACATTAATAAATCATCGAGGTTTGTAGCCGACTGTTTCTTAATTCAGACTCATTGTTATATGTATATTTGCATCACCATACGATAAGTTTGCGGCTCGACAAAATTTTTCCTTCCAATCGTACCGAGCTCTTTTCTTCTCTTTGTCTCTGCGGATTTCTGTTTGAAACGGAACAACGACAAGAAGGAGAAGAGAAGCGGAAAGAGCACACGCAGAGTTACGCAAGCGGTTGCTTTTCAACTGCTTCGCACGTTACGCATCGACGAAGGAAAATGAAGCGAGTCAGCTTTGAAGAACCGTTTCGTTTTTTCATGTCTTACCGCGTCGCAAAAAAGAAAAAAAAAAAAAAAAAAAAAAAAGTACAGTGTATCTGTAGTACAGCCGGGAATATTTTCTTCGTCGGAAGACGTAAAATTAGGCGTCGTGTAACATGAAAGCGGCTCTTTTTATTTATTTTTTTTTTTTTTCATATAACTTAAACATTTTTTTAGTAAAAATAACATATTTTGTAATAATATTCATAATATATATATATGTGTTTAGAATGCTGTTATTTGTTTCTGTCTTTACAGTTTTTCTGTTACATAAAAATTTTACAATTTCTACTTAATAAAAAGAAGTTTGATAGCTATCAGCCACACATAAAGAAATCTGATTTCACTGACGTGAGAGAGTCCAGGAAGTTTGTTCGTTCGCAAAATTGGTATGGCTAGTTTCTCGCTGTCTAGTTGGATCAGCGATTCGAGTCGAGAGAGGAAGCGGGAAGACCGGGAAGAATAATAGGAAGGAATCTTTGTACAGAACAGTGGGTTCGTCTCTTCGGTGAATATATAGTAGGTATACGATGTTATTACGAAACACGCGCGTGTACACGGCGGCACGTACATCCAACTAGCGTTTACCTTGTTCATGCTTGACCTAAACCGTATGTGAAAATAAAAGCCGGCATTGAGTATTCCAATTGTGTTATTTAATTTTCTAGTTTATTATTTAAAAGAAAAAAATAATTGAATTATTTTCTTACATCTTGTGCGTGTGTCTTAAATTTTCTTGAAAAATTGATATCTTTATATTTTTATATTGGAGCTATTTGGACTTCTTTAATGAAGAGACATTCAAAGTTGCGATCTTTTTTTCAATAAATTATGAGTAATATATGTTGTAAATACATTAAAATGAACACATTCGAGCGATTAAGGACGACGAAAGAGGGCAATCACACGGGCTGCTGCGTTTCTCGAGGCACTGCTGGAGAAAAAAGGGCGAAAGAACAGCCTAGAGCCGAGAGCGTGCGAAAGCGATTGCCGCCGCGTGTGGAATTATTGTCCGCCGCGCAGTTTAATCGTCGATAACGAGCGACCGCACGAGATACTTACTCCGTCGTCGTATAAGTGTGTGTGCGCGCGCGCGACCGTGGCCGTGGAAAGACAATAAAACGGAATCGACACGACGAGGGAAATGCGGTGTATCCCGTATCTGAGAGAGAGAGAGAGAGAGAGAGAGGAGCTTGATAGGAGCGTAATTGTCCTTCTTCTCGCGTTATCAGCGCGGGCCGATCTCACGAGCGGGCAACCGGGCGCCGTTTTCCAGCGGTGATAATACGTCGTCCTCTCTCGATGCATCGATCGATCGAGGCTTCTCCTGCTCGTTTGCGGATTTACGAACTCAACCGTACGCGAACCGTAAGGATAAACCGTTGGAAAGCCTTTCCCGTGAGAGTCTTTAGTCGCTTCGAGAGGATCGAGTCGGACGAGTTCTTCGACCCTGGCTCCTCCTCATGGAATCGCATAGATGCGTAACGATGTATTGCGATGCATTGAGGGGAAATTTTTTTTCTCAACACGAGGAAAATGGAAATAAAATCAAATACATAAGCTTTTAATTACGACTCGGCGTCAATGGTACAGTTGCTGCTGCATGATTCATGATTTAACGTTATAAAAGCTATTATTTCGGTATAATTAGTAAGGTGTGGTTTATATACGTGTTTGTGTGCGACTTTCTAATAACATAATTGCCCCAAGCTATCTGCGGGCATTACAGATTTTGGGTTAATACTCTTGTTGCGGGGTTAATAACGTACGCATGTAAAACGATTTATTTATAAGCGTGTGAAGTTTATTCGTTGTTAAAACATGTCAGCGAATAAGACATCACAGATTACAATAATCAATAATATTCGACAATTTGAAATTACAAAACATTTCGTTTAATCTTTCTGTTATTTTTTGAATGTTCTTCCGTCATTTGTAAACAATTTAATTTTTATTCATGTGTCTCATAAATATGCTTTTTTTTTTTACTGAGAACTCTGTTGATGTATTATCAGGATGTCTACTCTTTTGTAGAAAAACATGAAAGAAGTTTCATGGAATTCAAGGAATTTTTTCGAAAATTCTCTTTTTGATAATTTTGCTTTCATATTGTAAACAGTCAGCCTTATGTGTGAAACTGATGTTTCACTTCGGAAACTCAGTAATTGTTTTGAGAGTTCTGGCTATTAAACAAAAAATGGCTCGGGACAAACTAAAAACGTCAAGTTCACGTTGTGTCTTATTTTGTTCATTAATGAATTTTTTAGTATTTCTTATCAGATTTTAAACGTTTGAAAATTCTACAATAGTTGTACAAAAAGTTCTATGTATAAAAATTATTAGAATATTAATTGCAAATTAGATCGCTTGGGACACTGGACGTAAATGAGATTTAATATTATCTCAATTTAATTTGTTTAATAAATATGCTAATAATTTTACGCATAAACCCCCGAATTCTATTCAGAAAGTAATTGCAGAACGACACAAAAATTACTTTTATAATAATTTTTGTTTATACATATATTTAATCGTAACATAATATTGAATATGAAATACATATTCTTTTTAATTTTCTTCATAATTTTCTTTGTCATTCTTTATAATTTTGAATGATAAAGAAATAAAAATTTTATAGAAATGAAAAATGCTTATTTTATAAAAGTTATTCAACTTTTTTTAGTACATTTATCTAGCACTTGAGACTTAAGAGGCTCTGTACTTTCTTTCGTATAAATGAAAAACATTGGAAAACATATGTAATAAAAAAATTTATTTAGGTGAAAAATTGTATTAAAAATTTTGAAAATATTCTCTTTACTTGAAATTTTAAATAAAAATACCTCAATCAGGACATTTTTTACAAGATTTGAGTAGACACCCTGATTATATGCACTCGTTATATTTGGTAAAACTTTATAGAAAGCTTTGTGAGATATATAAACTTTATTTTTAAACAATCTAGATTTTAGGCGGTTTACATGTAAAAATAAATTCTTCAATTCTCCCCCTAATTTCTTCTTCGCTTATCAAAGTCCTTGTACCGACAAGGATGAGGACGTCGCGTTGGTGAGAGGAATTGAAACGTGAAATTTTTTGTTTGCTCGCGTTGCCTCGCCGCCGCGTGCACGTTGCTTCCTCCCGTGTCCTGTTAGCCGTGGGACAACCGGCGTATCCGCGAGGGATCTACGAGAGCAAACATAGTGTGCTAATTAGATTTCCACCTGCTAACCGCGCGGCTCAAGGCGAGCGCGCACTCGTCGTGCTCGATGTTGCGCAGCGCAAAAAAAGCACTGTGCCGCGGAAGCGGTCGGTTAACCGGCTGTTTGATTTCAGTCGACAGTCACCGATTACGAACGACGATGAAACCATATGGTGACGATCGAGCGGATTGCTAGAATTTCGCGGTGGCGGCGGCGGCGGCGGCGGTGGCGGCGGTGGCGGTAACCATCTGCGAAAGGAATTAGCGCGCCGATTGGTAACGGCTGACTTTGCTTATGTAATTGGTCGATCCGTTTATTATCGAGATTTTATCCAGCCAGTCAAGTGGGAAATTCTTATAACGTAATAACACAGAAGATTATTAATACGAAAGAGGACTGCTTTAATGTTGATAATCAAAATAACGGCATAAATATTTTAGCATGAAAAACCTTTTAAAATATATAGGTTTTTAAAGTCTTTTTCTTCAATTGTTTAACAATATTTTTAACATCTTTATTTTCGATTGTATATTGAAAAAAAGAAGGAAGAAAGGGGAGAGAAATAGGCGCAATTGTATTAACAAAGAAAAATCTTGCAATTATTTAATAATTATTTATAATACTTATTTTAATATTACGATAATATGGATATATATAAATATTAATTATTTTATTTATTGATGTAATACTTTAATATTTATTAATATTAAACTTTTTATATGCATATAGATAATTCTAGTGAACATTCAATATTTTTATTTAATTATATAGTTTATAGTTGATATTAATTTAATATTTGATTATGACAAGAGAAAAAATTCTTTTTCTAAAGGAAAAGAGAGAATCCTTTCTCTAAACAAGAGGTGATTAGCTTCTCTCAAGTATGCTCATCGTGCGTCGTACTTTACACTGTGCATATTGTTAAGAATTTACTGCGTGGGGGTTGCATGAGAACGTTTGCTACTTATGACAAAAGCAGGTAGGTAGACAATCACATGTCATCGGGTGCAAATTAAGACTGGCGTTCTTCGCAACGTGAGACCTCGATTTTAAAATTCACTTTCTTCACCGTCGCTCTCATGTGATAGACCAAGTATGCCAACCTTGCGGCGTGTAAGGAATATTGATAGATATCAATAAATTAAATTAGAAAATACTAGATATGTATGCAAATATTGTAGAAAAATTCTCATCAGCTTTCATTTGTAGTATAAATTTAAATAATTTATTTCTAATCGCTTTAATATCATAAAATTAGGTCATAGATCAATTTTATATGCATTATAGCATTTTTGTTGAAAATTTTTTATTCGCGAATTATTATAAATTAAAATATTTAATATGAAGGAAAATCAAGTGTGTATTTTAACGGACGTCAAAAGCTGCACTGGATAGATTGTTCCACTTTTCGCGTTCATGTTGCTCCGCCTCAGAGAGATTTATCTGCCGGTATAACTAATCTTTGCGTCTCTCAGGTGCTTCCATCGTGCGTCAGTGGATTGGCTTCTCCGAGACTACTCGATCGAAGCTCTTATTAATGACAAGAGTACATTCGATCGAGATTTATCTGATCTAATGCGCCATTCGCGACCGGGTGTATCATGGACACACATACAAGTGACTCGACCAATCCGATTAATTGATCAAGCCAAAGATAAAGCGTAGTTATGTATCTGTGGCAATGCCATGCAACATGCGCTATTTTAATTAGATGCTGTCGATGTTTTATTTCTTAATAACATGGTGTTGCATGGGTCTCAATCAATTTTGCAAAATTCTAATTAAAAATCGTACGTTTAATAATACGATAAATTTCTTATATAATATTCTTTCTATTTCATTGAAAAAAAAAAATAATTTTATTAATGATATATGTATATATAAATGTCTAAGAAAAAAAATGAGACAAATTTTCTGCAAATGAGACGCCTCACAATCATCAATCATTGCCGTGACATTTAACATGTTGAATGATAAAGAATAATTAAAATGCCGGACGATAAAGAAAGCAAACGGCACGTTCGAAGACTCGCGAACAGCGAAATTGAAATATCGAACAGGTACGTGTATGGGCTCGAAATTAATTCGGATCAAGTAACGGTAGAAACGAAGAAGACGAAGAGAAGACTCTCTTTCCGACAAACCAATCGACATTCGTAACTTTGCGAGTTTAACATATGTCCACGATATAGTCGCATGTGTGTAGGACCCCTAACGAAGCGTAATTAATTTAAATCGACTCGCCACTGCATGGAAATGTGTGGGGAATATTTATTTCGGTCGCTAACGGATTAAATTCTGGCTGTTACGAAGAAGATGGCGAGGAGAAAACGAGCACGTCATATACGTCGCACGAAGGTTCTTTTTGCTTATTTATCTTTTTTGCATTTGTTGATCCAGCTGCTCCTAATCCCGTATGTGTAAAGTTACTATTAACGCAACGCGATTATGGTCATAATTCATGACTGTCGTGATTGCGTCACCTCTGATAGATCATCGGCGAGATACAGGAAGTTATCTCGACATCTTCGTTCTATCATTGCTCGTGAATAATTATTCGTATAATGATATTCTGTTTCTTGCGATTTTATAATTTTGTCGTTTATTATTATGCTTGATTAATCCTTCGCCATCTGTCTCGAAAATGTAACAGCTTTATAAGAAAATATATTAATTATTATGATTGAATATGAAAGCCTGCGTATTTTTTTTTTTTTTTTTTTTTTTTTTGTATTTTGTATTTTGTAAAAAGAGCCTTTAAAGAGTCTCTTATGCTTTTTATACAGAAATACGAAAACTAAGAATGCTGGTGTGCAGAAAAGATACGTTGATCAAAAATAGCTGAGCGCATAAAAATAACCTTTACCTCGACGATGGAAGAAATTCGCGATATACATTTTCATGAAGTTAACGAAATCGAATCTCGAGTGCGGCGCTCTTAACCTGGAATGTGAAGGATCGCGAACGAATCACCGCTCTCCGGGGCTTGTCAAGGTGGTTCGGATGACAGGGACTGAGTCATTCTCGCGAATCGGTTGGTCGGTCACTACATTCCGCTTCGGTGAGATATATACGGTTTCGCGAAAAACGCACTCACCAGCGAATCCTCGGTGACGGCGAATTCCGCGCGCTACTCTCGTTTTAATATCGAGCCGCAAGGACGCGATACAACGTCGCCTTCTCGTCATCCTTTCGAGACACCTTGAATTTTCAGTCGACGTTAACGCAACGGGAATAATAATAAGGATTCGGTACAATAGTAGCAGGGTTGCACGAGCGCAGCTATTATCTGCTATTCATCGGGCGTTCCGCGAGAGGCGATCCTGAGGATTGGTAGGCGAGGTCATCCTCGATATATACACTGGCTACCGTGTAGTGCTCTCGTTCACCGGCCAAATATGGACTACGCCTTGAAAACGATCGCGTGTCGCCGGGAGGGAAGAAAAAAAAAATCGTAACACGCACGCACACCTCTGTCGCGGAATTATGATGTACGGTCGCCTTAGCCAGACGACGTTGTTATTTACTGTCAATCGTTTTTTTTTTTTTTTTACTATGCCCGGATTATAAATAGCGATATCTGGACGACGCTGAAACGTCAGTTGCGTAACGCACAAAAAATCGCGCCGTCCCCGGAGATTTTTGCGTGATCGCGCGCGATTAACGCGAGGGAGATTAAGGCGGAAAGTCTTAGCTGTGCGCGATCGTTGATCGTCATTCGCAATGAAAATGAGAGATACCGCGAGTCGAACCGCCTTGAAAAGGTCACCGGGAGGTGGCTGCGAGAGGTCGTGACGCTGAAGTTTCACCGGTCGCGTAGATGAGGAGGATGATAATGACTTGAGGGGTAAAGGGGGGAGGGGGAGAGAGACGGCTAGAGACTGCGAATATACGATGAGATTCGCTTTGCCGAACGGTGAAAGCGATTCTCCATTACCTTAATGCTCTTCTTCGTCGAGGACTTTGAATGCTCGTACGCGTGCTTAAGCCTCGTAGACTTCCGGCCGTGGTACTTTGTACATGTATCTACCTATGTGAAAAATTTTAACGGACTTTCATGACCATAAAGAATAACATACACGCTGTGAATTGAGCATGGAACACGAATCATCACTTGTTCAACAATCGACAATCGTTTCCACTGCGCTTCTCGACGATGGAGATAAAAAAATAATGGAATAATGATCGAATGGAAGTAATAATCGATAGTAAAATCAGATAATAATTAATAGAGTGATAAAATTTAATGGGAAGTTTATTCGACGGGATTATTTGACATGAAATTTATCGTTATCTGTTTGTTAATTAGGAATAAATAATATATTTATATTTATCGATTAATCTCGATCTCAGGCTGAGTAATTGCGCCTTCTCTGCAGGATGTTACATTTCTCGCGGCTTCATCACTTATTTGTAAACATGATCGGAAATTAGGTAGGACAACACAACCGAGATACGTTAGAGAATCCGTTGGAGATTCTGTTGAACGATGGAGCCGCAGGTTGTAATCGTGATCCTTCGAGGCGGTCTTATCTGTATAACTGTACCTCGTTCACAGCAGTTTACCGTCATCGCCGCCACCGCCGCCGACGACCACTATTACCCTATTCGCGGAAATCTTCTCGATCGTCGGGTACGCGCTTTTTTTTCCCCGGCAACCTCAATTTTTCTGGAATATCCGATTAGCCTTAGCTGGCTTATATAACGGAGCGCACACGTAATCCACTTCCGTTACGTCAAGTGATTACGCCAGTCCTTGAGCGTGACATTGGCGATTTCTAAAGATGTGATATTAGAAGTTAAATTACACGTCTAACATATATGCAAGTTCTTTTCTCGTTCGGTCTTTTAATACCGATTTATCGGAATCTACGGGATACAATAAGATCGCGGAAAAGGGTTTGTAATATTTTGTTTGTGGAATGAAACTGCTTGATGGAAACATATTATTAATAATGTAATATGGAATGTTCGACATATATTTTATTATAGCAAAATCGATGGTAACTGTTATAATTTAATATACCGTAATATGAAATAATAACGTTCATAATTATAACTTGTTTTTTTTTTTTTTTTTTTTTTTCCCCACAACTTTTGTAAAGATTGATAAAATCGTATAAATTCTATTTTGTTTTAAAAGATTGATGATCGAAATAATTCCATTTTACGTCACATTATTACGGATTCACGTAATATTGTATTACGTGACGCGTTTTTACTTCTATAGAGAATAAGTAAGAGTGAGACATACGTAAGGAATTTCCAAAAAAAGCTGCACTTCGCGCACGTGCCGTAAAGACGTGACCGTAATCCTTCGAGGTGGTCTTATCCCCGTAACTGTACCTGCCGACAGCGGTCCACCGACGAGTGCCCATCGCGGCTACTATTAGCGATTCTCCCGTTAGGATAAATACGTGCCAGGCGCCACGCAGGATCTTGACGATTAACGGCCGATTAACCGTCGTGCGCCGGCCATTTCGAGATTTTATGGAAAGTAGCTTGTTGTTGGAATTTATAGATATTGTATATATATATATATATATATATATATATATATATATATATATACAATATCTATAAATTCCATTATATATATATATATTCCATTATATATATATACATTCCATTTATATATATATATATATATATATATATATATATATATATATATCCTTTTTTCCCTTCTTTTTTGTCTCTCTCTTTAACCGCATTGTGTTATTATTCATATGCGAACGTGCAGTCAAGAATTGCCAACATAATATTCACTCTCGTTATGTTTCTCTTATCGATCCACTATTTGCTTTCCTTTTCTGGATTCTTCAGTGATTTCTACCGATAGTTTTTGTATTATATATGTATCATTTCTTTTTTATGAATATCATCTTGTATTGTCGATTATTTCCTTCGCGAATCCTCTCTTGCGGCGCAGTGGAATTTATCGCGTTGTATTTCATATAACCTTGTGTTTTTTTACAAACGAATTTATTGATGAATATCTAGATTTGTTGTTTGTAAGAGTTGTTAAGTCGAGGTTATTCGTGCAATTATTCAGACAATTGCAGGAATTTCCTGGTTAATTTCGATTAATTGTTAATTGATGTTGGAGAAGAGGTCGGAAGCTGATTGCGAGGAGCGTGATATTAACTCGAGAAGGTCTGCATTTATAACGTATAATGTGCACGTCGAGCCCTTATTCAGACAATTAAAAACTCTGGTCATTAATAAATATGCTCATTCCGGTAACTTCCGCCTGATGAGAAATGTTGATGAAATAAAATTTAGAATCCAGTTATAGAAACTCGAATATAATTTCATAACAGATAAATTTGTAAAACGTACTGATAAAAATGCATGTATATTATAAAACGCACATACAATTTTAATAAAAAATATGTGCGTGTCAATTAAGAGAAATAGTGACGCATTGATGCTGTATTTTAGAAATTTCAAATTCTGAATTTAATTTTTTTGTAGAGGAACTAATAGAAAGTTAATCAATATTTTTGATCAACTTAATCAAGGTGACAATTACGCAAGAATCTAACAATAAGATTCTAAAATCTCCCTAAAATCCATCCACTCTGCTAATCTATAACGACACGCGTTTCACAATCGATCAATCGATTCCGCGGTCGATCTCAAACCAGGTCGGTTATCGCGTCTCGAATCTACGACACCTGATCCACGCCGATGTTGTCGCCGATGTTGATCGCGACACGAACGCGAGCGGGTGACTCAGCGCGTGGTAGACGCGAGGAGGTGCCGCGTTGGATCAGTGTTTTTTTTTTTTTGTTTTTTTCCCCCCCCCCCCCTTGCGAGAGGGTTGTGCACGCAGTGCATGTCGCGATGCAATGACACGGCGCTCGCAGGTGCAGGTTACGCTCACGTCGCATGGACTGGCGTCGCCCGGTGCCGTTTGTTGGTGGTGACGTCGTTCTTCGTCGTGATGGTGCCCGGCGCTGATGGTGGTGTTACGGTAGGTTATGCCTCGCATTCCTGCCGAGGTCGACGAACCGAGACGATCCGCCGCCACCGCCGCGTTGCTCGCCACTGTCCGGCCTGTCTTGCCCTTTCCTTTCCCTTCCCGGCTCTCTCTCTCTCTCTCTCTCTCTCTCTCTCTCTCTCTCTCTCTCTCTCTCTATCTTTCTCGCTCTTTCTTTTCTCTTTCTTTTCGTCCTTTCATCCCGTTCTCGCCGACAACGACGGCCATGGTCACGGCGAGCTTCGCGTAGCCGCGACAGAGAAACACTTCCTCGTGCTACTCCTCCCACACTTTCCAGGACGTTCCCTACGTGAGGCGGGACACTTCCGTCTGTTTCTGTCCCGCGACGGCGAAATCAAGGGTCTTGTGCGTTACGCTTAATTATCCGGCGGCGGTCCGCCTTTAGGATCACCGGTGAGAGTCTAATTAAGGAATATGTTGCGTGAGACTAGGATGTGTATGAAGAAACATATATGCTGAACTACTATACCTTCACTATAATAAGCAATTCGCGGTGTATGTCTCTTTTAGATCTCCGTCTATTTTCTAGAGACCACGTGCGATATCAATAATTCATGAATTGTGGATAAGTCTGTTCTTATTTCTTATACACACGCTAGTTTAGAATATATTAAATTTTATTTATTTTCTAGATGAAATGTGCAAGATGAGAAAGAAAATTTCACATGAAAGAAAATTTTCATCTGCGATTGCAAGTGAACATAAATACAATCTTGAATATGAAAGTCGAAGTTTAATCTGACAACTTTCTATTACTTTACTACGTGCGTACAATATTTACAACATGAGATTCCATCTTGTTGTAATCTCTTATTCATCGTTTAATCATAACTTTTTTATGAAGATAAAGAATAGAATAAACGAATATCTTCTTTGTTTCTTAACGAGAAACACTGCAAATACGGTGTATGCTTTTTCCTGGAGAAAGTACGATTTCCATTACCTTATATGCTTAATAAAGTATCATGACATCTTTCTCTTTATATGACTTCTTTCGTGAGAATACTGAAAATCAGCGGCTATCTTCTCATCATCTATTAATTAGTTAACTCAATGTGTGTGTGTGTGTGTGTGTGTGTGTGTGTGTATGAAATTATCTCTTTCCCTCTTTTTAAAAAATATATTTTATTATTATTATATTATCTTTATACATTGTCATGTGTTTTTATATTTTTCTTATATTATTATTTTTTTTGTCTGATATGAAAAAATAACGCATTATAAACCGTGACTTTTTTCTAAAATTCCTCTAGAAAAAAGTCTATAAGTCATAAATTAATTTTTGAATTAATTTACGTATTCTAGAGATGTGGAATAGACTTTTTTCCTAGAGGAATTTTAGAAAAAAGTTACGTTTTATAATTCGTATTAGATAAAAAATAATAACAAAGGAAAAAATATAAAAACATGAAAATGTAAAAACACAAAGACAATACAAGACAGTACATCTAAAGATATTTTTAAAAAGAAAAAGATAATTTCATACACACATACATACGAGTACATACTAGTCTCTTTTCGACTCGTATTATTATATGACGCGTATCATATTATTAATTATTTTAATTAAGTGACAGCATTCTATAGCAATCGGGATGATGCTGCTGCTTTGTGGTGCGTTTTGTAATTTCGACAGTTCGATCGCGCCCTTTTGTCGGCTCTCGGCTCCGAGTCGGCGCAATTAATTGGCCGGCTAAAGAAACGATAAAAGGAAATTCCATTTCCTTTTCCAGACAAAGGGTTATCTAATGGAGCTCGCGTCCGCGAGAAGCAGAAAAGAAGAAAAGAGAGAGAGAGAGAGAGAGAGAGAGAGAGAGGGAGAGAGAGAGAGAGAGAGAGAGAGAGAGAGAGAGAGAGAGAGAGAGAGAGAGAGAGAGAGAGAGAGAGAGAGAGAGAGATAGAGCCCGCGCGCTCTCTCGCTGCAGGCGGAGCGCAATAATTAATTCCGCGCGATCGTTTCTCTCAATTGTTATCGGCGACGGCCATGGCCGGGCATCTCTCGACAGCGTGCGTATTCTCGTTATTATTTATCGTTTTCACCGAAGCCCCTCGACGGTCTCGCGAATCGCAACCAAGGACGCGGACGCGATAAAAGTCGAATTACACGCGTAGAAATCGCCACGGCGATTTGTTTCTACTTATCCGTTTGTAGAGTGCGAGTGCAAGTGTACGATGTCGAATTACAGTTGATTGCTATCACTTGTTCGCGGCCGACGCTGACGTCGCCGCCCTGGGGATGTAATGAGGATTTTATTTATTATTACGATAATTTATTATAAAATAAATAAACATATATGTACATGTATATATTAAAGTACGTACGTGTACAGGTATGCGGCGGGAAATTAAATTCTTGCAACGCACACGAGAATAGATCGGCGAGGCGGGAGGGTCGGACGCGCCGCGGACTTTTCTTTTTTCCTCTCGCGTCGCGGTGGGAATAATTTATCGTCAGGTGTGCGGTGTTTACCCGCTAATAAAATCGTGAAAGTTCGAGCGCAGATGAAGATAAACCGCCGCTCGCAAATGCGCGTACACGGCCTTGGTAGTCGCGGGATTTAACTCCTTCTTGGGTTATTACGGAATTGGAGGGGAAACGCGCGGAGTTCATGAAATATTTCCTCGGCTAAATCGACGCCGGTGCTTGAGAACATTATTACGTCTGTAAAAAGCGTTATTATAATCGCTCTTGATCGCGCATAAGTCAGGGAGGCTTCGGCGATAATGTTCGTGCTACGAGATCGTAAGATTGGATGAGAAAATGGATAAGTACAAATTAATTATTGACGCGAAAGAGAACGATAATTTTACTTTTATTGTTAGAATGCAAAGAATACAGTTAAGTGCACAGAAGAAATATTCAAAGTCCAGCGGACTGCATATTACAATTGTCACGGAAAGGATATTATTTTTCATACACGTAGAGATACAAAAGAAATATGCAATATACATGCAATGCCATGTGCGTATGTACGTACATACACCACACCGAATATAACAAATACAAGGGAGAAATAAAAGAATTATCTTTTTTGCATTTCTATGCATGCTGATATTCTTTTGTCTATTATTTTTGTCCGCGCGGGAAGATAATGAGCGGTTTGTACGTGCGCTCGTTTCGAATCAATGGCACCCTCGCGGCGAGCGACCGACATTTCTCTTCTTCGTCGGCCCGCTCGCACGTGCCGATGGCAGTAACCTCGGAGACAATGATATGCCGACGACGACCACGACGACGACGAGCTCCACATGTAAATGTAACCTTTTGTAAAAGCTGTATTTGTATGTGTGTGTGTGTGTGTGTGTGTGTGTGTGTGTGTGTGTGTGTGTGTGTGTGTGTGTGTGTGTGTGTGTGTGGAAGATGCTCGGTACGCTACGAGTGAAAGGTTCGCCTCTCTCGCGATTCCGCCGCAATACACTACTCTTTTTCTGCGCGAGGATTAGGAAATGTCAGCAGTCAGCGGCTGTTTGCGAGAAAAATGGCGTGTGAGATGCTTCGTAATTGATTCGCGCGCGATAGAGACGTGATGTAATGGAGAAAAATCTCAGATTCTCAGATGACGTGTTATTGCTTCGTAATAAATAGGTCGATGAAACGTAAATATACTTATTGTGTAGAATTGCTAGAAGATGTCCGGCTCGCAAGAAAGCTGTCAAGAAGTGTTTATGTTTCTACTTGGACTTTTAGAGATGGAGAGTCTGATGTTACGACTAAAGATGCATCAAGAGATATTGGAACATATTTTTTTTATAACTGATATATCATGATAAAGATATGTCTAATGATACGTACCGTTGCGGAATGAATTAAAAAAGAGAATGGCTAGCATAATGCGATTTTATAGAATCAACACACTCGGAGATCACTATCATCGCGGGGCTTCGTACAGATATAAGGTAGTCATATACGTATAGCGTATTGCTCGCGAGGAGTCAAACAGAACGAGCATTATATTACTGTCGCCATTCACCGCGTTCTCTCGCCAACAGCCGCGCGGCCTGCAAAGAGTATATAACCTTCGATCTCCTCCCGCATCCTTCACCATTTAAAGCATTCTGCTCGAGGGAGGAGGATCCTCTCTCGAGATTCTTCTTTCGCGGCTCATTATGCAATAACGCGATTCTATTCGACGGCGGACCGTTAATTTAATTCGCGCTTTCCGGTTAATTAATCCCAATTACGCGCGTACCAAAGGAGGCCCACGCTCTTCTCTCCTTCACGAGTCTATGTATCGTCGTGCACGGGGCTCGAGGAAGAACCGGGCCCCTTTTAATCCCGCGTAAACATCTGGGACCTCCGGCGAGGCGCGCATTAACGCGCTGGTAAATTAACGGACGGACGTGGAATCGATACGTATACGTAAAGTATACGTCGATTAATGATTGCGGGTTAACGACTACGGTATCGCGAACTGCGAAATGTTAACTGCTTAATGCGGTAATTGCGACGATAGCGAAGCGCGAGTACGACTTTGCGGCGCTTTGTCGTATTTAGTTATTCGATTACCGTAAAATCGTTAAAGCGGGGATGACTATTAATTAACGTAATAGCTCTCGTAAAGTCGATGAGAAACGCTAACTATTAATTTTGTTATTGAAATTATCAACGCTTATTGCGTTTATCGCAGTAATTATACCGACATCTTAGCGTATTGCAAAGATATTTTGCGCGAAATGAAATAACGAGATCGAACGAAAAATTAAACAAACAAAAAAAAAAAAAAAAATTCAGAAAATCCTATTAAGAAGTAAAACAAAATGCAAAATTACATGATGAAACAATTATGCTAACCATCTTAAAATTACAAAAAAAGTTGAGAGTGTAAGAAGATGCGTTTTATAAAGGTGCAATCGATCTCTGCTATAATTTTCTCGCTACTTTCTACCTTTCAGAATTTGTTGATTTATGCGACGAGTTCGGTGAACGCGTTCATCATTCTCGTTTACGATAACTGATATGTGTTGCTTGTACCACGCGTCATAAACGGTTTTCATACACTCTTCGTATAAGTATATTTTGGGTTGACGCATTCATAATTTATGTCATGAAAAATTTTCGAAACTCTTCAAAATCAGCATGCTATTTTTGCAGTTGTCGAATTTACACGCCAGTATTTTTTACAGATATATATTTCTTTAAAAATTTGTGTAACATAACATGTATAAATCGTATTGTTATACGCATTAATTAAAAAATATATTCTCTTTAAAATAAAGTGACAGAATTGTTGAAAAAAATGACTTAAAGATCATATGGTGCCTTTGATAGGATTATTTGCGTTACATTTTGATGCGACGAAGCCACACTTGTGTCAGATTTTACGCGACAATTTTATTCTGGGACAATTTGTTTAAAAGTCTCTCGTTCTGGTTTCCGCTACGGCAAGTGTAACGCAATCGTAATTCCCACCTGAGGCAGCGTCGGATTTACATTCTGCAAGCGGACCGGACCCGACGAATCTCCAGGATCCGGACAATTAATTGGTCCGCTATGAGCTTAAAGGACTGTTATTTCATGGCATGTAACCGCATTTAAATGAGGTTACGTGTGAACGTGACCGCTCAGATCCCTTCTTTTTGCAATAAGAACTTCTCTTTTCTTCTCTTTTCTCTGAACGGCTTTTCTTTTTTCCTCGTCGGCCATAACTCTTTTTTTTCTTTTCTTTCTTTATCTCTGAAATTTCTTGTAAAATAGTATTATCCTCTCTATCTCTATAATTTATTTTTGACATTTGATCATAATTATATTCATTCTACGATGAAATAATGTTAATTCTATTATGTTTAATGTTGAATTAAATTTGACTAAAAAAATAGATGTGAAACATTAGCGATACAAGATCTAGATGTTGATACTAATTAATTTTTTACTAACAAATAGATAAGAAAACTCGTTATTTGAGATTCCCTCTCGCTCCTTTTTTTTTTCTCTGTGACAGTTGTCACGTTCTCCTTTAGCTCTCGCGCGCCATCGAATTTTATCGCGTGGCCTTAATTACGGATTTCTGTGTCACGCAGTCACATGCGACAATTTTCATGTACGCTTTTCATTACGCGTCGTTAAGAAGCGAAGCAAGAAAAAAAAAAAACAGCACAGTCAAGTATCCAATTTATGGATACCTTACTTTTCTGATATTTGCGAAATTTTTTCTGACATTCATGAAACTGTTTGCAATGCGAAAGAAACATTATCAAGCACAAGATAAAACGATTAAATTCCCATTTGTATAATTATTTAATCTTGCAGAATTTAAAAAGATTATCTTGAATACGCACACACATGAATCGCTGATATTTTTTGCCAATGAGAGAATCGGTATTTTCTGCCGGAAATTTGACGATGATTTACAAATGATTATATACCTACGATCGTCTTCCCGATTTTGTATATCCCTGTGCTCCACGGGGTGCCTCCAATCGCGGTGTAGCAACCGCGATCTTATTTAGCACGTCGGGAATTCCAGGCTCCCCTTTTCTCGTCGGGAGGAGTAGCCGCGCCGCATCGTGGAATTCGTGCGCGCGAATTCCACGGGAATTCATTCGCGGGGAGGAGCCGCCGCCATTGGACACAACACGCAAGCCGCGATGGTTCGCCTGGAGATATGGGATGTTCTTGCGCGATATTAACTTTAACCCTCCATAAACCAGAATAGCTTCCGAGTAACATGCCGCGCGTTCGTCCGTATGTCTCGCGCGAAACGTGATGTATGCCCGTGTTTAACCTTTAACTCTGCTCGCTCGGAAGCTGACAGACGCCACATTTGTTCGATGCACGTATACATGCACATGCATCGCTTCTTTTTTGTATTTTTGATTTATTAAGGATTACCTCTTGATGATTGCGCGATTATTTGTGAAATTAAGATGTAAGTTTCGAGATTTATTAGTGAAATGTGTAAGAGTGTTTAGAGATATTTATGATGTAATATATACGTTAAAGCGTGAATTTTTTTATAATAGATTCTGACACGATGCAAATATAACCGACTCTGCTTACGTAACGTGATCTATATCTTAATTTTATTGTTGCACAAGATATTTTTTAATACCGGTCTTGCAGAGTAAAAACACAAGAATTGGGCGATACAGAGTCTTAAGAGAAACATGAGCAGCGATGATAAAACCTCTCTCGTAAAGATTCCGAGCCTTGCAGCGGGGTAATGTAAAGTAATGTAGATCCCAACAGAATTGCTACTCCGCTCCAAAGCGTAGAGAGTTTCGCTCCATAAAAACCGCACACATAAGGAATAAATATTGCGTGCTGTTCTTAGATGCTTTGCTGCAAAACGAAGATACCCCGAGAGACAGGAATGACGAAGATGCCATGGTTATATATTTCGCGGTGTGCGTTAGTCAGAGCTCGGGAAGAGAAAATATTCTCCGTTTAAATGAGTATTTCGCAAAGTTACTCGGTACAAAGAGAGACGAGTAAGATTTTAATTTATTTACAATGAAAGCGTATATGTGGCGAATCCCGTTATGACACGAATACAACATGAGTGTTCCGTAGGCATTAGCAGTCTCGGAGTACGCTGCTTGTTATCGAATAGTCGCGATGCCAAAGTAGAAAATATCGGCGTATTATTTACGCACTAATTTCGAAATTCAAACAGAACATCAATGTGTTAATTTTGAAATTTTTCACCACATTCGTTACATATTTAGACTTTTTTTTTTATATTTTTCTATAATTATACTGCAATATAAATGAATTTTAAATATTCTTCTGAAATATAATTCTTTTTAAATTTTAAAAATCTCAGTAGTTTAGTTAGAAATAAAAATAATTGTTATCTCGATGCTATTTCGTTTCGAAGATCTTGAAATCTCGCGTAATGCGAACAAAGTCGATTCAAATTTTTACAAAAAAAAAAGATTATATTGTATCGCGAATCTTCTGTCGTGCAATAAATTCATCGCGTAACCGCGGTCCTTCGTTGTTTTGTCATCATCATGAATTTTCTTTACTGTGATTTTCTTGTATTTTAAATTATCTCCAAAAGCATCCTTTAACATGCGTGAGCGAGATTTGACGTAACGGTCGAATTCTTCTTTTGTCTCTCGCCATTTGCGGTGCGAGACGTAAATCAGCTGATCGAGCAGATTGAAATCGTAAGTCGTACGAAATCGGATACTCGTATATCACTTTCCAGGTGATTCTCAGCAACAAAGTATATGTTCAGTGCGTGTTTTTCCAAACGACGGAATATTCGCTGATACAAAGTGTAACTGTTGCTGCGTCGCCCGTTAATGACACATACATTACGTTTTTTTACATTTTTTCTTGGCAAATATTTAAATACGTAGTCATTGTTTATAATAAATTTTTAACGGAAAACACAATTTAATTATTGTATCAGTAATATTATATTTTACTTGCGCATTCTGAAGAGTTTAATTGTGCAAATTTTTGGTAATAATTTTCCTGTTTTTATATATTGATATTTTCTCGAAAGAATACAATTTTATTAAGAATACTTAATTATATTCAGTAATTTTAATTTTAAGATGTGGAACATTGACATCTCGGAAGAAATCTTTCATAAAATAATTAGAGAAAAGCGGTCTTACCTCTTTATATTTTCTCATAGTAATTGATTCTCTTTCTCCGATTATTATTGCAAAAATGTACAAGAATGGTGATATTTCTCATATTATTGACGACTTCGCGGAAGGCTTTCTCTTAACAGACAAGATAACCAGTATTGCGCTTATCGACCTATCGTTGTCAACGATACGGTACGTCGTCGACACGATAGTTCAACACAACTTACACACTTTGCTACTTACTCCGGTGTCCTCTCGTGGGACATCCTGCCCCGATAAGGATCCCTCGTCTCTTTGGCATGCACCGAGATAAGGCCACTTTTCACCGTTGTAGTACTAGTTTAATACTCGTTCCTAAGAATGCGCCTTAACGAAGCTTAATGTACTTAGAGAGAATTTAATGCTTCTTTTATTTTAATATAATAGCATGTTCTTATCAAAGGCGATGCATTTCTTATCGAAATGATTTTCTATCGCACTTAGCTCTGGTTCTTTTTGATAATTAACTATAATTAACATATAATTGATTAAATACTGATGCATTTATTTATTACTTTTATTCACATTAATAATCATTATTTTTTCCGCTATCGATTCGACAAGTTTTCCTGTAGGGATCTTTCGCGCTTTCACATTTACACTCGATCGTAATTTTTGTTTCTCGCTCGAGAAAGATTGTGAAAAAAAATACGGCGTCGTTTCACTCGGCGTTTTTCGCGTAAAGTATCAGTTGTAAAGAAACGAAGGCGGTAGGCGGATGGTAAGTAACCTCGTTGCAAGCTCGTTACAACGACGAGCAATAATCGAGTCGCATACAACTGAGTCGTTGTCGATCCGCCTGGAACGGTACACCTGACCGCTATCCGGGCTTTCTTTCTCTTTCCGTTGCAAACGTGGGACAACAGCATCGCGGTCGCGGATAAAACTGGTCAGCGGGATAAAATCAGAAGATTGGTCAGAAAAAGAAATGATCAGGCACCATTAAGCGATGCGGATCTTTGGCACGTTCTTCCTCGCGGAAGAACTCTATTCTCAATTGCGCGCCCGCGCAATGATTTTCTCCGCGTAATTTATCGATCGCATAAAATCGCGAGCGCGATGGAACAGCTGTTGAGTTGACGTGACTCAGATACACATCGTGATCGAATCTTTTTTTTTTTTATCGACTTATTACAAGAAAAATTGTGGAGAACATTTATCTCGAAAAGGTGACGATTCTCTTGAAACTTTTCTTTTATTTAAAAACGACGACATTTGATTAAAAAATAAAAAAAGTACGCCTGTATCGGTAATGTTTTTCTTAGTGCGTAATTTTTTTTTTTTTAACGACGTTTATCTATATAAGTTTATATTGTCGCAATAATTTGAGCGGTAATATTTTATATTAAAACTGTGCATATATATATGTACATTTATTTTAATTTTTGTGGAACATATCTTACGATTGGTAGGTTATTATATGTGCAGTTCTTTCGAAATGTCATTGACCGTCACTCGCGTGAGCAATCGCGGTGAACTTGACGATCTGCATAAATGATTTTACTGGCCCGCGACATGAGGAAGAGAATTTTATTCAATTAACGGTACTCGCTCTTTCCTCAAACTAAAAAATTTGTAATACGGTTCTGTTTGCACTGTTCTATGTTATGATAAACGCGATTAGGTTTTCTTAAATCGTCATGCTAGGCATTAAGAAAAAAATATATACGCGCATACAAAAAGAGAAAGAGAGAATTTTTTTTCAAAAAGCAATATAGAAGCGTCGGCAACAAGTCGGGGGCTTGGATCTGCAGCACGTGAAGCGAGCTGTGGCCGTAAATCCAAAGATATTAATCTAATTACCCCGAGACGCGCGGATCGCCGTACTTGTTCCCAGCGGCGCGATAAATCCGGGATTTCCTCTCTATTCCCAGACATCCGTATTAATTGCGAATCACAAATATATATCGTACGTACGAAAGATAAAATACTGTAAAAAGAAATTGAGGCGCAACCGTGAAAACTAAATCGTTTCTGCGCGATATCGACGTCATCTTGATATCTAATTCGAATTCAGAGATTTATGAAAAGTGTTATATTCTTTTTGGACATATATAAATTGAATAATAATGGCATTTCACGCAGTATAAATTTTATTGCATCATGTTGTATAATATTACAGCATAGCATATTGTATGCCAGATACTGATTGGCTGAATAAAATTAGCTTTCATTTTTTTTCAATGAAATATTGTCAAGCAACGAGAAAGATTCTAATAAAAAAAAAAGGAAAATATTTATATAAAGAAGTGTAAACTATTTAATTAACTACTTGAAAATCTAAAAGCTTAAATTTCAATATATATTATTTTTAATATTTTACATTTTATTTTACAAATTTTTTTGTAATTATACAAAATTTAATGCAAATCGATTTTGCAACAAAATCAACGGAAAATTGTATTAAACTTGCATTTAATAATTTATATTTAAAACTTTATTGGAATTTATATATATATATATACATTGCGGTTGCAGTGTTTATTTGAGTTTCATACGATTTCGAATTAATATCAGTATATATAGAAATATTTCTCGATAAAATATCCACGTCTCTATAATTGGTATCGCGTCGCCGGTACTCGTGATGGCACCTCTCGCGATATCTCTCTCGCCCATGGCCGCGTTTTACAGGAAGCGAGCGGCCCGATCGCGAGGCGTACAGACGCAAGTTGCGCAAGTCAGCACTAGGAAGCTGTCGACGCCAGGGCCGTGATAGAGGCGGGGATAAATGTGTCTGTGTACACACGTTTCTCGTTTTCCTTCTCGTATGCTTTGGCCTTGTCACTAGTCGCCGCGCCGGATTCCTCTCTACGTCCTGTTTCTTCGTCATGTTTTCTCTCGTAACGAGAGTTCGAAAGAAAGATGAAGGAAGAGAATAAACGACGGTGAGATCGAAGGATACGCTAAAAAAGAGAGCGGGAAGAAGTTGAAGTCTACTCCCAGTTTCACTGAAGTACGGTTGTATAATTTGTAGGATTATAGTGCCGTCACGATTAAGATTCTAGTAGATATCGATTATCAGTTATAAGATTTGGATCAGATCTATTATAACCAAATCTTATAGGCGAAATATTTATTACTTTACATTACATCGGAAACTTTAGAAATTGGGAGAAGGGGAGAGGAAAGGAAGGATGATTTTTTTAAAATAATGAGTTCCATATACATATACATAATTTTTTATTATATATTATTGTACACACAAGAGACTAGATAATATTAATTTAACGCATTTAAACAAGTATTTCGTTATTTTTTTTCCCTGAAAAAATGGATGTCAAATGGATTAAAGAATTTCATTCTAAAATGAATCCTGCATAATACATGCTTATCTTAATAGAAACCAAAAAAATTTGCTTCTGGCCATTGGTAGATATCTAGATCTGCCAGCCCTGCGTCTGCATAGGATGATTGCAGTCTCGATGATTTGTTCGCCGATGCTACTTTGGCGAGGGCCGACCCCCTGCGGCGAGATTAGCATTGCCATTTAGATTTTTTCAGCTTAGGAAAATACAGCCGCGCGATAAATAAGCGATTAAGCGATTCGCCCGTCCGTTCTGTCTCTAGAACGCTACGTCTTTCGCGCTAGTTTATTTAGATTCTACACGGTCTGAATAATGCGAAATACCGCACCGAATCTACGTTGTTCCCACGATCACGATTATTCAATCTTTTCGTAAATTATTTTCATTCGATTTTCGTGACTTGCTTTCATTAAAAAAAAAAAAAAAAAAGTAAAAGTCCCCGTCAAAAGGAAGGAATATACGATTGTATTATGAAAAATGTTGATTAACACTACGGGTTTTTTAAAAATAAATAACTTCAATTTCTCAGTCGCGTATAATAAACACATTTATGTAAATGCAAATAATTATATCCAAAAACGCGTTATTTTCAATATAACTATTTATGATTCAAGTGTTATTTTCAGGACGTGAATTTATTTCTTTTCTCATTTATCACGACGGCGTTTGAAATGAGATTAACTTATACGCGACCGTGGTGTTTTGCCTTTCTCGTTTTACTCTCGTGCAACTCTCGTGCGTGCGTGAGGCGCATAGCGCATTTAACATTGTAGACCGCGTTATTTATAACGGTACAGTGTGTCACAAAGTTTATGGCAGGGTGCAAATTACGATGCGGGATTTCTTTTTTTTTTTTTTTTTTTTTCTTCGTTCGATCACGTTTTCGTTCTGGGCTCGTAAATTTGACGTATCAGGCGCAGATAAATTACGAAGTGACTGGAAGGTTAGTGCCACGTGGGAGGAAAGTCGCCTTGGCGAAATTCCGATTTGCGTTCGCGATGAGGAAAGAGGAAGAGAAAGAGAGAAGGAGCGACGGAGGCAACGCGAAGGATGATGGCTTGAGGATTTCTTCCGTTCGAGTTATAGAAATATAGGGCACTCGCTTTTCTCACGGTCGTCGCGGTCTCGCGTTTCAGGGCTGCTCCGTTTCGCGAATACACGCGTGTTTCTCTCGATGTGCTTTTCTCGATGTAATTTGATTCGCCTTCAAGCATACGCCACAGCTTCGGGTGAGGTTTACATTACGATTCAAGTTTTATATCTTGACTATTTTTACTTGAGCAAAGATTGAACATTATAAGAAAAAATGTATTTGGACTACACACATAGTACAGTGTGTGTGTGTGTGTGTGTGTGTGTGTGTGTAATTTTTACAGTTTTTTCTATATGAAAGTTATTGAAAACGTAAAGCATGATTGTCATCAATTTTTGATGAAGCAAATTAATTGAATTAATTATACAGTAAATTACGATTTAAAATAAAATTATATTTTTCTACAATCTATATTATATTCATATTTTCTAATAAAAATTTCAAAAGTAAAATATCATTGTTTCTAATAATAATTTATTTATAAAATAATTGAGGCCAGAAATGATCTCACCATAACAGTTACACAACACACGTTTGCAACATGCCATTTGTCTTTACATTTACTTAAGAACGGGAACTAAATGCCGACTTTGTGTGATGGTATCGCGTTTTAATCCAGGAATGTGAAACGATAGTGGTAGCACATCGATGGTCGATTCTTCTTGCGGGCGTGGTCGATCGCATGGTCGCTAGTTGGACGAATTACCGCGGCGCATGGTTGGCAGAGCATGAAGGCAAAAATCAGGCGGGTTTCGTGTCGAGGCGAAACGTTCATCATCGTTCTCTCGCCTTGGGTGACTTTGCCGAGTGTTCTCGGTCGCGCGCGCGAGAAGCGATGACCCGCGACGTGCCTTCTCGTCGTTTCGCTCGACATAAGCAGATTCGTATCGCTCTCTCGTTTACAACGTGACCCTGGAAACACAGCTTGCACCTCGCGGAAACGTTCCCGCCCGTAGTAAAACGTTGATCAATTATAGTATATCGATAGGATCGCGCTGGCATGAGAACTGTTTCTTTTTGTTGTTTCATCAAGGAATGTTGTCGATCTTTCTGCTCTTTGTCGATTCTTAACACACTTTGACTGTCGGGCTGTGCATATCCCAGCCGGCCAATGCGGCTTGTCATGTCAATTGATAATAATTTTTGACATATATTTCCGAGTAAAAAGTTTACTGCAGGATTATTTATATAAAGATATCACGAAGACTAAAGCGCTACTTTTTCTCGAAGCAAAAACAACATCATTACTTTGATATGCGCTAGATTTCTTCTCTAAAGTTGTCACTCGCCGAAGCGAGCGATGGTCACTTTCATCAAGGTCGGGAATTTCTCTTTTTCTCTCTCTCTCTCTCTGCAATTGCTGATAACGAGAACGGGCCGCGAGCGACGTCGACCGAAACGATCGATCGATCGATCGTTTTTGCGCGGTTTATCGTCGTCGCGCGCGATGTAGCAGAACTGATTTCTCCGGTTGGACCTGATTGGAAGGATCGCGGAACCTTTCTCCCGCATTCGTAAGAGAACGACGCAATATGTCGATACAATGTCGCGATTACACAGCACATTTAAAATTGATATTATATATATACATATATAAGCATAATTAACCCACATTCGCTTGCGATCGTGTAGAATATTTTTATGTTCATAAATTAGGCGATTTTTTTTTACACTGGCCGGGCATCACATATATATTTGAAACGTGCCAATTAACTGGACAAACCTCTCGAACAAACGATCGTTCTTCGTCGTGCTATTCGTCGACCATCGCACGGTGTTACTTCGACTTTCACTCCGGGCTGACTACCATCATCGCCGTTACATACTTTCCCCCGATGCACCTGTCTAACGTTTGATAATTAAACGAGCCGCGGGCTTGTCATATCGCGCGCCGGACATTGTTGATTCATTTAATTGACAGTAACACGATCATCGCGCTGTTTAAATTACGATGGAAAGTTTGTCGTAACGAGACTTAAACAGCGTGCGCAGATCGTATTATGACCGTAATAATATGGCTAATAATTGCAGGTTTATTCAAGCTCGTTGACAATATAATCGCGAGCGACTAATAATTGTGCTTCAATTATAATTTCCATTGCGGTTACGCGAGAGAGCACTTTAAAATGTGTAGCAAAACATTGAGCAATGTGAAAATAGTAAAAATTTTCTACGAAAGAAGCAATAAACAACTTGAATAACAGTCGATCGCATAATGATTTGTGGAAAATAAATTTAATGAGGAAAGTCAATTTAATGAAATGCCGAGAAGATTGGAAATGATTTCCATTTGATTGCGGTCACTTTCGAAACTATATTGTCCGTGGACAACACGCGAGATACGAGCTTATTTCGTGTCAACAAACGGATTCAAAATGTCCGTGCGAAAGTATTAGTCACGCTATTGCGAGCGTGACTTTTCATACTATCGCCGTGCCGTTACTAGCGTGTCTCTTTTCATGTGGCAGAGGATTAAATGACGTTACAGGAGAGCGATTTACAATCCGGGTACCACGACTGCGTCGTAACTTTGCCGAGCAAGACATGCAGCAAAGCCATTGAAGAGCAATGTGAAGTATTTGATCATTTTATCAAAGCTTATAAATTTCTCTCCGAAGAAATAAAGAGAAATCGTGACGTAATAAATTTTGTACAAAAGAATGTTAATTAATAATTGATAAGCGTCAAATGTGCGTCTTTCTAAACTGATAGTTTTCTCTTACGATTGATTATACATTTCGCGGAGTTATATATAAAAACAATATTTAACTCAAAGTAATAATAATAAATATATATATTACTAGTAGTCTGCATTTATTGTCGTGATTGTGATTGCTTTTTTTAACTAATACAGCTAGTAGATTACTGTCTATACCGTCGTTCTTTGCATTGCTATTCGTGCAAGCTGTAAGATTATAATAATGTCGACACTGTACCCGGCACGGTATCAAGGCAGTACCGCGAATCCTTAGGAAGGATCCGCTATATTTCTTTTCGCCGACCGCGGGAATCGCGGGCGGAGTCGCGGGAAATAGGATCGGCAGAATCGGGATTCTGTCGATGGAGGATCACCGAGGGAATAGCGTCAGGTCACGTTACCGTTGTGGTCGGAGATCGGTGGTCGGTAGGGCCTTGGGCAACCACGGCAACGACCGTATTGGCATAGGTAGCATGCTAGCTAGCACGTTAACGGCGACCATGCCAAACGGATCGTGAAGCGAAACATAAATAGCGAGCCGATGACGAGGATACCAAGCCCGATCGATGGACGATCAGGAAGTCGTAAGAGAAAATCGAGACATTCGATACACCGAGTTACGAAGATTGTAACTCGCCTTCTCTTCAAATTTATGTACAGAAATAAATCGTAAATCAAAAGGGAATAGAAAAGTCGTCATTATCTCTACTTAATGTTAGTAGAAGAAAACTTTGAATTATTTGACAGATGATCTGTTATACACGACACTTCCTTTTGAATTTCTTCTTCTTCCTTGATGAGTACAATTAAAAAGCATAATAGGAACGTAATGATTTTACACGGCTAATTATGTTACAGGAGTTGCGCGTCTGATTTAAGAATTAACGCGCGCGAGAGTGAAGATGCAACTCGTCATAATAGCGCGCGCGCTTGCGATAAAATCAGGATACGTCAGAAAACATTGTCTTATGATAGTTGCAAATGTGTATTTCCAACACTTGTGATAACTACCGTTTATATTTGTCGCAAATTCTTTAAAAAGATGGATACGTAGTAATAATTTATATATATGTATATTTAAAAACTTTTAATCTCAATCTCTTATAATTTTTAATTCTTTTCTTTTATACAGATATTAACCTGACAAATAAATCGCTTTATTTATATTGCATAAAAATTTTATCCAGCATAAAAATACAATAAATAAATAATGATTATACACATGTGAGAATAATTGAACGATTATTTTATACAATTGCTTTGTATTTGCACTGCTTGAAGATTATAATATATATAATCTTCAAAGAAATAAGTTAAAGAACTTTACTTATGCTAAGGAACTGTTTTCACTGTTATAACGTAATCTAATTATTTAATGAAATATCTGACTGTTTATAATAATTTTCTATCATATTAATTAATATGTTTGAGTGCGCAAACTTTTTTTATTCTTAATTAACTTTTTTTCATCGAAATATATATGATCTTTTCACAATTTTAAAAATTTGTTGGAAAAATTATTTCAGATTACTTTGTATGTAGATTTCACAATTATATATTTGCAATTTACAATTAGTCATGTTATTCGACTTTAGGAATTTCGATGACTGCTCCGGATGTTCGAAACTGGTCGAACCAGAAAGGCTTTGAGTCCGTAGGCGGTATTAACGGCCGCCTATAAACCAGAAAGATGCGGTAGGTCAGGATTACGCGAGTCCTTCAAATATGCGAAATTACGACGTGCACTCTAAAGAATGCTTGATCTTTAATGAGAGCAAAGTTCTCGAAATTTTTTGATGACTATAGAAGGAAACAAAATCTATTTGCATTTATTTTGAAATATGCTCAGTACTTGCGTTTACGGTCGTAATATCTTTAATGACACAGTGATAAAATTCATTATATACATTGTAATTCATTATATACATGCTGTGTATAATAATTAATAATTTTTATATCACAAATTACAATTCATACAATCTACTCAAAAACTTAGAAATTATGTACAATGCTGTTTTCTAACGTGACGACGACAATAGTTAATTCTGAAATTTCTAAGTAAAATGAGGAAACATCGCTTTTACAACCGAGTCTCAAAGTCGAGAGGCTTTCCAAGTCCATCGACATGTTTCAAAATATTCATTGGCTCTTATAGCACGCGTTACATGAGGAAGAGATTACGTGTACCAGCGAGAAGAGTTCCTTGCTTTCTCTCTTTCTTTCATATGATCTCAATCCTCTCATGTATTGTTCGGTCCAGCATCGAGCCTCGTTTCTTCTTCTTCTTCTTCTTCTTCTTCTTCTTCCTTCTCTTCCTCCGTGAGAGATCTTCCCACGCACGTGTCGGGGTCCACGTATACGGCACGGATCTTTATCTTTTTCTCTCTCTTTTTCTTTTCTCTTTTCCGCAAAGTCCCTAGTGAATAATTACCAGATGAAGATACTGCCGCCTTGTGTAGGTTGAAATCTGTTCACCTCGACCTGTTCATCTCGTCCCTAGCGATTTTGCAACGGTATCCTATGCGCCTATTCCATCTCCTCATTCATCTTTTCCACATCCCTACGAGGGGACGGTGACACACAATGTGTCCCTTTGCGGATAAAAGCAGTACAATGCGGGATTCGAACCAACAGCGGTATAGAAATTGGTTCCTTCGACCGCAAACCCGCATTCATATTATTTAAATAGCACATTTTAACACATTTCCTGTTATGTCATAGTGAACGGCACTGATATTTCCATTATAGTTGCACCTCTGCAAAAGTGTATGACGTTAAGTTCTTTTCTGTCTTCCGCATATGAATGATGCTATTTATGGAAATTCAAAAAAAGTATACATATAGCAAATAGTAATTTGCGAAAACAAACAGGAATCCTGACAAATAGAAGCTTTATAAGAGACTCATCTATTTTACTCTTTTATTAAAAAAAAAAAAAATGAGCGGCATAAACACTAAGCTAAAAATTTAGACTTGTGTGTGGCTCATCGCAAAGGAATTTTTTTTCTTTTTTTGAGGAAAGAAATAACTTTAAGAAAGAATTCTTTCTTAAAAGTGTCAGACGAAATAGTTTTACGTCTTTTTACGCCTTTGTTACATGTCATAAGTATTTTTTGATAGTAAAATTGGAAAAAGAAAGCGCATTTATCAATTATTTTATTAGCATTTATTAATTTACTTTCCCACGATTTATAATGTTTATCTAAATAACAGCTTGGTCGTATATTTCTGCTTTAAAAAATTTGATTGGAATAGCGTTTTACGTTTTCTGTGTCAACACGCGTTCGCCCGCGGGACATCGCGCCCACTGCTGCGGTAGACAAGGAGGTTAAGCGATATGGCCGAAGGTATCGCATAACTGCGTATAACTGTGCCTGCGGTCGAACACAAACTTTACACTTTGTGTGCATTTGCATACAATCGTAGCGCGTAAACTCTCACATATCCGCTGCGCGGGCTCGCACGCGCGTCTTATCGAAGATTCTTTCAAGCTGCATTCATCAAAGTCGCGGCTGTTATCACCGACTGCGCATATAACGGATCTCGAGATATATCACTGGCGTGATAATGCGCGGTGAAAGTGCTTTTTTATTAATCGCGAGAAATTTATATAAAAAAAAAAAAAAAAAACGTGCGAGATATACATCACGCGTGCAAAGTTAGCAAAATTATTTTTATTATTATAAGGAAAAATCTTTTTCGATGATGAATTTATGTAAGACAAGTGCTTTTCAAAATCGCGTGTTAAATTGAACGCGAAAGTGCGAAATAGTCGCACTAGCACCGATTTCTTTAGAAACCCGCGAAAGGTGTTTGAAGCAGCTCAGATAAGTTTTTCGCAACATCGCTTACGGTGGCAACGAAAGAGAAATCGTGACGATCCGCTGCTGGCTGCTGCACCCGCTGGCTACGCTTCTTCTTTCTTGTTCCTCTTCGCCGACTTTGTTTCTAATTAACGGCTGCCGCGTGCTAATTGTCCAGCTGACGTAGAGCGAGAGGGTTTAGAGAGATTCTTTAAGGCGAATTGAACAGGTTTAACCTTGAGTCGCGCGAAATTGTTTTCTTTCGGCGTAGGAGAATACGTTTCTGCGAAAATTGTGAATTCAAAAGTTTTATTCGCGCTTACTACTTAATCTAATAAAAGTCTCAATTTCACAACTGTTAATAAAATTTTATTATTTTATTTTAATGATAAAAGTGACAAACCAATAATTTATTTAAAAGTATTTAATTATTGTTTCGTAAAAGTTATTATTTATGACAGAATAAATATCACTATATTTAAATGTGTTTTTAAATAATTTATTGTACATATGTGAAATTCGTAATTTAAAATCTTTTCTAAAAATCGATATGATTTCTATGTTACAGAGATGGCAAAGGAGATGGTTCGTTCTCTATGACGACGGGGAGCTGACGTACTCGGTGGACGAACACGTAAGTGAGACTATTAATTTGTAATTTGATATTTATTAAATCGAATTTATCGAATTAAATTCTATTATACTAACTTACGCTAGCTTTGTATCCATTACACGTATAAAAAAGCCGCTTTCTCACTAATAAATCCATTTATCGTAATGATATGGATTCCCATTTCTTTTTCTATTTACTATTAATTATAAGATTTACGATAGAGATATTTCAACATTTTTTAAACAGTATTCTTCTATTTTCTCGCAATAGTTTTGATAATCTTTCCAAAAAACATTTTATTCGTAATTTTCTATTTTTTTAAATAAAAAATAATATTTTTAACTGATATTAAAATGATTTGAAACATTAGTAACTTTAATTTAAATAAAATATTGCCTACGAAATGCCTAGTAATCAATTTGTGTCACATGTTTTGCATAACAAATTAATTCTCGTCTACAAAAGATCACATTGATAAGAATACATTGCTGAAGATGAAAAGAGAAAAAGGATCGAGCAGTAATCATTTAATATCATATATAATAGAGCGGCAATGATATGAAAATATGATACGAGTCGCGTGGTTCGAGTATCGCTGGCTATCAAAAGAGTACAAACATTATACCAGACCATGAGATGAGAGATGTGAGATTTTTTTTCTCAAAGGCAACGGCACGGTAGGCAGTATGTCGGGAGATGAAGTCAATTGTACTCCACGATGGCCTGCCCAGCATGCATTAGTTGGCATTAGTCTACCTATCTATCTAGCCACCGACATTACATCGGCAATATCATCGTAACAGCGTCGCGCGAATACATAAAATGTTGCTATAAATGACCCTCCCTTCCCTTTGATACCGTTACATCTCGAGTTTCCGCTTCCTGGCGTCGATGCATACGCGGAAATTCTTTCGAGCCGTCAAAATTGATTTACGTACGAACGAACGGTCAGAATAGAATTCATTACTGTCTCTCAGGAACGGTGTGATGATGTATATGAAGCGTCTCAAAAATGTGTTTTGCGAAAATTAACGCGAATAATCTCTCGATTGTGAATACTTTAAATTGAATGCAATTTTTTTCTCAGTAAAATTTTGATTTTTTTTTTTTTTTTTTTTTTTTTGTTGACATATTGCAAAATTATATTTTGTTAAAATAATAAATACAGCAATAATTTTTTGCGCATTAAACAATTTAGAGTTGAAAAGTAAATGCGATAATTATGTGCATTTTGTTTCAACTGACTTGGCGTTTGAATCAGCCGGTACAGCGTCTCGAGGAGCAGTTTCCACTTTTGATTAATGCGTAAGTTTATCTCGTTCTTATATACTCGACGGCTCGGCGCGTAAAATGGAAAAAAAGCGAAAGGGGTTATATATCGGGTCCGCGCGCATAAATTGAACAGAATTGCCGTCAGCCTTGAAGTGTCCTTTACCCTTTATTTAAATCACTCTCGTGAGAGAGAAGCGATTGCGGAGATGGCACACGCGGTCGCACTAAGGTCTTTGTAGGCGCACCTCTCGCGACCGCGACATTACTCCCCGCTCAACCATCCTCGAACTCAAATTAATGATCCGGTCTGGAGGCTTAAGAGGGTCATTCGTTTCGAGAATAATCTCGGCCGAAAAATTCGAAAAGATAATAACCGGTATATGCGTGCGGTGGACGCGGTGGACACAACGTCTTTACCCCCGATGCAGTGACTGCAGAACAGAACAGAAGTCGTTCTGGTCGTCCTTGGCGCGGGAATGAGAAATTAGGCTAACGGGTCGAAATAAGTCAGTCGAAATAAGCAGCCCTACACTGTATTTCCGTCTGACTCAAGTCATAATCTCGCGATTTCCCGTGGATTTCATTTTCGTTCCCCTTCAACTTCTCTCCCAAGAAAGAACTACGATTTTCGTAGTTTCGAAAGTATACATATATTCACATTCGTAGGCCACGCATTCAACGTGTAAATTAGATATTCAAAAATTCGGCATAAATAATTGGAATGAAAATCGTGAATTATATCTTGCTACTTTGAGTGCGGTTATTAAATTTTTTTATATTTGATAAATAATAGTATATTTAGAGAAATTTTTAGTACTTATTATTTACCTAATTAGTCTGTAATTGAGTCTGTGATTTTTTTCAACGTAATTGTGCGCATAGGACAATGGAATATAAAGAAATATAATCTTTAAATTTTGGATTATAAGCATTATTATTTCGTTCAATTTGTCGTATCTCTATCAGATTTAGACGATGCTTTTTAAAGCGATCCTCGGCGTCCTTGCGGCGATTAAGAGATCGGACTAACATTCCGTGAATAATCGGCGGTGCGGCGACTCCACCGTTGCATTTAGCATCGATACATCATCATCGGGCCGACTATCGGCCGAAATTATGGCCGCCATTAATTTGCGACTCACGACTCTGTATCGCGCGCACGCTCGCGTCTTGGGATAGCCGCGAACGAGCCGCCGATGGTCTTTTTCTGCCGATCTGTAATTTGTTCTGTCATGAATCGTCGGCGACGGCAGGCCCGGCACGGTCGTGGGAGACCGAGCGGAAGACCGAGCGGAAGACCGATTGCTTTCGAAACAAAGCCTACTCTTACCTGTCTTCGGTCTCTACGTAGACGAACGGGCTCGCGCGAGTAAAACCGAGACATTATACGCCTCCGCCCTGCGCGCCGCGCCGCGCGGAATTGAATCCGAGATAACCGACCGCCGCGTTCGCGAGGCTAAAAAGTAATGGAAAGGGAGACGCCGCAGTCTCTCTCCCTCTCCCTTTGGCAGAGTAACCCTGGCGTAATTGCTTTCGGGATAAGACCCCACGGTCGGCGGCGAATCAACGTCGAATCACGTAAATGAAGGAGTCTCGTATCAAAGCCCGGAGTTATCCCAATAGGTGGATTGTTGTCTCCCGTTTATTTCACGCATTCTTACGGGAATTGAAACATTCCTCCGTGGATAAATCACGGACAGCGTCTTATCTGCTCGATATCAAAATTTTACGCGACCGAGAAAATTCAAAACAGATGGTATCTCTTCGCGTGTTGTGCACGCACACACATGCGGATTTATCCCGCGAAATCGCCCCGGTAACATTCCCGACGTGCTTTCCTCGTGGCCGCTCTTATTTCGCCGGCTTGGCCGTGTGGCTAATTCGTTTAATTACACCGGCGTAAATCAGCCCTTCTCTCGCTCGTAATCGGTCGTAGCCATCGGATTCTCGAATCATTCGCGATTCCAGCCCCGGCCTCCGTCGATTCACCTTCTCTAGAACCGAAAGTGAAATGGACTTTCGCGGGGTATGATCAGCGGTAGGAAGGCAGATAGGGGAGAAGAGGATTATTAATGGTATATCTCGGGATCACAGGATCGGAAGATCCAATTTTCTGATCGGCCCCGTCCTTGAAGGTCGATTGTACGACCGCTGGGAATAATTGAAACGATTTATTCCGCGATTCGCGCAAACTCCGCTCTAATCCCGCCGATGTGTTTGATGCGATAGTTCTCCCGTTGCATTTACATAATTGATGTTTGATGAGACGAGTAGAGAGAGAGAGAGAGAGAGAGAGGGAAAGAGAGACGAAAGCAGTATCGCTGATGCGAGACTCGGAAACGCTTCGCCCGAGGTATAGTACCAATCTCCTGGATCAATTATCGATTATTACGGTCGCACGAGGATTCCACTCGTAAAACGTCACAGAAAATTACTATCAAACAGCATGTTTGTCATTACGTTCGTTCGTCCCGTCATCGCGTCGCCGTCATTCATCATGATAATTTTAATTTGTAAATACTAGCGGTTTCTTCAATCATCGCTCTCGTATCGAATACGCTTTCTTAGTGCTTTCCGACGTAACGATCATGCTGCATCGCTATCCACCGTCAAAGCTATATGCTTATCTGTCATAATGACATCCCGTGTGTTCCTGCCCCACGATTTCGAATCAATTAACATATCATACAGCGGGTAGATGCGGTAGTTATTTTAATTTATGTATTAACATCATCATACGATTGACATTGCAAAATTTATAGAGATGTTTACGTCATGATGAATAAAAACATTATTATAGTGTTGAGAAAAATAAAAAATCTTATCTTCAATATTAAACTTTGCATTACTTAACTATTTTACAGAAAAAAAAAATCGTTCTATCATGATTATAATTATCTAATCTTATCTTATGTATGATCTTGTATTAGAAGTTGAAATTCCAACAGCTTAAGAATTTCTGATTGTTAGCAAATAGTTAGTAATTAACTACAAAATTGCTCATTGTTACTGAATTATTCTTTTATTAAAGTATTTATCGGAAAAAATAGATTCTATCTCATTAACCGTTCGTTTTCCGAATAACCTTATTCAATTGTATTCTAAGCATTGCAACGTAAGGCGCGGCGTATCGCCGACCTACTAATGATCGCGATGACGATGATCGACGATGATCGAGGCGATGATGAAGCGGGTGACCCTCTTTCTGCCGACTATGTATATTCCAAGTTAAACACAAGTTAATCGGCTGACCCCAATTAAACGATAGTCATCGAACAGACCGGGCGAGACAACAGCTGCTTTGCCGATAAATGTTAATGAACCGTAGTATCGTAATAATAGCGTTATTAGTGAGCAAACCCTCATTAATTAAGGAATCCTTTGTTCCTCCACCTACATTTTCCATGATTTTTACGCGTTAATCGTTTTAGAGGAGTTTTTTTTCTTGTTGTCTATATTCATAATTGACTATAAATTTCTCTACAAAATGCAAACATTAATAAAAGATATAATGAGGTTCCATACCTCTAAGAAGAACATTTGCATCGCAGGTAATTATGGCTGAATGATTTTTATATTATTACTGAGATTCCATGCGATCATTATATTAGAAAAATCAAGCTTTCTATTCAACGATAAGTTTGACCATAATTGAGGCTATTTAAATGTTTTTTTAAAATATCATAAATTTTTCCAGTTTCCTGGTTTTTAATTTTCTAATTGAGACAATATCATAAAATAACAGCACAACAGTAATGTCTGCAAAAAATATTTCTATAAAAAAAATTGTAGCCGTGTTATTTTTAATACATGAAATATTACTTATTGTTAGTTTATTGAAATAAATGTTTGTAATTGATAATGTTCAATTTGTATATGAAATATGTATTAGCGGAAAGCCTTTGTGTACTCTTATTAGTTAATTTATTAAATCGCCACCGGAACAAACCGTTCCGTTGTTTCATTTTGTCGGAATGCAGTTTCATTAATTCCCATTAATCGAAAGGATCCGCAAGGGAAATCGAAATCCATACAGTGTACCATGAGCGATCACGTATACACGACGTTTTAACGAAACAAATTACGGTACGGGAGATCCGTCTCGCTGCGACTACATCACCATAGCGAGAGAGGGAGAGAGAGAGAAAGAAAGAGAGAAAGAGAGAGAGAGAGAGAGCTCTGCGGCAATCACAATCCGGCATCATCGGTCAGATCCGTTTGTTCATCTCGCGCTATGTCAAGCATGCATACATATACACACACACACACACACACACACACACAAACACAAACATATACACATAGTCTGATTATCGTTTTCGTTTTGTTGTTCCTTTTGCACGATGTTGCTGCTGCCGCTGCTCCCTACATTCGATATTAATACCGATACGCGTGTACGGATTTGCATGCTCGCAGGCCTGAATGCACACATCGGGGCGCTGCTATGGATGCACATTCGGATGCACACACACTTGTATGTACATGTAGTTATCCCCACGTATGCGCGCGCGCTCAATGCGCACAGCTCGTGTACATCTTACGTAATGCTCGTCCCGTGTCAACCATGGTTTTGCGATAACGATGCAGAGGACGAGGAAGTCGATGCGAGCAATGCACATTAAGGAAAGGGGAGAGCAGAGGGAAAGAGCGAAACGAAAGGGGTCCCGTACCGCGATGTTTTATCTCACGAGGAAGTCGCCGTTTAGGTCTCGAGAGGACATATGCGTGCACGTCACGCGTTTAGGATATATATACATATATAGTTATATATGTAGGATGATGTCCCGCTCTATCATAGATTATGATCGCGTGCGAAAAATTTCCTTGCATGCTATCTTCCGATGAAGAAGATATTTTATTCTTTTAACTATGCTTGCGGTCGTCAAAAGTATCCTGAAATTCCGCCAAAAAGAAGCAGCTCTCATTCGTCACGCTTGCAGCAAATATCTCTGGGATGCATGCTATATTAATGCAAATATTTCATTTATTTAAATTTTATTAATTTCGTCGGTATATTTTTTTCACTTGTGTTACATACTGGTTAGCTGCAGTGAAATATTAAAGCAACTTTTGGACAAAAATATATTCTTAAATATATGGCTATATTTCTATTAGATCTGTCATATCAATTATCTTGAGTGCATAAAAAAAATGTCTGACTACGATCTTGTTGCTAATAAAAATCACGCAGCATTTCAGGGTTAATGCGAATGCACAGTGGTTCGCATCTCCACAATATAGGGAAGCTGCGCTTGGGATTAATGATACCGTCAAAGATGAATGCGGGATTTCTATGGTTGAAATATACTTCTTGTACATTCTGTCGTTTACCGTGTGACACGTATAAATTTTTAGCGCGCGAAATTGCCTTTGCAAGAATCCCAGGTGCTGTCTGGTGTATGAAATTTTGCATTATTGCGCTCCTTGATAACAGTCATTTTCGCATCCGTGTAATTTTATTATATAATTTTTACACATTATCTACCTCTAACATTCTATTCTCGAGACGATGGTGTTTATAATTTTATTATTGTATTAAGAAATTAAAATTATTATCATAATGAAAAAATTAAAATTAAAACTGTAGATTTTTTCAATTCAAAAAATATTCTACAATAAGTAAATTACGTAACATAATTAATACAGATATAATTTTAAATTCTAAGATTTTTACGTGCTACACCGTCATCGATTATTCCATACCTTATGTAACGAATACACGTGGTTGAGTGCGAGATACTCTGAGTTTAATCTGTAACGACGGATACTTAAGACGTTGTATTCTTTATTAATGATGGTATTAATCAAAATCAGCTGGAAACTAGTCGGGCACACAATACGCCGTATTAATCCCTTTAAATTAATGACATTGGTAGCTCACTGGACGTCTGCTCCAAAAACAGTGAGTATATATATCCGTACATTTACATCGAGCGCGGCGCTTAGCAGTGTGGCATCCAGAAAAAGAAACGAACGTGAAAAAGGACGAGGCGCCTCTCGTAGGATCCTAATGGCGTTTCTTCGCATGTCAGCGACGTAAATCAATCACGGAAGAAAGACGAAAGAGGCAGAGACGGCAATAAAATATTATACGAAAGGATAATACGCTACTTCGAAGGGAGCTTTGCTCTGCAAATGGCATAATACGCAGCAAATCTGAATTTTATTACGATCTCTGACATTTCTTTCTGAATAATATTACCATCAATTTTATTATAATTTCGTGGAATCTACTTGCAATGCAATGATTGCTATAGATCCTCGTTTAAAATTTTTTCGGAGGAATCATGTAACCATGTTCAAAAATCATGCCACATCGCTTGCATAGCGCGCTACATGTTTTCTCGCCGCGTGCTAACAGTTGGAAAGCAAACAGCGAGATACTATATTTGTAAAGTAATATTTGCTTAATTAGCTCAGAGGAATGTTTAGGGCTTAGCTGGATAACTCTTGCAGAGATACTCACCTGAGAAAGACTTAGGGTTCGTTCACATCGCAACGAAAGAGCGCCGACCGAACGAGGGAGTGATCGACCCTGATAATCGATCCGCCCAGTCAATAAATCGCGTCGCGTTGGTTTTAATTTTGTTGCGCGCAATCATAATCTGAAATCTGATCACTTAGTTAGGCGAGAGTCAATAGTAATTCGTATAATTGTCAATTCTGCCTCTTCTGCAACCGAAGAATATATCATACACGTTCTAACTTATCTCGTTGAGAGTACATAAATTGAAATATCGTGAAAAATTAAAATCGATAAAATAAATGAAAATAAATATATAAACGTCGCTGTTAACGTAGCTCGTCGTAAGAAAAGTCATTCTGTCTTCAATTTTCGCGATTTTACAGACCAGATTCTATCCTATCGCGCATGAAGGCGATCGAGGAAGAGAGGTATGCTCTTGATCAGCCGCGGTTGACAGTATCGGGGAACTCTAACGATCGTGTCACAGTGTGTTTACACCTGGCACCTGGCACCGTACGCTCCGGCAATCTAATTCCCAGATCGCCATTCCGTTTACCCTTCTAAGGTACGACAGTGGCAGAATGATCCTCGTCCTTTATAGCTATCTTCATCGCGCGAGCGAACCGAATCCATGAAAATGCGTTGGAATCTGAAGATCAAGCACGTGGTCGCCGATGCCGCCGAGAAACTGACCTTGTTGAGTTGTCTCTTTCTCTCTCGCTCTTTCCGCATCGCTTGACGGCAGGTCCCGAGGCGTGGCGCGTTCGGAATCGTCATCGTGTTGCACGATCGAGATTATAAAAGTTCTAACGGTTGATAATGGCGCGCCCGCCGTGCGGAATTCCTTTGCTGATTTTCACAGATCTCCTTGCAAACGATATTATCTGAGAATACGGAGATCATCGCACTGCACTGTAAGAAATATTAGAATTAAGAATTGAATGAAGAAGAGTACAAATATGTAATAAATAATAAAAATGCATAACTTTTCTATTGTTTATTATGTAATTTACACTTATTGTTTACGTAATTTTGCATATTGTTTTTACAGTGTAATGCTTTACTACGGAATAATTAACGTCGCGACGCACGTATATTAAGCTGGCACAGCCAAATCGAATAAAACCTACATAGAAATTTAGTGCTCTTTTATTGCAAAATTTGTTACTCCATCCATTTTCGAAAAATCGATGACTGTGGTTATGTCAGCTTAATATACGCAAACGCAAATTTTGCAATATATTTTATATGACCTGAAATTCTGAAATACTTGATACAGAAATTTTAAAAATACAAAGAAAAAAAATATCACTATATATATTCACAGATGTTTAGCTTTCAAAATGTGCACGCAAATGGACGTCTTTTATTACAACCTTTTCTATTTCGATCAATCTCACGCAAGACCGTGCTATAGAACTGATCTAAGCTCAATTCAACTAACGATACTTTACGCTTGAATTCCAGTAGTATGCTATAGTTGCTATGTTACAGTTCCGTCGAAGGATATCTCGAGTTTCTCGCATTTCATTTTATCCACACAATATTCTAACAGAATAAGGTTTGCTAAGCCACTTTTCTACGAACAGAAAGGTTTCTTTGACAGAAAAGTTAAATTTTTTTCGAAAAATGATGGATGTGCTAGTCTTAAATTATACATGTATGATTAAAAATGAAGAGCTTTCACGAGAATTAAACCATAGTAGTTTAAAGATTATGTAAGATTTTATTTCTCAAAATTTAATCTTTATTGGATTTTATTTTATACAAAAGGCCTAGAAATTACATAAGATGATTAATCAGTACAACAAACGCACATAGAGAGAATGATACGTTATTAGATTATATATATTATATTTGTTTCTCTCTCTCTCTCTCTCTCTCTCTCTCTCTCTCTCTCTCTCTCTCTCCCTCTCTCTCTTTCTTCTCCTCTTAAATCGCGATATCGGCAGATCGAGTAGTTGTCAACCTGTCAAGCTTCGTGAAATGGGTCACTTGTTTCTTGCTACTTCTAAGATCTCCCCGTCTCCGCCCATCTGTCCATCGTACATTACCGCTATGCTTAACGGTTAGCCGGAACACGGAAGCTTTTACGGTTCATTGGAACATAATCTGGAACGAATCGCGCCATGCGATCTCGCCGTGATTTTGTTGAAACCGAGTTTAAGACCGTGGCATGTTCGGGGTTGCATCGTGATTCGCAGTTGCAGTTGCAATTAGGCGTGAATACAGAATACAGAAAGGAGATAACGTTAAGTAGGTTGATAGAGATGTTTATTTTGCATCTGGGGAGAATAGTTGCCCGAGGTCATCGAGATTAGACGTGTGAGAAACAAAAATCTCGGCAAGATAAGCGAGAATTACAGGTTGACAACTATACGGGATTACTAAAAGATCAGCGTAAAATGCAAAATAGGGAGCGGTCGAAATATATATTACGGTCTCATAAAAGGTACGCTAAAAGCATTCCCTGCTGCTACTTTACAACGATCTCTCTATTTGCGCGCTAATTAATCCTTTTCAGGGGGCAACATGGAAAGGATCTATAAAATTTTACAAAAGCTTTGTTAAAATTGCGAGCGGTATTCTTGTATATCATTTTTTAAAGACATATTTATGATGGTTTTGTAACAAAATATAGCTCATATCTAATGCTGTTTTTAGACATTCTATAGATAATAGGAGCATTGAAACTCGGTCTATTATGGTTTTCTTTTCTCAGACGATGGTCGGTTCTGAATTTTCTCATCAAATGCATGCCTTTTGAAGAGAAGCAAGAGAGAGAAATGCCGTTTGTTTCTTTATACGACGTGTATACTTTACCGGGGATAGAAAAACTTATCGGCGCCAATGTTATGGGCAGACCATAACGTGGACCAATCCCGTAGCAGCGGAGCGGGCTGAAACTCATTTCGAAAATTCCTGAGGGAGAAGTATGTAATTATCTGGGAATAATGGACACCCTAGGCGGCCCGGGTAACTTTCGTCCGCACTTAGACGCGCGTCTCGGTCCAGCCGAGAATGTTGGCCGGCGGATTTATCGTCCGTGCCGACAGCGGCGACGTATAAATTATGATTTCTTTTTCTACGCAGCTCCCCTCGCGTTCTGCCCGATCACCATCGTTAGGTATGAATTCGAAATACACCAAACTCTCGCGATTGTACGTGATAATGCGCGACTTTGCGCTCTCGAAACCGCACCGTCGGATCTTTTTACTCGTCGAGTCGCTCCGACGTGTTTATAATTTCGGGTTTATTAATTAAGCTGTGTATGGCGTAGTTGAGGATACAATGGAAAGGGTTGAGGATAAATTACAGGTTGGAGAATATAGCGCGAGATTTCACCGACGATACTGCGTTATTAATTGTTCGGTTAATTTTTCAATGGTATAGTGAACCTGCTATTATAACAGAATTTTTCGTAGGCGCTAAAGACATACTTTACCACGCGTGAAATATACAAGCACTCGCTATAGGCATATACGTGCAGGATTGTTACTTTATATCATAATCAAGATCTTATTCTTGTACGTACAATGTTTATTAAAAATTCTATATGAAATTATACAATTTTATTTATCTCAACCGTTATAAGATTAGAACACGTATACATTTTATTAACATTAAAAACAATGCAATTATAAAAACGATAGTGAAAGAAAAATAATTGAAACACTTTACAAGTTTCTGAAAAAATATATATATATATATAATCTAGATATTTTTTACTATATTCGAGAAAATTTAAAAATTGAATCTTTTTTTTCAAAGTTTGAATAAACATTTTGTAATTTTACAATTATTTATTTGTCGCATTTTTGATTCAGCTTCATTGCGGGAATCAGATTTCAAAGTTATAGATGCAAAGTTTTCCGCGTATAAATTTTTCATCTTACGAAACTAAAGAGTTCCACAGCACTTGAACGTAAACAGCACCTCTCTGGAACTCCGATCTTGGACCCACGATTAGACGATTTATCGCTAGCGGAGAAGTGAGAGCGCGCGCGAGAGACTGTCGAGGAATGAATTATGATTACTTCTTTTTAGAGTATGGCCAGCGGAACTTCGTTAAGTGGAATCTAACAAAACGAATGCGCAGGATGAGATTATTACATCGGTATCGTTCTTTTTTTCTTCTACGGAGCGAGTGGAATGAGAGTGTTATTGACGTATGCTGATTAGATTGTCAGGATTTCGTTCAATTATCTCATCGATGAATGAAAGGTAATGAAAAGAAGAATTAAGAGAGAACGGTATTATATACATAGATTCTTCTCTCTCGATTATTTCTACTGGCATATTCGTTCGTAATTTTAGACTCAGCGGTTCGCAATTGTCCTCGAAATACAGCTCTATATATTATACAGCAATTTTTGAAAAGTTAGAATCTTCTTTTTCGATTTTTCATACCGAAAAAAGGTCACTTTGATCACTCTTTCGAACTCGTTTCCTCTTTTTTCGCAGACATCCTGTCATATCGCTCTCTGTGCTTCTTACGGCGTATGATGTAAAGACAAGAGCGAGACACGCGAGGATAAGATCCGATTCTCTTGGATAAGACGAGGTGTTAGTCGGTCGCAATTATCAGTAATGATAGCCTCGCCAGGGTCCATCCGCAACGTTCTAGCAATGACAGTTATTCGCCGGCTATATTGATAGCCGGTCGCGCATGAACGGATGTACGTGACCCTTCAGGATCATTGAATAGCTGTAGAAGTCTGGAATTCCGTTATTTCTCTCTCCCTCTTTCTCTTTGTCGTTCTCACAATCAGATATAGCGATGATCGTCGAAAATCTTGAACTTAGTTGAAATTATCACGACTCTATTTTTTAAATATCATTGCTATCGTTTTAAAGCGTTTCTTATATGTCTTTTTGTTTATACTTTAATCAAACTTGTGACAGTTTGTTTTCTTTCAATTTCTCGTAAATAATTTTCTAATTCTATTTTAAGAAAACTATTTTTATTTAACGTTAATTATTTAAAATATATATATATATATATATATACAAAATCTTCAAAATTGTAATTTATTTCACTAATTACAAAATTACAGATATATAGTTTTTGAGATACAGATAGTGCCTACTAATTTATGTTACATTCAAATTTACGAATCGTCTTTTCTACTCTTTTGAAAAGAAATATTCTCTCTGTAAAAAGATAAGATATTTATTTATTTTTCTTTTTCTCGCGGTTTATCTTTTATTTGATGGTGCAGCTTTTCTCTTGACTTTGTTTGGATATTTCTATCTCTCCTTTTAGCGTCTGGACCAGATGCTGCACGAAATCGCTTCGTGTTGCCGAGAGGTTTCCTCTTGGTGCCCAAACGAGTTTTAAATTGCTTCGCCGAGGATATTTGAATGCGAAAGCACGCGACGATGCAAAATTGACTGCCTAAACGCACCTGTTCGCCCAGTTCGTCGATTCTAAACCCTTTACCTTGTCCTTGAGGTCTGATACGTTGTATCAGATTGTTATTACCGTGCCATTCCAGTACTATGTCGAAACCAAGTATATTTTGCGAAGTAGAATATCAAAAAAAAACAATAAATTAAAAAAACTGGAAATAGTTTTTATAAAGTTAAATCGATCCTTGATTTTAATAGCCAGATTCACTTATATCAAGCATTAAAAATATACGAAAATATATAATATTAATCTAAATTTATACTGCAGCTATGAAGAAAAATAATTATATGCAGAAATTAATATTTAAAACTTTTTAGACAAAATTCTCGTGTATATTTTAAATTACATAATAATTTGTATGATAATCAAATAATAAAATTAAAATATAATACAATAATAAGATTTAATGCAATAGGATAGTAAGATAAAATATAATTATTATATTTGGAAAATTTTGATATTGAAATTTAATAGTCTCGAATCATTTGATTTATCGTCGTGAATAAGGAAGAACTTGTAAAAGAAACTTGCAAGTTTGTTTAAGATTCATGCATTTCACGGATCGAGAGGCAAACCTTAGATTAGAAATTATGCGACAGGTGGTCGAGTGCGCGACGCGCTAAACGTTACGCGCAGTTTTAATCTGAGTTATGATCCTGCGTAAATTTTTACGACGAACAATATTCCACTTTATTCTCTGGTGTAAACTAAAGTCGAAGTTTGGAAGTATCAACATTTTAATTTTTTATATTTGTTATATTTATACATTACTTTATGTTCAGCTACAAACTTTGCCAAAAGTATGGAGCTGTTTTATAAATTGTGTATATGTGTGCTAAACTTTATTTGTTAATTATAAAATAGTATACTTATACTGATTTAAGTACTGAACAAGTATTAAACATATTTTCAAATTTTATTGTGTTTTTTCAAAATACGCTTGATATTTTTATTATTTTTAAATTTGATAATGTATATATATATATATATATATATATATATATATATATATAATCTTATGCAAATGAAGAATTATTTCTTTTATACTTACATGTGTGTCACATTGAACAATATATCCAATTATTAAGAATATAAAAATGTGTGGACAGAGAAAGAGATTTATGTGATATAAATTTATATATTATATATGTATATAAAATTGTAATGTAGAGAGAGATGTTCGTATTATGCGAATACTCACAGGTTAACAGACTTATACAAGAAGGGCGCTTTATCTGACGATGAAGAAGCCCAGCATCCATTCTTTCACATTCCTTCCGACCGTGATCCTGCTCTCACGTATCACGTGCAAACAATCCTTCTATGATCCGACCAATCGAATCGAGCGTGGCTTGTCTGAAAAAAAGATTCAATTTAGCGGCTGTCCAGGTTGACGAGGATAAGCCGAGCGGCGGAGAAAATCTCGCGGTCCAGAGGCTTGGATTCGCTATCGTGGCGACTCCAGATCATCCTAGATAAGGGAAAGGTACATTCTTCGGGATAAGGGATAATGTTAGGTCTTCCGTTCACGAAAGCAGGATATATTCAAGGTGCTTTGTGTATGTCAGACGGGCTGTCGCGAAACGGTCCATGTTCCCGATGAGTGCTTCGTATTCCGTAATTCATGTTCCGTTACGGACAACCAGACGGGAATGGGCGCGGTGGTTTGTCTACTTATTTATTTATTCGAGGGCTTTATCCTGAAGTCAGTTAAAATTCATGAATTGCATCATATCAAATATACATATTTATTTTACGGATGAAATTACAAGGAATCATTTATTTTGCAAAAATTATTTTAATTTCTCATCTCTAATTTTGTTCTTAATATATATTAAATAGTTTACTGATATATTTAAATATTAATATATTTTGATAGGTTAAATATAAATATATAAACATAATTTCTCTATTATTTTAAAACTAAATTATTTCAAATTTTTTTTATATCTACGATTAGAGGAAAAATGAAAAAAGTTTTTTAATTTATCTTTCAAATATGCGGAATAAACTTTACATTAAGTATATAACGAGATAATTGAATCGAATTATTTAGTTGATACTCTAGAATTGCTTATCTTTAAAAAAAAAACCAACAAACAAAATATAGAATAATAATGCAGTTGCGATAATTCAGTCTGCATATTTAGAGGAACTGAGTTGAGCTAACCTGTCATCAAGTAACTCAATGGGCAATCAAACGTACAAATTGCGTATCGGCGCACACTGGAAGAAAGCTTTCTTTGTGGAAGACTTAGTTTTTGTGCATCGGCCTACGGTCGATTTTTCATCGGGGCAAAGCGCTCGTAGAGAAAAATAATCTCTTACCCTCGAATCTTTTGATCCTCGTTACTACCACCATCATCAGCAGTATGCTCAATGGATAGCAAAGGGGAAGGATTCAGCATCCTCGGTTTCGCGAGGCACTGCGTCAAACTAGCAGCTCCTTTGTGCTGCCATTCGCTCGCTGTCAGCTGATGAATTCAGTTTGCCTTGGCTGCCGCACAGACAAGTACACGTTACAGATACACGCGCGCACGTATTTCACAGAACTCTTTTCTCCACAAGTCGCATATTTCAATCCGGGATCTGCTCGTCGTTCTTCCCGGAAGGCGTCCTTCGGGTGATGTTGGGCGAGCAATTGGGGAAGGGATGGAAAAATGAGGAGTATGCTGAAGAGCAAAGTAATTCGGGCCAATGTTCGCGCGACGTCAAACCCCCGACGGCACACCGACCTCACTGACGAGGCTATCTCGACCTTTCTCGCGGATTGTTATTAACCTTTAACGGTCCGATTTTATGCCATCCGGGTGGCGTGAAGCTCGACACTTTAAATTAATTGCCTTTTGTTACGTAGCGGTAAAAACTGTAACGATATTACGCTTGTCACTTTGAGATGTGAGACGACGATTTGACTGAAGAAACGCGGTGAAATTTCTTTTTTTTTTTTTTTTTTTTTTTTTTTGCCGAAGTGTCATAAATCTATGCCTACTGATATCATGTAGATCAGCGTCGTAATTTTTATGGACTTTCTTTTATTTATGCTAATAACTCTGCAGCGAATGGAAATAATTGGAAATAAATTTCTCAGAATTTAGGGGAATTGGCTTTTTATTAATAAATGTAGAAGACTCGAAAGTTTAGTGGTAAATAATCATATATCTTTTAATCTTAAGAAGAAAAGTTTAAATCATTTAAATTCTTGCTTTACGACATCTTAAAGCTACTAAAACATGTTGAAATATTGAGGAAACATTGTAAGATTTAAAAGAGCCAAGTTGTCCACAAATCTTTGATGCTGAAGATAGCTCAGACTAAACATGACAAGACGTTTACTAGGAGTTGGATATCCCGGAATATCGTGTCTCGCACGAAACGCAGTAAAATGAGGCTCGATCTATACAACTAGTCAAGGTCATTCATATTTCCCGCTTTTGTACCCGATGGATCGCTCGATCATACGCCCGATGCTGTGATTTACTACCGCCTATTCATCATCCACGGAGATCCGACAGGGATCTTCCTGAAGATTGTCTAGAAGCTTCTCATTTTAATACAGTGGCGTTTTTTTCGCCTGGACCCACAATCCACAACTCGGAGAATTTAAGTAGATTCTTAACCCAAAAATTTGATACTTTTCTTTTTTATTTTCGCATTTTCGTTGAAACAATGAATTTTAAGTGAAGTCTGTTAAATTAGCATTTATCTCGTGATTAAATTAACTATTATTTTTTTGACATAATTAATTTTTGAGAAAATAGAATATAAATTATCTTGTCTTTTTATAAATTTAGGACTGGATAATTTTTGTTGTTAAAAAGTTGATTGAATTACAAAAGCTGAGAGAGATAGACGTTAATTGAATAAATTTACTTTTTATATTGGTATATATAATCGACTGTTGTAATGAACCGGTCTAAGGGCTGTAAATGAAGGGCATAGGGAAGATTTGAAACGAGTTGGAACGACCGTGGCTTCTCGTGAAGGAACAAGCCTGTCTGTATGTTAATATTGGCTTTAATCAACACTTTATCGTGAGCTTAAATTACCGTTCGGCCTAGATTTATTCCGACTCGCAGCGCGGTCGTTCGGTTTACGTTGCCTTTCGAGGTTCCTCGTAATTTGCTAGAGAACTGATTAGTCGTCGTTCGATTAATTATCACGACTAGACCGCACCAAGAATTCCGGGGAATATTAAAACCATCGCGCGATCGATAGGTTCTTTCGCGTTATGACTTCTGTCGGCCGTTAAAATTAACTGCCGCAGCCGATTGACTGTAATTATCGGCTCTCTAATCGAAATTGACTCTATACTCAAATTATCGTTCGCGCACGACAACATTATTCAGCAGGTACATTCTTCTCCCTCCTCCTTTAAATACGACGCCAGCCGATCGTATCTATCGAACGGGGAACGATGATCGTTAGCATTTACATTATACGATTATTAAAGTGGAGGGGGCTTAATGTATTCTCACGATTTCTTCAATTATAACGGCGAGACTCGTTCGTTGAGTTATCGTTATTACCGTGGCTCTAAAATGTTTGCATATTTAAAAGAACAGTTCTCGGTTTCTATTTCTTCTTCTTTTTTTTTCGCCGAGTTTTTATTAAATCACATATTATATTCGACGAATTTCTCGTGATGAGCGTTTATAGAATACACCCGTATTTAATAGCTTTAATTGGTAATGCCAAGCATTTACGACTCGTGCGATTATTACGCGAAAGGAGGGAACTGATAACGCGCCGCGGCTTGGTAATTGCGGATATTGAAAATACCTCTGTGGCACTTAATCCTCACACATACGTATGAAACCGTTATAGTCGGATTAGCAGCCCGGTTACGCCATTTTCTCACATCCTCCATTTATACGAGGTATAAATTCTCTATTCATGCACATTCTCTCTCTCTCTCTCTCTCTTTCTCTCTCTCTCTCTCTCTCTCTCTCTCTCTCTCTCTCTTTCTCTCTGTCTCTCCGTTTATACGTCAAGAGTTAAGTGCGCAACGAAGTATGCAGAGTCGGCTCGTGATTATGTAATTGCGTAATTATGTAACGGACGAGAAGCCCCGAGAATTTCTCATCGCGCGTCCGCGAATTTTAATTACGTTTTAATCACAAAAATAGGTACATTCTTTTCATCAATGTATGTGATAAAAAGTATAAAATATTTTTTATATTAATATATGTTTTTTTTTCATTAATGTAATGTTACAATTAATAATATAACAATTTTATATATATATATATATATATATATATATATATATATATATGTTTTATTGTAAAAATCAAATTTCAATAACATAGGTGTTTGTGCGCAAAATATCGTGCTGTTATATTTAACGTGCTCATCGAGTTAGAATAAAAAAAACGACCTCACGTCGTGTGCCAATCAGATGAGCAATTGGCACCAGTGTGACTCTTGTTCTCGTTGCATCTAATTAGATTAGAAGTCGACTGTACACATCGCTGTCGCTTCGAGCTGATCTGCACGACTAACGTCAATCGTGTTAACGAACAGATCTCTTGATGTTCATATTAGAACATTGCATGATCATGACGTACATATGTATTTTTTAATCTCTCCACTTGTACACTTACGTAGTTATTCTTTAAATACATAAAACAATTTTTATTATTACTTAGACTTAAAACGTAAAAATTTCCTTTGAGATGCATATACGAAATTAAAAAATTAGCGTTTGAAATTAGAACTGTTTTAATTAAATATGATTTTCTATAAAAAAAATTGTTTATATAGAACGATTGTTTGGTGCGAAGCAAGTTTAGATTATGATATAAGCCAGTCATAATATCTATTCTTAGCGTGGTTCGCGAGAAGTTTGTACGATATTCCACACTTCACTCGTATTACACCTCTGTGTCATCTGCGACCTTTTTGATCATAGAGTGTATCCTATAATCTCTACGCATGCGGCCAGTATCACACCACGGTCCAGCGACTTCGCACGCATTTGCTTCGCTATGTTGTCGGACTTCATTAAGAGGATCGTATAGCAGTCCACCCGAAGAAGGTGGAAAAAGAGAACGACGACGTTTCGTACGTGCGAACGCGCACGAGGGCAGGAAGAGGGAACCGCATCAGAGACGGAAGAAAGTTTCCCGGGTGTTGTATATCTTGTCATTCAATATTTTAGCACGTCGAAGGTATTACGCGTAATATTGCGTTAACCAGAGAGCTAGCTCGCTTGTACGCGCGCTCTACGAGTTATTATTACGCAAAATTATTATCGCACAAAGTGTCAGAATTTACACACAATTTTTTTTATTCAAATTTGTTTAATATAGAAGTTGGCGGCTTGCCTCGAGTTTCGCAAACGATGAGTTATTTTATTACAGATGCATTGTTTTAACGTGTCTAAAATCTAGAAACTAGAATATTTATTTTGCTCACTGCATATTATCGAAGAGTGAAATTTATAATAAATTTTTGCTAAATAATGGACGCACATTATCTATTGTTGGGATTCTTTTGGTGGTCACAATTCTTCGGCGACTTGGGAGAAAAATTCTCGCGGACGCGTTACAGGCTTTTTCGACGATCGAACGAAACAACAAATCCAGGGTTGAAGTATTTATGGTCTCTTTGAAACAATGCTTACACGCCACGTACTATATCTCTGACGTTGCTCCCTCAACTTTTTCTCGCTATAAAAAAAAGTGTACGACAGGTAAAAAAAGAAGAATAGGCTCTGGTTTCCGGTTACCATTTATGGGGAAATATCAACTTTCAGATCTTACGAGCGATATCATAAAAATTAGTGTTATTATGTGGCAACATTATTACCGTTGCATATATATTTTACATTTAGATAGAAACGCTATAATCCCACGCGGATAATTATTGCTATCATCGAATTTATCAATAAAATAATTGATTAATTTTTTTCCGATGCATTGAATGAATATTCAGTGACTCGTTGCGACATTAGATTTTTCGGTATCGTTCCACTTCTACACGTAAGGACGTGGAAAATGCCGACGAAGCGGCGGTAAGGTAAGGCCGTTGGCGGATGGAGCGCCTGGGGAAGAACCAGAAGGCCATTACCTGGTGTACCAACCATTCAACCGACCAAGCCCATTACCATTTATCCTGGCAGCCGCGTGCCGGAATCGGAATTCGTGCTTTTGCGGGTCGAGCGTACCGCGAGTGAATTTATAATAACAAGGATCTCCTTGTTGCGTAGTAACCATAATCGGTATTCTAGATTACGAAGGATACCGATCGTTTGTTAATTGGTTCGGAGGTGAATCCTGGTGAAAGCTGGACGGATGAAGTCGGAAATGTCTGTCCGTCTTAATTAACCTCGGAGAGTTGTGAACCGCAGTAGAGAGAGAGTTCGCATCTAGCCAAATGACAGCGCACGACTTAATCGAAAATACTGAAACTAAATGTCATACGATCCTTTCGTGTAAAATTCAAACTAGCATTATATATACATATTTATATAAACTTTCAAGAGATGGAATACAAGAAATTTTTTATACCAGAAACTCACTTAAAATTTATCAATAATTTAGTTTCGGATCCATTTAAATTTATTTATACGAATTAATTAATTTCATTAATTTTGTTCAAGTCTGTGATGATTTATTTCAAGATCAAAAAATTATACGATCAACCGTGACAACGTTCGTCGAGTGTAGCGTTTCCATTTCCAGGGCATCGAATCGCACCTAATCATTCCGTAAAATTGATAAACGGTACACCGTGATCTATGGTCGCACGCGATAGCAAAGAGCACGATAGCGACCGAGGCAGATCGGCGCTAGATAATTAGCAATGGGATCCGTTGCTGGGCGGCGATTTCTTACCGCGCTTTTTCTTGCTAAGCAGAATTATTCGGCTTGCGATGCGGATAATCGCAGCTCTCCCTCCGACCGTTCGTTCGTTCGTTCGTTCGTTCGGTCGATCTTCGAGAGCGGGCAATATTATCGGCAGACACGCCACGAAGTAAGAAGGAAAAGAGAGAAAAAGATAGAGAGACCGGGAAAAAAAGGATCGGCGAAGAAAGCCGAAGAGCGGAATTTATTATGGGGATCGTATGTCCCGTAAGAGCAGCCGTGAAAGTGCACCGCGCTTGCAACCGAGAGAACTGCACCGCGCACAGTCTTTCCTTTACGATTCCACCGCCACTCGACATTCCGGCTCTCTGCTACGCGCATATGATTAGTTAGCGGTAGATCATAGCCGCGTATGAATTATCGGCTAATCGCGCGCCACCACCGGCCAATATCTCTTTCTTTCTCGTGGAACGACTTTTGCGAGAAAAGTCTTTGGCGAATAAAATGGCAATACACGAGAGAAACGCGGGATCTCTCTCTCTGTTTTTTTTTTTTTTTTTTTTTTTTTTTTTGTAAAATTCGCGTTCCCGCAATGCAATTACGAAATTATGACCTCGCTGCGAAATGCATTTGGTCTCTCGAGTCGCTCCTATTCTGCGCGAAATATTCTATTGATTCGAAAGAACAAGTAATTTGAGGCATTAAATAATTTGAATTCAAGCAATCGTAATAAAAATGCTTTAATAATGATAATAACAAGAAAGAATAAAAAATTGTGAAAACCTCTTAAATTGCGATTTTTTCAGATTGTGTCGAATACTCAGAGAAAAGACTGGTACCGTTATTGAAACGGCAATCTTACGTAATATCCGAGTTCGAACGTTATTTCGCGATTCACTTCAACATCACGACACGCTTCTTGCAACTTTCGTATCCGTCGATACGCTTCTACTTATTCTTGCGTGGCTATTGCCGCTCATCAACGACATTTCCGCGAGTGCAGTTTCCACAAAAAAATCAGGCGTGGTAGATCAGGTGGAATTTACTTATTGCAATAATCGTTCGATTATATAGCGTGCGTACACGACATCTCGCGCTATCGTCGAATTACAGTCGATTGCATCGATGATTCTTTTCCGCTTTCCTCATTTATCTTGGAATTATTCTCGATCCTACAAATATAGAGAGTATTTTAAAATCATTGAATTTTTTTCACATTTTTTTTTATAATATAAAATTTCATTCACGAAAAATCAATTGTGAGCGAAAGAATTTTAATGAAGTGATATTTAATGAAAAGACATTAATTTAATTTTGAAAAAATCTGTATATAAATCTCTGCATATTTACATTCGCGTATATTGCTCGAAATATAATACTTATTTGCGTTTTGTGTCACTAACTATAATATTTTTTTGTTTTAAGTAAGTTTCATACCTTAGTGCTTTTGTTTGGCTTAATAAACGCTGTGCATGAGATAAGTGCAGTTGCAAATGCAGAGATTCAATTACAGCACGTGCGCGCACACGCACAGTTGCAAAAGTACAATAATTTGTGTCAAGGCTTAGTCTATTTCGGATTATATATGATGTAAGGTGACCGACTTTTGAAAGAAGAAAAATATTTCAAGAAAATAAAAAGAAAACTGTTATATTTAACATATATAAAAATTAGGACGTGCGTGCACCTATAAATTGACGAAAAAAATAAGACAAAATTCAGAATATTTAATAAATAAAACATCTCTCTCTTAAACAAAACGTTAATATATTAATAAGTAATAATGTAATAAATAATAACAGAGAATCGTTCTGAGGACATATATCACACTGCGATGACTCAATCAACGTAATTAGAACACGTTAAGACTCAAGCCTAACGGGTTCTAGCGAATTTATAAATATACTCTGTCAACAGTATTAAAGATAAGAATGTTTGTTGAATGCGCCACTGTGCGGTTATCACCGAACAGAAATCATGAATTATGCATATTTTATAAATTATAATCACTCTCGCACTCATTATGAGACACCTGCCTCAACCGCAGAAATGATTTTCTAGCGCGCGCGATCGATTCCTGAAACGTCATTGTACACGCGGCATTCCTTTCATGCTCTAGTCACGTGCTCTAACACGAGGAAGCGAGTATCGTAGTTCACTGACAGAGAGAGAAAGAGAGAAAGAGGATCGATTCGACTACTTTTGTTAGTTCCTTGGTCCACCGCTACGCGACGCAAGAAGCGAACGTGTAACTCGTATTAAGATTCCATTACAAGCTGTGTATAAGGCCTGCAAAAGCCCTTCCTACTATCGCTTCTCGGCTCATTGAGCTAAGATCAAAAGTGTAGTATCTGTTCTTATCAGCTTAATATCTGATATAATCCCCATTGGGGATTCAGAGTATTAATCTGATTTTTGAAACCAGGTGGTTGTTATGGGGCTTGCTCTGTCTCCACCGAGGGTCGACTCAACATTGCAGTAACGTTGAGACCGGCCTGATAAATAATTCTAAAAATAAAATATTATCTCCCAGGGAAAATTACTGGTTCTCTAGAATAACTTGTTATACATATATATTTCTCTCGCGGAAAAGACACACCGTATCCTCGATACTTTTCGACACGTCGACTTGTGGTCGCCGTTATGGATCAATCAGGCACGCTTTTTCTTCGTATCTTTTATCTTTACAATCTCAATGGACCGAAGTACACGATCAACACGAGCAAAAAGCGCCTCTTATATATACCGCAATCTCTCACCAAAAAGAGGCGTTTTTAGACGCTAAAACACACTCCGGAGCAACAGGAAATTTTTATAATGCAATCTAGTTATTTTTGCTCGCAAAAAGTCGCAAAGTATAAATTGGAAGACCAATATCGATAGACTTGGAATTGGACTATTCTATCTCTTTTGATCTAAATGTTATAAAATAATTCTGAATATTAACTTATTAGTCTACAAAATTTTATCGGAACAGAACTTTTAATTGAGTTTTTTTTTTTTTTATTTAATCGAATATAAATGTATTTTAAAAATAATAAAATATCTTTGACGATTATTCTCGTTATGTCTATTAATTTCTTAACGTTATTTTTTTGGTTTGATGAAAATAATCTTTGCCGATACAATCAGATATATATATTTAAACTTGATCGTATTACATGTACATATATATATATATATATCATTGTAATTTCGATTCGACGTGAATACGCGTCGCCGTTATTGTCTCGCGAGCGGAACGAATTCAATATCGAAACCCCGTCCTTAATGATAATCGGTAACTATGAGGAATGATCCCCCGGGTACGACTCCATTACGGAAATTAATCGCTCTGCCGGAGCGAACGGTGCAAATCGTTTCAGTAATCAGTAATCACGGAGATGTGCAGCCGTTGCTCGTCCTCTCTTTACGAGGCCTTCGTTTCCTCTCCCCTCTCTTGTTCCTTCCCCCTCGTGTACGAAGCGATTCTTCGTTCTCCCTTTCGTTCTCCCTTCGAGAGAATACGCGTGTAGATCAGTGCCTCCCAACCTTTTTGCACGCGAGATTTTCTTACGGGTGGTCTCCCTCGCGGAAGCGCATTCTGACACGTGACCCGCCACGTCGGATCACGTGCAACAGCGTGATTTTTAGCATTTCCAATTTTTAACTTGTATATCAATTTGAAATATGCCTTCGTTCAATTTTCTTAAATTCATGTGTAATATTTCGCTGTTGATAGTAATGTAGAGCGAGTAATTTATCGCATAGCAACTGTCAATTGAAATAAATTGTTTATTTATTTTGAATATTATTTTATTATTTAATTTCAAGGCGAAATGTTCTTTTCTCGAGTTTCAATATTTGCAAATATATATTTAAATAATAAACGAATAAGCAATAAAAGCGCTAATTTACAGAGACAGGAAATTCGTTAACGTCATTAACGTGAAAAAATCTTCTCATGTTCGATTCATGTGCTAGCATTACAATCATCGGTGATACTTTAATGACACTTTAACGATGCTTTAACGCACCGTATTTCCGACCATTCTTGGGGGAGGGAAATATCTATTACTCACTTTAATAGTCGGCTTCTCTTGAAATGTTATGAACGCGATTATTCTGATGTAGTCTATTCGCATATCGTTTTATCGGATAATATGCATGCCTGATATAAACAAGTAGGAACTTTACAAGTGATACGAAGAGATTAATTGGTTGGTTAATGAGTCGATAGTTTGTTACGAGGGGACATATTCACGCGGTGCGACGTAAAATTAATCGAACGGCGGTAAAAACGTGATCCAGCAGCGAGATGGTATAAATATGAAAAACGAGAAGTAGGGAAGGAAGGAAGGCAGAAGCCGGGTAGAAAAAACGCGCGGAATGAGATTAACGAAGATCACGAGAATAAGGATAGGAAGAACATAACTAAGTTAAATCGAGTCACAGGTTCAATTTAAACTTATATGACACGCCATTCACTCCGTCTTTTATCCCGCGTCGATTATAAATAAATGCTCAACTATCTTTTTTATATAGATGATAAAATTAAAATTATCTACAGCGGTAATATAAACAAGCATCCTCTATAAACGTTATAGAGTGCTTTATGACGACCATACGCGAATATAAATAATATTTATAGCTCTGTATCTTTTCGTTAATGTTAGTGAATTGTAATGTCAGGAAGCACACTGTACTTAATATTTAGTGCAAATGCAGTTTGAGTGCAGAGATAATTATTATTATTTCTGTATATAAATCTACTTAATCTACTCAGTCAAGGTCGCGTATTCGAGATTCGCGAACGCAAACGATTATTAGCACGCAAGATGAAATTTCTCGTTGTTTTCTGTCGTCAAACTTTTTGTCGCTGCTCTGTTCTTTTTTTTATTATTTCGTAGCGTGATTGACCTCGCTCAGCTCAATGTACGCTAATTGGTGCGTTCGCTACGTCGCGATATTTTACTGTCCGGCACTTAATATCTCGTTTGCCAGCCATTCAACAACGGTGGTGCATCTAAATTGCTTGTATCGTCTTAAAATCATATTTTTGTACATTGCACTTTTAGCAATTACGACGAAAAATTACGCTATAGTGACCTTTAACGTGAGTTTATTAATCTTTTGTAACATCTTTTTCATTCTTGTGTGATGAGAGATTATCGAGTGAATCGATTCACGAATACGATCATTCATAAATTACGTTTAAAATTATCTTTATATAGTTAGAAAGATTAGAATTATTAAATTTTATTTTGTATTAACTAATTACAATAAAAAAATTATATTTATTTAGCAATAAAATGTATATTATATGTATATTGAATATTGAAAGCAAATTGTTAAATTTTATGTCACACTTTTGATGTAAACATACAAAACTTTAATATATAATTTCTATTCATTTTTTTAAGCTTTATTTATTTCTAAATAATATTTATTTTAATGATATTCAAATCTATGCAAATGTATATTTTATTAGATTTCATCCTTAGTATTTGCAAAAGTCGTCAATTATATTTCTGACGATTTCGCTCGCGCGCATCGATCTTTGCACGCAATCTTTTCCTTATTATTTAATTTACCGCTAATCAAACGTTCTTCAAGCGGAAAATAGAAGGTGCTGCCTGAAAACGAGTACGTTTAGCCATCGCGTGGAAGGGTACTCCTCCCGATAGTCTTTCTCGCGTGTTTGTATTAACCCTTTAATTAATCGCCCGAGGCGAGCCCTGCCTTGTGACTGTGAAAAGCTTCGATTCATTCCTATTTTCTTTTATGACACAAGTAATAATTTCTGCAATTAAATAAATTGTCTTTTTCTACATAACATATATCTGTGTTTCAAAAATATTAATTAAATATAAAAATACAATAATTATCGATTAAAGAGGTTTATATAGAGTTTGCGCGAAGGTTACATTATTAGTTTTCTATCGTGCATTTATAATCTTCAAACGTCAACGTTTTATCTCTCTGCTCATGATACGCATCGTCAGCTTTTCTCGCGAAGCTTAGCGCGATACGAGCGGCTTGAGGTTTTGCATGAGATATTTGCGATTCTCAAGCCGACTCTCTCGCGCGAAAACGGAGATGCGATTTCGCTTAAAGAGGCGCGCGTGAGCAAACTGTCCGATGGGACAGCGTATCGTCGACTCGAAGAGAAGAAAGTTTCCGGTTGGCTAGGTACTACGGCTGTACGATTCAAGTCGGCCACCGGTCGTTGAGGGATTGCACGTTCTATGATAGGTAGTGAAGTCGCTTAGCGAGAGGTAAAAGAGACGAGTCGTCGCGCGAAGTGACAGGGTCCGCTGGACCGGAAAATTCTTCAGCAACGAGGAATGTAGAGTAGAGAACTTCAACACGCCGTGAACATTCCGCTGAATCTTTCGCGCGAATTGTCTTGCTTGTAATCGTTGACACTTTGGCGAGATTGAGTAGACGCCACAAAGTCGAGCTATTAATGACGTTATTCAGCAAAATTAAAAATTAAAAATTTTTTAGATTACTGAAAATTTAATTTCTTTTCTTTTCTTTCTTCTTTTGTGCAATTGATAAAAATAGATTCTCAAACAATTTGTGTTCCATAAAAAAATCAAAGAAGTCATAATTAAAAGATATGTATTATATAATATTTGTCAATGCAAAGTACGTAGTTTTTTTTTTTCTCTAGATTATCCTCTATTTTTCCTGGCCTCGTGCATTTTGTTGTTCGCGATCATGTTCTCCTTTATGAAAACCATGCTGCAGAATTCGTGCGGTTGTTTCTCCTCATACAAAATTGCCGGCATCTCTCGAGTTTCATTCACAGAGGCAGAAAAAGGATTCTGCGTGTTCGAGTGAATTGTTCCTCGTCAGATGAGAATAAAATCGCGAGCGAAACGGCCGATTCTTCCCCTCTCCCCACCATCTCTCTTTGTCTCATTCTCTCTCTCTCTCTCTCTCTCTCTCTCTCTCTCTCTCTCGATCAATGACCGCCGAAGAAAGGAAGAGTTCCTTCGCTTCCAGATCCTGCGTTCGCGAGAGATCCTTTCCTTTCTTTGGCTTGGTCGTCGTTGCTCGCTCTTGCAGCGACAGGATAAGTAAGGGTAACTACGTCTCAATAGCCTCCATCGTGGTAAACCGAGGAGCACGACTCCTAATATGGAATTGCTTCCAACAACCACCACCATCACTATCAGCAACAGCACCGAAGCGAACCAAGAAGAAACGATGGGGGCGAGGATCGGGAGGAGGAGGCAAAAGCGAAGGGAGAGACGCTAGAAGAAGGAAGGGCAAAGAGTACTGTAAATTATTATTGCCGCTAGTTTTCTTGGTCGGGAAGCTGGATAGTCTGCCTACTGCCACGTCGTACGCGTTACTACGCTACTTATTCTCATATCTACCTCCCCGCGGCAAGAGTCTTCCTCCTTCCTTCCTCTCCTTCCTCATCTTTTTCTTTTCGTATTCTCCCTTCGTCTTCCTCGACGAAGTTCCGCGACGCAGCAACGTCGTTGCTGTTCGCGACCGGCGATCGTTCTTCTTTCTGGACGCGATTGTTTCGGTATGTCGAGAGAAGTACGTTTGATAAGAAACGAGAGTTTCGTGGACGACTGTTGTGCTGGCGGGTCCAAGTCTCCTTTATTTGATTTCGTAACTGGTTCTCTCGCACGGTCTACCTGTCAGTAGTTATGGAAGTTTATGATGATTACATTGTCAGAAATAATTGATTTATTAACATTGTAATAAATAATTGATTTATTTGCTTTTGTCATCTCGATCGAATCGAAAATTAACTTATTTGCTTTTATCTTTTCGTTGGAAAGATGTCGGATAAGTAGTTTTCAAACGTCTGTTTGAAGAGAAACCTAGACGTTACTTTGTCAGTCTTCATTTAGTGACATATATACGTGTATAAAGAATAGTAAAATGCGCGTAAACTAATACTACTATAAAGCTGTCTCACATTTGTATTTGTTTAAAGAAAAAAAAGTAGCATTTTTCTATTTTATAAAGAGAATTGTTTTTTTTCTTCCTTCGTAAGCTACGTAATGATTTCATTACTTACACGGTAACGTAACGATGTCAAGAACGTTCTTACGATAGGACAAGTACGCGACCTGTTTTCGTATTTGCTCTCGAGGCAAATATTTTACCGTTCTTTCTCGCGGTTCGTCAAACTCATTGTTCTCGTGTTTGCGCAGAGAAAGTCTGGTCCGCGAGATGATTAGAGATCTCTTAACATTCGGTATTATAGCCATTAATCTTCGGCCAAAGGAACGGTTCTTACCGACTCGTCGCCTAATCAAAACTCCACGGTGTCTGACATTGCCGTCAATACATGAAAGATACATGGAATTTATCGACCAATCATCGAAAATCGCTAGGCGCCGACGTAGCTATCGAAAAATGAAAATCATGGCAAAGCAAAAAGCACGATTACACTTCCGTGACGATCGTTAATGGCGAGAGAGTCGATTCACGAGAGCGTAGATTTGCGATACAAGTTTCGTTCACCAGCGAGTGATGATATAGAATGTCTATTAAATAAAATGAAATTCATTCACAACATGTAGAGGAGAAAAAACTATTTCCAAATACTATTTATTAAATATAAATACCATTTTGAATATAAAATACCATTTATTAGATGTACGAATACTCTACGCATTTCTTTTCTCCTTTGAGATTACTTAATTTTAAGTAAATTAATCTGAAATTCAACTTAAAAACATATTATTTATATAAAAAAATCTTGAGCATAAAAAATATATAATGAAAAAATAAAAAAAATTATTTTTGACTGAAAATATAAATTTTTTTGTTCCGAGGATGTTTTAAAAAAAATGATTTTTTATTCGAAAAAATAATTATTAATAAGCTATTACGAAACAAACCGGTTTGCAATTTGTTTTGTATCTCGCAGGAATTTCAGCACGTGCGACATCCAGTTATAACCAGGGGCGTTTTCGCGAACTGCGGTATGCAAGGTGGGATTAATCGTGCGAAATGGAAATAATACTTGGAAAGATAATTACTTTAATTGATAAGAGATTCGTGTTTGCTTTGGTTGGTCTGCGAGTTGATGTGGTTGTAATACATATTTTTCTTCGCTTTTATAGCTCGCTCGCGGCGATAAAAATATATCGCGGAATTCCGCGTGTTACGGTAGCGATTATGAAGAATGTCGTTCACTTCAAGTATCTTATGCGAGATATCAAAACGGAGATTGTTTGCACCTGCATGGCGGAGAAAGGTGATTGCGACTAGTATTTATTAATGATACGACAAAGTCATATATGTATATGTATTTTGCCGAAATTACATTTCAAGATTTTTATACATAAAAAAAAAAAAAAAAAAACGCGTAGAATATTCGTATAATATAACTAGATAAGATTTTTGATCTTTTTTATGTTGAATGAATTTTATTTTCTACAATAGACATCTTATAATAGGCATCATCTGGAGAATGACTCGTGTCACGAGCAAATTTATGCTTTCGTGAATCCGGTTCTTTCGCCTCTTATTATTTTTACATTTTGATCTCTCTTTTGCAACGCTTTTGTAAGCAGTCGTATTTGCTTTGAATAATTATATTATTATGTATATAGGCAAAGACATAAAATTTGCAAGCGTTATTTATTTCAATGGTCGTATTTAGCTAATCTTCATCATGACGCTTACGTAACTTGAACTATCTTTTATTGTGCCTTGCCATTGGTATCTGCTCTCACTGATATGTGCCTTACGCCCACTTATCTGCTCATTTTGCCGTTATCGCCTTTCACCTTCTCTCTTTTACACAGTCGTCGCCGTACGCTTCATCAATCCCTGCTCGTTTTCGCGCCGCAGCACGAATCGGTTAAATAGCAGTCCATTTATACTTCATTCACTTTTTTTTATATTCTCGTATCGCTGACAGCCGTTTCAGGCGATATCGTAATCATGAAGATGTTACTCAAGTCATTTAACGTTTTGCTACGCGTACTTTGCGCGGCATGTTTGTAATTTCATCATGATTGGTCAGAGAATCAGAAATAATATCTTACTAAAATTATATAACTAACTAAGAAAAGTAATAATTACATATGCACAAAAAGAGAAAGACAAGAGTTGCATTTCACGTATCACGTTTCATAACATTTCAACGAAATAAATTGTCTATTTAATTAAATTCAATGCAATTATCTAATCGCAGTATATAAAGTACCTGATTATTCTAATCATAATATTAATTTATTTAATTAAAGACGTATACATTTCGAGATATGAGCAATCTCGTAAGAGAAAAACTTTAAGATATAATTGCAGAGAAAGAGAGTGAGAGAAATTTTCTTTTATAATAATAACATGTTATAATTACAACGAAAAAGTAAAAAATTATAACTCTAGAGTTGTCAATTTTTTAAATGAAGTCAATCATCCTTATTCGTGCGTCACGGTATTTATCATCTGACATTCGAAGATCCAACTCTAACAAGGATCACTTTCTCAGAATAGAGCGCGAAGTATTAGCCAGCGGCTCGTAAATTCGCCGTAGCAGCGCGAATCGTGTAACTGACAATCGGCCAGTAAATAGCGTCCTTTCGTCCCGAAAGGGATTGCCTACCCGTTGTCGACGTTGGAGGAGGATTTATCAGAACCGGCGGCGAGAAGAGCACCTGCAGCAAGGACTTTGTTCTCCGCTGTTGCTAGGTCGTGACATCACGCGAAGAGTCCTCCGTTTTCACCATTACGCAATCAAAGATGATCGTTACCGTCTTCCTCGAGGTAGCGCAGCATCTTCTCTTCCTGGCCGACCCGGTCGACCAGCATCGGAGCAAATGTCGTGCGAATCGCGCCGCACGTTTTCATACTCCTCTTACGTGGCCCTCTTGCGTTGCGTCACCTTACGTTCGTAATCCTCGACTGGGAAATCAGATCGGAAATATCGGTCGTTATTAACGCTAATGATCGCCACGGCAGTCATTATACAATCGCGTTTCCTGGGAAACGATGGCGTGCGCGGTTAAAAATTATACTTTGTCTCGCGCATTTTATTCACATTATCGTTTAGTTTAGCAACGGCACAACCGGTTTATATAACGCAAGGAGGAGGAAATTAAAAATTTTCTTCAAACAACTCGACACATTTCCTCGGACAGTCCGCCGCTCGTGATGAGATTAAACTCAGATTGCAGCGCCTGGAGGTAATATTCGTTGATTAACCCGGCCACAATGAAGCGTCTCGTTGCGAAACTCCGATATTAGCTTGTGATAAAAATTACCGCCTAATACGTGCGCGCACTTTCTAATAGCGGGGCCTTTATAAACCGGCACGTTGGGCCGATCGCGCGCAAGTGACAAGTGAGGATAGGGTTAAATGTGAACGGCATTATATCCCCTTCGGCCTTGGTGTACTCGCGATTAGGAAGAGCGCGAGCCGCGTAAGGTGAAGATCGCTTGTCATTAAGATTGATGATGTTTCGCGCGTAATTTGAAGAGATTAAAAAAAATATAGTTACGTTCGCTCGCGCGCACCAGCGTAACGTCTGAATGTTCTCTCGTGCGTAGCAATTATAGAAAACTCGTTTCGCCAAATTGCGTGAAAATTGATATTAATTTTTATACGAAACGCGGGGCGATCACGTTTTACAAAATTATATTTGCGTAACGGTATCGCGTTAATTTTGATCGTCTTCAGCAAGGAAGGAATTCTTTCGCGTATTTATCGGAGAGTGTTAATGCGCCTTTCGTCCTTGTATTAATAGATTTTTCCAATTAACGCGGCGTGAAATTATCCAAAGGTGAAATCTCGGTCGTTCTGCTTTTATTATTCTTTTTCTTTTTTTTTTTTTTTTTTTTTGAACCTAGTAACGAAATCGCTCGGGGTGTGTCTGCGTACGATTGCGACCGCCTTTGATTCGCGTCGCATTATTGTACATAAATCGTGAGGGGAATAACTTGGCGAGAGAGAAGCACAGCCAAGTCGTCGACCGCGTCTGGTTCTGCGCGATGCTTTTCTCGAGCATGCGAGGCCCGAGAATGGGAATGCGAAGAGTGTGCGAGCTTCTTCTCTCCGGGCGAGAGGAAAGAAAGCAAGAAAGAAAGGTACATAGAGGTGGCGCGGGGAAGAAAAAAATGCCAGAGGGAAGAAGAGGAGCCCCGAAGCGGAGAGGGAAGGCGTGACAACGGCTGCACTTAGCATAACAATATTTACTACTAGAAGAAACTTAAGAGAGACTTGAATATTCTATGCGGTGGCCTCGCCCAGGCCTTGCACAACCGCTCTCTCGCTCACGCTCCGTCCCTCGGCTGTATAATTATGCACGGGGATGGGACAGCACGTGAGTGTCCTGCGTGTATGTATCTGCGTGCGCAGACTTCAACTCGTCAGAAAGAATACGCGGGATTGAAGCTAATACGCGCTCTCGAGACAACGTGATTTTCACCTTCAACTTGCGCCGTAATATCGGAGCCGTTGATCTCGCGCCGGCGTCAACTTTGGATTTAAGTAATTACACGAGTACACGTCACATTTCCCGACTGCCCGGTGAATCAGCCGTTTCCTTTGTCAGCGGATTTTTGCACGGAATCTCGACGTAGTTTTTAAAATGATATTTTACATACTGATGAAATTTGGATGAAATTTCTTCGATTATATATATACTTATTACGATTATTTTATTATTTACGTAGAAAATTTGACAAGCGAGTGCTCTTATCTAAAAGCATTGTTAAAAAGTGACGATAAACAAAAATGTAGTATGCTGATAATTAAAACGCAATAACAATATTTTTAAAAATAAAATATATTCTTTTCTATTTTCTTTTTTTTTTTTTTTTTTTACAAGATTGAGCAGTTTCATCATGTTAAAATACAATTAATAAAAACGTTACAGTAAAAATGGAAAATTGTGCTAGAAACGTCCGAGTAAACGTCTCACGATGATAGGACGAGAGAGATACGCAGCTTCGATGGAGCGGCAGAGTTTCGCGCCTCAAACCGCATCCCGCGAATGCGATGACGGGACAATTGAGTGAAAGGCGAATTGTGGTCGACGCGGTATCATCATCGCGTCCGCTCGCGCGGCGTGTTTGCGCTTGTCGTGCGCGATATCGCGCTAAGAAGAAACGTCGACCAGGCGAGAGAATAGGAAATTGAAAAGCGTTATCTAGGAAAGCGGCAACGGTTGAATTATATAGTCGGAAAAGAGGAAGAAAAGGAGGACATTTACACGTTTCGTCGCATAGCAATTCGCGCCTGGCACTTATCTCTCTCTCTCTCTCTCTCTCTATTCTACGTATTTGAGTGAAAGTTTCGCAGCTATGATCTCGAGGCGGCCGCAGCTACGTCGTAATCGTTATCGAAAAAGTCGTACACGTGCAAAAACGCGCCACAGACATAAAAACTGTTTTATGCGTGCGCACATGTAAATTTTTCCTTCATTTGGAATTTAATTGAGCTGTGTCTCGCTCCAAATATCTCTTTTTTTAGAAATCTATCTATTATTTTTAGAAAAAAATCTTAACTTGTATATAATATCTCTGATAATAATTTAGACTAACGTAAAATAATAACATCGTATAAATTAACGGGAACATGATTGACGGTTTCTCATTGAAGTTTTCCTTGCCGTTATCGCGGAGGTTTCAATCCTCGAGTTGGACAAACATACACTTTGATTAAGCGAAAGTAACGAAGGGGTTAAATGTCTTCGACTTACTGTGTATCACACAACCCGTGATTGACCTCTCTATTTTTTTAGACCCACGGAATACACAGTTAAAAGGATGAGCGTTGTTACGTCATGTTACATGTTATGCGATTTACTTTAATGCGTCTTTACGATGTTTATTTTATCTTCTTTTAAAACGCGTAATTGCGATTCGCTAATCGCGATATCTGTCCAAGCAAACGTAACTCTGGGATTTATAGCGGAAAGCAACTGAGAGAGCGAATAGAGACTGATCTCCACGGTCGTAACGTTCACACCACTTCTCCCTCTTTTTCGCTCTTGTCGAGTTCATTGACGGGAATTGAAATGAATTTCAGAGCGATAAAACGACAGACCGCTAATTATCAATGCAACGGGTATAATCGTAATTTACGTACACCTTCAACATCGTAAATCGACATTTACGTCTCGTGCACTTTACTTTCCCCTAGAAACTTCATTTTAGATCCATCACAAATCCACTGTTAGCGTTTCGATCGCACCTAAATTGTCTGACAAGTAATTTTTAAACAATTCCTTCAATTTTGATAAGTGATTATCGTGTACCTGTATAATTTAGCGCGATGCAATTCTCGCCTCCATCAATATTATAGATTCGTAAAACGTGGGAAAGAATAAATTGTTAGCATAATCATCAGCAATAAATAAGGCAAATAATCGGAGCTAATCACAAGCGGAACGTTTTGATAGGGAGAATTTATGTATGGGATTGCACGTCCGTGTGTAATAAACTCGTTAACATGTATGAAATATCGCATTCTCGCCAAGTGATGTCTAGGATATACTATTTATTATTAGGGTGTCGTGTCGATATACTATCATTTATTATCTATTATCTTTTATTATCATTACAAAGAAACGCGACAACTTCTATCATTTATATTCGTAGTATTATAAAGTTGCATAAGCAACAACGAGCAGACATTATCAATCGTTATCATACGGAGATATTTGCATATCGAGTCTACATTTCGATTACCAAGATATTCGCCCATGGCTGTCGCATTCGCTACCGCGCCATTAATGTGTCTCGGGAGCGTTAATTATATCGTATGATGAAACGATCGGCGACGGCAGGTTCTTGCCGAAACCCGGAAAATCGGGTCGCCGGTTCTAATGCTCGACTTCCGGCCCCGATCAGGCGTGCATTCAGACTCGCGACAACGCGAATTCCAACGGGGCCCGATCTGGCCGCGGGCCCGCAAGTCGCTTTCTCTTGCCGCTGCCGACGTGTCTCGTTCGCCGGCTCTCTCGCCTTATCTAACGCGCCACGCTTTACGATCCTTCATTATCGGAGCACAAATTATAATCCGCAAATAACGTTTAGCGTTTATAGTACCGGTATCGCGCCGGGATACACACACGTACTACACATACGCGAGCCCGGACCATCGTCTCTCGCGGCGAACACAATGCACACGCCGTCCCACGCCGTGGCGTGTGCGCTCTTTAAACACGTGTCCGCTGAAACGATCGTGTATAACGTGTCTGAGGAATCTAATTTATTGGCACGACGCTCGCTCTCTTACCCGCTCTACGCGAACGAGAAAAAGAGAGATGGAACGGCAGAGGAACGAAAGCAATGTCGAGAGAAGAGGGAAAGGGTGGTTGTGCAGAGAGAGAGAGAGAGAGAGAGAGAGAGAGAGAGAGAATGCCTAGACAATCGATGAGAAATTAAAGTACCCGGTCGCGCGGTTTCGTGGGCGTAATTGCCGCGACATGCACCGGGCACGATTGCGAATCGACAGGCCGTTCTTCGAGAATGCGCCCGCGGGTTTGTCTGCGGACGAAGCGAGAGTTACTTTATTATTAACACGTTAAACGTTACGCGTATTTCTCTCGATTAACCGCGCAAAAGTTCAGGTAAAGATCATCCAATAGATTTATTCGTTTGCAGTGAGAAAGGAATGTTTTAAATTTAAAGTAGTTCGACATGCATACAGTTTAAATAAAATATTCACGCGTGTTTAAAATTACGTATTGATATTTTATATTATATAATTAAATACGCAAAATATCAAATATCATTCATATACAATAATTCATATAAAATAATTTATATACCACGTGATGTAAAATATAAATAAATATATAAAAGGAAGAAGAAAGATTGATGCGGCGACGTTTTTATATTGTCCCTTCGACTATAATTCGTGACAATTTAATTGCAAAAGAGACACAAAAAAACGCATGTCCCCGCCGACGCATTTGCAATTCAGATGCATGCGAATCCGAATATGTAAAGGATGTCGCGGTGGGTATATACCTATGTCTCTCCTGATGAAAATTATAGGTAACGAAATTTATTAGACACATTGATCAACCGATCTTCCAGCTATAGTCAATTCAATCGTGAAATTTTAATTGATTTGCTTTAAACATCGTACGATTATACCTCTGATAATGCGTTATCGTTTTTTACGAAGTGATCTCGAAGACTTTCTATACGATTATTGATATTGGAAATAAAATATCAGCGTCTAACACATTTTGAAAATGTGACATGTGTTGTCTTAACATCTTTTGGGATCAATGTCATGTCATAATTTTATTACGCGTTGAGGAAGAGACCACTTCTTCGTAAATAATTTATGAAGTCTTACAATTAACGATTAAAACACTCATTATTTATTCCCGTTCCCATCCTTGTATATTGCTCAGAGATAAATATCCGAATGAGAGACTAAAAAAAATTAATGAATATTCTGAATAAAATTCAGAATATTCATCAATTATAAATATTCTATTTTGCAGAGAACGAAAGCGCGTCAAAGTTTGCAAATTATACGTTCACAGAAATTATGCTTGGGAATTTCTAGCACACTATTTTTGATTCGAGGATACGCCACATGTTTGCCAAACGCGATTTTACACGTAGTTTTCGTGAGAGAGCAGCTTGAAGGAACAATGCACGGCCCACGCTGCTTTTGACACGCGATCTCTAAACATGTCGTCGCTCTCGTAAAAGCCCTCGATGAACTCATACGACATCACATAATTCTCCGCGTGTAGAGTTTTATTTTATCTTACGAACTCTCTATATATGTGAAAGCGTGCATCTCATATCTCGTGTTTTGTAATTATGTAAAATTGTTATAGCTAAAAGTCTAAAATACATTTTTTATATATAAAGTGAGATATTATGTCAAATATATTCTATGAGATATATATATATATATAATATCTTTTTTTTATTATAATTGATATTTTTCTTAATTACAATTAGATACAATATATTTGATTTACTGTATAATTTCTTCAAGATTAACATCTCTATCAGATTAATGAATGATAATTATCTTATGCTTGTACTTATTATACGATTATAAAAAATATTAAAGATGAATAGCGTAATAATAGAACTCATTTTTTTGTTACTATATTTGAAAATTATATATATCTTTTTTAAATTCCAAATTATTAAAAGTTTTAATAAACAAATTATTCACATCTAACGTTTTAGTATTAAAAATATGTAATCGTCAGATCCTATTTTTCGAGTTACATGAATCGAAATTATCAGATGCGACGATTTCTATCTCGAGAGGAGAGACGATCACCGCAGTGGGAAACAACTCTTATGTAATCGCAATTTGTTTGCGGAAACATCGCATACTATCGCGGATGTAATTAGCGCCAACCGCAGTGTAATTAAACCTGTCATCAAAGCGCCAGCGTGATATCGCTGGCGGGCGAATCACCTCGCATTCGCTTGAAGCGCATTCGTTTGAACTTCGCGACGATTAGTAATTCAAGTAACATTTCGCCCAATCTCGGAGAATGACGTCTCTTTCGTGTCATAAAACGAGCAGCAGGGTTCCGTCTCGGATTTTCTCCGCAATCGCTTTTCCGCCGTTAATACAACATCATAATCTGTCGTAAAAGTCGGGAAACATCATTTAATTTTAATCGAACAAGACATCAACGATGAAAGATAAACTATAGAATCTCTAGATAATGAAGTCTTTTCTGGTTTTATTACTTTCTTATTTAAACTTTTCTCATAAAATTTTCTTTTACATTAATTTTATTTTGCAATATTATTTGCATAATAATTTTTTGTTCAAGAAAACATTTTCTTATCCTTCGAGAAACTCTTAGCGACAATTACATAGTAATGTGGCCATTATCTCGCTAATTCTACGCGATTCGAGTATTAATTATAAAGAAATCGATGGATCTAATCTTGATCGGAGATCAGAACGGATTTCCGAAATACATAGGCGGATAGCCACATTGTTTACCGTCTCTGAAAGAATTTAAAATGCGATCGATAAGCATCGGACATTTACTCGACTCGCTCGGGCGTGAAATCAACTTCTGCACCGCACTCAGTTAGGCTTGAAGTGTTTGTACATACACGCTTTCTGGGATATAAAGAGAGAAACGCCGTAGTGACGTAGTGTCGCAATTAACTGCTTCTACGGAAGCCCCGCGTATATATAAGGGAAAGACCTTTTAGTTTCCTATTAAAATATCATTTGCCCGCGCACGCACAAGGTGAAACATTAATCTGCTGACATATCGATAATCGAGGATATTTAATGGCGCGAAGCTATACATTCTCTTTCTTCCTCTGAATGGAATTAAAAGATACGTCTCGCAGTTTGTACTTTGCGCGCGAAACGTGTAATTTATTAATTAAAAAATATCCTAGTAGGCATAACATATATAAAACGTGTATAATAATAGTGTCGTTGCGCTTAATTATAAGTCTTACGAAAACATTTGAAAATCTCTAATTAGTATTTATGAAACTGTAATAAATTATATATTTTTAATAAAATTTTTTAGATATTTTATATATCTCAATTTTTCTATACATTTAATTAAAAATTGCTTACATGAATTGAATATATGTATAATCATTTTAAGATAAATTCTTATAATTTGTTTAATATCTATTTATGCGTTAATTATTCATTTTTTAAATTACATTCGTGAATAGAATAGAACGAATTAAAAATAATCCGTCCGGATTGAGAGAGCCAACCTTTTGTAGCCGACACGATCGATTCCAACTTCGGTTGCCGCAATTCTCCGATCGCTTAGCGATCGATCATCGATAAATATCGCCTTGCTTCATCATGTCGGTTCATTGGTCATGTAACGGCGTACAAATATTGAAATTTACGATTCGTGCATACAGGCACGTGGTACTCGCATATTCCGGACACGTGTACACGTCGGCGCGTGATCGCGCAGCGATATATGGTGCCCCATTAATTTATATATGAGTGTGTTTTACGAAAGCATTTGGTGCGTGCAATTGTTTGTAAAATTGCTTTGCTTCAATGTAACATGATCAGTCGAACGACAACAAATCAATACTTTCATCTTCGGTTACATACATATATGGGTGTGTTCTGTACATGAGAGAGAGAGAGAGAGAGAGAGAGAGAAATCCTTATAACTTTACATAAATTTTATGATATATTATTATATTACGATATATTATTAATTACTCTTTATGAATTTTACAAGTGTTTATCTTAAGGATGCTTAATGAAAACAACTTTATTATGTAATTAATGCCTAGGCAAAATACTGAGTAATAAACACATTTGCGGAATATATTGCAATATTCAATCTATTGTATTTAGATACATCACGATTTTAATTGTTAATAATTTAACGATTTAAGCTATTAATAAGTGTATTAATTTTTCGAGACTTATTATTATATTTGCTGCAGCCGAAATTATTGCTTTCAAAGCACTTATGAACGCTAACATGACCTATTAAAACTCATTTATGCTTTGCACTTTACGGTATCTATGCTATTGTAATTGCATGTGCGAGTTACACGTGAGAAAATTAAGCTTGAGAAATGTTTGTAATTTTGAAATTATGATTATACGTTATACGATATTTCTGACAACTCTGCTCTCTCTCTCTCCTCTATTGCTGAGCAATACTTTAATACGTACGTCATCAAACTTAACCAAATGATCTTTGCGCGTTTAACAGGACATATCTATCGCAAGTTTAATGAGTCTTTTATAATTTATACCGCCTCTTTGCTGTACCAACCGTAATCATTCTTCGGCATGATGCATGCGCAAGCAATTAAAAAAATTGGCGTGAAAGGGAAAAGCGTAATGGCGTTGTGTCTCGCGTACATTGTGCATTATATTTACATTGTAACGGATGTTACTTGTGTGTCGATGACCTCGTATTGTCGTTCGACTATGTAACGTTCCTGACTGTATAGCAAGGTTTTAATGCGATACGCTTAATTAGTTTAGAAGCGTTTTAGTAGAACGGGATGTTAAAAAAGGAAATATTCTCATGCGTTTAACTCATGCATTATCTAACGTTATGAACATGAAGAATTTTATTTGTTATTTTCAGAAAAATTATTATTACTATATTATTATTTAATTACTAATAATTATAGATTAGTCGCTGTTTCTAATCAATCATGACTCTCGTGTGGACATTAAAATTGAAGTTTGCGAAATATTTGCTTTCCATAAACTTCTTTTACCGTGAAGTAAGAATTATTCTGCGAGCCTCTACTATTTAATATTTTTTTTCATGTTATAGATTTCAGAACTATCGTCTTTTTCCATATCACGTATCTCGCGTCATCCTTCACACTGTCTCGAAATTTAACAACAGTCGTTACGTATTATGTATCGACGCAATCATACGTTCGCATAAAACATGAGATGTCGTTTGTCCGGAACACGATCGCACTCGTAATCGCATGCCGACATACCGATATACAGTTATACAAGATATTGTACGAGAGAAACAGAGAGAGAAAGAGAAAACGCGACATATGCTTACACGCTGTTTGCCCAAAAGAAGCGCGCTTGACGAACGACTCGAGAAAAAAATCACGCGACGTGTAAGGTATTAATTAAACGACATAACGGCATGAATTACAATGATTCTCTCCCTTTTTCTGACGAACGCCGTTCCCAAAAATCACGTCGATTATTACATCGGTCTGCACATTGAAAAAAGGGCCAGTCAACGTTTATCGCAGTATATAAATAAAGCGAACGTGATGTAACACGTTCCAAAATATACTCATGGTCTGAGATTTTCTTCGCGAAATCTTTTTTTTTTTTTTTTTTTTTTTTGTTAATCACTGCAATATTTTCTTTAACATTCCTAGGTTTTTCTGTTTAAAATTTTCTCTAGCAAAAGACGATTTTTTTTTTAGATAGCCTGCGTCCGAATGGCGGAATTTTTTTTATAAATCTTTCCTTACTGCGTGCACAGGATCTCGTGTCGGGTGCAACGATCCCGCAACGTCGTTTAGAAATACGATTCAAGTTATGGCAAGTCATACATACGTCGGTACACATACATATATGTATAGGCCAAGCCGCGCGGCTACTCGTTAAAATACACCTGATTACCGAACATTACCGTACCGAGGGGGTAATGATCGCTGCACTTGCACGTAATAGAAATCGCTCCTCGAGACCGGCCGCGAGAGCGAGAAGAGAGCGGCTCGCGTGTCGGAGATCGCCCGCATCTCTTACCAGCTGATCCGCGCGCTCGCGCATCTCGTGTCAAAATTTTTCCCTTGCGCTTTATATAGTTACACGCGAAGATAGATAGATTAGAAACATCACGTGAAAACTGTGAAAGTATTATTTTATCTGCTCGTTATGCACATTAAGTGATGTAATAATATCGATTATTGTTAGATTAATAATTTTTTTTTTTTTTTTTTTTTTTTTTTTCGACAAGTAGTATTAAAAGAAGAGAGATATGTATATTGTCAAATGTCAACTTGAAAACTTATAAGTCTTTTTGATAATTTTTTTTTTTATTGAACATATTATACATAAGAATTACGTGATTATATTAATTCGTAATGTATTACAAATAGGAAATGTACGATTTAAAAATTGTTAATAATTTTTTGGATTATCTTTTTGATTAGACATACTAGAAGAGAGAAATTAGCTGTCAAGAAATTGACGCGAGAATGATTTTAAATTGGAGTAATCTAAAGTATTTAGTTTCTTTCGTATACGTTACAATGAGAATACGAGACCGTTTAAATGAGAGAATCATGCCAGAGTGTTTTGCATCGCAAGCGGTTAAGATAATTTCAACTCTTTCTTATTACCGCGCTATCGATCGCTTCATCGCAATTGGATTCGCTTGACTTTCGTGTACGTGTACGATCTCGTGTTACCCGTTACCCGTACTAAAGTAGTCATTAAAACACGTCTTATTACCGAGCATTACCCCGCCAAGAGGGTAACGATCGCTAAGCTCGCGTATAATACAAATGATCTGAACTATGTGAGAAATGCGCGATTTTCTCGCATGTCAGAAGATCATGGTTTCGTGTAGTTTGCGCTTTCATTTCGATCGTGGCTTCCACGTGTATCAACGCAATTCACTAGCGAAGAGTTATTTCAAACAACATTAATGGCAGCTAAAACACAATCAGTCCGATATTATTATACGTTCTTCTTGCAATTATCTCTCGACTTCGAAGAGTTTAAACAAATGTATTTTATTAACGAAATTTGTTTTTATACGATATATAATCGTACATATCTACTTTATATACGCTGTTAAAATGTGCGCTGCGAATAGGAAGCTATTCAACTATAGTAGTTGAGAATAATTGGTTCCTTTTCCTCTCCAGACTAAATCATTGCACGAGCGAGATTGCGTATATGGTGCAATTAGTCTAACATCGAACGGCAAATAGTTACTGTGGTATAATTATTGACCATTTCTTTAAGGCATGTTGATTAGAGGCAAGTACGTAAATCTGATTTGAAAAAATTTTCATCGAACTGCGGATATAGCCGTTTGAGGAGAGAGGGGGAAGGAGATGGGAGCAGTTGTATTCTGTAGCGCGTATTTAATCGCGCTCTGCTCCGGCGTTAATTTCGCGGTCGAGATTACGATAGCGCGTCCCTCATCCCCGTGGCCAACCCCCAACTAACTATAGAAGTTATAACCGATGTCAAAATTAAATGCCTCGCTCTGCGATATCGATGTGCGTGTTGGTTGCATGCTTGCGATTACGACATGCCCAACCCATGAAGAGCAACCAGGAAACGTACATACGTATCGGACATATATATGAGCGCACGTACGTATGTATGAGCACGCATCACACGTGTACCACACAGGGGTACCCATCATACGTAACATATTTATGTAGCCTCGCGTAGTACGTATGTATGTACCACTTGAGCAACGAGCCTGCACTTGGCTTTCGTGCATCGTGCACCATCCGGTATATCGCGTATTGGACATCGTTGGCATTCCATCATATAATGAATATACGTACACTCGTGTGTGTGTGTGTATATATGTGTACATGCTTTTATAGAGAGCGACGTATTTTAACCCGCCGAGAATGCATTTCGATGACCGACACGAAAGCGAACAAGTTAGAAAATTTCAATGTAACACTTTTTATTACATAGAACATTTTCTCTTTTATAATTTTTTAATTTGTAATTTACTCACAGTTGTATCTGGCAAATTAAAATTTTTAAGGGAAGCACTTTAATGAGACGCGGATAGGAAAGATAGGGTTTCGTTATTTCGGGATATCGCAATTTTAAATGCGCACGGGATGCGCACATGTGCTATCTTCGGACTTTCGTCGGTTTCTATCCGGAAGCAATGAAAATCTTTAATGGTCAAAGTTTATCGGCTACGCGGAAAGACCAGAAGAGAGCCTCTCTAGAGATCGTTACTTCGTTAAAACCGCTTGGAAACAAAACGGTTGGAATCTCTCATAGTCGTGGATCTCTTACGACGATGCATACCGCTTGAGATTACGTATGTCGCACGTGCACGCCTTTCTTCCGGGATTCGTACGCACGCGCGCTTATAATTGCAAACATGTACACTTACATTAATCTTAGGATCACTTTCCACAATCCATCTTTTTCTCCTATTATGAAATAACAAGCGATCTTGAATAGGATAATAGTTTTTTCAAAGGAAATTTTTTTGAGTCTGAAAAAAAGAGAGAGACACAAAACGGTAGATTTTTTGTTTGTTTAATGATCTTTTTTTCATTTTGTAAAAATATGTGAAATTACAAAAGTGCATTTTTTTCCTTTGATGGCAGGTTAACATGTTTTTGCTTTCTTCAGTTAATTTAAAAAAGACAGCGATAATGTTGGCCCTCTATGTTTGCCAGATATTTCTAAATAAAAATCAATTTTCTTGGATTTGTATAAAACAGTAAAGCTAAGAAAGAATAGATTATAGATTTTTAATCGCGCATTATCTATTTTAAAAAATATTTGTATCGCAATATTTTAAAACAATCTAATTATACAATGTCGCGCCATCGTGATAAGAAGCCAAGAGGTAAAAAAAAGAAAATGTGTTTATATGCAAGAATTTATTCCTCTAAACAGTTTTACATTCGGTTGGATGGTTCAATTGCATTGACGAATGGATGGTTAGATTGCATCGAGCGGAAATAACTTCTACCGGCCATGCAAACGATTAGTTGATATTACTATGATATTGTTGCAATGTTGGAGTATATCTTATATATTGCAGTGATGTACGTTATGTAACAAGATTGTAAGTCCACGTCGGAACTCGCGAGCAATTCCGGACGTCGACTGATGACCAATCCGCGATTGGTAATTGAGACTCGAGTGCGTCATATCTATTGCTGAATCCCTTATTCTGATCTCTTATTCTTATTATCATTGCCAGTTTCGAGTCGCGTCGCAGCTACACGGCTCATCAACTATAGCTACGTGCAAAGAGAATGCAGGATTTATGATAATATCACAAGATATTGATTACATGCATTAACGTCACGGAGAGAAAGCTAGTTACACGGTATTATATCTCGACTTCGATAGATTTTACCGGAGTATATTCGAGTGTTTTCGAAAGCCGACTGGCTTTTGTATCAAATATACAAAGTTGTATGTGATTTATAAACTATCACGGTACAGGATATATTTTATCAGAGATTATCTTAAACGTTTTAAAAATATTAAAAAATTCAGGAATCTATATGATTAATAATATCTATCTATTTACAATATGAATATTATTAATTTAAAATTTAATTAAATAATTTAATCTATTATATAGAAATTTTTTGCTTATAGAACTTCTGTGTAAAATACAATTTTACGAAGAGGAAACATTATTTCATGTGTTGTGACAGCTTGGCGGACGCGCATAATTTTTAGAAGTGCCACGAAATACATATATAACGAAATAACTAAGAGGGTGGGAAAAAGAAGGCGAGCCGCGATATTTGCAGGCTTGATCGCCGACACAACATGCAACACGCTCACGGTACAAAATGTATGAAATCAATTTCTTTGGATCCATTGGAACACGGCGCTCCATAGCCACAGGCACCGGATGTTGCGTTATGAGCGACCAGTAAGGGAAGCAGTTACAGACATCTGTTACCGTGGTACGATTGTTTATGATCTAGATTTATCTCTATATTTGTACGCGGGTTCTTCTACGCGCTAAGCATCGTTGTTGCACAAATGCAAGTTTCCAATGCTCGATTCTTGCAGCCACGTATATACATCATCAAAAAAGACACAGTCATAGTATGAGGTATGGCCCTTTTTACTTTTATAAAAAAATTTAAAATCATAAAAGTCTTCAACATTAATTAATCAATGTTATATTATAAATATTATATTAAAAAAAATATTTTTTGACACTATAGCGTAAAAAAAAATTAACTGACAATAAATTAACCGAGAATTGTCTCGTATAGTTGTTTAAATGAAGCTATACTAGACATTTTATCGTAACAGGAAGTATGCGAATATGAATAATATAAAGTTGTGATTCGTTTCGAACCCTTTATCGACATCGTTCGACGATTTGCCAGATGGAAGAGTCTCTCCCAACTGTCGTAATCACTTGATTCAGCGTCGTCGTGCCGATCCCGATGCCACGCGATAATTCATAAGGCCCTTTCCCCTCGCGGCGACCTTCGCCATTCCGCGAGATCGAATCGAATCTCTCGAAGGACCTTCGATCTTCTCAGCGAAATCGATTCCTCGATCCCGTTACTTCTCTCGTACCCCTAAGGGGGAAGTCATCCGCGCGGAATGCATCGAGCGAGCGCGCGAGGAGGCGACATTATGTATGTTGCATGTGTGTCTGTATGTTTTTGCGATGGAGGTGAGAGTGTATGTGTGCGCGCGCGTCGCGTGCACTACGCTCCACCTCGAAGATGATCTCAAAGGTTAACGATGTTCCACGCTTCGAACGGACCTCTCCCTGGAAAAGGTGACTGGCCGATCTCGCCGTGATGATCGACCTCCTTCGATCATCATCCGCGGATCATGAAGGAGACGAATCGATAAACGGGATTGGGACAGGGAATAGTCTTTGAATTTAAGCAGATATTTTTATCAGATGTTAGGTTTTTATTTCTGTTAAGTGTAGCTTATTACAATTAAGTTAAGAACATTTAATAATCGCGATTCCTTTGATGTTCAGTAGATATTATGAAAGAGTTTGTTATTTCTTTTGAAAGTACAATTTTAGTACATTTACGTCAATTACGTTTGTTGTTAATTATATCTTATAATGCTGGAATATTTTTTACTTCAATATTGCTTTCCTTTTTTGATTTAGTTTGCTAATAATTGAAAAATAGCAAAAAACTTTAAAATATATTTATTTAAATAATTTGATTTATACTCTTAGCTTATATAATATATATGGATGACAATAATTACTTATATTTTGCGGTTATTTTATCTCTTCTCAACATGTACGATTTTTCCTCTATTATTTTCGCGATGTGTATATGAAAATAAATGGCCAGTCAAGAAGAGTAATTATTGGTGTTTAGACATCGTTGTAACTGCATTAATCATAATCGCAAATTAGTTGCCAACATAACCGACAAATCAATCCCGGATCGCACGATCCTGAAATTCTGGAAGGCTTCGAGAAAGAATGGTTTTCCACCGTCATCGTACTTACTTAATTACAGCCTTTTAATTAACTTAAGCACTGACATTTCAACATTGCGTTCTGTTCGAGCGTGCGACTATTATAGTCGCGAGATTATTTCATAATCCTCTGGCGGTGGCACACTATTATTGCTAGCGAACGTTATTAACTTAAGCATCTACAGCACCTACGGCACCTCTACTCTCGAGCCGTGCATTAATCTCCTCGCTACGGAGATAAGCGAATGTTCGTGTCACTTTGAACGATTATCGTCATGCTATTTGCGTTCCAAGTAAATCTTCAGACGTAACATTAGCGCGACACCCGTGATAGAATCGTCAGACGCGATATGTCAGCTTTACGCTTTCGGAGATGCATAGATCCATTTATCGTCCCATTCTGAAATGTATGTATATTTGTTAATATAGGTATAATATATATATAGAATTATTTAAAGTACTCAAATATAATAACATTGCGTAAGATATATATATATATATATATAATAAAATAAGAAATGAGAAACTAACGCGATAATAGAATATATTTAATTAATGACAAATAAAAAAGATTGATGATGATGCAGACATTGATGCCTTGACATTGATTATTCACGCATATGATTTCTGAATTCATATTAAAATTTATTTTTTGCTTAATATCTTACTTATGATTCTCCTTATTTGACATTGTTGTTCGAGTGAGTAACAAGTGTTTTGCTATCGATTTATCTTACATATAGAGAGATAATTGCCGATACTATACCAAATGGAATATAAACGTGGATGTTGCAACGAGCAGAACAGAAAGGCTGCAACTCAAGGACAATGTTACGCGTTTCATTCAGTCCATAGAGCGGAAAGAGTGAGATCGGCCGGCAGCACCGGCCTCACATTCCAAGTGAGATTATTCGAAGCGATGCGAAACTACATGTTTTAATTAAACACACGTTCAATCGAGCTGGAAGAAGAAGAGTAGAGAAACGCCAAACTGCCGCTTAGTGACGCAACCGCCGACGATGACGAGACATATACATATTATAGGTAGGAAGAAAATTATTTTTCGCCGCCTCTCGAGTCCCAATTTCCGTGTATTATTTCGCTCTTTCAATCGCGTCACCGCGTTGCCTCGTCGTCCCAGATTAGTCAGAGGGGTACTTAATCTAGGCGGCGACGGTTAATGCCGATCTTCCGCAGCCTCCGCGCCGTCCGGTAATGAAAGCAGCCACTACGCGGTCGGCTTTGATAATGGCCGCAATCTGTAACCGGGGCGAGGTCAATTAATAAAGACATCAGGTCATTAATTTAATTGCGAACGCTGCATCGCGCTGCGCGAATGTCGCCGCAAAACTCATCGCCGTCGAGAGAACGCGCGCGCATCTCTCTTTTCTTTGTCTTCTCCCGCCATTCTTTATATCTTGGACATCTCGATTTATTAACATAATTTATTAATTGCGAAATCTCCATCGTCGCGCATGTCGATAGGAAAGATCGCGGCTATTAAAGACCCTTGCGAGGTCGACAAGGTGCCGATCACCGCGATGCGAATTATCATTCTATCTCGATGACGAAAATACACGTGCGCGAGATACTAAGTAATCGGTCGATCCATCGAAGAGATGATGAGAGCTGGGCTTGATTTTCTGTGAAAATTATGGTGCAAGTTACGGCGGAGTTTACAAATCACGCGCGTCGACACCGTGAGCGTCTGTCGATTTTTCAATCACAGGGGTTACTTCGATCACATAGCAATATTTTCAAGCGGCGTCTGTGTATATGAATACCTCGAGAAATGGGCATTTCAGCCAAGAAGGTGCCGCGAATTATCTCTAGCGAACGAAGCTGGGATAAATTGATGGATAGATGTTAATGCGATCCGGGACACGTCGCCTGAAGCAGTCAACAAGAAATAATGACAGATACATATAACTCAAGGAACATAAGAAAGAATATTGCAGCAATAGCTCGCCGAAGTAAACCTAATAGTCGCATAAAATCAATAAATATACCATCATTAAATAATTTATTGCACAGGTTAAGTGTTTTGTTGCGTTTTATATATGTAGTGGTAGTTTACGCAAGTAAGTTTTTTATTTCTTGAATAAAATAATATTTAAATACATGTACTAATACATACGTACTACTGTATAATGTATAATTGAACAAAATCGAACGAATCTTTTTATGATTTAGCTATATTTTTTATATAATTCTATATAAATATGTATATATTTATTTTTTTTTTTCTTTTATATAACAATCTAATCTATAATATACAGATTATTATTATATTATACATTTTAATCTATTGTGTACAAGAGATGACTTTTTATTCAAAATATGCATTTAATTAGTTTCAACAATATACCATCTCGTTTCGGAAGAAATATACAATAACATGTATCTCTTTTTTTTATTATTCACAAAAAAGTTCTTAATTTAAACTTTAATTACTTGATAGAGCGCGAGAGGCTATCGCATTTCTTGATAATTGTCGCATTTAATTTTACACAAGAGTTAGAGTCTCTGCATCAATTACAGCTCGAGCGTAGCGGCACTTTCAAATAAATAAACTATTGATATCCAATCAATGCCGTTCAAGACGATATCAAAGCGACCTCAATCTGCAAAACATAATAAATCGGTCGTTAAGGATAGAAAGCCGCCACTCTTCTTTTTACCCGGAATAGCCGACGTACCCCCTCGAAGACGGCAGGACGGCATTCGAGCCGTCTGTGGCGGCTTTGTTATCGGCGTCCGCGAGTTTCAATTGCGAATCATGGTAGGTAATCAACTCGCCGAGTTATTAGCTAAGGTGCCTTTCACGGCGCGGCGCGGCGCGTCCGACCAGGCTCGTCTCTTGTATAATTCAGCCCGGATATCAGAAGGAGCGGAAGAGAAACAATGAGACAGAGAGTTATTGTGAGAGTTATTGTGGATCGTACGTTATCGAGATATTTCGCGTCGGGAGCTATAACCAACGGCCGCGATCGCCCTCTTTCATCTTCCCTATTTCTTTTCCCTTCATCGCCCTCTCCTCCTGCCCTTCGTTTTCTCCGTCGTTGCATTTTTTCTTTCTTTCTTTCTCAGTGCCCCGCGATTCTTCGGATGCTCCTTTCTCTCCGATCCCGCTGCGATCCCTCCGTTGCGTTCCGTCGGTAATCATCGAGAAATCGTATTCCCGTTGATGACTGGCGGGTGATTACACGGCGGTCGACCGACTCGCGCGCGCGCGAGTTTGCGGATCACCCATACGACAGCTAATTGAAAGCGGACGTTGAATCGGTACGGACGGACGAGCCCACCGCCAGCTGATCGTAGATAGTCTTGCTCCGCTGGTACTCCGCCTTTAGGATGTTTTCTTAAACGATCGCTGTTTCTAAACGATGTTCTTATTTTTCCCGACAACGATTTAATCGTCATTTTTTTTTTTTTTTTTTCCTCAATCTTTATTTTTCCCAGACGAGAATGTTTATTTTAACCTTATATAATTTGATTATTGCATTGATAAAAATTAAAAAAAGATGTATCGATTTCTCGATATCTTTATATTGCGTGTTTAAAAAAATTTATTTCTACAAATTACATATTTGTTTAAAAAGAATAATTTATATATTAAAAATAAATTTTTCTTACTCTCGACTGTTGTGAATTTTTGAAAAAATATAGATTTAAAACGGTTTAGAAATAATTTTTTTATTTAATTTGTTGACATATCTGCGCGATTTTATTTGATATCTTTATATTAAAAAAGAATTGTAAATCATACAATACGAATGCTTCGCAAGGACAGGGGAATAGATTTTCTCTTATATCTTACAAACGCATATACAATTCTGCCATGCGGCTTCAATTTGAAGATTCCCTTCAAAGAGGTAGGCAACGAATCACCTTCTCTCGTCCACACATGATACGCAACACATCGTGCGTTGATATTCAGAGAATATAAGATCCATCTCACGCATTCTCATGCATTCCGTCACGTCGTTGGGGGAGGAATCGCCGTGCGAGAAAAGAGGGCCCGATGGTATTTCTAATCATTCTTCTAGCCTTTGTTCTTCTCGATTCTTCGAGAAAATTGCACTAACTATTACATTTTTCTCTTTAAATCAATGTCATTCAATAATATCGATTTACAATTGCTTTTATACAATTGCGGACGACTCGAACATAATTTTAAAGATCGACGATGCTTTAATTGCGCATAATGGCTGTTGCGACGCATGTAACGATCGTCATTAGATTATTTTATCAACAGCAATAAGACCATTATAAATTTTTAGTTTCTGCAAATGTATCTGAGCTGTCGGTAGCTTCCCGTGCAGTCTGATGGTTTTCAGTTTTATCGATCTTTTCCGTTCGCGATACAAACATTAGCAAGATACGTGCAGTAGTAGGACCTGTTTCCCGTCGTTGAAAAGTTACCGGATCGTTCCGTGTTTCCTGACGATGAGACTCCTGTTGATTTTCCAGACAAGTCTAGTCTCGAAGGAAAGAGAAGAGGGTGGATAAGATCAAGAGCCGAGAATAACTACGCGAACATCGACGGCCGACAAATTAATGCCTCAAGGTATGCACTTTACGAATGGAGCAATTAACGAGGCTTCGGCAATTATCGACATATAAATATATAGCTCCTTACACGCACGCGCGTATCGCTAGTCGATATTCCAATAAACACTTAATGCCGTTCGACCAGTTCCATTTGATCAAGAGTTTTGGAACGGAATGTGCAAAGTCATATCAAGTTATGACGGTGGATTCCATCTACTGCGGCAGAAGTCGATATATACTTGGCTTTATAAAATGAAGAAGATTTATTCAGTTATCACTCTCAGTTTGCGTGTTAATATAATAATAATTGTGTGACATTTTAAACGTCGATTAGTTTTCAACATTTATAATGTAACAAAATGTGTACTAAATAAGAAACTTTTTATTGAGAATTCTTATAAAAAAATGGATACCTCAGATAGATCTTTCCTAAATTCATCTTATCTAAATCATACCATATTTCAAAATCACATTGCCAACATTTTGACGTTACATGCTTGACAGATGTCTCGTTCATTCTTGGAATGATAATAGGAGAAATCAGTGGTAGAAACAAGAAACGAGCTGCTGTCCACTTACAATTAGAAAATTATTAACGACGAATCTTTTCTCAGTAATAAACTACGCAATGTTTTATACATTTTATATATTACTGTTTTAATTTATTACATTTTTTCTAGTTAGATTAGAAAAGTTACATCTGAGAAATCAACATTTTTCTGGGGAATTAAGAATGTACGTCGATCAATAGCGTTGTTAAGAATCACTACGAGCGTATCACAATACGTAAAGTTAACAAAGAAGCGAAGCACACGGCAGTCTGGAAAATGCTTATGTCATTCTGAGCAATCCAGACGTCCGTCAGAAATGACCTTGAAGATTGTATGGTACTGGAAGACGAGGTCTTTCGGTAGTTCTCAGTTTGGCAAAGTCTTGCAGCTATGTTTGCACGGCACGTCGCAAAGGAAGAAGATCAATGACGAAGATTTGCTCTTGCAGGGAGAAGTAAAAGTAGACAGGAAAGATATTATGGTGTGAAAGAGACGGATGTGTAGACAGGAAAGGAAGCTCGAAAAGAAAAAGCGCCGTGAGAGACGAAAAGACCACCGTGAGGCGCGACAACTCTCGTGTTTTACATGAGAGCCACGTGGATCTTATCTCCTCCAGTATACCAGTAAGACCGCAATCAGGTCACGAAAGATCCATGTAACCGAGGAGCAGATTTCGTGAATCACAGACCACCTCTTTTATTTTTGAGGCTTACCTTCATCTGCGCTGCTTCTGATCGACACCATTTTATTTTATAATCAATATTTTCGACTTATATGCTTTTCTGAATATAAGATAGGAAAATAATTTAGTTATTTATTGCTGTCTTTTGTTGAAGAATTTTTCTATCCCATTTGTTGACACTGAAAAAAAAAAAAAAAACAGATTCGATATGAATTAAAATTAATTATGTTAAATATCAATGGTCATGATATCTCATTTACCTTAAACCAAGCGAGCAAATATGAGAGCGAATGAGTGATTATTAATATTATTTTTTTTGTTATTAATTAAATAATGCTTTTTTAATCTGATATTTGTTGATATTTGTTCACTTGGCTTCGACCCGGCTAATCTACTGTTACATTTTATTGTATAATACTGTAAGATTTAATTCAATATATGTATATACTAATTAATATCAATACATACATACTAATTTTCGCAATAATATTGCTGTAACAATTTCAGAAAAAGTTTATCGACAACCCACACTAAGATTAAGATGATTAGTCGTTTTCAACACGTATGCAAAATCGTAGAAGTAATTTTGTATGATACAATCCATTCTTTCTTTAATAAACAGACGGAAAGCTGACCAAAAAAACCGACCCACTTCTTGCCAATAAACACGTCCAGCGAACAAAAACTGTGAGTAGGGCGGTCTTGTGTATGTAACGGCGGACATAGGCCGTGATGTATCGCCCAGTTGGACGCATCCCTTCGTCCATTTCCAGCATAATCCGAGGGCATATGGTAGCGGCGTTGCCTTAATAGAGGCTCGTGCCGCGCTGCGGACTTAATGCGTCACGGATTTTCTTTCACACTTGTCCGTTCTGCGCGAACATAACAGCCTTACGCATACCTTGGTCTTAACGCGAAATGCGTGACCCCCGACAAAAAAAAGATCTAAATTTTTTACGCTCGTTTTCGCAACAAATGATGAGCATCGCGTACAAATCATCGCAAATCGGAATAATCATGATTTTAATTCCATAATATGTAATATTTATAAACGTCGTGTTACCTCTATCGATATTAGATGCTTTATTATTGTTTAGAAAAATTTATGTTAATCTCGTAGTTACGATCTATCGGGGAGGAGAGGGTGGGAGCAAAGTCTTTCACATTTCGTTGCCATAGAGACAAGTATGTGAGAACAGTGTTTAACATTTTTTACATTTTCTCAGGCGTGTGTTTTTCGCACGACCTTTTCTTACAATAATCCAGAGTTCTTTGATCTTTGTTTGAAATGCAAATTGATGTATCATGAAGGCTATATATGAGGGAGATTCATCCCTTTACGTAATGTAGAAAAATTGAATTTTGAAGAAAGAAGAAGGAGAGTAAATAAACAAAAAAAATTACCTTTTAATTATTTTTATCATTCTTTTGTTGCGAACTTTCTGTGTTTATACATTTTTTTCCCGGCGTTTCTGCGCGAGCTTCTACCTCTCTCATTCTCCGCGATTAATTAAACGGGCTATAAGCGGAGGAATTTTTCGTATGCAAATTTTTGCATTATTCCAACACAAGCGGCGATCGGTGAGGGCAAGAGGACAGCAAAGGGAGAATATATGTAGGCGCGGCAAAACGCCAAGCATAAGATGCGCTGCGCAAATGAACCTCTCGCGTTTCAAGAATAATGTCGCTGCTCGAGCCTGAGAAAAATTGCAGTGGAACGCGTTTTTTTTTTTTAATTATGCACGCTGTTTCGCGGCGTGCGTATACTCGACGATATGAATATCTTTGCTTTTTTTTAGACAGGCATGTTTAGAACATTTTTGTGTGACATACGATTGAATCTGTTATTTTTCTAATTTCTAGACTAACTACTAACATAAGTCTTTTGAAAAGCAATGCGATATTCAAAAAAATATCTGTTACGCAATATTTCTTAATTCTTTTTTTAAAGCAGCATTTTCGAAAACATTTGCGTTTGATGCAAATAATTTATATTCAAGTTACGATAACGACGCAAGGTTACTCATTCCCTTTCTTTATTGTACAATTTATCACTAAAAACTTAGTCATTAGTCTTTATTGCTCGTTTCATAGTTCGCGTATTACTCAATCTCCAGCGCGAGAGCGATCTGTCCGCAGGTAGATTGGCTCGTTCCCGTAAAGTACCGACGATTGCATTGCGGTGACATTCCCAAGTACATTTTGCGCGGTAAAATGCCCGCAGCAGTCACACAGAACGGTTGTGCTTTGATCAGCGTGCAACTCATCTCCCATATACTCGTCTCGTTCCCTTCGCGATATCCCTTTCGCCCGTTAGTGTCCCGTGCTCCCCTCTCCTCAAATTGGCGGCAATTGCGCGATCACACCGATGGGACTCACTTTCGTTTTACGAGGAGCGAAGTGGAATAGCAATAAGGCGTCATTCCTGCCGTCCGCGGCAATGCCACTTTTACGGCCGAGGGAAAATACGTGGTTGGCTGCCGCGACCGGTTGCTCTCACACCTATCGTGCTGAAATGATATGTTTCCGGTACAGCGAGTCTCGTGTAACCCAATCGACCAAATGCGAGTGTAATGCACGTGCAATTTCGCGAAATGACCGACGAAAAAAAAAAAAAAAAAAAAAAAAAAAAAAAGAGATCAAATGTAATAAAAATACCGTCGCACTGCGGCACGATGCATCATTGCTGTCGATGATTGCCATCTCGTCCCCTTCACGTTACGTAGCTTAATAAGCGCGAGGACACACATGACACACAGATGACACGTAATCACTACCATGTACATTTTTGCGCATAAATTTCTGCATGTTACATGTTTACAATATGCACCATGTCATATGTCTTATTACGTCGGTTTTTGCATAAGCAAATCGCGATATCCGTGCGATTGAAGATTCCTTTAATTTGAATACAGCCAGCTACGTTAATTCGTCGTAATCTTTGTCCCGCGAAGTAGAACACTTTCCTCTTATAATAAATTGTTTAACATTAATTTTTTTTCCTTTTATCGTTACAGCCCGAAACGGTGCCACAGGCGAGGATCGACATGACCCGCGTCCTGGAGGTGGCCGCCGCCGAGGACGTAACCGGGCATCCTTACAGTCTCGCTGTAACCTCGCCGGAGGGTGTGACCTTCGTCAAAGGAACGTGCCGTGAAGAAACTAGATGGTGGACGGACGTTCTCCAGGTGTATTCGCGAAACAAGGTTGGTCTAGTTTATAATGAACATATATAATCGTATTTTATTTTCTTACCTTATTTAAAAAAAAAAAAAAAAAAAAAAAAAGCATTAATTATTATCGTTAATAAAATATGAATTCGAAATTAATTTATCAGAAAATTACAATTCGATAACAATTGTAAATAAAATAAAAATTGTACATATTTCTTTCTCTCTCTCTCTCTCTCGTTCTCTTTCTCTCAAATTACAGTATTTTTCGTATAGCTTAATGAAATGCGCCGGAAACCGTTATGAAATGCGAGAGGCGCATCCAATTCCGGCATCAAATTATGAAGGATACATCGATTGGAAAAGATGGCTCGATAGCCGGTCAAAGAAATCCGTGCGTCCTACCTAACGTACACTTGCGATATAGAATGGCATCTTACACGTATCATTAGGGAATTTAATTTTCCGTCGATTACGGAGGATACGTAGCGGCGAAGCTGCATCGATACCGTATTATGCGTCTGAAAGGAGTATCGCGCGAGAAGAACGAAGTCACGCGAATGGTAGAAACGCGCAGAATGTTGCCTGATTGCGCGTGCTCTCGCATAATCATTATGTGCCATAATACATCCTTTCCTGCGTCATGCTTGTTACGCGCACAAGAATGATTCCCCGCTTGTGACGTCTTTTCGCGTCCACAGGATTAGCTCTAATAGGGTTTCAGCATGCTAGCAGAAACCTATTTGGTGTAACAAGAGAGTTGCGAGAGAGTTCCGAAGAATATCACGATTATTTCAACACATTTAAGTTCTACTGTCTACATAAAATATGTTGGAATTATGATATTAATCTTCTAACGATTGTTTATTTTTGCATATAATTTTATTCTATTATCTAAAATAGATTGCAAAGCACTTTTAAAAAAGGCCTCTTATTTTCCGATATATTTTTTCTTTATTTCAATGCGCAATAAGCTTTATAACAAACTTAATAGTTAAAAAAAAAAGTTATTTAATTAAGATGTAATAAATTTTAAACGATGAGATTCTCTAATTCTTTCTAAAATTACAACTAGAGGGAAGAGTTTAAGAGAGAGAGAGAGAGAAAGAAATTTAAATATAATTAAAACTAAATATTTTTTATTTGTTAGACAATGCTGGCTAAAGCAAAAATATTTTTGATGCCTCCTATTATATAAAAGTGACCATTGTATGTCGCAGAATTAGCGACAATGTAGGACAGAACGCGACGTAAAAATGCGTCGAGTTCATAAATGGGGCGGGCGAACGCTTTCGCATGATGAAGCGGTTATCGAGTGTGATTGTGCCTGTCGCTTGTGCTTGAAAAGCTTTGAAAAAAATAGCGTAAGCTACAGTGAAACTGCCGACGTTGCCGCGCATAATCGCCGATGCATACCGCGGCGCTCATTACGCCGCCGACAATAACGTCAGTAAACTTGTGTCGCGACTTGTCACTTGGACTTGCGCGTCTCGTGGGTTGTCAGTCGAGTCGATTGGCCGCTTCCTGCGATTCATTCGTCTTTTCGCGATCTCTAAAAGAGCCTCTCTGTTTTCTCTTTTCATCGTCGCTTAACATTGTGCCGGGGCGTCATTATTTAGCTGACGACGGAAAGCGTTTGGTGACAAACCGAGCATCGTTTCACTCGACACTCAAAGCGATTGGAAGTCTGGTGAACCAGGTTGAAAACGAACTATCTTCCACTTCATAAAAGCTACTTTAACTCTATCAATTATGGCGCATACTAATGCATTACTATAATAGTTAAACAATTAAAATTGTTTTAAGTCCCTTTAAATTAACGTTACATTAGAATTATAATTGAAAATTTGTTTGTAATAATATTTACTTATATTTTATTAATAATTACAAGAATTGGATTTATTGATAAAACACATGAAAGATATACATGATGCGATTTTTGCAACTTTTTTTGAAATTGCATGCATAGTGACGCGATAAAAGAAGAAAAAGTTGTAAATAAATTTACAATGTTTCGTGCACGTCAGAAAATGTTGCGATTATAAAGTAATTATTAGAATGCTCTGCGTGTCGATAATTTACAGTGTGTGTCAAACACAAGTGTTTATGTGTCGCGTGTATATTTGTTGCGCAACATGTAGTCGCGACGCGCGATTTGTAAAGATGAAAATTGGGACCGGATCAGCGTTTTGTCGTGATTGTTTAGCCTTCCTCGATGCCGATTATCAACTAAGTCGATATCCGGTACGGAAAGTGTTCGTTCGCGCAAACCTTTCAATCAATCAAACGTCGTAAGTCGAACCGCTCAAAAGCTGTCGTTCGTTACAGCTGTTCGGAACATTGTAATAACACCAACGTGGATTGCTTGGCCGCGAAATTACGTAAGACATGATAGATCGGCATGCAGAGAAATATCTCTTCATTCGGTGCTTCTGGTATAAAGCGCGAAACATGAGTTATTGCATCGTGACGCGTGCGGTATAACACACTTTCATATCGTCCTTTACCGAAGGATAGATCTTCTGGAAGATATTTTATTTGTAGGATACATACGACGTTCAAAAATCTATTCTCGAAATAAATTCTACCCACGTTATCCCCTCTGTATTTCGGCTAATTTTTTTTTTTTTTTTTGCTCTGCAACACATATATTATTTAAATTAGTTGCCGCGAAAATGTAGGAATAATATATTTTTCGAATCATCACAGATTGACTGGAGAGCGATTAAAAGATATTTGAAAATATGTAAATATCATCTTGTAATACTGATGCGTTGTAAATTATAATAAATTATGTATTACAAGACTCGTGCGTGTTAAAGCTCGTGTAATTCTCAGACAAAAAGCATTCTTCTTCATACTCAGTTTTCTTTGCGTACATCCAAGGCAATAGCTTGATAATTATCTCTTCAAAGAACAGAATGGAGTGTTTTCTGCGCTCGCGGGTTTCGCCTCAGCCACAATCGATCACTCGTCCTCACGCGAATCGTTTAGGATCCCATCGCGGTCTCGCATTGTTCGTACAAGATTACATGGCTACACGCACACGTTAATTCCGTTACGCAAGTAATGATCGATCGCAAATGGCTACACCTCGTCGTTGTCGTGGACCCGCTGGTGTAAACGAACGATTACGTTACGAGGCCAAGGCAAGATGCATACGTGCAATCATACCGCGCGACATTTAGCGCGGTGAACGTGGAGGAAACATTGCTTCTGCGTTATTTTTTTGCAATTACTTTCCCTCCCTTTCCTCCCTATTCTCTCCATTGTCCTTGGAATCGCTACGTTGTTTGCGCAAAGGGAGCTAGATTGCTTTGCACCTCAAGACGGCTTCGCAAAGTCGTACAATCAACTTTCTTTTAATTAAAGGTACGAGATGGTGCATAAAAACAATATTGCATACGTTAGTAACACTCATGATATAAATAAAAGAATATAGCATTTTATATATATATAATTGATTAACGCTAAGTGTCTGTTAGTTAAATTTGATTATTTTTAATATTTTTCATGAAATACATCCGTTTACGTTTGCTATTTTTGTGATTGAGAGTAAGCGTAATTATTCGCGCAATTATTCGCGGATCGCTTTCCCGATCGATTATCCAATTAGCTGAGATCATTAACGGTGAAAAAGAACGCTCGAGGGTTTTAATAATAGAATCTGTGGAAATATTCCGTCGCAATTTCTTCACGATTTGCGTTGTGTGGTTTTCAGGGTCGACATAAGCGAAATGCAACCTTCCCCGGCGGACAGACGACGATTCTGCAAGTTACGCCGACGATTCGAAGTGAGTATGCCTACTGTTCATGTTATGCAAATTTTACAGTAATACGTATGTACGCATGGATATGTCTACGGCAGTAGTTAACGATGGCGTAATTACTATCTCGCTTAGTCATTTCGCTCTGTGGAAAAGTAATATTGCACAGACAAGGGTCTTTTACGCAAGCAATTTGATGTAACGAGAGACAGAATGTGCAACAATTTAGTCAGCGTAGTAAACACGAGATGCGTGTGACAGAAGTGGATATAAATACATAATAAGAAGATAACGCGTTGGCACGCGAGAGAGAAAGTAGATATCTTTTCATAATATACATATGTATATACTGTTATTATTACATATTACCACCTTGTTATCTTTAGTTTCAACAATGAAGTTCTCGTTCCCTCTAATCGCCTAATTAAATCTAGCTCAATTATTTTCAGAGATTATAGCAACTTGACTCGAGTCGAGTCACATTCCATAATAATGTCTGCGTATTACTTGTAGCTTTTATATAATATATCATTATACATATATATTAAATTTTTTCAAAATTATACGTATAATAAAATTTTTCTCTTAGAAAGAAAAATTGCGTAATTCTTATTCAGTTTGTTCGTAAAGATTTTGCAGTCGTCGCATCGCAAACGATCATATGAATTATTACAAAAGCTTGTATTTAAATTTGATCGTCGCAGGTAACACGCCAAATCCACCGCGACCGCGCTTCAATAGCTGTCAATCAGAGCCGCGCAGCAGCACGTGGATCCCGGAGACCGGCAACGGAACGTCAGACCTATGTTCTTCGGTCTTTTCGTCGACGCCGTCTTTGGTAACAACCAGCGTCTGCACCGTCACTAACAATAGCATACTGATCAACGGTAACACGGAGAGTGTCTCCGAGGTCAGGAACAACCTGTCGCCTCTGCATACTGTGGCCTCCCTTGAGAATGGCTCTAGCGGAAGCTATCTTCCAACCGCGACAACTACGACAACGGCATCGTTGAACGGCAACATTTGCAGTACCGTTTATCCGACCACTTCGACAACCATCTCGAGCAGCGTCGCCTCGTTGACCGAGAAACCGCCGATGATTCCCAGCGACGGCGCGAGATCAACGAGCTATCGGGATCAACCTGCCAGCAGCGCGTCACCACCGACCCGAGACAAACTCCGTGCCGAGGACAAGGCCAGGCGTAGGATGAATCAGCAGGGCGAACGAACCGGCGACACGACTGGCACGGCCTCCGGTGAGAAACTAGGTCAGTATATTCGATGAGAAACAATTTTTTCGTATATTCGATGCCTTTGACGGAATAAAATTGTCATCTGTGTTTCGACATTTCCTTGACTCTGATTACGCATGATGTTTGTCTGATATTCTTATAATTTTGTCATATCGCGAAAGATTTCTTTGTTTACATTTCTTTTAATTTATTTATAAAATTATTTTTTCATTCGCAGTTCTAAAATTTAAATACTTGAATTAAAATGTGATAAAAACCTAATAAGATTATACTATTAGTGATTGTAATTTTCAATCACTTGTGATTTATTTTTTCGACTACATTATAATACTTTGTCGATTAAACTAGATATCTTTTAATGATATTATAATTAGAAATCTGATGATAGAAAGATATATCACCGTGTTTGATCGCTCCATTTGGACTGATTTGTGTTGTGCTGTCGAGATTATATTGAAATTGGGACATGGATGATTGATAGGAAATAATTTACAAATAATATTAGGGATATCTCATTTCTGAGATGTTTCAAGATAATATGAAAGTTACATTAGAAGTAATAACTTTCAAGACGTTCGTCTCGCTTTGTCATGATTTACGTCGAAAGTTTTTCTTATTCTTAATAGTCGGATAAAACTAGTTTAGATACGGATGGAAACTAGGACACTGCATTTTACATTCTCAATGACGATGATTTGCAATCTGTGAAAGAAACAGCTGACGTATTAAATCGAACAACTGATCTATTTTTTTATTCTATATAATTAATAACAAACATATTTAATAGTTTGAACATAATAGTTTAAAGAAATATTGCTAGATTCGTATATAGAAAACTATATTAATGAAAGTAGATACCTTTTTTATGAGAATTAGTGATACAACGCAAATTTGAAGATATGTATTATTTAAAGGAAAGTAGCAATTTGTATATATATATATATATATATATATATTATTTAGAAAAATATTATAATTTATTTTCAACGCTTGACAATCACACAGAACATGTTTTACTTAGAAAAACCGGTTCTGTCATTGTTCCTTTTCCCACGATTTTTAGAATCAAATGTTCGCTTATCATTTTTCTCCTGAAAGAATATCGGAAGTCTCGGGAGAATACCGGGGCCTGATATCCGGCGTAGTTGCGTAATTGCATGTGCGCAATTGCGTAGGAAATCTACCGGTCTCTCGTCCGTTATGCATTGCACTGCGATTCATAGATTTTAGATTGATGAATAAACGACAGAATACTTTCGAAACTGCGTCGCGAATCCGCTAATGATTTACAATGAACGCGGATTTATAATCTCGCTAATGATTTTTAATGAACGCGGATTATTGAAACGTGTGCGTTTTATCGGAACGGCAAAATCATCGGCAAATTTAAACCGCAGATCGTCGATTAAAGTCAGTCGACTTTAATTGCATTCGATGAAGAATTTTGATGCGGAATTTACCTACGCGATTTATTAGCAACATTATAGCAACATCATCTTCTTCACAAAAGTTTTTAAAAGAAAAATCCTTATTTGAATTATTTAATTATATTAATATAATACACTGTTAATTTAATTTTATATATTCTCTAAAAAAACTTTGATATAATTTAATTGATTTTTTAATTAATTTAATTAAGTTGCACATTTTATTTTTATTAATTTTTTTTTTAATTTAATGTAGCTCTCTTTTCTATAGAGATATTGTGACAATTTTTATGCTTATAACCATATAACGATGACGTGTTTGATTTTGATGTATTGCTAAAGTAAACAAGGAGGAAAGCGCGCAAGATAGTCTTTCACTTCTCTGATGCTTCCTGCTGCAGCAAGAAGTAACCAGGTTATTAATTAGTCGGCGGTCAATTAATGTGGAGTGGTCGTTTGCCCGTGCCGGCGTCAGTGTGTTGGACGAAGAGTGCCTTTATAAGCGGAAAAGAAATTAATTAGTTAACTCACCGACGTATGTTATGTACCGAGGCGAATGTTTTGATAACGACAAACGCAGGAAGACGGCATAACGATTTCACGTGCGATGGTTGTTCTGTCTATGGAATTCTAAGTACTATAATTATAATTCATACTGAACTACCGGTGCTAGACACGCGAGAAATAATAAAATAAATAAACGAATAAATATGAATTAAATTAATTTAATTAATTATATAGTTAATTAAATCATGTTTTTTAATATGTATATTATATATATATATATATATATATATATATATATATATATATATATATAGTGTAAAGATAAAATAATATTGTGACAATACCATACAGAAATATAAATATTACAAATATATGTATATCTTCTACAGATGATGACGCATGCCGGAGGATACTTTTGGAGCACGAGCGGGAAAGAGAAGGGAAGCTGCGAGATATTGCAGCTTCGTTAACGCAACCACGAGTGAGGAGAATCAAACCAAGAACTTCGGAGCCAACCAGAGACGTTGTGGACGCGATCAATGCAGCTCATCAAGATAAGCTTGTACGTAATGAAAAAATATAGAAAATATTCATTAATTATATTTTTTGTGTTTTAACAGACGACAATTAAATATCATTGCAATATTTAAAACACATTTATTTCTTGTGTTTTAACAGACGACAATTAAATATCATTGCAATATTTAAAACACATTTATTTTTTATTTTAATAAGAATATTTTATTTGATTTGTATTATTTAATGTAATAATTTAAATTTAGTTAATTTAATCTAATAATCCAATAATTAAAAAAAATTTAGTAATAATTAAAAAAATAATAATTAATGATATTAATATATTTAGCAATAATTAAAATTTTATTAGGAATAAAAACGAGACATTTTTATGAATGATTTTTAACATTTGTACAGTTTGAAATAAAAATGATAATTATATGTCATGAAATGCGTCTCATGTATAGATTAGAGGCGATCCTGACGGATGCGGCTTAGATATTTCCGGCATCAGGTACTCGCCCACTTCTGAGCTGAGAGTCGATTTGCCAGCAGAAGACTTGCTGAACATCAAAAAAGGTTGGCTGATGAAACAGGGACTGAATAAGGTGCGTCTCGTGTCTTCGTGAACGTATCTCTCGCGCGCATTTTTTACGAAATTCGTTTTTCTGTCTAGGAATGGAACAAACACTGGTTTGTTCTAAGAGGCTGCGGACTAATGTATTATAGAGATCCCTGTGCGGAGGACAAGGGCATCATGGACGGCGTTATAGATCTCAACACTGTCACCGCGGTCACGCCGCTACAAGTCGCGCGAAATTATGGATTTCAAACTATCGTGAGTGTTATAATTATAGTATCTTGTTTACGAAAAATATTCACATTTTTCAGAAAAAAAACCCACGTTTGCAATCTGTTTTATATAATATTATATCATTTTATATAAAATTATTTACTATTATAATCAAATTCAACTTTTTTTTTTAAATTGGAAAAAATTAATCTTAAAATAGAGAGAATATTTTAAAACTAGATTTATATCATCTTTTTCTTAAGTTAATAAAATTAAATTAAACAACCGCGTTCTTTCTTCGAAATGAAACTTATTGCTTTGCTTTTTGACACAGGCATGGGATGATAGGGGTAACACGGTGTTATCGGCGGTGACTGCCGGTATCAGGTCCAGTTGGATGTCAGCTATCAAAAGAGCGGCCAATCTACCTGATTCTGACAGTAACGTAGATTCTCTTACTGTTTGTTCAGACACTCAGCAAGAAACAAATCCGCAGTCGCCTACTACGTGAGTACTATTATAGAATCTTTTAATGTATAACTTGTATAACTAGATTAATCGAAGTATAAAATGAAATGTCAATAATGTCTTAAGTCAATAAAAAGAATTTAAAATATTAAAAATGGAGTCATATAACACATTACAGCGTTACTTTACAAAATAAGAAAGATATATAGAAAGTTAATTAATTGAAAACATGTTTTAAAAATATGCTTTAAAAAGAATATACGTAGAGAAAAATTATTTATACAAAATATTATGTCTGTTTTATATTGTAGATCAATCATGGATCGTGAAAGAGACTCTGTCGTTCCCTCGACATCCATCACGCCTAGATCGGTTCTGTTTTCATCCGACGAGGAATATAGAACTGCTTCCGAGGGTGGACGAAGAGAGTCCGGTGATTGGTCGGAGATGCCAGTATCACCGCCACTCGTGAGGAACGGCGATTGGCCTATTGCGCTCAAAGGTTCTGGCTGGTCGGATTCGGCAAACCACGAATGGTCAGAATTACCACCATCGCCGCCGTTAACAAGAACCGCGTTATCCAGGGTGAAAGCTCGATCTAGATCGAGTTCTAGATCGAGAGTTTACAAGAGAAGCCGAAGTTCGCCTCCAAGCTCACGGAGAAGCACTCTAGATAGTGTGAGATCGGAGGATTTGATGATGGCTTGTTGCGAACTCGGCGAAGATGAGGAACAAAGTAACGGCCACCTGCAGAACAACAGCTGCCTTTCAAGCGCTAACGACAGTCCTCTAATTGTCGAGCTTCTGGAGAATCAGGTGTCGCTTCTGCGTGATCAGTTGGATCAAAATCAGTCCCATCCGAGTACGCTACTAGTCATTATCGAGCGTCAAGAGAATGAAATCGAGAGTTTGAAGTCTCAACTAAACGCGGCGCGAACAGATATCGCAAACGCAGAAAAAGAGCTGTCTAGACTAAGACAACAAAAGGCCGAGGCATCCATGAGGGAGCAACACGTAGAAGAACTGTTGAGTACGATACAAAGGACCGAGCAGCAAAGAAAGAAGGATCTAGACGATCTGGAAAAAATGAAAAAAATGTACAATAGGGACAAGGAGGTTTTGGAATGCAAACTATTGGAGACAGAGGCTATCTTGAGGGAGACAACAGAGAGATGCGAAATGCTTACGAATGAATTGACATCGAGTCACAGAACTGTCGAGCATTTACAGGCGGAAGTTACAACTCTTAGCGACAGATTGTCTCAAGGTAAATATATACGCTTTCTTAAAATAAAACTTGATTTTATATTTAACTTAAGTTTAAATAATTACTGATTGATTAATATATTATTGTTTAAATATCTATTATTCTCTAGGTATCGAGGAAAACGAACGACTTTACAATAGAGTAAGGGAATTGGAAGAGAAGAATGGACTTTCTGCTTCGAGGGAACGTGGGAGAAGCTTCGATTCGCTTAGCGATTTGACCAACATCGAATTGGATTTAGATTTGACTGCGTTGGATAAGGAAAGGTAAATGCACATTGTAAAATATAATAGTATTAGGTATATAAATAATATTATATAAATACATTAATTATACATATACGATATATTCTTGTGGTAGGGTTATGGAAGAATATGATGAGTTGCGAAGCCGTTTTGAAAAGGCAGTCATGGAGATACGAGCTATGAGAAAAGAGCTGCGAGAAGCTCATGCCACACAGGATGTTTTGGAATTAGAAATCTTTGCTCATAAACAAGATGCAATTAGTGTCAGCGAGAGTAATCAAGCGCAGATTCAGCTAATGGCAGCGAGAATTCAGGATCTGACTAACAAGCTAGCCGCTAGCGAAAAACAAGTTAGGACACTGAGGCAGAAATTGACAAAAGCCGAAAGCAGAGACAAGAGAAGATCACTCTCTCTCAAAGGAAGAGAATCTTTCCAGATTTCTCAGGAGGTAGAAGACAAATTATTAGATCTAGAAAACAAGATCACCGCTATAGAGAAGGGTAAGAGCATCAGCGCTCCCGTTTCGGCGGGCAATAGCTCGAAGGAATCGAGTCCTAATCTGCGAAAGGAGAAGAGACGAGAAACCAAGAATTTGGATCGTACTAAACTACGAAGAAAGTCTTTAGATAGCGCGACAAGCTCTGAACCAATGAAAGTGTTGATTAGACTGAGCACTTTAGAAACAAAAGTAGCGAATGTCGCTGAAACTATGGTCAGCGACGCGGAGAAAGATTCCAGCGAATGCAGCGAGGTTAGTGGATCTTCCGAGATATCTTTGGAGGTGCTGGCAAGGCTGAAGAAACTAGAGAGAGTGGTGTCGAAGTCGAAGCGACGATTAGAAAAATGTCTTGGTTCGACACAAGCAGAGGATAAAGCCGAGAAGTGTCTACGCGATGTGAATGAAATATTGGACTCATGCTTAGAATGTAAGAAGAACCAAGCTAGCGCTCAAGTCATCGAGTCAGTAGGAGTAGTCGTATCTAGGCTAGAAATTATACTTAAGGATAAACTGAGCGAACTCACGAGGAAACGGCAGTCACTGGCGCAGGAAGGTCGGCTAGACGAAAGGGAGAAGATGAAGCTCGTCGCCGAGAGAATAGCATTCGAATCCGTGATCCTGCGACAGATAAAGTGCGCGTTGAATCGCACAACAGACAAGAGCGCCGTTCTGAGTGAATTGGTCGAAACTAGTCAGCTTGCCTCAAGCTTAAAGCGTAAGATTCACGGAACTAAGCCCAAAACGTACCAAAATACGAATTATATTCAGTATCTTACTAAGGTGTTAGCTAATAAGTTAGTACTGATAGGACATGTCTCCGCATTGACGGAAACACCGAAGGAGATTAGCGCGGCTCGCAGTGAAAGTTTAAACTTTTTACTGCAGAAGCAGCGGGAGATCAACGAGATCATGCGAAAATACAAAGACACAAAGCTTCGACAGCTCGCAGAAGTTCTTGCTGTTGAAACGCTGAGTCTGTCCGAACAAGAAGATCTTGTGGGCAAACAAATTAGCGGATCGAATAAAAAACTGCTCGAAGATAGACGTATTCGCGAAGCGTGGGCTTTAGCGCAAGAGACAGTGAGTAAGGAACTTGTGCAAGCCGAAGTGTCTCACGTTATTATGCGTTACGGTCAATTGTATGAGCAAAACGTCACTTCGATTACAGATACTTGTCTTAGCTTTGACAGCACGGACAATGTCAGATTAGAATCATGGGTAGATGCGGCGCAAGCGCGATTGCGCCAGGAAATGGAAGTTTCCATACACGAGCTGTCGGAGGCTTATGAGGAATGTTTACGTACGATGAAGAAGAACAAGTTGACAGCGATCGATTCTAAACATGAATCTCGTCAGCTGCTGACAGACTATGCTGACGTAATTGCGCACAAAGCTTTAATAGACTCCAGAATCGCTCTTCTTCAGGAAAGTACACGTCAATCAATCACGATATTACCTGGAGAGACTTTCGTATCTAGTCTTATTCGAAGCGAAGAGATCATTTCCTGTTTGACGAATGACGATGGATGGGACTTCCAAAACAATCCAATTCTCGATGCGGAGTATAGTTACCTTTATCAGCGATTGACCAAGGAATGTGAAGATAGAATATCCGGGAAAAAAGAATCGAAGGAGCAGCTTAAGAATGTCAGTCAATCGTTGTTTTACTTGGAAGAGGATCTAGCCGAACTCAGCAAATGCATAAGAGACAAAGGAGTGAGTATCGACAATTTTGGTTGGCCCAAATCAACAAGCAGTATTACGGATTGGTCCAACGTTTGCGAGAAGTGCTTACACTTAAGGGAACAGATAAGAAAGTTGAGCAATTACATGAACAACATGTCGTGTCAAACATGTCATCAACTGCAAGAAACTCTTCAGAAGATAACTACCGAACACAATAAAGAACTGGAGATGCTCAAGCGTAATCAAGAGAAAGATCTGATGGACATCAAGGACGAATTGGATAATCAGCGACAGTCTTTGACGACTCAGTATGAGCAAGAGGCGGCTAGTTTACGCGAGAGAGCCAGAAAACTGGAGCACCGTCTCAACGCGATGGATTCTGAACATTCGGCTCATGTGAACGAGTTGAGAGCTGCCTATCAACGATCAATAAGCGCCGAATTAGATACCGACGCTGAGACGCGAAAGCGGTACAAGGAAGAGATCAAGCAGCTACGAGCATTATGCGAGAAGGGTTTATTGGCTATGGAAAATTCACATAGGCGTATCATTGCCGAAATGGAGGAAAAGCATCGACAGGAGTTGGAAAGTCTCAGAGTGGAGAAGGAACAAGCACTCTCTGAAGAGACTCAAGCGACTCTGGCTGCATTAGACGCTATGAGGAAAGCCCATGAACACGAGGTGCAGAAGGAAATTGCCAAGTTCAAACAGGAATTTATCAAACAAATGCAGGCACGTGAAGATATCGGAGTGTTACACAAGGAACACGAGTAAGTAAAAAAAATATCAGTTCAACACTATTCACTGTGAATAAACTTATGCGAAAAATAATTCATGTCTATTTCTTATAGGGAAGAAATGGAAGAGATAAAGCAAGAAATTCTTTCCCTGTCTGCCAAGTATTCGTCGAAATGCGTGGAGTCTGCCGCATTGGAGGAGAAAGTAGGTAATCTGTCCAAGCAACTTGCCCAGGCGCAACAGCATATCATGCAACTGGATGCGAGAAATAAGCAATTGAGAGCGCATCTAGTGCTAGAGACGAATGACAGTAGTATCAATGATACCATACAGATTCTGAGAGGTAGGGACAATGAGATTGCTGAGCCGAGGGAAGAGATACATCGACTGCAACAACAATTCAAGGTACGATTGTTCTTGCTAGAAAAAGTTTATTGTTTAGAAAAAGTACATATGTGATTAACAACACACTTATAAATATTAGTTAATTGATTAACTCTTTTTGCTGCAATTACATATTATGGTGTTTTGCCTAGCGAGCTTATCGCGCTTTGATGAAATTCCGACCAAATCAGTAATTTAATTGCTCAAATAAAAACCCTGCGCTTCTTATTAACGTCCTTTCCCTTCATAATTGTATTTATTTATTCAAACATATATATTGGTTTGTACATAATATCAGATCGTATTTGATAAATGATTCCGGCTGTCACAAATACCATAATTGATGTAATTGTAACTCGGTAAACATAGACAGTTTAAGCGATTTGACTTAGCATTTAACCATTTCCCCTCCCCGAATGCTCGCTCATTAGCCGCACTGACACATATTTTCGATATTTCACTAACAGCATGGGGACACCCCTCGTGAATCGCCCGGCGTGCCGTCGAAAGCCGCCCTATCGCTAGACTACTCGCCCGCCTACTCGCCGCAACGCCTCAGAGGTAGCCAAAGTGGCGGTGAACAGAAATTAATGAGCGAACGAAGTATAAAAGAGACGAACACCCTATCTAGCGTTTTACAAAAACGATCCCTGTCGATGGATCGGCCGCAGAGCGCATTCTCGTACAAACTCGAGCGCGTAAAGTCGGTTTCGTTGCCGTATTCGAGTAGTTTGATAGCCAGGCCGGCGAGTAGTGCCGGCGTTTCCGGCTCGCACTTTGACGGAAAAGAATCGCCGGAGAGCTTAAAACAAAAAGATCAGGAACGTAACGTTCGTCTGGGTTCACCATTATGGGACAGCTTGAGACCGAGGAGCGGCCTGCCTCATCAATATCAAGGTACAGGAGAAAGATGAATGCTAAGAGAAAAAGAGAGAGATGGAGAAATCGATGGTGATGGAATGTGTTGTCGGTCAACAGTGGGAAAATGGTACTTTTGTAAAATATTATACCGTTGATGGAATCAGGGTTTTATTGTATATTGTATACAATGATATATCGTTATTATTTTATAACGCATTTTACACACAATATTCGGATATTTTTACTCGAAACGATTTTCGGTATACAATAAAAAAAGTCGCATCGGTTTTTCTACTATAATAACAAAACAGGCTGAAACAATGCAAGAATCAAGCAAAGCTTTTTCTACGTTCGAACGTTACTAGCTTGCGAAGGGAGAATATGAGATTAACATGTGCTTTATGCAAATTAACAGCGCTTTCAAGATATTAACACAGTTAAAAATCTCATTGACTTACATGAAGACTACGAATATATTTTCTTCTTAATACGAGTAAATATATAGCTGTGCAATATTTATCGAAAAATGTGACAAAATTGTTAATTTGTAGCTTAGATTGTTAATTTGAAAGCTTGTTCGTATATAACATGTATTTATAAATTTAAGTCTTTCCTTTTTAATTGTGACAATATTGTTATTTATTGTACTAATTTTTTGAGAGAAAAATCGACAAAATTAACGATGATTAATCTTAATTTGTCATTTATAAGTTGTACTGACGTCAAAAATGTGCCTACACTAATTAACTAGTATCAACTGCATATGATTATTATGCTTATCTAACACTGGTTATTTGCTAACAAATTATGTACGAGTCTATGTGCAATAATCTGCGATATAATCTTGTCTTACCATGTTTGTAACGCTATATGCTATAAATGTCTATTCTATTAGGTATATAAAAATATTAAAATTAGCCACGTATCATTAATAATAACATGCTAGAGATGTGCAAGTGACGTACAAGCTATACATTGATGTGAAAATTATCATGTTTGCATATCATAATTTTTACGTAGAAGTTTAGCCATTCTAATCATTAAAATACATATGTAATAACTGTTCAATTACGAACTTAATCACTGGCGCATCTTCAAGTAGAAATATTGCAATGTATACTGGGTATAGCTGTAACACAATTATTTTAATGAAATCAAAAATAGCGAATTTTTAAAATTAAATATTTTGAAATTGGTTTTTCTATTTTAACATTCAGAAAGAAAAATATATGTACCTATATATACATATATTTTTTTTTTAAATGATATACATTTATACACTTGAAAGACGCAGAAATCTAAATTAAGTCTTAAAAAGGTTTAAGGAGACGAGTAAAGATTATAGTAATTTATTAAACACGAGGCCAGAATAATCAAAAACATTAGAAGTAACATTCAATATATTTTGTAGCGATGAAAAACTTGCGATTTTAATGTTTCTCACTATATTTTCGTAACATATCTAATATAATAATATCTGTCTACGCGAAAGATACTTACGAATATACACAACGATGATATACGACAATATGGATAGACCGTAACAATATTTCGGCAATTATGTATTTGAAATGTAAGGTGGCACAACAACAGAGATGCGAGTCAGCAGTGGCCCCTGGCAGGAGAGCAAACAGAATAAAAAGCAACAGCAGCACTCGGAGGCATACACCCTCCGTGCCGACGCTCGTAACACATCCCGCCTCACCCCGGAACCCGCCGCTCTCTCCGTTGCAGGTCCGTTTTGCGTTTTTTGTTGCTTTGTTACCCTGATTGTAGTATTGTTTCGTTCACGCTATTTGCTTTCACGTTTATTGCATCTTTTGTACGAGTCGCATCTTGTCTGCTGTATAGTTCTCGTGTGCGACATTTATTAATTTTTGTATTTACATACATATTACATATTTGAAAAATTCTTATTAATTACGAATAATATTTAGCAGAAATTATTGTCATATATGTTATAGAGTTGATGAGGTCTCCGGCAGTGAGGTGGTCCAGCAGAAGTTGTCGTAGCTTGCCTCCGACACCCACACCGAGTTACCATCATCCACTTCACCCTCCTCTACCTGCCGTAGGCATGGTCGCCGAGAGAAAGAAGCGTTTCGAGCTTTAAATTCTGGTTTTTTGTGTTCTTTGATTGATAGCAACTAAATTAGACTATACAGAAATGGTTGATATGATTATACTTGATTTACAGGAAACAAAATTTAAACAACTCGAACAAAGTGTCTCGCATATATTTATGATATTAAAAAGAAAGAAAATTTCGTGCGATATGTGCTTCTTTGCTCTAAAATTTGCTCTAAAAGAGAAATGTTTCGATATTGCACGACTCATGGACCAATAAATAATATCTTTAAAATCGTTTCACGCGATAGACCATTCGGACAATACCGTATTTACGATTCGTGAAGCGTACGAATCGTAGTTCCACCACTGCCATACGAGAATTATGTGAGGCCCAAAAGATTTTTGATTGACCAAAGTCGAAATGCCGGTCGTGCTCGTCGTGTGAATATTGAGCATGTTTATCAAGTAAACATGATTCAATAATCGAAACGAGTTCCGATTGTAGAAGAGGGTAGATTACGTAATCCCCCTCTTTCCCTTTCACGAAAAGAAATAACGTTCATCACGGATCTATCGATCGCGATAGGTCGTGATGAACGTTTTTGACAGAGTTTTTACTGAAAAATAAATTTTGCTAAACGTGTTTACTCACGCCGCGCCGTTTTGCGAGCGGCTGTTCTTTGATATGCATTTAGATTTTGATAAAAGGTTTTTTTTACCGTAGGTTGCGAGTAGTCCTTTTGCTACGATTGACTTTTCGCGAATATCGATTAAAATGCATATTTTGGGGCATTATTTATCGCAAAACGCTTTACGCGCGAAATTTTTCATATATAATATATATTCTTTGATGCTAAAAATAAATAAACGTGAATTACGAGAAAAAAAAACGCGTATTACGAATCATATATACAATCATCATAAAATAGCCTATCATGTAGCGTTAAAATATCATGATGTAAAACTGTGTAGGATTAAGGATAAATTTATCAGGTTCTCCCAATTTTCGCGAAATTCACAAAAGTCGCAAAATTGATCGAACACATTCAATAACGTATAATCAAATTAATCCTACTTTACATTTATTATCAAAGCAGATTAGATGCTAAATGTATAATAATAATGTTTAAATACAAATGCCTAAATATTGAATATTATTAAACTCTCGTAATTCCGAAAGTAATTATTTGTTGAGTATATTTGCCAACTAAACAAAGATTCGATTTTATGCTGGTTAAATTTGACTCTATACTTGTGTACACTTGTTTCCGCAGAAGGGATCTCGTTGAGTTTGTTATCTTTTGAGATATAAATCTTTATGAGTTTATACGATTTTGATTATTAAAGAAAAAAATATTTCTTATACGTCTCAGTTGAGACATTACAAAAGAAAGGGGAGAGATTTTTTAGTTTGTTATTCGAGAATGACAAGTTCGTTTCTTGTTTCTCGCTCTTGTTATGTATAGATTTTGCACATAATACGGCGTTATGGTAATGCACTATGTATTATCGCATTTTCTCATTATGTAAATGTTTTCAGATTGCGATCATTTGATGTTAATACTGTATAGTTTATGATGTTTTATTGTGGATTAAGAAAGTATAAATATATATAGAAATTAATTCCTCCCTTCCGCTCTTCCCCATATTATATATATGAATTGTTTATATACATATATATATATTATTATTGTATTCTATATTACATATTATTGCGATTCGTTCCAGTGATTCGCTTGATATTAAGACGATAAGGGATATTGAAAACTTCGATTTTCTCTTATGTAGAGTAATTACTCAGGATTGTTTAACATTTATAATATATTATGATTATGCTATTGTATTTGTATGATAATTTATAACACGTTTGAAATAAAACATATAAATAACCATGAACATTCACTAGACAACATGGATTATTTCTTATCTCTTTATATATTTTATATATTTGCAAGCATCAGTTATTAATTTGATTTTGCTGATTTTGATTTAAAAACACACGTCATTATATTGTATTTTCTTTCATCAAAAAGTTTCTAGAGGAATACTTGTAAACATTAATACAAAATTTTGCATCTTCAGAAAAATACATTTTTCTATAATTTTAATTTATAATTCTTATATGTTTTTATGCAATATGTTTAAATCTTTAAAAAACATTTTTTAAAAACAATGCGTTAAGGAAAGATTTAAAATCTTTTTATATTTCTACACAACATATTACAAAAATAAAAATGTTTATGGTAAAATAAGTTAACGAGGTTCATAAATAAATAAATGCAAACGATGCGAAAGTAGATGTTGAAAAAATATAAATTGCCAAGTTTATAGTTGTGTTTATAAATATTATTAAAAAATATGTTTTTTTATACTGGCAATTGCGCGATAAATTTTTTTCTGATATATCGATAACTTTACATTATATATACATATCTTAATTAGCAATTATATATATATATATATATATATATCAGATATAGAATAATTTAAAATAAATATGAAAAGCAAAAGTTCATATATAATTCTACGTGTAATATTTAATAATATTTATTTTCAATACGTTAGATACGAAACGTTTGTATTTATAGATAAATGGCCACATTTTGGTGTTGTATATTGTTTTTAAATTAGAAAAATTGAAATTTCTAAAATCTTTTTCTCTCTCCCTCAGGGGTTTACACTGTGAATACGGGTTTAGAAAATCCGAGATATTCGAATCATCAATTATTATATGTAATCATATCCTATAGAATATAAATCAATATCTAAAGGAACAGCCAGGCCAGCTGAGCTCTACAATACTGAAATGAGATTGCAAGGGAAAATGATCCAATTCATATAAAAGGGTACATATATGTGATGGGTGGATTGTTATTTATCTTGTCAGGGATTTGTTGATATTATTGTAGTATACAATCAAAATGTTGACTTTATATATAATTTACGAATTCAAAGAAAAATATATAATTCTTTTTCTTTTGTAGGAAAGTGCTTCCAACTCATAGAGTTATCTCGCACACAAAAAAAAAAAATAAATAATTCACAACGTTCAGTTTTAATAATTAAATTGATACTGATTAAATAAAACCAAAACATTTTCTGGAAACTGCGTATCGCGCTGTATCACTTTTATATTGCTAAATCCAATTAGAAATTTTAATTAAAATAATATAATAAATGTAACAAAATAAAATAATATAATGTAAAAAGAGACAAAGAGCCAACCAAATTTATCTATCTTTTTCTAATGTTGGCGTCAAAATTTTCTTTAGTATAGACTCCTTTTAATATTATAGAGTTCATTGACAATGAATTAAAAAATACGTTTACACACAAGCTAGAACATTAAAATAATTGGTAATTATTAATTCTAATATAACTTTATAATTTATGCATAAGTATAAATACAAAATGCATAAAAGTATACATCAATAAACATTAATGTAAATTTAAAATTTTAATTCTAACTATTGTCTAGGGATATACAATGAATATGTGTCGAGTACAGGAAGAATTGATACAACTTCATTGTATTAAGGCATTCTCATTTGCAGTTATCCGTTTCGTCGCTCGTGTAACAAATAATTCATTAAACACGATGGAATTATTTAAATTAGACGACCTACTGTCGCAAATGAAGACCAAATTAATGTCGGGAACGAAAGAGACACAGGTATTGTAATGATATTCGTCTTTACATTAATATTTATTTGATCTCCTGATATTTCATATCTATGTCGAACACTATTTTTATATCAGACTGCGTGTCGAAAGTACGAATTAAAAATAGTTAATTAAAAATAAATAGAAAAGAACCATAAAAAACAAATCGCACAGATTTATATATAAATATGAATAATTCATATCTTTGACTTATCATTTAATCTTTATTTGCTATCATGAAATAGATGTGGGTCGCGGAGCAAATATTAACGTATTTAAAAAAAACAATCGACTCAGAGAGAGAACATCTTGTGGAAAAGCTTGTTAAATGTGATATAATTTCTATTATATGCGATGCAATGCAAATGACTTGTTCTTCGGACAAAAAATTCGTAACGTATGCAATTTTTTATGTTATAATAATTTTAATATGTTTGTGTGTGTGTGTGTGTGTTTATTTGTTTCAATCCTTTTCTTTATATCATTATGTAAATCATGAATGAAAAATATACGAGGATTCTATTTTTATACGCAGAGTCGTTCTCGAGTGTCTCGAGATTATAAGTTTCAATAAAAAGTTCTATGAAAATCGCACGGCCATGAGTGCTATAAACTCAATGTTAAGTATCAATTACTTTGCGTACACATCCTCACTTAAAGACATGGAATTGTTTGAAGAGATTTTACAAGGCATCTGCAATATACTTGTTAGGTATATTTTTCTGACATCTCGCTTTTGTTATAAACGTACATAATGCAACAGTATTATTTCTTTATATATATATATATATATATATATATATATAATTATTACTTATATATTCATATTGCTTACAATTACACCTATGTATTGTGTATATGTATCACTGTTCAAATATTGATGCTTTCGACTAGTAATTATGTAATCTGTTCTATTCAAATAATAGCAACATCATACGTATATATACATATAAACTCATGTTACGCGTAGCATCATATTTAGAAAGGCATTAATCATGTTTAACTTTTAGATCATTAAAATTAGCTATAGATTTCGACACTGTTTGCGTTCCGCAACAGATTATATCTTTCCTGAAGAACCTGAATATCCAAGATTTACAAAATGATAAAATGAAATTTATAGTTGTCACGATATTAAATGTTGTTCTGCAACAAGTAACTGTCGATGAAACAATCGATGTACAGATAATTATTGACGTCTCTTGCGATGCACTAAAGTCAATGATAATAATTATCAAATACGGCGACGACGATAACACGATTTTACGCTCTACTGCTTTATTATGCAGTATTTGTGCCGGCAGTTCTCGGTAAAGAAAAGACATCGATTAAGTTATTTTCCTTTACATTAATATTTAATCTATTTTGTATTATATAAATCTCTACTTAACAGGTTTTGTTTTGAGCAAAAAAGTAACCAGTCTGAAATTCTTCAACAGAAAAACAATTTGTTAATTTGCATTTATGATGCATTAATGAATATAATTATACCATATGTCAAAGTACGTATATATATATGATACGTGTATCGTGAAATTAACTATGCATATTGTTATGATGATTTATACATATTTCTTCGGCAGGACGCAGACTTGTCTCGTATAGAGTCGAATGAGTTTTGCAGAAACTTCATCTTTTGTCTAAATAATCTGTATCAGTTGGAAAACTGTAATCATGACGATTTGTCGAACTACTTGGTTGCTAATGGTTATCTGAAGTATTTCTTGCTCTTGACTCTAGAGCTTCCGTAAGTTGCGACAGTTTCTTATGTTGCATGAATTGATATAATTACAATACGTTGTGTCACGATCATAGTTATAAATTCAAAATATAATATAAATATCTTACTTTACACTAAAAATTATATTATATAAATTTAAGTTATAATTATAAACATATATTTAATTTAAAAAAATATAAATATAAATATATATATATATATATATATAGTATTTTATGTGTACTATTATTTGTTAAAGATTCCACACAGAAAATATAAAAACAGGTAGAATATTGAAACAATAGAAAAAAAAGATTTCAAAAACATTTGAAAAATTTTTGACATACTTTAACTAGTCTTCGGACTTTTGTATTATCACAATAGTTTGTCGACCTATATTTATTGTGTTTGAGAAAATATTCATTTTTAAATTTAATTTTTTAACTGATTAGATTTGTCAAAAATTTTTTCATTATTCTCTTTCAAGAAAAATTTTAGAATTTTAATTAAACTGTTATTAATTTTTTCGTAAACTGTCTTTGTTTTTTGCATTTTTCTTCCATACGTCATGCTATTAAGAATTATCTACCTGAAAAATATATATAAAGAAATATGCTTTATTTTGTATAAGATAGCATTTGAAATATTTAATATAAAATTGTATTTTGCAAATTCTGCAATATTGTAGAATGGAATTTGATGTATTATATACTATTGTCAAAATTTGAATTTTATTTTGTAGAAAAGCTTATAATAATTATATTATACATACGTATAAATTACTGCGTAATATAATATGCAAAAAACAATATTTTACATTATAGGGAAAATTTACGAAGAAACATTTGCATATTACTATCGCAGATTCTGAGTATTCTTTGTAAAAGGGAATTCTCAATCAAAGATAAGAACGAGTTTGCATATTGTTTGCGCAAAGATTTTCTCAATTTAATATCGAAAAGCTCGACGAAAGAACGTTGGAATGATGCTGTAGCATCAGATCGAAATGGTGGAACGGCTTTATTGATTTTACCATATTATCATTTCCAAGGGACTGGAGAGTACAAAACTTCATTTTTTTATATTATACACTATTATTTAGATTTTATTCACATATATTCTACATTCCATATATTACTTTTAGAAACGATGTAATATCTTTGGAATCGTTAATTACTAGAATCATGCTATTTTCAACATTTAAGCCAATCTCAGTCCTCGTTTTAAAACCTTTATGGTTTCTATTTGCTGTAAGTAAGTTCTATATTTATCTTTTATTCGTAACATATTAATTATGCTCGACTTTGCAGGTGACATCTACGTCTCATCAGTCCCCTAATTCGATTCGTGATTATAATAGTGCAGTTATTAGATTAACGAATATCCTGCAAAAGCTAGAGATCAGTAACTTTTATACCCATCACATCGATCTTTTATATTATTATCTTAAATGCTCAAATGTTTCGCAGAACTTATTAAGTCAAATTTTAAATTTATGGTTGATAGAATCCGATGGTGATATCAAGCCATTATTATCATTCAATTGTGAAAAAGTGGTTCGCCATTTATTGGTGAGCACAATATTTATCTTTTACAGTATTAGAGAAAACAGAAAATTAACATCTTTAATTATATATCTATATATTAATTTTTATCTTTTAAAATGAAAATTTTTTAGCATTATTTATGCTTTGATTAAATCATATATTTTTGATAATCTCAGTCAGAAAAAACTTTCTTTTATACAAAAAGTTAATCTCCAATATTTGCGAATAGATTGTAATACGAAACGGTTATCCTGAAGATGTTATCAGTGCAGCTATGAAAGGACTCCGTCATCTAATTCAAATTGACAAAAATGATAAACATATTGTAGAACAAATCGCAGAAACTGCGTGGCATATGCTACCCAACATACTTTCATTATATGATTCAAATACTGGTTTGTCAAAAGAATTCCATAATCTTTTCAATATATGTATATAAATATTAGATTTTAAGAAAGATATTTCGTAAGCCAGTATTAAATTTAAAAATATATTTATCTTGTTATTTGGAACAGAATTAATATTATTTTACAGATATTGCGATTAGTATTTTATCAATTTATATTTGCAGTTACACATGTAAAAGCAGCTTTGGAATTAGCCAATATTACTCAAGATCACTCTAAATACTTACAAATAATGCCGAGTGAAATTATAATACGCTGCGCTTATAATATTGTTGATATTATATTAAAGAAGAACACAGATTTAAAATTCATGACTTTAGCTATAACGCAAGCACATATTTTGTTGCTTTCCGATAAATTACATAAGTCATTTAAAGGTAAAAAGGAAATATTCGTAAAAATAATAATTATTCCAGTAAAAGTATATAAACATACATTTTTGTTAAGAAATTGTATTTGAAAATATTTCATCAAAATTTCAATTACAGTGCTTCAAATATACACACAACCTATGCTATTAAAACAATTGTACGTTTATGGATTTTCAAAAGAAAGATCAAAATTGTCCACAATTAGTATAAAATTGCTCACATTCATTATTCAATGCCAAGAAAAATCATCAATAAAGGTATACTAGTACAAAATGATCATCTGAATTGTATATGTAAATTTTTAAACTTTTTAATACTCTAAAATATATACTTGTTTATCAGTGCAAACAGCCACTTAAGATTCACATAAAAAGCTTACTTGATCTTTTATTTTATGCGAGGAAATCATCAACTTCTGTAATAAATGAAATGCAATTTATATGTTATCTTTTAACACAAAATATTGATAAATCGGCTATTGTTTTGGAAAAAATTTCATCTGCTGATGTAGATATGGTTAAGTATCTCTACCAGGTGTTCCATATCATTCACGCAATGGTCAGTATATTTAAAATTATTAGGAATAAAAAATATTATGAATAAAATGAAGGAACAAAAAGAAGCATATTCGAAAATATTTTTTTCTATAATATAAAGTTGATTAATAATTATAAAAATAATCAGATAAATAGCGATAAGAGTTGATATGCTAGTTAATTATTACCTTTTTATAGAAACATGAGCCGCAACGAGACACAGTATATCAAAGTTTAATAGTTCTATTACATTTCTGTAATACTAAAGTAACTATTAAAACACTACTACCTCATATTTGTTCCGTAATGAGCAATTATTATCTCATTCTTAATGTCGTAAAGACACGATATGTGTCGTGTCAATTTATCGAATTCGTCACTACATGGCTAAATTATCGCAAAGCAACTTGTAACGATGTATTGTGGAATCCTAGATCATTGTTTAAATCCCCATTCGATGAAGTTTTAGATCATCTTAAGGAATACGCTGTGATGTTAAATAATAAAGGGTTGAAAGATGCTTATGAGAATCTTCAACGTGCGGTAAGAGGTGTTTTAAATATCTTAAAGTAAACTACACATTTTGCAAGAATTATCAATATCTTGTCTTAATAACTTTTATATATTTTTTATTCTTACATTTTTATATTTTTGTTTTAGCTGTCACAATTCCAATGAACAATAACAATTGTGTAGATTATATCACGTTGTATCACAGTACAATTCGTTCGCAAGGAAGAAGTTGTAAAGAGTTTACATATATTTTATAAGAGTTTTTGAATTTCCTATTAAAAATTGTTTCAATTTACTCTTTAAAGTTTAATAATTAATTTTGTATTTTAATAATGTTAAATGTCGAATAAAATTAAGTTCTATATTTTTCAAGTTAAAAACGTAAGGTTCTGTATTTTAAGAAAGAATATAAAATTACTTATGTAGAATATATAACATTTTAAAATATCTTACAATTTTCTTTATCTCTCCGTTATACAACGAGATTGCATTATTCAGTATCATGGTATATAAGAATTGAATATACACTATTTTAAGAATATTTTAACAGAGAGAAGTATATATATATATATATATATATATATACATATATATATATATACGTATATATACACATATATATATATATATTTATGTATATATATATAAATATATATTTATGTATATATACATAAAAACAATATAATGCGATCGGTGCATTAACCAGCCAACAGTTTATTTATTTATATTGTGCAGTATTATTATCAACTTTACGACAATGTCGTAAATAACATGTGCGTACAAAAAGTAGAAAAAGATTGTATTTGAATAATAATCTAATCCTTCGGTGTACTCTCTCTTCATTTTGGTGCAAAACTGCATATTATGCATTTTTGCTATTTTTAATGCATGATACGCATTTAAATCCATTTTTTATGGTGTTCCAAACATCCTAGTATGTATCATGCAGCACTTTACAACGATTTAATCCTTTCGGGGTAGCAAGTTCTAAACAAGAGACAAGCATTACTGTTATTACTATTTATAATATAATCGCCGCGTAGAAGACGCGTTTTTGTTGCGCGATTATAATTACTCCGAAGGGGTTAAATAGTACACCGTCCTCTGTCGTTCAGTTTTAGATTAAAAGTTTTTTTTTTTTTTTTTTTTACTTGAGTCTCTTTCGGCGAGTTTCTTTTTCTTACTTTCGCGGTCGACCGTTTCGCTGCATGAAGCAACCTTTGAAGGAATTTAATCTCACGTCAATCTCACCCTCCTCCAACTGAAATATGTTTATCATTCATGTTACTATATCGCCTGCGTAAATAGTATATCGGATACGTAAATATACGGTGTACAGCAACATATAGCAACCAAACGCAATTAATGGAATTGGTACTCCGCGTATATACGTACTTGATCGAATAAATAAATCTCCTTGTAACAGGACGGCGACACGCATTCTCGGATGCATCGTGTTTTCGCAACATCACCGCTTCTGTGCTGCGATTGCATTTTGCAGGCTCCGCTCTCCTCACAAGCCTGCTCGAATTGTCTAAAGAGAAGCTCCTACGACAGTATACATTTATCAATCATAATTACAACATTGTCGATTTAATTTTTTTTTCTCAATATTAATTTTATAAACACAACAAATATTTAATAACAGCAAATTGAATATAAATGGTTTTAAAATATTCCATCTTATTTTTGCTGTAAATGAATTATTAATCCTTCTGTTATAAAGTATCTCAAATAGTGTCCTAGAATATGAATATTTTATATAATATTATAATATATTTATTATAATTATATTAATATTAAATATAATCCTGGAGAAAATTATTATTCTGTTAGAGCTTATTGGGGTATTAATATAACAAACGCTTGCATATATATTCTGCATCGTGGTGGGATAAAGCAGAATGCAACAATTGATTCGCGCATGTTGAAAGATTAACCTCAATTAAAGTCAATGCGACTTCCAGCACGGTATATATATACTTTTAATTTTCTTTACGAATCGCGCACTATAGTCTGCCTTTCACCGCGTGAATAAAAGCATTGTCGCGTAAGCGATAAATCTTTGACAAAGAATGTATTTACCGAACATCATTTCAGGAAGCTGTAACTTCCTCTTATCTTCTCTTCTAAACCGGAAAGATATATATCGTAGAGATACGTTTCCGATAAACTCTACATCTGAAATGAATGATGAAAGATCATTCGTAAAATCCCCGATGATATCTCGATATGACTTTTCATCATTTTTTTTTTCTATATCAGAAGCGAATGCGGATTATTTTTAACTTTTAAATGGAACATCTCCACTGTATTTTTCTACGACGTGTAATCGCGTTATACGTACTCCTTCGTACTTTTCTGATCGCAAAGAAACTCACTATCGCGTCTTGTTACGATCTAAATTTAATTTTCGCGATCTACTTTTCGTTGAACAAGTTCGACGAAAGAGAATTCTTTCTCGTCGCTACGAATCGCTATGGATTTGAGTCAGAACTTCCAAATGCAAATACATGTATTATTCGCATGTTATTTTTAAGGACGTTCATGTACGCTTTAGCTGAATATTTTGAATGATGTCAAATCGATCGCGATTCCTTTATTAAATTGCTATCTTAAGTTGATCTTATTTTCTTTGATTATAATAAGATACCGACTAACCCGTCTTCACAATGATTTTAAATTTTTATTTTATCATCAGTTTTTTTTTCAGACAAAAAAAGTTTAATAATTTTCGATTTTTTAATAATTTTTTTCTAAATTTTGATTTTTTTTTTACCAAACCAAACGGATTTTTTACTTTTATACGCAAGCATTAAAAATAAAGATATTTTATAACCAATTCATGATTTATGTATAAAAATGACTTGAGGTTTTTATATACATATATTTGTCGTTTAAAAGTCAGGGCCGGATTAGCGTCAATGCTGCCGTCCCCAGTATCGTAAAAGCGCCACCCTTCCAAATGAGGGTTGCTCGCCATAACCTGTATCAGCGTTCAAGCACGTACCCCACTCGTCAAAGATAAATCCGACGAATTGTATGACCGACTTACATTCTTGGTGGTCTCCTTGTACGGGTACTCGGGAAATGTGAAGGTCTTGGCGAGGGATCCTGGTCCTTCCTGGAGATGGCCGATGACGAGGATCAAGCTGAGCACGAACGCCACCCTTAGTGCCATGTTGAGCGGAGCCGGTGACCGATCAATAGATGAGGATGGCGCTCCGTCTGCTTCCTCTACCGTGTTTCTACTGGTGGAAAATAGGAAACTTTCAGGTCTAATAAACTGTGAGAATTGACCGTTGACTTGTGAATATTTCATTACCAAACCATATATAATTTTCAAACATACAAGTAAACTCCAGTTAGCAACGAATGATTATTTCTTTTCTGTACGTTGTTATATTCTTGCAGTGAATTATTCAATTTTTTTATTTTCTCTTTAATTCTAACACAATTTTATATTTGTATCTCAAGGCATAATTAAATTTATTTATAATTCGAATTATGTAAGTTTTTTTCAAGTAAAACTTGATTTCAACTCGATGCCGACAACAAAATATATATAGTATATATAAAATATATGTGGGATACACACACACACACACACACACACACACACACACACATATATATATATATATATAGGTTTTTATATTTATTAAAATCCATAGCTCAATATAAAAACAATATTATTCTTCTTCACGAAGGCAAAAGCAAGGTAATATAAATAGTATAATAATATTTGATAAAATAATGATCTTTTTATATAAGTTGTAAAACGACATTAGATAATTGTTATTTAAAAATCAGCAAATTTATCAACATATTTATTAACATATTTAAGAGTAATTTTACATTTTTACATAATCTTTGTTTTTTAATAGTAAAATATAATTGAAATATGATTTCTAAGAAGATAATAAAATTATAATTTCTTATTATTTTCTTTTTTTAGATAATTATTTCTTTTTATTAGAATATATTTAAATACTAATAAAATTAATTTTGTCATGTTTGCAGTGATGTTACAGGAGATAATTAAGAAAGTCACGAAAAATTAAAAGAAACGCAAAGGATGTCGACGAATGAAACTTTGCGTCGTAATTTAGAATTTTACAAAATTCTCTCCAGAAAACTTTTCTTAAGAAGAACAGCCGGAAAACAAGAATTTCTAATGCAACTCGCGCGACCGAAATTCGTGAGGATTAATAGCTGTAATATCTTACTTTTCGAGAAAAGGAAAATAATGTACGAATCTTAATCCCTCGAATTATTAATCTCTTGGCTTCTCGCTCGCTTAAAAAATTCATTCCTCTCGCTTTAATTAAAGTACAGAGTTTCTTTTATTTATATTACATATTCGAAAAGATAATTCGGATAATATTGAACGTCTTTGTAACTCTAAATTAAATAATGAAAACTTATATCAGAATAAAAATATTATATACATAATTATTTATTATTAATTATATTTGACACAGGCTTTTAATTCTATGAATCTAAAAATATCTAAAAATAATATTCTTAACTCTTAAACATTATTAAATGTTATATATTCATTTATTGTATATAATACAAGTATATGCAATCCTTAAAGAAATTCCTCTGAGGATATCAGTGGCCGTGAAAGCCTTAAAACTAGAAGTATATGCAATATTTTTAATGCAATATACATATATATGTTACATCTAAAGGAAATCTTTCTGTGAAGTAATATAAAATTATATTATAACTCATTGTCAGTATTCTTAATAAGATATAAGTTGAGTCTCTAACACTAATATATAGATCACTTCTTTTAATTAAATAATGCTTTAGATTGATAGATTTTTCAATTGACTGCTAATGCTATGTTTACTTATTTTAATAAACGTTAGAATAGTTTTTTTTTTAAACGAGTGTTTGGGCGTTTGTAAATAATTCTCGCAAGCTTTGCACTTTCGACGCCACTGTGACAGTGACATGCGTGAATTCACCGATAACTCCATATAGCGGCGCAGCTGTGATATTTGCATAAAACGTATCGAGGCACATGCACCAGAGCGCACTAGCATTTATCGTTTCGGTGTGTATATGAGCAGCGGACGAGACACGACGAACGTTTTTGCCGGGTTAGGCATTGCGCACCACCAATCCCGAATTCCGCGCGCGGCTTTCGTGCCATTAATTCGAGATTTCGGCGGCGATTAGCAGCAGTTTCGACCCGCCCGGTGTGTTTCTCTTCTGTCCCTCGCGTGATGCAACATTCTGCCGGTCGCGTAGACAATCCCCCTGTGCAACAACGCGAAGAAGTATCGCGTCCACGTATAAATAAGCTTGTTCTCCGTTCTAGGTTTAATTAAAGTTGTTGGTAATCTAGTTTGGTTGCTTCTTTAATTTTAACTTCAATTCATATTACATGTAATTGTTATCGTCGATCGTTTCTTATTAATTCAATTATTTTCGTCCCGATAATTCAAGTCAATTTTGTAATATGATACAACTGACTTAATCGATATTAAAGATAATAATTCCACAAATTTTATGGCTCTATTTTAGGAAAATTTTATTTTATTCTTTTTTTATAAAATGCGTAATTTTTTAAGTTTTTGAATATTTTCAATATCTTGACATATATTCTGTTAACAGATAATTGATTCAATTTTAATATAATCGTAGATAGAGTTAAAATTTGAAGAAAATATTTTTGCCATCAGTTTTCTAAAATTAATTGTATATTACATCACACCGAAGTGTTGTAATATACAATTAATGAAATAGAAGTTTCTAAATATAACGCGCAAAATATTATATTTAGACGAAATAATAGAGAGAGAAGCAGAACTTAATTTAAAAAACATATAATTGTTTCATCTCTGATATATAAAAGTTATTTAATTTGAGAGGAATGAAAATTCGCATTTATAGTTGAATTTAGTAAAACGACTGTATTAAGCAAAATTTTACTACGCTTTGTAAAACATTTTCAGAGTGACATTATTCATAAAAAAATATAGAACATAAAATAAGGCAAATATGTTGCTGCAAAAAAAATACATAACATTTTAATTAGTTTAAATATAATACAGCACACGCATTTTAAATTATGTATTTAAATCTGAGAATATTAATCTGTCATTTTTAAAATTTAAATAACTCTATTATTATTAATAATAATATAATAAGTTTATATATAGTGTAATACAATCTGTTTGATTGATATTTGCCTGCTTGCCCGCGATCTAATTACCGTATCAATTATTTTAGAGGATTATAATTACGCAGATGTTGAGTTCGGATACAGGCTATTTTTTTTGTTTCGTTATAATTATCTTCTCACGCTCGATTGAAACTCATAATTAAATTGTTAGATATACACTTGACATAACTTGTTGCCCCACTGTTTCGCGTCGAAGATTAATTGAAAATCCTGATAGATTAGTAACTCATTTTTATATATTAATTATTCATTTTTTATATAATGTAAAAGATATAAAAAATTATTTCAATTTCACTACAACTATTTTTCACTCTTTGATTAGTTTTATATCTTAGTAACAGCAATAGCTATATATTACATTTACAATTTACTATCACTCACACATGCTCTCTTTTGAGGAAATTAAGTATTATTTATTAATATTTCAATTGCTGTAATAGACATTTTAAAATATCTATAGCAACGTAATGAAAACTTACGCTCAACAAAATAATGAATTGGGTCTCAGTACAATGAATTATGCTTTGTTGGTACAAACATAATTAACGTCCTAGCATAGCTATATAGTTCTCTTCGAAGAGACAGAATAATAAGCGAGAGCAGTTCTCTCGGGTGACGTATTTCATAGTTAGTATGTCACGATAAGAAACAATGAAATACGGCAGATGATCACAAAATACGAGATCCTTTGTCGCAATTCTCTCGCGAAGATTCATGATTATAATATATGCGATACGTCGAGTTATTCCCAGAGAGTAGAGAGCTAAATACACAATTACTATCGTGGGGTCAGTGTATTAACTGTAATAAAAAATACAAATACTTCTCACAACGGTAGACTAAGCAATTTTTTTAAGTGCTCTAAAATTTATCTGTCAAATATATCATATTTACGACGATTTACAACTCGCTTATATATACATATAATGTCATATGGAATCTTGATGCACATAAATTGCAGGCTGCACGTGCCTTGTTAAAATTATGTTGCTCAAAACTTGTATACAATGATTTAAATATCTTGTAGCGTCAAACCATAACATAAACGAGGAAAGTAAAACCAGATTGTTACAAAAATAATTCAATGTATATCAATTTGAATTTGTAAAATATGTAAATTTAAGTTATATGGAAAAATGAATTATTTCTTAAATATTTCAAAAAAAATATTAAAAAATTTTTATTTACATTATTTATTAAATAGTAAGCGTATTAAAGTGTAAGCTATCTCGCAATGTAAGACTAGAAACATTTTTAAACTTTTTAAATCTGATGTTAAATGTTTTTCGTATATATATATATATTTATTGCAAAAAATAGAAAGGCTGTGAAATTTATTTTCACACACAATTAATACTTTACGCAAGATTATTTTTATGTCAATACCTTTAAAAGCAACAGCGCAATTCAGAAGTACATAATCGAAGGTATCTTAGAGATAGAATACAGAAGTAAAAGCTGATTTAATTGCAGTGTAATTAACTACAGATGGCGACGTGGTTAATTTAATTACAACGATTAAGAGACTTGTTCCAGCGAGGTCAATATTCGCACTCGAATTACTTGGGCAATTTTAAATTCCCTGTTTGTAAGACTAATATTCTAAAACAAAGTTTCTAATAGATGAAAAGGAAGTAAACTTCGAGGGAAAATATATTAGATTTATTTTTTCTATTAAAAAAAAAATATATATATATATATATATATATATATAATTGTATAATCACGTACGTATAACAGCTAGCAATAAATTATTTTATCAGAAATCAAGTTTAAATATCATTAACATTGTACTAATATTGTAATTTAGTAGTGTACATACATTCTACTTGCAATTTACTTCTATTGCAACTTTATATAAATTTTATTAGATTAGAAAACATATTACACATTAAACGCGTCTTTTGTCATCTTGGAACAAATATTTATCGTAGCACAATGCGCGTAATTGCGCTCATATTGGCACGGCAGCCATAATTGTTAACTCAAACTCAATTTACCGAGGCTCTTGACCATGTTATCGCGTTTCACGCAGACTATCATACGAAGGAGGAAATGAAAGCCGCGAGAATTGCATTCCACTGTTAACGGAATTGCATGCCGCGAAATTTTGTATCGGATCGCTTTCTATCTCTCTATCTCTCTTTCTCTCTCTCTCTCTCTCTCTCTTTCTCTCTTTCTCTTGAAAGTTAAATTTGTGTACTATTGCGAACTGGAACGGCAATACAACACACACATTCGTGTCGTCAGTTCCTCTGATTTATCGGTGTGCCTCGAACGAGCCCCCTCGCTACATACGACGATAGTTCCCTTGGCGTTGAACACGCAAATCCTCTGCCACCGATTCGCGGTGGCGGGGAAAAGGGATGACAGTAGATTTCCTCACGTTTGTCCGTTATTGACCGTGCAAATAAGGATCGACTATAATAGGTAACGTTGATACGCGGGTAAACAGATCTATCCCATTCCTCGAATACGTGCTCGCGACGCGAGGTTGCATATATATTATATACATGTGCGCGAATCAATTGTCGGTGTGAATATCCAGAGTATTGCATATTATATACCACGCGAATATACGTACAGGAACGTGGCAGCGGTTAATAATAGGAGACATATTGAATGACCGAGGCTTGACATGCTTGATTAAATCTCGCGAATTTCATTCGAAGTTGTCAGAGAACATTTCTTTTATTTTCGAGGCTAACAGACATTTTTCTATAAAATATATTTAATCATTGTTTAATAATTGAAGACTTTTTGTTATATTAAACTTATTTCAACTCACACTTTATTTCTTTCAACTCTTGCGAAAGATATTTGTGACGTGTGACTCTGTCATACGTGTATCTATTAAGAAGAATTTATAACGTTGACAATGTGCTAAGGATTCAATTATAAATGTGAATCTTTCTTAATTAGCGTTTGTGTGTAACCGCGATTTGTGTAATGGTAGCTTGGGTTACTGTGTGTAAGGATCGTTAATTACAAAGCTTCGAGTTAGAGCTTAATGATGCTTAAACATCAGTACGAGCATACTCACGCGTAAACTTCGCAACCCTATTCTAATTCGCATTGTCACGCATAGAGACTAGTAGGTCGATCGTTATTTCAGCTTTTAATTAAACACGTCATTTATTCATGCATCGCTATGCGACGTATATTTCAAATGCTAACGATGCATAACTCGATGTATTCGATGTGTTATTTCGGCTGAGCAACATATAATTAGTTCATAAGTTAATAAAATTTAATCAATTGATTTAAAAAGTAAAGCACGAACCTTTAATAATTTGTCTTCTTTTTAATTGTTTCAGTAACCTATGCTTGAATTAACAAAAAATATGTAGTTTATAAGTATAAAAAGCACAGAGTTATTTATGCACATATATATTTATTTCAATAGAGTTAAAGTCGAGTTTGCGATGAAAGAAATCGATGCAGTAATTTTGGTAGATTCCACGTGGAATTAGAAAGGGATGACGTATGCCGTATTACAGCGTCATTTGTCAAGGGTTTGGCAAGACGCCAAAACCAGAACCGTGTGCATCTGACCCGCAAGTGCAACAAGTATAATTAGGGAAAGTAGAACTTACACGAACTGACCTGCGCACAGTCGACTTCGTGTAATCGATATACGTCGAACGACGCGCGTACCAAAATTCCGCTGACCAGAATCAAAGGAACCGTTTCCGTCCAACCAATCGTTGTCGAAGGGAGCTAGGTTAAAATTGGATTATCCGAGTATGCTATATCATTTGATCATAATTTAATCTCATAAATCATAACCAATAAATAAGAATATAAATATGAAAGTTGTTGCAAATGAAAAAAAGTATCATTTTTCTAATTTACATATTTATTTTATTAATTGTTTGACTATAAGATTAACAGGCATTTTATTAAATAAGTAATCCGCATATAATTATTTCATATTCTTTATATACTTGTATTATTTATTTGATACATTTATTATTTAATTCGAGTATAATTTGTAATTTTGGTGTAAAAAGAAATTGTGCATTGAAAAGAATATGTGTAATTCCAAGTTCAGTACGATGTAGAAATTATTAGTATTGTTTAGTAATAAATATCGACTAGTAATAATATGTATATAGAGCGGAGCGGGAAAGCGATTTAATATTTATCGGATTAGCGGAATGAATAATTATTTCACAGCCTGCAATTTATTAACGTCGGATGTGAACATACATTATATACATATATATATATATATATATAACAGGCATAATAAATGTAATAATTACTGAATTTAAAATAGAGATGCCTTCCAGAACGTGCGCACGATGAATAGACAAGAGTTCTCTCTTCTCTGGTGTGCGTTATATTTATTATTTTTCATATAAGCTGCTAACGTTATGCGTGCGTGCACGTACGTATTGCAGGATAAATTACACAGACGTTACGCGCGATTTTACCGCGTTGCCGTGAAACCTGCATATTGCGACTTGCTTGTGATTCACACTTGTATAGTGTCAGAATAAAATGGCAGGAGGACGAAAAAAAAAAAAAAAGAAATAAACGGGAATTTGACGGTAAAAATAATTCATTTTTTTTACCCGGTAGCATCTTAACACCGCCGTCAATTTCACCTGATTAATATATTATATATATCGCAATCTTTTAATTACTACAAATGCACCTATGTCATAAAAATTATAGTGCGATACAATTATAGGATTAGTGGAAAAAAATAAGAGATAGCGAAATTGTCAGACGGTATTATATATCTTGTGTAATGTATAAAGGATATTCGATTATGCTGGCAATATTTCGTTACGATCGGAAGGCATTAATTGGGAATGAAATACACGCGTCGTGCGCGAAGAGTTGCGTGGATTTATCGTCAGCCAAGTTTCTAGACCCGTATTTATCATAGGAACGCTGCCGCCACCCACGCGTCAATTGTACCTCCTGTGCACATCCTCTCTTAGTGAATCTCATTACCTAAACGCGTCGGCCAATGGCGGGCGAGTGTCATATAAATTTGCAACACAATATCACTTTATCATTGCATGACATCCACGATATGAATTATGGAATGAGGCGCACGTCAGACTTTGTAGCGTAAGCCGCCGCGCCGGTGGCTACAACAACACATCCGAGCAGAAAGTGATATCAACGAGAATGATGCTCGTTCAGGTGTAGCAGCTTACGGAATTATAATATGCCGCAATGCGTGCATGGTAATCCGCCTCGAAGCGTATTCCGGTACATATTAAATTACTCCGCTAACAATAAGGATAACAGAGAGACGCCAACAGTGTATGTAGGAATGTTTACGATACATAACAGAACCAATTATGAAATAACAGATGCTTCGTAAGGTACATTCTCCGAAACAACAATAAACACCGAGAGAAAACCTTCGCGAAGCTAGCGATCTATTTTTCAAATTTCGATACTCAAGAACTTGTGATATGTATACAGATTGTTGCGTTTCTTGCCTAAAGAGTTTTGGAGTTCCTAATGCATTTCAAAAACCTCCAGGCCTTCGTTTCATATATAGTACAGAAAATGGAAAAGTTTCTTCGCAGCATGAAATTTCCGTACTTTTGCACGAAAGAAAAAAAACTTGTCATACGTATAAAGTTTGTTACCATCGCGATCTTTTCTCTCCTTATTTGCGTTTACTTTCTCGCATACGTTTGCGAGGTACTGAGCAAACTAGGATGCAATGAAAGCAAGCGATGTTTCTATTTAATACACTCGAGCACTTTTAATTATACGATCATTAATATATCAAGTGATTGTTGGATAAAAATACTGGCGTGGGAATATTATTCTGTGAAATTAGCTTCCGAAAAAGTTGAATTTTTTCGTTATTCCACGATTGACATTAGGTTCACAATTGCGACTGTTTTAGCAAAATTACGTCGGTCAGTTTTAAGCTAATTCGTAATATATAATATATTTTCATTTGGCAGTGCATTTACCTCGAACGGTAGACGAGACTTCGTTAACCGATAGCATTTTGCAATTGTGATGACCGGAAAGGGTAAACGATTTTATACCCGTAGTTCGTGCCGCGTAATAATAAAAAGCGGAATTATTTTGCAATTCACCGCGTTCGTCGAGTTAATTAATGTATCGCCCCGTTCCCCGCGGAGAGAGGCCGTTTCTACCTCTCTCCCTTTTACCCTCTCCCCCTCCCTGTCTTGACTGCAACGGTACCGTCGGGTGAATTCGAAACTCGAAATAAAAAATTCAAGTCGCGTCGATTACTATCGGAGTGCAAAATCGCGGCCTGTGCAAAAATAATTCCGGACCGCGCGCTTCCCACTTTTACGAGGTAATTTATAAACTGTACGCCAACACTATACATCATGTACCTGATATAATTGCCCTCGCTTCGTGTGTACGTATTATATTAGCATCGCATGAATGCTTTCCTTAAATAGACGTATTTAAAATAAATTTATTGTCTAGATATGTTTTTATAATTGGATATTTTATTATATATATATTACTTTACTTTTAGATAATTATAATTTTGATAACTTTATTAAAAGAGAACATGACAATGTATATTATTACAAAACAGAATCCGATAGCTTCCATACTCATAATATCAATAAGAGATAATGTATTGATTATTAATTCATATTGTTAATTATCATAATGTGTACTTGTATAGTGGTTTAATTAATAAAGTTTATATAAATAAATATAAATTTACTGCATATATTAAAGAGTTATATTATAATCCTATTAAAGAGTTAATTTATGTAAACTTGTTATTGTAAAAGAATTAATTAATGGGAAAAATATTTTTGAAGATAAATATATTTAGAATACAAACATTATTTCTTGCGTTAGAGACGTGTACGTCAGACATCAATTTCCAAGCTGTCAAACATCTTTCTATCAAAGCTCTGTTGATATTTTCTTTGATTACATAATATCTGGATATGATGTGTCTATTTAAAAAAAAAAAAAAAACGCGTATATATTAGAGAAGCAGCAAAAGGTATTTATGACAGCATTTACGTCAGCTATACATGTATACGTACACACGCGGCACAATGAGGCCTCTCGGTGGTGCGTATATCGATTTTGACGCAGGTATATCCTGGTCAAGCCAATTTCATTTACGAACCATATGTCCGCGCGCGCGGCGGTTTTCACTGACACCGCGAATATGATTATGCGCGCGTGGACATTACCAAAAACAATGTATCGGAACACATACATACATTTGTTGCGCAATCTGGTTTCGGTAACAATAATCGTAAATGAATGCTATACAACGAATGCGGCGCGACTGGTAATCGCATAAAATCTGACAACTGGGATATACGGAATCGCATACAAGGGATAGTTAAAAGGACACTAAAATACAAAACATTGGAACATATATTCGCACTGTCGAAAAAAAAAAAAAAAATCGGCTGGCTGAGAGATCGACGCTTATCGACATCGTCGTGATAAAAGCCTAGGAGATCGTACGCGCTCGAACGCGCAAACTGCATAACTGGGTAAGGCCGATCCGATAGGTTTTGTACAAGCGAGCTTTGATTGATGATAAAAGAGTTTATTGACTTGCGCCGAGCGCAGATGCAATATTTTTTTTGTCTGAATACGGAGTTTGATTGATAGCATGCGCGCACTTCGTTGCTGATATCAGCCACGATGATAAGAGCTTTTTGGACGCGGACAGTGAAATTGTGTAAGCTATATATTATTTCTATTCTCTTTTTAAATATATTTTGTTATATTATATTTATTAAAAGGTACTCTTTTGCAATATGTAGATTAAAGTCAACGTATATTAGAGATTGCTTTATAAATAAAATGTATTTATTACATTACTGTCGTTAAAATCGTGAATCACAGGAGTAATATTATATAGTTGGTTATGAGTTTCAGAGAATCTCTATTAAATAACATTTCAAGAAAACATGAATATATTAAAGGAAAATTTAATATTTTACGCACAAGATTATGTATTATATTTGATATTCTTCATATATATCTTCCGGATTTAATTTTGTCTGATCGTGCATCATTAAAAGTACTGCAAAAACATTTGCGCTTTGTATCTCGTAAACAAATATTCAAACAGTATTATACACACATGCGTCCATTAAGCGAATTTTCGTTGATCGTATAATTAAAACATTTGCACTTCTCTGTAAAAGTACCATCAAATTTAAAATTGGTGTAGTCAGAAATTCAAGTAAGCTTTATATGATACTATTGGATATAACAACTAAATTAAACAATAATATTTATTAAATACAGAAACATGTTTGAAATAATACAGGAAGTTTGTTTGACATCCTTTGTCGGTACATTCTAAAAATATAAAAATTTTGAGAAAAAACATATACGAAATCTGATTGATAATTTTAATTTAAAAAAGGTTTTCTATAAATTATTTGGAAAACAGTTATTTATTTTTTTATTTGATAATATTTATCTTACTTAATTAAATCACCAATTATTACACATTTGCATCTGCAATCTTATAAAGTTTACTTGACGAAATTATCGTACGTTTCTATTAATAAAGCGATATTTAGGCATAATATAACAGTCACTCGTCACTATTTTATCTTAATAGTTATTCGTAGGTGATATTTAATTTCTTGATAATTTTTATTAATACTTACATACTTTAATTAGAGGTATAGTTGCGTGGTTTTATTTGAACTGTCATACGTTCATACTATTAACACAAATATCATATTTACACATATATGACAATATTTGATATTTTCTTCGATACAGCTCGATAGTATACGTTGGCTCATTTATTTAGATAATATTTATTCTCAAAAACTTAAAATCATCTCACGAATCTTGGTCACGATTGAATTTGCACCACGAACGACCCGACATGACCGCGCGCTATTCATTATTAAACCTCTCAACTTGCAATTCCGTTAGAGCACTGTGGTCCGATTTCGGGATTCCGAGTTTGTACACATGGAGCTAGAAATACCTTAACGCGTGAATTTGCATGCGTCGACGCATATTTAACGTGTCTCGTCTCTAAATATTTGTACATTCATGACTAGTTTAGTTATTCAAGAAACTATAATTCTATTTCAAAGTAAAATAAAATTATTTTCTATTATTAATAATATTAATTTTGTTATACTATTATTTTTTATTAATTTTTATTTATTAATATATTATTAATATTAATAAAAAATATATGAATAATCTCGAATAATTAACACTCACATAATTTATGAATATTTAGAGACGAATTATCGGCTTCAAACATGTATTATATATATATATATATATATATATATATGTGTGTACATTATATATATATATTACATACATATAGTATTTAATTAATAACTGTTGACATATATTCTATTTGAATATTTGTCGCGCGAGAAAAGCCTTTTGTTTCTCAAAAGCACGATACAATAATAACTAAATATAATTTTTAATTGCAAGATAAAAATCTGACTAACAATAAGAAACGCTCGAAAAGTAAATGTTCAAATGTATCGCTTTGTTTTTTCTATCATAGGTTTCTGTTTTCTTGAAACTATACGCTCGTTCAACTTCTGTAGAAATATTCGTGCTCGATGTAATATTAAATTACGGCGCATGTATAAACAAGTTAGCTGCTGTACTCGCGCTACCACATATCGTAAACAAAACATGACCGAGTCGCTTTCAAGAATCCTTTCCCTTACGCCACAGGTGCGTGCTTTACGCGCACGCTCTCGTCCTTACATTTTTCGATATAGAGTCTTATTTATTGTTAGTATCGTTTCGACTATCGCGAGAGTTAGACCGAGTTTGTCGTGATTCTTGCTTACGTTATATTCGAACGCGTTATTCAATCTACGCAATCTATAATACTGTCAAGGGTGATTAATTAAATATTTAAAATGTGACCGTGTATTAACCCTTACTCGGTATTATTATTTTTGGCACCTTCTAACTGTACAGGTGGGTCAGCGTAATTTCGATAAGTTTATTAATATGTAAAAGTGTTTTAAAAAATGTATATACATACCTTCTTTGAACATTCTGAGTAAAGACTAAAATAATAAATTTGAAAAATAATTTTACTTGAATATATTATTTTATGATTATTTGTTTTCGAGAAATTGACGTTGTTAGAAAAATCACGGACAAAAATTACCCACCAATACGGAATAAGGTTTAATAATTAGTGATGAAAATTATACGGCATTCGCATTCTATATACGTAAGAGTTACTATTATGTTTAGAATTTAATGCTTGATTCAAATAATAAGAGCCATATTTTTTATTCGTGACGTAAACTCGGAATTTCGGACGTCAAGGCCGATATTACATTTGTCGTACGACAAATTTTTCGAGCGTATTGATTGGCTGTAGGATAGAAAATTTTCAGATACTTGAACTTGTCCATCTCCTACAGCCAATCAGCATGCTTGAAAAATTTGTCGTACGACGAATGCAACATCGGCCTTAACGTTTAACTCGGAATCGAGAGAATTTAGTCGTCTTCGCGCTCTTCTAGTGCACGGTTATTTGCGATCTTGAAACACTTGTGATGCAGATATAATCGCGATGGAACATCGTCGTGAGTATCAAAGAACATGAAATCAAATGATCGTTGTAATTAATATTGCGGTCGGAGTGGAGATACATTTTACTTATCGCATTTTCCAATTAAAATAAATCCTTAGGGCCCCAATCCAGGGCTCTTCCAATGTCAGTCAACTTTATAATCTCGGTTTAAACTACATCTTTCTATCTCTTAAACTATCTCTTTCATATAGGTTCTGAAAAAGAAACGAGGATATATAATTTAAACCGATGTTAAAGTTGAGCGGACGTTGGAGAAACCGGCCCTTAGAGACATACGTATGTACGTACAAAATATATTATATTGGGCGTCTTATCTGAAGGTAACCGCGAGGTCGGGCGGTGAGGGAGGGGGGGGGCGCTGATTCGCCGGCTCGAGTACTCCGTGGCGCGAAGCTGCGCGCGTCGATCGGGTCGACGCGCGACGCGCGCCGCGCTGATCGCGGTCGTGTCGTGAGCGGCAGAATCGCGCGAGCCACTGTGTCAGTCGGACGGTTCCGCGTCGCGTCCCGTTTGCGCATCTCTATTGAAAATCGGCAGCTGCGTCGCGTCTGCATCGGTCGCGCGTGTGGCAGAGTGTGTGTGCGGCGTGTCGATTTACGGCAGCGTCCGTCGTTCGTTGATTTACGACGCATATATATATATATATATATATATATATATATATATATATGTATGTATATACATATATATACATCAGTATATCACGTATCTGTGCCCAGTATTATTCGCTAAACTGTAATCCGCGAGTGCGTTACCCGCCTTCGGTTTCCTGTTGCAGTCGTTCGGTGGTGGACATTCACGCAAGCGAGAAGGAAGGACCTGAAAGTGATTGGTGATTTAGTGTGTTGTCGCGCAAGTGTTTGCCCGGACTCGACGTGAACGACAGAGGGGGGAAGCGGACAGAGGAGTGAAAGCTGTCGCGCGAGGCCCAGGACACGCAATCGGACTTCCGCTAAACGATTCCTGTCGACGGAAACGGTGAGTGTAAATTACACGTTTGCTACGTATGTGTATGTTTGTTTACATCTCGCGTAGTGCGCAACTTAGGAGCAACTCGAAATTGTGAATACATGACGTACGACGTAGACGTGCAACATGCGTCGTGTCACGATTTGGAATAAAAGTGTAAATCGTAGTTCCGATTATTGTAAATGATTCATGAACGTTTCGATATTGCGACTGATTGCGCACTTTTATGTACTTTTCCTACACGTTCGATAGTAAATTAATATCATGAATATACATTTTATTGACTTTCATCATGGTGGTTAAGTCCAATCGCTTTTATTAGACTTGCTTAAATTGCGACTTGGATTGATTGTTAATAATTCGATATTTATTTGATATTTCGATCGTTGTACTAAATTTGGGCTGTACAAAAATGTACATAGTATTAAATAAATACAATTTAAAATCGAGTTTTAACGTTAGCAATATTCTTTGACAATATAAGAGATTTTATTTTATAACTTGTATATTTGAACTGTGATTATGATGCAAGTCAAAGTATAATCGTGATATTAAATGAGACTTAAAATTGACCTTTACCATTAATGACGTATACTTGTCAGATTTATATTTCTAATATAATGTAAGTGTCAGATTAAATATTCGTATATTTTCAAAAGCTATATATTTCTAAAACATTTATATTTTCTTATGTGTCAGTTGATTTTTTTTGGCTCTGTTAAATTATCGATTCAATTATTTGGCGTAGAATTGACCCGAATATTTAAAATATAAAGAAGAATAGTTTTAAAATCATTATGATCAATTGTATGAAAATGAATAGAGTCTAGATATTAGAATTTCTATAAATATTTAGTGATAATATAGAGTCTTTAAAGTTAACGATTATTATTGTGAGGAAGCAAAGAAACAATAAATATTAATAAATATTTTATTATTTTATATTGCAATTATTATTATTCGATTAATCATAATACAATAAAAAAATAAATCAATACAGTTCCAACTACAGTTTTGTGACGATACTATAAAGCAGTTATATTTTTGATTTTTTTATTGCAATTTAATCAATTACTTTATAAATCTGTCTTTAAAGAAGACGAATATATTGTATTTGTATCGAGTTTTTTAGTCGTATATTTCAGCTTGTGTGTGCTGAATCATTGTATGATCGTGATATCAATTTCATAAATAATCATTGCATGCTGAGATTAGCCAGTCGAATAATCTGGTTTGGAGAAATCAGATTGATTGAAAATCAAGTAAATTGTAATTCGATGGTTCGGTTTCGGATATGCTATAACTATTATTATTATATTTATAATGTATATGCATGCAATTTCCAAAATAAATCGTTACACACAATTAACAATTAATTTTCGTATTTCAAAAATAATAAATCTAGAAGATTTAAACATGAAAGATTATTTTTTATGCGATCCATATATCTTTATATAATTATAAAAATAAACGCATATAAAAAATTTCGTCTTATTAAAATAAACGGTCATTATATCTTTTCGACATGCGTGTGTGTGTGTGTGTGATAAGTATGAAATATAATTGCTGTTCATACAATAACTTTGGACTTTGTCCAATCTTTCAATTGCCAATTACAACAATTCTGTGAAAGTAATTGAAAACGTGTACACGACAGTCCTATTCTCTATTTTCATCTATGTGTCTCACATATCAGACTACATCGACAGACTGCAATTCACATTCAATGTATCCGATCTCTGTTGATGCAAACACAGGGTGGATTGAGAGATTGTAGATATTTTGCATTTTCGTACGCTAAAGTCGGCGCGAAATTTATTTATACTCACGAACGTACGCCGGCCACGCCAGCGGCGTCCGCTCGGAAATGCACTTTGGAGCGGCGCCGCGTATATTTCACGACATAGACGTTTAGGAGCGCGGAATAAATTGCGAACGCACGAGCAAAGGTCCATTTGCATACAAACGCAAATGTCCCGAACTACCGCGATTATGTGCGGAGCGTGGTTACGTATGTAAATAAACGGTCACACCGCGAACGCGCGAACCTTTTCCGAATCATCGCGACGTTTCCTGATCATGTGACGCGTGTGTAACGTCGACTCTATTTCTATTATCGAAACGCGTATGCTCGAAACTGCCTCGAAATAACGAGAAAGGAAGAATAAAAGCCGGAAGACCAATAGAAGCGATAACGCGAATCTCTCCGCATACGTAGAGCGTTCCCTATAGTTTGTCCCTTGTTCCAAGCTTCATCGAGTGTATTATTTCTGCTATGCACGAGTGAGCATTGGGATCAAGTGAAATATATGAGAAAAGTGTCACAGTGAAATATAGGAGAGAGAAAAGTATCAGGCATAAATATCAGAATTCTATTCATAAATAAAAGTTTTGATGTACATATATGTCTGTATATATAAAAAAGACTTTTTTTACTCTTTACATACTTTATTTATAATCAATAACAATTTCGCGGAATATGATTTTTTAACATAATTTTGCGCTACTTTTCTCTATGCCTTTTAATATTTATGAGAGCATGCATTGTTTTATTCTACTTTCTTATTGGTTGCTTCTTATCTCAAGAAATATCAGTAATATTATACGCTGTCTCTTATCTGTCGCATTTCATTCTCGTATTTCCCTGCGACGTCTTATTCAATGATTGTAATTGCATCGTATTCATGATGGTTCATTCGACGAAAATGTGATTATGGCAAATATATCGCAAGATATCAATGGCATAATATTGGAATACATAATTAGCTTTGATTTTTTAATTAATAATTAATATATATAATAATGTTAATAATTTGAAACTAGAGCAAACGCACATATTGAAATAATAGATAAAAATATGTTAAACGATTTCGCTTGTTATTCATCACAAAAAATAATTAACATACTCATTACAAAATTATGCATTAACTCGCATAACTATATGACATATTATAATGTCAATAAATAAAATATATTTGTATATGAATATACTCATTATTGTCATTTATCTTTATTTTTCAATATACGCGAGAATTGTATTTATCTGTTGCACTAGATTTTCTGTAATTTTCTATCTAAATATTTGAGAAATGTTTTTATTTGTTGGTCGAAAAAATTTTATCGTTAGCAATGTGTTGAAATCGTGCTAGAAAATCGCAATAGCAAAATCGATTCCGAGGACAACTCGCGCGACGAATCTGCGATCGATTCGAGCAAGAAGTTGATTGACTGGCGCGGTCGCTCCTTTTGTCGTCGTGCCAGATCACGTTTGACCGGCTTTCTGAAGGACTGTTCGTTAATGTCGCTTGAGCGTCAAACCGATATAGTTATAGTCTTATCTAGCTGTTCGCGCGTTATTTGCATTCTCCAATTTCAGTTTTATCACTGACGTCAACCTCAAAACTGCTTATACGAAAGCGGCTGCATTCAACATCTCTCATTGTTACTTGGAATCAAAGTTCGAAAATTTATTTTCAAAGTTAAATTTTCGTGTAGTTTTATAGATAAGATTGCTATCGATGATAAATAATCGCATGAATAAAACTGCGTTTACAGGAAATTGCGAGCCAGAAGCAACGTAACATTATATAACATTGGCAAATCAATCTTATTTTTCGAGCTTGACACATCAAAAGACACAAAAACATTCGTCTTCTCACATTTTCGTATCCCTCTCTCTCTCTCTCTCTCTCTCTCTCTCTTTCTCTCTTTCTCTGTTTGCTGCAATAAACGAACAGAAAATTATTCAGTATTAGCAGAGAGCTATGATAAATTAAACTTTGGAAAATCACGGACCGCTCTTTAGCGGTCGTATCGCTACAGTATCATTTGGTATCCAGTTAAAGGAACGTACAAACACGTGTATCGCGCATATCGCTGGAGATTCGTTTGCCATCGATCCAATAATGTTTTCAATATCATTGAGCATTCCGTTTTCGTTCCGCCGCATGACATATAATAATTGCAGTTGCGCTCTAATCGCGCGGATATGTAATCAATTCGAACCATATTTTTCGTCGGAAAATGTTGAGTGCGGGGAGGGGAAGGGAGGGAATGTATTGTCCGTATCGAATTCACATCGCGCGTTAATCGTTATTAATGAATTGCCAATAGTACGATTTTTGTGCTCGCGCATCCGGATTACGGAAAGATTGAAATCTGGTAGCGATCGTATATCACGATGATGTTCGTACATTCCTACATTTTTCGGGAGCTTTGATGCGGATGAATTTTTTGACCTCGAGCGGGATGGGGGAAATAGTTGAGGAAGAAATCCATCGTAAATCCATCTCTTTCGCGGAAAACTTAGTTCCAGGGCGTCGAACTGGAAGTCAGCTTAAGCATCACGAAGGCACGAAGAAAGAAAGCTCGCTCTTTTCATTCACATACACGGAGTGTTTCAGAAAATGCGGTAAGCGGCAGTAATGATGCATATTTTTAGAACGCGATTTTAAAATCGAGCCTTGTTCAACAATTTCATTGACATTTTATTTGAGATAAATATTTTATTCATCTTAATTAGTTATATATTGAAAAGTAAAACGACTTTTTCATTATGGAATTATATAAACAGTTTAGTAATCAACTCTTTAATTTATACGAATTAAAATTTAATTCAGCCAATGTGTAATTGACTGTTATTAATAAGATATATTTAAAAATTTTAACATTAAAAATAATGTGGAATAAAAGTCTTTAAACTTTCTCTATGGAAAGAGAATTTTCCACGTTCATTAAAACAAACCGCGCAATGTATCCAACTGTCATTTTTGCTAAACATGGGTAAAGCCTTGTAATCGTCAATAAATCTTTGATTTAGTAAAGGAGCTTAATTCATTAATTCCAACAGTGCAATTGTCGATTTTACAGCTTCCGATAACTCGTACATCTCGTTTGTACCCTCTGTTAATCGTCTCATTCTCTTTATCCCATTCGTACAGTGTGTTTACACATATTACATTTACGAAAATCTAATTATGATCATTTCTCTGTAATTTAGAATAAAGGGATATATTCGAACGTGCAAAGTAGAGTGGTAATTAATTTTGCGCTTTGTACATATTTATGAATTATTATTTCGAATAACTTTGGGCTTTCGCGGTACGAGATACAATATCATGGCGGTTTGATCTAATCGGGTAAATATATACTCCGACGTGTGCGTCATCGCGGCTTCGTACGATTGGTGCGTCGAGCCATGCATGAGTCTGTGTGCACGTAGGTGCATCTGATTGTCGAGGAACAGTGCATGCAAGAAATGATATGCTCCGATGTGCCAATGTGTACACACATCGATACCCTTCGAGGCTCAAGCTGACAACACGAGTCGCAGAGAGAGGCATCTGAAATTTATTCCCTTATTCGGGTTCATTCGCGAATCTTCTTGTTGATGAAGAAGTCCCTACGCGAACAATTTTCATCTCAAATATCGCCTGTATAACGATTCATTCGCGTCAATTATTTAGAACAATAAAGTCTAGTAATCTCGAGATTAGAAAGATAAGGACTACTTTTAAAGAGGGAATTGGGGTAAATAAACATTGTCTAACTAAAATATATGTAGAGATTATAAAGGAAGTGAATGCTCTGTGTGCTTGCGATGCCTCGTACACCGTATTTATAATTTATTATATTAATATTCATGAGAGAGGAGGATATTGAGAGAAGTGATTTGTGTAGACAAAACTTGCAATATATGTACATGTATACTTATATACTTAATTCTTGAAGAGAATATAAAAGTGCACATATGTAACATTGTATATCTAAAATTTTGCAGATTTAATTATTATTAATTATTTAGAGTAAAAAGAAACAAACAAACGACTTGAACTTAATATACAGGCAATACATTCAAGTATTTACGAACGGGAACAATATAACATTTATGCGAGGGAATTCTAGGTGTTTCAAACTTCTTGTTACCGCTAGCATCTATTGCTCCTATATACTCAAATCCTGAAGGTATAGATTCTGTTTAACTCTGAGATTATCGTAGATGCATTGCAACATTCATGTAAATTTATGGTTTTCGAGTAATGCCAGCGGCCATTTATTATTATAGTTTTGACTTTAGAATGTAATCTTTTAATTTGAAAGATGTGATTAATCGTTTTCGATTAATAGATCATTTAAATTCGTTTTATTCGTTTTACGATGTAAACTGCATACATTATTCACAATCTAATTTTTCGCAAAACAAAAAAAAAAAAAACAAAAAAAACAAAAAAAAAAGAAAATAGAGAAGAGACTATATCAATAAAGAAAATAATTTGATACATGTTTCTGTTTAAATTTATCGCAGGCGGGAAAAAGTACAGTGAAAAGTTTTTGAAAACTTTACTCGAATTGCGCTGTTTTTCCATCAAACGAGCTGTGCGAACACACAAACCATTCGGTCTGTGAACGCGGTTTGAAGTAGGACTCTGAATATTCATGGCAAATACTCGCGACTTCTTCCGAAACGAATGTATTTCACGTTTTAACAGTACCCGAGAGCGCTCTTTCCGGGCCATTTATTTATTCGTCGTCTCTGTCCGTACTTAACAATCGATAGTATTTGATACCATTGTCCATCGTGTTCGTCGGGATTGTTGATGTGTATGCTCGGTGCGCCTATGCTTTGTAACCTGTCGCCTAGTAATTTCCCACCTCGAATTTACTTGATCGATTTCTCTCTTATTTACTCTTGCCTGACCTATTTTGCCATTTGCCCTTTTCGCTCATTTATTTCATCGTGCACTGTCCCTACCTCTCCCTCCCTTTTTGTCTGCTTTCTCTCTCTCTCTCTCTCTGTTCCACCTCGTAAAAGCGATCGAGTAATTCGAGAATACGAGCGACGCCAATAACTATACCGATCCGACCATCTCGCTGCAATGTATGGCAGAATGTCACCAGAATGGAGTTTCGAAATTGCCTTCGAACTTGTCGGAACCAGAAGTGCCAGTCCCAGGTGATCGGTAACCGGGACGATACGTGACTTTACGACGAACGCTCCATCGCATTAATGTTTCGGGATTGTGAAAGAATATAGCTTGTTTGGTAGGGAAAACTGCGCTCTAATGCCACTGAATATAAAATCTCTGATAAAGACAATTTATAATTTATGACAGAATTTCATTTATAATTTTATACGTGTACATACATGATACGAAAACCACATTTCAGAAAGAATCAGAATATATAGGTACTCACGGCTCATATAAAGTAATAAATAAAATTTTATCCCGAGTTTCGTTGTTAGAAACTGTCTAAAGTTAATTAATATACATGCGATAACATACGTGGAAAGATATATTAAAAAAAATATCTGTTAGAGACAAATATGGAAATTTCCAAAAAATGTTTATAAACAAACTATAATATTTTAAAAAGTCAGTTATTTTTTATGAAAAAATAATTTTTTATATATTGAAATCTTTATTTATAAAAAAAATTATACTAAAATATTATGATAAAATTGTATTTAAAATATTTGTTTAAAACATTTTTCTGTCATCTTCTCGCTTACTATGTAGATGTGGATCGCCGTAGCCGCGACATCGAATTTCATTTGAACTTTGAAATATCTGCGTCGCGTCGGCGAAAGGTAGTCGTGGTGTCAGGAAAACGCTGTCAGACTTTTCTCATTTCGAGTAGCGTAACGATCGATGATCAAAGCAAGAAACGTGCAAACCGTTCGAGACGTCGTCTCAAACTGTCGAAGAAACTCCTTCGCCCCGCGTGGCATCGGAAAGGCTTCGGGAAGAAACGGCAGGGAAAACTTTAGAGTAAGGGTTTCGTGGAAATAATTAATCGAACGTCGCGAGAGTTGTGAAAGCGATAGGTCGGGGTTGTCGTCCTCACCACTATTGTTGTCTCTCGTCGTGCGACTTTTCTTCTTTCTCGTTCAATGTTGGAAGAATTCTTACGTGTTCGATTTCGCGTAAAAGTCGGGCGACTATCGCTGTTTTGCAGTTTTCATTCTGAGAAACTGGATATATTTGCTTGGTATCGCGAGATTGTAGGAAATGAAAAAGCATGTTACCTCGTCCGTTATAGGGAAGATGCACGCGATATGTCAAAAATGTATAAAACAGTAATGGAATTTAAATAACAATGACGCGAGAAACAAAAATCTTTCGAGATATTTTAATTGACATGTAGTATATCCCATTAATCCTTAATTATTTAACAAGGCACTTATGCATGCAAAATACTTTGCGTGATCATCTTGTATATTTTTGCCTTTAATCTCTTTAAACTCTATATTTCTGTTATTTTCTTATCTCTTTCTTTTTCACGCGTATATTGTACTAATTATATACTTAACAAGATTCCAGATCATAAACTTGTTTGCTGAGTAATGGTAAATTACTTACATATTTTGATAAACCAATTACCATGGCATTTAACCTCATCTTTTTTTAATTGAATAGATGCATTTTTTACAACAAGTAATTAAATAGTAATTATATACACGGTTAAACAAAAAAAAGTTACAATACATGCGGAATATAAATTCACATCTCATGGATTACATAAATTCTCATCCGTTCATTATATATTCTTCAATCACATTATAAATTATTCTACAATAATGTTATCTTTATTTTTTCCCGATAATGCACAATTTTTTAACGAAAGTTCAATACATTCCAGTTTCCGGAAGCATGTTCGTCCAATGTTTACAATTTGTAATTGCGTAATATGCGAGTTCTTTGTCTGTCTTACGCCCCTATTAACACAAATTTCGCGGTCGTTTTGGAGAGATTACAAATATTTAAAGGCATTTGCATACTAATCGACGGGCGTCCGGCCAAAATGTCGGTATACACTTGAGTATTTTCCTTTTGGAAAATATCCATCTTTCACATTGTGAAGCAATCACAATTTCTCATTCACACGCGCGCAATTCCCTTCCAAAATCACGCAATAATATCGTCTTGTTATGTGGACTTTGTCTCTTTCGTATAAAATGCGCGCTTCATTTCACGTCAATTCGCGCGTGTCAGGTTGTCGCGTGTATACATACTTGCCGAGATCAGGTTTCGAGCTATCGAGAACCTTAGTTTGTTAGTCTTCGGCCTTCCGTCTATGTCCCAAGTTTCCTATCTCGTTGACGCAGACAAGCTAAGTTTTCTCGTAAATATATCGATCATCTCGCGACGAGGACCAAAGTTGCTTGGAATTTAATTCAAAGAGGGCTTCGGTTACGTATTGAAATAGGATAACACAGAACGACATCAAAATTTTTCACGAAGCATATTTTGTGCACTTTTATTTCCCTTTATAAAAATATTACTCAGTATTCGTTAAAAATTGATTCATTGACTGGCATCTGAAGTATTTCAATCTGAATTATTTGCATTGTAAATTGCAAAATAGTTTGTTAGTCGATCATTGATTTAAAAAATATATACATATATATGAAGAGAGAGGGAGAAATATTTCGCAATATAAAGGTAAAACTCGCGTGCGATGTCAAGTAGAAAGAATGAGAATAAATGACACGGTAGATTGTCAATCCATCGACGAGAAGTCGCTTTTTATGGCCTGCTATATAAAGTGATATCGTTGGTACTCTCGATTCTTCCGTGCGCTTCGTGTCGTTTGCATGACGATATTGCATAAAAATCTGATGAAAAATGCATGAAATATGCAACATTGCAGACGCCGACGTCGACATTTGAAAGGCGTAAACGTTAAAATGTTAAGCTGTTATGCAAACTTGTCGTTCTTTTCCGGTTCTTTTTGGACAAATCTGAGCGGAAGAATCGTAACAAAAGTAAAAACTCAGAATCTCAGATGTAACGCATTCAATTGTCGAAATTTGTATAGCTATATGCATTTTATCTCTTGATTATTTTGTATTTAAAAATATTTAATATTGTTTATTTGTGAATGTTGTGCAAGTTACATATCATCGTTCGTTAGTAAAGTGTATTCTATTATTATATATTTTATTTTAATTTAAAAAATATTTGAAGACTATATTTTAAATATCAATATAAATTGGAAAATATTTTAATTAAATTATTAAATATATATTATATATAAATTGGAAGATATTTTAAATTAAATAACGGACTGATAAGAGCTGACAATGAGATATTTTAGAATAAATAGGTATAGAATAAAGAGACAGAGATTAAAAACGAAAAAAGAAGGAAATTTGTTTTCAGGAAATTTAAAAATATAATTTTCTTAGAAAACGTAGCTTTTGCAAAGATATTGTAATATATCATGAGGCTTCTGCAGGATACACTTTCTCATTTTCTTTTCATTTTACGCCTCCAACGCGCACGATATTCAATGTGAGAACTTAAGAAACTAGGTTTGCTTTTCAAGAAGTTTTATCGAAAGTTACTGAAGCAGGATTATCGCACTCTAAAGTATTGCAGATAAATGACCGAAAAGGAGAGATAGGATTTTACAGTGAATTACCATAACTTCGATCACAATAGAAAACTATCGGAAAACAGCCGGCTGCTCTTCTCGCGCGTGTTTTCAAATACAACGACTGCCTGCATCGATCATTCTCGGCATTTACGCAATAAAAGATACGCTAAACAGTTACGTAGCTATGTTGCTAGCATCGTTATACAGATGAACATTGAAATTGCATGCCAATCATGCACATCGTCTATTGGCGCGTCGAATTGTAACATATTTTTTGTGTTGCCAGAAATTACATTGCGAATCCTTTCTGCGTTATTGCGGGAGGTTCAATTACCGTGAAGTTACGAGAGACGTGTGAGCGTTGTGCGTGCAATTTATACGCGAGTCAAACTTATCGGTCATTGAATATAAATTCACGTTGAAATAAACTGCCGGTAAATTTGTCGTGATTGTTCGACGCTTGCGATATATGCGATCGTCAATAAAATCTGCTACGGTACCTGAAAATTCGTTTAAAAGCTTTCACTTTGCACGATCCACAATTATTCTATATAAAGTGTCACATGTGTGAAATAGAATAGAGTCATATATCTTGATTGTTACACAGGCACAAGAATATAGGCAAATATTTTATTTAATATACATATATAATATTGGAAACTTGAATCAGAAATTATAGAATATTTGTAAGATTTATATTAATTTATTCTATGGCTTCATAAAAGTAGAAGATATTTTAGATATTCGTGTTCTGAAACGAAAATATGTATTTTTGTCGTAAATTATAGATCGTGGAAAACAAACTTAAATAGAAAAGAAATAACTTATTTTAATAGAGCATTAATCGTGGAGCGATTTAATTTCGTTACGGATGGCAGAAATGAACAAGCTGCATTTATATTGTAGTCCAGATGCGAGGAAAAAAAGTCAACATTGCTGTTCCAGCTGCGAATACTGGACACTCTTGGTTGTCAGATAAAAATAGATTTATTTAAGCGTTATGTGCATATGTGCGGCATATATATTTTACGAACGCCAAATCGCACGCGTGTCGACAGGCGATTATATTCAAGCGAATGATAATCGTAAGCATGTTACGTCTTGAATGCCACAACCCTTATCGGCGTCATGCACACATATGCGTACATACATGCGCGCTGCGTTGATGATAAGCGCAACAAAACATTACTGTTCTCTCTCTCTCTTTCTCTCTCTCTCTCTCTCTCTCTCTCTCTCTGTCTCTCTTTCTCTCTCTCATGAAGCGAACGTACCACGATCCGAGAGCTTCGCCTAATCACCGCTCGTACCGAAAGCTACGTCATTGCTGTTGACAGCGGCATGCACTTGACACTCGCAGCAGGTTAAGTGTATAATATGTATAAATGGCGGCGTTACATCTCTTAGCATACTATTGCAAATTAAAAACTAAAGGTAGACAATATGCAATTATTTTGACAGATTATATTTAGGAGCGTATAATTATACGGTTGGAGAAAAAGATTATTTTTTATATAATTTAAGAAAATTAAAATTATTTTTAGCTTCCTATAAAGATTAAATAAATAATAATAGGAGCTAATTATGTTAAGAATGTTCAGGAAGGAAAAATTAATACGGTGAAAATATTAATATTATGATTTTTAGTGTGATAAAATTCATTTCAGAATTTTCTCTGATACACATGGATAGTTTGCGCGTGTTTACGAACGTGACAGTACTCGGAAGCAAAGACGATAGTTCTAACAGGACGGGAAATTTAATTAAATCTAACGCGAAATGCGTACGTGAAGAGAGGACGTCATTATTCACATTGCGAACCATTTCGCTCGCTTAATTCTACAGGTGCTTTATCACTGCCACGTGCAAAATACCAGAACGACGATGCACAGAGAATGGCTGGCTATTAAAATTATTTTTTAATCCTGCTCTGGCTGTGTATATTTATCTAACTAGAACGTAGAGTACGACGCGCAGTAACTGCAAAAGAGATCTCGAGAATTTTTTCAATAAATATTGTATAATATAACGATAACTTTCTTTCTATTTTAAGAATTATTTCTCTCTCTCTCTCTCTCTCTCTCTCTCTCTCTCTCTCTCTCTCTTTTATATTATCTAAAAATATTAAAAGACTTTATTAGTAAAATTCTATTTTATTTACTGTGTGTCAAGAGAAACATTACAATAGAGTGAAATAAGCACTAAATATATTTTCATATTTTTGCAAAAATACAGATTATGCGAAAATAATATAACTGCTGGAATTGATCAAATATCAGTTTGCGAGGAATATATGATTTTGCAAGATTAACGCGAAATATTGTTATAACTGTAGCGAATGGTCTATATGAACCTAACGAATCGTATTCGCTAATAGAGAGGGAAATATTGACAATTGACCTCATCGACTTCGATGTACGCCATTTAAAGAATAAGAGAAAGATAGAGATGTAAAAAGAGATTGCGTTCTCCCGTTGCAGAGCATTGCGCAGTTGCTTATTGCGTCTTTTAAGTTCACATGAATCATTATCGTAGGATCTATTTTTTCAAAAAAATGTTTACGATTACATTTTATACGTGTTAGTTTTTTTATATTATATATTGTCAAATTATGTTATTATAGATATCTTCTTTCTATTTTAACGATAATTTTGTTACATTATTGTTTTCGTGAAAAATTAAATAATTAGCATTGTACAGAAATATTTTTAATTTTATCTTTTTAATTATTACGTATAAGCATTTTTTGAAAAGAAAATATCTAAGAATATTATATGCATGTAATTAAAATTTATATACAGTTTTTTTTTATTTTGTAATATACATAAGAAATTTTTTCTATATTTTTAATTGATTCAATATGTGTGTACGAAGATTAAAATATGATTAATATATCTTTTTTTTCGGAACATTCTTTATGAATGTAATATTTTAAATTTTTGTGTAAATTTAATACATTTTCTATTTTTTCAAAATTAAAAAGAGTTTCTTTGTTTTTTTTAATTAGAAATGAAGATCTTTTTTTTATATAATTATTGTTTGCAGTGCCCTTTCGATCAATTTGCAAACGCAGCGCGCACGGTATCACACAATGCAGGATTACGCATGAAACAAACGTCGGGCAGTTTGACTCGTTACACCTGCGCCTAATCTAGGTGCTCGCACGGCGAAACACTCTGCGGCGACTAATTCGCGGGGTGGCTTCCGCTATTGTTACTCATTGCGAGCCAGCGTTAACAATGCACTTGTCCCTTCCGACGGGGGTCTGTGTCGGTACACCGCGGTTTAATGCTGATGCACGAGCTGCACATTAACGATCAAGCCGAAACTACACGCTGTGACCGCTCGTAAATTCACCTACAATATCGTCATATCTCGGTAGTTTCGAAATGATGCAACGTAAGACTTGGGTGATTTTTTTCTTTTTCTTTCTTATATATAAGCGAATACAAGCTCAACAAATTATTATGCAATTGATCAATTTTTTCGTCCTTATTATTTAGTCGTATTTCCATATATGGTTTGTTTTTTTTTTTTTTTTTTTTTCTAAAATTTATTTTAAATTTATTGTAATTTTCGAGACAGATTTTTATATAGATATAATTTTAATTAATTTTAATTACATGTAAAATTGTAAATACAATTATGAATTCTTTGTGTGGCTTAAAAATTGCCAATTAAAAAGTCCTTTTATTTTGCTTTAGTTCGTTATTTTACGCGGCATAATTTATATTTTACGATCACTCTAGTGAAATATACGACGAGTAAAACTTGTCTTGAGTAAAACAGGCAAGAGAGCAAATGATATAAACGATATAAATGCATAAAAGAGAGTCCAAATACATGTAAAGGAGGTCTTACATTTCATTTAGCCACAATGAAGGGGTTTCCCATTATTAGAAATAAATTTGTTACATCTCGCATTTATGAGAAATTGATTGGGAATTGAATCGCCTTGCAATCTTTTTCTCTGCTTCTAACTGTAAACGCCACGTACGTATCGATAATTTTATAGATTGATAGAAGTCTTAAAACAATTTTTAATGCTATCGAATAATATGAATACTTGTAATAATATGAAGAATAATTCTTGTTTTTTAAAGCAAACATTTTAGAAATGTACATTTAAAATTTTTAGAAAGGAAATATCTTTTATCAGTTGAAAATAAAAAAAAAAAAAAAACACATTCGAGGGTAATTTATGTACTGTGCGAACTTACGACCTCGACTTGTCTCGAAGTGACAATCACTTTCGCTCTTTGGAAGAAGTAACTTTCTACGTGTTCTATGTGTTTACAACGTATGTACTGCTGTCAGATGATGCACTTGGTGATTGTAAGTTCTTTTCTTGAACCGCAAATATTTTATTTTAACGCTTTCGTCGGCTCCATTCTTCTGTCCAGACCCACATACTTGCGGTCTCCTCGCAGAATCGAGAGATTGCGGAGAGCGGAATGTGAATTACTACGCATCTGTGTAACTTTCATTTGACAACACTGAGTAAATTTCACTCGAATACACCATGTGTGACGAAATTGCATATTCATAACGAAGGATAGTTAGTGCTAATAGTTAGTATTGAATTTGGTAATAAACGTACCGCACATTTTGTGAAATATACATGTGTTAGAGATATTTAGACATACATTACACAAAAAAAAAAGAGAACCCTAAAAATTGCGCTATGTTCAAATTGCTGGAATTCAACGAAAAATCATCGTAGGCAAAAAATTAAAAAAGCAGTTTGAAACTTAAAGCATCAATTTTAACTATCAATAGTTTTTAAAAAAATTGTTTTAGTTTCTAAAAAATACAAGTTTAGTTTTAAACTCGTGTAACTCGGCCAAAAAAATCGAATAGAAAAATAAAGAAAGAATTTTGTAGGTAAAAATGTTGTAGTTTATTAAACTTGTCTTAAATTTTTCGAGAGAAATTTTTTATTAAACTGCACAGAGTATAAAAAATATGTAATTTTAAGGAAATAAAACTGTTTCCTTTTTTAAGGCACAGAAATTTTTTGTCTATGATGATTTTTTGCTGAGTGTTGCAGCGGTTTGAAAATAGTTCAGTTTTTAGAATAACGAAAAATCACCCTGTTTCTTATTTTTTTTAGTAGTATATAACATATAGCTATATTTATATATTTTTATATATAGCTATTTTATATATTTTTATATATTGTAGTTTATTTATTTATTATATAGTTTGTAGATATTATATAGATATATCGAAGAAAATAGTGAAAATGGTGAAAAATAAGTTAAAGATAAGTTATCATTTGTAAATGATTATTAGATTGAATATAATTTTTCTATAAATATATATATTGTTATTTAATCGATGAGTATATTAGTATATTAGATTACATTTAGTAACATAATACTCTTAATTAGAATTTGTTTATTAAAACATACACAAAATGGATCTACATATTTATTGATAATTTTAAAAGAAAACTATATAACATCCGGGATTAACATCCGAAAATTACGAAAAGTACGTGTAAAACTAAATTTCTTTAATGTTTTATTTTTAAAAATGTGATAAATAATGGAAATTCAATTATAGTTATATCGAGAAGTCACGTAAAAGCATATTAATGCTCATTTCCGTCAAAAGTTACCGTAAATTAGCATTTGTTTGTACGGATCAATCGCAATTTAAAATCAAATATTCCATTCATAGATGTACCATTCACAGGTATGCTACATACGACAACGCTTCGTTTGTTAAACACTTGTGTCTGATAGTTCATTCATACGCATTAAATAAACAGGAGCGAATATGGCACGCGTGTTGTATCAGCCTGCCGTAAATAGATGCATTGTCATAATAGATGTATCAAAGTATCTCGATATAGACAGGACAATGAAGCATTTAATTATTGCAATTAATTTAGTCCATTAAAGACCGTAATTACAATAATCAATTATAATAGAATTTTAATTAAATGATAATTGTGTTTATTTTCTTATTATATCAGATCGATGTTATTACTATTACAGTTTATCTGCATTACTTCACGCTAAATATAATATCTATCTCGAATTTTTTATAAACGAATGCAGAAATTTTTTTATATATATAATTATATTTATCAACAATGATTATTAGCTATTAATGGAATGTTAGCTATTAATTAAGTTATGCGTCGAATTACAGCGTTATTTAATAATGGAATTTCACAATTCGATTGACACTTTGACAAGTCGTCGATACCTTTTCCAATTTATTTTAAGATTCATGATGTTTAATCATGATGATTTAATCTATTTTAATCTATTTTATTCTGTTTTAGTTTATTTTTTGATTTCGGCGTCTTGTTACGATATTTATTTTTGTTACGTTTAATGAGGAATTTTATGCTGTAATCACACATTGTTTGCATTTATTAGTTATAAAAATTATCTGTCTGTGAACATTCAGTTAAATATATCGGTGGACAATTGTGTTCTGTGATTTATAAATAACAATGGCCAAAGTAAATAAAGCTCAGCTGAATTTCTAGCTAAAAGTATCACACAAAAGTAAACAACAAACTTTTTGTTAACAGTTTTCGTCGAAGAGTTGTATGTCGCGTACGCGTACGAAATGTGTACTCTGCGTCGATTGTAGTTTGTGTGCCAAAAATAGATAGAAATTCAAAGCGATAGTTTACAATCTGGGTGTAAAATATCCTGCAATTAATTGACTACTATACACGTTACATTATTATTTTATTTACAATGAAAAAATTTAATCTTTTAAACTAATCGTATATTTATCTCTTTCTTTATTATGATTAAAATTTAGATTACGTAATGTACAATATACGTAAAGTTAAATATGAATATATTACATTAACATATATATTTTTACACATTGAATAAAATACAGAATTTATCAATGTGTATCCATCACTATATACATATTATCACTATATATAGTAGAATTTTCTAAGACAATAATTATGTAATAATATAATTCTAATAACATTTATGTATAATTTATGTATATATATGCCATACTTTTGTATAAACAATCCCGATTATTGTTGGCGGTAAGAAATTTTTTGTCGCGATCAACACTCTGTGACATGAATTCGTGTCGCCGTAGAATTGCCATGTGTATTTCGTGGTTTAAACCGCAATCGGACATCAGTTTGGCAGATTAATAAATCGTCGGTTATTAGAGCTTCATTCAATTAATTTCGAGTACTAATAGAGAGGAGAGACTGAGCGGCCGACGACGATATGCGAGATCTCAGCGGGATCGATGGCCGCCGCCTACACGTGTCGTCGCCGCGCAACTATCCGAATGCGCGACGTGGAATTGCATGCGGATGATTTCATTTCGTTTTACGTGAGTTTGCATACGTCCAAGGCTGTCGAGCGTATCTACCGGCACGTATCAGTCCGTCAATGTGTTGTCCGCAACTCTGACCAAGGCGTGTAAATGCAAACGGCGGGCCTTGCGCCCGCAAAACGAAAGTTTGATGCGGGTTTTTGTGACGAGGAATGCATATACAATACAAAAAGCTACGATATATATATATATATATATATATATATATATATATCGGGAATTGCGATTAACTCTATCGATCACGTTCGAATATAAAAGTCTGTACACGCGTGAGAAAATTGAAAGATATTTTTGTACTTGAAAAACAGGTTGTTTCGGAATTTGATTTTACATGATATGTGAGAGATAAGAATATATTTGATTAAAAAATCTAAATTTGTTTTTGTATGCAGATGCTGACGTATGATAAAACAAAACTTGCTGCATATATAGTATGAGAAAAGAAGCAGGAGAAAAGAATTGAATATTTTTATTTGATTTTTTTTAAGCGTGCGTATATAGAAGCCATTTATATTCATCTCGATTAACAGGAAGCATTTTGCAGCGATCGATCGTTGTGTAACGATCAAAATTGCCGTGCGCGCATTTATTTCTTCCGTGATACATCGGTTCGTGCTCTATTGTGTGGCGCGATCACGTGAAACGGAATTAATCGCGATGCATCGCTATCACGCGAGTTTTTCCGCTATCGCGCCCATCAGCGTCGCGTCGATACGCGTCGAAAGTGTAATAGGGGTTGCAATAGAGGGGAAGGTACAGAATAAGTAGGCCGTCTTTTACTTTATCGTCGAGGTCCGGTGCTAAAAAAAACATGCGGCTCTATTGGAATAGGTTAACGAACATGCGGTTATTTCGTGCAAATAAATACATGTAAAAAAATTAAAAAAAGATCAAGGCAACATATAATGATGCACTTGATTCATATAAGTACTTCTTAAAATCGTTGCAAGATAATATACAAATTTTTTTTTACCAGAAAAAGAAAGCGGATTGAAGAAGAATTTATCTTTTTAAAAATTTCTTATTTTTCTTTTGCTTTTAAATGATATTATTTTCATAAATATTATAAAATTGAAGTTCTCTCTCTTTTTGTCTCAATAAAAAAAAAGTAGCATACCTATAATTAATATAATTATATTAAATGTTATATATTATTGTAGAAAATGTGATTTTATATATTTATTCTATACAATAATTCATATTTTATCAATACATTGCTATCAAATGCGGTATTATCGAATGCATGAAAATGCATTTGACCGATCCCAGTATTATTGTGTGCTCTTCCCGCATGTTATGTATGCAAGAATCGTCGACAACAAGAAGATTATTAAATAACAGCCGAAAGAATCCAATGGGCGGGTGATCGTTAATCTCGATAGATCATGTCGAACGCATCGATAGCGATGAATCATCTCTCCGAAGCATAGTCGAGGCAATCCATCATCGGTCGTAGTAACGAACTGGGTTAATAATGGTGTAACCGTTGCCGGGATGAATGTGTAAAAGGGAGCGAGGAGTCGTCCTGTGCGCGGACCATTAGCGAATTGAACGCAATATGCAATTATATCCCTTGCACAACATAGTTGGATACAGTTGTCGTTTGCACTGTTGCTTCTCTCGCTCGGATTCGTCGATTGTCGTGTGTACTCCTCCGCTGTGGCGTGAAAATATCGTGAGTAATATGACAAGAAAAAGAGGCGCGATGATGCGGCGAGATATAAGGGTCGCTTTTATTAAGAATATAAAAGCCACTTTGGCGCGCGTAGTCTCGTTTACGCAAGATATTACTCAAAGCCATCCCTTAAGGTGAGGTACATCTCAAATATCTTCCCTAGAGAATTCATGACGGTACTGCGGAAAAAAATGAAGAAAAAATTTTAGTCGAGAGAATATTTTATGAGAATCATATTTTGGCATATGTATATGTAATGATTTTGATGCAAAATAATTTCGGGTAAATTGCACGGTACTTTTCATCGATGTATGAATTTTCAGCTTAACAAACAATTAATTTATGAAAAAAAGGGAGATTTACAAATGCTGCGCGCGCGCATACATATATAGGTACATATACATATGTGTGTGTTTGTATGATATAACCGAGGGCACACATAGGTAAGAGTTAATAATTAACCATCTCGAAATGTATTATGGTACAATTGAGAACAAAAACGCGAATGATAATGAACCTGTTTCGCTACAGCGCGTTTTCTGAAAATAATAACTCCGGAAATTGATATTCGCGTCGTGTTAACAATCAATAAATAGACAGTTTATTATCGAGAGTGCGTCGCGCGCATGAAATTCTGTTAAAATAGTTGGCAGTGTATGTTACGTTCAGTTGACACACGAGAGAATTCATCAGAGTTGCTATTCTCACGGGACAAAACTGTGTTAATGTATCGAGGGTTCGCCTACGTGTTTATGATGTCGTATTGCTCGCGGCAGATTGCGTACAATGGCAGGCAGAATGCATATTGCATTCGGCTTCGAGTTCTGAGGAATCGATATTCTGGCGAGAGTGCACCTGACGAAAGTACAGCAAAATATAATAACGAATAATGATGTAAGGAACATTTATTTACGATCCTGAAAGATTTGATAAATACTCGAGAAAATGCTGATAATCTTTTAATAAATGCTTCTTTAATAAAAAGAAGCACTTTGCGTGTTACGGTAAACGCAACATTTTTATTAACCGCGTTTTAATAATCTTAATTTATTCCTTTAAGCTTTTTATTTATATACCAATTTCATTAACGCGCAGTATTTCTGGCACAAAGTAGTACACATAGATTATCCAAGATTTAATTAAACTTGAATCTTCTTATGTAAGTAATTAGCAATACGATTTTTTATATCATGCCTCATATACGTGTATATATCTATGTATTTACTTTTTTTTTTTTTTTTATTTTGCATGTTATAACATTCTATTGCGATATTGTAGGAATCGATCAATACGATTCTAGAATCACGTTTTCATTTCCAAACCGAGATATTGTTTGGCTAAATATTTGAGTGGAATATTTTAAACAAACCTGAATGTTTTATGTTGATTTTAAACCGAGACATTCGATCCAACCGAATACTCGATAATGTTTGAAAATATAGTCATATGGAAAAAAAGTAGCGCGATGAACAACGCGTTCATTTGGAAGCGCTGAATATTCTCGTCACGGGTTGAAAAATTAAAAGCACGTTCTCACGGGATTGTGGGACTAACGAATCGCGAATGTCAATCGAATGCAACATGCATAGCCGAAAAACTATTTCATAAATTCAAAGTAAATTCTATCGATTTTTATCTGAATATACAAACGAAAATTAATAACTTTATTGAAACCTTAATTATAGTTATTGTTGAAATATTATTATTAATTAGCATTATTAATATCAAGACTCTAATAATAATAATGTTAATATTTTAGCGAAAAGATCTTCTATTTTGGGATGAAAATAAAAATCGGTAACAATTTTGTATTATGTTTGAATTATTTCGCATATTAAATGTTTCGCGATTTTAATCGTGGTTCGTGATTAGATAACTGAACTCTATACAATTGTTTACTACCATGAGTGGAAGGTTGGAATTTGCGGTGCGTCCCCGCTGGGCAAAACTGTGTTAACGCGCCGTATTCGCCGTCGTATTAGCCGCGCATATTACCCCCAATGCAGTTAGAATCTATGTGTCTACCTACCACAATGGGTCAGTGACGGTTTCTACGTGTCTCGGGAACAGTCAGGGAAACGAGCAATTACCGTTCGGCCCGGAGGGGCCTGTTGGAATTTATGAGTAGATCCCCCTTAAGCAACCTTTTCAGCGCACGATCCTGGCTGGAATTTCCTGAAAGACGAAGAGATTCCTTGTCCTTATGGAGCTGCGCACACGAGAGGCATCCTTCTTGATGCACTTTATTGTGCTCGAGGGACTCTTATCCGCATATTAATTTAATTAATGATTTTCCAATTAGAAAGAGCTTGAAAGGAGTAATTACTTAAAATTTGAAAAATCCTTTCTCCTACTGAATTAATATTCTAGAAAAAAATCTAGAAAAATCAAGTTTTATTGAAATATAAATGTAATTAAATATTTATGTTTTTTTTTAAATATTCTCTAACTTGCAAGAGACATGACTCTACATAATTTGATATATACTTATACCTAAATAAAATTAATGAAAGAGACTTTTAAAGTTGGTACGATATTTTACGCAATTTATTTATATTACAATCCAGAAGTTATAATATTTTGTTTAATATTAACTGCGTATGATAATAATTTTAATGAAATTTTTTAATTTTTTAAAAAGCATAACGCGGTGACAGTCAGCTGATAGATGTCTGAAAACCAAGTTTTTGCTGTGTTGGCGGATCTGCCGCGGCAACAAGACATATGCAATCACAAAGTTTTGCGACGGTTCTTTTTTTTTTTCTCGCCATCCGACGTCGGTGTCGTCGCTACTTGTCTTAATTTGTTTCTGTTTTTTTCGCGACCGCGTTTTCACGCAAATATTTTACGCATTTCCGTCGTGCATGCATTTGACTCGAATGCATATTCGACCCAAATGCATGACGCAGTTCTCATTCGATACAGAATGCTTTAAAGTTAGGGTTTACGATTCTGCGGGAGTTCTGACGATACGATCGAATGCTATTTGCTTGCGAATGCCGATGCACAATATTCTCTCTTCGAATACGAATTAAGATTTCGCGCTAGAATCGAATATGGAATTCGCTTTGTGCGGCTGCTGTACCTGCTGAAACGCAATCTATTACTAATTATGACACATAGAGAGAGAGATAGATGTTCATCTCTAGCAGAGCGTTGGTAGAATTGGTATTTCAATTCATGAGAGAAACTCTCATCCGTAAATAACGTTGACTGTATTGTTTGCTGCTAGTTATATAATTATAATAAAATAATTTCGTCATTTATTTAGCCCCCAAAAAATGAAAGAGAAAGAAAGAAGAAATATATGATACTATCGGTCTTTAATATTATACGATATAATTTTAAAATCATATAAAATTCTCGTCACATATGTATAATCATGAGAAAATCATATATAATTATGAGAAAAGAAAAAAAAATATATAATATATATTTTTTCTTTAAATTATAAAATTTTAAGATAATTTTTACATATGTGCGCGTTTAGATTTAATTAATTTGATATTTTATTAGCAATTATTATTTGCTAGATAGATGAAAAGATAATGAAATTTATGATTAATTATTTATCGAAGCATTTATCGTAAATTCGACTGTTTTCGATTCAACATAGCTATTTCATTTGAGATCGTAAACTTTCACGGATTTTGGCGGCTTGTGGCGAATACTCTCTTGTGCGGTTTTCTTACTTCAGTTTGCGGATCAATCGTATCGGTCATCTTGTTTCGTGCCTGTGACTCTCACGGAACATGTTTTGTCTGGCTAGAACGTGAACTTGAGATTGGCTTCGTTAACGAAAGACACGCTATTTTATGATGTCCTACATGCACGTGTATGACGTGTACTTAATTAAAATATCTTATATATGTTATGCTAGCACACGTACGCATGCATCGCGATTGTACATTAATTCGTATATTTTTTTTTTGTCGCGCATTAAACATTGTCGACAAATGTGAAAACCGTGAGACATCGTGGCCTTAAATCAACAAATGACATTTCTCAAGAGAAAGATCGTCGAGTGGTGGTTTGTCGAGTTGTAGTTATGTAAGTGGAAATCTGTCATCTGTCATCTGTCGACTCGCATAAATCTATCTTCTTTAAAAGGCATTATACATTTAACATCTCGCAAGAAAAAAAAATACAAAATAGAAATTACCAATTGAACACTTTTTACAATCCAAGGAAAAAAAACTAAAAATAGGCTTCTGAAGTAGTTTCTTTCTGTGAGTCATAATAATAATTTATTGTAATTACTATAATGTGAGACTTAATTTAGTTAACACATTAACACCACTGATTGAAGAAAAATATTACTAATTAGTATTATTTTAATGCAAATTATAAATTAAATATTTTTTAATGCAATCATCAATGTATATCATGATCTTTCTTCTGCATTAGATTAGTATACATTGCGTGTATCTAATAATTTCTGTAGGAGAAAAATAAGAATGTGCAAAAATTGACTTATATCTGGACGATCGTAATATCGCGTGACGCTTGAAAAGAACTTTAAGAAGATCGCTGGACTGTTGGCGAGCGGACTACTTATCTCAAATCGCTCGGTATAGATCACTTTGAAGATACAGATCTCTTAAAAGGAGGACACATGTCCCTCCGGGAACTCGGTAGAAAGCTGTTCGTGATGTAGTGTTCCGTAATTGGAAAGGCAAGTGACGATTTTTCCTCTAGACGCCGATACGTTTGTCCTCTTTTCTTGCTTGCCACCTCGGTGCTGAACGGCTCTCCTCCTTGCCACTCGACGGATCGACTGCAATATTGCGGACGTTGCAGTCGAAATATTGCGGGATTTTACCGGTTTTGTATTGTCATTGAAAGTTTATATTGCGAAAAAGGCGAAACGTTTTGAACGAAATACAAATATATATTCATAAAATGTTCCAGTCTGAGACAATTTTTGCGAACATGCGTATACAAGTGTCAAATGTTTGAAGTGGTGTACAAATCTGTGAGAATTGTGCAGTATTATAAATTTAAATGTCAATTCTTAGTTATTTAATTTAAATTAAATATTTGTTACGTTGAAAGTAAGAAGTTTTAACATAATTGTTTTTTTTTAATAAAAAATGCATTTATATACTTTATGCAGTTCGTGGTAGATAAAAAAATTATGTTTATATGTTTATTTGTTAGTCTCAGAACTAGTTTTCTAAGAAATATTATGTGATGTAAGACCATTAAAGATCTCATATATATATTTAAGAATTATTAAACATAATAGAATTTAACAAATTGAACGTAAGTCACATTACTCAGATATATCGTGATTTAAAATAATTTGTATCGTTCGAGTAATAAACTATCTGTGTTTGCGCCAATATTATATAAGAATCGAAAAGTTTACGTTCACAACGGAATATTATATTTTAAAATATTTTCAATTTCTTATTTTTTTTAATAAAAGATTTCAAAGTCTTTAATTATTAACGGTTGAATAATTATTATGAAATCGATAAAAAGGAAATATTATATACATCCCGAAATTAAATAGGCACTATAGTCAATAATTATATTTTAATCAATGGGGCGTAAAATAGTCATAACATTTTAATTAATGGGGTGTAAACTATACATAGATGCAAGGATCTTAGCATGTTACATTTAGAGATTACATTATAATCATGTACTTGGCGGATTTCATGTTAAAGCTAAACGGATTTCCGATTGATTATCGACTATCCGTGTAATACCACTGAACATCAGGAAGGGTAGAATAGAGTCAAATACCGTGTTATGTGTTCTCTCTCATATCTTTCTTAGCTTCTTCTTCTTCTTCTTGTAACTATTCTACTTTTCTTCTTGACTCTCTTTTTGTTATGTCCCGTGATTACAAACTCCATTTCTATCTTGCTATCAGTGCCCTTACAAGCACTTTGCCCTAGTGTTTGACGAGAGAGAGGAGAGGTTCTCTCTAATAAGTGCAGATTGAACAGACTTTATCCAATCTTAAAGTTTTCTGTCTCGCGGAGCAGCCACTCGAGATTGCGCTGATTCGTTTGCTTCTTCTTCGCAAACTTAGAGTTCCGATACACTTTTTTGTTTTGACATTTAATTCGCCGCCTGTTTATTCATTTTGAGTGACTTGAACGATTATCATCAATGTTGTTATAAATTATAGCGAAACTTTATTAAGTTGTTAGTAAAATTTTATTTGTAATAACTTCAACTGTGAATTTCGTGATATAATTAGACGCAAAGATTCTAAGAATATCTCTGATGTTGTTCGAACGAAATGATTCTTTTCTGAACTTAACAAAATTTTTAATCGAAATTGCTTTAACGTCATATTAATATTTACTCATTTAAATTCTATAATTTTTATATTTTTCTATGATGTATATGTTTTATAATTTTTTATTGTATTGTATAGATTGCGTGAAAATGCATCTGAATATTTATAGACTCATCGTATTCTAACAAGCTTGAAAATAATATAACTATTGTAAGACTTTTTCGAATTGTCCATCTTTACCGATTTATCGGTGCCTGCTCATGCTGCGAAACTACTTCGAAGTTTTATCCTCTCGTAGTAGGCGGGTCAATACGATCACTCAACAAAAGTATAGCGAGCCTCCCGAGTGAAGATAGAACGAACTCTCCTTGACGCGCAACTTTTTCATCCTGCAGACGAGATCCTTTTGCTAGCAGTTAGGACAGAAAACTATCGACTGGCTTTCCTTGTCGATAGTTGGCGATCTGTAATTCTTGGACGCTCTTACATCACGAAACTTACGATAGATACATAGATGGATTCGTATATTTGAGTGCACTTTGCCGTGCGCCTTCACTATATGAAGGAAAATCAATATAGTTTGCAGCAGACCAGCGGAAATGAGAAAGTTATTGTGATTTTAACTAAGTTACTTTTTATTTTTTCCGTACATTTGATATGACAGAGTGGCTTAGATGGTCGAAAGATTTATCATTTAGACACGCGTGTTAAAATTTTGACAGATTTTCCGACACAGCTCGCAGGTAACACCAATATTTGAATCGCGACAAGAATGTATTAGCTCTCGCGCATATCGTTCGCCGAACTGATGATTCTTCAGGCCGTCCCTCGGGCGAGATTCATTTCCATTAAAAAGGGGAACAACCGCGCGCCATCCTTCGCTATCGCAGATATTAATGGTGTGTAAGATAATGAGATTTTCGTCGTAATAATTGACACGTGCGCGAGAAGGGCCGACGAACTTGGAAATTAAATTTCTCCGGCGATCCGGAAAGGGCTGCCGCAATCGAGCGTCACGTCGATGTGAATGATAAGGGCGGACGGTTTCACGCCCTTGCAGCACTTACGTTATTACGGTGAAATCGGTTTTAGTAGTTTCGTCGTAATCGGCTTATCATTTTCCTTAATTTTCCACTGGTTGGCAAGTTAACGTAGCAATTGTGATAAATGAAGAGAGACCTGTTAATATAATATTTATATCGCATGAACGCGAATCGATATAATTCCTTAATATTCATCTCGAAAGTGGATATAAAATAGTTTGCAACTGTACATATGCAATGTCGACATCTACTTAAAAAAAATCTAATTAATAAAATATTAATAAAACTGACATGCACACGCAACGTTATCTACACTATTTTTACTCCCTGCTGCCAATCGAAGGTTGGCAAAAAACGGAGGAAGTATTTATTGATAAAAGTTAGCAATCTTTAGCGCAATTTATTTGGAACATTTGAGAAACATATCGAGAATTATATCTGAAATTTTATTCTTATAAATTCAACACAATTACAATATAAATTAATATTATAAATTATATTTGCAATTCTATTATTATATTATAAATTATATTATAAATAATTGTTATTAGAAATATATGATGTTTACGCATTAATTTCTACATCCGGGCTCTAAATAGCCTTTTTTTCTTTTGTTCTTTTTAATCTAGATTTTGTCTTTGAATTCTTTTAATATATATATTTATTATCTTTAATGTTTATTATTTAAAAAATATATTACATTTTAATTATTCGATATCGTACATTTCTTTCTTTTATAACGTGATTTTGTGATGCTTACTTTTTACAATTAACATTCCGTACATGCGAATAGAGAGAGCTTCGTGCAATTTTTATGTTTATTATTACGTGCCGACTAATGTAAATCGTAAATGTCATTTCACGAATTGAATCGCGTATAAATATGTAATTAGATATTTTGACGAGCTTTTATCGTTCCAATTTCATCGCTGACGTTTCCTTGGCTGTTGCCGCCGGCCAATGAAAGTGCAATTTAATGATTATGGTTCCATTAGCAGAGAGCGAGAGAGCGAGAGCAAGAGAGAGAGAGAGAGAGAGAGAGAAAGAGAGAGACAGACAGAGGAAGAACTGTCAGATGCTGCAGAAAAGTTTGCATCTTCCGGTTCGGCATCGAACGAAGTAAGCAAAGTGGATAGAAGATTTTCTTGCTCGGAAATTTATTGCTCGTATACGACCGATACTCACCGACTGATCGGTGAGAGAAATTATCTTATACAGACTTCGATAAAACGGCACCGTCTCTCCAGCGGTAGCGATAATCGAACTCCAGCTGCCGATGGTATGAGCTGTCAGAACGTAAACTCGGTGAGTTAATGAGATTTCTCTTGATATTGAATTGTTAAATATACCGTACGTGAGCTTGAATAAAATATTCAGAATAATGAAAATATATAAGTATATATTATATAATATTATTGAATAAAAATATCGTACGTAATTTTTAGTATACATACATATTTTTATTACATACATACATATTTAGTACACATATAGCATATTTTGTGCAATTCCATTTGAGTGTGTGTGACTGGCGTCTCGTTTCGTGAAAATTTATTAATTATTGAGAGTTTTAGTTTTATTTTTAAGATTTCTAAAATTCTGGATAGATTAAACAAATAGTGCATTAAAAAATGGTTCGAGAAAAAATCGAGACATGAGACATTAGGCTCACGCTGCGTTTCACTTTATCTTTCGACGATTTTTTTATCATTGTCAGATTTTCAAACGCTTGAAAATTCTACAATAGTTGTTCTACAAAAACTGCTATGCGTAAAAATTATTAGAATATCAATTAAACAAATTAAATCATTTAAGATGCTGGACAAGAATCGAGGTGAGACGCTCGTCTATAACAAATTAAATGTGCATATGTACAGAAGGTGTCATTAATGCTTTTACAAATAAATTTATGTATATATAAATACATTTACATGTTTTGTACATATATAGAAAATATATGGTTTCGATACATGCATAAATTTATGTATGAAAGCATTAAAAGGTCTTTTTGTACGTAAATTATAAAAATGATAAATTATATACATATGTTCTATTGTTTGTTAACGATTATGTATTTATTTGTGCACCAAAATATTTGAATAGTTGCAATTATTTTTCGTAAAACATAATACTCGTAATATATTCGTATATAATATATATCTTCGAAAAATAAGAAAATAGAGATATTATTTTATTACTATCACACAAAACTTTGATTACGATGTTTTGCAATTATCTAGTGTAATATATAATATATATGCTTTTGCAGTGTTTAATTTTTCACATTTTAAGTGTAATAAAAAATAACAGTATATTAATAATAGTATATTATTATTTTATTTGAAATACATTATTAGATTTCTGTAATTAATTTAACAAAATGAATTTAATAAAAAGACAGAAGAAGATATTTTGTATTTTAATAGGAAGGGATTTAAATCGAAGATAATATTTAGCTTCTTCTCTTTTTAATGAAAAACTTGTTTTTTTTATCTCTTGTCCGAAACTTATTTCTACGAGTTCTAAAAAATAAATTTAATTTTTGTACGTAAACGCTATTTTTTTAATCGCGTTTTGTTTTTTAGAATTATTCAAGGTAACTGTAACTAAGTATCGTCTATTTCATATTTAAAATGTGTAATAAGGTGTACGTTACATAGTGTAACAGATCCTTAAAACAAAGTGCCTTCTTTCCTGTTTGCGTTAACTGGTTTGTGAAAGTATAGACGAGTGAAAATAAATCCTTTAAGTTCTTCCTCATGTCCTCTCCTCTTTTTCTCTCTCAAACGAGATTAGTCGAACTCTCATGAATTGGTTCAATTTCCTACTCGAAACATATCGATAAAATAAGTCGTGAGTTTTATATACGTTATATTGCGTAGTCGCTCGTTCATTTCTTCGTTTCATGATGCCGCATTATTGGTAATTTTTCAAACTTTTCCCGTTACTCGAGAGAAACATTTATACCAAACATTTACACCAAAGTATAACATTGTCATTCTAACGACATATAAATTGAAATAGAATTTTTTATTTCGCATATTTCAATTTTTATTTTCTCACTAACAGCATAACCATGTGTGGTCCTATTATGTTGAGTTAAATATATCGGAAGATTAAAATAATAGACATTTTCAGTAATAATCAATACAAATTACATAAAGTAATACATCGTACGTTTTACGATGCTATTACGTTAAGGTTTTTACTTTTCTCATTATCATTATGAAATATTGGAAATAATTGCAATAAACTGCGAAATATTTTCCTCGAAAAAGAATATTTGACTTCGAAAATCTTGATGCTTTATATATCACATGAAGAAATGATTTCAATCGAGAAGCGACAAACAAGAGCAACACGAATCTCCGTAAAATGTGACGAAACGAAGCGAACTTATCCTAAATTTAACATTTACGTGAATCCGACATCGACGACGTAGCGGAGCATACGCGACTCATCCTTAATACGAGAGCAGCTTGCTCATCTTTAATAAACGACGCGAACGAAAATCCCGTGCTGAAAGGTGTACTTTTTCCGAGCAAACGATTGCAAGCGCCGCGGTGCTCCAATACGATGCGAAGAGCTACCTACTCTCGTAAATCTTTCCCTCTGACGGATTCAAAATAATATTCCCAGGATCCAGTTGGTCCAAGCACTGCGAGCGAACGTCGGACGGGTTCTCGGATGGAAGAAAACCTCATCTCGGGACCCGATCCTTCGCACGGCCCTGCTCGACGATCTGTCGGTCTGTCGTGAGCGCAATGCATAATACCACGATGTCTGAAAGCACAGAGAACGCCTCTATATTCTCTCTCGACAGAGGCGGCTTTGTGTTGTGCATTCCCTTAGCTTACCCCCGTGCCTGTATGTGTTTCTCTCTTGACGACTACTCTCGCTGTCTCGGCTTCCGTATTGTACGCGAGACTTCGTGCTTCGCATAAACTGCAATTCGCGAATGGTCGACTCGATAAAAATAACTGAACGTTATCGGTCGAGAAGCTCGTCCAGGTATAACACGTCTAGTGATTTATCCGTGCCTGTGCGTTCCATCGACATCCGCGATTCTTCTCCTTTTAACCGCGCGATTGGAATTTACAGACACTTGATTGCTTCCTAGATATCCAGTAAAGTGACTTGGATTTTTAAAACTAACGTTTCTCTCTCTCTCTCTCTCTCTCTCTCTCTCTCTCTCTCTCTCTCTCTCACACTTAATTAGCTCTGTCTTCTGTTTGTATATTATTCAAGAAATAATTTTTTATTTAAAGCGCGCTTCGCTCTATTTTATGCGCGCGCGATTTGTCACGTAACGTCAACATGTAAATTTTTTAACTTATATATTCTTTATTTAAAAAAACAATTAATTATGTCTGAGATTTTTCTAAAAGAGGCAGAATCATTTCTAGCTTTGATCGATAAACGTTGACTTTACCTTCTCGTGAAAACAAATAGCGTTTAGTTGTGTTAATTCTGACAACGGTCAGACCTAAGTTTTTTTTCGCGGCAACGTGAAATATGCATTGAAAAATCACATTATAAGCTTATTTGCGCTAATTGAAAGGACTGCCCAACGCGGCCGTACTTTACCAAGCACAATGCAGATAAACGTTCGTTAATTTGGACAAAGAGTTGGGCGTTGTTAACGATACTCGGGTTTTGTAGGTAGGAATTTAATATGCGTACGCGACGGACATTTCCGCGAGTTGTTTTATCCACCCGCATAACGCAAGCGCATGCATTTTGCAGCGATGTAATTATTTTTGCTCCTCTTCCAAATTACCGTCGATCTATACGAGCGTACGTGTTGGTAAAAATATTTTTAAAAGCGGAACGAGAACGCAATTGGCTTTTTTGAATTTCGTGTTTTGTGTGATAAACATGCTTTTCCGTAGATATTCCGTATCGTTCAACAGATAGCAATTTCACATGTATACGCAATATCATTCAGACAGAGCTTTTAGCCGTGTCAATGTCAAAATACTCCGACTGGGATACACATTGATATATGTATATCCACTTAGTAAATCTTTGGTATTTCCCTTGGTGATGTTGGTTAATTAATTAATTTGCACAAAGTGAGATGTCCATCACAATCGCATCAATATTGTAAAAACAATTTGTAGTCATAGTCACGCTATATCTTTGATTAATTAATGTACACGTTATTTTTAGAAGAAGAGGCACTGTACATTTATTTAAAATGTTAAATATAAAAAGAAGATATCTTGTTTGTTGGATATGTAACGAACATCATGTCAAACAGATAACTGAAGAATACATTTCATCTAATAAATTTAATAAAACGAATTGTATTTAATGAAAAATATTTGAAAACGACAGTATGTGATAATGGTATTTGGCACCTTATTTGAATAAAATATATTTCGGAGCGCGTAATGTAAATTCGAATTGTCACTTTAATAGAATAATTCCAAAATTTTAATTGATAGTAACGTTATTATATATTGCCGACATTTCATCTTTTTCGGACTGGCTACGAAATGATAATTAGCGTTTAATCGTGTGTATCTCTGATTGTAGTGTAATTCACCGATCAGATTGACGTACATTCATATATGTAAAATGCATTGTACAACCTAAAGTTCCGCCGTACACTTGTAATATCTTGTTTCAAGAGCGTAATTGGAAATGAATACTTGATCGTTTAGATCGCGAAGTCTGGTGCGCGCGAAATCGTGCGCCGTATTTCGACGAGAAGATTGAATTTCCGCCAAACTTGGCGCTTTCCCTTCCTTGGAGATCTTTCGAGCTCACGAAGATTACAAAGTCGCGCGATCGAGTTCCCAAGCGAGACCTTCGTCAGAACTTGCATTTATACATTTTGAAGTCTGTCAAGAATGAGAATTATGGCTGTCATATCGTGTAGAACGATTATCGCTCAAGTATTTAGCGATACTTCTTCCAACATTTTCCCCTCATGACGACGTTGTGAATTAGCCGACATTATTACGTTTTATCGCGATTACGTCGTTGACGTTATCCTCATAGTAATCTGTTATGTTTCATGTCAGTCTTACTGTCTTTTTATTATTATCAGATCCATTATATGTGCCTTCCGTGTTCTATTTCTCCGGAAATTAGCGATACGGCGCGTTATAGCCAACGCGGAAAAGAGTACTTTTATCGTACGATCTGAATAATGTGATTTTTGTGAGATATCGTATAGAAAGAATATACGATTACGTATGTATGTGCATCTTCTTTTTTATCGCGCTATTTTGAAAAATATCCTGATATTACAACATAAAAACGATGGTATTAATTTTCTCTATTCGCAGAATTTACACACGTAAATAAATACAAATTTAAAAAAAGCTAAGAATTTTATTATTTATTTTGATATAAATTTATAGAGAAATATATATATATATATATATATATATATATATATATATAGATTTACTTTCTTTCAAATATGATTTGTGCTACGTACAATTTATTTTAATTAAAAATACTGTTAGTCATTATTACGAATATCAGTATAAATTTTCGATAATTTTTAGCTTGGATCGAACAAGGAGAAAATGGTGCATCTTCTCTTTGTTCCGGCCCAAATCGATTGCAGGGCGATTCACAATGCAGTTGGTTAAATCCAATTTACAGAGTACTTCGAGTTCGTTTGAAAGAGGCAGGTGCTATTATCTGCTTCACCCTTGACTTCCTTTGTTTCCTCTTCTTGCTGTATTGTGCACAAGATAGTTTATGACGTTGTAAAAATCCGAAACGATGATTACTTTTGCCGATTGAAAATACAATCGTTTGTAGTGATTTTGAAACAGAACAACGGTTATTCTCACACGACTTTTATTAATGTACATATATACATCAATTGCAATGCAATATCTAAACAAAACTCTAAACACAGTAGGTATTGTTTAAATATAGTACAATAAAATTTGTGCATGTAGGGGGAGGGGGGAGGAGGAGTTAGATCAAATTGAACATGAAAAAAGAATAAATAATAAGAAAAAAATTGTCTTTCTACAATAAAATTAATTAATGACAAATAGTAATTTTACACAAAATAGAAATCAATGAATTACTTTGTTATACATGAAATTACATTAAGATTCATTTAATATTACAATCCAATCTATGGTAATAATTTGCTTTTTTAATAGCGTATATTAATTAATTTGGTTCATAATTTACATATTAATTACGTGCTTTTTGGCAGTCAATCACGCGCATTCAGAGTTAATCGTCGCTGAAAAGGCTTGCACGAATCCTCCGTGTATTGTTGCGTCAAACGCAGGTTTATTACGTTCTCTTAACATGATCGCGCAAGTAAAAGGACGCCCTCGCTGCAGTTGGCGGAAGGAAAAATCTGGCCTTCGCGAGTGGCGAATCCGTTCGCATCGCAAAAGACATCTCAGAGGGTCCATTAACCCTGCTGACGGCGGAGTAAACGGCAGAAGGGAAAAATAAACAGACGAGAGTTTCTAGGATAAAAGGGGAAGGAAAGAAAGGTAGGGGAAAGAGAGAGAGAAGAGAGAGAGAGAAAGAGAAAGAGAGAAAGCGCGAGGAGAGGGAAACAGAGGGAAGAGGGAGAATCGAGGGTGGTGATGGCGTGTCTGGATATCGATCCTGGCTTCCGGGACGTTACCACCGTGCCCCAGCTTTCTACCCCATATACACTCGCTCTGTGCACGTATCTATAAACACTCGGCACACACATATGCGCGCATCAGCACAGGTATGTTAGGAGTTACGTAGGAAAGCCGCGCATACACACATACACACGCACACACATTCCCCGTTGAAAGACGCGCGGAGAACGTCTATGTGCATGTCTGTGTTTGTGGTCTACGAACGCGCAGCATTACCGGAGAGCTTCTGGGAAAAGTCATTCCTTTTTTAGGCTCTAGACATCCTCCTATCGCGTCCGTGAATTTTGCCGGAGCGTTACCATCAAGCGAACTTTTCGATTATCGCGTGTTCTCGCGCGTCATAAATCGTACGATCGATTTTCACAAGGATATAATTCGTTCTTTAATGCTACAATTTTTTCTTGAGACACATATATAAATGCAAATTGCAATAATATTTAAATAAGAAATAGAGTATTATGAATATCGTGCGCATGTATAATTGATAATAATATATATTTTTGATATTTTAATAATTAATTATAACAATAAAAATCACGTGTATACTATATATATATATATGTATATGCATAATTATTAGTAAGTTTAAACACTTGTAGAAGTTTCTCCGCAGCTATTATCGCTAGTCATACGAGTTTTAATAAAATAGCATGTCACTTGGCCATTTCGTACATGTTCTAAAAACAGACTTTGAACATTCGCTACTATGTTTAACAAGTTGTACATACTGGTGACAGACGCCAGAGTCTTGTCATCCTAACGTTAGTTAGTTACCGCTCGACTGTTTCCTGACTGAAACTTCCATCGGTTTACTTGTCCGTGACACGGTTAAACGAAGTTTAACTTTGAAGACGCTTTTCTATAGACTCTTAATGCTAATTGCCCGCCGAGAAATTCTGGTTGAGTCGAACAACGAAGATCAGGTCTCTCGCGATATTGTTTTCTTAATCGTATTCCTTGACTGTCTTGTCCGGTCCTTGACAAACGACAATTTGAAATTCAAAGACTCTTTGTGTGTTGTGCATCCGTATAAGTAGAAGTACTCCTCTGTACGACAGAAGGAAAATTTGACACGTTTGACAAATGTACGAGCTACGGTTAACTTTGTCAAAACTGCGCGAGTTTTTCACTTTCATAATTATAATTATATTTATAGAATACTTTGTGAGTCTGGAAAAAGAAATTGATAACTATCAAGTTTTACAAAATACTCATTCAATATCTGGTATAAATATAATTTTTTCAAAATGCAATTAGTTTTTTGAAGCTCTTTATTTGTGTGAAGAGAATAATGTCGTTGCAACAAAATATCAGATGTTACGTACATCTGATTTTTATAGAAAATATCTTTTGTGTCGACGACATACCTTTAGAAAATGTAATATTGACAAATATTTATCATAGATTTGAAAAAGTCATTGTTCAGAATGATAGGGAGATTTCACGTACATACTCTAACGTCCTTGGTTCGCTTATTGTTGAAAAAAATCGACAGAAGGAAGGGAGAGAGCGAGAGCGAGAGAGAGAGAGAGAGAGAAAGAGAAAGAGAAAGAGAAACGGTAGCATCGATTTGGCACTTTGCCAAAGGAGTGTACTTTAATATCGCGTGACACTGAATGTAGATCTATATATGAGGAAAAGGGAGGAGAACATCAGGAATACGTTGTTGTCGTGATGGGAGAACTTCTCATAGGCATAGACTGCGAGCACACGCCGTTCAAAATATTACGCTTGCTATCGGCGATGCGCGTTGACACTTGTTCGATCAATCGATGAAGCTGTCGTCGACGAATCACAGTTACTGGTAGAGTATATTACTTGAAAGGGCGAGGGTGTTGAAAATGTTCTGCAAGTGCTACAGATAAATCGATATGCGAGCGTTTACTTAAAGTGACTTTCTGTGACGTAGCTTAGAAAAATGTCGAAAACAGAAATAACCGATTTGCGGAAAATCTTAGTTGAAAAAGAAAAGAGAAAAAGATTTGGAAGTATTGATTGCGTAATATTCCACGAATGAAGAACTTCTAGAACTTTTTTAATCGTATCAGTTTTTTCATTTAAAAGGCTTGGCATCGATTTTGAACCATGGTGTGTTGCTTGTATGATACTCTGCATTAATTCTAGTTCCGTTCAAATTTATATTTCGTGTTGAGTTTTCGCGGTTGTGTGGATTGGATAATTTATTTAATTAATTCTAACTATATTATTCGAAAACACGCGGCGAGAATTGCTGCAAGTAATCAAGTCACATTGACGTGCACGCGACGTTGTAGCGAGCAACAAGAGAGAGAATTGGGTTACGATATATTAGCCTGAGAATAACGCAGCGACTAATTTCGAATAGTTTCTATCTTTCCGCTCTGCTCCAGGTTCCTTTGCTTTCTCAATGCGACAAGGCGCATGCTATCGTACACGTTCTCGTAAGACGACTACGCTAATAGAGAGAAGTAATCAATATTCTATATTCATTTGCGAGCGAATGAGTTCGTTTGACGAACTTGCCAAGCCATTTAAAATAAATAGAAACATAATTGGCGCGTTTTTTCGCTGAAACAATTTAGATAACGTTTTTATGTCCGTGTAGCAAATACCATTTCCATTTAGCAATATTTCTGAAATCGGGTTATGTAAAGTGTGTTATGTCGATGTGTAGAATAGTTATTTTTAAGAGAGAACGTATTGAAGATTTAATCTATTGTAGTATAACGGTAATCGTGAAATGTGTGAGTCGGGAAATAGCATGAAAACTAAAAGTAATGAGAAGTAACTTTAACAATTCAAATGCTTTGTTATCAGATGTACATACTTGAAATTAAAAGAAATGTGGGTAAATTAGACTTTCTTATGCGCGAATAAGTTTCTATTTAGTAAAATTACAGAAAAAGGAAAGAATTAGAATATAGTTTTATATTTTATAAATGTAACAAAGATTTTTTAAAAACTAATTATGTTGCTAATTTAAATAATGACGATTACTATTAAGTTTTTTTTTTTTTTTTTTTTTAAGAATTTATATTTATGCTTTTAATTAAAAAAAAAAATACTGTATCCCCATGAAATCAATTAATTTTTGTGATATTTTGACAGAACAAGGATTGAATAAATAATGAGTATTTGGATGAATGAAATAATCCGGAAATAATTACGCCGAATTACGCTTACAATACTCGCCGATGCGCTTTGTCGAAAGGGAAATTTACAATTGACAATGCGCATTTATCGCTTGAATTGTACTAATTACTTGCTACGTTAGTTCTGTCTTCTTAACTAGAAGTTTGCGTGCCACATCTCTTCACTCGTATAGTTTGGTTCGCAACTTGTACTCGTGCACGGCAAAAGTTGCAAGTTTCGTGCGAAGTTTCACCCTCTGACCCCGCAGGATACGCAAAACTTATATCCGCTAAATTTGCAACAATGTTCGTGAATTTCCGTGTATAGGCCTATATACTTCTTCACCGCAAGAGAGTTACGATGTGCTCGAAGAACACCAGATTTATGGCAGGTCGAAGGAAGATTGTCGAGCTCTTCGTGCCAAGACCGCTCTTGGAGTTGCATTGATCTTAACTTCCCGTGTATGTACATTCTATGTAAATACAAGCACTCTCGAGAGAGCTACTTGTCAAATGTTATCTACATAAGGTAGACGGAGATACATGGCGATAAAGAAAACGCTTTAAGAGTCCCATCTATAATAGTCGAATCTATAATTTAAATGCAAATAATCTTTCTAGACTTTCTAAAAGATTATGTTTGTACAAGTATATTTCATCTAATTTCAAGCAATGAACAGATAACGTATTATATTTTATCTTATCTTACTATTTCTTTTTTACTACAAAATATATATGATTTATAAAAATGTATTTCAATATTTTTTAGTTTTTTTATTTTATTATCTCCATAAAATTTGAATTATGACTCTCAGTGCTTCTCGTTAGATATTGAGAAATATATCTCGCGTTTCATGTATTTACTTGGACAATTCGGAAACGAAAAGGTCTCAATAGGCGTGACAAATAAGCTTTAAGCATTAAGTACGCAATCTCATCATCTTTACTGTTATAACAGGCTATCATCTTTGATTCTCTGATCTCGGTGTGCTTACCGTCTCGAGCACTTTCCAATTTTCCTTCTCTCGTGCTTGATTGAAGACTACTCTCTCTCTCTCTTTCTCACCCACGTTCGGCGGGTCTCTCGTCCCTGTCGCGATCGATTAATCGAAGAAGTAGTGATAAGAGAGAGCCTCAGACAGGCTGCGCGGCGGGTGGTCTTTCCTGGCCCGTTGCCAAAAACGAAAGTTTTGCGGTCACGGTGCACTGCCGCGGAAATTTTCAGGACGCGAATCGTACCGCACATTCAAACTTTTCGTATACCTTTGGGTGTCGTTAATTTCGAGAATTTCGTGACCGCGCGCGTGTACTTTCGTAATTACGTATTGCCGGTTTAATGGCGACCTGGACGAACGAAACATACGTTTGCGAAAGCACAATTGAAAATTATTACGATAAGCTCTCCTCGAAGTGTATTATTATGCACTAGCTTTAACCGCAGTTCTCGAGGTTTATGAAGTCTTCGACTTTATAAGCGAAACACATTGATGCAGGTGTGCAAATACATGTGACGCATGTCGATGTTTAAACGTACTCTGTTATTAAGTCATGAAGTCACTTTTATAATGAATAAGAACTACTGAGAACTGTTTGTTTCCCGAATTATCTTGAATCACGCGCGATTGTGAGTCGCAGATACAATTGTCCTTGTTAACAAAGCAAAATTTGTTACTATATTTTATATTACGCATCGTCATCTATGAAGAATTAGGTAATTTTATGTGATATGTATATATGGAAATGTATATATTTTTAGATTTTAGAAAAATATACAGATTTTGTATGCATAACCGGGCATTGTATATTTAGCATACAAATGACGTATTAATAATTACAAAATTGAAATCGGAAGACTTAAACATTCTAAGATTTATAATTAAAAGGAGATTAATTAAGAGAAAATAAAATATTTAATCTTAGATTATAGCATAAATATTTTATTTTTACAACTTTAGTTTTAATACGATATAATATATACAAGAGAAGATATACATATATAAATACAATTATTATTATTTGTAACAGATAAAAGGAGTATTACGTTACATGTAATACATTATATGTTATATGTATGCATATAAGTATATTAGAGATTATATATATTTATTCCATGATAAAAAAAGAGCGATAATTGCATATTTATTCGTGCTACATTGTATATTCATCAAGTGCAATATATAGTTTTGGCGCAACTTAATTAATCGTTCGAAATATTCACAAATTCAGTTCAAGAAATATAAATTACTTATTATATGTATATGTACATAGAATGATTGACATTTTCGTGATTTAATAATTAAAGAAATCAATGCATAAATAAAATTAAAGCAAAAAGTATATGATTATAGATCTCTGTGAAATGAATATTCCATTTTCAGAATTTTAACATAATTGACAAAACTCTAATTTTTTGCAAAGAGTTTTAGAAGGGTATATTCTAAAAAGAATTTTAGCGATTAAATGTAAAAAGAGGAAGCCAAGGAGGATTAAAGTGCTAATTTTATAATTTCTCAAAATAAAAAAATTGATAATAACTTTTTTTATTTCTTAATGAAGATCATTTTCAGTTAATATAATACATTCCGGATAGACTCTTTAATTTATAACAAAATTTCCAACTTTTGGAGAAGAATGTTAATTTTAATATCTACGTCAAGATTTTGAACGAATCAAATGTGGCTCGCGAGAATTAGCGTCACCTTGCCCGGGTTTGGCGTTTTGCACCGCGAATTCCACGTAACTGCGGCCGAATTTGCAGGTTCCATTATAAAGTTTCGTCCGCCTGCCGTGTGACAACCAACGCGGCGACTTAATTCGCTCGCTCGTCCACTTTCGCGGGCACTGTTGCGCGCCGAGCTCAATTTCACGGCGCGGCGAGCCATCGTCGCAGGGCGAAACGAAACGTGACCCAGTTAAATTTTCCGTCCTCATGTTACTTTGGAGTCACGTGAGTGATGGCGCGCAGTGTAATGCCTTTCTGACAAGATTTGAATAATTTTGAGAGCTTGGAAAAAATATTTAAACCACAACAAGAGACAATTAAAAATACATCATCTTGATATAAATTCAGACGTAGAGAAACATCAAGTTTAATTTGCTAGTAAATAAATCTTTTAAATTATATATTATCTATAATAATATATAAATATTAGATGTATATATAATATTTAATTAACTTGAAAAATTTGAAATTAAAAAATTGCACAGCTTTGATCGTTAAATCCCTTTTAGACATCACTGTGGTGGATGCGCGATTATTAAAGGTTGCTGACGGGTGGAAGGGAGAATAGGAAGTGACTAAGAGAGTGTGTGTGCTTGCTTGTGTCGGTGGAACGTTCCTTAATTAAGTTGTCCTGCTGCGAAACCGACTCGTCCTTGCCATTTCTTCTTGGCCTTGATGCAAAATCGATGACATCGCGAGCGGCTTTTCTCCCGAAAGCTTGCGATCACGAAGAACTACTATCACTGACGTTGGTTCGATAAAAAGTTTGTCGAGCAGATATTGAGGGAACAGATTGAAACATTCGGACGAAAATATTCGGAATTCATATATTCAGGGTGGTTCTGCAATATACAGGATTTTTGCTTCGCGCTTCTCGGTATCTAATAGATTCTTTGGCTGGCTTCTACGTTTTCTTAACTAAAATTTCGTCAGGAAAAATTCTCTCGAACGTTTTAAATATTCCATTTTAAATAATTTTGTAACCATCATCGTAATTAAAATATTATGTTAAAATAAATTATTAAAATTCATTTATATAAGCTAGATATAGAATATGATGTAGAATTAATAACTTTAAAATAGTGTTTGCTTCTTAAGATTATTATAATGTGATAAAATTCATAGATATCTAAAAATATTTTTATATAAGTTATACTTTTCAAGAGAGAGTAATTTGAGCTAATATATTTATTAAATATAAAGTTAAACGTCACGTTACTAGTATATAACTTCTTGATCGTATAAAGTATAAAACAAAGTCCGTTTGATTGGATGGTAAAAATTGAGATATGCGACTGTTATTAAAATTTAATTTTACATCGTAACATTTCAATTGAAACACATAGTATTGACCGTCGCAAAAACGGTCATTGTGCTCTTAGAAAATTTTTCTTAATTTTTTTAACACAAAAGGCGTCAGTATTTCTCGGTAATAAAATTTTCAATTTTAATAATGGAACTCTTGTGGCATTCGTAATCCTTTGACGATCGATCTTTTCGCCGGCAGAGATAATACAGTTTTCTTAATTCCGCGAAGATTACTAGCTGGTGAGAGGGAGCCGAGAGGGATAGAATTAAGCAAATCGTGGAATGGAAATTATTCGAACGGAGGAGGCGAGCAGCATCTGCTCCCAGTAGGTTAGACTGGGATGAAAATTCCGCAGTGGCAATAATTCGTGTCCGGGCAGCGTCGGATGGCTTTTGCCGTCGGATCCTTCGATAAAAATTCCGGGAAAGCCAACATCGGGTGGTGGCAATTTCATTCCTGACACGGCGGTATATGTCGCACGTTTGACCTGTTAAACTTGCTGTCGGCCGGTAGACCGTGGAAAAATGAAATTATTTCCTCTGTCTTTGCTGCCGATGTGAAATACGAGCAAGAACAATAGCTGAACGCGCGCCGTTCTTTTAGAAAAAAAAAAAATTGCTAAATTGACGTAGCCTTAAAACGAAGAAATTACTCGCGTTGTTGGTGAAGCTCGGAAAAACGCCTTTCTTGGCGTCTGTATGATAGTCGCGTTTCTTTGAGTTCTTATGAGAGAACCACGAACGTTAAAACGGGAAAAAAAACGAGAAATCGATCTTCAATTTCCTACGACAAACGTTATAGAAACGTTGGGCGTTTGTCAACGTGTTTAAAACCCGTGTCGAGATTTTTAATTTGCTCTCTCTTCTCTATCGGTCTTTTTTTTGTCAATTATCATTTGATTCAATTCGTATTTTCAAGCTTTGTTATTACGCGCGAAATAAAAGGGCAGTTTTTGTTTCGTCGAAAAATCGCGCCAATAAATTCCGGCAACTCGTTCCGGAGCGGCGTCGTTATTCAAGCCCGGCGCCGCGCCCGTTTTCGCCTGCAAATATATCGCGTTGTGCCGGACGCCGCTTATATACTCGGCCATTTTTTTCCAGCGGCCAGTTTTCAGCTCTGGACCTCTCGTCTGACACTTTTAAGCCTAACAGGTGGCAGATTATCGAACCTTTCCGACAGAGGAAAAAATATGCTCGCGGATTCGTCGTGTTTTTTTTTTTTTTTTTTTTTTTTTATTCTCGTTTCTCAATCCGTGTGTTCAAAAATTTTCGTCCACTCTGCATAGACACATGCGTCGTTTGCATGTAAACCACCAACATCCCGCATACCTAGTGATACCGGCAATTACGATGACGTCGATGCGAACCGTGACTCGGATAAAAACTTTTTGATTAATTACGAGCCGTATCATTGTATCCTTTTTCGTTTCGCTGGGATCAGTTGTTGAAAATTTACTAGCATCCCTATTACATTAGTTTGTTCCTAATACTATATACCAATTTTCTCGTTAGAAAATAGATTGCGAGCATCTATTTTAATGACCATACTGATATTTTATTTGTTAACAATTGTTATTAATGTACTAATATTTTACTCAACAACGGCGTACTTATTTTACGACATACATATATACAAGTTTAAACTGCTTAATGGAAAGACTTGTTGCGCGTGTCTTTTACGAAGCAGCGAAACGGACATTTTCCGTAAATATTTTTTTTTGGTCGTTGCTTGCATAAATATAATAATATTTAATCTAAAAAAGTTGACTATTGTACATATATATATATATATATATATATATTCGCGTTTGCGTACTGTCCAAAACGGCAATATGAAATTACGAGCGATCACGTTCGTTCCGATGTGTGTAAAGGCGTATGCATGCGGGTATTTTCGAGCTTTACACGGAAATGGAAATGCCTGTGCGATGCCACGCGGCTGTTCCGCATGCGAAATATCCGAATTGAACGCGCCTCTCTGGTCCCCATCCTCTATCGCTAGCCGCGAAAAATCAATTTATTTTGTTGCAGTTTGATCTACACGTTTTTCTCTTATGAAATTCTCCCGTCGCCGGCGAAAGATTTATATGATGGCACGAATCATCGGACAGTTTTGTCATACAAATTGAGACCCGATGCGTGACTAAGTTGCAATGTAATCTGACGAATGGCGCTATTGCGCTAACGAGGACACCGATTCTTCGGAGATTTATTAACACGTCGTTTATTTTGAAATTTGACGGACTAAAATATACGACTCAGAATAAGAGGATTATTCAATTATATATCATGAAATTTACCCAATCTAGGATAGAATTATTTTCTTTAGACTAAATTCAAAATTTCAAACTTCTTCATATAATAATTATATACATGTGGATGTATATAATTTTAGACAACATATATATAATCTTTTTTTATATATAAAAACTATTTTTCACACGTTGCAGAAAGAAGATAACTTTATTTTAATGCAAAATTTTGTGTATAAATATTTTTCGATACTCGTTTGACAATTCAAATTTTAAACTAATATAAATTAAATATTCTGTGGAAAAAAATGCAAAATATGTGCATATTAATAAAATAAAAAACATTCTTTTATCTCTTACATTTTACTAGTTTATGCATCGCTTGAGAACTGTATCTTTAAAACCGATGAAAATTTGTTGTCACTTGCAACGGCGTGTATCTGCATTTTCCATTTTACGGTGTTTTACCACCAAACTCTCTCACGCGCGCACGCGAGGCGCTTCCGGCTCTCCGGATTTAATAAATGATGTCACGTGGGGAACCAACAGGAATTAACTGAAACGAAATACGACGAAAAAGGATTAACGACGGAACAAAACCATGGTAATCCTGAATCCTCTAACGCGTTACCGGATTGGTCATAGAAATTTATTTTCACGTTTCCTCCAGGGTACTTTCTCTTTCTCTCGCGATGAAATTTTTAGTATCGTTTCAGAAAAATGTTGTGCGCTTTAGTGCCTTTGTTGTCGGTCCCAGAATACAATAAACAAGATTTTATTCATAAAAATAATACATATTTCCATGCCTGCAAAACGCGAAGGTGCGACATTGTTTACTTATCGAAGAACGTCAGATGACAGCTTCTTTAGATACTATTTCCTATTTAATAAATAACACAGGATTATAATAATAATAAAAATTATAATAACTATAATTATAATTTAAGGCCAATGATATTCACATATCTAATTTTAATTTTATGTAATCGTATATATTTTAAATTTATGATATGACTTGCGATAATTATTGAGAGGATATGCAATATTATTAAAACAAAATATTAACTTTAAATGATTATCGGTCTAGTTTCATGGTATATTGTGTATTCGAAATAAAGCAAAATTTAAACGCGCCCTTCTAATAGCTTGAAGGCAGCAGCGATGGGAATTTAATTTTAACACTGGCTAGTTACACGAGAAGCATGTCCTTCGCATTCCAGTCCAGCACTCAATTAAACTGTTACAACGTGTCCATGGAAACTTTTCGTTTCGCGGATATATCGAGTTTCGTTTCTCGTGCTTGCCCACCATGAGACAAAGATGTTCTCTGTACTAATGTACGTTCGTTGTCATGAAAACTAGCTTATTGTTAGTCGATATACGATAATCTGTAGTTTGTGCAATACAAGCCTGTACCGCTGATATTCTTTATTATTTTGCAACTTTGTTATCTCGCTTAATTGTGGATCGATAAATTTACTTCGATAAAAGTGCGTTCGGGAAACTGTCGGCGATAAATTTGGATTCGATGATAATTAACACGTGTTCAAAAGATAAATTGTAATATGTTGTGACAGCACCGTGAATGAATAATTTGAAATAAATTAGAAAAGAATATAAAGAGAAAAAGGAATAGATAAAATTTCTCTTCATTAATAATAAATTATTTTCTTTTTTTTTGCAACTAGAACAACTCTTTCTTGGTTCTTTTTTTAGAAATACTTTTCAATTGCAAAACATACGTAGTTTGTCAATTATAGATGTTTATCTAAATATAGCACTTTATTATATTCTATAGTACACTGTTCTGTTATATTGCTGCTTTTAGGAAACAGTAGCTAATTATTCGCTCAGCTAAAGCCGAAGTTAGTTACAATTACGCGACCAACTCTGGATGTACTAATAATAACAGCATACATCTGTATTGTGTTTCAGATTCGTGCCAACCTCGTCCAGTTTGACTTTCGTCCCCTCGTTAGGTGAGTGATATTAACATTGTTCGTAGAAACGGATTTGAGCGAAACATATCATAGTTTATAGATCAAGGTACCGTAATTACAATAATTGCATTTATTGTTGAAGTTTCCGGGATTTTCGCGTAGATGTAGCTTTACAAACTTAATCTTTATCGAAGAGATTTTGAAACTTGCAGAGAATTTATAAAATGTTTTAGAAGAGTTTCATTGAACAAGTAAATTTTCGCGCGCAATTCTTGAAACGGATTTTAGTGACACAAAGAAAATGCATTCGGTGCAGAGGCAATGAGAGTTTGACGCGTGTTACGTAGGAAATGGCGAGAACGAAGTCGTTAAAGGGAAATGTACAGCTGTCATTTCTTTTCACGGTGGAAAAACATGGCCCTCGTATACAAATGCGTACACCATTGGTGAAAACAAGAAAAAAAAATGAGAAATACGAACTCTCAAAACGAACGAGAGGAATATTTACAGTTATGTATCTTGCATCATGATAAAGTGGCAAGATGAGTTAATCGTTACAAAATAGCATTAAGATACATGTTCTAATTATCTGAAAAATTGATTTTGTATTTTTTAATTTTTATGTTAATTTATTTTTAATTTAACAAATTTTCTTAATTCAATATAATCTAATCAAAATTTTACCAAACGATAAAAATAACAAATCGCTTTAGCTTGTTTCGTATATTTAATTTTAAATATTATTTTCAATTCGTGTTTTATTTATATAAAATTTAGACACTGAAATCTACATTTTGGCGTAAAAACATATTGCTCTACTGTTACTGCGTTTGACATCGCGTATTTTGTTGCGAAGCGGATTTTTTTCTCGCGCGACTTGAAAGAAGACAAGTATAACGAACACGCAGAATGGTTTCACAAAGAAAAGCGTCGACAAGCCGCTTTAACGAGAAATCGCAAGTGCATCGTTCAAGCTCGCGTATGAACACACGTGCGCGTTTCAGATAAAACCGCGGAGGCGGGAAGGGAATAGCGTGGGAGAAGAGGAATAACGCGAAAAACCGAGGGACGGTAACTCGGTGGTGACGAATGGAAAATGCATTCAACCCTCCGGATTCAACCGGCCACGGCGGTAACATAGCACTTTTCATCCCGCGATCAATGCATGGCTGCTGCCGTTGCGAAAGCTCGCGAAGGGGCAACGAGAAAGATCGGCAGAGAGCGAGGTGAGAGAAAGAGAGGGTGAAGAAAGGGTGGGTGGATGGGATGGACGTGCACCATCTTGCACTCTATTCCGCGGTACTTCTGCGTCGTCGCCTTCGCGTCCCCGTCTCGTGCTCGACGCCTTTTCTTTCTTTGCCTTAACTCTCCTCGCTCGATTTTCTTTCTTTTCTGTCATCGCGCGCACGTCCTGCTTTCCACCATCGCTCTTATCCTTCTCTCTCTCTTTCGCTCAACGGTTCTAAGCTCTGACGATAAATCCGAAAGTGTCGGGAGAGCCCAACTCGAAATGTTGCAACTGCGAGCTTACACGCATCGTCGGTTACGAAGGAAAATGAGATTCATCTAGTCTTGTAAAGAGAGTACAGTCTGCACAGTCTGTCGTTTTCTGGGAATGTTAACGTTTCGTTTTGCCGGAAAATGCCTTCGTTACGAAAATCTCACAGTGTTCGTGCGATTCTACGAATCGTGCAACGATCTTTGCATCCTCATTATGACCGGTCTAACGAATAAAATTGCTTTTTACATTACACACATTCGTTTCGTCACCCTTCGATTATATATAGAAGCGCACGGTTTGTAATAAGCGATATGTGTACGAGGGTGGTTTGATGACAGGTATCTGGGACGCAATTTTTATTTATTGTTCGAACAATCTGGCAGAATTTAAGTTGAAGCTGAATTTAAGTTTAGCTTCTTTAAAACCCTCTTAATGTGAGCCTTGGGGTTATTACGGTCATTGACACGAAGAGTGGTGTTCTATCTTATGAAATGTTTCGTTGTAATTACGAAGAAATGCTCGAAGCGATATTATTCTCTTTAAATGGAACAGCTTCCTATTTAATCTAAGTGCTCTGGTCTGCCTTGCCTTGATGTCGCGGCCATTAATACAAAAGACGATTCTATAGCATTTCTTATTGCTCGACATTCCTACTCGACAATTCCACATTTCTACGATAAATTATAACAGCTAGATTAAAATTTTATCTAGCACGGAAAATGTATAACTGCGTTTTATTTTTTCGTAAAAAAATTGATGTCCATTATATACATATTTATTAATTCATGCGCATTTTGCACCTTATTTTTGCATACAGCTCACGAATGGCGGTTTGACCTGGAATAGCGCCATAAAGCGAGTATGACATTTCCGCTGAATCGAGAATACGTTATCGAGTCGCGTCTGTTACTCGCGTTACTTGCAAACTTCGCTCACTCCCCCGGGCGGTGTAAAGCTCCAGTTTAAGCGACGGGTGTTCACGGAAACAAACCGTAACCGAGGCTTTATATGGGGATAGTGGTTTAGATCCTCTCAGCCATCGATCCGCTCTCAATGCATGAAATTAAGACGTCCGTGACGTTATAGACACGTGACTTCACTGTGCGTTGCATTGTCAGAGTATTATAGTCGAAAGATCCGCAATGCAGACTTCGCGCCAGTTGGCTCAAAGTGTTACGTGCCACTTTTTTTACACGTGTAATAGAGAAAACAAATTATGAGTACAATCTGTTTTATTCCTCTCGCGAGAAATTTAAATTTTAAATACCAAAAAACGCGTTTCATACTTTTAGTAAACATTTCGATAACGAAGAAAAAATTGGGAAATCTATTTTATATATATATATATATATCTTCAGATAACTCTACATTTTTTACATACCTTTTTTTTTGTATTTCTTTTCCCAAAAAATTTCTTCCGAAGCTGAATCAATTTAAACAAGAATGCATAAAAAATATATTCTAAAAAAATATTATTACAAAATTAAACAAGTGAAAAAAAGAATTAAATATTGCATTGAATTTTCAGAATTCTATTATTATTTTAATTATTTTTTATTGATTTTTATATTCAATTATAGACACATTTTTTTACCATACGCTATAAAAAAATCTCATCGGCGTATAAAATACATACTTCAAATATCAGGAAAAAAATACATTTATAAAACTGGTCGTAAAAGCCGATCGATATTTCGACGTGGAAGAAAATGCAGTTCTATTGAAACTTTTTCGCGTACAAGAAGCGAAGAGGAATCGGCGAATCGCGAATAGGGAATAGCGTGTCCGATTCTATCGAGCTTTCTTTCAGCATTTGCAACTAGGTGCGTGCCAGTGGACGCTAATCATTATTCTCGTGAAATAAACGAGCCTCTGTCGTTACAGCAGCTCGTTGAACCGACAGAATAATATCTCTCACAGCGCTCGGTAAATTTAGTCCGTACCCGTTATCGCTATTTCCGAAATTATACCACACACTGTTGTGCATACAACGGTCAATTTGCGCTAATTGCTTCATGAAAATGCGACGAAAAATACGAGAGGCAAATGCTAATTAGACGTGATTCTAATTAACATTTCAGGCAGATACGCGATCGCAGAGTGTCTCAACATTTAAAAAGATAACGGCGCTATATTTTTTTTTATGAACGCGAGTGCGTCATAAAAACGTATTTTGTTGACGTTTTCTGTTCTGCAGTTTTATTATATGTATACGCTATATACATAAAGTTATTAGGATAAATGGGCAAAAGAGAAAATAGGTATCTTAAAAAAAAAATATATAAAAGCTTATGCGCTGGATATGCATAAGGAAAATAATATTACGTCGCGTTAATTATACCGTATTATTCCGTCCGCGCTATCATTTCACCGGCAAAATATTTAGCATGACGAATTCATTGGTATGCAAGTACAAGTACGTAGCGTGTCCGGGATAGAAAGGCGAAAGGGAACGGGAAGTCGCGCGAAGCCAGGCGAAAACTTTCAGCGAGATCGCGTCGGCGACTCGCGCGAGAAACTTTACGAGAGAACGAACTCGTTTAAGGGTTTTTCATCTCCGGGGAGAGATAGATGTCCGCTACCTGCTACGGGTGGCGGAGAATCGAGTTTTTGCTCTTAAACTTTAAGCGAAACAATTTCGTTCGGCCGTTTAATTCGCGACGTTTGCGTTGCGTCAGCGTCTCTACCGGCAGAATACATATTTTCCGTCTCAGAACCCGTGCGCCGGTCTAAAAAAAACTGTGGTAAACTTTTTGACGTAAAACGATATACACGATACTGCCGATGAATTACTTCTTTGAAACATTGTAGTTCGGGCGGGAGTTTATGTAGAAATAATTGAAACTTTGAGTTTTTCATATCTACTTGAGATATTTTGTCAGATTAATTTTAGCAGCCCGACATTTATAATAACAATTTATAATAAAGAAATATTTATGAAATGTTTATTTTTTCGGAGTTATTCGTGACATAGAATAGAATAGAGACAGATTTTCTTTATATTTCTTACAATACTTTTGCTTAATGAGTTGAAAAATTATTTTTTGTAGGCTTATTGTCTTTGTTTTGTTTTATTTTGATTAGGTTTACGGGAAATATAATTGACAAAATTAGATGATAAAATCATGTGAAATTTTCTTTAATTAGGTAGTAGTATTTACAAGTATTGTATTTAAATATAATTATTTGAATATTTTAAATAGGAATATGAATATTTGATTTCTTAATTCAACAAATTCTGTTCTTCAGCTTTTCATCTCCGCGCTTGTTTCCTTTTTTTTTTTTTTTTTTTTTTTTTTTTTTTTTTTAAATTCCCTCACAGGACGAGAGTTGCACAGAACATGTTATCGAAGAATAACGGCATGCTTCAAAAAGCATTGCAACATGCTTTATTCTTTCCAGTGAGAAATTTCCGTCTTGCTTCTTCGAAGTAGAATTTTTAACGAAGTATTTAAAATACCGTTTCTCTTTTAAAGTAAGTTACATCGCAAGAGCAACATCTCGTGATGAAAGCATTATCCGTTCCATTATGCTATATAAGAATAGATAATCAGCTTCTCATTCTTATAGAATAATTGAAGAGTTCTCTCGATGAGTGAAATAAATGCAGCAACAGAAAATTTCCATTTTCTCATGGAAGGCAAAATGTAATAAATGAAATAAATATCCTAATGTTACTATAATATGCATTCATGTTGCAAGACACTCAAATAAAATTTTTATGTAAACTAAAAATAAATCTTATTATATAAAAATCCCTTAAGAGAAAAAAGAAATAATTGTTTCTTCAAAAAAATTGATTAGAGTTCATATATACAGAATTATGCGATAAATCTGTGCAGGTTGTATTAATATACTTTTTTGAAAAAAATTAACTTCACTATATTTAATCTTTTAAAACTCCGGCGGTATATGCAAAGAGAGAACGCTAATCGTATACTAACGTCACTAATCTGATAATAATGTCGAAATTACTACCCCGTACGTGCTTGCAACTATGTTTACGTGACATATAATTTTGGAAAACGGTATTGTCGCATGCCACTAATCAACTTCATAAGTTACCGAGACTCGTCACGTACCTCTGCGCGTTTTCGTGAAATTTTCTACTTCTACCACACGCTAACTTTCATTGTTCTAATCATTAGGAAAGTTTGCGCTCGTTCTCGGGTTTAATGATGCATTTATTCATCGAATTAACATTTTTATGATACATTTTGTATTAATAGCGGACAATTAATTTTTTCCATTCGTCACTTGTTGCTCCGTCGGAAGCAAAAAATTTGAAAAAAAGCGAATAAACGATTAATTTCTTTTTACTGAAATCATTTATAATTTAATTTTTAATTTCTTCCACACGTTGACTATTTATTTATTGTATTTGTCATAAACTTTTTTTATATGATTATAGATAGATACTTTGGGGGGAAATTTTACAGAAAAAATATTGGTTGGCCAAGAGTTTGTCGTTTAGGACTAAAATAAACGTGATTGACTTTCACAAATTCTTAATTGTTTTTTTTTATTTCATAAATAATTCAGCATTTACAAGTTTTACGACGAGAGTGCTTTGTCACATTTAGATTTACAGAATTTCATCGGACAATCTGTTGTAGTCGTTTCGTTGCTCTCTGCTGCAGCGCAGATTGCATGTTGCAAAATAATCAATTATTACTTTCAATAGTCATAGCAATATTTTCCTTCTCCCTGATTAGTTTTCAAAGTACCTATCTCCTATAGTATAAAACACATGCGTTATAAATTAGATTTAAAATCTGTTTATTCTCTCCATAACCCAATTTCGCAACGGCTGCAAGCGATGTTCTCCAAGTAATTCGATCCATCTTCTCTGAATTTGCAGCAATCTCTGTTAGCCGCAGAACAATAATAATCGTCCTACACCGACAGCATAGCTAATTACGTGATTACTAATTGGCATGGCCATCCTGTGAGCGAGCCTGTCTCTCGATCGGACAAATACGTTGATTCGCATAAATACATCTTACAACGCGTTTCCTCTCTCACTCTCTCTCTCTCTCTCACACAAACGCACACACACACATATACAACACAACACAACACAACACAACACACGGCTTTGCTTTTACAAGTACGAACACGAGCATACTCATAGTGTAGTGTATGTATCGATTACGCGCGCATTCATTTGGTGCAGAATTAATGCGCGGATATATATATGGGTGTACGCTATCGGGACTTATTAATTTCGTGAGGCCGCGGGTGACAAATTTCGCTCGTTTTCTCTGATTTGAGCGCCATTTGCGCCGATTATGCGGCGGATTTGAATTAATGAACGTAACCGCCGCAATCTGCGGTTATGATATCACAATATGTTTGTTCCGTGTTTTACGTAAATGCGGGAGAAGCGAGATCTTTCGATTTGTACGTAAATATAAAGCAGCGCGTACAGTTTTAATACTGTGTTTTTAATATCTCATCGAGCGTGTCCCATATATTTTAATAATGCAAAAGCGATTATACATATACGTGGTGCATATATACACATCGTTCAACATTAATGAAATAACTATTAGATTTAGTATTTAAATGATACAAATTGTTTTTTTATGATTATACGCACGTGCAAATTTTTTATTATACGATGGATTACCAGATCAGGTTTGTATGCACGTGTATGTGTATAAAAAAAAGAAAACAATTAAAATATATTATTACAATTTCTTAATTGTAAGTAAAGTTTTTCTATATATCTTGTATTACGCAGAAAATAAAAATCATATCACATTAAGAATACTGTAATAATATTATTGATGCAATTTATCACTCTTTGTAGTGTTCTTTATCGAGATGTAGCTTTTGAAAGACAACACGGAAAACATATAAATATGCATGCGACAGCACTCCACAATTGTCTATGATATCACTGCCAATTACACGATATTGAATTAATGATATTTTCGCTGCTCGTTCGACGTAGTATTTCTCTTCAAACGACATTTTCACAAACGCGTGATCGATTATACCTTCCAACAGTATCAATCGGCGTATCAATGACACATTACAGAGACACTGCACTTTGCAATCTGTTGACGTGAATTATCGTGGAACAATCGTGACGTTTATACAAATACTAACGTTTCGTATATGCGTTAACTATTGATTTATCCAAGCTGCACGTTACGCATCGCATTTTACGCAGAAACGAGTATTTGATCTGTTGCATATTAATTCGAATAAATATAGTACCGAAGTATAGCAGAAAATGTACCAGAGCTTTTGAATAATTCGCAATAAATTCTTTTTTTTGCGATGTTTTAAGAGGAAAAAGAAGCGGGAAACAAAAGGTACACATCCATCTAGATGGTAGGAGTTACTCGATAATGGAAACTTAAAAGGCCGAAAGTAGACCATATATTTACTTGTTCCTCGATGCTATTGCCATTCGTAAAGTAAGAACATTTTGTTTCAACCAGTAAAAAGTTTTGCGAGTATGAAACATTTAATTTTGTATTAACATTGAAAAATGTTTCTTATTTATAAATTATTTACTTAATAAATTAACGAACTTAAAATATAAGAACCTACTACGAGGATTTCTTTTGAGAAATAAGATTTTTTGATTTGTAAAATTATTTAATTTATTTTTTATTAATAATTCTGTATATATTATTTATTTATATTATGTTTTGTGTCAGAGAGATGCATTTTATTAGTTTGTCGTAGTCCTTTAGCCACATTATTTATAGAATCCAGGAGAATTTTAATTTACAAAAAATCGTAATTTCTAACAAATTCAAACATTTCGAAAAAGTTTTGCCAGTATGAAACATTTAATTTTGTATTAACATTGAAAAATGTTTCTTATTTATAAATTATTTACTTAATAAATTAACGAACTTAAAATATAAGAACCTACTACGAGGATTTCTTTTGAGAAATAAGATTTTTTGATTTGTAAAATTATTTAATTTATTTTTGATTAATAATTCTGTATATATTATTTATTTAAATTATATTTCGTGTCAGAGAGATGCATTTTATTAGTTTTTCTTTCTAGCAGTCTTTTAGCCATATTATTTATAAAACCCAGGAGAATTTTAATTTACAAAAAATCGTAATTTCTAACAAATTCAAACATTTCGACGAATGAGCGAACAATTCACCCATTCTAACATTGTTTGCGATTGCAATTTTATAACGCGAGGTGTCATTTTCTGTTCGTGTACTGCGCATGAACGTAGTGTCGGCGTGTCTCACTGGAATATTAATCATTGTGCCCAATGTTTAGGATTTTTGAGTAATCGCGAATGTAATAAGCGAATAATTTACGTTTCCAAAAGCACGTCTCTTTGTCAGCGCTCAGTGAACGTTGTATGTGCTTACACACATACACACACATATTCGAATTGTGCTATCTTGTGCGCATAGTACACGAAGCGGATAAGCTTTGGCCGCAACTCCTTTGATCTGTCCCATTATATGCGTCAGCTTTCTGCAGCAGTCTCGCGCGGGTGAGTGTACAACTGTAAGTTAAAGCCGCAGAAAGCAATTTCGCTCGATAACTTCTTCGATTAGACCGAAACGTCGACGGCCACACATGGTACGCAAAATATAGAGATCTAGAATTATGACTGAGTGCGGATGTGTTTTACATGACGATTTGACGTGCTGTTTTGGACGTGTTCTATCTGCCTGAAATAATATGTCTTGGTAAATGTATGTCAGTGCAGCGTAATAATACACGATGTTAAATCAACGTCCAACTCCGTGCCTGATTTAATACTTCCTGCGAATTTATCGAAAGATATGTGTTAACATATGTCTTGCCAATTAAATTGCAAATCGTACGAGTTTCAATTTTTCATTCTTTTTGTGTGATTTTTTTATGAAATAGTTATATCGATATTAAAATATATAATTTCTAATTCAAATAAGAAAAGGAAAATAAATAAACTAATTGATAATTTTTTCTCAAGATATTGAGCTTTATAATTTTTAACGAATTCCGAAATCATGATCTTTTTATGATTGTTAGAAAATACAAGTTTCGTATCTTTTCCAATTTTATTGGATTAATATTATCCAAGAATAATCTTATGTAACATAATCCCGAGTATAATTTTAAACTTCTTAAGTTTGGTTTTGTGGCGAAATCCACTTTGTCGGATAACTTTTTCCATTATGCGAGATGTGGAAAATACGGTCCACGAGATGTAAAATTGAAATTATATCCCGTGGGAGCGAGCGAATCTGGCTTTAACGTAGGGAAAGAAAGAATAGATGAAATATTTTCGGGTTTTGCTTTGCTTTGGCCGCAACTGAACATATGATTGAATTAGTTGCCTCTTAGCGAACAGGATATAGTACAGAAGTAACTTTATTAGCAACCAATAATTCAATCCAGAATGCAGGTATTCTACGATATATGATTGCTGCAATATGATTAAATTATCTTAATTAAATTATCACTGTTATTTGATAATCATTAATTTGATGCAGATTATCTTAACAATATGTATTATTGACAGTAGCCTAAGTATTTTCGGTTGAGTATAAATAATAAAATTTCAAAAATGTGACAATCTGTCATCTGACAGATGGGTTTAGAGACTAGTTACGGTAACAGACGAATTATAATAAAAATATCATATTATCAAATTATGACAGAAATATGATTACAATTGTAGTACACAATCATTAGTAATTTTCTTCGGAAATTTTTATTTATACAAGTAACTGTACATATTTAAAGAAGAATGAAAATGTCTCTCTCTCTCTCTCTCTCTCTCATAGATCACAGTTAATTAAAATATATATTATCCATTCCCAGTGGCGTAGAGGGGAGGGCAAGAGAAAGAGAGAAGAGTGCTTTAAAGTTTCGTATAACAGTTTCCATCAGCCTTTTTTAATATTAGTTTCATATTCTTGCGGAAAGACGGAGAACAAACCGAATGCTGTACGCAAGATCGAAGGGTCGCTTTTATTTATCTTCTTTTTTTTCTTCTTTTGCCGCCTACACACAGCAGGATTGACGTTAAATTGAGTGTCATGCGCAGGTATTTACGCGGCCGGGGCTATCATAGAATACTCTCAATCTCATTCACGACTCAGTCGGAAGCCTCTGAAAAATCGTGATAAATTGCAATGGGAGAGTTCCTTCAATTTTCGTTACCCGTAAATCTGCTCCGCCTCATGATTCGGGATAAATCTCACGGTGCATCTCGCGACGCGACACGACACTTAAGTAGAGTTTCGTCCCAACAAAGTTTTTCATATTTTAGCGACGTAAAAAAGAAGGAGCGAAAGAATTTATTACCGAACAAGAAAATGCTTATCTCGCGATGCGTATAATAAATATAAATTTTTTTGAAAAAATTTTCATGCATGTATCCTTTATCGTTGAACATTAATTCAAAAATAATATAGCGGAAAAAAGTTTACTGATATTGGATTTTAAAGGTCACGCAAACCAAACTATTTTATGAATATAAATGGACAAAGACTCTTATTTGGTAGCTTTTCGTTATATATTTTATAAATATCGGCGCAATCATACCGCGATGTATCCACGTAGAAAAATGATGAGATTACACGAAGTTCGTTCTGTAATGGAAAATCGATATACATATAAAAGATATAACAACCTTGTAAAGCACCGCTATTTTTTTTCTTCAATCCAGAGAGAAAGAAAATTGAATCGACGATATTTCATGAATCTGTTATGTTAATTAGAAGAAGAAGAAAGCACAATGACAGATAACGACCACGTTGAATCGCCCGCTTTTCCGACAAAGTTTCTTCCGCGCGTTTTCTCGAGCATGTTCGCGGCGAGGTCGCACATCGTACGCGAACATATTCGCGGTTTTAATACGCGTCCCGTCCTATCCTTCTCTTTCGCATCCAATTAGTCGATGCAACAATGTAATCCCCTGCGCCGCGTCCCCACGTCGCGTCGCCATTATTATTTACGCGAGCTGAAGTGGCAAGTTTGCGTGGAACGTCAGCGTTGGATGGGTTGACAGAAATGTCGTTAGGGATCTCCATGAAGGCGGAATTCGCGAGCAATAATTGGCGGGTTTGCAACAAACGCGCGACGACGACTCGTCGCAGACACGAGCAATTAATAGATCATCAATTGATCGGCGTATCATTCCTTTTCCGTAATTGCGACGTTTCATCAAATCTTCGTTTTCGGAAGTGATTTCTTTAACGAAACGTGATTTCTCGCCAATATTAATAAAACTTAAAAACATTGTTTAAAGTAATTTTTTACTAACAAAAAAAACCTTTAAAATAATTTATCTAAATAAAATATAATTTAAGAAGGATAAATATATATGTATATATTGAGAGAGAAAAATGACTGATTATAATATTGATTTAATAAGATTGTTTTTAAATAAAGTTTAGAGACTGTTTCGTTTCGTTTCTGTTTTCGCTATAGATAGATTTAATCATGACATTGAAACAAAGATTATTTTTTTTTTTTATTTGAATGCAATAGTTTATTTATCACAACGTGCAAATCGTATACTTTGTATTTTTGTGTGTTTTTTCCGAGCCGTAATATTTCTCATCTGCAGCGTTTCCCTCACATTTCGCTCGAATTGGCACAATCTTTAAGTCCGTGTTTATGGAGCTTTTGAAAAAGCACGTCGGGCCTGGCGTAGCAGTAGAGTCAACAACTGGAGGCAACGAAAAAGAAACGAGACCGGTGTCTCTCGAAGTTGGTTACGTCGCTCGTCTACCGGTAATGGAGTCGAAGAGCATAGCTCGATAAAAAAAAAGGAAAAGAAAATACACGTTACGTTCTCGGAAGCAATCGTCAAGTTGCGCTCGAGGATACTCCATCGACTTTGTACCATAGAGGCTGATGAGTTTGTTGCCAATGGCTTTCATTTTTCCATCTTTTTCGCGTCGATCAAAATGTTTATTTGTTCACCAATTGTTAGAAATATTTTATAAGTTTCAATTCCGAAAGCAAAAAATGCCAAGTTGTAAATATTTGTATGTTCTGATAATTTTCTATTTTATATAAAATACATATCAAATGCATTGTTACAATATTTAGCATATATGAAGGCATTTTTGTTGCATAGTTTTTTGTGAGTATTTTTATTTCTCTATTTCTATATTTCTATATTTTTATAGAGATATATCAAGCTGTAACAATAAACTAGAGAAATACAGCTATTTTTATTTATTGGCAAATTATATTGGCGAACACATATTTGGATATATGATTCTGATATTCAAAATAGGCAGTCTCGTTAATGAAACTGAGGATTTATTATGGCGCGTTTGACATCGCAAATATTTTGCGCCTGCCTAACGAGATTCAATCACTAATATATCACAAGGGATGAAGAACGAGAAGAAAATTGTTGCATTACAAGTTTAGTATTTATTAGCAGGATTAATAATAAAGATATGTATGAATCAGATATATGGCATTGATCATGATAAACGATAATTTTTTTTTAGACCTCTTGTTATTAAAAGACATTAATAATACAATTTTTATTATTCGAAGGCGGAAGGCCGGTTAAAAATTTAACGGGAATAGACTTGGTTTACTTGCTACTTCTCTCGCTTTCTCTCTTTCTCGTATTTTCTCGCGTTCATTAATCTTCTTCGTTTCGATGTCACGATGGCGATCGATGATGAACGAAGTGGTCATGTCGGACAAATAGTGCTCGAGCAGAAATTCGTCGTGCCGAATCGAAAATAAACCGGGACGCTGTTCTCGGATTCGGGATCGCGCGGAAAGTTTTCAATGGAACTCCCGATTGCGTACACAGAGAGATCTACCTGACAATGGGTCGCTAATTGAAGCCAACGGACGCGTGGCACAAAATTTCTTACTTGTTTGTGCGGAAAACACGGACGGGAGAGTCAACATTTACTATCGGACGACTGGCAGCAATACACGAAAATCTGTAGAAAAGTTCGTCGACTTAACGAAGAAACTTTTCGACGACCAGCGAGCATCGTGTCGAGATTTTCCGATTTTTGAACTGCGCCTATTACTCGTTTTGCCTCGAAATTGCGATTGAAAGGCATGGCGATGCAATTTTATTCTGCGCCAATAAATAGCAATTAGAACATATAATCGAAATAATAACGACGCTTTGAATCATCGCAAATTATAAGAGTCATTGTTGTTTACTCGCTATTGTTTTGTTTATGTTGTAGTTAATGGGTTCTTTGAATTTTTTTTTTCCTTTCTTCTATTTTTGCACCTCAAACCGATAGCTTCAATATACGCGATAAATGAAATATTTTAATTTTAATTCAATTCGAATAACATAATTAGTCGCGTGAAATTAATTTGAAATAATAAGCAGTCAGTTTTATTTCAAAAGACTTGTTAAAAAAATAAATATTACAAAATATAAAAAGTGAAGAGAAAAAAAATTGTTACCAAATCTAATAAAGCATGTGTCCTTAATATTATGTAATATTTAGAATACTTTATATAAGAGCAGCTCTCCGAGATGCTTCGAAATTTTATATAGCGGGAGAAATTAAATTTTTAGAAGTGAATTTATAACGGTTTACTTAAAGGGGATGTTGCTCATTAGCGTATTACTTAGTATTTATTTATTTAAAAGAAAAAAAAGAAATATACATTCTTAAAAAGTACGACCTCGTTTTCGTAAATTTAATGCTGAGCTTTTCGTGCATCGTTAATTTCGAGAAGAAACGCGATGCGCGAATCGTTCTTCAGCTTGTGTTTATTTAATGAATTAAATTATTCTTCTTTTTTTGCGCAACATACTTTTTCTTACGATCAGCAAGCTTGGGAAAAGTCCGTCATCGAAATCCGCGCAAACCGCACGATTCCATTTCGACAATACTTTACGATCGCGTTTATTTCGCGCGATATTTCGCTTCGAAATCGCGCGCTATCTAGTTCGCAAATTTTATGACATGATCTGCTTTGTGTTTGCACAATAGTAACGCGTATATATCGTTAAGTTATACGATATTCCGCGGCGTTAACATGGCAATAAACGTGAGCGAGTGCGTCTTTCATTCTCGCATTTTTCCCCCTTTATCTTTCCTCAATTTGTTTAAGCAACGTAATAAAATTGCGTTTTCAAAAAAAATTTAGTCCTACAATTTTTTCTTACGCATCATCCAGTTTAATATCGCTTAATTTTGGGATGGCGGAACTTGCGGCCGGTACAGATTTGCCGGCACCGTCGTAATTAACAAGGAATCGCAATTTGCATCACACAGCAACCAGTACATACGCCATTCGCGTATGATCTAATGCACGCGTGAATACCTAGTTCGCGACGTAACGTTCCCGTATATATCGGATACGATACACGATCACTGGTGTAGGACGATTTGTAAGGTGTTCACATTGTTGCGCGTTAATACCGTCGGCATATCTCTGTTCATTCGATTCTGAATTATTACAGATACTTCCTTTGGAGCATGGAAGCTCATGCGGCCGGATTTAGAGAGATGTAATCGTGCAGAGATATATTTCTCAACATTGATCCGATGATGTATTAACGCAGCGATATGCAATATGAATTCATAGCTGAATTTTTAATGCTTTATAAAAGCCGTAATAAAACGAATTTATCATACATTGCTTGAAAAGCGCTATTATATATGCAACACAAGAATATATATATATATATATATATATATATATATATATATATATATATATATATATACATATAATAATATGATAATATATTTTTTTAGAACGTGCATTTTTTGAGATAATAAAAAAGTAGACTAATAAAAAGAATAAATGTCAGTTTTATGTATTTAAAAGAATCTTAAATCATCTTTTGCGACTACACGTGTCATTTTTCGCGAAGAGAATTATAAATTTTAATGTCCGTATAAATATACACTTGTAAAATATGCAGATGTTGTGTGGCACAACATTTATGGAATACATATAAGTATTACAAACATTTTTCTCCGATCGCGTTACAAGTCGCGCGTATTAGAAAAATTTTTTATCGTAATTATTTAAACGTGTCTATTAACGGCACATAAAACTCATTGATGTTGCATTATTTTTTTTATCGTATAGTGTTATGGAAGATTTAATTTTGCTGTCTATAGTTAATTTTTTCGTTCCTTTAAATTGCTATTTGACGTAAACAATTTCGAGGGAATGCGAAATGTCGCGTGACGGAAAACATTCGCGGCGATGCGATAACCGGGCCGTTTCCACGCCATTGGTCGTGGCACTTATGCACGTGGCTGCCAATGCTACGTAGTATCGACGGCAATCCGTTTAACGACGTCCGCTATTAATGGTCCATGCGTACATGGATTAACATCCCCGACGATTTCCGCTTGTGCACACGACCTGACACACGCGACCATTTTCGCTCCTTCGTGTTCGTGTGCGTACATGTTGTTCGTCGTTACGCGGAGTTTTCGACCGGATCTAACGAGATGGACCAGGTTAAACTCGATTAAACTATTCGGAAGAATGAGCATCGTTACGATGTAAAACATATCGATGTAAATGACAATCGGTAACTATGACATATATTAAATTATATATCGCGAAATTTGTTTTTCTGTATAGATTATAATAAAGCAACGTCAAAAAAAGTTAATAATTGTTATATTTTACGATACATATTGAATAGAAAAGTTTAGGTTTGAACAATTATTTTATTCGTTTATTTATTTTTTACGCTTTCTTAATATAGTTGATTAAAAAAACGTTTTAATAATTTTTTTATTTAATTGTTTATTAACTTAAACTAAACAAATGTCAATTGTTTCAATTATAATGTATAAATGTTTCCCGTTATTGTAATCTTTGTAAAACTTTACAAATTAATATGTTTTATATTAAAATAGTTTTACATTAAATATAAAATAGTTTTTTTAAATAATCTATTAGTTTGAAACCAATATTTCTAATCAAGTATATTTTTTTATTTTTCGGATTAAAAGTTAACAATTTATAAAAGCGTGATAAATTATAGTTCCTGAAAGCTCATGAAATTGTGCTGTGAGATATCTCTTTTCGTTATAACTGTCTAAACAGCATAACCGACAGTGAAACTGCGGGTTGCAGATGCTTATAGTCAGTATCGGCAACAGGAGCAAATATAGCACGTTTAAAATTCGCCGGGTTCTTTCACGTGGAATCGCTGGTGTACGCAAGTGTTAATTAACGTGTCTCTTGACGACGAGACTTCACAGCTTCCAGCAATATTTGACGTACATCAAAAATAAATGATAGCCAAGCTCTCAATTTACTATCAAAAACATCGCACACTTGAATGTACATTATTCTCGTGAATAGGTCGAGGTCATTTATCTACTTTGATAGCTCGTTTAAGCAGATAATAGATTCTCGGGGGAGGCTCTTTTCCCAATCGAGATATTATCAGAGAAAGGAATTCACAAACGAATCGTGTACACTAATTGTCATGAGTTATCGGAACAATTTTCCAAACAAGTTGATAAAAGCGATCTCCAGTTTAATACGCTACGCCGGAAAATTGGAAGAAGCCGAGCGAGACAAGAAATTAACATGAAAGGTCACGTGTATGCAAATCACGCGATAGTACAGAAAATGAAATATGAGTTGGTTTTCTCTCGGACATAGATAATTAATATTCATTATTTTATTATAACTTTGCTTACAATTGTATGTACGGTGGTTACCGAGTACCCGAAGAAATATAACGTCGAGATGAATATCATCCAAGATTTTTGCCATGGATATTTTTCTATTACAAAGTAGATAGATAATAAAAAAGCAAGACGATAAGATGGGATAAAATTATGAAAAGATGGTTGAGAAAATATCTAGACGTATATCGATAGAAAATTGTTATAAATATTTTGACTTGCATCGAAGCTGTTATCAAGTTCTTCCAGAAATCAACATAAATTTATAAACAATATAAAATATCGGGCGAAAGAAAATATATCATTTTGAAAAAGAGAAAAGACTGCGTGTGTGCGGGTAAAAGTTTTATAATCAAAATAATGTATCTCGCTAAAAATAAGTTACATGCCTGCAACTGCAAAGTGTATACGATATACAGTTATATTTAGCCTGGCTTTTTAATGCTTAGTCACTGCGAGAAATCGATGGCTTGTAAAAACCGACATTTGAATGCTCAGTAGATGCGGTCGTGTAATTTCAGCCACGGGAAAACGTCGGAGCGTGTCTCCGCTTATGGAAAATTCCTCGCGTGCCCGCCCACATTGGCATTGTACTACACCATTTTCTTCGGGGAGCGGTTACCTTATTCACGGTGCTTCGCGATCAACGAAGCATACGATGGAACAAAAGGTCTCACTCCACTACTTTCCGTCCGATAAGTCGGCAGCAGCAACTTAATAATCGTGAGTTGCCCCTTTTGGGCGCAGGGGGCACCTTCAATTTTGATTTTCCTGCCTTCAACGAGTTACGCGCGGCACTTTATTATTATCCAGATCGTCGCTTATCGGATCGCACTGCTATCAAAGTGATAGAGACAAAATGAAGGACCGCGAAATGAGCGTAGTTAGAGAAGGAAGTAAAGGAGGGTCGCCTCTTTGTGAAAAAGGGAAGGGTGTTAAAACGAGGAAAGTAGAAGCATTGTCCACAAACGTACTGTTCATTTGCTTTTGACAGGGATTAAAGAAGTCCCTATGTTGCGCGGGACATGTCTCACTTCATCTTCTCTCTCTCTCTCTCTCTTTCTCTTTCTTTTTTTCTTTTTCTTTTTCTCGTACATGCTTTACTTTCCGCCCCCGAATTGTTTGCGGCCATCAGGTACACCGAATGGAGAACCTTCTACGTGACGGAAACGCACGGATAGGGAGCGAGCAAATGGAACGGGCTTTTATGCTGGCGATACGTGCTTCACCCCCCGGACACTCACTCTAGTCAGCCTACTCTCGATTTCTCTCTTTCTTCCTTGCTTTTCATTGAAAGCTTGAAAGATGTCTATGTAGGACGTTATCGCTCAATCGCTCGAGAATTAACTTCTGCATGTTAATCGACGTGAATCCACCTTATATATTAGACCGCAGGTGATTTCGCAACCTCGGTTCACGATTTTTATACAAAAGAAACAAGATGAGATCTTTAGTACTTATTCAGCAATTTTTTTGAGCAATTGAGACTACTTTGCAAGAGGTATAAATATAAATGAATCGAAGTGGCTTTAATTACTTTTAATTGAAAAAATTTTAAAAGATATTTAATTGGAAGTATATATTTCATTTCTTGTAATATAAATAAATCATATTAATAAGTAATATTAATATATAATTACATTTTGGAAATTATTAAATTAAATTAAATTAATGATGATAAAATATAATTATTTTATATAACTATATATATATTTTTTATTGTTAGTAAAATTATTTTTATAGCTTTATTTATTTTTATTATATTTTTATTTTTATATTATTGTGCATTCTTTACTGCAGAGAAAAAGGGAGAAAAAAGGAAATTACAGAATCTGCATTTTCAGTTTTTAGGTAAAAAAGAACTTGGTTTCTCTTTTAAAAGATATGCAATTAAGGATTGCAATAGGATAATTATCTGTAACTGCAGCCGATTAAATGAGGGATGGAAAATAGCTTTGGTCGTTTTATATGCATTATATTAAATAAGCAATATTTCCTCAAAATTGAAAACAATTTTTTTTGTAAAGCTAAAAACAATTCTCTTTTATACAAAGTATGAACATTTAATATCGAGTCCTTTTACATGATTCGTAACTAACATGATTTTTTCAAACTATGTAAATAATAAAATCCGAAAAATATCAAATTTTTCTAGCAATTTCTTTACTAAGAATGATATTCGATGTATTATATATTAAAATATTTAATCTCAGTTAATAACTTGAATAGCGATATTGTGAAAAAAGAGCTATTTTTCCGGTGGAATTTGTAACTGCTCCGTTCTTTTAGTCCCTTCGATTCTGTTGCTTTTTATCATGTCTATCGGTGATTTCAAAAAACCGCGTCTCCACCAGATGCTTATTTGAACGTTCAATCATTGGGGAATTAACCTCGTTAGACAAGAAGCGCAATATTTGAGCACCGTGATCTTTTGTCACGAAAACGATCAGGCTTTAACGATGCAAATACCTACCATCGATCGGAGCGATACAATCCGATTGATCATCACTGCTTCACCTTTACTCGCTTTTATTCCATCTGTGAAAAGTTGCAGCCAATTAACACACTGAGCGTTCACATATAGAGAAATACTCTTTGTTACAATATTCGCATTACACGATTCCAAGTAACTCTGTCACAAAAGTTTAATGGTCTCGCTATTTGACACAAACGTCATTATTGCATTTGATGATTTGCGTGCTCGCCGTGTTTTGTATTTTATTTTACGTAACTCTTGTATCTATGTATAATAGGAAAAAGATAATATATCACACATTTATTAATCCGTAGGAGAAGAAGAGAAAATGTTTATTTTAACTGTATTAAATTTTAATTATTTCGAATTATCTATACGAAATTAATTATGTTATACTCTGATAATATCACGTGACGATAATATTGTATAGATTTTTTGTTGGAATTTTTTTCTTGTAAATCGAGTTGGATGGAATATAAAAAAAATTCATCTCCGATATTTCGTCGCGATTGCTCTGACGTTTATCCTACCGTACGGAAACACTGTTGTACGTGTGTTTCGGGCATAACGCGCGGACGACTTGCTTTAATCGGACCATACGGTTTACGAGATTACATCGTTTGGAAAAGCGATCATCGAGATCAAAGGAAAAGTTTTTCTCTGACGCGGTTTGCACGATCGACACGTCGCGTCACGTGCCGCGCGTCGCGACGGAGATAAAAAGCGCGCGATATCATCGCTGCGAGGAAGGCAGAACGTTTCGCAGTCGACGAAAGCTGCAATTCAAACGACAATGTGGTAGTAGTATGGTATTACGGCGTTTCACAGTGCGCAGCTATGTAATTTTTCACTCAGCCCGATTTCATTTCCCCGATGGTGACGTTGACGTTTTGCCCTCTTGCGATTGCCAAACGAAGGCGCGATTAATTTTCGTCTCTTTCCCTTTCTCTTTCTCTTCGTTATTTACTTCTTTTGCAATTACCGCTTGTTGCGGCAATAATTAATCGCTAATTCCCCCACGACGGTGTTTCGCCATCTCACAAACCGCGAAACGACAAAAAAAAGTGTGTCATCGCAGAGAGAGGGTTCGCGGAAACAAGGAATATCGCGCGCGGCTTAGAATCTAATTATAACTAATTACGCCATCGCGTCGCCGGGTTTAAAGGAATTAATTACAACTTAGAACGTAAATTGGATTATGCGTTATCTCGCAGTTCACCGACTGAAGTAGTTGTGTTTAAACAATTATGTATAGTATGTTGAGTAATGCATCTAGTATCATCTCAACATTCTCAATGAGAAACAAATGCAATATTGTCTTACGTAACACGCTTTAGCAATATAATTATAACTTGGAAATGTATAACTGGAATGTAAACGATAATTTAAATCTTTTCTTAAAATTCTATCTATGTTAATAGAAAGCAAATAGTAGATTATGTTATGACGCGATTTAATTTAATATGTAGAAAGCGATCGGATTTTGCACATTAATTGCGTTTATTTATCAAAATTTCAACGAAAGACAAAACTATATTCAATAATTATTAACCGAAAAACAGATTGTTGATTGAATTCAATTGCGCTTTCATGTCGTTTGTCACAGTCTATGTACATATATCAAAATAGTGAATTTAATATTATCGAATTTAATATTATAATCGTAATTATGGATAATTATAGTAGTGCATCATAGATTATTATTATTAGTATTTCAATGTGATTTATTTTATCGAATACTATTTCTAAAATGTAGATTGTATTATCATGCGAGAGGGATACATCTGACAGTCGATATAAGATATACAATCATGTATTGTAGCGTTAATGGTAGAGAGATATTATACTGTAAATGTAATAATCAATATAATCAATGAAATGGCCTCGTTAAGCGAAATAGAGAGAAACATCAATATGTTACCCTGTCTTAGCTTGTCACTTGTTAGACTTGCATCGAAAGTAACGAAGCCGGTTCTTAGTGAGTCGCGCTATGGAATATGAGAGAGTCGAAATGTCAAGCAATTATCGAGGCAATAGACGAGAAATAGTTTCTTGTGAAATTAATACATAACAACTATTTTAAATTCGCATTTAGATAATATAAGTTTCAATTTTAGTCAACGAAATGACAAGTGCACCTGCGCAATTTATAAGTGATTTTGAAGGTACAAATATTAATAAAAAAAATTTTGATGTTGGATGATTTAATTTATTGTGTTTTAGAAGAATTATTTTAAAGCTTTTCCATCTTCTGATAAAACTGCTTTTCTTTAAAATAATAGTTTACTTTGCTTTAATGGAGGAAGGAAAGGAAGAAGGTAGAAGAAAAAAGAATAGAAGAAATATTCAAATAAATAAGTATATATATATATATATATCAAATGTTCTAAGAGAATCGTGATAAAACTTTGCTCTCGCAATGTTTCTCTCATGCCCGGAAAAAGCATCCTCTGCGTCAAAAGTCGATATGACACGGTAAGGTGAGGTTGTCTCGATATCTTCGCGGTTGCTACGTGACACTTTCATTTCCACATCTTCCCTGTGAACCAATCTAATCCCAAGCCACTAAGGCCTAGACTTAGGTAACTCTTACCGATTGCACTTTTGAAAAAGACCGCTACCGTACCGAGCGAATGAATTGGAATTGGATCCCCGGATTTAACCAGCGAGAGGAGCAAATGACATCTTCGAACGGATGTAAGAGAACTCGGAGAAGGTACACATATATCCATATATGTCTCGTGAAAAACTTCTCTTCTTTCCCTCTCCTCTTTCGTTCTTAGTTTTGTCTTTTCAAGGGCCGCTTAACGTGTACTTCTTTCATGCATTCCGAGTCGTGAGATATCTGAAGAAAGGTTTATGAGTTTCTATCTACAGACAGAATGCGCTTAACGTTCGTTATTAAATTCCTCGCGTTTCATGTTTTTTAATATAGAGATGGGACGCATTCCTTTTTTTTATGTCTTGATAATAACACTCATTACGATGTCTTCGTAACTGTCAGCTTTGAGTAATCTATCTACATATGAACGTGGAGAATTTAATCGTATCAAAGTTTTAGGTCTATCATAAATGGCATATATTTAAATTATTTTATATAAAAATTAAGAAATGCGTTTTTATATAATTTTACATTTATGTTTAGCATGTTTTTTATTGAAGATATTGAAATTTGAAATAAGAAGGATTAAGTTCCTCTTACTTTCATCCCACATATGCACATGTGCACAAAGTGCACATCCATATTTCATTCTATATTTCATTTAACATTCCTTCGGAACGCTTTGGCGCTGGATTATTGAGAACAATTGCGGTAGCAAAAGTTTCGTAGCATGCGAGTGTTGTAGACATTAGAGTTCGGTCGAGTAAACGCAGATCGCCATGGGTTACTGTTTGTAGCCGTATCTCCTTGAGGGTCTCTAACTATATATTCTCTTCTTCCCGCAGCTAATCCTCCGGTACAAGCGACCAAGAACGGACTTAACAATTAGGCATCAGTTAGAAGCATGGTGCACCCTCGACTGCGATTTTCCTTTCGATAGAATTTCCGACCGCAGTAGTCTCTCAATTGGCGTTGGCAGGCAAATCGAATTGAATCCTCGAATTTGTCCAATGTGACCAAGAACGAGAGAGAGAGAGAGAGAAGGGGAAGTGCGAATACAGTTTGCAAGAACAGTAATATAACGTGCCTGATAAAATGTCTTTCTCGTGCGAGAGATCATCTCTTCATCTCACTTTCCTCCCTCGAGTTCCGCAATAGCTCGCCAGAGAAGATATTTCAACAGCGCCGTTGTAGAAACGGCACTTTAATTCGCGTACATTTCGCGTCTTGAAGCTTCTCGCTGAGAAGCAGTTTATTATTTTTTTATCTCCCTTTTTACTCTCTTTTCTCTTTTCTCACTTACATTTCTTAGCAGAAGCATATGTATATTTCACCGATTGTTTGCTACATTACATCTATATGTTATCTTTCAGTGTATGAATTTTTCAAATTATATTTATGCTCGAGGTATATTTTTATATAAAATCATATATGTTTTGTATAAAAACATCAATGAAATGAATATTCGTTAAAGTAATAATATTAAATTAGTAATATTATTTAAAATATAAAAATAAATGGTATTTTTTTCTAAATTATAAAATATACAGTTTGAAATATGGATTGATTTAATGCTAATCATATTGGAATATTTAAAATTTTTATTAATAATTCTGTCGAAACGTAAGTGAAAATATCCTTTTAAATTATGAATTAAACAATAATTAAAATTACATAGAGAATGAGATAGTGATTAAAGTACGATATCCTTTACAGATCATTTGTTGATAAAGTGACGATTCTTACAATTATATTATTTTAGCAGTTTATCTCGTATAGATGAATTATATATTCGAGCGCGTACTTGGAGTATGATGTGTAGTACAATGTACCATATGAGTCTATACGGAATCACGCGATATGTTTTTAACAGAATTTCTTTCTCGTGGCAGTAGAGTGTATTATGTCCGCCGTTGTAAAGCGAAGAGCACGCAATGAACGAAACTTTTTGCCTTTTCTCACCGCAGAATAAAATTCTGATTGTCTCTCGTTGTTTCACGCTATAACACGAGGTATTTCCAGTTTTTTCCGGACTCATGGTCGCATTAACCCTTCGTTGCCGTGTAACTTCTAAAAATAGAGGAATGAAAAGAGAGCGAGAGTGTGTGTTCCCGTGTCTACCGAGAATTATATTTCAGAAGAGATCAGAATTTTTATAGAATTTTTTCAACGCAAAAATTCATGTTATCATTTTCCTCGAAGTCATCGCATTTTTACGACGAATTCTCTCGCGACCAATCAAGCCGACACTCTTCCCTTACATATATAGAGGAGATTTTTTTCCGTGAAGTGTATTTTAGCATCGCGATATCGCCGTCGCGCAATAAGCGGGTAAGCATGACAGGATCTGGTTTGACATTGCATATTCTTTCGACATAATACATACGTAAGTACAATACGGCACGATTCAAATTTCAAACGGAATCTCGTGCGACGTGCATTCTTTATTCACGCCAGATGCCGAGATCATGCCGAGGGATGCTACGCGTCCTCCTGTCGTATCCGTCGCGACGCGCCGGAAACGCAGAGTTATCTTTATTTTCCTGGCAAAAAGAGCATATACCTGTAGAGAAGGAGAACCTTTTCCAGATTCCTCCCGGGAATATATATATATATATATATATATATATATACTTGGCTTACTTCAGCTTGATCCTGCTGTCTTGAAACCGGTCCAAGAAAATTCTCAGAAATATTCGCCGATTAGAAGTTAAATGAGCGCGACGTCGTAAATTTTTGTTTTCTGCCTGTCGCGCAAAATAAAATTTGATCGATTTTAAGGGAAAAGTATATGTACTTGGTTTTAAAAGCATGATGTTTCATGTATATTTATCATGTATATATCTTCCAAGAATACTTGAGGTAATTTTAAATTTAGATTTGAGATTTTTTGCAAGCATAAAGTAAAAATAAATTATGTTTTATATGAATAATATAATATTATTAAGCTAATATTGAAATTTGACAGAAAAATAATTTTTGTACAATGCAATTTTATTAAGCTGATATTGGAATTTAACAGAAAAATAATTTTTGTTTAATGCAATTTGAACGTGTTTTACACAAATTCCAAAAAAAATGAATACGTTATTTTAAATAAATTAATAAACAATATTAAAGCTTTTACTTTTTTGAAATACTCCAATAATTTAAGAAAATATTGAATAGTCATAACAATAATAATCTCGACAAGATAAACGGATAAAAAGTCTAAATAAATCTCACTTGACCTTAATTGAATTTGAATATCCAATTTAAAGCAATTTTCCTGAAAATACGGTAAACAATACAATGAGAAGGACCCTTCAAATTACGACAATAAATCTAGTCATTTATCGATGGTAAAATTCAAATAAATAACCACGAAAAATAAGCTCGATAAATAAAACGGTCGGTTGGTGAACGCGTCGTGAATCAAAGCAGGAAGAATCGTTTCTCCCGAATTGGGTAGCGCCTACCTATCGATCTGGAGATTCGTGCTGAGAAATATGTATTGCAGAGCTGGAAACAAGCTCTTGCGTCGTTCGGAATGGCGAAATGCCGTCTCTCTTTCTTGCAAGACGCAGCAGGAAACGTCTCCTCGTCGCCGCCCTCTTTTTCTCGGCTCTCTCGTCGCCTCGAACATGCAGAGAAGTCTTTTCTGCTGTGCAACGGCGCGCGCGAGGACCTGAGGGAAAAACGAACGCGGGGACAAAGGCCGTAGAAGCAGAGCTAGAGGAAAAGGAGTCGCGTCGAAGGAGGGCCCGGCTCAGTGGGCTATTCTCGCTGGTGCACAAGTTTCCCAGAGCAATGAATTGAGCTATGCGCATCCTCCAACGTAAGCTCGCCCCCAGAAAATAAAAATGCCTTTGGGAAAGCCCGGCACGAATTACGATCGATATGGTTTAGTCCCTATAGAAAAATATTGTAACGTAAAATATTGGAGGAAATATACGCGAGGAGGAACAGTCTATTTTTGTAAATAGTAAAATTGTACAATTACACAAAATCAAGAGTTCCAACGAGCTGCACATTTTTTTTTTTTTTTTACTTTCGGACTTTCAAGAAAATATACGCGAATTGTATGCGATGGGCAAACAAAAAGGCTATAAAATATTTGTATTTACATATTCTGTTTACGAATTTGGAACGTTTACTCACAATCTAGCAATGTAGTCAACCCAGTTCTCAGTTGTCATTTTATTTGTCGTTTCTCGCAGAATAATCGTAATAACACGTTGCACATTGTTTTATTGCGATAACTCGCGATAAGAAGTGGAAAGTGGAGGAGAATTAATTCTGTCGCTAAAGGAAAAGTTACGAGAAAGGAACAATGCATTAAGACACGTACATTCGCGCGCGTATACGGCTCTGTAAATACGAGTCTTTGAGCAAGCTCAACGTCGAGGGATTTGCTTGGATTCCCGGCGTCGGCGAATTCCTAGCGCGTGCTTAATTAACGACACGAGCTTGACAATGGAAAGGAGAAATTTCTTGTAAAGCTCTCGGCCCGCTGAACTTCGCACCCCGATGCACCAACGACTTTTGTGCATATAAAAAGTAGAACTTATAAAACTTAATAATTTACGAGCCACGTTATCTACACCGCTGTGTATTTTTACATGGCTGACTTTAATTACTGATCTCGGTTTCTTGCATGTACGAAAGCTATTGTCTTGTTAATTTTATTAAATATTTAGACTTTCTTTATTATATATAATGAAAGAAGACGCGATCAAGAGAATATTATATTTATAATGTCAAAAACGGAACACATAACAAATATTTGAAGACAGACTTTTTGATCTTGTAAAAATAATTTACAAGAGACTTGAATTTCTCTTTCTAAAAATATGTAAATTCGATATTAAACAGAGATGTAAGTACGCATTATCTTTACGAAGATCTTTTCCTAGAGCGAGAAAAAATGAAAAAAAAAAAGAAGAAGTTTCCGTATCTGGTTACCTATCTTGGCGAAATCGTCCGTTCGCACGGAAGGCCGATGATCGTGTGCGTTTTTTTTATGACATAATACGCGACTAGAGTACACACGAGAGTGATACTTACTGGAAAAATTGGATCTTCCACTCAGCTGACGTTTACGGTTCTAGTTCATATCGTACGACGAGAACGCGACGACGATCGATACTTTGATATATCACTCGTTACATTTTAACCGAATGTGACGTAAAAAGTACAAACTGTATAACATCTTTCGGTTTCTAATATCAGAACGATTGGAACACTGGTTTCATTAATCAGAGTTAACACTGTTACTTTGTTCATGAAAAATTTGTTGTCCTATTATAAAGAAAAAAATTATTGCGATATATTTTTATAATTTTTTTAAATTACATAATTATATACTTATATATATTTATAATATTATATTATTAGACAGATTATTATTGTATATATTTTATATAATATTAAATTATGATATACATATGATATAACTCACACGTGATTATTACTGTAAAAATAATACATAACATAACCGATATTGTTTTCACGCAACAATTTTAATAATAAATATTAAATTAATAGAGATGTTTTAATGAAACTTGTTAAAATGTTTTTCACGAAACATTTTAATGTTGGAAAGAATCAAATAATCAATTTTCATTGTGCGTGATTGATTGATTTTTAATAATCATATAATCGCATAAAGTAATTTATTTGTGAACTGTTAATTGAAATACTGAACAAGGAATATATACAAACGCGGAAAGCTTTAAGTGCATGAATGATTGCACATACATACATTATCATATACGTATAATTCAAAGATTTACATTTACATATCCTCAGGCGTGTGATATCCCGTTATAACGAGTTTCAGTCAAGTGAAATCATCTCTGCATCTAGAATATCCGTATTCGTACAGTAGGAGCATTCTAACTAGGACATCCTGTATAGCAACAGCCTGTTGCTATCAATAATTAATGCAAAAAGCATAAAAGATATAAGCAATAAAAGTATGCAAAACTTTGCCAAATGACAGTGTTTTTTAGCAAAATTTTTTAGCAATTTAAATAATTACTTTAGATTAGTTTTAGTACATAGGCATATACATATATGTTATTTCGTGAGCTGTGATTTGCATATCGCTACTATAAAATTTATAATCATATAGACTTATGAATTTATATGATGATGCATACGTTTAAACTGCATACGAAAATTATAAATATAATATAAAATATTAGAAAAGACGCGCTTGTTGCATTATAAATATTTGATTATTTTATTTTTAGAAGTCATTTTATGTTTAATTATATTTACAGATCAATGTAAAATAACATTAATAGAAGATCGTTAGGATAATAAAAATTAAAATTCGCACACCGTGACTATTGACGTAAGATCGGTGCAATCTATCCTTGCTAATGACACAACTCGATATTTTTCAATATTGTGTCGTTGAAATATGACATTCGTTGCTTCTGTTAGTCTTGCCGAAAATTTGCTATGCGAGTATCTAGTTTGGACGGGCGAATGAATTTCCAGGAGCGATTAGCATCGTGGTCGAGCGTCGCGTGCCCCGCACACGTTCGCGTAATTCCGCACGTTTTACTGCACCGTTCTGCCGTTTAAATCAGATCGATATGGGAATAGTAGATCGAGCCACGGTCATTATGTCGAACGTAAAAACGTTTACAGTCGAAGCTCGTCCAACATCACTAATGACGATCACGTAATTCCGATCGCTTTTATCGCGACACTGGCTGTAACGCCCTGAACTGTATTTTACGAGAAGCAAATTTCTTGCCCACATTTCCGTCATACTGGCGATAATATTGCCGCAGCGACGATGTAAAAGTACTTCTTTTTCATGTCTCTTTTTTTGTGGCTGTGTACATACCTGATATTGTGAGGTGATACGTATAAGTAAAGTTCATGATCGTCGAATTTCCGCATCGTTGCCGATAATCTGACTTACGCGACAGCTTTCGTACGCGAGTCGTCATTACACCCATGTTAAACTAATTTCTCTGCTTATCCTGCCAAGTTTCGATGCAGTTCGGAGATGTAATACAGTTTTACAACATGAATCCACCTTCGTCTTCTCTTCAGCCATGCAAACAAGCTCGTAAACGAGTCGTTTATCACGGAAGTTGAAATCTCGAAACGCGAGTTTGTCAAGTGAAATTGTAAGGAGTTAAGTCAAGCACGACAAACAAATTTATGTAAACCTCCTCCTCTCTATTTTTACAATTTCTTCAGTTAGATCTTTTTTCTATCTTTTTTATAGAATATAATTTCGCTATTCAATAGATTTATCAACATTAACGTAATGGAAAATCTTTGACACACGTTTAGACAGATTTATCATCTGTTTCATCAGCTGAAGATAACTCTCAGATATACATATCTCGGTTACTAATGTATGCAAACTGGCATAAACATCCTTAACATACATTTTCTCTCATCTTACTCACGATTCCAGAAGAACGTTTATCACAGTCAATTAAACAGATATTTCAGAACGCGAATTTGCATCGTATCAGGAAATATGTTGATAAATTAAATAATAAAATGTGAAATTATTCCCTGTATAATAAATTTGGATATTTGACTGGAGATAAATCGTTTATCTTTTTCAACGAGAATAGAACAAATTAACTTTACATTGTGTTTTATGACATAAGTTTAATTAATTTAACTTTAATATTTTTAATTTATCTTTATTTTTTAATTAAGATACATTTTTAGATTTAATCGTATCTGTGATATTATTAGGTTAAAAATATTATGAATGTATGTGCACATACATTTATTTCTTACTACATCGAACAATAACATAAAATTCATTCTACATTGTACAATTATTTGTCTAATAATAAGTTAATTTTAATTTTTATTATATTAACGGTCTTGGGTTAGGTTACGCAATGAAAAGAATTGTTGTGCGAGAGAATGAAAGAAAAGACGAGAGATCGTGAAGCAGAGAGTTGTGCAGCGTATGGCGCAGTAGTAAAATGCATTGTTCCTGTTTCGTGTAATAACGTGGCGCGTCTCGTAACATTACACAGTGTACGTGCGTGTGTGCGCTGAGGGTAATAAAATTTTGTAATAAACATTCCTGAAGCGCGCGCGCGGCAACGCATTTTGGAAATGCCGAAACCGGCGAATCAGGTCCGGAAGTTTGCGAAAACACGAAATTCTCGTCGAAATACTAAATTTCGAGTTTGGCCGCGAGATGAGCTTTTGTTGTGCTCTCGCGCACGGGAATCCTCCATCGTTCATGAATATTTATACGCCACATTGGCCGTTTTCATAGATTGTTGATTTTCGATCGATCGATTTGAAATATTTGCGTAGATCGCGCACGCGTTCGTCGAAAAACTCGCGGCGTTTATAATATTCTTTTAGTTTATCCGCGACCTCACAAAACAGAGAAACGATCGATAAGCACGTGTGATGAACATCACGAAACAGATAAATTTCAAATATCCATAATAATTTGGAGAATATCAAAAATTTTACTATTCCATTAGAAACCGATTATATCGAGAAATGATAAACTCTTTATCATAAATTTTTAAAATATTTTATTATTTTCTGTTTTAAAATATTTGTGTAAAACTCTTTTACATATCTTTATAAAAAAAATCTTTAAAAAAAAAAGATAAAGAAAAGACTAGTAGAATTGAAAGTTTTGCGCGATCTGCTAGATCGCAGTGCGTACTTCGTAGTTGTACCAGAAAGTATGACTCTCTAGGATTAAGTGTGTTTTACCAACGTCAGCCAACTTTAATTCTGACTCTTTGTCTCTCCCAAGAATCCCAAGTGTAAAAGAATATAGAATTCCAAGTATAAAAGAATAAAGAATTTCTTCTAAAACTAAAACATACACACGCAGAAACTACAGTTGCAACAATGTTAAAAATAATATTAATTCCAAGGTATTATTTCAAAATATCAGAAAGGTTTTCATGTTCACACTTTCTTTTCATTTTCTTTAGAAAGAACGCAATTATCGTGCGACGATATTTTCAAATTTATTCGTATGCATAATGCAGAGTTATTGCTTTGACGGCACAATTGAAAAGGGGATGAAAAAAAAAGGTAAAGATGGAGAACGGTACATAAATTCTAGAGAAATCTCGATTCCAGATTATTTCGGGAATAAACGAAAGCAATAACAATAAATGGCTCTTATATTCATGATATTTTTTTGATAGATTAATGAAGACAACGGAGATATCAGAGAGGGCGAAACGTTTGAATTATCTAACATACGCCTACCGCGTGTCGTATTCCACGTGTGTGTTTGCGATACGTTGGCGTTTTACGCGCGTAGAGACATAAAAAAAGATATATTGATAATCCCACGCGGCGTTAAAGAGACTCATATAACGTGCCATCGCGCACTTTGGTGTACTTTTTCTCTTTTTTATCGCGCCTACACGCTTATCTCTTCGGGGCATCGGTGATTTTCCGGGTATTACGTTCATCCCGTATATATATCTGAATATCTGTTTTTCTCGTGTCTTACCCATAGCGTTAGCGCTCAAAGTCGTTAAACCATTGTGCACTCGCCACGAAACGCATCCCTATAGAGGGATGAGACTATACAGAGTACACTTTCTACGTGCGCTCGTTGTTAGATCGTTGCAACAACCCTTGACCTCGCGATCAAGCTTCACGGCGGAGCTTTTGCCGCGCGTGATGCACTTTGCGATAAAATATTTTTCAACGAACGCGTCATCTTATGATGCACCGACCACATTGATGGATATCGCAATAAAATGTTAACGCTTTAGGTGAAGATGGAATTTTTAGCAAGCATAAAGGGATAATAAAATGTGCGAAAAGAAAATAATGCACGGTGATAATGGGATTAGAAAATGTTTACATTTGTGTACGTATTTGTGCTGTTATATTTTCAATATAAATTAATTTTATAGTTCAACTGAATACTTTTTGGTATAATGAAGACTAATTGGATTGAATTGGTTTTTTCTTAGACTAATTGAATAATATTTTAAAAATGTAGAAAACCAAATAAGTTTTTAAAAGCACATTCATCGA